>NC_139008.1:43265887-44465887 GCF_964374135.1 Grampus griseus | reverse complement strand
TTCACTTGCTGAGGCCTGTCCGTCCTCTGCTGGGCCAGAGGAGGCTCTGGAGAGAAATGCTTGTCTCCCCACAAGGCAAAGGCAGAGGGTTTGGATGAGGGACAGGAGGAGAAATGCAGGTCTTAGAAGAGCCTGAGAAATGGGCCCTGTTGGGGAAGCAGTCCTAGGATTATGGGTCCTAGGGAGAGGCGGGAGAAGGGTTCTCTCAGCTGAGGGTCCAGCCGTGAGGATGCATTAAGCTCCCAGGAGAAACTGGCGAGTAATAAGGCAGGAAAGGGAAGGGGTGCAGTTTCCATTGGAGACCCAGCCTCAGCCTGCAGCGTGAACTATACTCAGCATTTATCTGTCTCGTTTGCCAGGGTTGGGATTGTGTGCTTCTCCTCCAGTCATTGGCAAAGAAACCCCCCTGGGGTGGGGAGGGGCAGGGACTGTAAACTGGTTAGGGGAGCAGAACCCCTGTGAAGGGAGAGAGCTGCGACGGAGCGAAACGGTACCTCCAGCAGGGTGTTGGGGGCAGGATGCCAGGGCAGCCCATACAATTCCAAAGCGTACAGCCTTTCACTTTGGCCAAAGAGCACCTTGAAGTTCTAAGACGCTTGTTATGGACAAAGTTAATCCCTGAAGAGACAGTTTAAACTTAAAAAAAAAAAAATGAGCTTCAAATATCAACATGCTTTTCAATTTTGAGGCAACTTCCGGTAGCAAAGGTAGAAAGACAGCCCAAATGCTGACACGAGTAGACATTTTTGGTGAGGGTTGAATGGGGGATGGTGGTAGATTAGAGTAGGGGGTCCCTACTCAGCGGCCAGAAAAACCTGCGTTTCTCTGGGGCCACTTGCTCACCTCACGTGAGAGCTGGTAGCCTCGCAGGTCACAACACGTGGTGTGGTGACAAGCAAGAGGCAGGTGTTCAGGACGTGTCCTCCGTGTATTAACAGCATCTTGGGCTCTGTCTGACATTTTCATCTCGGTCTCCTTTTCCCGTCATTATTTCTTCTAATTATAAACCATTAATATAATTTAGCCAGGATGTTCTAAAGGGCATATAATTTAGCCAGGATGTTCAAGGGCAGCAAATGAACCCGTTTCAGCCCTTTGTCACTTGCGACATATGTCTATTAGTGCAATTATTATTTTGGTGTAAATAGAATCTGCATTTCATCAATGGCAAAATCACAGCAAAAGCCAGTGATGTTGTCTGTTTATGAATTAAGACAACACACATAAACCCTTCCATTCTTAGAAAGGGGAGAGGGACAGACATGAACAGACAGAAATACAGCAGGAAAAAACCTCCAAAATGTTAACTGTGGTTCTCACTAGGTTCAAGAATTACAGATGGATCTCATGTTCACGACCGCTCAATAATATCCAACATTTTTAACAATTAAAATGCCAGAGATACAGTGAAATATCCCCTCAAAAGATATGCAGATAAAAATAAAAGAAAACAATCCTTAAAAAATAAGAAGAGGAGGAAACATGTTGCAAAGGCATATTTCCTTTGGGAAAGATATGTATCTGTACTGTGAACATTGTTGCCTGGTTGCCCAACAATAATTAAATATATGTTCTCACCAGAAATACATGCAGTATATTCAATTTTTACATTAGTCATTAAAGATTTAGTTGTAGAGTCTCACTCTTGACAGAACCATCTAATACCAAAGTATTAAATTTTACTTTTCAGTTTAAATTATTCTCTCTTCTCCTTCCCCAAGTTAAGTCACTTATTTGCAACAAAACAAATGAAATGTAACCATTTGAATGAATAAACATGAACTCCAGAGAATGCAGCCCTCATGCTGTGCTTGTAATGAAATCTATTTCTCTTTGATGATCTCAATTAAAAGAAGTTAAGAATTGAAAGTGTGACTTTAATTATTTCTTGATGTATCTGCTTTTCGCCAGTCAGGCACAGTGAGCAATAGCTTCTCTCAGGGTTTCCCAGGAATGTCCTTGGCATCAGGCTCCTGGCATGAATGGGCAAGGATATTTCAGGTAAGAGGACCTGGTACTAATATTAGAAAGGAAGGGTGGAAGCTCTTTTTTCCTGTTAGCCATTGTTTTACAACAAATGAACCCAAAACATAGAGACAAGACAATTGCTTTGTTTTGCTCATGATCAGTGGGTCAGGACTGCTGGCTGGGCTCAGCTGGGTGATTCTTCAGCACCGTATGGTGTTGACCAGGGTTACTTGGTGGTGCTCAGCTGGCAGCTGGTCTGGTCTGGAGGGCCAAGGTGGCTTTCCAGCCTCTGGTACTTTGGTGCAGATGGCTGGGAAGCTGGGCTTAGCCGTCCCCCTCCATCTGCATGTCATGTCCAGGTGTCTCTGCAGGAGTAGAGTTGGGCTTCTTACAAGAGCTCAGGGCTCCAAGAGCAAGTGTTCAAAGCGTTGGGAAATGGAGGCTGACAGTTTCTTAAGGTCTGGTCTCAGAGCCTGGTTCAAGGTCATGCCTGCATTGTCTCTTAACCAAGCATCCACTGATTCAGAGAGGGGCACAGGTTCCACCTATTGATTGAAGGAGTTGTCAAAGAGTATGTGGGTGTCTTTAATCCAGCATGTTCTCCCATAGCAGCATTTCCCCTATAAATGGGTGGTCCGCTCTTACTGTCTCTCAGCTGACACATCAAAAATCCTGGTCCTTTCCAGAGGATGGCCAGGTCGAGTTAATCCACATTTGCATGGGGCTTGTAGAAAACAAGAAGTGTTAGAGTGAAGGTTTGATATTTGCTCCTGTTTGTTCCAGGCACGCTCTTTAAAATCCTTAATTAAAAAAAAATGGTTAGATCCTATATATCAAGGTCTATGATACAAATATATTGCCTGGATCTATGTTTAAATTTAAGCAAAACTGAATGACTTTCCCCTTATTTGAGATAATTCATCATATGTTCTGGAGAAAAGTTCTACCCAGTTTATCCTGAGAGGGAACAGTGACAGGTTGTTGGGTTATCTCAATATTTGTCTAATACATACTGCGTGAATCTTTTTTTTTATGTGCCAAGCATTATCCTAATTTCTGGAGATCTACTGTCGAATAAGATTTTTCAAATTGCTGCCTTCATAGAGCTTACATTCTAATGAGAGAAAGATAACAGGTAAATAAATACATAGACATGTAGTTTCAGGTACAGTAAAGTGCAATGAAGGAAAATAACAAGGTCATGGGCAGGAAATGATTGTGGGGGCAGGAGGAGGCATTTATGTGTAGACGGTGAAGGGGGCTCTCCTGGGATTTGACACTAGAACAGGTACATTAACAAAGTGAGGGGGTTAATGATATGGCAGTGCCAGAAGAAAACAATTTCTTTGATTTGGGAACAAGAAGCACAAAGTTCCTGAGGCAGAAAGAAGCTTTCGCCGAGCAGCACAGAGTGGTTGAAACAGCGTCAGAAAATTAGGCAACTCTCAGTTACCAAATGCCACCTAACAAATCAGCCCAGACCTCAGTGGCCTGAAACAATAACAATAATTTATTATCGCGCATGAATTCTGTCGGTCGAGAGTGCAGGTGTGGCCTGGCTGCATGGCTCTGGCCCAGAGTCTCCCACGAGGCTGCAGTCAGAGGTCAGTCAGGGCCTTCATCACCTGAAGGTCGACGGGGCTGGAGCGTCCACTTCCAAGGTGGCTACTCGCAGGGGCGGCAAGATTGTCCTGACTGTTGGCTGGGACCTCCGTCCTCACAACATGGTGGGTGAGTTCTGAAGGTGAGAAGGCAGAGAGAGACAGAGACAGAGACAGAGACAGAGATAGGTCCTTCACAAGACAGCCTTGGAGCTCTCCTGCAACGTCAGTTCTATTCCACTCTGTTGGTCAAAGCCCAGATTCAAGGAACGGGAGGAGAGTCAAGAAGGGGACAAATATGGGGGTCTGACCATCTTTGGAAAATACAACCTGCTCCAGGTAGCTAGATAACATAAGGCCTCTGGGCCACAATGAGGGGTCAGGATTTTAGTGCAAGAGAAACAAGAACCCTTGAAGGCTCGGATGGGAAGGTGACATGGTCAGATTTACACTTTTAGAAGTTTACTTCAGGGACTTCCCTGGAGGTCCAGTGGCTAAGGCTCTACGCTCCCAATGCAGGGGGCCCAGGTTCGATCCCTGGTCAGGGAACTAGATCCCACACGCTGCAACTAAGGGTTCGCATGCCGCAACTAAAGATCCTGCGTGCCACAACTAAGACCCAGTGTAGCCAAATAAATAAATATTAAAAAAAAAAAAGTTTACTTCACATGACATGTGAAGAATTGTAGAGCAGAAAAATAAGAGGTTACGGATGGTGTCCAGGAAAGAAAAGATGGTGAATCAGCCTGTGGATGTGACAAGAAATTTCAAATTTGGGAAATGTTTCGAAGTTTGAGCCAGTAAGACTCACTGTTGGATTGGATATGGGATTTGAGAGAGAATGAAAGACTCTTCCAGCATCTGGGTTGGAGCAAATGGGTGGAGGGTGCATCCTTTATTGAAATGGAGAAGTCTGGGTGAGCAGCTGATTTAGGGGTGGTGTGGGGACTCAGATTTCCATGTGGGCAGCTTGGCACTTGTTGATAGAATTATGACAAGGAATTCTAGGAATAGGAAATGCAGTGGGCAGGGGAGGGGTCTTTGGTGACCCTGATAAGGTCCTGAAGAAATGTGGCTGGAATAGGTTGGAGAGAGAATAAATAAAGAAGGGGAGACAAAATTAGGGATACATCTCTTTAAAAACAAGACTTTATTGAGAAAACTATAGAGTTTTATTGAAGACCAAAAATATTGAAGGAATAAAATGATGCCATCAACATGACACACCTTGAATCCAAGGGGCAAATCAACAATTTTCTAAGCAACTTGATACTGACTCACCTACATGAACGGTCCATCCACAGTCTCCACAGCACAAAAGTCATAACGTTCTGTGCTGATGAAGAGGATTCCAGGTTGGAGGGGCCTGTTACCGCAGTCAGGAAAAATCAGAGGAAGTGTTATGAACGAGATTCTGCTTTGGCATCTCCCAATTTGAAATCCTAAGGGTGCATGTGTATACACACACACACACACACACACACACACACACACACACACGCATCACGTTCACTGGTGTTTTATACAAGATTATTTTGAGTATAAGAATATCACCGTAAGGTCGTATCCGGGGGTCAGGAAGCTGAGACAGTCCAGCATGTTCATTTATCTTCAACTTTTTTTTTTTTTTTTTTTTTTTTTTTTTGCGGTACGCGGGCCTCTCACTGCTGTGGCCTCTCCCGCTGCGGAGCACAGGCTCCAGACGCACAGGCTCAGCAGCCATGGCTCACGGGCCCAGCCGCTCCGCGGCATGTGGGATCTTCCCGGACCGGGGCACGAACCCGTGTCCCCTGCTTCGGCAGGCGGACTCTCAACCACTGCGCCACCAGGGAAGCCCATCTTCAACTTTTTAATGAAGCTCAGAAGGCCGCTTCCCCAGGGTTCCCTACTTCTTAACTGTATGTTGGTTACAGTTATCATTTAATTTATTGTTATTCTTGACCTAAGTTTATAATGGATGAGGACCCCACCCCCATCTGCTGATGCACCCAGCTCACATCTACTGAGCACTTCCTGTGTGCCAGGCACTACTGATGGTGTCCGAGAGGAAGAAGGATGTGCCTCAAGGTGGAAGAGACCGCAGCCCAGGATTGATGACAGGATTCAGGGGAGGGTCTGGTCAATGTACATATGTTTGCATCTTCCAGTCAGTGTGGTCGGGCCTGACCTGAGTGGGGAGAGTCCGACTGGCCCAGGGGGACCTGAATGTCCAGAAGTTGCCCATAAACACCAACTGGGAGTTGGGGAGAAGAGCGTCAGGCAGACATGTATGTACCAGATAACTGGTGCCTCTCTGGGGGCCTGGCCCCTTCAGATGGGAAGTTCCTCTCCTGCCCCTGACTCTCTGCTAAAAGTACAGAGGGTTGGTCAAACGCAGAAGGCGCACATGCTCCAGGCACCAGGTTTCAGGAGACAGTGTCCCCAGGTCTGATCCATGCTGACTCACAGCTGCAGCCCTTGGCAGGAATGCCTGGGTTGGAGCCTCACGCTGGCTCGTCTGTCTCACTCAGGCTCCATGTTAATTGCACAAGAGCAGATCCGGCCTCGTTGGTTCGCCACTCGCGTCTCTGAGCTCTTCATCACCATCCAGGCTCCATAGAGCCTGTGCTTCTGCAGGGGCTGCAGCACCTGTAAAGGTTTATCTACTGAACAAGAATTCAATCTCAGGGAAGACGAACCCTGCCCCCGTTTACTTTAGAATAGCATTGACATTTTAGAAGTGGATAACTACTGAAACCAAACTTTTTGTTACTAATGAAATTGGATTACTTTTCTTTTCAATTTTTTTATTGAAGTATAATTGATTTACAGTGTTGTGCCAGTCTCTGCTATACAGGGAACTATGTTCAATATCCTGTGATAAACCATAACGGAAAAGGATATATAAGAAAGAATGTCTATATGTGTATAACACCAATTACTTTGATAGATGCTAATTCAAGTGCCTTGAGACAGATGGTGGAAGTAAAGCCCGGGGCTCTGAGCAGCTTCTTGGTCTCTCTTCTCACTGCAGCTCATCTTCACAGTAAATATTCTACGAACATCAGCCAGCAGGGGCTGTGCTGGGCTGTGTTGTAGCAGTACCATTCGCAGGCTGCCCTCCTTCCTGGAAGAATGAGTCTTACCAGCAGCATCTTTAGACGTTTTGCACCTGAGACCTTCGAGGAAGCCTCCCTCCACCAGTCCGCCCCTATCTGCTGTCTCCAATGAAGGCCTGCGTTGGGTCCAGACGACTATCTGAGTTTTGGGATTTCATCCAGGATATAGACTATGTTTATGTCTGAGTCATGCTGGGATCTCCTCTAAAGATGATTTTGTAAAAATTCAGGACTACCATGCTACTTGTGTTGGTGAAAAATGAGACCATGAATTACTGATGACCATAGATTCTCTATCGCTTCTCCCATTGTAGTTGGAGCCCTTGCCCCCTCCCCCAATCTGGTGACCGCTGCTTCATTGACTTGCTTGACCCCAGGATCCTTGCAGGTGATGGAGGAGCTGTACCGGGAGGCTGATGGCTAGGTCGTGAGAAGCCTGGCAGCTCGCGGGTCTGCTGGCATGCTGTGTATCTGTGGTAGAAGCCCACCCTCTCCACTGGAGAGAGTGGAAGAGGCCATGGGGTGACCCCCGACAGGGTGAGCTGAGCTTGGCCTTCCAGACACTACTGCCGAGGCAGCAGGCAAGTAAACAAGCCATCTTGGGCCCTCAGACCAGCCAGTCCACCAGCTGAGCACCCGAGCGCCCAGGCCACTTCACTCGGAGCAAAAGGATTTCAGCTGAGCCCTGCCCAAATGCCTACCCACAAAGCTGTGAGACACGGTAAAATGTTTGCTATGAGCCGTAAGTTGCTGAGCAGAGCATGGCGTCGATTCCTTTAGGTTGAGGTCTTGGAGTCTCAGCCGTTTGGCTGGGATTTACGAATGCACCTGGAAATGGTGCACAAGCTCCGAAGGTCCTGTCATTAACTCCACACACTAAAGCTTTGGGGTTTACACCTATCGTTATGCCATGTCATCAGCTTTCTGTTCAAGAGGAGTGAGCAGACTGGAGGTTCCTGATTTCTGGGTCTAGCAGTGACCCTCCCCTCAAATCAGGTGACTTTGCCTTAGTTAAGGATGTCCTTACAGACATGAAGACTTTCCACATCAGCGCTACAGGAATACAAGTGAAGCCACACTGGCTTATGTATGCTTTGATATTCTTTTTATCTTTGAAGGAGAAATAAAACAAGAACAACTTTTATGATTTCGTTTCATTTTTGTGTTTCTCTTGGAGTCAGATACTTGTTCATTTGAGCCATTGCAATGACTGCTCCCTTGTAGTTTTATCATAAAATACTCTCCAAGAAAATAGGAGGAGCTTTGTGGTTCGGGAATGTCTCCAAATGTCTTACAGTCTCATTAGCAATGATATATTTCAGTCTAGGAGGTTTTCTTTCTTTTTGAATTTAGGTGAATGTTATGGAAATAGAATCTGTAGATTCAGGATTTATTTATACTTACAGTCCTTCGAATGGAAGATTTTTCATTAGAAGTAAATTTTGGGGCCCTCAAAAGATCTCTGCTAGGTCAGAGCAGTTCTTAATTCAGCTAAATGCCCCATTTCCCATCTTTCATACGGAGGCCTCTCAGGTTAGTGGAGAAATATGAGGTCCCATCTCTGTGTTGTAGGGAAACCCAGCACTTTTTTTTTTAACTTTTTATTTTATATTGGAGTATAGTATAGGTGATTAACAATGTTGTATTAGTTTCGGGTGTACTGCAAAGTGATTCAGTTATACACATACATGTATATATTCTTTTTCAAATTCTTTTCCCATTTAGGTTGTTACATAATATTGAGCAGAGTTCAAGCCAACACTTTTTAAAAAGCTAAGTAACGAATCATTTTCTCAGCAGGTTTAAATTCTATGAAGAGTTCAAAGTCAATAAAATTTACGGCTGTAAGTAGCCTAGGAGAATCTTGAAAGAATTTATCTTCTGGCCATTCTGAAAGCCGTGGTCCAATAATACAGATTTGTGTCAGTGGCTTCAAGTCCCAGGAGTGACTATGGGACCCTCACCAGATGGTTGGCATTGACAAAGGAAACTGAGTTTTCAAATAGTACAAGGAGAGGCCCTTTGAGTTACAATTTCTTTGCAAACTAATTTCATGTCTTCAAGTGAAGAACCACAGAACTATTAAAATAAAAGCCTCAAAAAGTAAAACTACATGTACTTTAAACAAAAAGGGAGGAAAACCTTGTCTGATTCCGTGAAAAAATCTGTTTTTTAGGGTATTTTTGAACATTTTCAGAAAGAGTCGAATACTCATTATAAACCAACATAAAACTCAATTGCAGGATGTCTTCTTCCAGGGAGATGGAGCGGATGAATTTGGCCCTATTCCTCCCAATCAGCATGACTGACACCCTGACGTTATATACGAAACGAACATGAGAAGACTTACAAAGGCGGAGAGAAGAGAGACCGAGGGTCCCGAGGAATGACGTGATGCTAATTTCTCTGGGTTTTCTTTCCGCCTCATATATTCCAGACTTGGAGCTGAAGAGGTTAGAAACCCAGAAATGCCAATCAGTGCAGATGAGAAAAACTCCAACAAAAGACTGCCCTCTGTCCATTGACAGGTGAAGGATAAAAAAATCAAAAATGTGGTAAATACGTACAATGGAATATTATTGAGCCTTAAAGGAAAAGAAATTCTAACACGTCCAACAACACGGATAAATCTGGAGGACATTGTGCTGAGTGATATAAGCCGCGTACAAAAAGACAAAGACTATGATCCTACTTCTGTGAGGTACCTGGAGTAATCAAACCCGTAGAGACAGAAAGTAGGGGGCAGGGGGGAGGGGGATGAAAATTGTTGTTCAATGGATATAGAGCTTCAGTTTTGCAAGGTGAAAAAGTTTGGGAGTTTGGTTGCACAGCAATGTGACCATGTGAACATACTTAACATTACTGAGCTGAACAGACAGGCGAGGGAAACGTAGCCCGGCAGCTTGACTGGGAAAGGCGGAGGGGCCAGAGACCTCAGAGCAGCAGGTTCATGACAGTGGATGAAGGCTTGACCTCTGCCTCTTGACCCACTTTCTACAGACAAAGGCTCCTTTGTTCTGGTGCTCCTGGACGCGGCCCGTTTATTTTCCTTCACTTCTGAGAAGGGAAGGAAGCTGTCTGACAGGGTGTCCTGCGATGGGAAAGGAAGAGTGACGGGCAGCAGCAGCGGGCACCTGGGCGACCGTTCAATGCAGAGCAAAGCTGCAGGCTCCCCCCGGCTCTGCCTCCCAGGAGGACAGGTCCTTAAGGCCCCCAGCCCTGGAGCAAGGGTTGGAGGAAAGAGGCACAGTCCCCAGAGGACCCGGGGCTCAGGGCAAGGACAGTGGGTTCCGGGCGGGCTTGATGGGGGACAGTCCTGTGCGGGTGCGGAACACAGTTGGGAAGCTTCCAAAGACTTTGCATTTCTGCTCAGTCCAGGCACAAACAGCTTATGATTCTTGCAGCCGGAAACCACAGCCAAGGGTTTCCTACTGAACTCTTGCTCTTTCGTTTTGTAAATGTCGGTGTGGAGGTCGGGTGGTGCGAAATCCTGGTTATCCTATCAGTGAGTTAAGTGATATACATTTGCACGCATTATTACCTGCAGTGGCCCAAGAGGACAGACAGATCCCCACCTCCTGCAGCTTCCCTCCCTTCTAACCCTTTTCCCCTTCTTGCCTTTGAGTCTCGGGGCCGGGCCCAGGTAGAGGCAGCTCCATCCTCTGCTGATTCCAAACAGCTCCGAGCTACTGGAGAAACACCCAAGACCATGCTTAGCTTTCCAGTGATCTTCCAAACCGAGGCCCCAGATCCATTTGATCAGCACTTCTGCGAGGAAACACCCAATGTGTGGGCACTTACCTCTATAAATAACGGCCATGAACTCATGTACAAAGCATACTTCGTACTGGGGCGCTTATAAAGCACGTTACAATAGAATATTTAAAAGCTTGAGATAAAAATATCAACAGAGGTTCTATTATTGCTGTGCACCCAGAGGGTCCGCTTGGGTGTACGGCCTTGAGACCCTCTTCTAAGCACCCAGCCAGCTGGACCTCCAGGCTCTGCCTCGTAGGCAGGGTGGAGGTGGGCTGGGGGAGGCATCCAGGTGCCAGAAACAGGTCTCGCTGCAGGTATAGTAAGGATCTTATCTCTGGAGCCTGGACTGATTCATTGCCTTTCTTGTTTTCTTTTTTTGGTTCATTTCTTTTGTTTGTTTTTCACTCTGGCAAGCTCTGAAATAAAACAGTACCAGGCCAGGGAAATATCCTAAGGATATGTCAACATGAAAAATGCTCTCCTCTCAAGCTTTTATGTTTCAGCAAAACGAGCTCCCTTACTCTGAAACCTCCCTCCTTTTTCCACCTCCAGCTTCCTGCCCGAGTGCCCAAGTCCAGCTTCTCATCCGTGGTGTCTTCTGTAGGAGATTTATCAACTGTCCCCCAGGTCTGCTTTGGGCAGGGATGAGTGACCGAGCTCCTCCCCTGGTCCCTAAGAAAGCTCTCTGACCCCCACCCATGCCACCCCTCAGGCCTCTGTCCCCAGGAGACAGGAGATGAAGCAGGAAAGCCCGGTGTCTTATTTCTTTCCATCCTGATAGCTGCCTCTCCATTTTTAGGATCTGAGTGTTCGTCTGAAGCTGTGAGTGTTGACATGTGTAGCAAGCTTTGTGCAGAGCTGAACCTCCCTGACTTTGCAAAATGTATCTTTATACATTAATTTTCCTGAAACTCAAGGAAAATGAAGACATCAGAAACCAAAACGCTCATATGAACTGCATGGTCTGCAGTCTTCTGATGGGAGCAGAATGAATTTCGATCCAAACTGGGGGTGCTGCTGGGGTCCAGGCGGGGCCCCTTTTAGGAGTAGCTTCCAGCTGGTCTCCCAGTGCTGCTTTGTGCAAACTCCTGCTGACCCACGGAGTACACACATTTCTCACCGAAAACACTTTTGTTTTCTGTCTTCATATTGTCTTGTATTTATCTGTGAAACACTGAAAAACAAAAATTAAAAGACAGTCATGATCCCTGCCTCCCCGCTGGGGGAAGCACATCCTGGAGGCATGCAGCCTCCCAGGAGTGCATTCCTTTCCTTTCCCTGCGGCCTCCAGCATCATGAAGAGAGGGTGACGTCCTAACCGTGCCATCGAGAAGGAAGGGCCTCCGCATCCCCAAGGCAGGGGCACCAGAGCAGCGGTGCTTCATCCCAAGGCACATCAATCAGGGGGCGCGTAAGGGGAGGCCCGCCCGCCCGTCTCTTGCGGATCAGGGCCAGGCTCTCTGACGTGGGTGGACTAGGCGGCCTCCTCACGCCCCGTCCAGGTCGCAGAGTCCATGAAGCCACTTCCTTCAACACAGGCCATGATGGAAACCCTGCTGGTGGCTTTAACAGCACCCCCCCCACACACCGTGGGGCTGAGCTCACTGCCGAGATCCCTTTGTCCACACACACCTGGAAACAGCGGGGTGGGGGGGGAGGCACAGAATCTCTTCATTAACATCAGGCCTGTTCTTTCATTTATTATGATCAGACATGTTGATCCATTACTTGCTACATCACCAGCAATTTACCTCCCTTCTCTGGGATCCAATTGCAACTTGAGAGAAAATTGAAATAAAGTTAGAGAACTTCCAAACTTTGATTTCAAGCAGCGGAAACTTTCTTCAGAACGAGGCCCCCAACCGGGATGTGCAATATTTAACATGGATGGCAGCGGAGCGGCCTTGCTGGACAGCATCCCTGGCCCCCGGGGAGGCAGCTCCTTGGAAAGGGGTTTGAACCCCACTGAACCAGATCGTACCAAGTGCCCTTCCACTGTCTTCCGGTCAGTGGAGCTGTGGGGCAGAGCTGGGACAGCACACGGGGAGCAGAGCAGTGTCAGTGTCCTCCCGCGTCCTGCGAGGCCCCTACCTCCCCCAGGCCACCTGCACACCGTTTTTCTGATGAGTGACCACAGCTTGCGGCTTTGCCTGCCAGGCTGGAGTCTCTCCTCCCACCACCACGGTCCCCCACGTCCTTGCTCCTGGACCACGTCACGGCCACGGCACTCAGGACCTCACCAAGCATTCCCTGGCTGTGGTCCTGCTAATGTCACTTCCTGGGAACCCTGGCAGGGTTGACGCTGAGCTGCGTGATGGGCTTCGGTAAAGTAAACACGTCAGCTTTGGAGAACCCCAGTGACAATAGAAATGTTTTGGTTGAGGATGAGTTTACAGGCTTAAACATTGATTAGTGAGTTACCATGAAATGCGGATGGGCCTGCCTTCCAATATCAAAGTGCGGCACTTTCTGGGGACACTGCGCTTCTGTTCTGCTCTGAACCAGCACCCCCTTTCGAAACTCGTGTCCACTCTTTTCTTTTTTTAATTTAATTTATTTATTTTTGGTTGCGTTGCGTCTTCATCGCTGTGCGCAGGCTTTCTCTAGTTGTGGCGAGCGGGGGCTACTCTTCGTTGCGGCACGTGGGCTTCTCACTGCGATGGCTTCTCTCGTTGTGGAGCACGGGCTCTAGGCGCACGGGCTTCAGTAGTTGTGGCCTGCGGGCTCTAGAGCGCAGGCTCAGTAGTTATGGCACACAGGCTTAGCTGCTCCGCAGCATGTGGGATCTTCCCAGACCAGGGTTTGAACCCGTGTCCCCTGCATTGGCAGGCGGATTCTTAATCACGGCGCTACCAGAGAAGCCTGAAACTCGTGCCCACTCTTACCTCTGGGACATGGTAGGGGGACAGCAGCCAGATGCTCCCAGCCTCCTCAGGGGCATCAGTTGGGTCTTAGGTGCGTGATGGGAGACGTGTGTGGAAGCGGTTCTTGTCCTGAGATGCCAGGTACGTGGATCTGTGGCCCGTGACCCATTCCTATGTCCTTTCCCTACTGAGCACCAGATCTGCCCGCACTGCTTTGTGAACACAAGTTTGTTTCAAGATCTGTCTCTTTTCCTCCACGGTCAGCCTCATGCCTGAATGGATGACAGACCACAAGCATGTGTGGCAAGAAGGGCCCCGAGATGGTGCAATCCTGTCCTTACAGATGGAGACGCTGGCTACAGGGGAAGCGACCTGACCAAGGTGACAGGCTGGAGGAAGCAGCACCGCCTTGGCCAGGCAAAGGGGCTCTGCCCTGGTCTCCGAGGTTCCCAGAGTCCATGCCCCTGAGGGACCTGCCCACCTGGAGCCTGTGTCCACCTTCCAGGAACCAGAGCCCAGGAGCCCCGCTCAACAGCCTGTATCCCACGCTTGTCTGCACCTCTAGGTCAAGGTGTGGCCCAGGAATGGCTGTTTGCAGCAGGTGTGAATGTCCGCAGTGTGTGTGTGTACATGTCCCCTCAATTGTAGGGCCGGGCTCCAGTCAGCGTGGGAAAGGGATGGGGGCTTGAGGCAGGGCCCGGAGGTCAGAGCCAGCTTTCCCACAACACCCCCTGCCGTGGAAGCTCAAGGGGTCGAGAATTTCAACTAAAACCTGGCTTCCAGTTCCCCGTACAGATGAGATGAGAGAACGTACTTTATTAGGAAGCTGTTGGTTTGGTTTATCATTTTAAATATTTGGCCACGTGGCCCGTGAGCCTCGTTTGTGCTCTTGGTGGGCACTGCCCACGGTGTGGTCGGGCGGGATGGAGACCCAGCTCCCAGGGACCGAGCCACAGAGCAGCCCAGCCCAGGAGTCAATGTGGACATAGTGGAGGATTGAAAACAGAACTCGACTCATGAGAGGACTTGAGTCTGAACCCTGTTCCCTCTCTGCCTGTCTGACCAGGCAGGTCATGGACCTAAACAAACGGCCTCTCCTGATTGCACAAAGCAATGGCACCCAATAGCCTGGGATAGGTTCCCAGCAGCAGAGCCTGAGATGGGGGCTCATGGGCCATAATTTACGAGGGAAGACCTGGGAAGAACCTACAGGGGCGTGAGAGGAGCAGGACACAGATGAGGGAGGAGCTGGCAGCTCTCAGCTGAGCTTAGATTTTATTTAAATGCATTGGTGCCCTGGAGCTCATTCTCCAGTCCTGGGACTTCACCTTGCTTTTCCCAAGACTCCCCATCACAAATTAGAAGAGCTGATAACCCATAAGAGTTTGCTTCTCTCAGTGTGAACCGTGATGGGAGGACAAGGTGATGGGCACACGGGGGACGGGCTCGGGGCAAGGCAAGCGACAGGTGTGCCGGTGGAAGAAGCCCGGGCTGGCTGGTGGCCGGGCGGACTCACCTTGCTCTCGGAAAAGAATCTCTGTACGATTACCATGTTATACCGGCATTTCTAGGTGAAAACCCTGCAGAGAGACATCAGCGATGAGAAGGGCACACGGAATGGACCCATCTGAGACCAACCCGACGGCACGTGTCTGTCCCAGGGCGGCTCCCACCCATCACGGCCTCAGACCATGGGGCAGACAAGCAGTGCCCTGGTGGCCGGAACCCCCAGGAAGACGTGGGGCTCTGGGTGGGACATGTCACCTGAAATCACCAGGAGTGTGTGCACGGGGCAACTTGGAGGAGACAGAGCTGAGTCCCAGGAAACAGAGCAGCAATCAGCACTTCAGCTTCCTGGAATCTAATGAGGTTAGAAATGGAAAGGATCGTGAAACAACAGTTTTTTATTCAAATGAGAAAGCAAATCCTCAGGGGGATGAAATACTGTTCCCAAGGTCACACCCCCAATTAAGGACAAAATCGAAAGATGGACCTACATTCCTGACCTAATCCTTCCTCTTTCCATCTTGTTGTGAGAAACCGAACACAGGGTTATTTCTGGAGGGAGAGAGGAGGATTCAGGTTCAAAGGATTTGTGAGTCACCTCTTTGCCCGTTGCCAACAGCCGTGCACAGCATCCCCAAGCAGCCCTGCGGTGCCCTCCCCTCTCCGTGGCATAATCACAGGATCTGGAGGCTGGCAGCGTCTGATTTGATTCTTGTTATTTCATGGACGAGAAAACTCTGACGGTCCGAGGGGAGTACGAGGGCAGGTGACTAGGAGAATCCCTCAGACAGTAAAATGGCCATTTCGTCCCAGTTACCCCAGCAAGGTCCTGACACCCCCAGACTCTGACAAAGCTCAAGGATGCCGCCCATTAGGTGTCCCTGATGTGGACACAAAGGGGAAATACCTCGCATTAGGAAATGATATGCCCGGCAGGACGCAGAAGTCATGTTTATCAGGGAAAATGTGTTAAATTCAGTTCCAACCTTGTATCAGAATGTGACTTTGCTTCCTGAGGGAGAAAATAATCTGAAGGTGAGTAAGGGCTGCAAGAAGTGCAAGGAGGTGGGTGTGTGGTGGAAGTGGTGGCGTCAGGGGTCCTGCAGTGTGTGTAGGGAGGTGTGTCTTTCTCCCTTCCTGTACCCACACTGGAGGTGACCCTGGGTCCCGAGTGAATTTAAGGGAAAGTGTGATACTAGCTGTCCTAGCCTCCATCTGACTCTTCCCTCTCAAGCATCACACACACCATCAGGGCCTTTGGAGCACTCGCTCTAAACCTCCTGTGGTGCGTCCCAGGAAAAAAATTAAACGTCTCCAGGAATGAACATTTCTTGACTTAGCTTGAACTCAGCATGGGTGACATATCTCGGGGGTGGTCCTGTATTATTGTCGATGAAAGTAAGTTTCTATTGAGTGCCTATTCCTTGCCAGGTACTTGATTTTGAAGGGTCATCTCCCTTCTGTACAGCAGCCCTACACACAGGACCAGATCATCCTCTTACCTGCACGATGAGACAGACTGAGGCTGGCCAGAGGCCACCTTGCCATGTGGACCCAGGCGGGCTTGATGCCAAAACCACTGGCATCGTGGAAAGAGTGGGGCAGACCTGAGGTCAAGTCCTGATTCCTCAGGGTCAACTCCTCCTTGATGTAAGGCTCTCAGAAACGTGTCAGGACCTTCTCTGAGCTCCACACTCACACCTGAGAACCTGGGTCTGAGAAAACAAGTTCTGGGGTCCCCAGTTTTGATGTGTATCAGAATCAGCAGTGGCAACTCAAACCCAAGAACCTCAGGCCTCCCCGACAGGAGAAGCAGGACAGGTGGGGCCGGAATCTCTGCACAGGTAAGCTGGCAAGACAGCAAAAGTCGAGGCCGGCCAGCCATGTCGCCAGTCTCTGGGGCAGAGTGCCGACCCCAGACTCTCCAGCAGGGTGGGCCGGCGGTGGGGTGGGAATCTACCCTTCTGACAGGTTCCAGGTGATGCTGACACTGCTGGTCAGGGACCACGCTGTATTGTGACGAACACCTGGAAAGGGAAAGTCAGGTGCTAGTGCAGGGTCTGGGGGACTGGGGCCCGTCCTGGGATTGGGGGCTGCTCTCCCTGCACAAACTTAGATGTGCTGTTTGCTCAGGATGGTGAGATCCAGCCGGAGCCCCAGGTTTTACTCCATGTTAAAGAGAGAATGTCAAGCCGTTGATTAATTCCAAAGATTCATGAATATTTCAGGTTGTAGAATAGTCCTGTTCTAAAGGACAGTTTTTCTGAGTTACCTTGTTTAACAAATAAGTCACTAGAGGCTCCAAGAAATAAAGTGACCAGATGACAAACAGATAGCGGGTTAGCTACGGCCCAGCCCGGACTAGAGTCCAGCCCTCCTGGTGTCCCGTTCTCTAGGGGCCTGAGACCCTCCTGGCTGGAACCTCAGTAGCGACAGCACCTGGACGTGCCAGCAGACTGTGCCAAGGGCTGTGCCATCCCAGGGGCCATCGACATCCTTGGGGTTGGATATACCTCCCGACCCTCAGAGGAGGGGACGTGTGGGCCCCTGGACCACGAAGGTGATTCTAGGAGTCAGAGGCTCAGGTGCCCTGGCCCCACCGTGCCTGCTGGTACTCTCTTCCTTCACGGGGTCCTGGAGGCAAGGGACTTGCAGTCAGACATCTGTGACACTGTCTGTCTTGAATCCGCCTAACTCCCCCTTCCCCGCCCAGGTGTCCCTGCACGGGTCTCTCCCTCTCCACTCTGATCATCTTCACCCACGTTTAAACTACGCCAACCTGAGATGTCTCATCTTGGGCTCTCTGGACAATTTGCCGGTGATTATTCTGCTACTAATACACTGGCCTCTCGGATGGAAAACCACTAGTTTGATTAGAAGGCGAGAGAGAGGCACAGACCCAAACCTTTGGGAAGAGACTTCAGGCACGCACAGAACACCCTGGAGGTGACGCGGGCCCAGGACAGGACACAGCGGGGAGGGTGGTGAGGGTGTCACTTCTACCTTGCCCTGAAAGAGCAGACGGAGGGAGCCGCTGGTGCTCCCTGGAGGGACCGCGCGCAGACACTGGCCTCACGCAAGCTCACTGGGTCAGGCCTTCCTAGACAGTCTCCGCTCAGCCCCCCAGGTGGCTCCCGCCCTACAGCCTGGGCTCCTGGGGACAGGAAGGCCTTGAGAGCACATCCTCAGGGGTGTGTCACTCAGGCCTTCACTTGCCCGGGGCCCTTCTGAGCCTCAGTTTCCCCATCTGTGCAAGGAGGCTGGTGACCTGCTGACCTGCTGGCTCCGGCCCTGTCGAGCTCCTCCTGAGGGGGAGGAGACCCCTGCGGGAGGGGAAGGAAGGAGAGGGGAAGGAGAGGGTCAGACGGGGTCTGAATGCAGCCTCAGTCCCCTCGCTCTCGTCTGGAAAAGGGACCAAGCCCACCACTGGCTCCCAGCCATGAAGACCTGAGCACTGTCCTTTGACCCTCCCATCACTCCTGCAGAGCTGGGCCATTGAGGTTTTGGGAACCAAGGCTCTGAAGCAGGAGGTTAGTCCTGCGCTCAGGATATCAGTGGAGGGGCAGACTGGGCCTCACCTGTCTGCACAGGTGGACGAGGGGAGGACGAGGTCCCCTGGCCCCTGGGCTCGGAGGGCATCCTGGCTCTGGTGGACTCCTCAGCAGAGACAGGGAGGCCAGCCCCTCTTCCCCCTCCCAGGGGGTGACACCCAACACGGAGAGGGACCGGAAGGATGCTTGTGGGCTTCTCCCACACGTGCCCCCTGCAGAGGGTGAGTGTGGACAGGACCCCCGGATGGAGGTGGGGGTCCCCGGTACCGTGGACTGTGCCGGCAGGCTCGCTCTGTGGTGAGGGGCAGGGGAGGTCGTGGTTTCTGTTGGGACACCTGTGAACGGCTCTTGGGGGTCTCTTACCCTTCCACACACCTGGTAAATCAGCTTGTGGGACCCATGAAGAACCCTGGTGAGGCTTTTGTTGGAATTGTATTATATTGAGAGATCAATCTGGGGACACTTGACAGCTCTAGAACATTGAGAATTCCTGCCCGTAAACATATGTCTCTCCACTTATGTATGATTTTTGTAACGGCTTTTAATGAAGCATCAAACGTTTTCATGTTAAGGTCTTGCATTTTAAACATTGATTTTTAGTTTCCTTATATTTGTGCCATTCTCCACAAAATCTTTCAATTGGATTTTCGAACAGTTGTTTGAGTACAAAATACAATAAACTTTAGTATACGGTCCACATTTTAAACAACAGCACTAGGTTCTGTTATGATTTCTCATCACTTGCCTGTAGGATCTTTCGTTTTCTGTGTGGTAACATCTGAAAGATGGCTGTTTCCTTCTTCCCAGGCGCATCCGCTGTTGGTCTCACCGCTCTGACTGGACAGTCCCGCCTGGATGCACAAAGGTGCAAGTGGTAGTCATCCTGTCTTGTTTCTATTTTTTTTTTCTTGTTCCTACTTTTTTTTTTTTTCTTGCTCCTGTTTTGAAGCGGAAAGCTTCTGACATTTCACACTTAGGTAGGATTTTTCTTCATCCCTATCAGGCAGATATCTTTTATCAAACTAAGAAATTTTCTTATTGATTTCTAGTTTGCTAAGAATTTTTGCCATGGATTTTTATCAAATTTATCAAAAGATTTTTTTCTGCTTTCATTGAGCTAACTATATTGTCGTCTTCTTTTAATTATTACAGTGGTGAATTATATTATTTGATTTTCTAATGTTGAGACAATATTGCCTTCTGCAATAATTTCAAAGTACTCATGAGCACTGTCTTTTTTTTTTTTTTTTTTTTTTGCGGTACGCGGGCCTCTCACTGTTGTGGCCTCTCCTTTTGGGGAGCACAGGCTCCGGACGTGCAGGCTCAGTGGCCATGGCTCATGGGCCCAGCCACTCCGCAGCGTGTGGGATCTTCCGGGACCGGGGCATGAACCCGTGCCCCCTGCATCGGCAGACGGACTCTCAACCACTGTGCCACCAGGGAAGCCCGAGCATTGTCTTTTTAATCTAATGCAGAATTTGTTTAAACATTTTGCATCTATGATCCTGCTGGAGGTTGGTCTGATTTTCCTTTCCTATGTCTGGTTTTGGCATCAGCATTCGGCCAGCTCAGTGAAGGGGTCTCCTTCTCTGGGAGGGTTTGTGTAGGGCGGGGACTGTATGCTCCTGGGGGAACCTCCATGCATCCAGGGCATGTGGCTTGTGTTTTCTGTACACACCGATGGCCTGGATTCAAATCCTGGCTCCACTCCCTGTGACCCCGGGCAGGTCTCAACACCTCCCCGGACCCCAGTTAACTCACTCTTGGGTCTGAACAGCACACATCCTTCAAGGGGGTCATTAGGACAGTGTTAATACACATAAGTCCCTGAGAGTAAAGCCTGGCACGTGATAGACGTGCTTTCAGCAAGTCCAGAAAGCGCCGTCCGGGAGCTGAGTGCAGACTCACCTGTGGGCGACTTTCCAATGCTCACTGCGTGTGTTTAATCACAAGGGGATTGGGCTTGGTCCAGTGCCCTTTCCTCTCCATTCAGTCTGATCACTTACAGTTCTCTAAGAACGTGTCAATTTTACCAAATTTTCAAATTCATATTTTCCGTTATTGAAAGCGTTAATTCTCTGCTACATCCGTAATTATACACAATTTTTCGTTCTGAATCTTGTTTATGTCGTTTCTCTGCCTTCCTCCACCAATTTTTCAATTTTACTGGTCTTTTCAGCAACAAGCTTTTGAATGTGTTGATTTTCTCTATTTCATTAATTGCTTCCTTTGTCTTTATCTCTCCTTCTCGCTGTTTTCATTGGGCTTCGTTTGTGGATTCTTTTCTAGCACCTCAAGTTCTGTGCTTCCCATTTTCAGCATTTCTTCTCTTCTGATACAGTCACGTAAATCGTACACAACCCCCGCTGTCTGTCTCAGGATCGGGATTTTATTTATGTATTTGAGTTGTAGCCATTCTTGAGTTTCCATTTTCACTTCTTCTTTGCCTCGTGTGTTACTTATACATTTTTTAAATGCTTATTTCTTGTTGTGCCGGAGGCCGTCAGCCCTGGTGGTATCATTGATTTACGGGTGAGTCTTGTCTCATTGACCGCTGGGTGAGGCTAGATCCTGATCCTGCCTGCGGTGCCTGGGATGACAGGATCCCGAGTCACAAAGTGTGAATCCTTTTCCCACCCCTAGGCCTGTCACAGGCTTCCAGGGGCGCCGTGATCCATTTGGGGTCTGTCACCTGGGATGAGGACGATTGAACACAAACCTCTGTTGTCAGCTCCCCGGCACCTACTCCAGGAAGCTAAGCCATCAGAACCGGGGGCCTTTGCAATGCCAGAGGGACCCCACCTCTGCCTGTAGGGAGAAAGTGCCCCTGTTACTCAAATCCTGTGCCGTGTCAGAGGAGAATGGCTGAGGTGCTTCACACTTGTGGCGTAGAGATGGAGAGTGGGATCTGGGCTTTTGGGCTCCTCTTCTGATGACACCAGTGTTTTAGTGCCAGAGGGGAGCATGGCAGAGCTGGAACCTTGGGATTCCACAGGCTGCCGTCCCCTCCTCATTTTCGATCCTGCCCTGGGGATAACGCAGGCCTGTAGGGATGCAGGTGCAGATGCAAGGCAAACGTCCCACCTCTGAGATAGCGGGGCTTCCTCCCCTTCTGTAGACTGTGCTTTCTCACATGACACCCGCTTGGGCAACTCAATCTTTGCACCTGGAAATTGACATCACGGTGCAACCTGCCATCAGAATCCAAAGGATAAAAGGACACCATCTGCTTTGAAAAGTTCCCCACCGTGATATCAGCCTGACCTTTTTATCTTGAAATGTGAGCCATCTTGCAAGAAACTATGTTAGAGGGAGGGGCTGAATATTTATTCCAGGGATGTGACTTTCCCTGCTACATTCGTTAGGATGGGCCGGCCTTGGACAACATTGAATAAGATGCTATTTCTAGTCTGAAATGACATCATCACGGTAGGCACCTCTGGCCTCCAGTTCTGGTGAAGAACATGACATATTCCCTGAGAGGTCATTTTCCTCCCTGGTCAAATCTATATTTTGTGATGTCATTTCATCATGGCCCAAAGAATGTTCATTTCAGCCAGTTTCCTTCCTACATGTCATCAGAGATGCATTAAAGAGGAGATAGTTGTGTTTTTTAAAAATTTATTTTTATTAATTTATTTTTGGCTGTGTTGGATCTTCGTTGCTGCACAGGGACTTTCTCCAGTTGCGGCGAGCGGGAGCTACTGTTCGTTGCAGAGTGCGGGCTTCTCATGGCAGTGACTTCTCGTTGAGGAGCACAGGCTCTAGGCATGTGGGCTTCAGTAGTTCTGGCACACAGGCTCAGTAGTTGTGTCTCGCAGGCTCTAGAGCACAGGCTCAGTAGTTGTGGCACACGGGCTTAGTTGCTCCATGGCATGTGAGATCTTCTTGGACCAGAGATCGAACCTGTGTCCCCTGCACTGGCAGGCAGATTCTTAACCACTGAGCCACGAGGGAGGTCCTAAAGAGGAGACAGTTTTATCTAGTGTTTAAGTAACAAATTTCGGAGAGTATCTTATGATCGTTGGATGAGTATTTTTGGAGATCATTGCTGTGGTGATGCAGATACCACATTCTGTCCTATTAAAGCTCTTTCTGCCATTTGGCAAAACACGACAACACGGAATGACACTCTGTGGCTCATCTCTGGAAAACACAGTTCAACAGACATCATTTCTATCGACTTTGGGAAAAAACCATCCCTGTCTTTGGGTTGAAAAAGAGAAAAATGCTAATGGCATTTTCTTCTCAGGAGCAAGCTCTTCTGGGGACTGAGCAGAAATGAACTTGGCAATGATCAATATTTCAATTCAGAAGGAGATTGATTCAACCTCTGGAGAATTATTTGATCATTTCTGGCATCTAGCCAAGAAGCCCTAATTCCATTATCAAAGTGCTTTCTGCCCCGAGAGGAACAGGAAGCAGAGCTGACATGCAAACAGGGACCTCGTGTCAGATAAGGACAGCACGAGCAGCCCTTATTCGCCCCGGCTGAGCGGAGCCTGGCAGGCAGGGGCTCAGGTCTTAATATGTTTGCTTCACAAATAATATGACTAACGAGTACATTTTAGGGAAGCTCTAAAAAACAAACTTCATTGAGGCAAAAGGTACACACTATAAAGTGCATCTATTTTCAGTACAGTGGTTGATGGGTTTTGACAAATGTATGTACTGTGTAATCACAGTTGTAGTCAAGTGTCCGATACTTCCATCACCCCAAATCCCCTCCTGCTCCTCTGTGATCAATACCTCCCCAAGCACAGACCCAGGCTGTCACAATAGTTTAATTTGCCTTTCCTGGAGCTCCGTACAGTGGAATCATGCAGTATGTATGCTTTTGCGTCTGGCTTAGTTTGCTCAGTATCATGTTTTTGGGATCTATCCATGTCGTACGTGTATCCACAGTCACCCATTTCTATTGACAGTAGATACTTGGTTTTCCCCCAGCTCTTGGCTCTCACGAGTAAAGTTGCTATGAACGTTAGCGGGCAACTTTCTGTGTGGGCTTGTGTTCATACTCTGGTGGTAAGTGTATGTTTCATTTTATAAGAAACCTCCAAACTGTTTTCCAAAATATCTGAGTCCCAGTTCTTCCAAATCCTAGCCAACATTCAGCGTTGTCGGTCCATTTAAAAATTTCAGCCATTCTGGTGTGTGTGGTGGTAGTATCTTGTGCCTGTCATTTGAGTTTCCCTAATGAATAATGAACATTTTTTTCATGTGGGTGGCAGTCATTCACGTGTCTTGTTTATGGTGTCCGTTTAATCAGAGTTTTAACAGAGCATTACTAAAACTCAAAGAATTAAGATCCCCTCAGCGAATGAATCAGATAGCTAGTGGTATCTTCTTATAAGTTGAGTCACATAGGCTATGGTATAAAGTGTATTCTTAATCTCTTATGTGTATTATTAATACATCATGTGGCAGAAGCTCTAACTGTAATCAATGGCTCTGTATCAACCCTGCTCAGTGGCTAATTTCCCAAATAAAGTGGTGAGATCACCACTCGACGGTCTGCCCTGTTGATCCCGGCAAACCCAAGGCCTGTCAAGGGGCCATTGTCTCAGCACCAGGGTGCTATTGACGAGTGGGCTGTGGTCTAGGTGGGCTGAGACAGGTGAGCAGGGGCGAAACTGTCCCCCAGGCCAATGCACAGGCCCAGGGCCCCCTTGAAGACAGTCCTCTGGGGCCACTGGTAGTGACAGGGTGGTTGGAGCCCTGGTGGGGAGGACTGTGCTGGTGGGGGGACGCTCTTGCTTCTGCCTCCACGTTAGGGAAATGAGGCTCCCCTGGCCCCTTGTCAGGCCTTGGGTTTGCTGGGATTTCAAGTGGGCCTGGGATTCCCAGGATGAACCTGCTGCGTGTTTGTTGACGTAAACAGCTGACTCACCAAGTCCAAGTTCGTATTTCTACCAGTCTGTGAGCACCACATTAACGTCGCCATGTAAAGTGAAGAACTGGTCTTCGAATCCCACAGCCTTTCTATGGGACATCCTAGTCTTTCCCCATGGGCCCCGCTCCAGCCAGAGGGGAGCAGCTCACAGCCTCCGTCCCCCACCTCCTGGTCCAGCAACATGACATCATCAGTGTCTCAGAGGAAGCCAGCCTGATCCACACACAAGAAACACAAACACCCCGCAGCCAGGAAGGCTCCTGACTCCACAACCACCAAAACCACGCAGTGTTGGGCTATGAGCCGCAGGCTTCCTGGGACTTCTAAAATCTAGAAGCCTGGGCTTCCCTGGTGGCACAGGGGTTAAGAATCAGCCTGCTAATGCAGGGGACATGGGTTCGAGCCCTGGTCTGGGAAGATCCCACATGCCACGGAGCAACTAGGCCCGTGCACCACAACTACCAAGCCTGAGCCCTAGAGCCCGTGTTCCGCAACAAGAGAAGCCACCGCAATGAGAAGCCCGCGCACCTCAACAAAGAGTAGCCCCTGCTCGCCGCAACTAGAGAAAGTCCACGCGCAGCAACGAAGACCCAACACAGCCAAATATACATATTTTTAAAAATGTTTCTTTTTGCCCAGGAAATGGTCAAAGACCCAAAGATAACTGAAAAAAATAAAATAAAATCTAGAAAGCTTTTTTTTTAATGCCTGATGTGTTAAGACATACTTGTTATCTGCTCATCACTCCCAATTTTACAGACTAGGTGAGCTCGTAGAGATGGGCTGGAGCACACGGCGGTCAGCGGGACAGGACCCGGGCAGTGGTCTGGGAGCCTCCCTCCCATGGCCTGGGTCAGGGATGCAGCCGGGGGCGTGGTCCTGACTTCTCCACCAGCAGATGTCACAGCCTGGCTCTGCGCGGCCTTGCTCATCCTGGCTCTAACCTTCCCTTCACGGTTCTGCCCTCTGCCAGCCCTTCCCCCGGGACTGTTTCAGCAACAGGTTCCAAGTCTAACCCTGTCTCCTCTGATGGGCACGCGTGGTGTGTACTCAGGCCCGAGTCCCTGCTGCCAGGGCAATGGGAGGCTTCTGTCTGGACCCACCGCTTCAGTCCAGTTCCGTTACTGTCGCAGTGGCTGCTGTGAATCTCTGTGATTCGTCTCAGGCCCAAGTGGGTGCAGCTCTCGGTCAGTGAAGACTCCTCATATTGGTCTAGTCTGTGCTGTGGCAGACCGTCTAACCCAAGTCTCCCTTTAAAATGCAATGCTGCTTCTCCGCCTGTCAAGAACCTCTTCCTCCTGGACCTGGGTGCCCCCGAACATGGGCGTTACCTGGATCAGGGTACTTCCTGGACCCTGCTCTGACAGATGAGTGTGGGAAGTGTTGCTGGGCAGACTCCAGAGCCCAGAGGTCCTCAGCTCCCACCTTCGCCGCCCCTGAAGCCCTGGGCCTACTGGTTGTGAAGAGGCCTGGGCTGGCCTCCTAGATGGTGAGAGGCCACTTAGAGGACCTGGAGGTGCACAAGACAACAGCCCACGCCACCTGCCGGCCCTTATGAACCCCTAGCCCCAGGGAGGCCCTCAGAGACTGCAGCACACATGTGAGCCTAGGGGACCAGCAGAAGACTCCCTGGTGGCCAGCCCCCAGATTTCGAGAAGCAGATTATTGTGAGTTACAGACACTGTGTATTGAGGGTTGTTAATTTTCCTTTGATGCACAGAGTTTTCAAGATGCCTTCTTCACTCTGGACTTCTGATCCACTCAGGAAGGATCTAGGCCGGGAGTCCAGCCCCACGGTCCTGGGGACATTGCCAGGAGGGCATTTGGGACGTTTCACATCATCAGTAGGTGAAAGCGGGACTCGGCCCAGCCACTGCTGCCACCTCATCTATGGCAAAATAAGTCAAAAGTCCCAGTTTCTGCACATGCTGAGAGGCAGGTGATCATGAACTTGAGCCCATCTAAGATGAAGAAATCTGGAACATTCGGCTAAAAGCAGAAGAGGAATTCAGCTCTTATTTTATTTCTGTTATCCCTAATTGGGAAAACGCATCTCAAAACTTCTAGGCACAGAGATGCCTTAACATAGAAGCGTCCATCTGTCTGTACTTACCCCCTTCCTTTGCCTACACCTTCCTTTGCTCTGATTTCTATTCTGTTCTAAATCCCAGAGAAAGTCCTAACAGGACAGGAAAACTGAATTTTCACTACTGAAATAATAAAGACACTCCTTTCAGGGAATCTGTTTATTCATTCATTTTAGCATGCACTTTTTCATTGCCTTTATAGTCTAAGTAGAGCGGTAGGGTCTATAGAAAGTTCTGAATCAGATCTGCTCCTGGTCATCGAGAATCCGACAGTCTAGTTGGGGAAACAGATCATTAAACAGCCTGAGAACTGTTGTGATAAAGGATATTTATGCTATAAAAGGTGCAATGGAAATGCTTAGCAAAGGCAAGAGCGCGGCCTTCAGGGAGGTCAGGCAAGGGTTTCCTGAGGAATTCCGGGTAAATGCGGTCATTGAGTCCTAAAAGAATAGTTTAGGGTAAAGACATGGCAGGTAAAAAGATTATCACAAGAAAGCACTAAAAAGGGGGAAGGAGAGAAAAAGAGATTGAGGGAGAGGTTAGAGGTGGCTCTTCATCCAGAATCTAGGGGTTCAGGTGCTTCTGGGACAGAGGGGAGTCAGGGGCTGGAGGGGATCAGACAGAAACTACCTCTGATGCTCTGATGGCAAGTTTACAACATATTCTGAAGGCAGTTTAAAGGGCCTGGAAGCTTGATCTGCCATGTAGCCTCATCCAACACATGTATCAGGAGGCTGGCTTAGCGCAGCGCATGTGGAAGCAGGTGAGATGGGCTGATGGGTGACTGAGACCTGGCCAAGGCCTGAACTCACATGTGGCCCTGGAGACGGGCACGAGGGACCCCGCCAGAGATGTGCTGGACCCAGACTGCCCAGGACACGGTGGCCGGAAGGAGGATTCCAGGAGCTCAGCCCTCCTGGTCTGGCGTGGTGAAGCGCCCCTGTCTGAGACGTCCACCCTCAGGGACAGAGATGCCTGCCCAGCCACATGCTCACCTCGTGACAGCAGAGGCGGTGGCCTTGCTTCCTTCACTGGGGCCTTGTCTTAGGATCTCTGCCCACACTGGCAGGTCCCGCAGACACTGCTAACGGTGGGTTCGGAGAGTCACAGAGAGTTCCCCTATTTTTGTTAATTCAGATATTTTCCCCAGTGCTTGCATTGCCACAACATGAATTGGATGTCATGAGGTTTCTCAGTTAGATAACAGGATTTGCTCAGACTTGACTGAGATTTGCTCTAACCTGATCAGGATCTGGGACCAAAGCTGAATGAGAGCAAAGAAAGGCACTTCCTGGGCTTCTGTTCGCCCTTGAGATGCCCTTGTTGTTCTTTGTTGTCACCCTTCCAGGATTGCTGGCGTCACATCTCACGATTGCCAAGATGACAAAAGACTCTGAATAGCTGTGGCATATGGATTTAAGGACAAAGGAGGAAACTTTTAGATTGGTTTCAGCTATAGATAAACCAATTTCTAAATTTCAATTTGCAATAGGCAAGCACACAGGTATAAAGCTCCTTATTGTTGGAATTCCTGCAGGAATGCATCTTTGCTATCTTAGGAACTTTAGTCCGTAAACCTGTTTTCCCTTCGAAATGTTTGTTGTGATAGACGATCTTTTGGTAATACAAGGACACTTAGTGATGCAATAATGCCACTGTTGCCAGGCCTTCCCGATGACCCCTACAATGAGGCTGGACCAACAGAGCTGATTTCTTCCAACTGTCCTGTTGAACCACTTTTTACCTTCTCAGCTCCCTACATATCTACCCAGTAACCCCACTGGAAGATAGAAGAAGGATTTAAATGTAAGTCCTTTGTCCAGTCTCCTCCACAGAATCAGATACGAGGTAGAATTAAGTCACACTCCTGGACCCAGGTCAAGGTTTCAGGGACCCCCAGGCCCCAAGTCTCCTTTACAGCTGACCAACCCCAGAGAGGATACGTCCCAATTATCCTCGGAGCTTCCACGACCCCAGCGGCTGGAGCTCCCAGAGGCCGATGCTGCCTGCTTGTGCTTGTTGCTGACTCACTTCACCTCCTCGCTTTCCAGGCCTGGTCTTCCTCTTGAACAACCAGAACCCTGCAGTAAAATCAAGTCCACTTCAACGGGGCTCTGACACCAGGCCTCTTCCTTACTCTGAGCAGGTTCCTGGGAGTTGTGCAGTGTGTAACACGCACAGCCATTCCCAGAGGCCCTGCTTGCTTCCGCCAATCCACTTTCCAAACCAGACTCTGATCAGTGCCCCCAGTTTCACAGAAGGAGCTTCTCCTGGCCTGACACTTGGGCGCCTGACTGGTCTGGTTTCCTGCTCTTTGCTCTGGGAGCTCAGTTAGGGACTCTGATTCATGTAACATCTTGGAATGAAGAGTGTTCTGCTCCCTCAGCCCGTGGGCTGGGCACTCAGCTCCCTTCACAGACTCGCCCCAAGCCTGGCACATGGGCGATGCCAACATGGAACCACGGACCACTGGTTTGTCCAACAAGTGCCCCCAGCACCTCTTCCACGCAGCTCCCGGTTTCCCAGCCTCAGACCAGTGCCGAGCTCTAGTGAGACGTCGCTCGCACAATTCTCCTGAGTGACTGTGTCCACAACTTTACGACCAGTTGGAGTTTTAACTCATGTCAAGTGGATTGGCAACTACACAGCATTTTGCTTACAAAGTCAATGTTAATGTTGCTTAATTGACCAATCTATGATTTAAAAGGTCACAATGGCTTTCCATGGAAAGCTCCTCAGCAATAAAAAGAACCAACAAGTGACACATTTGGATGAATCTCAAGGAAATTATGCTGAGTGGAAAAAAGCTAATATCAGAAGAGCACACACTGCATGATTCCATTTATGTAACGTTCATGAAATAACATAATTTTAGAGATAGAGGACGGGTTGGTGATTGCCAAGGGTGAGGGGAGGGATGGGATGGGAAGGGTGGGTGTGGTGATGAAGCAGCAGCAAGAGGGGCCCTGTGGTGAGTCTCCTGACTGTGTGGTGTTTACACCTGTGATGAATTTGCACAGAGCTACCCCTCACCTCCCACAAGTACACACAAATGAACACATGGAGAACTCCTGGCATCTGAATAGTCCTGTGGGTGGTACCAATGTCCGCATCCTAGAGGCGCCTCTTGGTACCTCTCTGTGCCTCCACTTCCTCATGGGGATGAAGATAAGGTGCCGGTCTGTGGAGTTTTTGGAGGGATTAAATGATACAGTGGAGACAAAGCAGTTAGCACGGTGAATGGCGCATCACATTCATGATCTATTGAGTTTTCCATCCATCCATCCCTCCCTCCATCTGTCTGTTCTTCCACCCATTAATCCATCCCCTTGATGGGTAGGTTGGGGGGCAGGTGGTGGTGATTACCAAAATTATAACACGAGCTGGCAAAGAAAGCAAGGAATTCAAAGCAACACTTACCTGGTTACTGTATGTATAGTTTTGTTTTTTCCTTCCTTTTTCTGCCATAAAAGTTCTGCCCTCTTCTCTGAATTCCCCAGAGCTTATGTTTACCTTCTGAACCCCACTGTACAACCCATTCTTTCCATTAAGAATAAACAGAAAACTATTCAGTCGTACCCCAGAACTTCTGATTCATCAGCCCTGGTACGTGTGTTTTCATTTATTCCCAACAATCCCTCCAGCCACTGATGGAGACATCCAAAAGTTCATGCTAATCTGCATTTGAATCCCTTGGGAAGGACCCAAGAGGCCCCAGGAAAGTGTGTTGATGCATCTAAAGGAGATAAATTATTCAACAAATTATTGAGCAAAATACTGTCACAAAACTTAATCAAAGAAGTTACTGATGATGTAACTTCTTTAAAGAAGTTTAACTTCTTAACTTTAAAATCCATTTTTTCCTCAATACCTTCATTTCATAAAAGGAGATCCCAAGAGTCAGTCAAAACCAGGGTTGGGGAGGAGGGGGGTCAGAGTAAAGAGCCAGTAGTAGCAGCCAGACCACTGGCAACAACAGAAAGTCCATATGCAGTGTTGGTTCCCACCTCGAGCGACCATGAAAGGTCATCCTGTGATGGGAGGTACCAGCCAGGTAGGCTTGCTGTCTGCCCCTGATTTCCTTACCCAACCCCACCAAGCACTTCTACTCTGCAAAGCTCCTTGCCCTTTTATTCATTATAATCTGTGAAATACTGTCTCAGAAATATTTTCTATTTTATTGAACAACATGAATTGGACCTAGCTCTTCCTGAAGGCCAACAACGTGCCCGGCACACGTCTCAGCGTGTTACAGGTGTGATCTCACCAGACGCTCACGGTGGAGGGATGCTCTCCCTACAGGGGGACGACCGAGGCATAGAGCTGGTTTGAGGGACTTGCTGCCTGTCACCTGGATATCCCCATGCCCTCTCTGGCGCCTTGCATAACTCCCAAGGGGTAGAGACCCAGGATAGGAGCCGCCTTTGTGGCTGGCGTGGCCATGTCTCCACTCACACACACCATCACCCTCATGCTGCAGCTCCTGCCCCATCACTCTAAGACCCCCAGTGTGGCTCAGCCCCAGCCAGCTGTGAGCAGACCCCTCAGCATCTTCATTACAGCCCTGGTGGATTTGCTTTTATTTCAATCACCTGTGCTCCTTCAGGTCCTTGGCAGCCTGCGTGAACTTTGAGGATTCTTACTGTGAGTGACCAGCTCCCTTCCAGACAGGTGACACCTTTGAGGTGCAAATTCTATCAATCCTGACCGCACTTTTCACCAGGGGCTGCATTTTCAATCTGAACTTCAATTTCCTTTTAAACGACAGCACATTAAAAAAAAAAAAACTGATTTAAAAAGTAAAACAGGGGCTGGGAGGGGTGGAGAGGGGCAAAGCAGGAAGAAATTCAATGGAAATGACTGTGACAGTTGACTTTTCAAAGGTGGTGATAGGCTGTGTCCCCTCCTGAGAGGTGATTTGGGGTCATTTGTCTCCTTAGGCGAAGGCACAGAAGTTTACCCCACATGCTCAGAGAGTGCATTTTGATGAGTCACCAGGCTTCCTGTCTCAGCCTGATGCAGAGAACAGCGAAGCAACAGGCCAACTGATTATCACTCATAAATTAGGAAGAAACTTTGAGTAGCCATCAGCTCTCACAGCCTGTCTTGAAGACACACTTATTTCAGCAGAGTCAATGGAAAGTGGAAGGCATTTCAGTCCAAACAGATAAAGTTACTGCCTGGTGGAATGTCCGGGCTGAAAGGAAACCCAATCACCGTTTTTCTATCCTGTTCGAGAATTTTCTCTTTAATATCCTCACCAAGGGTTTAAATGATGGATATCCTCACCAAGTTACAAGGCTTTGAAATAACTTGCCACAAAATGTGTAATAATTTTAAAACCAAAAAGTAGGTAAGTACCAGTTGACTGAGGAAGCAGAATTGGGGCTGGTGTCCGTTTGGAGTTTCCTGGCAGCCAAGGCAGGGGTGAGGAAGAGTATCTGTTACAGAGAGGGGACTGGCCCTTCCTGGGGGAGGCGTCATCTCACTGAGTCTTCGAGCCTTTGCTCCCTGCCCATCTTCTCGGGAGGACGGAGGATGACTCAGTAGGATCTGCCTTCCGAGGTCCGTGTCTGGGTTCGCCTTGGAAAAAACCTAGGGCAGAGCACGGAAGCACAGCTCAGTGAAGGAACTTGACAAGGGCAGAAGAGAGGGTCTGATGACCCAACCCAATTCAAGTTGGGGCTTAGAATACTAGAGAAATAGATGAACTGGATAGTTTTTAAAGTGTCCTCCAAAAATGGCCTTTCAGTCAGGCTCTGTATGTATACTATCCATCAATAATTTGAAGGTGATCTCTAGGGAAAAGGACTTGTTTTGAGAACTGGGGCCTGATTCACCCACTTAGGAAACAGGAGACAATATGGGAAGCCTCAGTTCATTCATGAGAGGCGCTGCTCTGGGTGGAGATTTTATATGACCTCACAAAGGTAGGGTGTCACAGTAAAGAGACTGTTTCCTCAAAAAGTTGTCTTCTGCCTTATTCAGCTGCTGCACGGCACCATCTATTAAGACTCCATGCAGTGTGAATGTGATTACTATGGCCTAGGAAATTTTCAAGGTAGATATTTCCATGTGGCAGACACCAAAGGAAAATCTGAACTGTGCATCTCCTGAGGGTTTAATTTTGAGAGACGTCACTTTCTGCTGGAATGAATTCGTGGCTGAACACGTACATGCAACCCAATTAGCCTGCATTTTGGAGCCAGTGAACAAGGACCGATTTTATTTTGGAGGACAATTCTGCTTCTGGTTCGGAATTGCTGGCCTTGGCATCCTTTGTGTTGTGTGTTAGATCGCAGACTCTCTTAATGATAAGAAGCCCCTATTTCCGACATGCAAACCCAAATTTCCCAGTGATCTTTGAGAGGGTCATCCAGATATTGTTCCAGATCTTTAAGATATTTGTTATGAAAAGAAGGGAGGGGTCCCAGCCCCTCTGTCTGTCTCAGGGTGAAAGGGACCCACCACCTGCTTGGTGGCTGTCATAGCAGACTTGCAGGCTGCTCGGAATCTTGAGTCAGAGCTTTGTAGGAGCAGCAATAACCAGGAGCCTCTAATTGTTCATTTTAACCCAGACTCAGAATCAAAGGACACGGGAAGGTCGAGTAAAGCTACAAAAACTGTGTTCTCAGTTGTAACAGATTTTACAGGAAGATGTTGGGGAATCTGACACCCACTGAACTTGGCAGGACTCCACTGGGTCTCACACCCGACACCGGCCCATTGTACATAACTGAATTGAGAGAACATTCAGTGGGACAAATGCCACTGAGTGTAGAAGAGGAGTCAGTCCCTCTGGGAAAAAGGAAGGCTCAGGAATTTTGGGGTTTGGACACCCCGAGATTAGGAGAGGTGCTAAGATCATAATGATGAAGGAGGTGGAAATAACCCTGTAGCTTAAACGAACTTGATTTGGGATGAGGCCGTGCACTGATGACGACGTAGCGTTGTCATGACAGTGACCAGTAGCTTCCTAGTTCGGATTGGCCCCTGGGTGTAGGGAATCTCACTGGACACCTGAGGAAAGCGAGACCCGTCTTGTGATGAACCCCTGCAGAAAAAGTGTTCCAAGGCCCAAAGCAGCCAGGAACTTGGGGTGCAGCACAGGGGCCGTCGGAGGGGCTGAAACTCGGTGAGAAGGATGGAGGGAGGGGAGGCAGGCAGATCCGGGACCTCAGAGGCCAGTGAGGGTGTCCTCTCCTCTAAGGACAGTGGGAACTTTTGGAGGGTTTCAAAAGGACAAATGATTGTTCTCACATTTTTAAAAGAGCATCTTACTGCTGGTGAAGAATGGATAAAGTGGTGGTCAGGTCTTCAGGGAGTGTTTGGTTTGAGTTGTGTTTTTTTTTTTCCCCAAACAAATTACGTAGAAGTTGAGAGGTACTTAGGGTTTTTATAAAATTCAAGACTGCTTTATTAAGATGAAGATGGGAGAAGTATCGCAGGGGTCACTCAGGGAGAGGAATATACCAGAGTCACCGTAACAGTGAGTTTCTTTGCAAGCACTTTCTTCCTCTGGACCAGCAGGCCCCTTTCTGGGGTTCAGCTGGATGCTGAGGGCTGAGCCACGTTCACTGGAAAGGGGAGGGAGGCTGGCAGCCAGAGTGGATGAGTGACCACCAAACGCACCGGGGCTGGGGGTAGAGGAGGAGTGTTGCTATTGGGCCAAACACCTAGGGGGAAAGTTTGCTATCACACAGCGTGGACGGGTCCCCGCCAGGTACTTACTCCCAGCTGGAGACTGAGGGCATCCCCAACCCTGCAGAACCCCAGGCGAGAGCATAAACAGGCGCCTCACTCCACATGCCGAAACGTTTAAAGGTCGTAAATCAAAATAGCAAACTGCTAAATAAGCTACATTCTCACCTCCAGCCTCATTAGACACATCTTCATCACTAGGATAAAGAAAATCCCCCCCACCTCCAGATGGCGCTCAAACACCCAAATCCCCCCAGAGAAAATGCAGATGCACTTTCTTGGAGAAGTTTGTTTGTAAATAGGATATGTTTGCGACAACAGACAATCGGAGGACAGTTCCTCCAGCTCATCCAGTCACATATTGATTATATTGATGGACTGGCTCCTCTTGAAGAGTTTTCAGGCAAGAAAGTAAACTACTTCCCCACAGTTATGATGCTTTCCAATATTTCTCCTTGTTTCTAGCAAAACAACCATGATCACCAAGGTCTTCGCTCCTGGAGCCGGAAGACGGAGATTTGTGTGGTGTGGTTGGGATGAGCCCACAAGGCGCCCTGGCCCCATGTTTTCCCCGCTGAAGCCAGGACTTACCCCACAAACTGTCATGACACAGCGTGAAGTCACTCCTTGCCAGCCTCGTCGTTTGAAAATAAATACTTGGCAGTGGGATGTATTTATTGAACAAACACTAATATAGAACATTCCCTAGCCAAGCTGCTCTAATCATTTTATAAAAATTATTTGTTGCTTCCAATAACCTTCTGAGGCTCAGAGAGGCCAATAACTCACCTGAGGTCACAGCTGCTGGAGAGCAGCCCTGAGTCTGTGCCCTTCAACATCATGCTCTGTGTCACCAGTTCTCTATAGCACCAGTGCTCGATGTCATCAGTGCTCTGTCATCGATGCTCTATGTCATCAATGTTATCATTTCATAGATAATGATAAAATGTTCTCCGGAACAAGGAGTCACAGTAAGAAGCATCAATATTTCTGCAGGTGTCCCTTCTCTCAGAGGAGGTGGGTCGCCTGCCCCTAAGGGGCCACCTGGGCACATCCACCACCTGCCTGTTCGATCAGCCATAGTGATCCTCTGACTTCGCGCACGTACCTGGATGTACCACCTCGGGGTGGGGACTTAACAAAGATGGAAAAGAATATTAAAAAAAGAGAATGTATAGATATAGATGTATAACTGAATCACTTTGCTGTACAGTAGAAATTAACAAAACATCGTAAATCAACTATACTTCAGTGAAAAAAAATATTGATTAAAAAAAAAAAGAAGTAGATTTATGGGTAAGTGTGTCACCGACAGGGTGCTGTGCTGGATGGAACCCACTGTGGACCAGCACAGCCTGGTTCTCCAAGGGGTGAGAAGCCCAATGAGGGGGGGATGGAAAGAAAACAGACCACAATTCAGCATCGTTCCCCACCACCCCAGCCAAGGCGGGGACCTCGGGAAACAGACACAACTCACATCCAGGGGAAATTTCAGGGAAATATGGAGAACGACGTAAGCTGCTGCAGAGTAAGTAGCATTCGGAGTCGACTGCTCAGTTCTGCTCTGAGGCAGGAGGGAGTTAAATGCTGGGCTGGGCACATGGGCCCTACCAGATTGAAGGCTGTGGCCTGCTTCTGGGAGCTCTGGCCGCAGACAGCCTTTGGGGGCCGCCCTTCAGGGAGGGCCCAGCCTGCCTGGGGCCACAGCCAGTGATGAGGGCCTGGCCACTCAGCCCCGACTCCACACAACCTTGAAGGGCCTTTCTGGCTCCGGGGCCCCCGTAGGGTCTGCCTGCATCACAGCTGCGCCTCTCCCCTGCCCAGTTGGTCTCTCTTCCAGCCTTTCCATAGCAGTCGACCCTAAAGGTCCATCCCAGAGTCTGCCCACCTGCAAACCCCATCTGCAGCAAAGTCAGTGGGGAGGGGGTGGGGTAGAACGCTTGGTCTCCCCCATCAGGACCATTGTTGGCGTAACTCGGGGAGGTCTCAGTGATGCTGTGACCTGCTGTGACCGCAAGTCTCTCTCTTCTTTCCAGCCTAACTGTCTCCCGGTTTGCCAGGCGCTGTCCTGAGACTCACTCTTCTCCCCCGAGGGCAAACCCCCACCACAAGCGTATCATGCCCTGTCGTTTCTCTTGACTTCGATGCTGCCCTGTTTTCTCACCCGGCGTCCTGAGAGCCAGCTGTTTCCCAAAGCTGCAGTCCTCACGGCCAACTCGGTTGTTTCTAACACTCTCATAAGGTGATTTCCTCCTACTGTTCAGAACATTCTCGACGAGGCACAGTTCGAGCTGCACTGGAAATGCCGGCGAGGAAAACCCATCTGACGCAGCAACTCGAAGGGCGTGGTCTTCGCTGGGGTCTGACGGCTCCGTGCAGATTTGAGTCCTGCTCTTGTGGCTGATTGCAAACTTTTCTTGGAGTTTTAATAACCTGTTATTTGGTTGATTGAACTACCCCTGCCGTCAGTCTCAAAAGATTTCTCTGGACAAATGTGTGTTTTTTTTTTAAATTGCAGAGCAAATTAAAATTAATCTTGACCTAACTTGTGTACGATACTCCCTTAGAGAAATTAGCATAGCCTCTGTTTCCTGAACCCAGGATTGAAAATTGTTGGTGAAGACCCCAATTATCAGGAGATATGCTGCATCTGGGGGTGTTAGCCTCCTTGCCTCCCTCTCCTCTGACAAAGTCTCTCTCTCTGACCAACTTAGGTCTGGCCCCTCAGAGCCACCTTGGCCTGCCGAATCCGGTTTCATCAAAGAATCCTGTGAAGGCAGCCTATGGCTTCTCTCCCCAACTCTGATATCTAATCGAGATCCTCTTAGTAATATTCCATCCACTCACACCTTCCCTCTGCTCATTGGCTATAAATCTCCAGCTATCTCTGACCTTCAGTCTCCTCCTATTGCAATGGTTGGAATAAAGCCTTCCTTGCCTTTTTTAACATGTGTCCAATGATCGACTCCTTTTAACACCTCTTTCCTTAAGCCAGTAGCTCTCAAGCTCCGGGAGGTGAAGACCACCTACAGAGGCATGGGATTTCTTTGGAGGCTTGCAGGTTCGTAGGTGCATGTGGAGGCCCAGGGTGTCCCCAAAGATGCCTTTTTAATCACATCATTCCCACACCTGCAGCGGCTCCATCCACCTATTTAAGAATTAGAGGAACGCAAATCCAATCCTCAGGGGACGTGCACCAGAGGCTGAGAAGCACTGGGGATGGGTCGAGAGTGTGGGCCCCACTCCATCCCCCAAACTTGAGTTCTGATTTACCATGAGCAGCTGTGACATCTCAAGCACTTCCCTAACCTCTCTGTGCTTCAGTTTCCTTACCTGCCATAAAGGACATCAAGAGCATCTGCCTTGAGATAAGTAAGTGGGACAATGCATTGCGGGCATTCAGAGCCGTGCCTGGCCCATAAGTGCTACAACCAGAGGGTAGAAAGCTTGAACTGGAACCACGCACACATATATACACACCAGGCTGGGCCGCAGTGGGAAAAGTATCTAGTGGGGTTAACATGGACAGAGAGAGAGAAACACAGTTCAAGAAGAGAATCCTGGAAAGTCCAGATGCCGAGAGCTGTAAGTCAAATTGTCCACACAGGAGAGGAGGTGGGCAGCCCCTCCTTGCTGCTCTGGAAGTAGGCAGATTAGTTCAGAGAGGAAAGAATTCAATAGTGTTAGCTTTCTCTCCTAACTCTTAATCTCAGGGGACATGGCAATGCGACAGTCATTGGAGACTTCATTGTCGTAAGTGCCGGTCCATTGGCAACCACCCCCACCCCTGTGTCCCCCATCTCTTGTTTGTAGAAAAGCTTTAGGGTCCTAAGTCTTCCCTGAGTTCCAAAGAGCAAATTAATCAGACAAGTGAAAAAATTCAGAAAGAAAGGAAAACAGTCAAGCAAGACAAAATAATAATAGTTTAGCCATTAAACAAAGTCAAGGACTTTTAGTTCCTCCTCCAGGGCTATAGATACTATTCTGAGCCATATCCTTGAGTTGTTCTGCAGATACTGAAACCCCCACCAGGTGAAAGAAGTTAACTACGTGCTGACCACCAGCATGTAGACCCCAGACTTATTAGAACCAGAACCCCCAACCAATTAGAAGGATGTGCATGAGCTGACACACCCTGGGATCCTCTCCCTCACACTGTCTTTAAAAACTCTTCTCTGAAAGCCATTGGGGAATTTGGATCTTTTGAGCATGAGCTGCCCGTTCTCCTCACTTGGTCCTGCAATAAATGCTGCACTTTCCTTCACCATAACTCAGTGTCAGTTGATGGGCTTTGCTGCCTGTGGGACGAGTGGACCCACGTTTGGTTTGATGACACTACTGTGATTTGAGGTCAGAACATCACCACCCTTGGGAAGAGTGAGCAGCAATAAAGACACTCTTGATCTGGACCCTAAACTGGATTGATTACTTTATCAAAATTTAAGGTTTCCCTGCTGCATCACACCCCGGGGAAGCTGGCAACACACTGGCATGATTCCCCTTGGGGTCCAGTTTGTGTATCTGTTTCTAACAAACTGCAGAAAGGCAAGACGTCCATTTCTCTCAACTGCCAGGTCCCCAAAGCAAGAAAAAGTAGGGGTTTGCTTTCAGTTATATGCCACAGGGTAGCTTTTTAAAACCCTCCTGCCATGTTTGGGTATCACCCTGTCCCTGAGAGGTATGCAGACATGGCCTTACTCTTATTTTGTTCATAATCATTGGTAACATCTCAGTTTGTAAATGAAGAAACCAGCCTCGGAAAGGTTAAGCAGCTGTCCCCATCCAGAGCATTGGAGAGGAGCCAGGCAGAGCCTGACCACCTACTGCATTGTGATTACTTAAATTATTTCCCCTGTCATCTCAATCCACATAAATCCACCTGATACACTGAGTCAACCTTATCCCCTGCTCCTGACTCTGCTGCATGGCCAGGCCTGGCCCAGCTTCCTCTGCTTGGAGTATAGAAGCTTGATTCTAGTCAGTGGACCCACAATACACATGGCCTGCATTCTGCTCTGTAATTCATGAACCCTAAGCTTTCCCCTCATTTTATCTAAAAGTTAGTTATGATAAGGTCTGTCTTTGGAGGCTCCTGCACTTTTGATGCCCCTCTCTTGTCTAGTTTTTTATTGTGGTAAAATAACATAAAAGTTAGCATTTTAATCCTTTTTAAATATACATTTCAATAGAATTAAGTACATTCACATTATTGGGCAATCATCACTGCCATCAATCTCCAAAACTTCTTCATCTTCCCAGACTGAAACCATGGTCCCACTAAACACTAACTTCCCGCCCCTCCCCCAGCCTCTGGTAGCCTCTACTCTACTTTCTGTCTCTATGGATTTGATTTCTCTAGGTCCTTCATGTTGGTGGAATCGCACAGTATTTGTCCCTTTGGGACTGGCTTATTTCACGCAACATAATATCAAGGTTCATCCATTTGGAGCGTGTGTCAGAATTCCCTTCCTTATTAAGGCATCATAATACTCCATTGTATGCATACACCACATTCTGTTATCCATTCACTTGTTGATGGACATTTGAGTTGTTACCATCTTTTGGCTACTGGGAATAATGCTGCTATGAACAGTGGTGTACACATAATCTGTTCAAGTCCTTGCTTTCATTTCTTTTGGGTTTCTTCCCAGAATGGCATTCCTGGATCATGTGTCAACTCTATGTTTAATTTTTTAAGGAACAGGTATGTTTTCCACAGCAGCTACACCATTTAACAGTCCTACCAACAGTGCACAAGAGTTCAAATTTCTCCACATCCTTGCTAACACTTACTATTTATTTTCTGGTTTTTAAAATAATGGCAGTTCTGATGAAGCAGTATTTCATTGTGTTTTTAACTTGCATTTTCCTAATGAATAACAATGTTGAACATCTTTTCATGTGCTTATTGGTCATTTATGCATATTCCTTGGAAAAATATCTATTCAAATCCTTTGACCATTTTTAATTGAGTTGTTTGGTTTTCTCTTTTTGAGTTCTCTATATATTCTGGATCTATTAATCCTTTATTAAATATATTATTTGAAAATATTTCCTCCCATTCTGTGGATTGTCTTTTAATCTCTTATAGTGTCCTTTGAGGCATAAAAGTACCTAATTATGATGAAGTCCAATTTATTTGTTTTCTCTTGTTGTCTGTGTTTTGCAGTCATATCCAAGAAATCACGGTCAAATCCAATGTCATGAAGCTTTTTCCTATGCTTCTTCTAAGAGTTTTATAGTTTTAGCTCTTACATTTAGGTCTTTGAGTTAATTTTATACATGGTGTAAGACAGTGGTACAATTTCATTCTTTTGAACTTGGATATCCAGTTTTCACAGCACCATTGGTTGAAAAGAATATTCTTTCCTCATTGAATGGTCTTCACACCCTTGTCAAAAGTTATTTGACCATACCTGTGAGGTTTTGTTTCTCCATTCCAGGTCAACGTGTCTGTCTTTATGCCAGCAATACACAGTTTTAATCTTGGCAATTTTATAGGAAGTTTTGAAATCAAGAAGTGTGAGACTTGCAACTTTGTTCTTTTTAAAGATTTTTTTTTTTAGTTATTTGAGGTGTCCATTTTCTTAAACCAAATAGATCGTAGTTTATACACTACCATGTAACTACTTTCTCTCACCTGACGGTGTGTCATGGGCACACAGAGTGAGTGGCTCTAGAGGTCACCATTTCTACATAATTATTTTATTGAAGTGGATCATGTCATACATGCTAGGTTTCTAAAGTGCAATCTTTTGTATTTATTTTTCCCTTTTTAGTCTGCATCCCTTTTTTTCTCCCCTTACTCACAACCGCACCCCAGTTCCACATGGCTCTTGTAAATTTCCCCAGGCTCACATGCTCACTGCTGACACACACTAAGTCACACAAACTATGCAGCTGTGCCCCCGCATCTGTGGTTGTCCACGCAGAGAGGCTTGGTCCTCAGCTGTCACCTGATACCTGCTGCTTTGCATTTTGGTCCCTCTCTCAATAATACGTCATGGAGACCCCTCTGTGTGGACAGAACTGCTCTATGTTTTTTGTTTTATTTTCACAACTCCATAATTTTGCAATGTGATAAAGTATAATTCATTCTGTTATGATCCCAATATTGAGAATATTGTTTCATTTCCAATTTTTATCACTAAACACAAAGCCACAATAATACATCCTTAAACCTAAAACATCTCCATAACCTGGTAGCCTCATTTCTATGGTGTGGATTCTCAGAGGTGTAGTTTCAGGGACATTAATTTTTTATAAGTTAAAAGACACCAAAAACAACTTAACAATCTTGCTTCCACCAGGTGTAGAGGAGGTTCCCTTCCCCCACATCCTCCCAGCAATAGATTTCATCACAACTTGAACAACACATAAAGTAATAGAAATTTTGGTCTAAAGCTCTAAAAAGTAATAAGAAAAAAACCCAGGGGATTTTTTCCAGAATGATTTTCCCTCAGTAAGAGACAGGGATGGTATTTTAATTCTTCTCGTGGTTCATGAGAACTTGCAGAAGATGACACATCTCCCTGCAGACATGGAATGTGGTTTTATTTTCCAGTGGGATTCCCTTGGGAAATTACTCATCATGGTGCCGCAATGGCCTTAAACAGAGGTCCTGAGGAGCTCTAGAAATATCAGGAGTTCCTGACAGTGATCCAGTCGAAGGAGACCCATTGGAGGTGGGGTTTCCTGGTCAGACTAGGAAACACACTTGCTCTATTAAATCAGCAAATATTACCCCTCAGATACATGACCAATTCTTTTCTTTGACGGCTTGTTCACTCAGTAAATAATTATTGAACTCTCATTATTCAGGGGGGTATTTGGAGATGTGACAGCATAAGGAAGGGATGACGTGGGTGCCCCCTGCCCCATGGCAGGTATTACCCATCAGCCACGTCATGCCTCCCCACTGAGCTCCTGCAGTCCCCTCTCCCACTGCCCCCCATCATCACACCCAGGCCCATCTCCTGAAATAGTCACCACTCTGTCCCAGAGCCCCCAAAGTGTCATTGCAGGCTGACACTGTCCTCACCCCCAGGTGAGGAAAGACCACCAGGACACGCCTGGAGTCAGAGTCACGTCTATTACCTGCTGCAAGGCCACGGAGAGCCTGCACATCCCAGGAGGAGGGTGCTGGGGGAAGCTGGGGGTGGGGTCCGGGCTGGGGAATGTGGGGAGGGTCAAGGAAGCAGGAGTTTGTCTGGACCAGATGCTGTCAGATAGTAGGGCGGCTGTGATTCGGTATCCTTTATAATTCGGGTAGATTTGGAGACATTGAGACATTTTCCATTGTGTGTGATTCCACTGAGTGAGCTCAGCAAAGATGATGTTCACATTCAAATTGTTACTCAAAGTTTGCTTTGCATTTCTATTATACTCAGAACAGATGGCTAAAACATTACTGATTCCAGGCTCCCTGCTCTCACAGTGCAGTGCATGTCAAACAAAAGAGGAAGTTAGGGGCTTCCCTGGTGGTGCAGTGGTTAAGAATCTGTCTGCCAATGCAGGGGACACGGGTTCGAGCCCTGGTCTGGGAAGATCCCACATGCCATGGAGCAACTAAGCCTGTGCGCCACAACTGCTGAGCCCACGTGTCACAACTACTGAAGCCCGCGTGCCTAGAGCCTGTGCTCCGCAGCAAGAGAAGCCACTGCAATGAGAAGCCTGTGCACCACAACCAAGAGTAGCCCCTGCTCTCTGCAACTAGAGAAAGCCTGTGCGCAGCAATGGCGACCCAGTGCAGCCAAAAATTTTAAAAAAATTAAATTAAAAAAAGCTTTTAAAAAAAAAAAAGAGTATGTTATGCCAAGTAACAATGTACTGCTGCTCCACAGTGATGCAAATGCTCTCAGGCTGGTGGGCTCTCAAATTCAACATCCCGTTCACGTTCATTTACTTCACGTGTGGGCTTCTACTTGGTTTAACTGTGTCTAGTTTACACGTCCCCCAAACTGCAGGCCTATTACTTCCTGTGCCATCCTTTCCAGACTTAACCCTGAAAAACATGTCTTGGGTTTCTAAAGGAGAGATTTTACATGGGAAGGAAGTGGGTTTCAGACTTGGTGGTGCATGTACTGGCCACTGTTGCAGTTGTTAACATTCCTGGGGAGAATATTACCAAGAATAATCAGTGATTATGGGCAGAATTTGACCCCTTCCCTGGCCATTATGGAAAAGCACCAAGTGTGGCTGAAGATTCAGGGGCTCATCCGGGAAGGATGTTTCCAGAAAAATCTCAGCCAAACACAACCTTTGTGGTCACAGTCGGAGAAACTGTCTCCAAGATTAGCAGATAAAGGATTGAAATGATCTAAGACAGGTGTCTTTTGTCCCTTCTCATATGTATATTCTCATATGTATATATACATATATAATGTATATATATATGTACATTTTCCAAACATACCCTAAGTGTTTGATGCTCCCATTAAATGACATGGCCATGTGTATTCTACAGGGGAAAATAGACAAGTGAGTCTCCTTTGTTGAGAAGTTTTATTGTCATAAAGAGTGATATTAATCAGCTACTCACTTTTCTTTCTAATGCTGTCAGAGAGAATGACCTCAGATCAACTGTACTAAAACTAAAATCAATGATTTTGAAAGATGACCTTCAAAATTTATATTATAATCAATAATAACACAGAAAGGCAATTTCTTTAGTTACTTTGAATACATTTTACAACTAACGCATCCTGGCATTTCACCAGAAAGCCACATGGTTCAAAACAAGGCCACCCGGAGGATTTTAAAACATTGAGAATTTTTGTTGGCCAGTATGAGGGACTGGAATGGCTGCTTTGAAGTATCTCCTAATCTTAACCATTTTAGGCACACTCTATGTTTATGAATTAACTTCTTATTTGTTCATATGATAAATTTGCCAGATTAAAATATTTGCAGCATTGCGTAGAGGAGTTCCCCAAAACTGCCATGCAGAGTTGAGAGAAACATGGCTTGGAAGAGTTTCAGTTGGGTTCTTCATTTTCCACAAGAAGAACACAGCCCCAGCATGATGTGTTTCACCTTCAAAACCACAGAGCTCTTCCTGCAGCCCAGAGCCCTGCCCTCGCTTCCAGCAGGTGCAGAGTTCAGGATCCCACAGGTGATGTCTTGCAGGGATGCCGTGCAAGATGCTGGTGAAACGACGTGGAGGGTACGTTCTTGGCAGAAAGATGAGAAATATCACCTCATTCTGAAGGTGAGAAGCGTCTCTATCTGCCAGCCCCCAGTTGCTGGGCTGAGTCGACCCACGACTGAGTGGGACTCGAAGTGCTGTTTTAACACTGAATTCGTAGTTCCCCTGCTCTGAGTGATGCATGGCCCTGCCCAGAGAAAATATCCCCAAGGCCCTCCTCTCTTCCATCTGTCAGAGGTGGGAAGGATGAGGACTTTCCTCCTACAGATGCCCTGTTGTCCTTGAAGCTGAGGCTCTGGGGCACAGACCCAAGTGAGGGGCTTCCAGACCAGAAGGAGCAAGCGACCTGTCACAGCCCTTTCTGTTCGATGTCCACTCTCTCCAAGGGGAAAAGATCACTCTTGGCATTTGCTAGAACCAAAGGTTCTAGAGCACTCATTCTTTTTCAAACCAGCCCCCAAAGGAGGCTCAAAACAGAAAGGCAAAGTTGGGAACACATATGTCCAACCCCTGACACACGTCCTGTTGTGTTCAGTACCAAGGCCAGCACCCTCCTGCCTTGCCATGGCAACGGGACCAGGGCCAACATCCTCCAGAAACAAGAGTGAGTCAGAATCAGCCCCAGTGCCTTGGCAGGGTCCAGACGTGGGGGCAGCAGCCTCCTGGGTCTCACATGGGCCTGGTCAAGCACATGGACCCTGCACTTCATGGGAAGTGATGTTCTCTTTATTGGGGGATTTTAAATGCCATGAAAGAAGGAAGGAAGATCTTGAGGATTTCCCAAAGAGGCTCAGTTGAGTTTAAAGAGCTTTGATAAACATGAGTTTACAGTTGAGCTGGCCTGAGAATTTTCCAATCTCCTCTTTTCACCAGAAACGTGGCATGATTTTCTCATGGTCACATTCTCATGAGGGACGAGGCGGCAGTTCCATCCCTGAATTTTTGACGTTGTACCAAGCAGTTCTGCTTTATCACTAGATGTTTTCTTAGGTTGTAACTTCTCCTTTTGCCAAGAGATTTTAAAGAACTGACTTTATAACTTCCTGTTTGAATAATGCCCATTGGTAAGCGTTGTTTAGATAACTCATGAATTTCACAGACTTTCTAAATACTGAAAATATTTCAACCTCAGAATGAATCTGGTACAGATTGAGGATTCATAAATGTGAAATAAAACCTCTAGGAACACGCAGAGTAACCAGGCTTCACAGACCTGCATCAAATGTGATTATAGGGCTGTCCATCCGAGGGACAATGGAACTCAACGTGCCAGATACCAAATCGTGCCAAGATCACGTGTCTAGATTAATAGAGTTTAGCAAACTAGGATTACATTTCCCGGGTTTTTTAAGGGTCACCAAATTCTTGCTTGAGCAACCTCAGACCCACGTCATCACACACGGCTCGAGAGGACAGGGGACATGCGCCAGGGAGAGAGGAAAGCAGCCACTGACAGCAGCCTCTGCTCATGCGGAATCATCTAATCTGTCTCCCTTTTTAAGAAAGACACTATCATCACTGTAATCTAATATCGCTCGTTCCAGGGAAGAGGAAAATATAGAATGTAAATGCATAATAGTTCATGCAAGAAAAAAGGCATATAAGTGAACTCATGAATGCTGCTGCAGCCAACAGGGAGAGTGATGGAGAGACAGACAGAGGTGGGGAGACAGAAAGACAGAGAGACAGAGACAGAAAGAGAGACAGAGGCAGAGACAGAGAGAGAGGCAGAAAGACCAAGAGAGACAGAGACAGAGAGGAGGGAGAGGGAGGGATTGAGAAAGAAATTCTCTCTGTTTAAGACCTGGACCCTCTTGTCCACTCTGGTGGACACTCTGTTTCCCATGAAATTCACGCAGGTCCCTCCACACCCCAGACCATTTCTCATCCCTGAATGGCACGCAGTCTGTTCTGTCAGGGACTTGAAGTTGACCCACGGCCGCCCACACGGATGCATAAAGCCATGTGCTCCATCCCTTCCTCCCGAACTCGGTGGGGTCCTCTCCTGTCGGGAACTGCTGCCCCAGGCCGGGGCCGTGAGCAGGTGCTGACAGACACGAGTGCAGGCAGTGAGCCTGGAGGCGCTTACGGGTGGGGCAAGGGGTCAGGATGAGACATGTCTACACAGAGTGGGGCCCTGGGAGACAGTGTGGTCTTCCACGTCACCCCAGCTGAAGGTCAGGAGAAGTGACATCTTTATCTGTTAAGCTGCGGGCCAAGGGCTGCTCCCAGGGGCACTGGCTCCTTCCATCCTGGCCCGTCCCCACCACGACCAGGTGGCCTGCACCTGCCCTCAGGACAATAGTAGTGGGATGGGAACAGTGAGTGCCAGAGGCAGATGGGTTGGGGGGGCCACCAAGAGAGTCTGCGACAGGGAATCTGTCCGGGTGGAGCCTGCAGTGTCTCCCTGGTGCATAGGACAGTGTTTTGGAAACCTAGCTGGAGTCCACAGAGCAACGACCAGTCAGGCTTTGACAGGCTCTATGAAAACGGTGTTCTGTTGGCCGCGTTTTCATCTGGCTAATAGCTGTTGTTTAATAGGACACCACCTACTAACAACCAGGTTTAGGGTCAAGGAAGGAAAACACCAGAAAAACCTGGGCTGACAAAGGTGATGGGGCCAAGCTGCTCTGGCTCGGGGACCTGACTCACCTCCTCACCAGCTGTGACTCTGGGCAAGTTGAAGCTTTCACGTTCTCATCTAAGAGTCACACACACTTTACAGGGTTATTTTGATGGTTAAACAAGGCACCACATGTAACCAGTGCTGCACAGGTTACCTCCCACTAGACACCAGAGGCATCTGCTCCCCAGAGCATCCGTGGAAACAGAGAGGAGGGCAGCAGGCTGTGCAAAGAACCGACTGTCTACGGGGAAGTTTTCTCCATCCCAAGGTCCCTGGTAGATGTTACAGAGCCCCTGAGACACTGCCCAGAGCTGAGGGGCGTGTGGGGGACAGGACCCTGGGACTGATACAACGGCCCCCTCGGGTACCCAGCCAGAGGTGACCTGTGGGCTTTGGACAGTGACGCCTGGGTGTCGTCATCCAGGGTGGAGAGTACGACATTCAGGAAGGGTTTGAAGAAGATGAGAAGGTTTGGATGGAAATCTCAGAATGTGCCTTTGCTCAAAACTCCTCTCTCCTCAACACCTTAAAGTCAACAAAGAGTGTGCGTGCGTGCGTGTGCGTGCGTGTGTGCGTGCATGTGTGTGTGCTCGTGTTTGCATGTCTGTGCGTGTCCATCCATGACAGCACAGGGAATAGGAACAGCCCTGGGTGAACGACACTGGAGGAAATGCTTGATGTCGTCAGTAAGTGGTTACACCTGGGAGGAGATTCCTTTCAAGGAAAAGGGTTGACCAACCTCTCACTTTCCCATCACAGTGACAGTGAAGGTGCAGGTAGCCATGGGGCCATCAGAGGCCTGTGGGGAGGGTGGGGGGGAAGGAGGCAACGGTACTGGAGAAGCCACTTTTAAATGGAGCTGAAACTGGCAGAATCAAGTCAATCCAGAGACGCCTCAAGATTAGATTATGAAGGGCATCCGTGAGTGTAGCCCTAGAGGAGCATCCAGGGCCCTAGCGAGTGTAGCCCCAGCCCCACACAAATCTTGAGTTGCTGCCCGCCACCAGGGATCGCAGGTCGTACGGATCCCCAGAGTGGTTCCTCCACAAAGTGCACGTCTGCCGGTCCCGCCTTATTGGGATCGTTGCCTTGAGGTATTGAGTTGTTGTATTTCTCAATCTGTTCAGTGTTTACAGCGTTTCAGAGAGAGAAGCTACCGTGTGTAAATGTTTAAATTGCTTGGAAATCTGTTCCAAAATAAAACCTAAAATCCTCAGGCTAAGTTAGAAACAGAGGGCAAACAGAGCACCGACTTCAGGGGGAAAACAGAGCCTGAAAAAGTGATGTGAGGAATCCATTTGGTTCCATGTTTGTGGGTCTGTGAAGGACGTGCAACCACAAGGGCTGGGACAGAGAGCTGGTGCTCGTGCTGCCATCCTGACGGGAGCGGAGCGCCTTCCAGGAGCTGGGGTGCAGGGTGCAGGGTAGGGTCACGTGAGAGACGGCCCTAAACGGTCTGTGAAACACACACATCTCACGACGGGGCCGAGGATGACCGTGGATGTCAGCAGGACCAGATGGCTGCGGAGCTCCTGATGGAATATTTTGCAGGGTTCTTGGGTTTTCCAGAACTTCTGAGACAGTGTTCCTAAGAGTCTAGCGTTCAAACTGTGGGATCTGAATCACTGGGATGTTGTCATGGAGGATCACTTTGGAGAAAAACCTCTTGACATAAATAAATATTCAACGAAACTGAAGATTATGAATGATTTAGTTAAGAGGTGGAAGCTGTGGGGACCCAGTAGGAAACTGCTTTACTTTCCTCTAACTTCCACCTTCGAGCATGTTTCGTCAGATTCCTTTTCTTACTCCCAGACTAAAACTCAAGAAGTTTCCATGGTTTTCCTGTTATTTTCAGTTACTGCCTCAGACTCATTTTTAGGTACGAAAAAGTCCAGCCCAAGCCAGCTCAAAACTACAGTCTCTCATCCATCCAAAGCCTCCTCTCCCCAGCTCAAGATGCCAACCCCCGCAGAGGGCTTGTGGTCCATCCACCCCCCCAGCACCTGGGGCAGTTGAAGCCTGCCCGTCCCACAAGCGCCTGGCACTGATGGGCTTCTGTCGCCGAAAAGAACAGCACAGTCAGCTCGACAGCAAGCTGGCTCTCAGCCGTGGGCTCCGGGCAGATTCAACATACGCCACCCACCTCTTCTAGGTGGAGGCAGTGATCTGAATATGAGTCAGAAAGAAGCTACTTACTCTTTTTTTTTAATTTTTATTTTATATTTTATTTTATATTGTAGTAGAGTTGATTAACCACGTTGTGTTAGTTTCAGGTGTGCAGCAAAGTGATTCAGTTATACATACATATGTATCTATTTTTCAAATTCTTTTCCCATTAGGTTATTACAGAATATTGAGCAGAGTTCCCTGTGCTACACAGTAGGTCCTTGTTGATTATTTATTTTAAGTAAAGCAGTGTGCACGTGTCAATCCCAAACTCCCAATCTATCCCTCCCCCCGACCCTTCCCTCCGGTAACCATAAGTTCGTTCTCTAAGTCTGTGAATCTATTTCCATTTTGTAAGTAAGTGTCTTCAGGAGAACTCACTGTACAGAGAGGCACTGTGAAATGAATATTTGAAACTACTTCATTGTCACACATTATATTATGAAGAACGATGGAAGTGTATCACTTCAATGTCACTCTTATCTGCACATTATTCAAATTAAAAAAAAAATCTTCCAAATGAAAAGACTCTGTAGGTTATGAAGTCGTTGTTTAGAATCAACATGGAGGAGGGAAATTTACAGCAAAATAAACACCTTTACATAATAGGTAGGTGGGATCAAAAATGAATTTTAGGATTTAGAGTGAGTAAGAAATGTTTTATACCTGTAAGATAGTTTTGTCTGCTCTGACAGCCTTTGAAACCAAATATCAAAATAAATCAATATAAAATATACTCTCAAACTGCTATATTACAGAAGGTTAAAAAAATTTTTTCAGAATTTTCGAAGCATACTTGATCCTCTCTCGCTAAAATATTATCATCATTACTAAAAGATTTTGTACTGCTGGTAAAAAAATGTTTAAAATGCTTTCATGTCATATTCATCACCTATTCCTGTGTGCTTTAAAAGTAGATATTAGGGGGCTTCCCTGGTGGCGCAGTGGTTGAGAGTCCACCTGCCGATGCAGGGGACACAGGTTCGTGCCCCGGTCCGGGAAGATCCCAAATGCCGCGGAGTGGCTGGGCCCGTGAGCCATGGCCGCTGAGCCTGCGCGTCCGGAGCCTGTGCTCCGCAACGGAAGAGGCCGCGACAGTGAGAGGCCCGCGTACAGCAAAAAAATAAATAAATTTAAAAAAAAGTAGATATTAGTAAAATGTACATATACACACACGCACATGACATGTAAGCACATATATAAATACACACGCACATATTTACTACTGTTATCTGTAGGGTTACCTGATCAGACAAGTTCAGAGACACTAGAATTCTCAAACTGAGTATCAGGCTTGCACACCTACCGGTTTTATCGTGACCCTGGAGTCAGGATGCCTGCCGTGTGAATCTGTGTCTGGTCCAGGCCTGTAGATGGTTTCAGACACCGCAGAGCGGCAAGGCTCCTGGCCTCCGCACCCTCTACCAGATGCTGCACCCAAGGCTTCATGGGAAAGAGACAGACTCAGACAACACTCAGTACAGTCAGTGTTTTCCTAACACATCCAGCAGCATCAAGACTGTCCTTTGGGAGGTTGGCTTAGTTAAAGTGAAGCAGAAAAGATGACCCTGCGTTCTGAGTAAAAGTGGGGATTCCGCTCTTGCAGTTAATCGTCTGCTCCCCTCTTGTCTGAGGTCAGGTTCCCCCAGAGCAGACACTGAGCAGTCCTTTGTTAGTGTCTGACGTGATGTATTTATTAGGGAAGAGCCCCTGAGAATTGAGGGGGCGGTGGGGGGAGAAGGATGGAGGCAGGAGCGTGCTGCTCGCAAGGCTGGGCCGAGTCTCCGACTCAGCCTGAACCCCAGGGAGCTCTGAGCACCAATCCTCTCCTGGGGAAAGGGGCTGGGATGTCACACTTCCGCATAGCCAGACAGGGCCACTGCCACACGGGGAGTGAACCCCAAGGCGCGTCCACCCTGCACCCTGGGGATGCTGTCACCCACTGGCCATCCTGGAAGGAAGCTGTGGGTGCAGCTGTCAGAGGCCAGGCCGCACAAGGGGCACAGGAACAGGTCAGAGGGATCCGGAGATCTGGGGAGACATGGCCACTGAGCCACTGTGCTCGACTAGAGAACCATTACTCTCCTGACTCACGGCCACCCCTGGACTTACGTCCTCAGTGTCGGGGCAAGTCCAGCATCCCAGGCCTACCCTCCGAGGAGCTCACTTCAGCCTCAGTTGGACTGAAGGATGAAAACCTCGTGTCTTCAGCCCAGTTTATGTTGTTTTAATAATGAAACTGAAGGAAGAAAAATGACATTCAACATCAGCAAGGAATTAAATGTTCTAGATGATATAAACTTATTTTAATGCCAAAATTGCATTTAAACATTTGCACAAAAATCTTTCTAAAATATGTAAGTCTGTTATCTGCCTACTCAACTGAGGGTCTCTGAGTACAATCAGTGTTTTCCTAACACATCCAGCAGCAGGTGTTATTCAGGGCCGTCACGCAGCACATATGATGGGCAGGAGGCGACACTGCATCTCACACTCAGAGGCCCTTTATTACTGCGCGTTGGGGTCCTCAGAGCAGTTTCTGGCGCTTCTGTCCTCTGCACACTCTGTGCTCTGTTGGCGCATCCCTTTGCCTGCAGCTTCTGGCTTGGGCTCTAAGAACGGGGATAAAAGGGCCTCTTAGCTCCATCTCTGAACCAGAAGCTACACCGCCCTGGGTTAGGGCCTGAGGAACACTTCTGAGCGCAAAGTACAGCAGCATCGGTCATGAGATCCAGGCACCTTCTTACCTCTGCAAAGACCCTCGATGTCCTTGCTCTGGCCACTGCTTCACATTTTGAGAAATGAGAGTAAAAGAGGACCTTTCACATGGAGACCTCAGCTGCCTCGGTACCCCAGATCTCCCCAAGGCACCCGGGTGTCTCCCTGTTCTTCTCAGGACCATACATTGGGAAAAAACAGAAGCACCTTGATTCTATCATATGATGGACACAGAAGAGATGTGAAGCCACGTCAGGCAGAGATCAATGTCCTAGAAACGGGGCTCCTCCGTTAACACTAAAAATGGCACCTGGAAGGGTTTCTGGAGCTTCAGGTAAACGTCCTGTATTTTCTGTGGCTGAGTGAAAATCCCACCAGCTCAAGACCAAAACATTTAAAAAGTCAGAAGGAATCTGCTTACTTTGAAAAATCAGCTCGTGGGTTCAGTTCATAAAACAGCTCTCCTGCAGAAAGTCCTGCTCCCAAATGGAACTGGACCCCCTTCCTTGGCTCTGAGGGTCTCCTCATTCACAGGTGAAGGACATACGCCGGCCCTGGTCAGTGCCCACCTCGAGCTGTCAGGGCTCTACACCCAGAGCGGGTGCTCCCAATGCCCTCCAGGGGCCTCTAAGTCCTCAGCCCTGGGGGCTGTAGAAATGGGGCCAGAGACTGATTTCAGGGACTCGGACATTTTTACAACACAGAACAGGAACTGGAAGAAGGGTTTCCATTGTTAAGCCACCACAGTGACCCACAGGGAAGGTGAGGACATGGAAATGGGGCAGGCTGGGGGAATGCCGGTCACTTTTATTTGATATCTGTAGAGCTTTTCTCACACACTCTTCAAAACAGGGGACAACCCAGATATCACCAAACCCAGAATTATTTCTAAGTAAAGATAAATTCTCTTTGACCCTTATGTTTCTCCCTCCCTCTCCCTTTCTCACACATACACACTTTGGATAAAATACTGTTGAAAAACCTAAATGAAGCATAAAAATGGAAGGCTACAGATCGTACACTCCAGCTAGGTTACGACTAGAGATTCTAATAACGTCCGCCCTGTGTTATTTCCTGTAGCTGCTGTAACAGGTTAGCACAGACTTAGTTGTTTAAAACAACAAAAACGAATTAACGTACAGTTCTAGAGGTCAGGAGTCTGGCATGGGTCTCGCTGGGCAGCATCGAGGTACCGTCCAGGCTGGTTTCCTCTGGAGGCTCCAGGAGAGGACCTGGTCCTTGCCTTTTCCAGCTTCCAGAGGCACCCGCATTCCTTGGCTCCCGGCTACATCACCCCAACCTCTGCTTCCGTTGCCACATCTGCCTCTGACGTTCCCACCTCCCTCCTATAAGGAGCTTGTGATGACGTCAGGCCATCTGCATAGTCCAGAGTCACCTCCCATATCAAGACCCTTAACTTAACCACGTCTGCAAGGTCCCTCTGCCGTGGAAGGTGACATATTCACAGGTGCAGGATTAGGACACGGACATCTGTAGAGGCATTCTTCTTCCCCCAGCACTCATCTCTAACTGCCCCCTCCTCTGCTGTGGTAGGCTGTGGTCAGAAAGAAACCATCCTGTCTCCTCGTGACACCCACTCCTCAGCCACTGCTGATGGGATTGGGGGTGGGCGTGTCTCCAGCTCAGCCAGGTGAGCACCCCTGTGAGGTGCGAGAGGGGACAGAGGTGCCATTGTTTGTGCAGAGCTAAACCAAACACTCACTTGACTCAGGCTGTGGACACTGGGGTCACAGGAGAGCACTGGCCCGTGGAGGGGGCAGTCTGCAGAGAGAAGTAAAGCGGGCGTGTAGAGATGGGCGGGGGTGGCCAAGGACGCCAGGCAGAGGCGATGGGTGACCTCCTGTTCCCGCCAGCCTCGCGTGCTTCTTGCCTGCTGTGTCCGGGGTGGTGTCTCAGGTCGATAGAACGAATCTGCTGAACATTTAGATCCTTAAGAGGGTCTCCGTGATGCACCCTAACAACACACGAGTTTGTATGATTAGACCACAGCCCTTGTCTTGTCTCTCAGTCCTGTACAGCATCTGCCCGTCTTCACACCCTTTGCAAAACCACGTGACTTGAGACCATTTACAAGCTGTGTCTGTAGTTAGTAGAACTTCGGCATCGGTAGAAAAACTTTGGTCTGTGGAAAGGAGGGAATGAAATTACGTGAGAGCTAAATTTTAACAGGGCTGAGATCATCTCTCCTAGAGCAGGAGTAGGAAAATCAGGGGTCTTTTATACGTTCAGAAGGAAAAAAGTTCTTTGTGCTATTGCTTTTCACATTTGTCGAGTGTGGGGAGCCTGGACTGGATGCATAAAACGAAAATCTCATCAAGGCGTCGTTAACAACTGCACAGAATCATATTCCAAACACTACAGCTTCAGACTCCCCATCTCTAGGGAAATCTAATGGAATTAAGTCTCCTCTGTTCCCACTTAGAAGTTCCTACGTAATCCTAGCAGGTTATTATACAGACAGAAAGTACAGGACTGCAAAGACAGAGCTGGAATATAATGCAATTTATTTCTGCCGCTGATAAATCTCTCCCTCGCTTATGGGAGAACGATCTGACTACAGAGACCGAGGGAAAGTGAGGCCCATTCTCACGACACTGCGGCAGCTACACCCTCCTTGAGGGCTTTTGAGAACTGACGACACTGCCGGGGTCTCATTTCTCCAAGAGGTGAGTTCACTGGCCTCTGCTGATGCAAAGACCATCCGCCGAACTGGCCCGTGGACATACATGTCTGGAAAGTTATTAACATTTTATCGGCCTAAGCAGGACCTTATTCCAGATTTTATGTGTAATAATCATAGATGTGATAGAGAATTTTCAGCCAAGACAATATCAGTTCATAAACCTGAAGGAAGTCAGGCAAAGCTGCTGAATTCAACTAGTAAGCTCATCATAATTTATTGGGCAAGTTCTGGCTTGCAGTCAGAGTGGCCCGCTCCAATTCCTGCTCTCACTTTGCCCCTGTGTGAGCTCTGAGGGTTTGCTCAGCACACCTGTATCTTGATTTTGTGGAAACTCTAACGTACTTGAGAGGGGTTTAGCAGGAATAAGCTGAGGTACCACAGGCATCACAGCCTACTGGGCATCAGACACTACAGAGCAGGGACCTGATGTCTTGTCCTCTTCCCACCCCCTCGTCTTCCTCTGCTTTGCTTTTATGGGGCTGGATATTGAGATTAACTCTGTAAAACCCTGTTGTAAAGGGTCTTCCAATTGCAGATGGTGGCCTGAGCCCAAGCAAGTCCATCCCCTTGCTCAAAAAGATTATAATAATTTAGAGACATAAAAAGACAAATAGGGCTTCCCTGGTGGCGCAGCGGTTGAGAGTCCTCCTGCCGATGCAGGGGACGTGGGTTCGAGCCCCGGTCCGGGAAGATCCCACATCCCGCGGAGAGACTGGGCCCGTGAGCCATGGTTGCTGAGCCTGCGCGTCTGGAGCCTGTGCTCCGCTAACGGGAGAGGCCACAACAGTGAGAGGCCCGCATACAGCAAAAAAAAAAAAAAAAAAAGACAAATAAATGAATATCTTGTAGCCCACAATGAGTAGGAAGACTCCATACCGTAAAGACATCAATTCTCTTCACATGCAATTATAAGCAAAACCTCAAAGGGCTTTTTGTTGTGAACGAAATTTTAGGTTTCTGAAACTTATTGGATGAGTTTAGCAAGATTGGACAAGACACGCCTGAAGGAGTAAAAGAAAGTGGAGGCCCCCTCGACCAGGTGGTACTGAGCTGCCATAGGTGTGGAGGAGGAGGATGGACAAAACGACAACAGACCAGAAGGACCACACAATCCTGGGTGCATCTCGGGTGTCTGGGGTAAGAAAGGACAGTTTAGCGAGTAGAGATGACTATCAGTTACCCATGTAGAAAATAAATTGGATTAACACATCATAAAAAGATCATTTCAAGCTGGAAATAAAAGGAAAGAAAGGCACACTAGGTTATTCTGTAAAAGAACCCCGGATCTCATTGATTCAACACACAGTTTGTTTCTTGCTCACACCAGGCTGGCTGTAGTTCCAGAACCCCAGGCTGTCCCCACGTTTTCCGATCCCCCCAGGGCACTCTGACCTGTGGCCGCCCCAGGGGCAGCAGCAGTGGACACCTGTACAGAGAACCATGCACTGCCTCTTAAATGACTCCACTGGAATCACACAGGCCCCTTGTACTCATGTTTCTTTGGGCAGAGCAACTCACAAGACCCTGCCTCTCCAAAAATGAACTACTGTTACATACAACAGGGAGGAGCCATGGAAACAAGATGTTAATGGAAGAAAAACACAGGTCTCTGAAAAAATGTATATTTAGATGCCATTTTTATAAAATTAAAAAAAATACTGTAGTATTTAAACATATATTCATATTCATAAAGTGATGTATTTTTAAAAGGGAATGGGTTGCACCAAAATTCTGAGTGATAGTCGCCTCTGTGACGGAGTGGAAGAGGCAGGGGAGATGCACACAAGCAGATGTGAGTAGTTTCCACTTTGAAGCACTAGCCTGCCGTCACCAGGCCTTGGAAGAAAATCAGTGTTCCGAGGGAAATAACCAAAGTCGACAATAGCTCATTCCACAGAAAATTGGGATAATTCAGAGGAGACAATTTTCAAAAGTCCAAACTATCTTCAGACATATTCGAGAAACTTCATCCATAAGACAAGGACAGGCTGCCAGGAAAGGGTCAAAGAATAAGAAAATATTCTTTGTAGTTAAAAGGATTATTTCTGATGTTAAAATAAAGTCATTAGTGAGGTTAAAAGATAAACATCTCATAGGGACTTCCCTGGCGGTCCAGTGGTTAAGACTCCACACTTCCACTGTGGGGGACGTGGGTTCAATCCCTGGTGGTCGGGGAACTAAGATCCTGCAAGCTGCGGGGCACGGCCAAAAAAAAAGATAAACATTTCCTAGACTATAAAGCAGAAAGTTAAGGTGATGGAAAATGGAGAACTGCTTGCAAACCCCAACCCTAAATGTTCAAAAACCACATACAGTCAAGTACGGAGCCAGGGAACAGAAGTGCTCCTGGGGTTAAGAAGGGCATTCCCTGTACTTTTCCCAGAGTGTGTAGATTTCCTGGGCTGTGAGGTGCCCTCTAAGCTGCAGACCCAGCTCTGAATTTCAGGGTAACTTTGTTTTGTTACATTTTGGGGGAATGTGTTTCTGTTCTATTTGTTCTGTTCCCGTCTTCATATTACGTCCCTCTTTTCGCTCACACACCTCCCTGTGCTGGGTGGCCAAGTCTATCTCAACAGCAGGGGCATCCATTCTACATTAGTTATTCCTCTTTGCTGCTCTTCTGTGTAAAACTGGGTCCTCCAAAATTTATGTCCTGCCTTTCCTGTGGCCCTGAAAGCCCCTACATCATGTCCTTGGACATATGTCAGGACCTCTGGATGTGTGTCAGGACAGGGACTCCCACGTTTGGGGAAATGAGGATCCTGATTGAGATTCAGGAAACAAAGGCACATAGAAACTCCAGGAAAAGCAAAAAGCCTTCTAGAAATGCATGGTTTAAATGGGAATACAACTAAGATGAGGTCTGATGAGCAGTGGAGGGATGTAACTTGCCTTTCACCCTAGAAATATTCTGCTCTTTGAGCCCAAAGTCATAATACTGGGCTTGGAGAAAAGAATACAACTCAACCACATGACTTGGCTCTGGATAAATAACATTTACTTTATCATAGTTTTGTTAAGGAAATGTATTGGTTGTGAACACTTAAGTCAACCCACAACGTGCACAAAACGTAATTATGGTACAGAATATAAAATAAATGTTATCTCCCCTAACAAAGGTCCAGTTAACAGTGGTTGGAGAGTGAGTGTAGAAATGGAGATGACAAGAAATACAAATCTGATTTTAAACATGTGCACTTAATTACATGACTTATATTTACACTGTAACTGACAGAAGCACTGTCTGAAATTGGGAAGAAGCCAGAGAGAAGAGATGGAGGTGGTTCAGTGACCTAAATTTTAAAATTTAAATCAAAGGATTACTAGAAACTGTCTGAAAATTATTTTAAGATGAATGAAACAACAGAAGAGGCTATGAGGGACTTCCCTGGTGGCACAGTGGTTAAGAATCTGCCTGCCAATGCAGGGGACATGGCTTTGATCCCTGGTCCGGGAAGATCCCACATGCCATGGAGCAAATAAGCCCATGTGCCACAACTACTGAGTCTGTGCTCTAGAGCCTGCGAGCTACAACTACTGAGCCTGAGTGCCACAACTACTGATGTCCACACACCTAGAGCCTGTGCTCCACAGCAAAAGAAGCCACCACAATGAGAAGTCCGTGCACTGCAATGAAGAGTAGCTCCCGCTCGCCACAACTGGAGAAAGCCTGTGTGCAGCAATGAAGACCCAACACAGACAAAAAAAAAAAAATTAATTTAAAAAAAGAAAAAAAAGCCTCACAGAATAGGCTATGAGCGTTTGGTTGGTAACCTCCAGAACTCATAATGGGAAGAGTTGAAGTGTTGGGGAGGGAATTGAGGTGTGCAGGGACTTGTGCCTCTCCCTGTGCACTCATGTACCTTCCTATTTTTCTTTGCTGTATGTGTATTACTTTGGTAGATATTAAAACTTTATGAAAAATGTATCTCAACCTAAAAAAATTACAAAATGTAAATTAGCTCTTATATAAAAATAGTTGTATTTCTACTCTATTCACATTTCTCAACACCTGAGCTCGCCGATCCCACACACGATATAATCATGCTGCTGTTGGCACCATGTGGGTTCCTTCCGTGGCAATAATTCCAAATTTCCTTGACCTCTAATCACTTTCTAGCTAATAGTAGGCATGTTGACCTCTTGGATCCTGGAAGGAAGGTGACAACCACCACCTGTCTGAATCCTTGTAGGAAATAACAGTCTCTGCTCATATGACGGATTCCCAAAATGATCAGTGACAGCAAGAGCCACTATACTGCTGCCCGTTTGGAGTCAAGAGCCGACTCCACTGTTGGGTTAATAATGAAGTTATTTTACTTTACTTTGGTGCAGACCAGAGTCCCTGCGGCTGAAGGATGTATTCTAAGTGTCTCATGATCATTAAAACCATTTTCACAGACCACTCATGTACTAAAAATAATCAATTACAGCAGCATCGCCAAGGTTGTGGCTGAGTGTTTACCTGCCACAACTCGAGCCAGAGCAATTTCCAAGCCGCTGTCAAGCCGGTCAGAGCTCCCAGAAGCCAAGTCAAATTCAAAACCAGAACTTGCTACCCTCAATTATGTAAATAGACACAAGAGGAGACAAAACACAGTTCATTGACTGGAATTAATTTACACCATGAAAGGAGTCTGATCCTCCAGATGAAGAGACAGGTATGAATCTAGATGTGTTTGGAGGCAGCGTTATGTCCTTTATTTGAAAGTAGAAGTAGATTTGAGCTAAAGAGGCTCAGACTGGGATGAATGTGATAACAGCTGGTGAGCACAGGAGGGGTGATTTGGGGGACAGTAATTACTCTTCCCTCTGTGCCCCCAAGGGTAAAACTGGACTGGAGGGAAGGCAGCCTGAGAGTCGATAGGAAACTAATAGTTAGAGGATTCATCACAACCTTGGGGCTTCCTGAGTCACGGTGGCCTTGAGGGAGAGAGTGGAGGTGAGGCAGAGTCAGGGAAGGATGCGCTGGGACCCTGGACAGCTGCACCTGCCTCCCACCTGCCTCACTTGCTTGTGTTGGGGGAGGACCCGCCTGGAACAGCAGTTGTAGCAGAACTTGGAAGAACCTCACCTTTTCCTTTCGCTTTGGCTGCTCAGACTGAACCCTTGGCTGGGAGTTGCCTTTTTACCAACTGCTCCCCACCCCCATCTCAGCACACCAGGCATGCACGCAGAGATGCATGCTTACTTTATAGGATTAAGCTCAAATCGCACCTTCTCCAAGAGGCCTTTTCTGAAATGTTAATCGAGGAAACATCTGCAATTCTCAGCACGCTTGCAAGTTTGTAGTTTTGGCTTCATTTGCCGGCCTGTGAGTCCCTTGAAGGCAGGAGCTACGTCTTATTTGTCTGTTTATTCCTAGTGCTCCATCACACCAGGCACACACATGCCCAGTGGTTTCCTTGATGAAGAAGAACATGTGAAACATGCAGCTGGTTCTCCAGAGGATGCACACGTCAAACTGTGGCTGCCTGGTGCTCACCAACGGCGCTAAGGCAGGGGTGGAGGGCTGTGCCTGGACCACCATCTGTGCCTGGTTCTTGGCATGGACCAGCTTCTGTCCAAGACTAGCATTTCCTCCCTGAGTCATGTAAGACAAAGAAGAGGCCATGGTGACTTTCTCTGTGTCTAGCGCTCACTTCCACATGTGCAGACTCAGAATCCCTTCCCCTCCTCCGTTCACCATCTCTGGCCTCTTCCTGCCACTCAACAGAAGATAAGTTGATAGTCCATGCGGGGAGGGTGTTTGTATGTTAACCTACTTAATAACTCAGTGCACCGGCCCCATGTTGGGGCATCCTGTGCGTTCTACTCCTTGAGATCCAGGAAGCATTTGTAGGACTGAGAAGCGCCTGGGATCCTGGTCCTGGGATGGGGCTCGGCTGGGGTCGTCTCCCTTCAGTCACTTCACTGGGAAAGTCTCCTTAGTGATTATAAAACACGGCCCCACATGATTGGTGCTCCTGCTATTGGGAAGTGGGCTCTGGGGTTCCCCCTTGAATCTGTCATGAACAGAATGCACAGGAGGAAGGGCACGCAGCTCACACCTGTTCTCTTGGGATGCCCTCACTGGGGGGCGCCAGAAGCCCCGTAACAAGTCAAACTGCCCTGAGTCTCCCTTGCAGGAGAGGCCACGAGGGGCATCCACTTTAGGGATGAGTCCAGCGGAGCCCTCAGAGGACTGCAGATCCAGCCGAGGTGATCGCAACAGCACGCGCAACCCAACCAGAATGGCGTAGCCCAGTGCTTCCTGAGCACCTGACCCACAGCCCTGGGAGCAGGGTTAGTGGCGTTCTAAGCTGCTGAGTTTGGAGCAATTTATTATGCACCACTCGTCACCAGGTACCTCCTGGCCCCAAAGAGAGTTACCTGGAGGTGTTCTCCTGCTCGTATTAGGGTGGACTCGACCCTTCATTTCTCACATCACCCAGCTTCCTGGGGGCCCATAGTGTGGCTCTTTCTGTACCCCAAAACTGTAAGATACCATCACAAGTACGTCAGAGAAAATGAAGCACTATACAAAGTCAAGTCATCATTGTTACCATAATTATGGAATTTTTCAGAGAGCAAACTTAGAAAAATACTCTTAGTTTGATGTCAACTTAACAGTAAACCTAGTGGAGAGAGATGGGAAGTGGGCCTCTCATGGGCAGTGCAGCAGAGCACAGGCTGTGTCCCTCCTCCCCCTCCCCCTCCCCCTCCCCCTCCCCCTCCCCCTCCCCCTCCCCCTCCCCCTCCCCCCTCCCCCCTCCCCCTCCCCCTCCCCCCTCCCCCTCCCCCTCCCCCCTCCCCCTCCCCCTCCCCCCTCCCCCTCCCCCCTCCCCCCTCCCCCTCCCCCCTCCCCCTCCCCCCTCCCCCTCCCCCCTCCCCCCTCCCCCTCCCCCCTCCCCCCTCCCCTCCCCCTCCCCCCTCCCCCTCCCCCTCCCCCCTCCCCCTCCCCTCCCCCTCCCCCTCCCCTCCCCTCCCCTCCCCTCCCCTCCCCCCTCCCCCTCCCCCCCCCTCCCCTCCCCCCTCCCCCTCCCCTCCCCTCCCCCCTCCCCCTCCCCTCCCCCTCCTCTCCCTCTCCCCTCTCCCCCTCCTTTTCTGCCCCTGTGTCTCTCGGTTTGTCCCCTTGTCTCTTGTCACTCAGCACAGCTTCTCCCTCAGAGAACCAGTCTTCACGCCCCATTTCCTCTGCCCCTTTGCTTTCCCAGGGGATGAGGAAGCGAGCTGGGCCCCTTTGCTAGGGTATAACCTGAGCTGAGGCGCTGAGGCGCTGAGACAGGTGTGCGGAGATTTTTTTTTTTTTTTGCAGTATGCGGGCCTCTCACAATTGTGGCCTCTCCCGCTGCAGAGCACAGGCTCCGGACGCACAGGCTCAGCGGCCATGGCTCACGGGCCCAGCCGCTCAGAAGCATGTGGGATCTTCCCGGACCGGGGCACGAACCCGTGTCCCCTGCATCGGCAGGTGGACTCTCAACCACTGCGCCACCAGGGACGCCCCTGATGAGTCTTCTGTTGGGGTCATTATCTAAGTGACTGGGGGTTTGCACTCAATTTGCAGGCTCACTGCTTGCAATTCGCGTCTCAGAGCATCGAGCAGTGGAGGAACAATCAGGACTTAATTGCCTCAATGAAATCTGAAGGATAAGGAAGAAAGTGAAGGGAAAGCCAATCCCCTCATTATGTCAACCTTCCCTGCACTGCTCCCAATGACGCAGGAAGTCACCTCGTTTCATAGCTGCTGCCATGACGCCCATGTGGGTTTTGGAGTCACTTAATTTCAAAATATCTTTGAAGTCAGGTCCTCTGAGAAACAGATATTTACTTTATGCTGCAGCAATTAAAGAAGCTAGTCTCCATTTCCAAGCACCCAGGGTGTGTGCAGGTGAACAGCTTTGCAGTGTTTGGCTTGTTGTTCAGTTTTAATAACCTGTGGGATAATCTGAGCATTTATATAAACTGGAAACCTCGCCCTTAACTGATTTTTTTCCATGCAATCTCTTTCTGATAGGGGGACGCCTATCTCAAATCCTGCAAACGTGCAGATGCCTTTTGTTTGATCTGTTTATTCGGGGACTATAAAAGGGAAATGCAGTAGAAAAGGTGCCTCCTGGGCCAGCCTTACGAGACGGAAATCCTGTGTTGGCCAAGTGCACAGCTCCGACTACCCCGTTGCCTGTGCAGGTCTTGATGCCGGTTGCTTGGCCTTCTGCAGACAACAGGCATGGGAATTCGTCTGCAGCAAAGTCCCTCTCAGTTTTCAAGTGGTCCCACTCCTCAGGCAGCCCTCCTGAAACTCTCCTTGCAAGAACGTGACGTATAATGAGAGGGCCTAGAGCCCCGGGCAGAACGTGGCCTGGCTGCTTGCGACACCTGCTCATGACCGATGCCCAGGGCTCCACGTGTCCCGCGAGAGCGACGTTGCATCTGGGAAGACAACTCCTGCCGTGGTTCAATGGCTGCTGAAAGGCCTCCATCAGCTCTGTCTCTTCTAACTATTTGACCAGCGTGCAGCCAGGACACTCCCGGCAAAGAATGTCACCTTGGGTGGAAACAGAATTAACTCCCAGGAACACTAACCATTGTGGGAAAGAAAGCATTGCAGACGGATGGAAATCTCAGGTCCTCTCTTATCAGATGCGTAACTTTGGGCAGGACGCTTGGCCTCTGTAAGGCTCAGCTCCCCATCCATGTAATGGGCATCTTAATGGTGTCTGCCTTGTAGGGACGTGACTTTGCACAGTGGGCACACAGAACCTACTCAGTACATCTTAGCTTAAAAATAAATTGTTTCCATCTCGTCCACCAGAGGCAGACCACAAGGAAAGGATCTGAGAGCAAGGCGTTGGTCTGGGCGATGATGAGGGAGCAAGCACGGGGAGTGGCGTGTGCGGAGCTGTGCCCGGAATGCCCTCGGGACAGGACTTGAGAGGATGGTGGTGCCACAGCCTCCAGCTGCAGCCCCTCAGGACCTGCTCTGCTTGGACATCGACACACCCTTCCCAGCAGCCCCAGCCAATGACCTCAGTGACCACACAGCGGGTGGGGTGGGGCCACGGTGCCCGTCCAGGGGGATCTGACCTCAAAGAGAGCATCTCACAGGGTTGCCGAGGTACCTCAGGCTGTGCCACAGCCGGTCCTGACCCCTTTCCCATCAGAGGTGTGGGGTCTGCATGGCGGAGTCCTTTCCCCACCCAACCTTCTTCTTCCCCCTTATTCCTTTTCACAGGCTTTGCCCCCAAGAAACTGCAGAAAGTCCTAACTCCTTCTCAGTGTCTGCTTCCTGGGGGACCCTGATGACATGTGGGAAACTGACATAGAGAAGGTGACCATCTTGGGCAGCTCACGTGCAATCCTGGGGGTCCCAGAGATGAAGTGTCACTTGCCTCAGACTTGCCTAAAAGGGTGAAGGAAAGGATTTTGTTCTCCACCGGCCCTGCTGCCCCTCCTGGCTGAAGGATGCTGGGGTGTGAGCTCTGGAACTCTGACTGTCCCGGCAGCGTGGGTAGCAAGGTCTCCGCGGAGCCGCAGGTGCGCAGAGCATGGCTAGCAGGAGGGTTTGAGGACTTCCAGGAGTGTGGGTGGGCCTTTGAAAGCATCTGCTACAAAGGTTTATCCTTTGGCTACTTGTGTCCTGCTCAGTGTCAGAGCGGAAGAACAGCAAGACAGGGATAATGCCTGGTGAATACTGCCTCTGAGGGAGTAAAGGAGTTGTACTGTTTCACGGATGCAGAGCACAGTTTCGGAAGATAAAAATAATTCCTATGTCATGACCTACAGAGGTGGAATAGAGAGGGTAGGAGGGAGGCTCAAGAGGGAGGGGCTATGGGGACATGTGTACGCATATGGCTGATTCGCTTTGTTGTGCAACAGAAACTAACACGGGTGTTGTGAAGCAATTATACTCCAATAAAGATCTATCAAAAAGAAAAAAAAATTCCTGAGATGGTTGCTGGTAGTCGCACTACAATGTGAATGGACTTAATGCCACTGTACTATACGCTTAGAAGTTGTTACAATGATAAATGGTATGTTGTACATTTTACCGCAATAAACAAAAGAACCACTGTCTAAATCAGAAGAAGATGCCATGTTACATAAGAAAACGTTAACAGCCGGTTCAGGAATGCAGGAAGAGGACCAGCCAGAGGGGTTGCTTCATGCACATAACAAAAGACTTCAAACAAGACAGATGCCTGGAGAATGAGGCGCTTTCCCGACTATCCCCGTGGAAATGGGCCACTTTAGCTGTCACGCTTGGGCAGGGAATGGATTTGATTTTAGTGGTTATGCTAATTTCTGTAAAATAAATCAGACTCCTGAAACAGCAAGCTTGGCTGCCCTTTGCATGAGCTTAGAATATAAATGAAACCTATTTCTCTCCAAGATGATCTGAGTGAAAAAGCAATAACCTACAGGAAATACCTGAGCCATGCCATGAAAGGGCATTCTGAGGTCTCCTATGCTAAAGGTATTAGCGGGACAGCCAGTCTGCATTGTAGTATCATCGTGATACTCAGTGATGGGCCCCGGCTGGTGGTGCCTCTGTGGGAGAAGCAGGGAGCACGGTAGGCGGGAGGTGGGAGGACTTGGGAGTGCTGCCGACGAGAGCTAAGGGGCCTTTGGTAAATGAGGGCTCCTTGGGGTCTTTCCTGTCACACCAGCAAGCATCTTTGTGTATTTAGAGGAGTCTGCAAAACAGCACATATAAAGCATGAGAAGGTCCCTTCGCTTCGCTTGCCCCTGACCCTGGGAGTTGCAGCCTATTGGGAACATAGAACATCTTCTTCCCAAGCCCACAGCAAAGCCCATGGAGGAAGGTTCAGAGAGGAAGCCCACGATCAAGCCCAGAAAGCCTGGCCCTCTGTTCCCCAAGTGAGAAGGGACTGAATGGCTTTCTGCTATGCCTAGAGCAGTGACAGAGGAGTAAGCGGTGACCTCAATAAAACTCCGTTCAAGGAAATTCTGTTTGATGGGACCCAAAGGCAATGGTAATGAAGATGACATTCATTTCTGGATTTATTTTAAATTCTGTGCATACACAGGTTTTGTGAAGACAGGGGCTCTAGAAGTTTGTGGCTGGAGGGCAACATGGCTTACCTACTTCCAACGCTCACAATCTGAAAATGGATGACTTCCCCAAACTATGTTAAACCAAAGGAAGCAATTCACAACATCCCTCCACGATCTCGGGAAGAAGGGAGGCTCACAGCTCAGGGTGGGCTGTCGGCATTGTGGTGAGAGGTGGACAGCAGAGGGTCCTGCCTCCTGCCCACACTCCAGTGCTCCCCAGCACAGCCCTTCAGGAGCCCTGGGACGGGACATATAGCACGTGGTTACTACGCCCCGGTGATCCCATGTGGGGAGGGCACTAGGATAAGGCACTGGATCCACTCCTGCATCTTAGTACTGGAGCAGCGGCTCAGACTCCAGCTGAGCCTGAGGAAGGCAGCTCCCTGGGACCGCCCCATCCTCATGCAGGAGATGTGTTATCACGACAGATTAGGGTATGAACCCTTTTTGCTCAGGTGGAGAGAACCTGGATGCTGTAGTTTAGCACCTGATTGAGGAAGCAGGACTCCGACCACATCCCTGCTCTGCTGGTCTTGCCCAGGAGAACCCAGCCCTCTGGCATCTGAGCCCATCCCGGCTGACCCCGCCTTGTGGGCGGAGCTCCCACACAATCCCCACAGAGAGCGGGAGAGGATTCTGCCAGCTCCTTAGCTTTAGCTTTAAGGCAAGTTCGCAGGTGCTCTGCAAGGTGGAAAAGCCCAAATGCTACTGGCCTGTCAGGCTCCCTGTGCTCCATCATCACTTCTGGAAGCCTTTAGCTGACTGGACTCTCCAACGGTGCCTCATAGATGTCTCTCGTTCCCCACGCTTTCCTTACAACATGACTTGTCACCACTTCCATGGAGAGACCAGGGCTGTGTGAACACCACCCCGCCCACATACAGCACAGATGTTGAGGATGGGGTCTTCCAAGGTGACGTCTGCTGTATGTACCTGCCGCCCTGTATCAGTTATCCATTGCTGCATGACAAGCCTAGGCTAGCCCCTTGAACAGTGTGAGACACGTACCTAGCCTTCCAAGTTTTGGTCACTTAAAACAAGTGTTTATCTAGCACATGACTGTAGATTTGCAATTTTGGCTAAACTTACCTGGGTAGTTCTGTTTATCTCAGCTGGAGGATTGCGAGTTTGCTCAGTGGTCTGGGACAGCTCCCGTACATGTTTGTGAGCTGCCTGGCTGTGGGCTGGAGGGCTGGGCGTGTGTCTCCCACCATTCAAGAGGCTGCCCTGGGCTTGGTACACAGGAGCCTCAGGGGACCAGAAGAGTGATGAATAGGTACTTTTCAAGCCTTAGCTTACAGTACATTTGCTAAGATCTCATTGGCCAAAGCAAGTCACATGGCCAACCCAGATTCAGCAGTTAGAGAAACAGACTCCATCTCCAGACAGGAGACTTTTTAAGGTCATGATTCAATGGTGAGGATGCATGTAGGCAAGGGCTCATATTCATTTGTTCAACCTATCCTAACGACCTAATGAAGATTCTGGATTGTTTCTAGTTCAGCTAAAAAACTATTTTGATGTCATAAAGAACATCAGCACTCTTGAAGTGAGAATCTCTCTAGGTAATAGAGAATAGCCACTATTTCCAGGAGTTCCCTGGATTTCACTACAAATTCTTCTCCACATCCCTGAACTGAAAGCCCAGATATCAGGCCTCCAGAAGGAAGGAGAGGTCGCTCCTTCCACGGCTCTCACAGGAGTAGTCTCCACAATATATACACTGCTTATTTTCTTTTAAATACTTGCTCCCAGTTCTGCCTTAGAATCTTGGAGGTACAACTTTGAAGGGGCCCAGCACCCAACGGCCTTGTAGCTGAACTACCAGAGTTCGGATCCTTTGTATTTTCTAGGTACTTCAAATTTTCATACTGTGTAAGCTACACACTCAAAAACTCCAAGCAGGTGCTCTCACTTCTATGCCTGACTACAGTGACTGTGTTCTGCCCCAGCACATTCTCTCCTAGAGATGACAGGGACATGAAAGTGAGACCTGCAGACACCTATCATGGGGACACCTTGAGAACCACCCAGCTGGGCAGGGAGTGGGGGCAGAACGTCACAGCTGGGAAAGCCCACACTGGGGATCAAACATGGACCACAGTGCATCACTGCGTAAATGGTTTGGAGTTGTCCTGTGTCAAAATCGATACGGGGCATGAAGCTGACACCTGTCACCTGTTACCTGGCAGGTCATGGGACAGTGGCACATCCCCTTGTGACCCATGACTTCTAGGGTAGGAATAAGTCCAATGAAGTTACTATTGTTTCACATTTGCTTTGCCCATGAGATCCACCTGGGTGATCAGTGTAGAACTTAAGTATCTTGAGTGTAGGAGGGGAGGGTGTTCAGTGTGGGAGGACTAACAGGGAGGAAGAGTCTCCCAGGAGGAACGCCAGCTCCACCAATCAGTGCCCTGAGCTCCAGCAGCATACCTGTTGAAAACTTACCAGTGGTCAGCAGCTCAGAGGAACCCACGGCAGCCACGGCACAGAAGACTCCTCCATGTACACGAAAGAGAAGACCAGCTCCTCAGCCACCACCCGTGGGCTAGCAAAGAATGCTCTTAAGCTTCTCATGGCTCACTCTATTTTTTTAAATTTTATTGAAGTATAGTTGATTTACGATGTTGTTGATTTCTGCTGTACAGCAAGGTGATTCAGTCATACATACATACTGATATATTCTTTTTCATATTCTTTTCCATTATGGTTTATCTCAGGATATTGAATATAGTTCTCTGTGCTCTATAGTAGGACCTTGTTGTTTATCCATCCTATATATACTAGTTTGCATCTGCTAATCCCAACTTCCCAATCCTTCCCTCCCCCACTCCCCCGCTTCCTTGGCAACCACAAGTCTGCTCTCTGTGTCTGCAATCTGTTTCTGTTTCGTAGATATGCTCATGGCTTACTGTAAATCTTTCTGTATTACTTTCCTTACACCCATTTCTTTTGGTTGGTTGGTTGTGGCTTTGTTCTGGACTCTATTGCTCACATATTGGGTATCCTGAAATTGTCCTCCACGTCTTTTATCTTTTCCCCTGTAGCTTCCGTACCCTGAGTGTGTGTGAGTGTGTGTGTGTGTGTGTATTCACTGTGCTGCAGCCTCTCTCATCTGCTCAATCTCCAGGTCTGTAATTCAATTGTCAGCCATAATCATCTCTCTCTCTCTTCATCTGTTACACATTTTAATTGAAAACTCAATTGTTTCGCCTACTTTTAGTTCCTAAAAGTAATTTTGTGCCCTGACTACATCTCCTAAAGCTTCTCATTACTGTTTTCTATTAAATTTTCTTGTTGTTCTTCCACCAGTTCAATAGAAGACGAGTATTATAAGTTATTCACTTTGGGCTTCCTCTCTCACAGCCTCGAATGTCCTGGGTGAGCTGAAATATTTTTCTACTTATTCTAGTGTGTCCCCTGGTCATCCAGACCCATCAGGCTTTTGGAGCCTCTGGAGCAGGGATGCTCCCCAGCAAGGGAAAACACATCACTCCCTGTCCTCCGAGATGCGCAGGAAACAAGTTGGCAGATGGTTACCCCCATGTCGGGATGTGGAAAACAAGCTTCCCTTCTCCCAAGGGCAGACACAGTCTTCATCCAACTAGAGGGGCTGCATAGAGTCCATCCCGACCTCAACTTCCCCTCTTCTCCTTGGTCATAAAGGTTCAGGAGGGCCCCAAGGGCACACCTAGGGCTCCTTTCTGGAGAGATTGACAGACTTCCACTGGCCACACTCTGTTGGAGAATAAGTGACCTTCCCATCCCCCAGAATGGCTGTGGTTGTAGGCTAGACAGGCATCTCCCGAGGGACCATGCCCTGAGGCTCACACCCTAGTGTGGTTCTCTCTGCTTGGGTTGGAGCTGACCCTGTGAAGCCTTATAATCAATAAAATCAGAGGAAGTGACGTTGTACCACTTCTAGGCTTAAGTTTCAAGAAGACAGCTTATGCTGTGGGGAGGCCTGAGCCATAAGACTCATAATACCACATAAGAGCCATGTGGTCATAAGACGCCTGGGTACCTGGGTGGAGAGACCACATGGAGAGGCCATCACCTTGACACTAGTGGAGAAAGACAGAGGTCATCCCAGCATCCCAGCTGAGCCCAGCCCCCAGCAAGTCTGTCAGCTTGACCAGTGGCAAGACCAGGAGAACTGCCCAGCTGGCCCAGCCCAGACTGCAGAATCATAAACAAATCTCCGATGCCAGGGCCGTGGGGTTTTCCTCTGATTCTTGCCCAAGGAGCACACACATATGCTCATTGCTATTATGGGATAACAACAATATTCCCGGTCTTTCCAGACCCAGGAGGTCAGTGACCATTCTACTTATCTCTCATTTCTTCAAAGGGACTTTTTTGGGCCAGGTTTGTCAGCTATAAATGGGCTTCATGACTCAATACTATCAACTCAAGTCATGAAATAGAATTCTTCTATTTTGCATTATATTGTTTGTTACAGGAGAAACGAAGATGATGACCCAGATCCCCTGGCTGGAATTGCTTACTTTTTGGAAAGGAGGGTTCAAATTATTACAGTCCAAATAAAATAAGACGCATGCTATAAATTACAAGCCACACACTCTGGAGTTTCCATAGAGAACTTCACTATGCATTTACGCCTGTATATAAGTCTGCCGTGCTTCTTAATATCACTTTAAATGATTCTCACATAGCCAGTTCTGATACATTTTTATGTATGCCCAAGTGATATCTTTCTATATACAAAATCCAATTTGAACTTGGGAAGGAAAAATGGAAACACCTTAATTACAGAGATTTATTATTTTTTAAACCTGGGAAAGATTAACTTTTTCTATTATTTATAATTTCACTCCCCTAGCAACCTCATTTACAAGCTGGATCCATGTTCCTTTATGAAGCCTTGCTCAGTTTTACAACAGCATGAAAAAGCATCTGGGAAGAGAGTGTTAGCTTGGATAGAAATGTGTCTTCCATGCTGGGGTTCAGACTCAATCCTGTGATGAAAACATTAGCTTTTTTCTTTAATTCTCAAAAGTAGAAATGAGCTGACTCTTGGTTGAGGTAGGGAAGAGTCCCATTTAATGCCAGGTTGACAGCAGCCACAAAGAATTAATTCCCAACAGCCCCTGCTATAGATATATGAGGTCAATCTGGGTAAATATTCTAAAGAAGAATGGCTGCAAAGGAGAGGCAAGAACTGGGAACCCCTACAGCAGGGTACCAATGCCCTAACGTGGCTATCAGAGGGCAGTATTGCTTGTGTTAATAATTCAGGAGGGACATTTCAGAACAATGAACAGTGGTTACTTTTTAATTACATTAATTTTCCCTGTAACATTACAAACAGGGAATGAAGTTCATTTCTCAGTGCTCATGCCAGCTGAAAGTTCCAATTAAAATTAAAAGGGGAAATTGATTTTTCTTTGGGTTCCATTAAATTTTTCATTTGGTTAGTCAGAGCCAATGCCAGAAAAATGGGCGCACCTAGAATTCTGTTGTCCAGGGGAGGTTTGGAGCCAGATTCCAGCTGCTCCCAGGTTCTCAGGCCCTACTGAGAACTTGATCTCTGGCTACAATGTGATTCTAGAAACGTTTCTGATGTCAGGAAGAGTCCAGCCTCAGCCCAACAAATACCACCAGGCACACTTTCTCAACTAAGGTCTTTGTTATTTTATCTGGTCAATTTTTTGAAAAATATGATAATGAAAAGGAATTAATGAGATATCTCAAAAGAGACGTGCATTATGCCGAATATTCAGAGATGAGAAGAGTAAATATGTGTGTCGGGCTTGCCGGGCCACAGTGCAGGAGAAGTCCTCCGTGAGCTCCCTGCCCCTGCAGGACTCCTAGCACTGGCCCCTCCACCCACTGCCGAACCACCCTGCTGCCCCTGCCAAACAGCTCCTATTCCGAAAACGTAGCCTGGTCACACCCTCCCCTACTTAGAATCATTCTTATCTCCCAGTTGCCTTCAGGACAGTTGAGAATCTTGGAACTCAGGGACCTCATCTCTCTATCCCAGCTCCCAGAGGCTCCTGCCATGTGGACACACGTGCTGAACACACTGCTCCCCATGCCTTCTCCGCCTCTTCTCCGTCTGATTAACTGCTCATCTGTCACTCAGAGCCTCAGAGCTGTGGACATGTGGGGCCAGATCATTCTCTGTCATGGACCGTTGTGTGCATTGTAGGATAAGGCCTCCACCCACCGGCTGCCAATCGCACCTCTTCAGTCATGACAACAAATATGCCTCCAGATATTGCCAAATGTCCCTGAGTGAGGTTTAGGTGATACCTGCCTTGAAAAGCTTTCTCTTACCTCTCTACCTGTGCACCCTCTACCTGTTGTGTTGTGTTGTATTGTGCATCTACTCATCCGCCTCCCACAGGACCACCCCCAGCAGAGCTCACAGCTACAGTAGATACACACTATGGTTGTTGGGTGAATGGATGGGTGGATGGATGAATGGATGGATGGGTGGATGGACTGATGAATGGATGGGTGGATGAATGGATGGATGGATAGATGAATGTACGGATGGATGGGTGGGTGAATGGACTCAATTCTAGACAATTGACCTAAATGTCTACCCTTCTCTCAGGACCACCCTGTCTTGATTCTGTAGTTTTGTAGTAAGTTTCAAAACTGGGAAGTGTTAGCCCTCCAATTTTCCCTTTCTTTTTCAAAGATTTTTTTTGGCTCTTCTTGTTCCAGTAAGGTTTTTCATAGACTCAAATAAGCTTATTTTAAAATTTATATAGAATAGCACAGTCCCTTAGAATAACTAAGATGATCTTGACAGAAATAGTAAAGTGAGAGAAATTGCTCTATGCAATATTAAGGCCTAATTTATAGGTATTAAAGGCAGGTATTGGCTGAGGGATTGACTCATGGATCAATGGAACATGGTAGAGAACCCAGAAACAGACCCACCAAATACATCCAACTGATTTCTTTCAAAGGTGCAAAAGCAACTCAGTGGAGGAAAGAGACTTTTCAAAAGAGGATATATAGATGGCAGAAAAGCTCATGAAATATGTTCAACATTATTAATCATAGGAAAAGGCCAGTTAAAACCTCAATGAGATATTACAACACACCTATCAGAACAGCTAAAATAAAAAATAGTGACAGGACTTCCCTGGTGGCGCAGTGGTTAAGAATCCGCCTACCAATGCAGGAGACACGGGTTAGAGTCCTGGTCTGGGAAGATCCTACATGCCGCGGAGCAACTAAGCACGTGCACCACAACTACTGAGCCTGTGCTCTAGAGCCCATGAGCCACAACTACTGAGCCCGCATGCCACAACTACTGAAGCCCGCGCGCCTAGAGCCCGTGCTCCGCAACGAGAGAAGCCACTGCAAAGAGAAGCCTGCGAACTGCAGTGAAGAGTAGTCCCCATTCACTGCAACTGGAGATATCCCACTGGCAGCAGTGAAGACCCAACGCAGCCAAAAAATTAAAAAAAAAATAGTGGCAGTATCAAGTGCTGACAAGGATGCATAAAAACTTGGTCCCTGAGGCATTGCTGCTGGAAATGTAAGTTGATAGAGCCACTCCAGAAAACAGCTTGACACGTCCTTATGAAACCAAACATACAACTTACATGAGATCCAACAATTACACTCTTTTATCCCAGAAAGATGAAAGTTTATGTTCGCAGAAAAATCTGGACGGGAATGTTGATAGCAGCCTCCCTTTATTCACAATACCCCAAACTGGAAACAACCTGATGTCAGTCATTCAACTACTGAGTGTTTACACAGACTGTGGTACCTCCACTCCGTGGTTTCCTACTCAGTAATAAAAAGGAGCAACTATTGATACCATCTGGATGAATTCTCAGGAGAATTTTGCTGCATGAGCCATGAGCAATGCATACTTGCTAATGCAATTTTGTTTTAATTCCCACAGTCAGGGAAAACCATCCATTTTACTGAGGCTGCAGTTTTTGACTCGATGTTTCATGGCCCGTGTGTAACTGATTGGACAGGAAAACGCTCTGTTTTTCTGAGTAAACACGATGCAGCCTTCTGCTTTATTCAAATATGCACTTTAAGTTGTTCAAGTGGAAAATGAACTACATGAAAGCCAGGTGTGGAACTTGACATATTACAGGTGCTCGGTAAATATGAGTTGTTTTGGGGGAAAAAAAGAGAAATGTCCTAATGAGAACGTAGTAAACCCTGCTGTTGGCCTTCTACAGCGCAGCAGACGGGCATCCATGATTTGGGGCGTCCACCACCAAGAGAGGGGGAGTGGGTGGGGTGACCAGAAGATGTGTTTTACTGATGGGAGGAGAGGAGTCCTACAGTCCCACATGGAAAGCTCGTTGTGGTGTGTTTACCTTCCTTTTCTGTTGCTTTTTTTCCCAGTAAAATCCAATGGCAGCAGCATCTCTTGGCAAGTGATTGAAAGGGTCAGATATTAACAACAGCAACAATAGGGCAGGGGTTGATCAGGTCACACACACACACCCCCCCCCATACAACAACACACATACACAACACACACAACCACACACACACACATCCCGTACAACCACACACACACACAAACACACACACACATACTCTCGCCCCTGGGGTTAAGATTCAGCATGTCTGGATGGGGTCCGGGAACCTGTATGTTAAGTAGCCCCCTTGCGGTCCTGCAGGGTGTCTGCAGAGCACACTTTGAAGAAAGCTGCGTATGATGATATTTATACATACAAACACCTCGGGAGAATTAGACACAGAATCATAAAAGCAAGAATCAGGTAGGCAGTGACCACTGGCAACTGAAGTCTGGAAAGATAAAGGGGCTATGGGGTATGTTTACACTTCTTAAAATTATTCTAAAAGTTTGTATCGCAAAGCTTATAAGGAGAGAGCTGTACTCACATTATTATTATCGTAATAGTTATGCACACATATATAAAAAACAAAATTGACCCCGTTTGTGAGGTCATCCCCACACACTCCTTATACCAGTCCACCCGTGGGTCCATACATCCAAAAAGCAGAAGTCAGGATTTGCCTGACGGGGACCACCTAACTATAGGCCCACGATCCTAAATGGAAGAAATGGTCTCCTCATTTAGGACTGACCCAGAAGATCAAAACCCAAAGAGTAATCACAACATCGTAAGACCTACTTAGACCTCTGAACCCTAAACGTTCTGACCCATTTAGGCAGCCTCTTGGGTGCGTCCCCAGAGGAGTCACTCTCTCAGTGGGATGAAGAACCAAATTAAAGACAATTTCTGATTCTCAGTCACTCTACTTGTCCAACGTGTGAAAAACAGTGGAGTGATTTTTAGACTCCATTATCATTTAATTTATGTCCTCACTTTTATTGACTCTAACTAGAATCATTCATTAAGTGAAACAGTTTAAAGTAAGAAGCCTCAGACTTCATCTAAAGAAGCACAACAGTTGACACTTTCCTCAGCGTCTCCAGAATGGATTCTGAAGGTTTGTACCAAGCACTGATTCTTCTCTTCCTGACACACCATCACAGGAGAGGTAATGGCGTTTACAAAGTTGTGCACGAACCCTAACAAGAGGGAGAAATGCACACCCCCGGTCACAACCCTTGAACTCGATGGCCTGACAGAGACTGTGAGTACGTGTCGTTCAGGTGGGTCGAAGCCCCTTTGAAGTCTGTTCGTTTCTCTGGGAGAAGAGAAAAAAAAAGGTTAAAGTCAAACATCCCTCCCTTGAACAAATTAGATGTTGATTTTCAGGTCAGGGTGACCCTGGATTGAAGCCGTTGCTCAGCCCTGATATCTGTGATGGAGCCAATTTTTAATCAGATCCTACGGGTTGGAAATTGAAAACTCAAACATCTGAGCTTGACCCTTTGTTGGGAAAGAAAAGAGCATCAAAGGCAGTGCCTCCACCAGGACCCCCAGCTCAGGGAGACCCTCATGCCCGTGACTCCGACCTTTACCTGGACCTGACCCTCGCTTCTTCCATGACATCTTCACCCCTACCGGGAACTTGGTTACCCTGTCCTGGTGATCTCGATTAATTAATTAATTATTAATTATTCTCAGTTAATTAATCCCACGATGTCTCAGGATGTCAACCGCAGAGCCCTGAATTCCCGGCAGGAGTGGAAAATGGCACTAGAGCGGAAGCCAATGGGGGAGACCATCGCCCGACTCTGCGTGAGGCCAGGAAGAGAGAGGGCTTGCTCAGACTGAAAGGTCATCTTCATGTCCTAACGCTCTCTAATCCTCTCGAACCCCAAAGTCACGTGAGATAAAGTGCTTGACTTCTGCAAGCAAAACCCGAATATGAACGATCATAACACCAGCCCCCTGTCCATCACCTCGTCCACTCTTCTCCGTGGGGCGGGTGGCACCACTGTACCTGTTCCACGGACACAGAACCCAAGACTCAAGAAGGACGACTCAGCTACCCAAGGGCACATGTGTGACACCAGTGTTCAGGGTCCAGGGCCTCACTCCCACCCCTCCAGCCTCACAAATCCCCTGACGCATAAGCCGTGGTGGGAAGGCACGGTCGCTGACAATGTTTCTGTTATTATCCACAATCATATCACCACCAGCAGGGACACAGAATGAATCTCAACTTAATAGTATGGATTTTCCCTTCTGGAGAAGACATCGTAAAGTTTAAGCCTTTTCAGAGTGCCCATTGCTGTTTCTCTTAGAATCGAGTCTGATTCCCCAATACCTCACTGGCTGCCTGGAAGTTAATAACTAATAATGGTCTTAAGGAACTTGATGCTAAAATGTTACCCATTAGAACTGGCATCAGGTCTTCCCGGCTATGGAATGGAAAACATGTCAGCCTCTATCCCTGTTCTGTGCAGGGTTGGAATTTGCTTGACAAAAACTGGCCACGTGCTGGGGTTTCTTAGCTGCCCCAGAGTCCCAGAGAGGCAATCGTGTCCAGAGAGGAAGATCGAACCAGGCAAACGAGACCGCGGGTACGGGGGTCTCGAGGTGGGGGGGGGGGGAGGTTGAGGAGGCAGCACTCGGTGCCACACGGGCTGTGTTTGTGACAAAAGGCCAGAGGGTGGGCAGCGTCCGTCTTGTGGTCATACCACAGGCACTGAGCTGTCTCCTGGCCCTGCCAGGTCTTTGGAATAATGTAGGGGAGGAGCCCATCAGGTTGACCTTTTGAAATATTATGCCTCTTCTAAGAATGCCTTTAGCAAAAATAATGTCACAAGTCAGTGGTAAAAGATTAAAATTCAGGAGGTTAGAAACGCCCTCAGGTCAGTGGAGACACATTCCTGGCAGGGGAGGCGTGAGCCTGCTGGAGGACTGGACACAGCAGATGCCATTGTACCTGGGTGTGGGGGGGAAGGTGGGAGGACATGGGGCGTGAGGCCCAAGACGGGCTGGGTGCTGCTGGCCCGAGGCCTGGACGGTTCAGTGGGCCGTCTTTATGAAGAACGCTACAGTATTACCAATGCCAAGCTAAGCACAAAAGGTATTTTATTTAGAAGGAAAAAACAAATCATGGCATACTACAAATTCTAAAATGCTTTAATATCCTAACATCACAAAATCCAGAAAAATAACATATGTCATAGTGCAGTCAGCTCTCCAAAAACAAATCTGGAGCCAGGAGTCATCATTACTGGCTCACTGCAGCCAGGGAACCGGGCAACTCACCAAGCAGAGGAAGAGAGTTATTGCAGGCTTTGGGGAAGGGGTTTTGAAGCCGTACTTTGATGGGCTCGGAGTAAAGCGGGGTCACGGGTACTGGAGTCACTGCAAAGTGGACCGGGGCCATCTGCTTAGCAACCACGACGCGCAGTCAGATCTGGGACGTTCTTTCCAGAACCCCTTGTCCAAGTCTTCTCTGCATCTCTGCGTGCAGCGTGCTTCTCTGGGTTGAGGTGACCTTGGTCCTCTGGGCACTGAGGACTGTTTCTTCTCCTGATGAGCAAAGTCTCTGATAGTCCCTGAATCTAGAGAACAGGTCGCTCACTGAGTGAGAAAGCAGTGGTTCATCAAAAAAGACGAGCTCTGACCTTTCAAAGATGAGGACGGGAGAATTTTTTCCTGGTGAGCTTGTCGCTGGCTTTGTCCTCATCCATTCATCCGTCCTGTGGATGGAACAGAAGATTTTTTCTTCCTTGATCCATGTTATTTTTACTTTGTCACACGTTATTTTTACTTTGTCACACACTGTTTTTACTTCCTGACACAACTCTGTCATAATTTCTGTTGGTATTTTCATCCTCAGCTAATGAATGACAATTGGATTGCCTTGACATAGGACATTGATTTCATAACACCATTTCCTATAAACATAATGGAAAGATAAACCAGTCTTTCTACTAACCATGCTGATCTCTTTTTAAATTGATGGCATATAACATTTTCTTTCTGCTTCAAAACTCATAGTTGGGAATAGCATTCAAATAGCAAATTTTTCAAATTATTGTCAAATACGGGCAAGTTTTGTCAGTTTTCTGTCATAGATGAGCTCTACGATTTTAGTAATTCCTCTATTTTCTTGATTTAAGGTTGGTAAATCTGAAAGACTCTGTATTGACAATGTTCACCAAACACAGGATTTTTAAATTGTCACTACGCTGTCGAGCTTCAAAATTGTGTAGTCGTATAATTCTATACTACACTGATTAGCTCGTTGAATTTGCATAAGGATTTTGTACCGGAACTATGATTTCTTCAGGATATCTTACTGCCCAGGTCACAATTTTACTTCTACCTTGTCTGGAACTGCCAGACTTCACCAAGACCCCTACACATTGGATCTATGACATGTCCTTGCTACGGGTAGTTACCCTACACTGTCTTGTGCCTACACATGAGGAAAGCTGAGAAATTCTGTTTGATCTCATTAATTACCACCCAAAACAAAAACAAATGCAAGGTGCATGGGTTATTGCATATACCACATTAGTGAGCAAATTTCCAATAGGAGAAAACTTCCATTTTAGACTAGGTATCAGAAAGGACCAAATCCTCCACTCATAATCTTACGTATTTTATGATGGGAAGAATTTTCCACAGACCACCTTCTGGCTTCATGTATTTCAAACCTCGTTTCCTTTCCACTGGTCACACATTTCCCATGTGAGGTGCTGATCAAGACCCTGCTACCCTGAGTCCAACCCCAGGTGGATGGAGGTGCTCCTGACGCTGGGACGGGGGAGACAACGTCACTGTACACGGGAGTGACCAGTGTATCCCCAACTCAACTCATAAGCAGTTACCAAAATGCCTGTGACCACCTGGAGGAGGAGAATGTGACGGAGATGCCGGGTGGAGAAGACAATATTCTCAGCTGACCACGGGTGTAAAGTCTCACTGTTTTAATTGCACAGAACAGGCGGGGGTGCCCTGCTGCTCAGGGTCTGTGAGGAGCCCGGCACGTGAGCACCATTCACTCCAGACAAGCCTCTTCTGACTGCGGTGTGAACAGACTTCCGTTTTGCAGGTGGGCAGCGGGGACCCGGGGAGGATGCACGTCCACCAGCCACAGAGGCAGGAAGTGACCTGAGGAAGAGGCCAGGGCAGGAGGAAACCACACCGAAGTAAAGGTCTCAGGGCCAGGATGTGGAGAGGCTGTGGCTGCCCAGGGGGAAGGCTGTTCCTGACTCACAGGCCACCCCCCACATCGGAGGGCTTATTGCCAACAGTCAACAGAACGTGTGCGTGAAGGCTGCGGGGTTGTACGGGGATTGTAACATGAGGTCAGCACTGGGGCCATGTGAGATAAACCCTGGTGCTCGCATGTGATGGGAGGGTACACGGCCGCCAAGAAGAGGCAGACAGCACTACACGTGTTAAAATGGGAAGAATTTTATGTATATTATTTTATTGAAAGGAGGGAGCGCACAGTGTGTTAATAGAAGGCTCTTTCTGAAGACAGAACTAGGCTTATGTGTGTGTACCACACACACGCACACACACACATACCCCTCTGAGAGCATGGGGGCAGGGAGCAGACCATCATCTGCCTTTTCCTGGAAGGAAGCAGAAGTGATTCTGAACAGTGTGCGTCTTTGATGAGAAGTGGAGCGGGTAGGGGAATGGGTTGTAAGCTTTCGATTTTTTAAAATTTTCCACCTATTGGTCCTGTTTGAATACTACAGCAATGAGCATGCATCAGCCTTGGGTGTCTGGGCAATGAGATTGTAGGTTATTCTTTGTCTTATTCTTTAGACGCCTAGATCATAGAAACTACCAAATGCTACAGCTAAATGTCTGTTTGGCCTGGTTAGTGAGCCTGCATATGCTAATCTTGTATTAAGCTCACTAGGAATTAATCCACGAGTTGACTTTCATCTCGGCGTGTTTCCACGTGCTCCCTGAATTGCGGCACCTTTTAGCGGTCAGTGCGTCTCCCCGGTTTTGAGGCACTGACCGTGCCCGGGTGCATCCTCTCTGGCCCCACCCGTGCCCGGCTAGGCAAGGGGTGTGTGGTGGCCACAGGCTGAGCGGGGGGGCAGGGGCCTCCTGTGGGGCTCTCTGTACTGGCTCCTTCCCTCCGTCCTGTAGTCTTACCCCCATTGACTGGCAGGAGGAAGACACTTGCTGCAGCTCAGCTGAAGGTGAGGCTGCAGCATCTCTAGGGGACGGTCTTCGCTCAGTCTCAGCGTCAAGGCCTGCATCTTGCATTCGGAGCCGCTACCTGGAGGAGGAACTGTTTGTGGTCACTGACCCCGTGAGGAACCGTGGTCTCCAGGATCACGTGGGTTTACACACACATCCACACACAACACCCAGAGCCCTCAGAGTCCAGTGGAATTTCCAGAAGCCCTCTGTGGAGTCTCCTATGAAGACACTGTTCCCCACCCCCTTGTCCTGCCTGCTCCGTGTGCAAAGACTAAAAGCACCGGACGATGGAGCCTAGCGTTTCTCAGCCTCGGGCCAAGACCCTGTTCCAGCCAATGATGTGTAAGGGTCTGTGGGCTCTTCTAGGAAAGGATCTGCTCTGGATGAGGTGAGAGATGCCCTGGGGGGTGTCCCCCCTCCCCTCTCTTCCCCTCCCCTCCCTTCCCCCACGGCCTCCCATGATCACCTCTTAACTCCCTGGCCTTTGGAAGCTTCAGTGTGGACAGGACGCCTAAGGCCATGTCATGAGCAAAGTCCCCAGTAACAGAGGCCAAGGAAAGAGAGAAGAGGGAGCAGCGGCCTGGGCCTCTGACGGTGACACTCCCTCTGCCCAACTGTGGCTGCCTATCCCCGCGGCCTGTTGGGCAGCGACCCATGTCCTCAGGGGAGGCCAGTGTTTCTCAGGACTCTTGTGTCTCAACAGCAGCCAGGACGTTCCTATGGGAGACGGAGGTGACACCCCCTAAGTTACCGTCCCAAGGCTGGGGACCCCACAGAGGCTTATTGTGCAGTAAGGGTGGGGATGGGGGATTAACTGAAAATCACAGGACCTGGCTTCCTGTCCTCAACCCACCTCCCACTTATTTCCTCACAAGTAGAAGAGGTTCATGTGACCTGCCCAGCCTCCCACGTTGTGTGGATCACAGGAGAATGGGTCAGCGAGAATGTTCACAGAGCCCAGTACAGATGGAAGCTTCGGTCACTGTCTCCCTGAGGACACAGGAGGGGAAACATCCAGGCTGAGAAGAGACATTTGCAAGGAGGCAGCTTCCTGGATAAGGCATTTTCCCTGGAACAAGTCTCAGATCTGAAGACACTGGGTCACCCTGGACAAGAGCTGGCCTGTCCTCCAGCGTTCACAAACCTGTGGTCAACAGGGTTATGAGCCACGGTTTGGGTCCCGACTCCACCACTCTCTTAGTTAGGGTTCCCTGGAGATACTCTGAGAGGGAGAGTCCCATGCAGGAGGCTGAAAGAAGAGTTTGCTCCGGATGCAGGGATGCAGGGGTGCAGGGCGCGGGACTGGGCAGTGGGAGAAGCTGGGCTGGGCTGCAGCTCCGCAGAGGCCTCAGCCGGCCCCAGGGAGAGCTCTGGAGCTGGGATGGTCCCCGGAGCTGTTGCACATTCAGACAGAAGAGTCAGGCCTTTGTCCCCCATCCCCCGGTCGTGTAGACCATCCTTTGAGATGGGCGATCCCAGGGAAGGGGCACGGCCTGGTGCAAAGCAGCCTTCTTCAACCCAGATCCAAGCCCACAGAAGGTTCACCTGTGAGTGACGAGGCGCTGCGCTCCCAGCAGCGCAGAGAAGGAAGGCTGGTGAAGAAGGTTGTGCGGCTCAGGGACTGCTGGGCGAGCAGGTGATGAGGTCTCTCTGAGGCTCAGCTCAGGTAATTACAATATGCACATGGCAGAGGAAATAAAATTGACTTCACACGGCAGTGTTTCACATGTCCCAATGTGAGAGTCACTCCCGAGGGCTCACTAACCAACTCTTAGGTGCCTTGTGTGGTCTGAATGTTGGGAATGAAAAGTCAGGTAAGACATGGCCTACTGCCAATGGCTGTGTAGGTGGAACCCAGTTAGCTAAGAATGCGGGAAGGGAAAAGACAAGAGGATCCTTGTTGGTAGATTGTTCTCTTCTGTCTAGAAATCTCAGAAGAACCCACTTAAATGTTATGAGAATCAATATAGGTGTTCAGCAACATGGCTGAATCCATGGCAAAAATCCAGATATCAATAGCTTTCCTAGATACTAGCAAAAACCAATTAGAATTTACAAAGGAAGAGAATCCCACTTCTAGCAGCTACAAAATGCTCAGCAATATTCTTAAAAAGCACTGCACATTGTACATCAATGGTCACAGCCGCCAACAGGTGGAAGCAACCCATGCGTCCGCAACAGATGAAGGGATATGCATGTGCTTATACATACATGGAATACCACCTGACCTTAAAAAGGATGGAAATTCTTGGGAATTCCCTCATGGTCCAGTGGGTAGGACTCCTCGCTTCCACTGCAGGGGCCCTGGGTTCGATCCCTGGTCGGGTAACTAAGATCCCTCAAGCCTTATGGCATGGGAAAAAAAAAAAAAAAAAAGAATCAGCAGCCTTAAATGAAACATTAGATCAGATTAACTTAAAAGATTTATACAAAACATTCCATCCAAATGCAGCAGGATACACATTCTTCTCAAGCACACATGGAACATTCTCAAGGATAGACCACATGTTGTGACACAAAACAAGTCTCAATAAATTTAAGAAAATTGAAGTCATATCAATAATACTAAAAAAAAACACAAAAGGATGGAAATTCTGATATAGGCTACAACATGGATGATCCTTGAGTACATTATTCTAAGTGGCAGTAAGGCAGGCACAAGAGGAGAAACACTGTATGGTCCCACTTCCACGAGGTTGTTCGAGCAGTCACGTTCACAGAGACAGAAGGTAGGAGGGTGGTGGCCAGGGACTCTGAAGCGGGGGTGGGGGTGGGGTGGGTGGGATAGTGTTTAATGTGCATAGAGTTTCAGTTTAGGGAGATGAAAAATTTCTGGAAATGGATGTGGTGACGGTTGTACAACAATATGAATGTACTTAATACCATTGAACCGTATACTTAAAAATGGCAAATTTTATGTTATGCACATTTTTTACCATAATAAAAAAATCTTTAAGACACAAACAAGTTCTTTATGAAGAATAAGAAAAATTTACGGAGCAGAAAGATAAAAAGACCTAACTAGAGCTTTATTATTTTTTGTACGAGAAGGATAAATATGATAAAGATGTTAATTTGTTTCAAACTAATCTATAGATTCGAGTTCCATTTGATGAATGTATTATTCAATTATTTTTAAGATGCTAAAAGTCATTTGGAAGAATAAACAGAAATACCTAAGAATATTTAGAAATTACCTGTTATACATTATATTAAATTATAGGATTTAAACAATGTAGTAATGATACAAAATAAACACTGGACACAATCCTGTTTTTGTCCCATGTCCTGGCAGTCAGTTCATACCCTTTATAGAGAAATCCTACCTGCAATGTTCCAGGCACAGCTCTGGGGAGGTTGAAGACACGGTAATCGTCATGAGGCTCTGGGCTGCCATGGTGTGGGGTACCTCAGGGGGCACCCATGTGCCAGCCCCAGAGGGATGGCCTGCCTGTAGGTGATTCCACCTGTGCTGTGATCACTGGCCAAGGGAAGTAATGAGGATGGAGCACAGGACCAGGAAGCAGGCTGGGAGAGCAGTGTCTTGGGACCTTCCTTTGTGGGAAGTTTTGGGCTGGAGGCAGGCAGTGCGTGGTGACAGCGAGGCCAAAATCCACACTAGTGAGGTCGTAGGTGGTGGCCATACACAGAGTTTAAGCAGAGAAACAAACAACTTAAAGATGTATAGAGGAGAAAGTACCGTGAGCAGTGGCGGAGAGGAGGGACAGGCACCAGTCGTCAGGCTCAAAGACCTCCCTTCCCGCTCAGCTCCACCAGCCACTTCCCCGAGTGTTGTCACCACGGAAACATCAAAATTCAGTTTGTTGCTGTCATAGAAGGGGGCGGGGTTCATCCTCAGAAGAGCATTAGACACCCAAGAACCCATGGAGCCGTGTGAATGTAGCCAGCCTGCTGGTGCCAGTACGTGGGACCAACGTCCCCTTCTCCTTGCAGGAGACTCAGCCTCTGAAACATGTCACTGGGGTTTATAAAGATGTCATCACCGGTGTGTGTGACAAACCCTCAGAGCTGACACAGGTATCTCTTCTGGAAGCACCTGGCAGTCCTGATGATGAATGTGGGCGGAGTTGGGGTGGTCCTCCATGAGACCCTCTGTCTTTAGGAAAAGCTCACTTCCCCAACTCACCATCACGGGGCAGAAATTGTTCTTCCGCATGTTATAGGTCATCCTGAGTTTGGAGGCGCTCTAAACCAGACACATGCAGCCATTACAACCATTACAGGGAGATGGCTGACATTTCAAAGCGCTATAAGAAATTGTATTTCCGTTTGCAGCCGAAAGGGTCCTTCAGAAAGAGACTCCTAACAGATTTTCGCTGGCTATTTCATGCAAATATGACAAAACGTCCATGCTCTGGAAATGCTTTTTATTCTACAACTGAATGTACCTGGCCAGTTATATCACAATATAAATTAGCATGGGCTGTCCTTACCTAATGAGTGGGGAGAGCCCCTTTTCTTTTTTTGTAGCAAACAAAACAGGAGGACACTTCAAGGAAGAGGCTTATGAGAATCCCATGCCTCTCCTTTGCCTCTTTGCCTCTTCTTTGCGTTCTCCTTCCTCCTCCCCTGGTCTCAGTTAATACAGCTATCAGAGCAGAGCTCACAGCCCCTGGGATGGGCGTGTGCCTCACCCGGCATCCGGTCAGGGGTTTCTTGGTCCCCTGATGCTGCAGCAGTCAAGATGGTCTGGGATCTGCTGCAGAAACAAGGAAGCTGAACTTCGGCTACAACAGCAACACCACACCTGGCTGTGTGTCCTGCTTGTTCCAAGAGGCACTGAGAGCCCGAGGTGGGCTCTGCTCCACGCCGTGCTCACCCTGGGCCCTGGGCACAGAGGCCGCGAGCACCACTCCCTAAAGTGCCACTGGGCGACATACATCATCTCCTCTTCTGCTCTGTTGGCCAAAGCCAGTCCGATGACTACACCTGCCACATGGGAAGGGGCAGCCCTCTGGTTCTCATGAGAAGATGCAGGAGAGTTCAGAGGGCAGCCCTAATGGCCAGTGTGATGCCCACCTAAACGCCTCTGGGGGTGTCCGCAGCCTCACAGGCAGCTCGATGCTGGCCGGCAGGCAGGGCAGGACCCCAGAGCCACTTTGCCCTGATCATCCATCCCCCTTCCCTGGTTGACTTTGAGGTCAAAACCACATGATTGGGTGAACTCTACTCAGTGCTCTGTGGTGACCTAAATGGGAAGGAAATCCAAAAAAGAGGGGATGTATGTATGCGTATAGCTGATTCCATTTGCTGTACAGCAGAAACTAATACAACATTGCAAAGCAACTCCAATCGAAATTAATTTAAAATAAATAAATAATTAATTAAAAATTTAAAAATACAAAACAGAAAAGAAAAGAAATGCTTGCTAAATCATAAAATACTGTACTCAAATTGCACTTAACTATAGCAAGTAGACAATGAAAGTCCCCTTAAGTTTCTGTCTCTTCACAGACCCCTATGACTCTACTTCTCACATCTAGATAACCACCATTAACACCTCAGTGTATTTCCTTCAGGGACATGTGTTATTGTGGTGGTCGCTTTTCTCTGCACACACTAAATATAGGTAGACGGTAAACAGGTCAATAGACTGATGGAACAATAGGTTGATGTCTGTAGACTAAAATTGCATCACCTCCTGTATTCTGTTTCATTATCTTCACCTTAATAACGTTGACACAGACATTCTCTTTCTAATTAATAAAGTTTGCATGGTATTCTTTTTTTTAATATTTAGTTATTGGGCCACGTCGGGTCTTAGTTGAGGCATGCGGGATCTTAGTTCCCTGACCAGGGATTGAACCCGCGTCCCCTGCATTGGAAGGCGGATTCTTAACCACTGGACCATCAGGGAACTCCCTATTCTATTTAAAAAACAAAACAAACCAAAACAAAAACGTGATTGGGGTCTGATGCAATTTAGGATCCTAAAAAATTCCTTAAAGTATAAAGAAAAGCATGCTTTTCCTCATCTTTGTGACAATTGAGGACCACGTGGACAGAACACCCAGATGACCACTCACACTGTCCATCCAACTCAGCTGCCAGGTTCACCAGGAGGCCGAGAGGGCTGCCTTCCCTGAGTGCCACGTGTGACGCAGCAAGGGGACCAGCCTTTCACTCTGTTGCAACTCTTGCCTGAATCCTTGCGTATTCAGAAGAGAACGGGTGTCTCACCACCTGTGATTCATATTCACTTTTACCTGATCTTCCTTCTGGGCCTCCAGGCTGCTGATTACCTTCCCCTTTGCCTCCATTTCCCTGTTATACATTTTAATTTTTCTGGGTGATTTTCTAAATGGCATGAAGCAATTTGCTTTTTGTTCCTGCAGCTTCTGTAACCTATTTCTCTCTTTTAATTACGCAAGCACATTCCTCCATAAATTAAAGTTTCTGAGCTTCTGAGTTTTTCAGGCCTGGCATAACAGGTCTGTGTCAGACACTTGATCAGGTGCTGGAGAAATCGATCAAGGAGAAGAGCCTTCAGTTTCGACAGAAGGCAGGTGCTGGATGGGTGAACAGATGAGGAAAGATGGGTGCTGGTCAGCAGAGGGAGGGCGCCAAACCCACACAGAGGGCTGGGGGAGGATGGGTGCCACACACCCGTGGTCCTTCTACATCAGGACCTACCTGCTCACCTCCCAGCTGCCAGCATCCTTGACGGTTTGCCTCCGCTGGTGCCCAGGAGAGCGCTAGAGAACTAACGCCCCGGCGGGACCACTCAGCACCGCCTGAGGCCCACCGTCCCCCAGAAGTTCCCTGGCAGGAGCCCGACAGTCCACACACCCTTCCCTTCCTTGCTGCTTCCCCACCCCCCAAAAGTGTTTCCCGGGGTTGCGCCCCTAGAAACCACCTGCAATTGCTCATCTGCTTCTGAGCAGCCGAACCTGGACCGTCACCTTCATGGACAAAGGAAAACTGCTGAATCACGAAAGGCGAGCGGAAGTCAGTGAGGCAGCCGAAGGGGAAGGGAGTTCGGAGCAGAAGGAGGGTCTGGGCCCAGACATACCGGTGCGGATTGGTGCCAAGTTCACGGTGAGGCACAATGACCCTGGAGTTGCAAAGGGCCCCATCTACTGAGCTTCAGCTCAAAAGCAGCTTAACTATGGCCCAGCACAGAGTCTCTCAAATACCCAAACGACTTAGAGACTGCAGACAGCTCACTTCATGGCACCGGCATGGACCTGGATCCAGACTACGTGGGCTAAAGTCCTGGTTCTGTCACTGACAAGCTGTGTGACCTTGAGATACTTTCCTCACCTCTCTGTGCCTCAGTTTCCTCATCTGTGAAATGGGGATAGTAACAGTACCTACGAAATGGTTATTGTGAGGCTATAAGGAATGACCGAGTGTGGTGTTCACGGTTGGCTGGTGGTGGTGGTGCTAACAGTAGCAGCCAGTTCCTGTTTGTGATTATTTCAGCGATGTCTGAGGCAAATCACACAGGGAAGGAGACTCAGCGCCTGCTCTCCAGGAGCTCATGGCCTGATGAGGCAGAAATATACATACAAGTAGGATGATGAGGCAGAAATATATATACAGGTAGGAAAGGCCCAGGAGGAGGATGGGAAACGCACTAGTGGACTCAGAAAGGCTGTAGGACTTGAGTGAGAACGGTCACCTCCGGCTGCTGGAACAAGTGGACCCGAACTTGAAGGACAGCTCACTGACTGTCAGCTGCTCCCTGAAGATCCCTGTCTCCCTGATGGTCAGTCCTGGGCGGCTCCCCTGCCTGGGGACGTGTGGCGCGGGCCTCGCTGCAGGATGATGGGAGGCTGCTGCCACCTACTGGCGTTTGCTCTGCTCAGTCCCATCGCCCGAACCCCCGCCCCCCGCACCGCCCCCGCCCAAGCCCAGGCGGCATTCAGAGGGTTCAGCCTGCAAAACTGTCTCCCAGGTCGGATCCTCAGTCACCCTGGGGGCACCCTCAGAGTGTTCAGCCCATGGTGAAGCTGCAATAAGGAGAAGGCGGGGAAGGACAGATCATCTGCGGACGAAGGCTCCCCTCTGGTGGTCACCATGGTCAAGTGGCGGATGCGGCCAGAGCCTCAGACTCTGTAAACTCATAAGTCAGTGGGACTTACAGGGAAGGTGACCGCAGCCCTGAGCCTGTGGCTGAAGTGCTGCCCTCGAAGGAGGGTCTTCTTCCTGGCATCTCAGCACATCATCCTCTTCACTGTGTGGGGGGGTTGCCCCCTCTGTGAGCCTCTTGCCTCCTTTGTGCCCCCCAGACACCCTCCCTCTCTCAGAGCCCTGGTGGTCCACCCTCCCTGACGCCCCTCTCTGAAGCCCCCAGTCCCCCTCAGACTCCCTCCTCACCATGGTTCTGTAATCAGTGCCTTTTTTTTTTAACATCTTTATTGGAGTATAATTGCTTTACAATGGTGTGTTAGTTTCTGCTTTATAACAAAGTGAATCAGTTGTACATATACATATGTTCCCATGTCTCTTCCCTCTTGCATCTCCCTCCCTCCCACCCTCCCTACCCCACCCCTTTAGGTGGTCACAGAGCACCGAGCTGATCTCCCTGTGCTATGCGGCTGCTTCCCACTAGCTATCTATTTTACGTTTGGTAGTGTATATATATATCCATGCCACTCTCTCACTTTGTCACAGCTTACCTTTCCCCCTCCCCATATCTCCAAGTCCATTCTCTAGTAGGTCGGGGTCTTTATTCCCATCTTACCCCTAAATTCTTCATGACCTCTTTTTTTTTTTTCTTAGATTCCATATATATGTGTTAGCATACGGTATTTGTTTTTCTCTTTCTGACTTACTTCACTAAGCCATCTCCTTATGACGGTTGAGGCCAGCTAAGGATTAAGGATAAGTCCCACCAGCTTCCATACCCGTGATGGTCTCCTTGGCGCCCGGGGCTGGGGCCTGGGGGGTGGGGGGCTGTGACGGTGGAGGTGGTTCGGGGCAGAGGGCTGAGAAGGGAAGGGTCTCCTGCTTCTGCCAGACCCCATCCTGCACCTTCCTCTGCCAGGGGATGGGATCCTTGCTGTTTCCCATCCCTGTTCTTCTGTCTCCTCCTGGGTTTTCACCACAGGATCCACACCCACACCCACCCAAGATGTGGCTGATTTCTAGAGCACAGTAGCTTCATGGCCCAGAGTTGGTTGGAGGTGGGGCAGGAAGCGCGGTGAAAAACTTGGTCATCAATGAATCACAAAACTTAGGGCTGGCACGGACTTTCCTAGACCATGCCCTTTAATCTCTCCATTTTTGTAGAGAAGGAAGCTGGGGCCCTGGGAAGGGAGGCTGCTACCTCAGAGGACCCCGCTTAGGAGCCGTGGCTTCCCAGACATTCCAGGGTCATGAAGAGGAGATGGAGAAAAGCAGCCTGTTAACAGAAGTTCAGCCACTGTCGACGTGAGGTCGCAGCTTCATGGGAACACCAACACACCCGTTCTAGGGAGAGGTGTTTTTCCAGTGTCGTGTGAGACAAAATTATACATCCACACCCTCTGCCCAGAGCTCTGCAGCACCTCCCTCTAGACAACGCAAAGGGCATGCAAAGAATCATTGAACGGTTATTTTTTTAGATAAGAAAACACGGAGCGGGGTGGTGGGATGAATTGGGAGATTGGGACTGACATATATACACTACTATGTATAAAATGATAACTAATGAGAATCTACTGTATAGCACAGGGAACCCAGTGCTCTGTGGTGACCTACATGGGAAGGAAATCCAAAAACGTGGGGACATATGTACACATATAGCTGATTCACTTTGCTGTACAGCAGAAACTAACACAGCATTGTAAAGCAACTATACTGCAATAATAATTTTACAAAAAAGAAAAAGAAGGACTTCCTGGTGGTCCAGTGGCTAAGACTCCGTGTTCCCAGTGCAGGGGGCCCAGGTTCGAGCCCTGGTCAGGGAACTGTACCCCACTTGCCACGCAGCCCAATAAAAGAATAAATAAATATTTTTTTTTTTAAAAAAAGAAAACACAGGATACTTTAGGAAGGTGGAATCCATTTTCAGGTTTATAGCCTGGTGCAGAAAAGAAGCAAACAGGATTGGTGAGGTTCCCAGGTTGTTTCAGCCCGACTCTGCTGGACTTTCTAATCCATTGAGGCAGGAGTGGTTTGACCAGATCACGTGACGAGTGAGTGTGCAGACAGGCTACACTTAGCGCCCTGCCTCCTGGCCTCCGTTTCCTTCCTCTGTACCTCGACACCGTGGTCAAGGATACCTAATTCTCTCTGTCCCCCTATTGGGGGAAACCTTGTTTCACCCAAATAACAGTCTTTAAAACTGCAACCGGAAGGCTCTGAGTTACGACTCCTTCTCTGGATTTCACATAGGGTGGCAGGTTGGTGTGTTAATGGCCACCAAGGCATCAGGCCTGGGGGCGCCCACACCCGTGGAGCCCCTCCCACCCTGACTCTGGGCTTGGCCATGTGACCTTCTTCGGCCAATGAGACATCAGTGTACATGTACTCCTAGGGCTGGAGCCAGGCCTGTTCACTGGAGCTTGTGCTCTTACAACGTTCCTGATGCAGAGACAAACTGTCTGTCCTCCCTGAGGATGAGAGACGGGCCCAACTTTCCCCGCTGGGCCCACCTTCCATTCTACCCTCCAGTGAGCAGTCTCACCAATGAACCCAGGAGGGGTCGGCAGAAGGGCCGCCGCACAACTGCAGAAGCATGAGGAAATCCTCATGCTGTTTTAGGCAGCTAAGCTGTGGGAAGCCTCCTTAATCAGCCACAGGTAACTGACACTCAGAAAGTCCTAAACATTCCCCACAGCAAAGACTTGCCCCACCCACGCTGGGTCCAAAGAAGGCGAACCTCCTCGGCCCACAGTCTGTGAGCTTTCTTCTGGTGCCCATGATGGCCACGCTGCACATGGACCCAACTCTTCCCTTCTGAGTCCAGCCTATGACATGGCCCATCCGTCTCCTCCCTCTAGCTTTCATCCTCTTTCCAAAGCACTAGCGTATTCAGAACCCATCAAGCCGAACCACCGGGAATCTGCCTCCCAAAGGACCCAAAAGAGATCCAGGACGGGCACACACAGGATCACAGCATGACATCCTGTGGAATATGGTCCAGACTCTCTCCCCAAAGGCCAGGCCAGGCCATTGCCCAGCAGCCTGCAGGGAGCAAGGCCACAGTGTTATATGTCACGTCATGGACTAATTAGAGGGTGGTTAGGAGCCATCGAGGGCTTTAAGCAAAGAACCGCAACCCGCTCTGCTGCAGTGGGTTGGAAGGCACAGGAGAGGAAGCCTGGAGTCTAGTTGGGGTGATTCACTCAGGACAACCCATGGGCTTCCTTATAGCTATGGCAGTAGGGGTGAGTGACACACTTAAAAGATATTTAAGAGAATTTTGCAAGTCTTCCATTTCTTTTTTTTTTTTTACTGGTTGTAGAAAGATGAAGAATAAAGTGGAAACATTATAGACAGGTAGGTAGGCAGGTTGATAGACAGACGGATAGATAGATGATAGATAGGTAATAGAAAGAAGGAGAAAGAGAAAGGGAAGGAAGGAAGGAAGGAAGGAAGGGAGGAAGGGAGGGAGGGAGGGGAGAGAAAGAAAGAAAGAAAGAAAGAAAGGAAGGAAGGAAGAAAGAAAGAAAGAAAGGAAGGAAGGAAGGAAGGAAGGAAGGAAGGAAGGAAGGAAGAAAGAAAGGAATGCCAGGCACAGTTCTAAGCACTTTACAAATCTTATCCCACCCAATTCTCCCGACACCCCCAGGAGGCAGGGCACTACAGTACTGTGTCACATTAGATTATTGTTTAAAAATATTCACACACACCCTCCCCGGTGCATGGTGGCCTATAGCTCTCCACCACTTCACTGCGGGCTGGGCTGTGTGACTGTGTGACTTGCTTTACATGATGTAATGTTAGCAGGTGCACCATAACCAAAGGCTTAAAAAGCATTTGTGAATTTAGCATTTGTTACCAGTTTCCTCTTTCCCAATGTAACGAGAGTTCCAACACATATTTTCTTCATTTATTCTTGGTATTTGTTTTCTTAATGTCATGGAGTAAATGACAGACAGCAGCTGGGACACAGCTCTTAGCCCCGCGTGCTCTCGGCAACCCTGGTGACTGAGGAATTCAGCTACACCGTCTTCGCCGAGGCCCACGTGGTCTGCCCTCCTGGGGCAGAACTGTGGGCGCACCTCGCCCACCCCCACCTTGTTTATGGTGGTCTTGGATCCGGGTATCTAGAGGCGTCGTCTGGGATGGGATTCTAGGACACGGGTTTCCTGAAGGGGTGCTTCCAGGGGAAACTCGCAGAGTGAGGGGCAGGCAGGAAAGGCAGAGGAAGCCATGAGCAGAGGCGGGTTTCAGGTGAGCTCCAGCCTCAGGGTGACCCCAGGGTCCCTGGAGCCTGAGTGGTACCACAGCGTTGTCCCCCTGGAGGCACAGGGTCCAGGCTCCAGACGGTCATTGGCCAAGGGCAGGGGGCCCGTCACCAGGCCCTAAGGCAAGGACAGCTGTCTGAAGCAGCATCCGCAGGAGGAGGGGATGGGCCCGCCAGCCTGGAGGGGCGCTGGGGGGCAGCCCTGCTACACGAGGTGTCCTTGGCTCCACGTGGAGACTTCAAGTGTGGGGCTGGGGACCGCGTGTCCTGAGCATCGACACAAGGTCCCAGGCAAGGCCTGAGGAGGGAGTGTGGATATGATGCTGGACAGCACCCCAAAGGCAACAAGAATGACCACCTGGACCGGCCGTGACGTTACAGGACCTTGCGACCCCTTAACCTGCAGGTACGTCACTGACAACGTGGGCGGGAGCTTCAAACATTCCGACGGATCCGCCCACCCATGACCTTCTCCTTGAGCTCAGAGACGCAACCCGCCAGACCATAGTACCTTGTTCCCTAAACACCGTGCACTGTGCTCATCTCAGGAGAGGAAGCCCAGGGTTCCGCTCATCTCCCGGCGCTAAGCCAAGTTCTGGCTCCTCCGTCCATGCCATCTGTGTAACCACGGGCGTCACTGGCCCTCCAGCACCACCCCCGCCCCGAAATGGCCCTACTATCACTCCTCCGCAGGTGAGCTGAGCATTCAGGAGAGAGAAGGAAAAGGAAAAGAAGGTGAGTTCAGAGAAATGAAACCCGGAATCAAATGTTACTTTTGCCGCGAGACTGAAGAGCGAGACTCGACAGCAGGACTGTGACAAGCAGAGTGTAAAGTCCCCGTTTCAAACCCCACGATGCGTAAGCACGTCACAGGTCACAGAACACGCCCAGGCCCGGCCCCGCCTGAACTCCTTCCTCTAGACCCCCGATTGCCGAGGTTCCTGGACCAGCCCCCTCGGCAACAAGAGCTTGCTGGGATGAGGGAGGAGGTGGGTGGGTCAGGAGTCGACGTGAGGGGCTCATCTTCCTATGGTTTCAATACCTGACGCACTCCCGCATCCCAGCCGAATCTGAAGGCCTGGCTTTTCGAACTACCTCTGCTTCTACCCCTGGAGCTGTCTTCCTCACTCACCTGAGTTAGGAGGGGCTGAACCACGCCTTGGGGTCCAACCAGGCCTCACGAAGGGTCAAGTTCAGGGTTTGGGTTAGAACTTAGAGATAGTCGGCTACAGCCAGCCCTGAATTATAGAGACCCCGTGCAGCCCTTGCCCACCCAGCTCTCATCAGGGACAAACCTCAAGGCTTCCGTAATTTTCCTAAGCCCCTATCTTGTTCAGTTTCTTCTGGAGCTAACAGAAGGTGCCAGGATTGCCCAAGCCTCAGGTTCACGATTCCTTGCAACCCAGGTGGGAGGCCAGATGCCAGGGAGGCAAAGTGGACGGGCCACATGGAAGAGGCCACATAACGTTGCTCAGCTCCCGGATGGGGCACACTCCACACCGAGAAAGCCTAGCCCCACCAGCTGTGTGTGTGTGTGTGTGTGTGTCTGTGTGTGTATGCTTGTGTGTGCGTTCATGTAACTTTCACTTGGTGTCCAGTCAGCATTTCCTTCAATGCCCTCATCAAGCAAAGGAGGAATTCGGGGATGAATTCTGGCTTTAAAGGTGTAAAGCCTCTTAACCTTCATTTTCACTCTTAATGGAGATTAGCCGTTCACCTTTGTGTTTGGAGAAATAGCATGACTTTTTTGATTCCACAGTTCTGATTCAAGGGGGTTTGTCTTGGATTCCATGCTTGAAATGTCAAAAGAAGAGGATTTCCCCTTGTCCTCAGAGGAACCAGAGGGAGCAAAGAGAAGGCAAGCCTTCAACCTGACCTTCCCGTTTTGCCCAGGTTGCTTGTACTGTCACTGCCACCCTTGTACCAATGTGAGCAGCTGGAAATCGAAGATGTACAGTGATTCCTTCTCCCCTTTTGTTTGTTAGCTGTGAAATAAATCCCTGGGCATTTTCATGGCAGCTCTTTGAGGACGTCATTGCTAATTAAGTTCCACTGGAGGGTGGCTTGTCGCACATCAGGGAACATCGTAATAATTTGATGTAATTTCCCCGACACTGTCGGCCAGTAGAATTCTGAACGCCCAGTGGCTAACTTGGGGAGTTTTATCTTCTCCTAGTTGGTGTTAGAAAGCAGCCCAAGGGGTGAAAGGACACTGGGGCTGCAGCTCGAGGACGCTGGTGCTGGTCCCTCCACTGCCACTGTCTTGGACTTAGTGCAGCTGGGTCCCAGGCAGATGGAACCATGCCCTGAAAGCTGCACGCCTCCAGAACATCAGCACTTAGTAGCTGGAGGAGATAATTATTAAATTACTTCATACACACTCACAAATCACAACCAATGACACGAAGCTGTGTTCCAATTTAGCTTAAAATGGCTACACTGTCATTTTACTGAGAAGTATGGGAAATCCCAGAAGGTCCAGAATCAGCAGCTGGTGGTGGATAAAATGAGGAAATTCATCAGTGTCGTCTTTTATACCAATAATAGGATTTTCTAGGGGCAAGGAGCACAGCGCCCTGCCAGGAACTGAAACCAAGGCTAAGCAGCTTCAGAGAAAAGGGCTCATCTGAAAGGAAATGAGGTGGTACCCAAAAGTGGGGAGGCTTGGCGAGCCCGGTTCAGAAATGAGCACAGACCGAGGGGTGTTGGGTGGCCTGATCACGGCCGTGGCCACACCGCTCAGGGCTGAGCTCCCACCACTGCTCGGCTGTGGACCCGGCCATCAGTGCCGTGGCCCAAAGGGCAGCGTGCCGGCCACCGGCACTGCCGTGGAGGACGTGAACGCTTCCTTGCACAGTGTTCCTGTCTCTCTGTATTCCTGTTCCCAATTTAAAATCCAGAATGGGAGCGTCTGACTGGCGTCCGTGTCCCACGGTCCAGGAGGCGGGAGAGGGGTCTGGCTTTCTCAGCTGGTGTAGACGAGGCTGCAGTTCTGACTCCACGCCAGGACACACACAAGCGGGTGCCCCAAGAAGGGCAGCCGGTTCAGACTCTCGACAGCCCCCCCAGAATGAAACATGAAAGCGGCCAATGTCCAGTACAGAAACCTAAAATCTTAGATTTGACTGGGGAGCTAAGTCATTAAGATCGCTTCAACAGCATCAGTGAGCACAAGTTTCACAGGCCGTGCTGAAAGGGTTTTTTCCTCCAAGTGTTTCTGAGAGAGAATCAGGGTTGCTGGAGTTAAAGTGACAGCAGACTTCAGAGTCATAAGTAATTAAAGTCACGGCTTTTATGACGTAATGTGAAATGTATGCGCGCGCACTTTGTGCCGAGCAGCAGCTGAACCGACCTCGAGGCTGCTTGTGAGGGACACGGGCTCAATGCTGGACACGGCATGTTTGCCTCCAGCCACGTGGTCCTGCGCACCTCGACCCCCAGTGCCAGGTTAGACAAACAAGGGAGCTGGTAAATCATCCAACAGGAAGCAAGGACGGAGGCCAAGGGCTGACTGGACACCCCCAGAACCACACTTGCAGCTCAGCCCCGGGTCTGCACTCCCAGCCTGAGGCTCCCGGCACCCACATCTGTGGCATCAGCATCGCCCTGGAGCAGGACAGAAACGCAGCGTCTCAGGTCCATCCCAGAACAGCCAGGTCAGAATCTGCGTTTCACATGCACATGCAAGCTGGGGAAGCCCTGGTCTACAGCCCCAGACAGGGATGGTCTGCCCGGGCTGTGGTCCACCTGCTCTGCCCAGCTTGTTGCCAAGGTTGCTGTCCAGTTGTTGGCAGGGGGACTCAGTCCAGGACTGCTTTCCCCCTGGGCTCCCTGTCTCAGTTCCACGTCCTGCGCGGCAGGTAGTCTCTGAGCTAGGACATCTGGACGTCTGTCACCTTGTGATGTTCAAGCCGAGTTTCCACCTGGGAGATGGTGAATATTAGGGCCTCACAGCATCGCCTCCTCTCCTCTCCCCGGAGGCACACACGCGAGAACAGCCCTGAAGTCAGAGCAGTGCCCGCCCAACTCCGGGCAAACTCCCCCACTTCCTCCGAGGTCTTTCTGGTGAGTTGCAGACCCCATGCAGCTGCCCTCCCCCTCCATTCATCCACCTGGTAAACAAAGGGGGAGGGGAGCAGCCTCAGGTCAGCCCTTGGTAGGGAGCTTAGCTCAGAGCGGGAAGTGAAAAGGGGATGGAGAAGGACTGAGTTCCTCCTGTACAGTGGAGAGATTTGGCCTTTTATACCAGACCCTCTGAGAGGAAGTGAAAGAGGAGGTGGGAAGCAGGTCGCTGTCTGTGGCAGGAAGAGAGGGAGCTAAGGAAACCCCCTCCTCAGTGGGAGCCCCTGCCTCACGCCTCTGGACCCCTGGCAGAGAGAGGGCAGAGCCGTTGGGCAAACGTGTGCACACGGTGAGTCCACGTGAAACAGTGGCGACACAAAGCCCTGTGTCCTGACACCACTGTAGCCGAGGCTGTGCTTAGCTGGGTTCCAGCTTCCCCAACACAGGAAGGCCCTTTCCAGTGTGGTCCAGACACTGCTCCTGCCCCGTGCAGGAGAGTGCGGCCAGCCTGAGATGGCTGCCCCTCGGTGTGCGTGCAGAGCGCTGGCTGACAGTACAGTCTTTCATTCTACCCACTCCATTCTCACAAGGAGAAATTCAAATTCTGGAAGGGACAAAGCTCGCATTTATCCAGGCCAGCTAATGAGGAATGCTGGACCAAATGCTGAGAATTCACACTGCTTAGGAAGTCAGCCTCGCACCCAAAGGACCCACAAGTGAGCCAGAAAAGAGCCTTTTCTCCCATCAATCCCTTCTTAGTTTTAACCACCCCCTTCAGCTCTGCATGCCCACCAGTGATCTATCCTTAATAAACGTATTCTCTGCACTCACTACTTCCTTCTGGAAGCAGCACCACCAAAACCCCGCGTGTGGCTGTGATGTATTTAGGTCTGCCGCTCTTCGGGGCTGGGTTGCTGAATCTCACTAAGAAGCAAGTGTAAGCCTTGCTTACACATAAGGACCAGGAAACCGCCCCGGGGCCACCCAATAACCAGCAGCCCTGTGGTGTTCAGGAATCTGTGCCCAGGACGGCAGAGAAGCCCGGGCGTTCCCTCCCACATCCCACCCTGGGACTGTGCCTGTGGGGTGCCGGCCTCACCCTGCCACTCCCTTCTGGTCCCTCTTGGGCCCAATCCATCACTTTCCACACCCTGTTGTCTCACACCCAGCCCAGTTCCACATCCATGGAGAAGAAACCCACTTGGTCCCCACCCCGTTTCTGACTGTGTGAGTGTGAAGATGTGCTGACCACCAACTCTTTGTGGATTTCAATATCTACAGATCAGAGGTGACGCCTCTCGGATTGGCTGAAAGGAAGTGAGGAAGCACATAAGGAAGGACCTGGGACCACCTTCATTTCCCTGCCTCGTCCTCTGTTCCTGCCGCCTCCCCCTTTCCCACCCTTGCCCACTCGAGGTCATCCCCACTTACCATCACCATTCTCACAGCCTCGGGGTGACAGGGAGTTAACATTTCCTGAGCACCGTAGTGGGAATTTTAGGAAGAAACCTGCATATGCGTAGGATGGCCCTTTCGGCCACAGATCCTTGGCCTCAAATCACCATACGGCCTCTGGATCGTTACCCAGAAGAGGGAATTGGGGTCAGCACACCCGGAGGACCAGAATGTGGGCTCCGACTCGTAACGGTACCTAGTCCAGGCTCGTACTGCTCACTGCACGACAGGGCAATCAATCGAGATCCGAGTTGCTGGGGAAGGAATAGCGACATCATTCAGAAGCCAGCAGACCGAGCAGAGGGTAGACAAGTGTCCCAGAGAACCACCTTGCTGCGGTCTGGATGCTAGTTCCTTTTATAGAACAAAGAAAGGGGCAGGTGAGGAGGTAAGTTAAAATGACCATAAACTTATGGCCTTGCAAATATTACCTGGTCCGGCCAGACTCCAGAGAGGATGCCTTAATCTCTTCCTTCCTGCAACCATTCACATGTGGGCCTGGTCAGGAGGTTTCCTGGGAGCTAAACAAAGGTATTTTAGCTTAATATTCAGGCGTGGCAGGAGACGGGCCATTATGTATACTTTAAGCTATAGGCAGCATCCTTTTAGTCATTAACTTACAGCAAAAGCAGTAGAAAACAAAGATTAAAGTGAAAGAAACAGATCCAATATGGAGTCAGATTTGTTCTTCCCTGTTACAGTAAATGACGAGTAATATTAGCTGAGCGCTTGGCTTCTCGGTGGAGACAGCAGCCACCCAACACAGCGTTTGCCCCGGTGTCAGAATCTGCTGGGCCCAGCCCAGGTCCCACGGCCACACCTCTGGGAAGTGGACTTGCAGCCAAGATTCAGTGAGCAGCGCTTTTTGTGAAAATAAAAATGCATGGCAGGATGTGGGTGTATGCAGTCAACACATCAGCAAGGATTGCCTGTTCTGGAAACTTTGGTCAAGCTTGGTGTGGTACGTGGGTCCAAGCAGTGACTTCAGCTCCATCCTGCTCCAACAGGACCCCGGGTCACCCACTGCAGCCCGAGGGCTTGGTGGCCTCCCAAGCGAAACCTCTGTCCACTGGGCAGGCGTCTAAGAGAAACAAAGCCAGACGTCCCTCGCATCCTTGACTGCTAAACACTTGGTGTTATTCTGAGACTGAGGGAGGACTAACTCCTGGCTCTGGGAGCACCTGTCTGACCTTCGGCCTGGCCTGGCCGCCCAGTGCTCAGGCTGCAATCACCCGACGAGACTGAAAACTATGGACGCCTGGCAGTTACCCAGAAGCTCTGGGGGTGGGGGGGCGGTGCCTGACCCCAAATAGCACCCCTGGGGCCCTGCTGTGTGACAGGGGAGGACCTGTGGCTGGACCCTGAGGGACCCTTCCCAGAGACCCGGCTCTCAGGGATGTCCCCTCAGGCGAGCCGGGTGCCACCTCCTTTGTCCTGACCCCAGGGGAACCCATGGGCCACAGGGTGGGTTCAGGGGACAGCTCATCCCACTGCTGCAGGACATGGAGATCACAGATGACAGAGAACGGGGTGGGGTGGGCAGGGAGGAAGGGAAGGAGGAGGCCTAAGGCGGGGGGTGGAGGGGGATTTGGGTGGTCAGCAGCGGGCAGGACCCGGCTGGACCTGGGTGCTAAATTGCCTGAATTTGGTCATTATGTTGTGATTATATATTTTTTTAAAGTCATTTTCTTAGAGGTACTTCTTTTTCAAGGAGAAGTATTTAGGCATAAAAGGCCATAATACTGTAACTTACTCTCCAAAGCGTCAGCAAGTAATTACGATTATAATATATACATGTGTACTTATAATTGTACTTTCCAGGCTCTTATAACAAGGCTGCCTTTCAAAATGCATATTTTCTTTCAAGATATTGTTTCTAAGGTATCATGAGCTAGAAAACCAAAGAATAAGGTTTCTTTGAATTGTGTATAAAGTAAGAGTTCATCCACTCTGAATAATCTGGTGAATAAAGTGCCACCTTGCCATCTAACTGGCCTGCACACAACATGGATGGACGTAGAGACTGTCATACGGAGTGAAGTAAGTCAGAGAAAGACACTTATGATATGTGATAAATGATATCACTTATATGTGGAATCTGAAAAAAGGGTACACATGAACTTGTCTACAAAACGGAAATAGAGTCACAGATGTAGAAAACAGACTTATGGTTACCGAAGGGGAAGGGTGGGAGGGATAAATTGGGAGACTGGGATTGACACATACACACTACCATATATAAAATTGATAACTAATAAGGACCTACTGTATAGCACAGGGAACTCTGCTCAGTACTCTGTAATGGGCTATATGGGAAAAGAATCTACAAAAGAATCTAAAAAAGAATCCTACAAAGACTAGCTACAAATCTAAAAATGTCACTATACTCCAATAAAATTTTTTAAAATTAATAATAATAATTGGCCTGCATAGACTCATTCTACCTTATTTTTGTATTCTTGGGTGGAGTTCGCTGGAGCAGTAGTTTCTGGATAAAGTGTTGCAATTTTAAAATAGTTTAGTAGTGATTAGAAAATTAAATGTTTTAAAACATTTCTTAGAAAATTTCAGATATTTTTTATGCAATTCAATTTTTGTAGTTTTATGCAATTCAAATTTTGTAGTCTGAGGGAAACTTGCAGTGATTCTTTGCCCAAAGTATAGAAGACTTGAAAAATATATACTTGCTTTTCCACGTGTTAACTTGCTTAGACAATCACGTTGGGTTTTAGTTTCTAAGTGTGCAGTTCAACCAAGCCTGGGAAGGTCAGAGGACTCCATTTCCTGGAATAAGGCAGGACGGGGATCAGACCAACCTCCCACTAGAAAAAACCAATGTCACTGACTCAAAAAATTTTTTAAATTTTTTAAAAGCCTCAAAGATTTGGCAAGATAACAAGAAACTAAGGTCCAAAATCAAAGGGGAGATGAGATCGCTGAAAGTTAAATGGTATCCTTAGAGTTGTCTTTGAACTAAGGGCATTTGCCAACTTGGGCAAACTTCAACTTTTAATTTTATACGTGTGTGTTTATGTGTGGGTACGTATGGGAGTAGATCAAGCAAACGCTAACAACTGGTATATATGTGTGTGTCAGTCAGGGCCCAGGCAGAGAAGCAGAACCAGAAGGAAATTCACGTGCAGAGGTTCAGGGTGAGGCACTGGCCTGCAGACAGGCAACAAGGCCACAGGGAGGGAGGCTGCTCGGGGACGCGGGGCTGGAGCTGCGGCCCCCGGGACAGGCAGGCCTCAGGCCTTTGGGCCTGATCTCAGGTGGCATCGGCCTGCAGCGGCTTGAAGCAGGGTTTCAGTTCCCGGCCAGAGACTGGGGTCAGGCCGAGGCAGTGAGAGCACTGAATCCTAGCCACTAGACCAGTGGCCAGTGACAAGGCCCTGGCCCTTTGGCTTTGCAGAAAAGAATTCCCACAAAGACAGAAAGAAGTGAAACCAGTAAAGTGTTTATTAGGAGGAAAAAGAGTATACAGTATGTGTGGATAGACACACAGGCGGACTCAGAGAGAGAGTCGTGCCCTCGTGGTAGTTTAAATCACTTATATGGGGCATTTCTTCTGGGTTTCCTTTGGCCAATCATCTTGCTTTGCCTGGTTCTCAGTCCATATTTGGTTTATCTCAGGATCCTGCCATGTGTGCAGGCGCCTCTCTTAGCCAAGATGGATGCCAGTGAAGAGGCCTATGGGTAGGTTGACATCAGTGACACACTCTCCCTTTTTGACCTTCAAGGAGCTTTATAGTCGGGAAGGTCTCCTTGACTTCAAGGATGAGAAATATGTGGTCTCTTATCTTTTATCTGGGCGGGGCCCAGCCTCCTCTATTATCCTGCTGTTATGGAGTTTCTGTCCACAGGAGAGAAACTCCAGCTGCTCAGCCTGGGGCCCATTATCTCCTGCCTCAGACCTGCTGCGTGAAGCCCACTGGGTCATCCAGGACACCCTGCCCTCCCTCAAGCGAACCTACTAGGACTCTAACCACATCTAAAAAATACCTTCACAACAACGCCAGGTCACACAGAAAACCCACCATCTACTTTTACAATTTTTCCATAATTTTGAAATCTTTCTAAATAAAAAGTCTCACGTGCTGAGCTGGGAGTTCCTTTCTCAGACCCGAGGGTCCGAAGGCCCGCCCTACTGGTCTGGCTGCACAATTCTGTCCCCACGTCCCTCACAGCCACACAAGGACTGGACCTTCCTCCCTTTAACCCCTGAGGAAATCAGCACACGCCCTCCCAGACAGGGCGCCAGGCCTCGGCCAACCGGTGTTTCTCGAAACTTGATGTGCGATGAATCACTTGTTCTTCAGGAAGAGGGAAGGCAGTGCAGGCCAGAAACTCAGATCCACCTAAAGAAAGGAAGCGAAGGAATAGCAGAAGGCAAAATAAACTCTTTCATTTTGCTTAGTTATTTTATTTTTCTCTCACCTTCCACAAGCTAACCTGAACCATAGGAACGCACTGGATGAACACGTGAGGATACAATCTCCTCCCAAAGTAAAACTCTGTGCTTTATCTTTATACTGCCTTTTTTTTTTTTTTTTTGGCCCATATCCCAGCCTTCCCAAATAGCCCTGTTTTCTCTTTGTTTCTTTTCCAACTTGCAGGATGACCTGAGTGTTTCACACGCAGGCACATGACCACAGTTGCCATTGTTGTGAACGAGCTGGTGCCGCACCGTTGTGGCCCAGGGAGGTTGGAACCCCTGGTGACGCTCACAGCAGTCACGTCTGGCAGGGGACTCCGGCTAACACTCATTCCTCTTTGTAAAGACGCCCTCCTCTTGGATAAGCTGGACATAATCAGTGGCTGCCGCCTGACCCTGGGAGCCAGGCGGGCGTGGGGGGGACACCCCCTGGTTCCTCTTCACGTCACTGTCTCTGCCAGTTCTCATCTGCCTGTAGCCTCCGACCTCCGACTGTAGGGTGACCAAGAACAGCTCAGCGAGAAGCAGGTTTAGGCTCCTCAAGCACGCTACGCTGGAGGGCAAGTAAGAACCACAGGAGGATGGAATTACGCTTTAAGCGCCAGCCGTTTCCAAACGAGCATGTCCAGATCTGACCTCCCCGGATAACTGGCAGCTGCCTGCTGTGTGTCTCAGCCACAGAACACTGACCTCTCAGTAGATTTCATTTCCCCAAATTCCTGAGACATGAAAAACAACTGGTACCATGGACTGTTTTCTTTCTTTCTTTCTTTCTTTCTTTTGACTGTTTTCAATTGCACTTCTCTTTTTCCAAGTCCTTGGAGGGTTGTCCCTTCCCTGTCTGACTGAAAGAATTAACTCCAGTTCCATACGACTTAAGCTATAATGGGAGGAAATGGTGACATTTTCGCAAAAACAGCAAAAACCAGTTTAAGAATGTTCATCCAGTTCATTCATTAATTCAGGTAATACTTACCCATATTATTATGGTCATGGGCCAGGCAAGGGGAATGGCAGTGAACAAAACAGACAGAAGTACCAAGCTTGGGACTTCCCTGGTGGTGCAGTGGTTAAGAATCCGCCTGCCTATGCAGGGGACATGGGTTCGAGCCCTGATCCGGGAAGATCCCACATGCCGCGGAGCAACTAAGCCAGTGAGCCACAACTACTGAGCCTGCCCTCTAGAGCCCGCGAGCCACAACTAACTGAAGCCCGCGTGCCTAGAGCCCGTGCTCCGCAACAAGAGAAGCCACCGCAATGAGAAGCCCGCGCACCGCAACGAAGAGTAGCCCCTGCTCACCGCAACTAGAAAAAGCCTGAGCGCAGCAACAAAGACCCAACACAGCCAAAAATAAATAAATAAATAAATTTATTTAAAAAAGAAAGAAAGAAAGAAATACCAGGCTTACATTCTATGGGTAGAGATAGAAAAGAAAGAAATTATGTATCCACACATTCAGAAGGTGCGATGGGAAAAATAAACCAGGGAAAGGGGCTGGGGATGTGGAGAAGGGGACTCACAATTTTAAAATGTGAGGTCGGGGAAGGTATCACTGAGGCGCTGACCCTGAAGTCACAGCCCCGACTGCAGTGGGGAACTCTGTGGGCACCAGCTTAGGGATGGGCAACATTAGAGGGGGGCGGTCTTTGGCCACCAAGTAGAAAGGCAATCAGATGAATTTGGAGGTAGGATTCTGGTACCAATTACTGATTCTGGTCACCAGTTCAGAGGTGTGAGCTCTCCCCACAGCTAGCAATGCTCTGACACCAGCTGGGTGTCCTACAATTCAACTCAATCCTGACACTGTCTATGTGGAGATGACGTCAGACACCACAGGATAAGGGCTCAGTCCCACCACTGACCCACCCACCCAGTTCAGAAGCCAGTTGCAAGATTGATTCAGCCTCCAGCCCCTCTCCCCCAACCCCAGGGGAGGGGGCGGGCAAGACCGAAAATTCGTATAAGTATAAGCATATACTTATAAGTATAAGTATAAGCATAAGTATTTCAGGTGTGTGTGTGTGAAATGCAATGATGTCGACAACTCCCTTTGAAATGCACTTCAAAAGATAGATTGGGGCTTCCCTGGTGGCGCAGTGGTGAAGAACCCACCTGCCAATGCAGGTGACACGGGTTCGAGCCCTGGTCCAGGAAGATCCCACATGCCACAGAGCAACAAAGCCCGTGCGCCACAACTACTGAACCTGCGCTCTAGAGCCCGTAAGCCACAACTACTGAGCCCGTGCGCCACCACTACTGAAGCCCGCGCGCCTAGAACCCGTGCTCCGCAACAAGAGAAGCCACCGCAATGAGAAGCCCGTGTGCAGCAATGAAGACCCAACGCAGCCAAAAATAAATGAATAAAATAAATAAATTTTAAAAAAAAGATAGATTGATGGCTGAAGAGAAAGAAGGACAGGTGGACAGACAATGTGATAAAGTAAGGTGCAGTATCAGTGGTAGAATTTGGGTGGTGAGTATATGGGTGTTTTCGATGAAATCCTTCTAACTTGGTTGCATGTTTGAAAATTTCCATAATAAAATGTTAGGGGAAATGTACCCCCCTCCTTCCCTGCACCCACCCCGCTTCTGCCTCTCTTTCCTCTCCCTTTTTTGGTTCTCCCCAGTCTCATAGGCCCAGACTTGGCAAGAGTATTTTCACCACGTTCCAGGCAAAACCTGGGGTCGGGCAGAGCACGGCCTGCCTGGCTTCTAGTGTGAAAGAAATATTATTCCAACACTTGTCCTCTGAGCCTGGCAGGAAGGGGGACAGAGGACACCTTGGAGGGGGCAGGGAGTGCCAGCTTTCACAGGCCGCCCCACTGCAGATGGCTAAAGGAACGAGGCTGCACAAACACCCGGAGGGAAGTCAAGCAGTGACCACACCGAGGATCTGGAAAGGAAACGCTGACCGTCCAGAAGTGCCAAGGGGATTGCTAAACCCGGCTCAGAGCCACGCTGCTTTCCTCGTGGCTGGACTGAGGCCCAGAGAGACAGGGGGCATGGGAGACGACGCACAGGCGCCCGCCCTGGTCCCCAGACGCCCTTTCCCTCCCCCGACACCCCGGGCTGTGCTGCTTCCCCCGCACGTGGGAGCTGCTCTGGTAAATGTGCCGCTTGAGAGGATAAATAGTAATTGACAACACAAGGCGAGGAGGGCCCTTTCCACGTGGACCTGAGCACAAGCTTCCAGAGGATTCTCTGCTCCCCCGTTAAGTGCAAAACAGCTATAGGCCACTGCGCTCACTCTGGCCCCTTCTATGGGGGCTGCCAACAGCCTTTACCTTGAGCATCGCGGTGTACCATTGCCATGGCATCAATCCCTAGCAGAGCCCTAAATGCTTTGCCCACACAGGCACACGGTGTGGAAGCATCTCCGTGTCTCCCCAAGTGGGGGTGGGAAAGGGGCACAGGGGGAAGGTGTGTGTAAGGGACCTCAGGGCTCAACCCCAGAGAACCCTGTGCCTCCCATGAGAGAGGTCCCTAATCTTTCCGTGTTAAGATGTCACAAAAACCCATGACTTGCTTGGTCTAAGCTACCATTGTGGACACCAAGTTTTAATTGCTCAAAGCCCTAGTGTTCAGAATCTCAACTCTTGGCCACTTGATGTGACCACTTACCACTTCGGGGGATGTTTTATGTGCTTGGTCATTTATTTATTGAAGTATTACTTAATATCCACTTATTATTGTTTATTGATTTCAGAGAACTGTCACTCCCTCACCTTAAATTCTCACTCTGCTAATTCAGATCATGAGATCAGCAGACACACACGCAGCCTTGTGGAAACATGGTTGGTTTGCTCTTCACCCGGCAGAAGGGAAACACACTCAACTCCTGGGCGGACGTGTCCCCTCCATGCTGCACTCGGTGGGTGGGTGCCGGAACCCCGTGCCTCACCTTGAGTTCACTGTTTCTCTCTGGGTTCCTGCTAGCTTATCCCAGGAGCTGCAGGCCCCAGAAACCAGGGCTTGGGCTGCTCTGTCATTTTTCACCGTGCTTACACATCCCACTGAAGCCTGGCCATCTCTGTGTTTCCGACCCCCAGACCCTACAGTTAACAAAACGGCCGGCCTCACCAGACTTGTGACGTTTGCCGAGGTCATCCACACAGCTGGAGCAGAGGCCCAGCCTCATCCTGGCCTTCCCCTCCTTACCAGACTGTCCTGCAGGCTGCTCCGGTGGCTCCCGTGGGCACCCTGTGCTAGGATTGGAGATGTCACTGTACCAAGACGCCTACCGCCAGTGTAATCAGCCTCCAGACGCACGTGTCACCGTTCAGGCCACCCCAACAGGCTCAAACCCACCACCGTGCTCCCATTCTCTGCTGCCCCGCACCTCCTCCGTGATGACGGACGGGAGGACCCCGCCCGTCTCTGCACAGCACACCTTCTGAGGCTGCAGCCCCAGCTGCCCCGTGTGGTGGGAAACCCCAGTGGGGATCAGTCCCTGCCCTTAAGAGACAGTCATGCCGCTCAGAAGTGCTGGCCGGGGCAGTCCACTCTGCCCTGCTCTGTGGAGCTCCCCTCTCTTCTAGTTCACTGAGAAAGCACCTCTCCTCCCTCATCGCACTGCAAAGGCATCCTTGCTGCACTTAGTGGGTGCCGTGACTTTTCTAGAGGCTCCTGAGTCAGAGCAGGGAGAGACCGGGGGGGAGGAGAGCGCAGAAGATGCCACCCCTCAGTGTGCCGCTTTGGCACGTGGAGTATTTGGAGCTGAAGGCAGTCAAGACGCAGCAGCCTCAGGAAAACTTTTACCTCCTCCTAATCGCCTCAAGAAATTTAGATACCGGACAGAGAGACGCTACCAGAGACATGTTTTTATCTGCAAGAGCCATCTGTGTGGTAGGGCTGACATCTGACCCTCGAGCATCTCCTCGTCTCATCTTCCTGTGGGTCCCATCGGCTCCGTTCGAAGCCCCAGGCCCCCATTCCTTAGATCAGGGCGGCTTACGAGCTTCAACTACCTGACTGCCTTTGTGGCGCATCTTCGTGGGGCTCCTAAATGTATACAGTTAAATTTATTCTTCTCCTGTTAATCTGTCTTATGGCGATTTAATTATTAGACCAGCCAAAGAACCTAGAAGCGTACAAGGAAACATTTCTTGCCCCTACAGTTATAACTGGGCCTCAGGCAACAGGGTCTCAGAAACACTGAACATGAATATTCGTAACTGATATCTTTCAGGGTTCCATGCCGGCTCCCTGCTGCTCCAGCCCCAAGGCCACAGCGGCTCTAGGATGATGCCTTGTTGCCTTGACCACTCCCGGGAGAGTTCCTCTGTGTTTGCTCCAAGGGCCCAGAGGCCTCCTGATGTTTCTGCCACCATCTCCATAGGTCATCGGTCACTGGGCCACCTTCAGGCACACAGGGTGCAGGTAAGAGAATAGCCTTCCCCTCCACTCCCAGGGCCATGCTCAGGCCCAGACCTGCATGGTCCTGGGCTGGAGGGTCTGGTAGCCCACACAGTACCCAGCTGACCACGTCCTCTCAGCCCGGGGAGAAACAGAACCAATAATTAGGTTAACCCAACAATAGAGGAGGCTCAAAAATGATGCTCGAAACCCGGATGCACACACTGCATGAGGCCATTTGCAGAAAGTTCAAGGAGAGGCAAAGCCCTAGTCCACAGAGACAGATGTGTGCATCATCCAAAGCCAGGAGCATGCGCAGGATGGACCACAGAGAGGCAGGAGGAAATGTTCTAGAGCTTGGTGGGGCGGTACTACTGGTGTATGCACGTGCTAAAATCCCTCAGTCTGGACACATAAAATAAGGCATTCATTGTATGGGCATCATACCTCATTCAAGTTGATTTTTAAAAATCAAGAAAGGTTTCCAAGCAGTGGACAGAAGACCAGAGCCAAGCATGCACCTCCCTGAGGGGACAAGCAGCTGCCCCTCCCCCACTGGCCAGGTAAGGGTCATCCTCACCCCTCCACCTGCATCCCCCACCCACAGTAGGGCGCATACAGCTGCCAGGGTGAGATCCCAGGTCATACCCCTTCCCTGCTTAAACACCAGCCGCTTTGCTTCCTGTCCCTAGAGCAGGCCGGCCGAGCCCCACCACAGGGCCTTTGCACTGGCTGCTCCCTCTGCCTGATGCTCTCTTCCTTTGTGTCTGCAGGACTTCCTGCCCTTTAGGTAGGTTTCAGCCTAAATGTGTGTCGCCTCAGAGGCATCCCTGCCTGGGATCCATCTCTATTTCACCCTTCACCTCGCTTCCAACAAAGCCCCTGTAGCTCCCTGATCTTAATTACTGATCACTACCCTCCCCCCTACACCCCCCAACGCCGGGCTGGGCAATGCCACAGCCACGCTTGGAGATGAGGTCAGTCCACACTGACGCCTGCTCTAAGGATAAAATGTACACACACAGAAGATTGTAAGATATGTCATTCACAATTGCTTGCATCTGCTGAAATAGTATTTTGGATATATTGGGTTAAACAAAAAGTATTGTTTTTATATGCTTGTTTCTTTTTGCTCTTTTTTTTTGTGTGTGTGTGTTACGTGGGCCTCTCACTGTTGTGGCCTCTTCCGTTGCGGAGCACAGGCTCAGCGGCCATGGCTCACGGGCCCAGCCACTCCGCGGCATGTGGGATCCTCCCGGACCGGGGCACGAACCCACGTCCCCTGCATCGGCAGGTGGACTCTCAACCACTGCGCCACCAGGGAAGCCCACTTTTTGCTCTTTTTAATGTGTCTCCTAGCTAATGTAGTTATGCAAGCGTTTGTCTTATGTCTCCATCAGGTAGGGGCTCTACCACCTGGAGTCCCTGGCCCCCGGGTCCCCCGTCCACATTCCATCCACAGGCCCCAGACCCTCTGGCCAGGGAGAAGCCCCAGAAAGGTGTGCCAGCTGAATAAATAAATGAGCTGTGAGAAAGAGAACCCGATGCGCTTTTCTCAAATAAAGGTTAATTCATTTATGTTTGGCAAAGAAGTTCCCCCAGGACGGGGCGCACACGAGGTCTTCCTTCGTCTGCCTCGGAAGGCTGCAGTCTTGTGCGCTGGGGACTCCTAGACGCGGACAGCCTAGGGGAGGCCGAGAGACGCCCCTTCCCCCTTTCAGACCAGGAGGCAGAGCTCGGGGTTACAAGCATCGCCGGCCTCAAGGAGGCGACACCTTCTGCGAGATCGGGGTGAGCCGGGCTGAGGAGCGCGGGAGTGGGAAAACGGGACTCGGAGAGGAGGACCGGGACTGGGAAAGAGTGAGCGGGGTCGGGCGGGTAGAGAAGCGAGAGGAGGGGCAGGATTGGGGGAGGGGCGGGACTAGGGCGGAGGACAGGGGCGGGCGGTGGGGAGGGGCGGAAGAGGAGAAGCCAGGCGGGCGGGGGCGGGGCATCCGGGGCAGCCCAGGGATAAAGACTCGGTGGCTGGCTGGGCTGTGCTCCTGTCACCGGATCGCTCTTCGGCTGCAGCTCCGTCCGCCTCCGAGAGATCATGGCCGGATCCCCGCGCACCCCGCTGCTTCTGCTGGCCGTCTTGGCCCTCGCCCTGGCCCTGGCCCTGGCCGTGAGCCCTGCGGCAGGGCAGGGCGCCAGAAAGAAAGGCCTGGTGGGCGGCCTGATGGAGGCGGACGTCAACGAGAAGGGCGTACAGGAGGTGGTGTCCTTTGCCGTCACAGAGTACAACAAGCAAAGCAACGACGCCTATCAGAGCCGCGCGGTGCGCGTAGTGCGCGCCTTCAAGCAGGTGCGTCCAGTCTGGGAGGGGGCACAGGGCCGGGATGCGGGGGCCGGGGAGGGGGCGCGGAGCCCCGGGTGCAGGGGCTGGGGGCGCCGGGCCAAGCTACAAGGCAGCGGCGCCGGGGCCGGGCAGCCCTGAATGCGGGAGGCCGGCCCCCGAGAGGGCGTGGCCTGCGCGCTCACCAGCCCCGCCCCCCCAGCCCTCCCAGCTCTCGGGAGGGCAGCTCCCAGCCCCTTGAGGCCCCGGGGGATCGCAAAGGACGCGGACGGACTTCTCACCCCCGCGCAGCCCCCGACCTTTTCCGGCGCTCGCAGCCCTTCGCGAGACCGGCCGGCCCTGTCGGTCGGCGCTGGGGTCAGGGCCCAGCCTCCTGGGACCCGGGGGCTTGGCGCGAGTTGTCAACTAAATGACCCCAGGCGAGGTAAAAACAGACCCACACCTGTCTGTCCTCCTGGCTCTGCCACTGAATGCCCTTAAGCACTTTTTCCTTTTAACTTTTTATTTTGACATAATTTCAGACTTAAGAAGCAGTAGCAAAAAGAGCACATACGATCACTGTAGATTCTTCACCCAGATTCTTCAAACGTTAACAAGTTGACATAGTTGCTTAATCCACCTCACCCCACGTACACGTGTGTAGGGATGTATATATGCATTTATTTTTCTGAACCCTTTGAAGGTAAACACTTTTGTGTATATTTCCTAAAAACAAGGTTATTTTCTTCCATAACCACAATACAGTTTTGAAAAGCAGGACTCTTTAATACACAGGCTTTATTCAGATGCCCCTGATCGTCCCACTGTGTCCTTTATAGCCAAGGACACTCCCAGGCCACACGATGCAGCCACTGTCCTGCAGCCCCTTTTACTCTGGAGCAGCCCCTGGGTTGTCTCATGACCTTGGCTTTGTTTCTGAAGGGTCCAGCCAGTTGTGGCTCAGACTGTCAGTGGGTTTGGGCTGGCCTGATGTTTCCTCGAGATGAGAGAGCCTCTGGTCACACAGAAGAGGCATGCTCCCCTCTGAGCCTCCTGTCAGCAGATGCCACTAAACGTACCTGGCCACCATGTGGTCGTGTAGTGGCATTGGGGACAGACACTCTGAACATCCTCCAGGGCACCCGGAGGTCATCAGCAAACAGACAAGTCCGTGAGTTGGCCCGTGGTGTCCAGTGTGTCCCAGAGCAGGGGGTCTGGCGTAAGAATACAAAGCTTCCTGGACCGTCGCTTCCGCCTGCAGGTCACATGCATGGGAGCAGCCTCTGGGCTGTGACATCTCACTCCCACCCTGAGATGGGCACGCGGTCGCTGACAGCCTGACCTCTGCCTCTGTCAGCCTGCCTGGGTTCTGGCCAGATAAGGAGCCCACTGTCAGAGTTGAGAAGCGGGCAGGAGGGAGAGTTAGGACGGGCTACAGGGCCTCACGCTGGTCCTTGAAGGAAGGCTAGAATTTAGACCATCCGGCCTGCATCCCATTGGAGAGCAGGACGCAGCCACACAGCACCGAGAGTGTGGTCCTGCATGCCAGCCATAGGGCTCCCTGCCGCCTTCTCTTGAAACTTCAGAAGATGGGTCAAGACCAGACCCATTTCTCCTCCTGCAGCAGTGGGCTGCTCCTGTCCCCTTTGGATAGGACCTGCTCTCTCCATTCACCCGGTCCCCTCCAGCCTGCTCCTCTCCAGTGTGACACTAGCTCACTGGCCACATGGGGAAGCTGACAGCAGAGGGATCATGGGTCTACCAGGTGGGGTCCGGAGCCTGGTCCCTGGCCCCTCATTCCGTGTTTCTCCAGGTTCTAACGAAGCATGTCTGGGATGCCTGTGTGAAGCCAGAGTTCACGTCTATTCTGTAATCTCAAGTGTAAAAGGCACGCAATATATGACACACTTGAGAAATATTCCCGTCAAAAACGACACCTAAGAGGAAGGCATTCCAGGCGGTCTTTTATTGGCCTAAACGTCCGCGAACGTGAAGCTCTCATTTTCTTCTGTTCTGGGAGGGAATAAATAAACCTGGGCTACACGCAGGGAATGGGATGCTGTGGGCTCCGCCCTGGGGACTGGAGTTCAGCGTACGTGTAATCACCAGGCAGCAGCTTTCCTGCGGATGCAGTGTGGACTCTTGACACAGGGCCACCATCTTGCGCTCAGTCCCCTCCCTGGTCCTGGGCGCTGGCCAGTTGCTTGCCTGTACCCAGGCTGGCTCCTCGGAGCTGTGCCTTCTGTTCCTGGACCCAGTTAAAGCGTTGGTCCCTGGCTTCCCCCTCTGTGTCCCTGTGGGAGATGCCTTGTTGGAGCAGCTGGTAAACAAGTTCCGGGGAGGGCCTGGGGCACAGCGGCCGTCAGGAGGCGGCTGTGCTTCCTGGGTGTGGCTCTGGCAGCCTGTGAACGCGGGGAGTGGTGGGAAGAAGGTAACCACGTGTGTGCAGCTGGCAGGTGTTGGTAAGGGTGTGTGCTCTCTCCGTGTCCAGGTTGTGTCCGGGATGAACTACTTCTTGGACGTGGAGATTGGCCGAACCACGTGTACAAAGTCCCAGGACAACTTGGACAACTGTCCCTTCCATGACCAGCCACAACTGAAAAAGGTTCGTGCCTGATGGGAGCAGGGGTTGGGGTGCCCATGGGGGCGCATCGTGGGTGCCTGCCGGGGCTGTGAGGGGAAGGGTATGTGTGTGCACGTGACTGCTCTGGCTTTATGGGGTTTTAGCTGGGGAATTGGGGCACCGTCTGCTTTGGGGATTGTTGCCTGAGGGATGGAGGACCCAGCTGCGGGTGTTTGCTGGGAAGGGAGAAAGGGCCCTTTAATCCCAGCCTCGCGCCCCCATCCCCGGGCAGATTAGAGGGAATTGGAGGCCTGTAACCGGCCCACCATGCCACCTGCTCACCAAAGGCCAGACTCTCCCAGGGGCTTGGCTGGTTCTCAGGGGTCTCGGCCCCAGGGAGGGCTGCACTCCTTTGTCACCCCTCCCGGGCCCCACCTCTGCAGGGGCTTTCCTGGACCTGGGTCCCAGCCCCTGGGTCCTCCCCTCTGGTCCTGTCTCAGTGCCAGCCTGCTGGGGGTGAGGGCTGGGGCCAGTGCACTTTCCTCTTTAACTGTAACCCTGACCAACCATCCCTCTCTTCCCTTTCGCAGCAAAAGCTTTGCAACTTCCACGTTTACGTCGTCCCCTGGTTGAACACCATCTCCCTGATTAATTTCAGCTGCCAGGATGAATCGGGGACTGGGCATCAGGCAGGCCGCTGACTGCCTCTCACTCACACCCCCCCAGAGCGCTCACACCTCCCTCCGATGGGTGACCCGCCTGGTGGATGTGCCCTCCGTGTGCCGTCCCAGCAGACACACAGAGAAGGCTCCCCGGGCATTTTTGGAACGGCTAAGGGGCTCTAACTCATTTCTTTCTTCTAATTGCTTTCCAAGTGAACCAAATGCCCTCGCTCTGCTATTTTACTCAATAAAAAAGTAACAGCAGCTACTCCTCGAGTTGCTCACTGTCTCGGGCGGTGCAGCGGGAAGGATCTAGGCAGTTACTTTATGAAGGCACCCCGTCTCGCTGGCTCTGAGGGCAGGCAATGGGGAGGGGCGGGGAGCGGGCGTGGCAGGCGAGCTGGGCCTTCAGCTCTCGTACTCCTGATAATCGGACAAGGGAGAGGAGGGGGGACCTAAGCTGCTGACCCCAGAGACTCAGCTGCTGTGTCTGCAAATGAGTCAGACTGTGTGCTGGGGCTGGACAGGAGGCTGGGGAGGTGATGGAGCCTGAGACCTGAGTCACCCTCCGAGGGGCTGCACGTGTGCTGAGCTGATCAGACTCCTGGGATGACTCTCACTGGTCACGTTCCCTAGAAGCAAAATAATGATTTAACGTCTACCTCTTTCCACAAACAACTTCGGGTACCTACGAAAAAACAAAGACCAAAAGTATGTGTAACTGATGGAGTGAGGGAATACGGGTCAGAATCAAGGTCAAACAAGGTCGGAATTGGGAATTCAATAGCGTGAGAGCAGGCCTTCTCTGATACATTTCGGGAGCCGTGGAATCCACAAGGATTTTGCCGATTTACACCCCTCCTTCTGTTCTCTGGGCTCCTAGATAAAACGGGTCTTAGCGCAGAACTCCACGTAAGGGGTGTAGAACTTGAGACACATAGTGGGCCTTCTTCTTTCCCTAAGGACTGTATAATTAATAGGCAATGTCACCTCTTAGTGTCACCATCGTTCTGCAGCAGAGTGGATATTTAGTGCCCCAAGCTGGGAACAACGCCGCTCCCTGCACTGTCCTCACGTTGACCGTTCACTACCGAGGGTGACGCTTCCTCTGTTCCCAGATGCCCACCACCTCATGTCAGCGTTGCCCAGCCCTCCTGTCGTGTTGCAGTGACCACAGAAGGCGAAGGGACAAAGGGAGCTCACCTAGATGACTCCAAGGCTGGCACCTCAGGTGCCACAGCTGCACCTGCAGAGCTAGAACCGGGACACCAGGAAGAGGGTGGGGACCGTCCCCTTCCACCTGCCGCCCCCTGACTCACCGGGCCCCGAGGGCATCCCCCCCGCCCTGCCGCCCCCCATCTCTGTCTTCACCGAGCGCACAGCAGAGCCTTCTCACCCCAGACTTGACTTAACAGAAGGGCTTTGGGATTCAAGGAGTGAGGCGCTGTCTGCAGGCCTGGCACTGGCCAGGTTTGGGCCTGGGGCTGGGCCCTGCAGGGGATCCTGGGACTTGTGGACACAGAAGTGGTGGCCTGGGGCAAAGGCCTCCCTGCAGAGACTCTCCTCCTGGGTGGAACATCTTGCCTTTCCACAAGCAGCCAGCAGCTAGGCCGATTTCCCATAAAGTCATCCCTTTGTGACGCTTCCAATGCCCTGTTCGTCGTGGAAGTCTGGGCAGCGGCGTCGGGGTGTGCTCTTCTTGGCTCACCTGCTTCTCCCACCACCTAGCCCCCGCTTCCGCAGCCCACACTGCAGGGTTCAGGCCGGTGCCACCCCAGGTGGGACAGGGGGTGGGACAGTGTGACTGGGAGGCCTCACTGACCAGGAGGTCACCCAGACCGATGTGTCTAGGTAGGAAGCACAGACCCTGAAACTTTCATCTGCACAGTTGTACTTTGTTTTTTTTTTTTCTTTTTGCGGTACGCGGGCCTCTCACTGTTGTGGCCTCTCCCGTTGCGGAGCACAGGCTCCGGACGCGCAGACATTGCGCAGCAATGGCTCACGGGCCCAGCCGCTCCGCGGCATGTGGGATCTTCCCGGACCGGGGCATGAACCCGCGTCCCCTGCATCGGCAGGCGGACTCTCAACCACTGCGCCACCAGGGAAGCCCTGCACAGTTGTACTTTTATGCTTGTTTATTTTAAACGTAAATATAAGTGTGGTTAAAAAGCAGAATTCAACTGAGTGAGTTTGAAGGTCTTGGCTTTATCCAATGGCTCATGAATGTGGCAGCATCGCATAGAGCAACCTGAAGGGCACGCAGAGGAGCCCTAGAGCATGCAAGTTGCTATAGAAAGGAGGGTGGGTGAGGAAGTCAGCCAAAGAAAAGGGTTATTTTGGGCCTAGACATCTTTGGGAGGAAGGGGAGCAGGAAAGGCATGGGTTTTACCGTGCAGGCTGCCTCTTCTTCCTCCGGGGATGGGGAGGCCCCACGTGACAGGTGACCTCATCGTGCTGAGCAGAAAATCCCATGCTGTTCAGATGACATTTCTGGGGAAGGTCAAGACTGCACTTAGGTGAGGTGTTAAATCTAGGTTTTGTATCCTGGGTTTAGCACATGTGACGCCACCGGGGGGCTGTGGGTTTTGTCTTTGTGCATAATTGAAGTGAAACTATTCATATAAGTAGATTTAGCACAGGGCGTGGCTCTGGATGAAGCTCATTGATCTAACTACATTTTATAGTGGTTTAAAACGTTGACACTCCTTGCATTGAGAGGTGGGGTCCGTAAGCTGCCTCTTCACTCTAGGTGGGCTTGTGACTCCTTCAACCGAAAACTGCAGAAGAAGTGGCCCTGTGACCTTCAAGCTGCAGAGAAAGCTTCCTTCCCCCAGCTCCCTCAGACACTTGCCTTGGGGGAAGCCATGGGGAGAGGTCCCCGGGGTGCCCACCGGACGGCCCCAGAGGAGCTCCCAGCCAAAGCCGGCATCACCGGCCGCCAGGTGAGTGGGCCACCATGGATGTCCAGCCCACCTGGACATCCAGCCCTGGTTGTCACCTGATTGCAGTCACGAGACAGCCCCAAGCAAGAGAAAATGGTTGTTATATCGCACCTAGTGTTCAAGGGATGTGTCACATGGCGGTGGGTCCGGGGCAGGTGCGTGTGGAGAGCACACAGGCACAGAAGGGGTGATGCCCAGGGAGGCTGGGTGAATGTCCCACTGGCCACATGGCCTCCAGCTCCCGCTGTGTTGAGCCTCAGGTGTCATTCTGGGGTGGAGGGAGGGGCAGTAGAGCTCCTTCCTCGTGGGGTCGCGGGAATCCCGTGTGTTCATGTCTGTAAACACCTAGAATAGTGCACAACACATGAAGCCACTGAAGTTTGTCACATTAATGCATCTCAGGTCTCCAGTCAGAATGTCAACAGACTTTAGTTTTAGGTGGTGTCTTACAAGAGTCTAATGTCATTTTTTCAAATGAGGTGATTAGCCTTTTTTTTTCCTGTGAATTTTCCAAGAACTGCTTCAAAAGATGAGGTTTTTCGTTCCCACAGCATAGGGGGTCACTTTCTGTATCTCAGTGCTAAATCTAGCTGGTTCATTTTTCTGTGCCAACTACTCCATTTTAATACAATGTTTTCATATCCACTGGGTAAGAGCCATCCTCTTTATTCTTTTCTAAATTTGATTTCCAAATATGTTGTATTTATTTATTTCAAAATATGTTGTATTTATTTTTTTTAATTTTCAAACAGGTTCTGATCCTCTCTCGTGACTCTGGGCAGTGGCCACAGCTCCCCGTCAGCCCCGTGGACACAAGGGTGAACAACCGACACACTTACAACCATTCTGGACCCAGACAACCACTCTGTTTTTCACTTTCAGTACCGTATTCAATACATTACATGAGAGAGTCAACACTTCATTATAAAATAGGCTTTGTGTTAGATGGTTTTGCCCAACTGCAGGCTAATGTGAGTATTCTGAGCACATTTAAGGTGGGCTAGGTTAACTCCAATATTTGGTAGGTTAGGCGTATTAGATGCAGTTTTGACTTATGATATTTCAACTTACGATGAGTTTATCAGGCTGTAAGCCCGCTGTAGGTTGAGAAGGTCTGTATCCCCTTTCTGTGGATCATTTCTTGACTTATTTGATTCTAGCTGGTTTGGGTCGTGGAGACTCCGGCTCAGGCATGCTCTCCAAACCATGGGCATTGTTTTGTTTCTAATAATAATTTTTGTCTCCCTAATTCACTGTGTTCTCTTGGAAGTTTTAAATGCATGTGGGCAGCCATTGACCAGGCGATAGTTGGTCTCTTGCGGACTAAAAGACGAAAGAGAACAGGGGACATAACCGGCTCCAAGAATACGAGCTTGACATCCTCTCCTGTGAGCACCACACTGAGACCCAAGGAGGCAATGGTAACTGAGTCACACTAAGGCCAGTGGGGTTTTTTTTGTTTTGTTTTTTTTGTGGTACGCTGGCCTCTCCCTGTTGTGGCCTCTCCCATTGCGGAGCACAGGCTCCGGACGTGCAGGCTCAGCAGCCATGGCTCACGGGTCCAGCCGCTCCTCGGCATGTGGGATCTTCCCGGACCGGGGCACGAAACTGCGTCCCCTGCATCGGCAGGCGGACTCTCAACCACTGCGCCACCAGGGAAGCCCAGGCCAGTGGTTTTGATCAAACCTCTGGAGTGGCCAAGAGGATGACCGGTGGCGGGGGGGGGGGGGGACTGTGGAAATAAATATCTAGGCACAAGACAGGGCTGTTCCTGCTGAAGATGCCACATCAGCAAACTGAACTTCAGGGTTCTTGTAAGTGCTTCACTTGACCAGAAACGCAGAATATCCAGTCAGCCAATCTGCAAATTCCAAGCCAACTCTGGCTCCACGTTTATTTCCTTGTTCCTTGATCTTTCTAAACAAGATCAGATATGCAGCCCTCGCCAATCATGCCCTGTCTCCACGTTGCTGCTTCCAACGCTCTATAAACTCGCTCTTGACCAAAATCCCTTGAGAAGAATGTGCCACTGTATTCCCCCAACCCATGGATTATTTTCCCCTGAATAAAGGGCATCAAACTTGTTCCTAAATTGTTTTAATTTTGTCATTTGACAATCTTGTCAAGAAATAGGAAAGACAACCCAAAGAATGGAAGAAAACATTTGGAAATCATCTATCTGATATGGAACGTGTATCCAGAATTCATAAGGAACTCTTACAACTCAATAAGAAGACAACTAACCCATTGTTAAATAAACAAATAAACCCCAATTTTAAAAATTAAAAAATAACACAATGAAATTTTTACTAAAACAAATAACTCAATTTAAAGATCCCAGAGGATCTGAACAGACATGTCTCCAAAGAAGACATGCAAATGGCCAATAAGCACATGAAAAATGCTCATCGTTAGCCACTAGGGAAACGCAAATCAAAATCAAACTGAGAGACCACTTCATACCCACTACATGGTTATAAGAAGAAAGACAAACAATAACAAATTAGAATCCTCACATATTGCTGGTGGGGATTAAAATGGTGCAACTGCAAAAGGTTAAATGTAGAGTTACCACATCACCCAGCAATTCTACTTCTCTGTTGATACTGATATAAATGAAAACGTGACCATAAAAAACTTATACATGAATTCTTATAGCAGCATTATTCACAGTTTCAAAAAATAGAAATAAAACCCCCAAATGTCTGTCAATTGATGAACGAGTAAACAAAATGTAATATATCTACACAACAGAACATTTTGGGCAATAAAAAGAAGGATGTACTGATCCATGCTACCACATGGATGAACCCTGAAAACATTATGCTATTTGAAAAAACTCAGCAAAAAAAAGACCACATATTGTATAATTCTGTTTATGTTAAACGGCCAAAAGAGGCAAATTTATGGAGACAAAATGTAGACTAGTGGTTGCCCAGGGTTGGGGGTGGCAGAGAGGTGGGAAGTGACTGTTACAGGTAGGGCGCGGCGTTGGGGGAATAATGAAAATGTTCTAAAATTAGATTGTGGAGATAGTTGCACAATTCTGTGACTATACTAAGAACCACTAAACTGTACACATTAAATGGCTGAATTGTGTGGTTTGTGAATTATGCTTGAATAAAGTTGTTTTTAGAAAATTCATCCCAAAGCTACAATTGACCCAAACCAAATGTTTTCTGCCTGTTCTCTTTCCCATCCCAAATAATTTCCGGCCACACTTCCAAGCCTCCACAAAATTAAATGAGTACAGTCAAACAACTGTACTCTAATGACCAGTCAACATAGACATTTCCAGCCCACCTGACCCCCATTATCTCATTCCCAGGAAAAATCATATTCAAGATTAACTCCTCTTGCAAGATGAAGTCCTAAGAAATTAGAGTCCAAAGGGTTTAAAACCCCAACTAGAATGCCCTTGTTCTTGTGTGAGTTAGAGACCCAAATTCTTAAGTTAAAGTTCACCAAGGATCCTCCCCAAATTTTTATTTGGTTCAGGCTCAGCCAGGATCTCAGCCATTGAGGCTCCTGGTCTTGGTGCCTGGGTGAAGTCCAATTTCCTGAGCAACTAGAGCCCATTTCTCACTCTGATTGGGTGTAGGGGTTTTAAAGCAGCAATTCCCAACATGTAGTCCTTGCACCAGTAGCAGTAGCAACGCCAGCCGGGAATCTGTTAGGAATAAACATTCCTGGGCTCCAGCCCAGCCCTGCTGAGTCAGAGTCTGGGGTGGAGCCCAATAATCCATGTTAAGAAACTGTGGCAGGGCTTCCCTGGTGGCGCAGTGGTTGAGAGTCCGCCTGCCGATGCCGGGGACGCGGGTTCGTGCCCTGGTCTGGGAAGATCCCACATGCCATGGAACGGCTGGGCCCGTGAGCCATGGCCGCTGAGCCTGCGCATACGGAGCCTGTGCTCCGCAACGGGAGAGGCCACAACAGTGAGAGGCCCGCATACCGCAAAAAAAAAAAAAAAAAGAAACTGTGGCAGGCAGCCCCCTGGCTGGTCCCCCTGAGCTCCGTCTCCTGGGATTCATGCCCTTGTGTAATCCCTTTCCCCTGAGTATGGGCTGGACTCAGTGACTAGTTTTTAATGAAAGGACCACAGCAGAAGTGATGAGGCATCACTGACCAATCTTTCCATAACATCTGTAGACTGTGGCTTCCGCCTCGGGCACTCGATGGCTCACTGTGACCACAGGACACTCAGGCAGCCCCTGGAGAGACTCACAGACGAGGAACCAAGACATACCAGCAGCCACATGGAGGGGCTTGGAATCAGCCCCCCACCAGCCAAAGCAGTCAAGCCTCCATCTGAGACACATCTATGCTGATGGCCTGATGTAACCTCATGGTACCTTGGGCTGGAGGCAACCAGTTTGGCTGCACCTGGATTCCTGGGGCACAGAAACTGTGAGACAATCAATGCTCACTGTTTGAAGTTGCTAATTTGTTGCACAGCAATGGGTAACTAACTCACCAGCCCTGAGGGGATTCTGAAGCAGGCTAAAGTTGAGAACCACTGCTTCCCTGAAGGAATTGTCAGAGACCAACTGAATCAGATTTCTCACTCCTCCCCTTGCCCTTCAGCAAGGATCAGGAAAGTTGTTTTATTTTTCTTTGTTTTTTTTTTTTTGTGGTATGTGGGCCTCTCACTGTTGTGGCCTCTCCCGTTGCGGAGCACAGGCTCCGGACGCGCAGGCTCAGCGGCCATGGCTCATGGGCCCAGCCGCTCCGCGGCATGTGGGATCTTCCCGGACCAGGGCACGAACCCGTGTCCCCTGCATCGGCAAGCGGACTCTCAACCACTGCGCCACCAGGGAAGCCCAGGAAAGTTTTTGATGGTCTTCTGCCCTTTCATTAAGGAGTCCTCTGGTTGCTTGTGGTTTTTTGTTTGGTTGGTTGCGCTTTTTAGTGCCAGAATAAGTCAACACGGCTGTGAATTTAGTTTTTCCCAAACAATCTTGCAATCTCATGAGGTGCAAACTATGAGGAGGGATGTCGGGGAAAGAGGGCGGGGCACAGAGAAAAGAGGGCGGGGCACAGAGACGGGGTCGGTGGGAAGCCTGAGGGCAAGGCAACCACCTTAGGATTGGACTGCAAGGGATTTGAGCTCTCTCCCGTGCTTATCTTAGACCGTTCAGACTGAAAGTCTAAAGGCAAGTACCACAGATCACTCCCCAAGTGAGCCCTGGCTATTGCTGGCTCCGTCCCCCTGCCCCGTCCCCATACTCACATCACTCTGTGGGGTCTCACAGCTTCTTTGCATTCCCAGGGATGCAAAAAGCTGAGAACCATTCTTTTCTTTTTTCAAATTAACGTCAACACACGAGCAACCCCTTCACGCTCCCTGCCACTGTCCAGGCCCCAGGAGCAGCTCACTGTGTCCCAGTTTTCCCAGGGCCTCCCTGTGGCTGGTCTGGTCACAGGTTTACATCACTGCCCTGAACCGGCCAGTATCAGGCTACCTGTCTGATCTCTGATGTGACAGGGGCAGCGGACACACGCAGGCATTGCCCCACCTCTGGTATCTGATGCTCGCTGCTCGCGTTTCACTACTGCTAGAGGTCACCTTTTGACTTGAACCACTGTGCATGGATGCTGGACAGGTAGAGCCAAGTCTAATTCTTTAGCCTGTGTTCACGTGGGTGGTGGGAGGCTTAAGAAAGAGGTTCACTTAGTTGAGAACAGCTGACCGGCCTGAAAATGTAAAGAAGGTGGAAAATGGATGGGATCAGTTTTCTGTTCCCCCAAAGGGAATGTTATCTCTGCACTGACTTTCCTGTGTGATGTTTCCAAAGTGCCAGTGCTGGGCATCTGTGGTTGATCCCCGAACAACACGAATTAAAGAAGTGGAAATTTGGCCGAGTTGACGGAACTGCCGCAGGAGACCCCAAACCGACTCTGAATGGACTCGTTTCAAGGAAAAGCAGCTGGCGTCTCCACCAGGGTAGCCGTGAAGGCAAAAAAGACACACTTGTCAGATTGGCAGCGTCTAAAGAGACTGTTTTGAAAAGAGCAGCGGTAAACACTGCCCAGAGCTGTCAAAATGAAAAGTCTGCAGGTTTCCACACAGCGTGAGAAAGTGGCCCGGGGGGGACAGCCCCAAAGGCCCAGGCAGAGGGGTTCCGGCCACGAGGGAGAAAGGGAGGCGCTTGGCTGGCGGACGATCACACGGATCTTCTCCCTGATTTCATCCCAGGATAGAACAAGAGCCCAGGGCTGCTGACTTGGGCGTGGAGCGGGGACGGTGGGGTTCCGGGAGCCCCAGTTCAGCGGGGCTGAGAGGCCACACAGCACAGCTGCCCACGCCCCTCATGGGAACCTGACCCCAAGCCACGTGCAGGAAGAGGGGAGGGGCTGGGAAAGCTGAGTACCTGCTGCGGGGTCAGAACACAGGGACTGTATCCCCCGAGCTCCCCAACACGTGGAATTGGAAGCTGGGAGGGCGAGTTTGGCTGTCAAAGCCTTTCAAAGAGGCAACCATCCTACTCGATTCTCCAGGATGAGTTTTCTTGAGCTCTGATCCCAGCGTGAATCAGACCAAGGCCAAGTAGCAACACCCCTAACCTGCGTCCACCCCATCCCAGGGACCTGACTGGCAGTGATGGAGCCTGCAAAGCCCTCCTAGATAATAGTATTTGATGCACATTTCCCGAGTTGTTTTGCAGATGTAACCCCCTGTCCCGCAACAAATGGAAGATGTTCACTGCTTGATGACCAAGAGCACATAGCCCTAGGCCTCCTGGAGCCTAAGGACTGATCATGTTAACCCCTGTGACACCGCCCTGCTACCTCACCATCAGCCACTCAGAGAACTGCGCACAAGCTGATCACAGACCTGCAAGCCCCCTCCCTCACCCGGCTTTTAAAAGTGCTTTGCTGAAACCCTTCCGGGGAGCTCGAGGCTTTTTAGGGCGTGAGCCACCTGGTCTCCTTGCCTGGCCCTGCAGTAAACCTTTCTCTGCTCCAAATTCTGACATTTCGGTTTGTTTGGCCTCACTGTGCGTAGGGCACACGAACGTGCATTGACAACCTTATACCCCGTCGCACAGCCCAGAACCCCAGTGCTCACAGCTGGTGACGAGGGTGGTCAGGACCATGCCTGGCTCCCAAGGGACTCTTGTCCCATGACCAGGGAGAAGCATGGGCGGCACAGAATAGCTTGTCAGCGCCTGGCTCTGCCAGGGTCTCTGCGGTGTCATCCACACATTACCTTGTTCATCTCATAACCAGCCTCCAGGCGGGTGCCGGGTGATTCGAAATCTGTGGTCATGGAAACAGAAGCTGACTTGAATCAGAAATGTGTCCCCGGGCGGTGAGTAGGAAGAAGTGTAAATGAGGCCCCAGCTCAGAGGTGTCAGCCCCAGGGCCTCCACCACCATCCTTTGTGGTAACATTTGTATTTTTCTTTCTTTTTGTCATTTTCAGATGCTGTTGTAGCTCTTCCTTTTCAGTTTAAATTTGCTGGAAGTCTAAATGGCATTCCTTAAGTAACAAAACTCAGTCATGTGATACCTGCGCTAAGCAGGGCAGGGTGGGGCTGGGCCCCTGCAGAGGGGCTGTCCTGGCCCTGCTCCAGCTCATCCTGATACCGTCAAGGGCTCTTGGCCTTCCCAAATCAATAGAAAGTGATCAGAGGCCAGACAAGACATTCAGGCTGGCTTTGTTGGGGCCCCCGCTGCAGCGGGGGGGAGTGAAGACAAACAGGTTCCCTTGCTTGCCTGCTCCCTGAGCGGGGGCGAGCTTGTTCCTTATATGGCGTGAGGGTACGGGTGTGTCCAGGGGTCGGGCTGGAGGAGGTGTGGCCCGGGTGGTATGCCCACCCCTTAGGTGGTGGTGTGTGCTGGGGGCATGCGCAGTACCCTGCTTGTGCTCCAGGCTCTTCAAAAGTGGCAGTTGGGTTTTTTGGTCTCTGTATCTTTTGTCCAGAATTTGTCCCAAGTTCACAAGCATGCAGTTATTTTTAGTCCCATACAGTTTCTTTGTATTTTGTTGCTGGAGGACAGGTGTGTCCAGGTGCAAGCACTGCAGCACTGCAGCAAAGGGTCCCGGGACCCAGCCTGTCTCATTCTCTCCTGAGAGACTCTACACCCTTATTCTTAAGGGGTAAGGGGCTAACGGTTTCTTCTTCTGAAACTTCTTCGTGCTGGGCAGGGGCCGCAGACCCTAGCCTACCCAGAGGTGTAGAAGTCCCTTGCTGATTCTTCCAAGGACCTGTAGGGACCTGAGCCACTTTCCACTGCAATGGGCTGAACTCCTCGAGCCATCATGAGCCTTACTTCAAACTGCTGCAGCCTAGAAGACACAACTCAAACGAAAGGTTAAATAAGGGCCATAAAGGAGAAGAACGACAGCCGCTATTAAAGGGCCTAGAAAGGGAAGGAACCCGGTTAACTCCGGGAGGGCTTCCTTAACTGTTGACCAGACAGGGGAGATGTCACCCCTGCCAAGAAGCCATTCTGCTTGGGTGTATGTTTTTGTTAATCTCAGGGTTAATGTTTAACATGTTTCTCTATCTTTAGAACGGAAGGTCTGGACCTGTTGGTCCCAGGTCTCCTTCTTGGACTGTAAAGTCTGAGTCACAGGTTTACAACAGTAGGGAAGACAACTGAGCACTAGACGAAATACAGCATAAATAGTACGACTGAAAGGAAAAGGTTATAAGAAAAGGAAAATCTCCTGCCAGAAGGTTTTTAAACCTTGTGGGATCCAAGAGAACAAACTAGAGAACCCGTTTTTAACTTCCCCACCCATATTGAAGAGCGAGGATTGGTGGTTAATTGTCTGCTGAAGCCAGGTGGCTTTTTGTCGAATTTTCTCAATGTTCTTTGCTACATGGTATGGGCATCAGGGCTGCTTTCTTTGCCTCCCGATCTGCCCTGTGGTTCCCTTGGGTAATCTGAGAATTTTCCTTTTGATACCCATGGAGGTGAATGACTGCTACTAGTTTTGGTTTCTTTGAGCCGCTTCTGTGAGATGTAAAATCTTAGCCCCATCTTCTACAGGGGAATTTTTTGCGTTTAAAAGTCCTCTTTCTTTCCAGATAGCTGCGTGGGCATGTAAAACAAGGAAGGCATATTTTGAGTCTGTATATATATTTATAATTTCTTTCCCCTAAGTTTAAGCCTCGAGTTAGGGCTATTAGCTCAGCCTTATGGGCTGAAGTGGTAGGTGGCAAAGGTTTTCTTCTGTAACACTATAAGCACTCACAAGGGCACACCCTGCCCTCCTGACTCCATCGTTAATGCAACTATTGCCATCAGTAAACCATTCTTCCTCAAGGTTTTCTATGTCCTGGTCTGTTAGATCAAGCCTACAGGCATAAACCTGGTCAAAGGTTTCAAGGCAAGAATGTGTTAGCTCTGGGCTTTCCGCAGGCATTAGTATAGCTGGGTCGAGGGTGTCACAAGTTTTGAGGGTTACCTCCGGGGAGTCAAGGAGTAAAGCCTGGTTCTTAGTTAGGTGGCCTCCAGTTAGCCAGTGGTGGCCTTTAATTTCCAGAATCCCTTGTACTTGATGAGGGGTCTGGACTTCCAGAGGCTGTCCAAAGGTAAGCTTACTAGCTTCTTCCACGAATAAAGCAATGGCAGCTACCGCCCAGAGGCAGCCAGGCCAACCTCAGCTCACAGGATCTAGTTGTTTGGAAAAATAACCTATAGAAGCCGAGGAACTTCTAGCTTTTGCACAAGGACCCCCCAGAGCTGTCCCCTGTTTTTCAGCTACGTACAAGATAAATTTTTTTTTTTTTTTTTTTTAATTAGGGACACCCAGAACAGGAGCTCTGGTGAGGGCCTGTTTGATATTATTAGAAGCTTTTCCTCGTTCCCCAGTCCAAAGTAATGGTTCTGTATCTGGGCCTTTAGTGGCTTCATATAGAGGCTTAGCCATCAGTCTGAATCCTGGAATCCAAATTCTGCAAAATCCTGCCATGCCCAAGTCAGAAGATTCTTTTTGTCTTTGGGGCGCTTAGGCATAATATAGCTTCTTTTCTAAGCTTCTTTTCTATCTGGAGCTAACTGCCTACTTCCAGGGTTTATAATATATCCCAGATATTTAACTTGTTGTTTTGAGATTTGTGCTTTTTTCTGGGAGATTTTGTAGCCCCGGGGCCACAAGGAAATGAATAACTTCAATGATATTCTGCTCTGAGGCCTCCATGGTGGGACTACCTGTTCCTATGTCACCTACATACTACAGAATGGCCCCTTCTTTTAGGTGTTATTTCCCTTGGTTCTTTTCCTAGGGCCTAGGAGAACAGGTATGGGCTGTCCTGAAGCCCCTGAGGCAATACTGTCCAGGTATATTGTTGCATTTGGCCTGAGTGGAGGTTAGTCCACTCAAAGGCAAACAGAGACTGTGATGAGGGATGAACTGGGATGCAAAAGAAGGCATCCTTGAGGTCAAACACTGTAAACCATGCGGCAACTCCAGGAATCGGGACTAGTATATTAAAAGGATCGGCCACAAGGGAGTGTATAGGGACCACTGCCTCATTTACTGCTCTAAGGTCTTGCACCCTTCAATATTCCCCACTTGGCTTTACAATTGGCAGAATAGGGGTATTGCATGGAGGCTGACAGCTCATCAGGAGGCCATGTGTTAAGAATCTATCTACGAGGGGTTGCAAACCTTTTTTGCTTCCAGCTTTATGGGATATTGTCTCTTGTTAGGATAAGTGTCTTCTGGCTTAAGTCTAATTTTTACAGGTTGGGCATTTATAGCCTTCCCAGGGATTCCTTTGTCCTAAACTACAGGGTTTACTGCATGTGGGATATGGCTGGGACTAGGCCCTTGTTCTTCCAGCTGGTTTGTCTCAGTCAGACTCAAGAAAAGGGGCTGCTCGGGGCCTCCTAACCAGAGTATGGCTCTAAGGGAGCCCAGAAGGTCTGTTCCAATGGTGGGGTAGGACACTCAGGCACAACTAAAAAGCCAAGTGAGATCAAATGCTGTTCAAATTGGCAAGTGAGAGGCCCAGTGAAGTAACAGGTGCAAGGCTTTCCGTCGGCACCAGTCACAGCAGAGCTTTTGAAGAGGCCCAGAATGAGAGATCAGGACAGAGTTAAGTGGCGCCCGCATCAATTAAAAAATTGATTTCCTTACCTGCCATGTCAAGGACCACCTGGGGCTCCTCGATAAAGATGGACATCTCACTGCGGGGGAGCCGCCAGAATCCCTGGGCCACCTCAGGCGTCTATCATGGCCGTCTCGGGAGTGGGAGCCCCCCTTCCCCTTTGGGACTGGGGACAGTCCCACTTCTGATGACCTATTCTTTTGCAGACTAGGGATGGACCAGGAGGTTCTTTCTGGCACTTTTGGGCCCGGTGGCTGGTTGACTTACATTTGAAGCATTCCCCCTTGCTGGTTTTACCTCCAGGCAGATGGTTAAACTTCCTTGGCCCCCTTGGGTTGTCCTGCGGTTGTAAGACACGGCTGAAAGCTATGGCCATCAGTTTAGCTTGAGCCCTGGCCTGCCTGTTTTCACATCAGTTTCTCTCTTCCTCCTCTGCTTGATCTCGTTTATCAAATACCTCAAAGGCCACCTCTAGGAGTTGGGGCATGGGGTTTGTGGGCCTAATTGTAACTTTTGGAGTTTCTGCCTAATATCAGGGGTGGACTGGCTGATAAAATGTTTTCCCAGCAGAGATTGACCCTTAGGAGTAGATGGATCAATGTTAGCAAATTTTCTAAAATGCTTCACAAGCCGTCCCTGAAAGAGGGCTGAATTTTCTTTTTCTTCTTGGGTCACTCCTTTAACCTTTTCATAATTAACTGGCTTTTTGATACACTTTCTCATCCCTTCTAATACACATTGGATCATGCGGTTCCTAGCTTCTGTTTCCTCCTGGGAATTATAATTCCAATGGGGCTCCTGATTTGGGACTGCGTCTCCACCCATAACAAAGTGTTCCTGTTGGTTCCTGGCAAGCTGGTCACTGTGCTTTTGGGCTGCTGCCCAAATTCTCTGTTTTTCCTCAGGGGTACAGCAAGTAGATAGAACAGTTTGGACACCCTTCCAAGTTAAAGGCCAGAGTTAGGGCTGAAACCCTTCAGCAAACTTACTGTCATCTTCAGAAAATCGGCACAGTCTCTGTTTGCATTGGGCTAAGTCAGTTGAAGAGAAGGACACGTGTACTCTGTCCCTTTGCCATTTCCCTAAGAGGGCACATTTTCCTGATCCTGGGTGACAGGAAGTTTCACTACAAGTTACCCTGGAGGGACCAGTCTCTCCCTCCTGGGGTAGTGGAGGGTATAAAGGGACATAGGGAGGCGGAGCACAGGATTAGTCAGAAGGATCTGAAGAAGTAGGTGGCTCTGGAGAAGCAAGGGAAACTTGGTTTCCTCCCTGAGAATTGGGAAAGGTTAGAAGGGGATCATCTAAAATGGTAAGAGTGCTTTCTGATTCCCCAGGCTTTTGATTACACGAGCTGCTTAGAGCGGGATTTTGGTAAAGGACCATGAACATACCCTTGAACATAAGGAACCTCAGTTCATTTTCTCATCTTGTGACAGTAAAGATCCAATTGCAAGATGGTATTGTAACTTAGAGACCCATTTTCAGCCCATTTTTTTCCATTCCCTCCAACTTGTGTAAAGGCCAGGCAGTGTTCCAGTAGAATTTAAGTTTTTCCCTTTCCAGCCTATTGTTTTTTAATTTCCAATTTTTAAGAATACATTCCAGAGGTGTCTCTTCTGGCTTAGAAGAGGATCCTCCCATGTTGAGTAAACTGCAACCGAGAGCGCTCCTGGAGATAAAGTCCAGCGTCCCAGAGACATTTACTAGGAGGCTTCTGTCGGAAGGGTATCAGAGTGTCCTCTGAATTCCCTTCTTACCTAATAGGATGTTGAGTATCCTCTACTCTCCCATCAATTCCTAACCAGACGTCTCTCCAGTCGACCCAGTCCCTCGTGCGAGGGGTCCCCAATAGCGGCCATTTGAACCAATGCCAGTGCGTTTCCAGGTCTCCTTGAGGGGGATCTGTTGTCTATAAAGCTTGTGTCCTATAACAGTTTTCCCTATGTTGAGGTGTATTCCTCGAGACTGAGCATCTATAAAGCCTAGGCTGTGGGCTGCTTGGACCAGCCCAGTAGGTAGTCTATAACAGTGTATGGAGGTCCTAGAGGTGCAAAAAGGAACTCCTAGAGGAACTGGAGTTGGGTACAATGGAAAATGCCACAGGGTGTCAGGACCTGAGGGCCTAGAGGTGGGAGTATTCCCACAGGGGATATTTTTGGACATCGAGTAAGGTGCGAGACTAGACAGCAGAAGAACCCAAAACCCTTTCCCCTATCTGTTTAGCAGCTGTGATAAAATTGGGGAGAGCTTGATGATTCCATCTGACATAGGCAACAGTGAGTTTGGACAATGTTTCCCATGTAATTTAACATACAAAACGGACCCAATTAGTTTAGGATCTCTCTATATATATTTTAAAATATTTACTTATTTATTTATTTTGGCTGCACTGGGTCTTAGTTGTGGCATGCAGGGTCTTTGTTGTGGCATGCGGACTTCTTAGTTGCAGCATGCTGACTCTTAGTTGCAGCATGTGGACTTCTTAGTCATGGCATGCAAACCCTTAGTTGTGGCATGCATGCAGGATCTAGTTCCCCAACCAGGGGTCGAACCTGGGTCCCCTGCATTGGGAGCGCAGAGTCTTACCCACTGGACCAGCAGGGAAGTCCCAGGATCTCTCTTTAGGATTTGTCTCAAAGGGCTCCAGGGGCCCTTTGAAGCACCCCAAAGTTAGTTGGAGGTCAAAGGAACTTTAGTTAGAATTTGATATTTGGGAAGTCTGTCAAAAATCTCAAAAAGTTTTAAAACACCTGGTCAGATAGAATCAGAAGTCTCTGTGAAACAATTATTCCTTGAGCTAAGGTGAAAAAGAAGATTTCAAAAATAAATACAGATCACTTAGAGGCACAGAGACTCACAAAACCTGGTATCAAAAGCAGCATTCCAGGAAAACTTTGTTCTCTTATGAGAGAGAGACCAAATCCAGTCTTGTGTCAGCCTACTCTTAATAAAATCCATTTACTAATTAAATTTAATCCAACCTTAGAAAACCCTGACCACATACAAAATTCTTCTCTCAATGTTCCTCTTCTGCAAACCTTCTCCAAGTTTCTGTAGCCATACTTCATCCCTTATTCTTTCCATCTAGAAATAACCAGCTTTAGGACAAAAATCACGCTTTTTCCTTTAACAAAATAATTTCCATTCCTCATACTTTCTTTTCTGAAAACACACATCCTACTTTCCTTAAGCAACTATGAACTGTCTTTTTCATTAGCATGCTATAGATCGGTAGAGAACATCTCAAGGTGGCACAAAACAGCTTTAGTTTCTGTCTCACAAGAAGACAAAAGTAGGCAAATTTATACCTGTTTAGCAAGTAATGTTCCAATATTTTACCTTATTTGAAATGGCCCAAATACTCAATGAATTCTTATCATTTAACTTAATTTAGTTTCAGTTTACCAAGATTTGGAGAGACTGTTTTAGATGGAAGCTTCCAAGACATAATTATTCCTATAGAGTTTACCAAAAAGCTCTCATCCCAGTTACATTTACTTAAAAATTTAATCACATCAGTTTATTTCCCTGTTGACAGATTTTATAACAGGAACAATACGTACTTATGGACTTCCAGTAACCCTAGATACAATGAAAGTATTGTACTTAATACTGATGACTCTAAAGATGGGTCTGTATTAATTAAATCCACAAACTTAAGCTAGACAAGTTAATTTCTAGAGAACCAGAGATCTCATAGTTTTTCCGCTTGAATTTAAAATGGCCCCTTTTTTCCCCTCAGTCTGGGGGACTACAGATGAATCTGGTAATTCCTGAGAGCCCAGGCAGAATAGTTACATTGCAAGAACAGAGAGAGATGCAAGCCCTTCCAGCTCAGGTAGAAAGAATAGTTACATTGCAAAGGAACAGGAGAGAGATGCAAGCCTCTTGAGTCCAGGTAGAACAGTTACGTTGCAAGAGCAGAGGAGGGAAAATGCAAGCTCCTTTCTTTTCTTTTTGTTCTCTAAAATCCCGCTAAGTAACCCAAGGCTGGAGTCTCAGGCAATGTGGGCTGCGTTTGTATTTCAAGGCTTAAATGCTCCACTGTGCCCACAATTTTGGCAGAGACTTGCAGGAGCAGCTGGACAGACAAAACTGAGACAGGCTTGGACCTGGGACCCTTTGCTGCAGTGCTGCAGTGCTTGCACCTGGACACACCTGTCCTCCAGCAACAAAATACAAAGAAACGGCATGGGGCTAAAAGTAACTATGTGCATGCGCAGTTGGGGCAAATTCTGGACAACGATACAAAGAGACCAAAAAACCCAACTGCCCCGTTTGAAGAGAACAAACAGGGTACTGTGCATGCCCCCTGCACACACCACCACCTAAGGGGTGGGCAGATCACCTAAGCCATGCCTCCAGCCCCACCCCTGGATACAACCGTACCCTCACCCCATGTAAGGAACAAGCTCGCCCCCCTTCTGGGAGCGAGCGAGCAGGAGGACCTGTTGTTTGTTCTCCCTCCTCCTTGCTGCAGCAGGGGCCCTAATAAAGCCTTGCCTGAACTTCTTGTCTGGCCTCTGATCAGTTTCTACTGATTGAGGACATGAACCCTGGTCAGTAACGTAGTTTGTGGCGCCCAATGTGGGGCACTTGTCCCCTTCTGGGAGAGGATCTGGGCACCTCCAGGACCAGCGAACATTGCTTCCCCGTGGGTGACACGTGGCCGCCTGAACCTCTTGTTTCAGCATCACTGCCTTTGGCAAGTCTGACTTCCTGGCCCCTGGGGGCCTCAGTAGCCTCATTCAGGCAATGCTTTCCCTCCCCTCCCCCTTTTCCTTTTCCCTCTTCTGAAATCTCTCTACTTGTCTCTCTATGTCCCATCCTTCCAAGAGAGTGGACGTCAGGCAGCTATAGTATCACTCGTCTCAGGTTGTGAGACCTGCTCCCTCTGACCGGCAGCAGCTCACCTTGATGGGTGACAGGCAGAGGTGGGAGAGGCTCACCTCACACTGTGCAGACTTTGGTCCAGTGGGCTCTCCCTGACGGCAGATTTATGAGAGTGATAGAGGTTCAAACCTCATATGGCAGAGTGGCTGGAAGTCCTATCATCCCAACGTTCTCACCTTTACTTTCCTGCCGCCAAGAGAAGCCCCACTGGGAACAGGCTGATTTCTATATACTGGTGTATGCGGGGTTGAGAGTCCCACCTGTGGCTTGCTGTCCCACGGACGGGGTACAACTGGCTGGTTTCCGGGTTTGATCACCCCAGTGGACATTGAACAGGGTCCTCCCTCCTTCACTGGCCCTTCCGGAAGCGTGCAGGTTGGTGTCTGAATACACACCCACGGGGGGGGGGGGGGTTGAAATGGCAATCTCTCTCTTTCTGTCTCTTTCTCTTTTTTCAGTCTTTTCTGTCCCTCCTCCCTTTACCTCTCCCTTGGTCCTCATACCTGCATTCCCATCTCCTTCATCCTAAAAGCTTCTTGTTTGTGTCTTTAAGTTTTGTGATTGGCATCTTTGTTTGTGATGTAGTTCTGTCTGTCCAGCTGCTCCTGCAAGTCTCTGCCAACATTGTGGGCAGTGGAACATTACGAACAGCCCACATTGCCTGAGACTCCAGCCTTGGGTTACTCAGTGGAATTTTAAAGAACAAAAAGAAAAGATAGGAGCTTGCACTTTCCCTCCTCTGTTCTTGCAACGTAACTATTCTACCTGGGCTCGGGGGTCTTACACCTCTCTCCTATTCTTTCTGCCTCAGCTGGAAGGGCTTGCATCTCTCTCTGCTTTTGCAATGTAGCTGTTCTACCTGAACTCTCAGGAACTACCTGATTCATCTGTAGTCCCCCAGACTGAGGGGAAAAAAGGGGGCCATTTTAAATTCAAGCAGGAAAACTATGAGATCTCTGGTTCTGTAGAAATTAACTTGTCTAGCTTAAGCTTGTGGATTTAATTAATACAGACCCATCTTTAGAGTCATCAGTATTAAGTACAATACTTTCATTGTATCTAGGGTTACTGGAAGTCAGTAAGTGCATATCTTTCCTGTTACAAAATCTGTCAACAGGGAAAATAACCTGATATGATTGAAATTTTAAGTAATGTAACTGGGATAAGAGCTTTTTGGTAAAGTCTAGGAATAATTATGTTTTGGAAATGTCAATCTAAAACAAAACCGTCTCTCCAAATTTTGGTAAATTTGAAACTAAATTAAATTAGATGATAGGAATTAATCGAATATCCAGGTCATTTCAAATGAGATAAAATATTGGAACATTGATTGCTAAACAGGTCTAAATTTGCCTACTCTTGTCTTCTTGTGAGAGAGAAGTTAAGCTGTGAGTTGCCACCTTGAGATGTTCTCTACCAATTTATGGAATGCTAATGAAAAAGACAGTTCATAGTTGCTTAAGGAAAGTAGGATGTGTGTTTTCAGAAAAGAAGGTATGAGGAATGGAAACACATTTTGTTAAAGGAAAAAGGGTGATTTTGTCCTAGAGCTGCCTATTTCTGAATGGGAGAAGAATAAGGGACGAAGTATGGCTACAGAAAGTTGGAGAAGGTTTGCAGAAGAGGAACATTGCGAAAGAATTTTGTATGTGGTCAGGGTTTTCTAGGGTTGGATTAAATTTAATTAGGTAAATGGATTTTATTAAGAGTAGGCTGAGGCAAGATTTAGTTTCTCTCTCTCTCTTATGAGAATATAGTTTTCCTAGGAATAGGTTCAAAGTTAGCCTCCACCTCTGCCCCACAAGGCATTTACCCCCTTCGGGAAGTAGCTGACGGAAATGGAGGGATTACTAGAGTGCATGTCCCCTTCTCGAAGGGAGACTTAGCAATCTGTAAGGAGAAGTTTGGCAGGTTCTCAGAGAACCCTGACAAGTTTAGGGATGAATTTATCAGGCTGGGATTGACATTCTCTCTCACCTGGCAGGACATCATGGTCATTCTGGCCCACTGTTGCACCCCAGATGAAAAGGAGCATATACTGAGAAAGGCCAGGGGACACACAGATGGCCTACTGGCCACCCATCCACATCACTAAATGTATCAGGTGGGTGGGGATGCAATCCAGGAACATGGCCCACACTGGGCCTATGAAGATCGTGTAGGCCAGGCTAGGATGAGACATTATATTACTTGTCTATCAGAAGGAATGAAAAGGTGTGTGGTGAAGTCTGTACATGACGATAAGGTCTGAGAAGTTACACAGGAAAAAGGTGAAAAGCCGGCAGTCTTCTTGAGCTGGGTGACAGGCATTCAGGAAATACACCAATACAGACCCGAGGCCACAGAAGGGAGGACGCTATTGGCCGTGCATGTTGTCACCCGGGCTACTCCTGATATCAGGAGAAAACTACAAAAGCTTGAGGCTGGGCCCCAAACCCCGTTGTCAGCCTTGGTAGAGGAGACCTTCAAGGTCGGTAACAACTGAGACTTAACGGAGGATAAGGATAATCTTTATCCAATAAGGATAAGAGGCTGATGAAGAAAAGGGAGCTTTTGGCTGCTCTGATTCGCCCACCACCTCGAGGGGCCCGAGCCAGTGTGCCTTCTGTCGGAAAAGGGGGGCACTGGAAGGGGAAATGTCCTGAGCGCCCTCCTGTGGGAGGCCCAAGGGGCAACCCCGACCTGCCCCAGGTCCTTGTGAATCTCCCGGATGAGAGATTCCCGCACACCAGCTGAAGAGGCCTGAGTGCCCGCCCAGCTCCAGATCCCACCGGATCCATCCTCGTTACGCCAGCGACACTTCAGCTCACCCTCCACGTGGCAGTTAGGAGAACCGAACTTCTTGTAGACACTGGAGCCGCCTGCTCTGTTCTGACTGGGGCAGCTGGCCCCCTCTGCCACCGTGACTGTACTGTGACGGGCGTTGATGGACGGCCACAGGTAAGGCGATTTATATCTCCGCTCGCCTGTGGAATCGGCTCCATTGATATTACTCACTCCTTTTTGTATATGTCAGAATACCCTGTCGCTCTCCTCAAGAGAGATTTGCTCAATAAGTTGGGAGCTGGTGTATTCTTAGGACAGGGTGAGGTCCAAGGAGGTAAAGAATTCAAACAGAGAATGCATGTGTTAGTAGCCCCAGATGACCCACCTGCTGGGTATCAAAATATTCCCCAAGAAATCAGAGAACAGGTAGATCCTGCAGCTTGGGCTACCTCAGTGCCAGGAAGGGCAAAATGTGTTCCCCCCGTAAAAATAAGCTTAAGGCCTGGGGGAAAACACCCCTGGAAGAGGTAATATCCTTTAAAGCCCAAGGCCCTGAGGGGAATCTAACTGCTGCTCAGCAAATTACTAAAACATGAATTCCTAAAACATGAACTGCTGCTCAGCAAATTCCTAAAACATGAACTCATTCCTAAAACTGCAATCCCCTTGCAGCATCTGATCCTCCTAGTACAGAAGCCTAACGGGGAGCAGAGCGGGGAGCGTCGGTTTGTGCAAGACTTATGAGCAGTGAATGAGGCCATCATTCCTGTTCATTCACTGGTGCCAAACCCATAGACCCTCCTCGCCCAGGTGCCAGGGAGCGCTCAGTATTTCTCTGTGTTGGACCTCAAGGATGCATTTTCCTGTATTCCCCTACATCCAGACTCTCATTACCTTTTTGCCTTTGAGGGGAGGGACGCTGACCCCCTGGAGGCTGCCCAATATACATGGACGTTGCTTCCGCAGGGTTTTCGGAACAGCCCCTATCTTTTTGGAAGTGCGTTAGCAAGGGAACTGAGGGAACTGAGCCTTGAGAAGGGAACTCTGTTACAATATGTTGATGATTTATTAAGGAGTGAAACCAAACAAGATTCATATCAAAATACTGTTAGGGTCCTAAATTTTCTGGCAAAACGGGGATATATAGTCTCTCCAATCAAGGCTCATTTATGGAACAAGCTTGACCCTCGCCCCCTTGGGGAGTGGCAAGCAAGGCAACCTGTTGTTTGCTCTCCCTCCCCACTGCTGCAGCAGGGGCCCCAGCAAAGCCTTGCCTGAGTTTCTTGTCTGCCCTCTGATCAATTTCTATTGATTAAGGAGACCAAGAGCCCTGGTCGATAAAAAAAACTACATAAAACAGATACCAGTGACAAAAACCTAAAGACAGAAGAAGTTTTCAGGATAAAGGGGGTGGGAGTGAAGGTATAAGGACCAAGGGAGAGGTAAAGGGAGGAGGGACAAAAAAGACTGAAAAAGAGAAATAGCAGGAAAATAAAGGTGAGAATACTGGGATGATAGGACTTCCAGCCACTCCACGAGATGAAGTTTGAACATCTACCACACTCATAAATCTCCCATCAGGAAGAGCCCGCTGGACCAAGGTCTGCACGGTGTGAGGCGAGCCTCTCCCACCTCTACCTGTCACCCGTCAAGGTGAGCCGCTGCCAGCCAGAGGGAGCAGGTCTCACAATCTGAGAGGAGTGATGCTGTAGCTGCCTGACGTCCAATCTCTCAGAAGGATAGGACAGAGAGAGAAGCAGAGAGATTTCAGGAGAGGGAAAGGGACAAAGGGGAGGCGGAAAGCATTGCCTGAAAATGAGGGTACTGAGGCCCCCAGGAGCCAGGAAGGCAGACTTACCAAACGTGGTGACGCTGAAACAAGAGGTTCAGGTGGCCACGTGTCACCCATGGGGAAGCTGAATTCACTGGTCCTGGAGGTGTCCAGATCCTCGCCACAGAAGGGGACAAGTGCCCCATGTTGGGCACCGTAAATCTAATACCAGTCAGTGTTCTTGGCCTTCCCCAATCAATAGAAATTGATCAGAGTCCAGACAAGAAATTCAGGCAAGGCTTTATTGGGGCCCCTGCTGCAGCAAGGAGGAGGGAGAACAAACAACAGGTTCTCCTGCGCGCTCGCGCGGGGAGGTGGGGCGAGCTTGTTCCTTACGTGGGGTGAGGGTAGGGGTGTGTCCAGGGGTTGGGCTGGAGGTGTGGCTTAGGTGGTCTGCCCACCCCTTAGGTGGTGGGGTGGGCAGGGGGCATGCGCAGTACCCTGCTTGTGCTCCAGGCTCTTCAAAAGTGGCAGTTGGATTTTTTGGTCTCTTTTGTCCAGAATTTGCCCTAACTGCATGCATGCAGTTATTTTTAGTCCCATGCCATTTCTTTGTATTTTGTTGCTGGAGGAGAGGTGTGTCCAGGTGCAAGCATCGCAGAACTGCAGCAAAGGGTCCCAGGTCCCAGCCTGTCTCAATTTCTCTGGCAGACGGTGGTCACGCAGCTCGGTCCTGGGGTTCTCTCTGCCCAGTTCTTCCTCTGACCACGTGGACCCTAGGCACATCCTTGTTTCCCAGCTCCTGGGGAGCCTGGGGAATCTTGGGCTATTTGGGTGGGGTCCCGAGGGGAGTGTTAAGCAGGAGGTGGTCTGGAAGCCAAGCATGTGATCCTGGGCAAGGAGGCGCAGACAGGAGGGGCCGGTCAGTCTGGGCAGTGAGTTCAGGGCACCAGATCCCCCGGAAGGACGGCTTTGAGCTGTGAGTTTGGGGGCGTTTGTCCGGAAGGATCATCGTATGTCCCGTGTAGAGATGACCGACTGCTCACCCCTGCTCCCCAGAGAAGGGCTGGTGGTTGGTCCTGGCCATGGCCCAGACTCTCTGATCCTTGAAAGGGATGCTTCTGGCACACAGAGCTGGGCTTCACGGAATCAGGCCCATTTCAGTGAGTACTTCTGGAGAACTCCCTGTGAGACGCCCAGGGGGTGCTTGGTACCAGCAGCACGAACATGGACATGACAGAAGCCCTGCCTCCCCTGGGAGACAGGCCAACCGGTGCCCATGATCCAGTCCAAGGAGACAGAGTTCTTCCGATGGGAGTCAGGACAGCTTTGGAAAAGAGGTGACACTTGGCCTGGGCCCTGAGGGATGAGTAGGAGTCTTGAGAGCAAAGGTAGCCCAATTCCAGGTAGAGGCAGGGCCAGGCAGAGGGCCCCCAGCAGGGATTGCACACCTTCTGGGTTTCCTGGGCCCCGGCTCTGTCTGTGCCCACGTCTCAGGGCCTCCCAGCCTAAGGCCCACATTCACCCTTCTTCCCTGGGCTCTTGTCTGGATGTGTCCCTAGCTCTCAGTCTGGGAAGGGAGACCACCAGACCACCAAGGACTCGGGGGCTCTGTACACATTTGTAAGGGCCAGTCGTGTCCACGTGCTGTGTCCCGGGCTGGCTGTGGCCATGCCATCCTCTCCTGGGCTGCACTGAGAGGAGAGATGCTGTGCACAGGGGTCCACACCGTCCCTCGTATGAGAGTGTGTGTGGACACCCGCTTTGAATGCACAGGTCTGTTTGCCCTCAGGACATGCACAGGACAGACCCGTGTTTTTCAGGCTCCTCTGGTGACAAAGTGTGAGTGGCCACTGTGGGCATTGCTGGCCTCTGTCGAGATACTTGCTATCCATCCAGGTGTGTGTCAGGACTCACTCACGTCTCCACAGCCTGTTCCCCCCGAAAATCCACTGAGACGTTCCTACAATTGCTGAAAACCTCATCTCACTCCTACACCTGGATATTCACTCTCCGGCAAAAAAAGCCACGTCACTTCCGTTTCCTTTGCAGTTTTAGTGAACTTACAGCCATCTGAGAAAATGGACAACCTGTTGTGGATTTTTTTGGTTACATCACTTTATGGAAAATATGACTGACAGACAAAAGCTGCACACATCCAATGTGTACACTTAAGAGTTTGGAGGTTGGGATCCACGTGAGAAAGCTCCCGCTGTCCAGGCTATACACGGATCACCTTCACGTTTTTGTTTAATGTTTTTCTTTTCCGGTGTTGAGAGAACTTATTCAACATCTGACCTGTCAGCCCAGGTGCAAGTCCACGGCAGTGTCAGCTCCAGGCCCTATGTCGTAGAGTACACATCCAGAAATTGTCCATCTTGTAAGTAAGATTTATATCCTCTGACCAACATCTCCTCCAGTTGCCTCCTTCCAGCCCTGGGAGCCAGCATTCCACTTTCTGCTTTGAGTACTTTGGAGTCCTCATGAAAGTGGAATCAAGCAGTGTTTTGTCCTCTGTCTGGCTTCCGTCACTAAAATTTCCTCCTGGTCCATCCACATGAATGCAACATCCTTCTGCTTCGAGGTTGAATGGTGGTCCAGAGACACAACCTCTCTCGGGTTTTCCTGCACGTCTGGTTGCTTCTCACACCTGATCATATTGCCTTGCTTCTTTGTTGCAAACACCAAATGGCAAAACGACATCTTCCAGCCAGGACTGAGTCCTGTGCTTGGACACCAGGGAACGGTGACCATGGAACCTGCTTGGAAAAAAAGAAAAAAATCACAGGGAATTCTCAGGCAGTCCAGTGGTTAGGGCTCTGAGCTTTCACTGCCGAGGGCCAGGCCAAGATCTCAGGGAGGAGTGGGGGGAGGATGAGATGTGAGCTGGTCTCGGGCACCTGGGCACCCCGAGGAGGGGAGGCCTGGGCAGGGTTCAGAGCCCCTGCTCCCGGGAAGACAGCAGCTCTAAGCAAGTCGGGCGGGGGTGGGGTGGGGACAGAAAGTCAGGGTCAAAGCCCCTTCTCTCCCCCCATAGGCACCATCTACTCACTGATGCCGGGCTTCTAGAAACCCACCTTTTTCTCTGTCCCCAGGCGTGGTATCCTTACTCCTTCTCTGATCCAGTGTGGCCACCAGAAACCATTCTCAAGCCCCCAGCCCACACAAGTGAGTGACTTCCCATTGTGACTCTGCTGTGGCCACTCCCGGGGACCCTGAACTGTGCTACTCAACGTGTGGACCAGAGGCAGGGACAGCACCGTCCCCTGGGAACCGACTAAGAGGCACATTCTCCGGGCCTGAACAGACCTGCTGGGTCAGGATCCTGGAGGAGGGCAAGGCCCAGGGTAGGGGGCATCCACAGGCCTCTGGGGGATGCTGGGCCCCTCGGAAGTGCTCCAGTAGCTGCGGACAGAGGATAAAGGCCTGTTTTGGGGGCACAGAGGCAAAGTCTTGTCTGGAAAGAGTGTGCTGTGTCATCGTCCCAGAGCTGGTTTGTGCCCCAGCTGGATGCTGTGACGGTCTCTTCCTCGGACGCAAACCCAGCACACAGGAGTCGTGTGCCCTCTGAGCTGTGGCCCCGAGGCGCCGAGACACTGGCGTCTCCTGCGGGCTCAGCTCAGCCTCCTGAGCGCCTTGGCTTCCTCCCCTCTCTCTGCTTCCCCCTCACTCACTCTGCCTCCTCCGGTGACAGCCCCCGACAAGGGGGCACCCAGGCCCAGGGTGTGTCAGTGGCCACCCTCCGGTCACACCTCTGGAGAGAGGGCGTGTCCATCAGCTAGCCAGGCCCCAGGCTGAGATGCCGGGGCGGAGTGATTGTGTCATGGGAGACGCAGGGATTTGGCGGGAAGCTCCTGCTTCTAGGACCTGCAAGTCTTCTCCCCCAGCACCCGCCCAGGGGCTGGGGCGTCTGTGTTCCAGAACTCGAGGGGGCTGGGGGCCACGGGGGACAAGGACACACCTGCACTTGTCCAGACCTCGGCCCTCTGCTGCTTTCTTAGCGTGAATACACTTCCCCTCTGGGCAGGCCGCCTTCTGTCACCCACAAGCTGGCTCTGGGCCACTCATCCTCTTTGGCTCTGTCCCTCTTCTTCTCGCTGACCCGCACCTACTGCTGCGTCCAGAGACCCCCTTCCAATTCACCCCTTTGCAATTGTGTCCTTGATTCAGCGTCCGAAACTGGGACACACAACTCAGCCTCCCCTCCCACTGAGGTGCCGAGGTGGGTGTATGGCTGGGCTTCAGCTGCAGGGGTCCCTCCTCCACGGCTGGTCCTTCTCCACCCACCCTGCCTGGGTCTCGCTTCTCTTTCCTCAACAGGAGGCAATTTTATCAGCTTTGGATGGAGGAGGCAGGGTCACAAGAGGGAAGGGACAGGGTGTGATGCCAGAGGGGAGGACCAGGGCCAGGAGTATGTCCCGGAGCAGATGAACTGGCCCAATGCCCAGGGAGGCTGGGTGGGAGCCGGCGCAGGGAAGGGCGAAGCCTGGGTGTCCGGGCACCCACAGCCATGCTGTGTCAGCAGTGGACGTGCAGGTGGGCTCAGCCCTGGGCCCTGCTCCTGCTTCTCTTAGGTCCCCAGCTCGTGGTGACTCACAGCTGGCAGCCCCAAGGGGAAGGGAATGGTGAAGACCAGGCAACCTTGGAGCTTTACTTCCCTGCCACCGTGGAGTACGCCGTACATGTGTTCAACCAGAGGAGCCAGGACAGCAATGCCTACAAGGTGGTGCGAATCCTGAGGTCGTGGAAGGAGCCGGTAGGTACCACATCCTCCCCCCTCCTGCACGGGCCCACACCTGCTGCTAATGAGGGTCAGGAGGGGGTTGTCATCAAGGGATCTCTATCACCATTTGAAACCCATAATATAGAGGGATAAACTCTATTTGGTTAGTTTCAGCTTTTATAAAAAAAATAACTTGGGAATTTTTTAAACTGTCAGTCTACTCACATGTAAGGTGTGTTTTCAGTTTTCATCATTTCTGACCTTGTTTAATGAAGAATGACCAAATATGGAGTAAGAGGGGATGAAACCATTTAGTAAAAATAAAGAGCCAGACAGAAGATACTGGATTAGAGAGATTTAGACAAGATTTCATGGAAATAACATTAAAATAGGTTAGTTTAGGAAAAACAGAGAGAGAGAGATACACAGAGACGCCCACAGAGGGAGGGGGAGAGCGGCTCGGGAGTCACAGGCCCCGCTGGTCCTGAGGAGCCTCTGGGAGCTCACAGCCTCTCCTCTGACTCCACGTGTTCTGGGCTCCCTCTGGGTCCCCACCTACGTGGACTGAGTGTGATTTATACTCTTCCCAGATGGCATTCTTAACCCTAAAATGTTCCCCTAGCAATGCAAGTCTCTGCAGAATGCAACCAGGGGTGTGATTTTCACGTGGGCTGCAGACACGAACACCGAGAACACTCCGGAGGAGGGGCACTTCTGGTCCTGTGTGTGGCTGTGTGCGCGTGTGTGGTTGTGTGCGTGTGTGTGGTTGTGTGTGTGTGCTTTGTCTGAATGCTTGTGTGTGGTGGGGCGCTGGGGCGTCACTCCCTCTGCACCTCTGGGTTGAGTGATAGAAGGAAGGCAGAGGGCCCTCCACGCTGCTGGGCTTAACTCCGTGGACACTGGAGCTGGTCCTGGCTGGTCCTGCTGCCCTGCACCCTCCAGCTGGGCCTCTGTCTATGGTCTTTGGCCTGGAGTCCAAGACTGACTCTGGGTGTTGGAAATAAAGGCCGGATGGAGCCAGAAGACACTGTAAGGCTGAAGGACCAGGGAGTGGAGAAGAGGACAGAAACCTTCAGAGTGCACTTTGTGAGAGGGGTGGTGTTTCATAGAGCCATCGTCCCAATCCTGTGAGTGCGCCTGTGTGCTTGTATTCTCGTGTGTGTGTGTGTGTGTGAATGTGTGTGTGGGGGGGGGGGTGCAGGGAATGGGTCCACTTCAAGGTCTGTACAAACGCAGGCAAATGGCATCGTGTTCTCCACGGAGCTGCAGCTCGGCCGAACCAGGTGTGGGAAATTTGACGAAGACATTGACAACTGTCCGTTTCAAGCAAGTCCAGACGTGAACAATGTAAGACACACGACAGCAGCCCTCAGGTTACAAGGCTGTGGATGCTGCCTCGGGGCAGGGGGCGTGGGGAGTGATGACAATGTTGTTCCAAGGGACACGGAGGGGCATTTGCAGGACGGAACCCAGCCAGGCAGGCCAGCCCCGGTGACTTGTACGCCCCTGGCCTGTCTAGCCGCTGCACCCCAGGTCACACTGGGGTCAGGTTTCTCCTGACCACTTGGGTCCGGGTCACCTGGGCCAGAGACGGGAATGTGCCCTCCCTGGTGTTCACCCACCTCCCTTCCCTGCCTTCAGGAGAAGTGCGGAGGGGGGCGGCAACAACATCACCTGGGCTGAGTAGCCCCCTCTCGGGTCCCCCTACCACTGACCCAGAGCCCGAGGGGTGGAAGCTGAGGAGCCCCACTGCCCTCCCTCCCAGGCCCTGCCCTGGTGATAAGGCGGGTGAATCCCGCCCCGGGACAAACCCGAGTTGGATCAGAGGCCCTGCTGGGACGCTGGGGTCATGGGTCACACTGGGACATCCTGGGGGATGGGTCCCTGGAGACCACAGAGCTGGAGAGGGGAGAATGACCCAGGTGCCTCTGGGGTTAGGAGAGAGTCCCAGGTCGGGAACAGTCAGGACTGAGGGCCAGAGCCTGCACCCCCAGCTGCCCACCCCAGGAAGGCAAGGTTGGGGGGATGCTGGCTTTAGAGCTCGAGCCACACGCTTCCCAAGGCCCCTCCCGCCACTCTCTGTCCCTGTGCTTTGTCCCGTAGACCATCACCTGCTTCTTTACAATCGACGCTGAACCCTGGAGAACAAAGTTTCAACTCCTGAACAACACCTGCTCGGAGGGCTCCGCTGAATGAGACCACACCCTGCCGTGGCCCTTCAGTGGCTGAGCAGCTCTGGTTCTGTCCTCTGTATGAGCAGGTGTCTGGGTGTCACATCCGGGCAATGTGGACATTCCTCCCTGTCATTTCCTCCTGTAGAATTGGTCATTAAACGTCAGCACTGCAAGCAGCTTTGTGTCACCTGGTTCCAGAGGTTGGGTGCTGGGCAGCTGAGGCTGTCCTGCCAGCAGGGCAGCCGGCTGAGCCCAGGGGCTGGGTCTCTCCTCCGTGGACACATGAGCCAGCCGCAGGTGCCACAAGGTAGGAGCACAGGTGCGTCTGAGCAGTGTCTCCAGGCTCAGCATCCCTGCCCCAGGGCGGCCATTCAGAGGTGGCTGTGCAGAAGCCCATGGCTGCCCTGGGACTCTTGGTAGCAGCCACGTGGACCTTCTCCCTCCTTGCCTCCTCTCCTTGTGCTGCCTGCAATCACCTCCTGAATCAAAACCTGCTCTCAAGTGTGTGTCGCAGGGTCTCCTGGAGAGGGGACCCTTTGTGTGGTGTGAGGACTTCTTCAGGATGCGTCCTCCACACACACCTGGCTGGCTTCCCAGGCCCGTGACTCCGGCAGGGCCAAGGGGAACCCAGACACGGGCATCCTCGCTGTTGGTGGGCGTTGCTGTGCTCTTGTCCCCCTGCCACCTGGGCCTGGACCAGGCAAGTTGCTCTCCAAGACCCTCCCCCACCCCTCCTCCTTCTCCCCCTGAGGCCTTTCCTGACTTCCGGCTGTTTCCGCCAAAGGAAGCTTAAAGGATCCTTTACGCACTGTGCTTCCCATCATGTTTCCAAGGAATCGACGCCACAATTCTCCTTAAGCAACTCCTGGGAAAGGGTCTCCTCTGAGGTCACCCCAATGTGGGGAAGCTGCCCGGCCCTTCATGAGCTCACCCCTTTCCTGGGGCTGTGGAGGGACCCTGGGAGGGGCGTCAAACCCGGCTTCTGCCAGGGATGGTGCGCTGCCTGCCAGCCCACACGCGTGGGGCTTTGCCAGTGCACCTGCCCCTGGAGGGGAGCTGCAGGGCCTGGGTTTGTCCCGACACCACTATCCCTCACTAGTCCAGAAGGTAGGACACCTGCGCTGCTTAGCTTGGTGAGCGCAGGTGTGGACTGAGGGACCTGTCCTGGTGGGAGGAGCCTCCTCCCTGACCCTGAGCACCTCTGCCAGGAATGGTGTGTGCTGGGCCCCTTCCTCCCACTGGAATCTGTGCACTGAAGAATCAGGGAAGTGGGTTTCTGGCCCTGTTGTCCATCCCTGGGCAACACCTCGCCGGAGGCAGAGGCAGGATTGCTGGGCTCCAAGCGCAGCCCACAGCTAAGGCAGGCACCCCCTCTCCTGAAACAAGAAACTAGTGGGGACTCTGCCCTCCCAGCTGCTGACCTGTCGGCCACAGGCTCTGGGTCACCAAGGCTTGCAGCTGGGCATCGAGAGGGCCATGAAAGGAAATGCAGCATCAGTGACCAAATGCCTTGCCTCCAAGTGTTCTGCTCTGTGCCCACTTTCCCATCTGCCAGGGGCACATTCGGACACTTTCCTCAGCTTTCCCACGTGTCAGGGTCCAGGCACAGCCCTGGGGCTCAATAAATAAGGACTCAACACAAAGGAATAAGCAGGTGGAGACTTTGGGAGGACTTTGCAGTTGCCTGGGCCTCTCCGGTGGACAGGAAGGGGCGGGGCTGTCTGGTTATGGACGCAGGGTCACGCCCAGCAGCTGGCCGTCCCTTCCCTGTGTACTCCTCAGCCCGCTCCCCCCGTCTGCACCTCCCCCAGCCCTGGTCCCCAGACTCCCAGGGAGCTAGAACAGCCGTGGGATTTGGACCCTAGTTTCCTCGTGGCGGTGGTCAGCCCGGGAAGCAACATGGCCTGCTGGAAGGTGCATTTGTGACTCTTTCTCTTTTTCCCCCCCCCCAAATTCTTGATGATCTATGCTGGGGGGAGAGGGGTGAATGAAAAGGGCGAGGGAGATTAAGAGGTACAAAAGTCTAGTTATAAATGAGGTACAGGATGGAAGGTCCAGCATGGGGGCAGTCAATAACATTGTAATAACTTTGTATCAATAGGGGGACAGATAGTAACTAGACTTATCTTCGGGATCACTTTGTACAATAGAGGACTATTGTTGTGCAGTTGGAACTCACAGTGTTGTAGGTCAATTACACTGTAATTTATAAAAAAGAACTGAGATATTTCTCCCCCAGGTCCTGCATTGGCGGAGGGCTCCTCTCAGGAGCGTCAGGCACCCTGCTGTCCAGCCCACCCCTCACAGATGCTCACCGCAGGCAAGTCCTGCCAGAGGAGGAGTCCCAGGGAGGGTTCACCTGTCAGCCAGGTGGGCTCCGACCTGCTCCTGTGTGGTTGTTGACACTTACCTGGCTGGCTGGCCCTCACCTGCACACCAGTGCTGTAGTTTCCACACCTACGTTTTGGAACGTACTTCCTTCTTGTCATGTTGACCCGCTTCACCATCTCAGCCCAGCCCTACACATACACACACACACAGACATACACACACACACAGACACACACACAGCGAGAGCCTGCCTCTTCCACGGCCTCTGCCGAACCGTATCTCCTGGTCATCACACCTTTAAGCCTCCCCTCCCACACTGAACCAGAGCTGATCTAGGTGACCAACAACACAAAGAGTTGATGGTGTGTCACATCTGAAGCTGGGTCACCGAGGGCGCTGTGGCTTCCCTCCCCGTCTCTTGGACACTCTGTCCAGAGGAACCGATCTCCCTTACCCAGCGCAGAGAGGCCAAGTGGAGAGGCCCGCACCGAGGATAGCAGAGACCACCTGCCGACAGCCAACGCCAGCCAGCAGCCGGGAGGGCAAGCCGCCTGGAGAGTGGGTTCTCCGGGGCCAAACTCACCTTCAGACGAGGGCAGTGCCGTCAGAGCCTGAGTGTGACCTCGGGCTAGCTGACATCAGCCAAGCTACCCCAGACCCCTGGTGCACAGACACCACGGAGACATAAATACGCTGCTTAAGCACCAAGGGCGGGGTGATCAGTCAGGCAGCATTGGATTATACCTCTTACCCTGTGCGAGCGCACACACGCATGCACACACACACACACGTGCACAAAGGCAGCCTCCTCTCCGTGTACCACCACTCTTGCATTTTTCTGCCTCAATTCAAAACCCAAAGTAAAACACTAATCTCCAAATGATACCGCTAGCTCCCGGGTTGGATCGGGGGATGAAAACTGTTTCTAAAGCCATTTTGCTGTGTTTTCCAGAGCCCTGGGCAGGGAGATTTCTGTGGAAATCCATGGATGGACATTCTCAACGCATCTTCAGAGCCTTGCAGAAACTACCTACCAGCCTGAAGCGGTGGAGGGGTGGGTCTTCCTATTAGTTCCACACAAAGAGCTGTCAGCGAAAAGTAACTTGTGCCGAGTTTGGTGAAATACGGAAACAGGTTCGTGTTCTCTTCCATTCATTGGGAGCAGACTGCTCCTGCTGGTAAATGAGTTGACCGAGCAGAAGACACTACACAGCCCGGAACCACATTCTCAGGCTCCACGCCTGAAGAATGCACAAAAAAGCAAGAAGGCTACAAAATGAAGTCGATAGGTCAGATGTGTTATTTAAATGTTTTGGGAGTGTCTTTGCTTCTTTAAATGCTCACGAGAGCGGCAGAATGTGCTAGAAGACCATTAGACAGGCTGACATTCTTTCTTCAGCATATTGAGTTCAAAGTTCCAGGGTTTGGATGCCACAATAAAGGTGCAATGAAACATCTAAAAGAGACAAAAACAATAACCAGCTTGTAAGAACAATTGCAAAAAGCAAAAGTCAAAAAGCCCCAGAAGTTCCTATTTCCAGGTACCAGGATTTGGCTTCAAGAGGGACAAAAGGCCGCCTGAGCCAGCCACGCCTCTACAGATCCCCAAGCTGTTCGCCCAATGGCAGAGCAGCCAGCCTCATGACTGGGATGGACCCCCATCGGTTCACCTCCCTGAGAGCTGAAGCCATCACGGTTGTGGCTTCGTTTGCTCCATGTGGGCAAGAGTTGGAGCCCAGGACCAATTATCCTCAAGAAACCCTAGTGTCCAGCTCTGGCCCTTCTCCAGACACGCCAACTTCCTGCGGCCCATGGAGACCCCACGCGGCGTGGAGGGCCCAGTGGGTCCTTCCCAGGGTATACAGCACCACAAGAATAGCCAGGGTCCTGCATGCCTTGGAAAGCGGTGTCAGAGTCTGGCCAGATTCCACCAGGGAAAGCTTGCAGCTGGGGAGCTGGGAGGAGACACAGGGCCTGCAGAGGGAGCGGGGCTCCAGGCTCCTGGGGTGGATGAGGTCACTGTGTCCCTCCTCTCACCTAAAATCTTTATTCAGTTAGAAGAAAAATATAAAGTACAAATAGCTCTTTATGGCAACACCCAGCAGAAGTGAAGTTGCATAAGATACACAGACTGAGGGGTCAAGTTGAGGGGGAAATAGGACCAAGTGACCAGTAACCCAGACAGACCATGGAGGAACTGAGGCCAGGTCAGCGGGGTGTCCAGGCTGGAGGGGCATCAGGATGGGTGGAGCTGGTTCCTGGCAATGGCAGGGAGGGCAGGGAGGGCAGGCAGTACGCTTACCAGAGGGTTAACTAATTGCTTAACTTGTGATCGCCAGGGTAACAGGAAACAATCGCAAAATAAAGGGATTGAAAACCCAATTATTAAAATCAACCATAGAGGATACTTTAGCCTGTATTAACATATTAAAAATCTTTAAGAGGTGAAAAAATATTGGACAAGGAATTCAACTTCTTGGAACTCTGCCCACAAGGCAACAACAATCAGATATACACACAAACAGAAATAAAGAAGAATATTCATTATGGCACTGTTCATAATAGCTAAAAATTAGAAAAACTTAAATAATAAATTCTCAGGGGGTGACTAAATAATATGTGGAAACACCATTAAACGAAGTCAAATAGTTTCATTACATAATGCCCTCAAATAATTTTACGGTTTTGGAAATCCTTAGATTTTATTATTAAATAAAAATCTAAATTGTGGAACAGTGTACAGTGTGATCCCCACTACACAAAAATACAAATGTAAAATATAGAAGAAACTAGGATGTATAAAACTAAGTTGACAGCAGTAAACTTTCCATAAAGGTATTTTTAGTTGATTGTTTTTTTCTTCTGTAGTTGATTTTAAGCTACTTAATACTTTGGAAAATTTCTAAACTTTCTACCTTAAGTGAATAGGGCCTTTTACTATTTAAAACAGTATCAGGTTTTAAAATTTATTTTCCACGGAGCTCAGGTAGTTACCCTTTCTTCCTTTCTAAGTCTCAATAAATAAAGAAAACAGATAAGCTCGAATCTATAGGAGGTCAGAAATGGGGAATCTCTAGGAGTTCCATGATCCATGCAAGGGCAGAGACTGGGAGGAATCCTTGGAGGGTAACAGGTGATTTTGAACAAGACGATCCAAGGCTGTGGAACTCTATCTTAGCACCTACCTTCTGCATTTTGGGATCCCGTTGTACTAAGCAGTTTTCATTTCCCCCTGAAGCTTTCTTGCACATTGTCCGGGCAATTTTGACTTCAAGAAGGTAATCCAAACTATCTGTGACCTGTCCATGAGTAATTTAAAGTTAGAGATCATAAAAGAATATGTGGTATCAATTGTCATTTCTGATAAACAAACATGTCATTGACTGCTTAGGGCAAAAGATGTCTTCTCACCTCCTTCCCTCCTACAGTTTTTTTTTTTTTTTTTTTTGGCCAGAGTTTTGGGGTAACGTGGAGGTGGTTCTTACCTTGCTCTCTCTCTCTCTCTCTCTCTGTGTGTGTGTGTTTCTCAGTCACTCTCATTATGGTATTTAATTTTAAAGTAATGACAACTGTCACCAAAATAAAGTAAGTAAACTATTCCCTAAAGACCATTTTTCCTGGGAAAACTAATGGTTTGCTCATTGGAGCTCTAGAAATAAACAGCATTTTCATCGAAATCCACTGAGAGTGTATCGATTCCCTTTAAAGTTTTGGTATTTTTAGTCATCCTTGCCTTATTCCACGTCATATACCCTCCCAAATCCCTGACTTTCTGGGCATCTCCCCTCCCCTCCCCTCCCCATGCAGAGCTCCAGTCAGCGCTGTACTCAAGAAGGGTCTCACAGGGAAATGCAGATGAACAATGGCAAATGTCCACTCTCACGATTAAAGAACGAACAGGAAAACAAAGTTTACAAGACGTCAGGGAATCAACATGTGAATGAGAATGACCAAGTTAGTTAAACACCATAACTGAGCACAGAAAAATAAGAGATAATTTGGAAAATGCAGTAAACATTTTGGAAGTTCTAGAAAAGTCACCTGGGCATTAAACAAAATGGATGTAGGCAGAATTCTAAGTACAGTTTCATGAATATAAAGTATACTTAAAATTTTTCAGTTATGCATCTAAGTGTCTGAAAGGACACTTGTGGGGTGCCCCCAGGATTGACGAGTCCATGGGGGATGCAAGAAATCAGTGGTCACTTTCACTTTTTACTTCAACTACTTCCAAATGTACCCCTAGCACATTTTTCATGACTGTATATTAAGTTTCTCTGCCTCAGCGCTGTTGGCATTTGGAGCTGGGTCCTTCTTGGCCATGGGGAGCCATGCTGTGCCCAGAGGGTGGTGACCCACATCCCTGGCCTCCACCCCCCCAACCTCAGTAGCAGCCCCTTCAGTTGTGATGACCAGAAACATCTCTGGGCATTGCCCAAAATGCCCTGTGGAGCAAAATCCATGCTCAGTTGAGAAGGAGTGCTTTAGCTTTGAGTTATATTTCCAAGTAAAAATTATCAAGAAAACAGATTTTCCCAAATCACACTCAACAACCACTGACCGACCACCAGCCCCGTCTTGATCCCCAATTGCCCAGGAAAGGGAGGCAGATGGGGATCCAGCTTCAGAGGCAGCCCCTCCCTCCTTTCATGGCCAGGCCTCTCTGACTCTCCTAGCCTCCTGTGACACCGTCCCCTCCTGGCTGGCTGCAATGTCCCATCACCTTCATCCCATCCAGCATCACTCAGAGGCAGTAGCATGTGTGGATTAAGAGCAGGCAGCCTGGGTTTAAATCTTGGCTCTTCTACTTAGTAGCTGTGTGACCCTGGGCAAGTTACTAAACCTCTCTGTGCCTGTTTCCTCCTATGTGAACTTGAAAACCTGAGTGCGCATGCAGAAAGCCACTGGATCTAGCACAAAGTAAACATGGCTCCAGGCTGCCATTGGCGGTCTTTCCTACCAGTCTTCACCGTGTGTGAAATCGGCAGCAGAACCCCAGCCAGCTATGAACTGGAGCAGGCGGCCACATGCTTTTTCTTCAAGGGCCAGAGAGGAAATATTCCAGGCTTTGCAGCACAAATACAGCCCAGAGGACCCTCAAAAAGTGTGTGTGGCTGTGTCTTAACAAAATTGTGTTTATGGACACTGAAGTTTCAATGTAAAGTAATTTTCATATGTCACAAAATAGTCTCCTTCTTTTGTTTCTTGTAATCATTTGTAGCTCACAGGATGTACAAATATGAGAAGTGGGCCAGATTTGACTTCAGGTTGTTAGTGGCCACTGCTGATAAAGATCTTTGCACTTTTAACTTAAATCATCCAATGGAATAGAGCAGTTTTCTTTCTATAGCACATGGGCATATGTTATTTTTATCCGAATTTTCACCCAGCATTTTTCTGTGTGCTTTCATTAGGAGTTACTTTTGTTTGGGGGGTGGTGCATTCTTCCTTACCCCCTTTCTTCAATATGTTTTCCAGCAGCTTGTAGCTGGAATGCCAAGGATTTTAAACACTTCTGTTCTAACCTCTTTTGGAACCTGTTTCTACCTGATTCTTTTGCAACCTTACCTGCATTTGAGCTGACAGTCAACTAAGAAATAAAATGTACATTCCTGACCACTCCCTCCCATCAGGAAACTTGCACAAGCCTCTTAGATAGCCTCATCCACCAGAGGGAAGACAGCAGAAGCAAGAACTACAGTCCTGCAGCCTGTGGAACAAAAACCACATTCACAGAAAGATAGACAAGATGAAAAGGCAGAGAGCTATGTACCAGATGAAGGAACAAGATAAAATCCCAGAAAAACAACTAAATGAAGTGGAGATAGGCAACCTTCCAGAAAAAGAATTCAGAATAATGATAGTGAAGATGATCCAGGACCTCAGAAAAATAATGGAGGCAAAGATTGAGAAGATGCAAGAAATGCTTAACAAAGACCTAGAAGAATTGAAGAACAAACAGATGGAGATGAACAATACAATAACTGAAATGAAAAATACACTAGAAGGAATCAATAGCAGAATAACAGAGGCAGAAGAATGAATAAGTGACCTGGAAGACAGAATGGTGGAATTCACTGCTGCAGAACAGAATAAAGAAAAAAGAATGAAAAGAAATGAAGACAGGCTAAGAGACCTCTGGGACAACATTAAACACAACAACATTCACATTATAGGGGTCCCAGAAGGAGAAGAGAGAGAGAAATGACCTGAGAAAATATTTGAAGAGATTATAGTTGAAAACTTCCCTAACATGGGAAAGGAAAGAGCTACCCAAGTCCAGGAAGTGCAGAGAGTCCTGTACAGGATAAACCCAAGGAGAAACACACTGAGATACATAGTAATCAAACTGGCAAAAATTAAAGAAAAATTATTGAAAGCAGCAAGGGAAAAATGACAAATAACATACAAGGGAATTCCCATAAGCTTAACAGCTGATTTCTCAGCAGAAATTCTACAAGCCAGAAGAGGGTGGTATGATATACTTAAAGTGATGAAAGGGAAGAACCTACAACCAAGATTACTCTACCTGGCAAGGATCTCATTCAGGTTTGATGGAGAAATCAAAAGCTTTACAGACAAGCAAAAGATAAGAGAATTCAGCACCACCAAACCAGCTCTACAAGAAATGCTAAAGGAACTTCTCTAAGTGGGAAACACAAGAGAAGAAAATGACCTACAAAAACAAACCCAAAACAATTAAGAAAATGGTAATAGGAACATACATATCAGTAATTACCTTAAATGTGAATGGATTAAATGCTCCAACCAAAAGACACAGGCTTGCTGAATGGATACAAAAACAATACCCATATATTTGCTGTCTACAAGAGACCCACTTCAGACCTAGGGACACATACAGACTGAAAGTGAGGGGATAGAAAAAGATATTCCTTGCAAATGGAAATCAAAAGAAAGCTGGAGTAGCAATACTCATATCAGGTAAAATAGACTTTTAAATAAAGAATGTTAAAGGAGACAAGGAAAGATACTACCTAATGATCAAGGGATCAATCCAAGAAGAAGATAAAACAATTATACATATATATGCACCCAACATAGGAGCACCTCAATACATAAGGCAACTGCTAACAGCTATAAAAAGGGAAAGCGACAGTAACACAGTAACAGTGGGGGACTTTAGCACCTCATTTACACCAATGGACAGATCATCCAAACAGAAAATTACTAAGGAAACACAAGCTTTAAATGACACAATAGACCAGGTAGATTTGATTGATATTTATAGGACATTCCATCCAATAAAAAACAGATTACACTTTCTTCTCAAGTGTGCACAAAACATTCTCCAGGAAAGATCACATCTTGGGTCACAAATCAAGCCTCAGTAAATTTAAAAAACTGAAATAATATCAAGCATCTTTTCTGACCAAAATGCTATTAGATTAGAAATCAAAGGAAAAAACAAAACACATGGAGGCTAAACAAGACGTTACTAAATAACCAAGAGATCACTGAAGAAATCAAAAAATACCTAGAGACATATGACAATGAAAACACGATGAACCAAAACCTATGGGATGCAGCAAAAGCAGTTCTAAGAGGGAAGTTTATAGCAATACAAGCCTACCTCAAGAAACAAGAAAAATCTCAAATAAACAATCTAACCTTACACCTAAAGAAACTAGAGAAAGAAGAACAAACAAAACCCAAAGTTAGCAGAAGGAAAGAAATCATAAAGATCAGAGCAGAAATAAATGAAATACAAACAAAGAAAATAATAACAAATATCAATAAAACTAAAAGCTTTCTTGAGAAGACAGACAAAATTGATAAACCATTAGCCAGACTCATCAAGAAAAAGAGGGAGAAGACTCAAATCAATAAAATTAGAAATGAAAAAGGAGAAGTTACAACAGACACTGCAGAAATACAAAGGATCCTAAGAGACTACTACAAGCAACTCTATGCCAATAAAATGGACAGCCTGGAAGAAATGGACAAATTCCTAGAAAGGTATAACCTTCCAAGACTGAACCAGCAAGAAATAGAAAATATGAACAGGCAAATCACAAGTAATGAAATTGAAACTGTGATTAAAAATCTTCCAACAAACAAAAGCCCAGGACCAGGTGGCTTCACAAGTGAATTCTATCAAACATTTAGAGAAGAGCTAACACCCATCCTTCTCAAACTCTTCTAAAAAATTGCACAAGAAGGAACACTTCCAAACTCATTCTATGAGGCCACCATCACCCTGATACCAAAACCAGACAAAGATACTACAAAAAAAAGAAAATTACAGACCAATATCACTGATGAATATAGATGCAAAAATCCTCAACAAAATACTAGCAAACAGAATCCAACAACACATTAAAAGGATCAAACACCATGATCAAGTGGGATTTATCCCAGGGATGCGAGGATTCTTCAATATACACAAATCAATCAATGCGATACACCATATTAACAAATTGAAGAATAAAAATGATTTGATCATCTCAATAGATGTAGAAAAAGCTTTTGACAAAATTCAACATCCATTTGTGATAAAAACTCTCCAGAAAGTAGGCATAGAGGGAACCTACCTCAACATAATAAAGGCCATATATGACAAACCCACAGCAAACATCATCCTCAATGGTGAAAAACTGAAAGCATTTCATCTAAGATCAGGAACAAGAGAAGGATGTCCACTCTCACCACTATTATTCAACATAGGCTTGGAAGTCCTAGCCATGGCAATCAGAGAAGAAAAAGAAATAAAAGGAATACAATTTGGAAAAGAAGAAGTAAAACTGTCACTGTTTGCAGATGACACGATACTATACATAGAGAATCCTAAAGATGCCACCAGAAAACTGCTAGAGCTAATCAATGAATTTGGTAAAGTTGCAGGATACAAAATTAATGCACAGAAATCTCTTGCATTCCTATACACTAATGATGAAAAATCTGAAAGAGAAATTAAGGAAACACTCCCATTTACCATTGCAACAAAAAGAATAAAATATCTAGGAATAAACCTACCTAGGGAGACAAAAGGCCTGTATGCAGAAAACTATAAGACACTGATGAAAGAAATTAAAGATGATACCAACAGATGGAGAGATATACCATGTTCTTGGATTGGAAGAATCAATATTGTGAAAATGACTATACTACCCAAAGCAGTCTACAGATTCAATGCCATCCCTATCAAATTACCAATGGCATTCTTTTACAGAACTGAACAAAAAGTCTTAAAATTTGTATGGAGACACAAAAGATCCCGAATAACAAAAGCAGTCTTGAGGGAAAAAAACGGAGCTGGAGGAATCAGACTCCCTGACTTCAGACTATACTACAAAGCTGCAGTAATCAAGACAATATGGTACTGGCACTAAAACAGAAATATAGATCAATGGAACAAGATAGAAAGCCCAGAGATAAAGCCACACACCTATGGTCGACTAATCTATGACAAAGGAGGCAAGGATATACAATGGAGAAAGGACAGCCTCTTCAATAAGTGGTGCTGGGAAAACTGGACAGCTACATGTAAGAAATGAAATTAGAACACTCCCTAACACCATACACAAAAATAAACTCAAAATGGATTAGAGACCTAAATGTAAGACTGGACACTATAAAATTCTTAGAAGAAGACATAGGAAGAACACTCTTTGACATAAATCACGGCAAGATCTTTTTTGATCCACCTCCTAGAGTAACGGAAATAAAAACAAAAATAAACAAATGGGACCTAATGAAACTTAAAATCTTTTGCACAGCAAAGGAAACCATAAGCAAGACGAAAAGACAGTCCTCAGAATGGGAAAAAATATTTGCAAACGAATCAATAGACAAAGGATTAATCTCCAAAATATATAAACAGCTCATGCAGCTCAATATTAACAAAACAACCCAATCCAAAAATGGGCAGAAAGCCTAAATAGACATTTCTCCAAAGAAGACATACAGATGGTCAAGATGCACATGAAAAGCTGTTCAACATCACTAATTATTAGAGAATTGCAAATCAAAACTACAATGAGGTTATCACCTCACACCAGTTAGAATGGGCATCATCAGAAAATCCACAAATAACAAACGCTGGAGAAGGTGTGGAGAAAAGGGAACCTTCTTGCACCATTGGTGGGAATGTAAATTGATACAGTCACTATGGAGAACAGTATGGAGGTTCCTTAAAAAACTAAAAATAGAATTACCCTATGACCCAGCAATCCCACTTCTGGGCATATACCCAGAGAAAACCATAATTCAAAAACACACATGTTGGGCTTCCCTGGTGGCACAGTGGTTGAGAGTCCGCCTGCTGATGCAGGGGACACAGGTTCATGCCCTGGTCTGGGAAGATCCCACATGCCATGGAGTGGCTGGGCCTGTGAGCCATGGCCGCTGAGCCTGCGCGTCCGGAGCCTGTGCTCTGCAATGGGAGAGGCCACAGCAGTGAGAGGCCCCCGTACCACAAAAACAAAAAAACAAAAAAACAGACACATGCACCCCAATGTTCATTGCAGCAGTATTTACAATATCCAGGTCATGGAAGCAACCTAAATGCCCACTGACAGATGAATGGATAAAGAAGATGTGGTACATATACACAATGGAATATTACTCGGCCATAAAAAGGAACGAAATTGGGTAGAGATGTGGATGGATCTAGAGACTGTCATACAGAGTGAAGTAAGTCAGAAAGAGAAAAACAAATATTGTATACTAACACATATATGTGGAACCTAGAAAAATGGTACAGATGAACTGGTTTGCAGGGAAGAAATTGAGACACAGATGTAGAGAACAAACATATGGACACCAAGGGGGGAAAGCGGCAGGGGGGTGGGACTGGTGGTGTGATGAATTGGGAGATTGGGATTGACATGTATACACTGATGTGTATAAAATTAATGACTAATAAGAACCTGCTGTATAAAATAATAAATAAAATAAAATTCAAAAATTAAAAAAAAAATAGAATAGAAAAGAGTCCTACATCTGCAGAACTACCTCATGCTTGGCAGGGGTGACACTGTGGTATAGTGTAGAAATAATGCCCTTTTTAATAATTGGTGCTATTTGGTTAAAATAAAAACAAAAAAAGAAAACCACACACACACAAAATGTACATTCATGAAAAGAAGTAGCAAACACTATGAAATGATTCGTTAGTCTTGAGCTATGTGGGTCTTTGGTTTATTTTATTATTAAATACCTGCCTTTAAAGCAGAACCATCTATACCTATTTCTGTAAATGGAGAGCACAGATGAAAACATCCAAGAAAGTGGACTCATCCTGGGAAAGACGAGAACTTCACTAAGAACAGGTACCACATCTGAGCCCCCTGGGGCATTGACATCCATGAGGTCTTACTTCAGCCACCCACTGGGGACGCACATCCTGGACCAGGTGTCGTTGCCTGAAAACACAAACCACACAACTGGGGCCACACGGAGAACCAGCAGGAGCCCGGGGCCCTCAGCCTGTGCAGGCGGCCAGGAGCCAGGGGTCCCGGCCTCTTAGGGGATCCAGACGCTGAGTGAAACTTCTGCCCACATAAGAAAACAGGAAACGGAGGCAGGTTGACGGAGGCTGGAGGGTGGGCAGCGCAGGTTAGAGGGCAGATGGGGCGAGTGGAGGAGGAAGAGGGGCAGAGGTGTAGGTTAGGCCGGCGTCACATGTAACCCGGGCCCAGTGGGGCCCCCTCACCCTCTGTCGACCCCTCTCATTGCTCACCCCTCCACCTCCCATCTCGGGCTCCTGCATAAACCTCAGGGCAACTCTCTTTCTCAGGAAACACAGCGCTGGTTCAATGCCCTCATCTTAGACATGGTCCATGTTCAAAACCCTCCAACTGCCCTAAGAACATCCTTCACAGTATAATTTTAAATCCAAGAGACAATACAGGATCACATCTCGCATTTAACGTCATGTTTCTTAAGCCTCCTTTAATGAGAACCATTTCCTTCTTCTTCCCCATCTTTCACAGCACTGATTTTTTTTTTTTTTTTTTTTTTCCGGTACGCGGGCCTCTCACTGTTGTGGCCTCTCCCGTTGCGGAGCACAGGCTCTGGACACACAGGCTCAGCGGCCATGGCTCACGGGCCCAGCCGCTCCGCGGCATGTGGGATCCTCCCAGACCGGGGCACGAACCCGTGTCCCCTGCATCGGCAGGCGGACTCTCAACCACTGTGCCACCACCAGGGAAGCCCAGCACTGATATTTTTAACCGGTCTTAGAGAATGCCGCATAATACGGACTCGTCTAATTGTCCCTCGAGATCACCCTCAGGCCTTTGGAGCAGGAACACCGTATATAGGCAACGCTGTGTCCTTGCAGTGATGTCACAACAGAGGTACACGGTGTCAATTTGTCCCATGTGTCCTGGTTGTAATTAATCAACAAGCAACCCCTATAGCGGTCCACCCCCTCCCTCCTCCTCCCCTCCCCCCTCCCCCCACACCAGGTGGAGGATTCATTGCTGATCTTCGGCCTGAGTTACTTATCACCATGGTGGTTGCAAAAGGCGATTTTCTAGTTTCATATTCTTTCACATCTCTAAGTAGGCATTTTTCTGTAAAAAAAGAGCCTTCCCTTCTGCCCTGGTTCCTTTTTACAGTGAAAGCTGGATGTGGAGTTTGTTCACTTGTTAAATGTAGCTGCTTAGGTTGATGATATCAGCTCAAACTGTCCCAAACTTGACCCCTTCAGGAGCCCTTCTGGACTCTTACCTGTGTTTTCTGATGTGACTATAACTAAGTTTAAGTTATTTGAATGGATATATTATGTTTTACCCCAGAATGATAAAGGAGGAAGTTTCATTAACTTTCTTCCAAAAACCCCTAAAATAAAGTTCATAAATTTTGGCTCAGGTGTCTCTCAGCCGCTCTCCACGGACGACAGCCCTGCCACAAATGTGAGTGTGGGGACAGAGAACGGGGAGTGAAAGCCACCAACCTGCTCCTGGGACTTCAGAATCTGCAACACCTTGAAGGTGTACTCGTCCTTGCTGGCCTCGTTGTACTCCTTCATGGCGAACCACAGTGCCTGCTCCACGTATACGTAGGATTCGGAGACGTCTTGGAATTTCCTCACCACCTTCGATGAACCCCAGGCCTGGACACCTCTGGACGCGAGGGCCACCGTGGCCATCAGGAGCAGCAGGCCGGGGCGGAGCCTGGCCATGGTACCTCAGCCCAGGGGCGCGGCCGAGCCCCTCCTGTCCTCGCAAGGCTGGCCGGGCCCTGCTGCCTCTGCACCCGGCCCCTCCTAGCTCTGCTGCAGGCGGAGAGGGGAGAACAGCGGTTAACATCGCCTGCCTAAAAAAGAGGCTGCCTGCGAAATGTGCAATTCAGTCCATTTTCCCATCTTGGATGCTTCCTTTCTGGAAGGACACACACCTCTGTGCACTCACGTGTGGGAGGGATGCACACACACGTGTACACACACACACACCTGTCCCTGCTGGCTGGGTTGGGCCCTGTGGTAGGCACTGCACGTGCTGGGTGGCCTTTCATCATCAGAGCCCCGTGGGGCTGCGAAACCCTTTACACAGGAGGAAACGGCCACGGGGCTGCGTGTCTGCTTCAGACCAGGGCTGCCCTGCCTCAGTCTCACCCCCGCGTAGGAGGGATCACGGCTTGTAAAGTGCAGTTGCTTTAGAGGAACCCCTTCTGCCACAGAAGGTCACCAGGATTTGGCTCACAGGGCAGAGGCAGTGGTTAATGTGTCAGGTGCAGACAAGGAGCGGCCCCTCGAGACAAAGCAGGGTCGGTGGGTTGTGTTCGCCGCAGAGAAGTGGGGACAGAGTGTCCAAGCTGAACAGAGGACGTGATGGCCAAACCAAGAGATGCCTGGTGTCCGTCAGGCTCTAGATACAGACACCCAGCACTGAACACTCCTGGGGTCTTCGCTCGGTTGCCCACCCAGGACACCGCTCTGACCCACATGCCCTCTGCCAGGAATCGCCAACCAAACCCAAGCCGCGAGAGGAGACCTTCCCGTGTGCCTCCCAGAGACGGGCCTGTGGGGAGGCTGATGCGTGAGGACACCGGGTCCCCTCCGCCCGCCGGCCTGGCCCGTGGTAACCTACCCGCTCCTGCCCGGCCTCCGTGCGATGGCAGCATTGATGTGACACGCATGGGATTGGAGCGGTTCAGACCCGCTCCGTGGCCTCTGGAGCAGTTGCCCAGACACACGGGACGGTTGCCCTGGGCCGTCTCCCATCCAGCACGGCTAAACCTGGGACCCACCTGAGCACCAAGCTCCTTTCCACGATGCTGCGGCCGAGCCCTGAGCTGGCCGCCGGCCGCAGGCGGTCTCTCTCCTTCCTCAGGACCCGAGCTCGGTGGCTCCTGCCTGCGGCCCGCTTGTCTCTGGCACGCTCAGTTCACAGCCATGTGCCTGCTCAGGGTGTCTGCTGGCGTTAGGGTATGTCTGCCCTCAGCTGTCCTCCCTGCCAGTGGTCACCTCTGGCCCCTTTGTGACGTAAGCCCTGCCCAACTGATGCTGCCCAGGTGACCAGCCCCTCTGTCAGGGGACCCTCTGCCCTCAGAAGCCCACAGGCTCACCAGGAGCCCCCAGCATCTGCCCCAAGTGCTGAGTCCCAGCTCCTGTCCCTTGGCTCCTGACTTTCTAAATTTCTGTGCTTTGGATGGGCAGCTGGAAGTGAAGTCACCTCCAGGGCTCTTTCCATCAGTGTCTTGTCATGTGGCCCCTCTTTGGCATCTTAGAGACACCAGAGAGCCAGGCTCAGGGGACCTGGGGCCAGAGGCCCTCAGGTCGGGAGGCCAGGGGTGGTGCCGAGGACACGAAGCCGAAGGCTGGCAGCAGACTCAGGCGTGATGAGCCTCTGTGGGATGAACAGAGGGCAGATCCCCCTTGGCCCGCCAGCCATTCCTCCCCATCTCCAGCCTTGTCCCGGGCAGGCTGCCCGGACGGTCGGGACTCCATCCCACTCTGCTTTTGGGGCCTGGCTCAGCCACAGAGAGGGGAGTCCCAAGAACTCAGAAGTTGGGAAATCACTACTTTTCTTTCCAGGATATTAAAAATACACATCAGCCCAAGGAGGCTCCTACCTGAGATCCGTAAGTAAACTCCAGACGGGGCCTGTGAGACCTGAGAGTCACCGGCTGGAGGGTCAAATGTGAGACAGAGTCCTGGGCTGGAAGTCAGGAGCCATTTCTGAGCTTGTAGAAAACACAGAAGCCAGATGGAGAAGAAGCATCGATCTGGCCACACACTTTGTACAGCACACACTCACACATGCTCTCGTCCCCCAAAGTCGACAGGTAAATGGGAACACGATATGTTATTTGGAAGATATTTGGCAAAGGGTTAAGTTCCCTTTTATGGGAAAAGCTCTTTTTTTTTAATTTTAATTTTTTTAACATCTTTATTGGAGTATAATTGCTTTACAATGGTGTGTTAGTTTCTGCTTTATAACAAAGTGAATCAGTTATACATATACATGTGTCCCCATATCTCTTCCCTCTTGTGTCTCCCTCCCTCCCACCCTCCCTATCCCACCCCTCTATGTGGTCACAAAGCACCGAGCTGATCTCCCTGTGCTATGCGGCTGCTTTTAAGATCCGAAAGAAAAAGACAATTTCCTCACTTGTCTCGGCTCAAAGGGAGCCAAAGATATGAGCATATAATATGTCCAGAAGCGAGTCCATTTCCCCTCTTGGCCCCATGAATCGTTTGAAAACTGTGGCCTGGGCTGAGGCCTCTCTCAACAGAAGTAGAGACAGCCCACATCTCTCCCTGGGAGTAGGCTGGGGTCCACCCAGCTGGTCCGGGAAAACTTCAAGGGCGGAGCAGGCTGCTGACGCTGCGATGGCTGTGGACCCACGGGGCTGAGTCCTGGGCTGGTCCTCAGGCCTCCACTGACTGACGGAGTACGGAGGGGAGACAGCCTCTGGGCCCTCTGGGCACGGCCCCGCTCCCCTCCATCCCCCGCAGCCGGCTCACCCCAGCTGCTTTGGGGTCATCGGCAATGGCAGATACTGACTGTTCCAGAAGCTATCACCCCGAATGAAGCATCTCATTCTGCCCCTGATGGTGGGAACTGGGGTTCTAGGAGGGGCTGGCTGGTGCTTCTTACCCCGGCTGCCTTAAGGGGTGCGGCCAGAGGGCAGGTGGGACACATGGGGCGCACTGCAGGGGCAGGGTGGTTTTGACACAACTTTACTGAAATATAATTCTCATACCATACAATTCAACCATTTAAATGTGCGGTTCAATGGCTTTTAGTATCTTCACAGTTTTATATCCAAAACCACAATCAGTTTTCCCAGCAAGGCTGAACCAATACCCTCCCAATCTCCCTGCCTCCTTCCAATCCTAGGCAACCTCGAATCTGCTTTCTCTATAGATGTACCTATTCTGGACATTTCCTATAAATGGAATCATACTGTATATGTCTTGTGGTGTATGGCTTTCTCTTAGTATGTTTTCAAGGTTCACCCACGTTACAGCATGAATTGCTACTTCATTTCTTTTTATCGCTGAATAACTTTCCTTCATGCATGTGTGTCCTGTGTTTCATCTATCCATTCACCAATTAGTGGACATGGGGGTTTTGACTACTTTTTGGCTATTATGACTAACGCTGCTACAAACTTTCATATTTGGGCTTTTGTGTGGACATATGCTTTTATTTCTCTTGGTACACAGGTCAGAGTGGAATTACTGGGTTACCTGAACTCTGTATTTAACTTTCTGAGGAACTGCTAGATGGTTTCCCAAAGGGGCTGTACCGTTTTACCTTCCCATCAGCGGTGTATGAGGGTTCCATTCCACTACATCCTTGCCCGCACTGGTTACTATCTCTCTATTTATTTATTTACATTTTGGCTGCGTTGGGCTTAGTTGCAGCATGTGGGATCTTTTGCTGCGACGGATGGGTGGGATCTTCATTGCAGCACATGGACTTCTCTCTAGTTGTGGCGTGCAGGTTTTCTCTCCAGTTGCAGCCCGCTGGCTCCAGAGCACGTGGACTCTGTAGTTTGCGGCAGGTGGGCTCTCTAGTTGAGGCGCTCGGGCTCAGTAGTTGTGGTGCGTGGACTTAGCTGCCCTGTGGCATGTGGGATCTTAGTTCCCTGACCAGGGATTGAACCCACGTCCCCTGCCTTGGAAGGCAGATTCTTTACCACTGGACCACCAGGGAAGTCCCACACTCTCTGTTTGCGATGATTGCCAGCCTAGTGGGTATGAAGGGAGACAAGTGGTTAGACTTTGACAAATGTGAGGCAGAACATTTTAATTTCCATAATATCAAAGAGCTCTTGCAAGTAATTTTTAAAAAGACAAAAATCCAGTAGGAAACTTGGAGAAAAGTAATCAACACAGAAGTCACAGAAAAAGAAATATAAATGTCTTTAATACATGTGTGAAAATATGCTTAGCTTCCTTAACAACAGAAATTCAAATGAACCCAACCATGAAGTGTCACCATTCTCCTACACTTTGGAAAAAAGTTAAAAAACAATGACAGTGTCTGGTTGATAAGGCGCCTTCGTCAGCATTGGTGGAGTAAGAATCCAATGTCTTTGCTCAGGGTGATTTAGCAATCTCTGCTAAACATTTCAAAGTTACATGGTCCTCAACACATCCACACGCAGGAGTTTGTCCCACAGAAGTATTTGCCTACATGCACAAAAGGGCATGGGGACACAGTTTTTTCTTGGCTGGAGTAGAGTAGTTATTACCTAAATTTTTCTGTCTTTGTACACTGCCCCTATCCTGGACCTTCAGCTGGAGAGAGCAGGCTTGGGTTGGACAGAGGAAAAACACAACTGTTTACAAAATGACATCTTCACCAACTTTGTCAGCACAGATCAGTTTCGACATCCTGGGCAGGGTTTGGGGGGGGGGGACTCCCCGTGGGTACTTGGCGTGGAGGGAGCTTCGCAACCTGTATCAGAGGCTGTGCTTGGGGAGGGAGGGGGTTCACACTGACACGGGTCCCAGTCAGAAGCTTGGGGGTGCTGAGGGGTCAGCCGAGGGCCTTGGCCCCTGTCGCTCCACAGTTCTGGCCAGCAGCACCTTCTCCACTTCTTCACGTGGACCATTGCGTCTTTGTCGTTCTTGTATAAACCGTGGGAAGCAGATCAAGACAAGCCTTGGACTCCTACCCGGATCGATACAGGTGAACCCTCCTCGGCAGCAATTCTGGAGCCATTCGGGCTGCAGGGCCAGATAGCGTTACTGAAATAAGTTGTTTGGTGATTTATTTCCCCTTTCTGCAGGCCTCCGTCCCTCCACTCTGAACCACCCCCCCAGAGCTCTCCACTGTCCACCTAAAGTCATTCCGCACCTGCAGGATTGAGGGTCTGCCGGAGGCGGGGAGGCCGAGAGCTCTCCCTGGGAGAGGCCCCCATGAAAGGCTGTGCAGCTGAGGCCCCAACTCCGCCATGAGGGAGCCCTGTTACGTTCAGGCCAACACCCTCGAAAGCAAAGAGCCTGGAAGGGAAAAGGCCCCATCACCTTTCTCCACATCCACATTAGCTGGCTGCTTGCCAAGGCAGGTGCTGAGCGATGGCAGCAGAAGCTAGGACGGCGCCCAGCCCACCTGGACTCACAAGAGGCACCCCCGAGGGCCAGACACCTGGCTCCAGTCCTATGCCCGTCCTCACCCGCACTCAGCCCGGCTGTGTAACATAATTCCTGCCTGGTTCATCTCATTCGGCAGTTCTTCTTCTAGCAATGCCCTTAAGTCTTGCTCCAGGGGTGGCTGAATGGGGAAAGATCCTGCAGAAATCACCCTCATTGCATCACAAATCCCCTTTCGTCAAGAGGAAGGCCACGGTCCAGTCCCCAGCCCTTTGGAGCAATCCCCTGACCTGCGGCCTGGCTCTGGGCCTCTCTCATGCGTGAAGTTTGCTGTGACGCTGAGCAAGGTGAAGCTAGGTCCACCACACAGCCGGTTCCATCTTGGCAATGGTCACAGTCCCACATTCTTGCTTTTTCCACGGGCAAGGTGAGGGTAAGAGTGATGGCAGAAGGGGCTTCTCTGCGTGTGCGCAGGGGGCTGGCCTTGAGGCCTTGAGGTTCCCGGCCAGGAGGCGCAGTCAGGGTTCTGGAAGCAGAGCAAGCTGGGCACTGGGCATGTGCACACCTCGGGTCGAGCCCATCAAGTCTGACAGCTCGGGGGCCTGTCCCTGCAGTGTCCGTGGTGGGAGCCCATGTAGAGCCGGAGACCAGCTCATTGCCGTTGGCAACTCTTTTCCTGAGAAAGGCCCCCAGGTTCACGTTCCTGTCCTCACGGGGGGATGGGTAAACGCTGCCGGCACGCCTAATGTCCAGATAAGAGCTGGGGACTCGCAGACCCAAGACCTCCCCATCCTCTATTCCAAGGACCCTCTGTTCTTTGGGCAAGAGCCTTGCAGTCTCTGTTTTGGCCCTGGCCTACTTTGATGTTGCAACAATTAAACTCTGTGTCAGCCGAAGAACAAAAGTGACTGTAGAACTAATGCCTTTTAACTCTTTGGTGGGACAAGGCTGACAGTGAAAAGGTGGGAGGAGGCAACAGAGGCCAGGGCTCAGGTCTCTGCTGCCAACTGTCCCTAAGGCCGCTAGCCGGCCTGACCTCAGCAGAAACCTGCAAATGTGTCGGCACGTGGATAGCAGAACCGTCAGCCTCCCCCGCTGTAACGGACGTACATGCAGCTGACCCAGCACATCGCCTGGTCCTACCGAGCCAGCAGGCATTCTGTCCTCCAAGATGAAGGCTAGCAAACTGAGGGCCCAGTTACACCGTGAGGGCTTTGAACTGGAAGGTGGCAGCGTTGGGACAAGAACTCCATCTTCTGTGCTGGCCTGTGGCTGTACCCCTGCCCTCGAGGTGGAGCAGCCTACGGCTCAGACATGCTGGTGTCCGGGAGGTTGTCCCACAGCCGACCCTGCTCCTGGCCTCACTCCCCTGGCCGGGGGGGCTCCATGACTCAGCCAGGACTAGAGACTCGTTTCCTCGTGCTCAGACACGCTCATGCCCAAGAAAGGAGGCTGTTAGCTGGGACCGGTACCCAGGTAGCCAGGATCTGCCCGCAGAGACCGTAAAACGCTGTGGGGAGAGGGCCTGCCCCCTGCCAAGCCTGGCCAAAGGAGGCTTCCAGAAGGAACCTGTGAGTACCCACTGCGTTCAGCCCTCTGTGGGGCAGGGCGCGGGGGGAATTACCAGATCAAAAGGAGATTCCTTCCCAGGGGTGTGGTGGGAAATGGAATCAGACCGCACTCTACCCTCTGTGCTCAGTGACAAATGTTCCTTATTCCTGGGGGTGGGCCATCATGCCTGCTAAAGGCAAGTGGCCTCCCGTGAGGCCAGGAAGGAGGACTTGGTCCTGCCCATCTTTCGTTACCACCTAACCTGAATCTAGAAAGCAGAACAGCAATCAGGGGGACATGTATGAGGAAAGCGTGCTGGTAACGGCTCACAGGCCATTGCTGTTTCACACACAAAGGAAGGGATGGTGGTAGGAGCTCCAGAGCCCCTAGGCATCCACACACTTCTTCATCACGGTGAAATCGCTGTGCCACGGGAGTGCGCCCACCAGAAATGTGCACATTTGGCTCTGAAAAAGACAAATTCAGAAATTTGTCTCTGAAAAAGACCACCACCACAGCAAAGTCAGCAGTGTACCAAGAGGAAGAGAAAAAAAATGGCTCTGTTGCCAGGTGTCAGCTTAGGATACTACGTGTCAGCTTAGGAATATGTGGGAAGACGGGTCGTCACTCATCAAGGAATGCCCCCAAGAATCTGCTGGCTGGAGGCTGCAGACCTTTGTAGCCACCAGCAGGTACCTGGAGGGGTATCTGTCCCCGTCCCTCCCATGGATAGACAGCAAATATTAATCATCATCATATTCTGGTGGGAGATCAGATGTAACCTTGATTTTATTTCGAATTCTCTTTAATGTTTTCTACAGTGTAGATTGTATGCAATTCTATGCCAGGTATAAACTAATGTAGATAATCTTAATAATCAAACAATGCCTTTTGTTCTAACAACAATGTCAGGATAAGAGCAATTTAGAGGGTTCTAGGACCTAACATATCTTTTATTCCAAAGACCCCTTCTCTCCCTTTCAAAATGTCATTGAGGGCTTCCCTGGTGGCCCAGTAGTTAAGAATCCACCTGCCAATGCAGGGGACACGGGTTCGAGCCCTGGTCCGGGAAGATCCCACATGCCACGGAGCAACTAAACCCGTGCACCACAACTACTGTACCTGCGTGCCACGCTATTGAAGCCCGTGCGCCTAGAGCCCGAGCTCCACAACAAGAGAAGCCATGCAATGAGAAGCCTGCGCACCGCAACGGAACAGTAACCCCTGCTCGCTGCAACTAGAGGGAGCCCGTGCACAGCAATGAAGATCCAACGCAGCCAAAAATAAATAAATAAATTTTTAGAAAACCATTGAAATGACAAATGAAATATTCTATGTGTGGGTGATAGACGGATGAGTGAGGGGAGAGATGGAGAGACACATGAACAGGGCGGTAGCAATCCTGGAAAAACAGCAAAGGGCATCTTCAATAATTGGCTGGAAACACTGGGGCATTTCAGGAGCTAAGAGGCAAACGGTGTCAGAGAGAATGGCGTTAGGTCTCCACTGAGTTCTGGACACATGCAAAGGAGTATTATGGGGGCCTCATTGCCCACAAACCAACAAAATACCAAGTCAGAATGTTTTTATAGGCAAATTACATCAAGCCTTGAGAACCCAAAGCTCTTTTGGTCTTTAAACTGATCTAGATCACAGGAAAAAATGGACAGCCCCCATTCTCATTACACCAGACCACAGAAATCCTGAAACCAAAATATAGCTGAGAAATAAATTATAACCCAAACTTACCTACTAAATAGCCTTAAAAAAATACCAGCAAATTAAAAGCAGCTGCATAGTAAACAGTTACCGTCCCTAATGCAGTGCTTTTCAGCATTCCTGTGACATGAAGTGTGTGGATGTCAGTACCCGGACATTCTGATTCAGTAGGTTTGGGGTCAGGCCATGGAACGTGTGTGTGCCCGTGTGTGCGTGTGTGCACCACACGCTCCAAGCCATTCTCTAGGGAAGTTTGACTGTTTAATATATAAAAGCAAAATTCCTAAATGAAAAGTGGCGCATCGATCCCTCTGTATTCTAAGAGACAAGTGCGGACACCGCCCATGCCACTGCTCCCTTCCAGCCTGGGCCCCACGGAGTGTCTCCACGAAGGGAGGAGGCAAGAAGAAGGGGCTGTCCTGCCATCAACGAGGTGGTGACTGGAGAACACCCCCCCCCCCACATGCACAAGCACGTCCACAATTGGCCTTCAGGAATCACACTCCGCACTCAGAGAGACCCAGAAATATGCCATAAAAGAGACGGGGATGCCAGGTATGCATGTCCACAGCAGGTTCAACAAAGCTAATCGTGTCAGAGGAATAAGGATAGTCCCCTGCCGTGTCCTTGTGCAGAAATCGTCCAGAAACCTTGCTGAAGATGCAGATTCACCCAACAAGCCTGCACACTGGTGACCTGTGTATCTGTCACCACCTTCAGTCAGTGTGGATGAGAACTAACCACGCCATTCTAAGAAAGTTATATTTATAGAAAACCAAAAAGACACGTGCTCCATATTCCAGACACGTAAGGATGACTCAATATTATTTGAATTTATTATAGTAATGGGTCAAAAAGAAAAAATTATTCAATACACTTGGTAGATACTGAAAGAATAATTGATAGAAGAAAACATTCTTAATTTAAAAACTAACTCTTGGGGCTTCCCTGGTGGCGCAGTGGTTGAGAGTCCGCCTGCTGATGCAGGGGACGCGGGTTCGTGCCCCGGTCTGGGAAGATCCCACATGCCGCGGAGCAGCTGGGCCCGTGAGCCATGGCCGCTGAGCCTGCGCGTCCGGAGCCTGTGCTCCGCAATGGGAGAGGCCACAAGAGTGAGAGGCCCGCATACCGCAAAAAAAAAAAAAAAAAAAGCAAAACATACACACACACAAAAAAAACTAACTCTTGGTAAAGAGAGAGTTGGAGGAGCTTCAGAAATCAATACTTGATACAATATTTAGTAATAAGGTATAAATACCGAAGCGAACCCCATTAATCCCCCAGGAATAAGAGGGAGCGCCCAGCATTACTCCTCTGCAGCATTAGTCCAAACACTTGGAAAGAAAGGAACAAAGTTTTCATTATCGATAAATGTGGGCTTTAAAACGTGTGCTTTAAAACAGAGATGGGCCATGGAAACCTTACAGAGAATAAAAGAGCTTCCTGAATTAACGAAGACAAGTTTCCTTAATTCTCTTTAATATTTTCTGCAAACAGGTAAAAAGCAACAACTTTCCCTTATCCACAATGCTCCCAGTAGAGAATATAAACTTCAACCAGCCATACTTGTACTACCAGGAAAAGATAAATAAAACTAACATAAAAGATAAGATGGCATCAGACACGCTCCCTGCTTGACTGTTTGTCCTTGAAGGGCCTCTACTGTGCTGGAAATGATGGAAATTGTTCACGGTGAGCTCACAGAGGCTGTTTTAGGCTCCTGTCAATGGGCCCTTGCAGTGGCTGCCTGAAGCAGCGGTTCTGAGCATGGTCCCAAGGCCAGAGCAGCAGCCCCGGACCCCAGCCTGGGGAGCTCGTGAGGATTGCCAGTTCTTGGATTCCTCTCCAGACCTACTGAATCAGATTCTTCAGGGGGAAACCGCGCCATCCAGGTGTGTCAAGGCCGCCAGGTGATTCTGACGTGGCTCACGTGAAGGACCACGGGGGTGAAGGAAGGAGCCCACCTTCAGGGAGCCCGGGGCCTTCACCAACCTCAGAGGAAGCCCTTGGATGAGCCCCGGGCACTCCCACGCTGAGTCAGAAATACAGACTTGAGGCCAAAAGCCCCCAGGCTACGTCAGCCCTCTGCTGAGAGCCTGGGGCTCTTCCCTGACATTTGTGGAAACCGTGGCTGAGCCTGGGAGGGTGGGGACACCACTTGGTCTGGTCACTGCTTGATCTCCAGCACCCAGAATAGCGCCAAGTGCCAAGTAACCTTTGATGAGCGGCTGAGTGAACGGACTCCCTTTCATGCCTTCACGAGGATGAACGACTGTGGGGCTGGCAACAGCCGGGTGGTGCATCAGGGTCCAAGAGGGCAGACTCTCAGTGAATGTGTGTTAGCGAGTTTCCCTGCACCAGGAGCCTGGAGGGATGGAGTCCTTGCAATAAGAGTGACCTTGACAGCATCCTGTCCCTAGGACAAGGGGTCCTCCACATCCTGCTGCCCTGCACCCTCTGCTCTGAAGGCCACAGGGCTGACCACTCCTGGGGCGAAACACTGGGACTGATGCCGACCTCAAGGAGAGGGTCTGTGTACCCCAAGTTCTGCCTGGGGCTCAGAGCAGCCAAGACCATCGCAGATGGTTGGTTTGTCACCTACCTTTTCCAGTTTGAAGTTTTCCTTAACCGTGCAGTTTTCATGACCGTCTGGAAGCTCTCTGCAGCTGGGCTATTTCAGCATCAATAAAGTATTCCAGACGATCTGTGACCTACGGATTAGCAATCATGCAACTTTGTTCGAAAAAGCTTTTTCTACTTTTTAAGTTTCAGCTAACCCTTAACAAATTGCTCTCACTCTCATTCTCTCTCCCTAGCTCCTCCTCCCCTCTCCCCCTCTCCAAACATATCTTTAGGGGATGGCCTATAACGCCCACCACACGCTGATACCACCACCTGGAGCTGGATGCCCTAGGGAAGGCGCCATCCAGCCTGGGGCCTTCTTGAAGGCAACACCTTCTACTTCCAGAACCTGGGCTCTCCTGGGCCCGGGATATTACCAGTTCATGTGTGCCCCATGGGAACAGGCCCCTCGACCACATAGGACCCCCTCCCTGAGTCCCTTCCCACACATAACCCCCTCAGATTCTGTCATCTGAAATCCCCTGCCCTTTGGGACTTCCCCACCCAAGGCCCCTCCCACCACCCCAGGGGCCCATGTGGCCGGGGGTTTGTCTTCCTGTTCTCTAAGTGTTTAGGAAGCAGAACAGCTGTGATGGACAGGATTTGCTAACAGTTGAGTGAGGTAAAGGCTGCTCATATGTCCGTGTAAATCTGCTCCCATCTGGTTTTAAAAGATCACAGCAGGATTTAGAGATGGCCAAGCCCGCCATCCGGAAAATCCTTCTCCTACCAGCTCTTGGAGTCACAGAAGGAATAAGGGCCGTCCTTCCGCAGTGGCGTTCCAGGCTTCGCAGGTGGGGCCCCTAGACCGGCAGCATCAACATCACCAGGGAACTTGATGGAAATGCAGGACCTCGACCTACTGAATCAGAAACTCCAGGGGTGGGCCCCGCAGTCTGTGTTTGAACAAACCTCCAGGTGATTCTGATGAACAGTGAGGTCAAAAAAAGATGACAGGGCTTCCCTGGTGGCGCAGTGGTTGAGAGTCCGCCTGCCGATGCAGGGGATGCGGGTTCGTGCCCCGGTCCGGGAAGATCCCACATGCCTCGGAGCGGCTGGGCCCGAGAGCCGTGGCCGCTGAGCCTGCGCATCCGGAGACTGCGCTCCGCAACGGGAGAGGCCACAACAGTGAGAGGCCCGTGTACTGCAAAAAAAAAAAAAAAAATGACAGCAGGAAATGAAAGGTGTGTCTGCAGCTTGGGTCCAGGTTCACCTGGACTCATGCTTTTCTGCCAGGCCTTCCCTCACTGCCAACTCCAGCCTTTAACGAGGTCATATGACCTCTTAGTTTCTTTCCAAAGAACTAACAAGGGTGACCGGACTGTAGTGGGAGAAGCTGGTTAGCCAGCTGGCGGCCGAGACGGGGGCGTCGGGCACTAGAACGCGCACCCGTAACAGCCGTCCCCACTCCTCCTACCTCCCAGAGGTCCCGGACTCTCTGCTCATCCGGCCACAGGAAGGAAGAGGATGGCTGTGTGCTGATTCCAGGGAAACGGGAACCTGAGAACTCACATCCCTTTCTGGAGGTGGGTTAACCAGAGTGACAGATTCAAAGCCCGTATCCGATCGCATGGATCCCAAGAACTGCATGACCTAATGTTTCTCTGGCTTTTCATCCTCCTAAGGAGGCCTGAAAGTCTTGCCCACAGCCTACGAGGCCTGGCTTGGCCTGGTCACTGCCCACCTGTCTGGCTGCTCACACTGGCTCCTTAGGGTTGCTGAAATGGGCCACGCTCCTTCTTCCCCTCCCCCACACCCCTAAACCCTCCCCACTCCCCTCCTGCAGCAGATGTTATGGGTGGGGCCCCAGGCACCGACCCACACTGCCACTTCCCGGGGCTCTCTGTTGCCAGCAGAAGCCAAGGGCTCCTGGAGCAGCTCTTAGCCTGAGAGTTTGTGGATGAGGAACCCAGCTCCTCTCCTGCAGGTGGCCCAGCTCTGCAGTGCTGCCCCCTCTCCCCAAGGCCCCAGGGACCCTGAGCCCAGATGCCCTTGGTGATCACCTGCTTAGTGGCTCCCCTGCACTGGTCCCTTCCCTGCCCCCTCTCAATCCTCTCCAGGCTGCCTGCTGCTTCCTGGATGGCCTCTCAAATAAACCACTTCACTGGAACACTAACACTAGGGTCTGCTTCTGGGGACACCCCCCCAAAAACCACTGCCCACCAGCCTCCTTCCCCTGTAGCCCATCTGCCCTCGGGCTGCACTTTCATCTGTCCCTGGGGAGGTGGTGCTCAACCATGATTGTGTAGGGGACCCAGGTCCCACACAGGGATCCTCACTTAATTGGTGAGGGTACGGCCAGTGCAGGAGGGGACTCACCAGCTGTCTAAGGAAGCCCACGGACGACTGGCCCCGAGCACCGTGCCACAGACAGCATCCCAGCTCTCAGGTCTGGCTTAGCGGTTTGTCTTCTAATTGACCCCCTGACTCCCTAAAGGCTGTGATCACCTGTATCCATCTCAGCCCCACCTAGAGCGGCTGGCACGGAAGGGCTGCATGCCCATGACGCATGGGTACCAAAGGGGAGAACTGTGAAGGGGGTGTGGAAGTTACAGGACCCGGAGCCTTAACTTCAAAGGGCGGCAGGGTTGCCCCTGACGGAGCATGCAGCCATCAGCCTCGTGCGCTGGGAACACCGTGTTGATGGCTCCCTTGTGCCGGGAGGCGGGGTCACGTGTAGACTGGCCCCTCTCCTGCCAAGGCAGGCAGTGTGGAGTCCAACACCCGGGGTAAGTCTTTCTCAATGGCCTGCCTGCTGACTCTCTTTACAACTCATCCCTGTAAGCCTCCTGTGCAATTATGCCCCAACCACCCGACTGAGGCTGGAAGTCAGCGGAATTTCAATGCCGAGGGCTTCTTCTTGGACTCGGCAGGCGGGGCCGTGTGGAGCATCACCCACATGGGAATCAAGCGAGCAAGGTCTCCCAGCGAGGAGGGGTTCTGTGGACAGAATGTCTCCACTGCCACTAAAGAAATGTAGGACTGTCAGAATGAAGGAATCTGGGAGGAGACACTATATGAGCCTATCTATTCGATATCAATCCACATTCCATGCGATGTGGATAGATTGAATGTTGCCTGGGGCTGCATTATTACAAAATATTCATGGCGCTCAACTTGTCTCCCAGCCTTAGCAAACACGGATCACAGACGTGTGATTTGCAGTTTGGGAATTAACTGAGTTCACAGGTTGGGGCCCCTCGGACAGAGGTCGCAGCACGTGGAGAAAAGACGCTGGGCGTGGAGTCCGGCGCTCGAGTGTCCAGAACCGCTGGGTTCCAGTGATGTTTACACACCCTCTCTCTCAGCCTGGCTTCAGGCTGTGCTGATGGGAACCAATATGCAAATTGGGAGGAAGCACCCTTACCTGCAGCTGGGCCTGCAGCACCTTGACCACCTGGAAGAGGGTTTCTCCTTGCTCTCCTTTTCGTATCCTGCACAGCGAACCGCAGATGCTGCGTCACGTTGCCACTTGAGGTGCTGATGGCCCTCGATTCCCTCAACACCTTGCCTGTGTTCTTGGATAGGAATGTGCTATCCACCAGGACCCCCAGAGTCTGGTCATGGTCCCTCCTTCCGGGGGCACAAGTGAACGTCCTCGTCCTCCCAGGGCTGGAGCTGTGGGTAGGGTGGGGTGACCGCGGATGCCACTACAGATCCAGAGATCTTACCCTGAGAACATCAGCCCAGCTGGATGAAGACAGAACTGTCAGGGTCACCTGGTGGGGCTCCCCCTGTCTTCCGAGGAACCCTGCCCACGAGAAGCCAGTTCAGGAGTGCCCCCGCCCCACCAGCATCCTACTCTTCTCCTCCTGGGTGGCTCTGTGGCTCCAGGCAGAGTGCTTAGAGCTGACGGGCCTTCACCTACCCTGTGAGCCTCTCCTCCCACTCCGGTCTCTGTGTCTCAGGCCTGTAAGATGTGGCTGTGAAGGGTGTGGCTGCCCTGAGGTCTCCTGCCCTGGCCCTGTTTCCAGTCTGCCCCCCCTCCTGTGGAGTTGGGTGCCCCAGCCCGGGGTTCTCCCACAAACCCAGCACTTTCAGCTGCATCTAAGCCCTGCTCTGGGGCCTCCTCGTTCCTGAGCCCTGGTGTGTGGTCACCTTCTGAGTCCATGCCCTGCAGGGAGGTCCCACGTTGTGATGTAATCCCACACCAGTGACCGTATCTCGGTGCGGGTACCTCTCCCCTGCTGGCCACTGGCCCGTGGTCCTGGCAGCTCACACAGCAGGCACGCCCCTCCTGCTTCTGCCCTCGGGGCAGAGGGCCCACCCACACCGTGATCCTGGCTTCCTAAGTGCCTGGCCTCTGACTCCCTCCTCTGGAGCCCCAGCACTGCCCTCTGCTGTCCCGTCCTCCAGGGAGCAGTGGCCACAGCCCACCCTGCGGCTCAGGCGTGCACCTTAGTGGGAGGGGGCGTGGGCACCCCTGGGCTCTTGGACGTTCCTGGAGGGACAGAGAGGTGGGCATTGGTCCCAGGATGTTAAGGTTGATGGGCTCCTGACACTGGGCTATGTATGGGAAACCACTGCATACATCTGGCTGCTGGAACCATTGCTGGGTGGGAACCCTTCCTCCACATTGTACTTAAACTGTCGGAGGTTTGGTTGTTTCTCATTTTCAGCTGCTACAAACAGTGCTGTAGTGGACAACACTTTTCCAATATCTTTGAAAAATTATGCAAGTATTTCTGTATAATAAAAGGCAGAGAGAGAATTGATGCAAAAACTTCACATGAATTTATATTTAGTATAAACGGCCGATTGCCGGTCACTTACTAGTACAGTTGACTCTTGAACAACGCAGGGGTGAGGGGCGCCGAGCCCCAGTGCAGTCGAAAATCCACGTGTAACATTTGACTCCCCCGAAACTTAAATGCTAATAGCCTATGTTTGACCAGAAGCCTTACCAATAATCTAAACAGGTGATTGACACATGTTTTTCATATTCGATGTATCATATAGTGTATTCTTGCAGTAAAGTAAGCCAGAGAAAAGAAAATGTTATTCAGAAAATCATGAAAAAGAGGAAATTCATTTACAGTCCATATATGTATTTATTGAAAACAATCCATTTATAAGTGGACCCGCCCAGTTCAAGTCCGTGTTGTTCTGAGGTCAACTCTAATGTATTCATGATTTTTGAATTTTGCTGCATATTAAAAGCACCAGGGAAGTTTAAGAGGTTCCCACCTTTAGTAAATATACAAATGCACTATGATATGAATAGAAGAAGCCTATGACGTTGACTTAAAAACTAAAGAACTCTCAGCCATGTTGGAAAATGCTTATTAAAAGAAGTGATGCGCAGGATGCAAAACACTAAATACTGCTGAATATCTTTATTGCCTGTCTTTCCCCACGAGAAATAAAACGGACTTTCTAAGGGTAGGGAATCCTTCCTGTCACGCATCATGACGCCCCCCCTTGAGCCTGGAGCCAGGCTGAACACAGAGAGAACATGTCAATATTTGTGGACTGAGTGAGAAATGCTTTTGCTTTGATGAAAAAAACATTCATTTCTGACTTTTCTTTATATTGTTTCAAGCATTACTTCAATCATTAGAAAAAAAGGAAAATAACCTTAGCAAAGGTATGATGGTGTGTAAACAAAAACAGGGTTAGAGTGAAGGGCAGTTCCTGTGCTCATGGCAGAAGATCGAAGAGGAACCGGGCCTGAGGGCTGACAATTTGTCACCTCTAGGGATTTGGCCACACATGCCCCTCTGCCCCTGGGATCAGGAGGCCTCAGGCACCATAGCACAAGGTCTGACCCAGGGGAGACCCCGCTTTGGGGGCAGATTAAGCTCCAGAGCCCACAGTGGCCTCTTCCTTGGGCCTCCACGTGCCTCCTGGGATCGGGGCACCTGGTCCCAGTGCTGTCATGGCCGAGAATGTAAAGCAGACAGGCCTTCTACGCTCAGTGGTTCCCACAACCCAGGGACATAGGGGTGAGGGAAGGCCCTCGGGAGGGGAGCCCGTGCAGGCTGGCAGGCACCCGAGGCCCTACTGGGCCCCTCAGGCCGGGGTGTCATGGAGGGCAAACCCCAAGACCCAACCTGGCAGATGCAAAGCCCGCTTCGAGGGTCATCAGTGCATGGAGTCCCCTACCCCCATGTCCTCCAAGGCTGGGCTGATGGAGTAACCCCACCAGCTGCCCCTCAGCCCTTTCCCCATGAACTACCAAGTTCAAAGCACCTGCTGGACTTTTGTCTGACTCTAGGGTGCATTTGAGGTTTTTGTTTGCTCGCCTTTTTTTTTTTCTTATGAAGCCTAGTTGCCCAAAGTCAGCTTAAACATCATCTGTCTTGGTTTGTGGCACTCCTGGCATGGGTCCACGCATAGCTGTATGACGCAGTGGACACCCGTGAATCCTTCACCCAAGCTGAGAGCTGGAATGTTCTCAGTCTCTGACACGTACTCCTCAGCCGCCCTGTGACCCCACTCTGGATGCTGTACTTCTCCTCCCTGCCTTTACTCAGAGCTTCATCACCAGTGTCCGCAACCCCGACATGTCCAGTTCTGCTGGGTTTTCTACTTTGGGAAACGATGAGTATCCATCATGGCACGTGAAGCCCTGGGACCTGGGCTGTCCGCTCAAGGTCATGGTACCAACCGTTGCACACGGAAGCATCCCTGTGGTCCTCAAGCCCTCCCTGGTTAAGACCAGCCCATCTGCACACTTTGCCCTGATTTCCCAGCCTCCCACCGCGGTGGGCCTGGCACATGGCTGGTTTCCACCTGTGCCGTGGAGGCGGAGTTGACAGCGTCAGAATGAGGTGTGAAGATTCCTCCTACTCTCGGGTGGTCACTCAAGGTGAGGGGTGTCCTGGGGGCACCTAGCCTGAGAACATGTGGTGTGGGAGCTCCTAGCATCCGGCAACCTGGTCTGGGAACTATTAAAGGTCTAGCTATTTGGAAACACCCAGTCGGGGCCCCAGAACAGGTGGAACAGACCTGTCCCCACTCCAGGGTGAGCCCAGCTGTGCTGATCTGAAGGGAAGCCACGCAGCCACGCCTCTGGGTCAGCCTCAGACCCATGACTTGATAATGGACTCTTGCTGTGATGCACTGTTGAGGTCAAGGGGGGTTTGTAGTGCAGCATTTCTGTGCCAAGAGCTGATCGGTGCACCAAAATTCACCACACTGAAGCGATACTTCTAGGGTTTGGATATTTTGTAGAAATATGTGGTTACTGTTGTTGATTTTGTAGAAAAACCAAATATTATGCCCCAACACTCTCATAAGCCTTTGAACTTCACAAGCATGTGCAAACACACACACACACCATCAGCACGTTGATATTACCTAGAGAAGTTTAATTCTGGGCAGCTCTGAACATAATACTCCCCCTACCCTGCGTGCCCGTCAGGAAGGAGTAACGCTCACTGCTATGTGTCGCCGATATTCTGAGGCTGCTTCTATGCAGCAAGAGCTAATGGACACAAAATCTTTGCATTGTGTCTTCCTTTAATTTTGGAAAATGTATCTCCATTATTTCTTCAAATATTTCTATCTTTTTCCTTTTCTCTTCCTTTGTGTTCCTAGGTTCGCAGTTCTACAGATGTTTGTACTTCAACTTCTATCCTTAAATCACCCGACTTTTCTCTCCCTTACCTTCGCATCCTCTCCTGCTGCCTCTGCACGCATTCCCCAGTGCTGAGACTTGGATTAAGGAGGCGTCTCAGCATGTGTGTCCCAAAGGGCCCTGCTTCTCCAAACCAGCTAATCCCAGAAAACATTCTGGGTTTTGTGGAAATCAAGAATTTCTAAACTAGTGTCCATTTTTCTATTGTGTGCTTCTACTGTGTATATTTTCACTCCCTACTGATTTGGGAAGACTAGTGACTAGGCTAAATATGGAGGGGTTCCTCCAGGACACGGTGACACAGGACAGGCCACTCCTGGTTGTGACTGACCTTAGGGAGTGGGGCGTCATCCCCAACCTGCTAACATGGGTTCGCCAATGACAACAGTGGTGGGCATGAAATTCACCAGCCCCACCAAGACCCTCACACGGCCCAGGACCTCAGCTCGGTGAATGGGCCATGGTTTTAACCACATATTCCCAGACAGCAGGAGCCAGAGGCAAGATATGGGCCACAAACAAACTATCCTCACTGCGGTTCACACACCTCGAAATACTGGGCTTCCTTAGAAAGCATTTCCCAATCTTGGACACAAGTGCCAACCACCTGGGGACTTTGTGTGTTTCTGACATCAGGTAGCAGAGATGGGGGGAGTGGGTCTCTAGGAGATGGGTGAAATGAAGCCACTGGGGTTTCCAAAGTAGAAAACGACTGACTTATAATGAAACAGAGCAGATGGCAGGCCTTCCCCAGGGGAATGGGGGTTGAGCTGAAGATGCTGACCTGTGAGCAGAGCCCGCTGGCCCTAAGGGCAGGGCTGTTGTTCCTGGGCCAGCGTGTGTGGCCCAGAGCAATGACCCTCAGAACTAACAGCTCTAAGGCAAGGGTGGGCAACAGGCTGGCTTTGCTGACCCTAAGACTCACCCCGTCAGTGTGTACACGCCCCTAGCAGGGCGTGACGATGTTACAGACTCTGCGCAGAGGCTGGACAAGGAGCCAAAGCTGACCCAGGCCGCTGTCTTTGTGACCTGCCCAGTGGAGCTGTCCTCAGTGGTCCTGGGAAATGCTGTCCCATCAGCACTGATGACCACGTCAAGGGAACCAACTGGCCAGGAAAGGATAGACTATCTACCCTGGACACACAAATCAGATCCCTGAACTCAAAAGGTGGAGGGAAGACCCCTCAGCCCCTCCCTCTGAAGTCCTCCCCCAGACAGCGTCCCATGGCCTCTCTGTCCCACTTAGAGCTCCAGGTCTTCATCCCTCGGCCCCTCCAGGGCTGCCCCCACCAGGACCCGGGAAGAGAGAGGTGCTCATGGGGGGATCTGTCAACTCAAGGCCTGTCGCAGGGCTAGTGATCAGTGTTGACGGCCATGGAGGCCAGGCTGGGTGCCGATGGGGGGCGCAGGGGTCAGGGAGCATGAGAGGAGGTGTGACTGGAGCTGCCATCTTCTGAGCTGACCCCAGACGCCCTGAGAAGATTTCTCGTCGGTCAGGCAGCTCCAGGGCAGACGCCCCAATGGCGATCCACAGAGGACAGAGCCTTCTGTCATCCTTGTCACCCACCTCCCACCCGTGTGCCTGGGCATCAACCCAACACCACCACCGCAGAAGGGCCACTCACTGTGAATCTGGCCTCAGAGATGGACACAGAAGGGACACAGGTGACTGTCATCTGGCAAAACTGTCTGGATTCCTTTTGAGTGGAATGGATGGGGGCCTGGAGAGATTGGAGGATGGTGAACAAAGGAATGGAAGAACAGATGCATGGATGGACGGATGGATGGATGCATGCATGTTTGGATGGATGGATGAAAGGAGGGATAAATGGATTGATGTATGGTTGTATGCATGATGGAAAGATGGATGGATGCCTAGATACATGGATGGATGCATGGATGGACAGATGATGGACAAATGGAGAATATATGAAAGAATGAACGAATGAGTACACACACCAACCATGAGGACCCTGCAAGAACCAGGAAGGGCACCCTCCCATGAGCTGAGGAATTTGATTGACTCAGCACACTGCGCCCACAGCCAAGGTGAGAACAATGGTAAATTCTCCATCGCTTGTCACTGGCAGCAACGTCCATGGAAATAAACCAACAGGGAGAATGCAAAACTGACAGGGACCCAGGATGTGCTCTGAGATGCCTTTAATTGCTCCAGTGCCACGCAGACCTAGGACTACAGACTCTCATTCTTCAGGAGGAAAGGAGCTGCTGTGGGAGCCGGGAGCTCCTCCCCCCATTTCTGCTGGCAGGTGCTGTTCAGGAGGGTGAACTGGGTAAACCATGGGCGTAAGTCCACAATGAAAGTGCAGCTCACCTGAAAAAAGTAATTTTATGTAAGACATCAAATCAGAACAATGTAACAATGAGAGCACTTAGCAGGAAGGACCTACCAGGAGCTCAAGGTGCATTAAGAACTAAAGGGGAAAGAAAAGCAGAATCAAACAGTGGCCTGGGGCTGGGCTCCAGAGCTCTAGTCTCCACCATCAAGGCAGGCGCTCCTGAGAGGGTGTCTGGTGGGGCCATCACCTGCCCTTCAGGGTCCCCCCCCACCCAGGGCATGTGACGCTGCGTGAAGGGTCTCTGCCCCGTGAGCTCTTGGGGGAGCCAGCAGACTGCCCAGGAGATGGCCCAGATGGTGCCCACCCCGCCATCAGCTGCAGCTGCAAACCCACCCCAAGGAGAGGCTACCCCAAGGCTGGAGTCCGGGGAGACCCCAGCCCCACTGAGGGCATCACCCTGACTGAGGCCCGTCCCCAAGGTTTCAGTTCAACGGACCAGATGTCAGTTCATAGGGTGATGACAAACGGTCTGACTGACCGGGACTCCTCCTTGCCGCCCAGGAGACAAGAGGGAGGGGTGGGGCGACCAGCAAACTAAACTGTCCTCCTGTCCAGAGGAATCAGAGCAAAGGAAAGAGGCCCACAGGGAGAACAGCGTCCTCCTCGACTCGAGTTCTCAGGAAGCTGGAGGCTGGGGCCCGGCGAGGCTCCATCCAAGAGGGAAGGGCCCATGGGGGTCTGTGGGGTTCTCTGGGGGGCCAGCCGGGCTGTGAGCACAGGGCCCAGCTTGGTGCTGTGCTGGGAGCATCTCTGTGCAGGGGGAGCCCTGGGACCTGGCGGGGAGGGGCCAGGGCCTGTCATTCTGCCCCAGGGTCATCCCTGAGGCCTTCCAAGGCTCCTCTCATAGACCCTTCTTGACATTATTTTTCATTCTCTGAAGATTTGTGATGCTTTTGGTTGATTTTATCCTCAAACCTTTTTCTGTTCTGGGCCTTCTTGCAAGGGGCAGTTGTCAATGTCTTCGTCGTGTTTTTTACAAATTGTGCGGCCCAGCTCCAGGTCCATTAAATATATCCAACTATACATCTGTCAAGGAGAGATTGTAGAAACTTCTGTGAAATACTTACTTTGCAGTAATGAGAAAAACACAGACAACCAAGTAGAAAATGGGCAAATAGGTATGAATGTGCACATGTGTATAAATTGGGACAAACCTAGGTGCATTTTTCTTATTTTTAATTTATGTATTATTTTACTTTTTCATTTTAATTCTCTACTCTTCCTACAAAAGATGTCCCTCAGTGCAGCTCCAGCCCTGGATTCTTCCCTGCCACCCTCCTGATAGCTGGTACCCAGGAGCCGTGTCATGAGTACATGGCGGTGGGGAGGGGGGTGGTCACGGGAGGTAGGGCCCCAGCGCTGAGAGCACACGCACAGCACACCTGACATGAAACCCAGCTCTCAATCCTCCAGACACACGGAGGGCATCGCACGGCTCCTTCTAGGGAGGCGGATGGGGGTGCTTGTCCACCGAGCCACCCTCAGAGCTGCCCTGTCCCTCGGGGTTAACACAGATAGGATTTCATCCCCTACAGAGAGGTCGTGAAAACTCGGAAGAACTCCAACACTGACAGGAATGTAGCCAGAAACTTCCATAGGGAGGAGCACGGCCCTGACCTGGAATTGTCTAGAAAGCTGGCTTCCTTAGGGGCTCAGGAATGCCTGCAGCTGATGCCACCAGCCACACACACACACACACACACACACACACACACACACGCCCAGCCCCTTGCACTGCCGCTGGACCCTGCGCGAGGTTAGGCTTAGGGCAGTGGGGGGTGGGGGGTGGCAGCTCAGTCCACAGTGATGCTCAAGGGGCCCTCAGCGTCCACAGGTCCAGGGCTGGGCGCAGCCCAGCGAAGGGCCAGCCGGTCAGGAAATGAGGGCCCTTGAGGGAAGCCAGGGCCGTCTGCGCAGGGAGGGGGCCAGCCTCCAGTCCCATCAGGAGTGTGTGCAGCGGGGGACCTTCACATCAGAGCCCCGCTGACCCGGGCCACCTTGGGGCTAACCATCTGGGGCCAGTAATGGGTCTGGGCTCAAGACTGCTGGACAACAACTAATCCAGACAAAGTATCTGGGGCGGGGGAGGTATGGGCATCGGTGGGAAAGCGCTGCACAGCCAGGTGCTAAGGGCACCCACACTCCCATCAGGTGCCCCCTCTTCCCCACCCTGATGCTCTGTAACCCATGACCTTCTATCCCAGAACTGCCTCGGGAACACTGACTGTGACGGACTCGGCCCGGCCATCTTCCTGTCTCCCCCGCCCCTCACTCTGCTCTCTGCCCACCTGCTCAGGACAAAGACCTGGGGTCTGTGCCTGATCCCCGCCCCACTACCCGCCACGTCAACCTCCAAGCCGACTCAGAAGCCGGTTTTCCTCTGCCTCCTGTCGTCCAGGGCCAGCTCCTGCACCCTGGTCTCAACTTGCCCCCAAGCTGTGGAGCCCACTACCCCCACGGGGTCCAGAGAGATGCTGGACAAAGCTGAGCGACCTCCTTCCATGAGTCCCTGCTCCTCTGAGGATAATATCCTGACCCAGCCCTGGCACACACCCACCCTGCACGCCCACCTCTCTGAACCTCCTTCCCTGAGACACTGGCCCACAGCCCTCAGGCTGACCCCGCCGGGCACTGGCAGCTCACCCTGGTCCAGGACCCTCTCCGGGGCTGCCCGCCCTTCTTGTCCCCAAACCTGCACTTGGCCGGGTCCTTCCAGGAGTGCCCGTCATGAAGAGCGCTTCCCCACCCCCTCACCCACCCCTCCCCTCAGCCCTGCGGTCCTACACTGACCTCTCTTGTCCAGGTCTTCCACTATCTCACCTGAAAACTTAGGGCCTGTGTGCTTCTCACCACCAGGGTAACAGCCCCGCGAGGTCACGCCCTGTCTGCCTCTGCTGCCTCCGGCCAGGCCTGACCCACGGCGGCCACGTGGTCAAGGCCGACTCACTTCACGAGGGGCCTCAGCCCAGCATCCAGGCAGTGATCCTGGCAGCTGAGGCCTGCGATCGGCTCCGCTCTGCGCTGCCGGCCCTTCCTGGGCTTTGATGTCGGGGCGCTGCCTCCGCTCCGTCTGTCTCCCTCCTCACCTGCCCTCTGCCTCCCTCTCCTTCTCTCCCTGTTCCAAGCGCTAAGCTAACACATCAGAAACTTGGAGCCCTTCTATTTTGGTACCTTGTGTTTTTAAATATCCTTGACCAAATGAAACATCCCTTACCTTTTCCTGCAGACAGCGGACGGACCCTTCCCCCGACCCCGGGCCCAGCTTCAGGAAGAAGGTGGAGCCGCAGACAGGGAGCCTCCCTCACCCTCTGGCCCCCACTCCCCACCCCCATCCCCCACTCCCACACCCATCCACCATTCCCCCACTCCCAGCCGCATCCCCCATCTCCCACCCCATCCCCCACTCCCATCTCCCACCCCCATCCCCCACTCCCACCCCCATCCACCATTCCCCCACTCCCAGCCGCATCCCCCCTCGCCCACCCCATCCCCCACTCCCACCCCACCCCCATCCCCCATCTCCCACCCCCATCCCCCACTCCCATCCGCCTCACCTTGCGCTGGCTCCGCCCCACCCAAAGCAGCTTGTAAGCGTACTCATCTGGCTCCTGTTCATTGAAGTGAAACACAGCAAACTCCACACACAAGCGGAAGTTTTGCGTACTCTTACTGATGTCCTCAAACTTCCAGCTGCAGACATGAGGCCCCAGAGCAAGAAGCCCCAGGAGCAGAGACAGCTTCAGGAACATGCTGTCCGGCATTGGCCTGGAGGCCAGCAGTACTGTGGGCCGCCCTCCCCAGCTCCCCAGCCAGCGCCGCCCTGCCCTGCACAGCCCTGTGCTGCTGGCCAGGCCCTCTGCCCAGCTCCTCCTCTCTGTCCCTCCCGTCATCACCCGACGGGAGGCAGTGGCGGGGGAGTGTCCCAATTTCCACCCCTCATCACGTAAACCTTGAGCCCAAGGACATGCAGGCTCTGTTCCCCCTCATCTCCAGGGCGTCCCCAGCCCAGCTTCGGTAGGGCCTTGGTGAGGGTCTCAAGCCCACTAGGCTTTGCCCTCATGGCAGTGCCTCCCTGGGCTGGCAGAGTCACGGGCACTTAGGAATGCTGGTGGGTCCTGAGTCCCCGGAGCCGAGGAGAAAACCAGATCCACCTCTGACCTTCGCTGCAGCCGATGACCTCAGGGCACAACGGGAAGGTCCAGTGAGGGACAGCATGGGGGCCGGGGCACCATCCTCTCCACCACCACTGGCACCTGCTGACCTACATGACAGGAGGCCTGGCCATGCTTGGCAGTGGGCAGGGGACAAGGGGTAAGCCAGCCAAGGCAGGGGCTCTGCTGGAATGGATGTGAGCGGCAGCCACGGGCAGGAGGGCTTCCAGGGCTGGGGAAGGTCAGGCCCTGCCTTGCCCCAGCCAATGTGCATTCTCACACAGAGCTGCCATCTGTGGCACTGTGGCCTCTGCCGTGTGGCCGTGTCAGGCTCTTCTCACGGGAACCGTGTTACTGATGTGCCCTGCCTGGGGTGCACACCAGGCCGTGGGATCAAGTGGGCCGGCAAAGTGGGATGTGCTGCCTGTGGACGTGAGGATGCTCCACACTGGACATGGGGGAGACGGACTCCTGTATGTTAATGATGATCCCAGAAAGGATGCGGGGCCTGGGCCATCACCATGGGGACAGGTTGTAGGACAGGACTGGGGCTGCACTCAGCCTCTGGCACCTGCATTCGTACCCTGGTGCCCCACGGGAGGCTCGTAGTGGGTTTAAAATCACCCCATGACTGGGTCTGAATGCTGAGGGACATGTGCAAAGCCCCCCCCCCCGGTGTAGTTAAAATGCATCTGAGGTCAGACCACAGAAGAATTGAAAAGAGCAGGACACAGACCTTCCGACGGGAAACAGGAGCTGAGGTGAAGGTGGCCGCTGTTGCTCAGGGGGTTCTGTCTGGCCTTGGCCGGCATGGGGCCCAGGAATAATGGCTCCACCCTTCTGAACCCAAGTGCCCTCAAAGGAAGCTTGGCTGACCACACAGCCACCCTTGTCAGTTTGTACTTGCACCTATCAGATTGTGGGGAGATGTCAGAAATCCCAGACACAGGTACTAAAAGACCAGAGCTGGCTCAGGCCAGCTGTGCTCATGGAGCTGCCCCGAGCTGGGGGGCAGGGAGGGGGACGCCTGTTTCACCAGTGCTTATGGCCACATCACGGCAATAGGTCAGTCAGGAAAGGGACAGCCTGCCAACCACAGGACACACAAATCAGATCCCCGAACCCAAAAGGTGGAGGGAAGACCCCTCAGCCCCTCCCTTTGAAGTCCTCCTCCAGACAGCATCCCATGGCCTCTCTGTCCCACTTAGAGCCCCAGGCCCCCATCCCTCGGCCCCTCCAGGGCTGCCCCCACCAGGACCCGGGAAGAGAGAGGTGCTCACGGGGGGCTCTGTCACCTTAGGGCCTGTCGCAGGGCTGGTGATCAGTGTTGACGGCCATGGAGGCCAGGCTGGGTGCCGATGGGGAGCGCAGGGGTCAGGGAGCATGAGGGGAGGTGTGACTGGAGCTGCCATCTTCTGAGCTGACCCCAGACGCCCTGAGAAGATTTCTCGTCGGTCAGGGAGCTCCAGGGCAGACGCCCCGATGGCGATCCACAGAGGACAGAGCGTTCTGTCATCTTTGTCACCCACCTCCCACCCCTGTGCCTGGGCATCAACCCAACACCACCACCGCAGAAGGGCCACTCATTGTGAATCTGGCCTCAGAGATGGACACAGAAGGGACACAGGTGACTGTCATCTGGCAAAACTGTCTGGATTCCTTTTGAGTGGAATGGATGGGGGCCTGGAGAGATTGGAGGATGGTGAACAAAGGAATGGAAGAATAGATGCATGGATGGACGGATGATGGAAGGATGATGGAAGGATGGATGGATGGATGCATGGATGGACAGATGATGGACAAATGGAGAATATATGAAAGAATGAACGAATGAGTACACACACCAACCATGAGGACCCTGCAAGAACCAGGAAGGGCACCCTCCCATGAGCTGAGGAATTTGATTGACTCAGCACCCTGCGCCCACAGCCAAGGTGAGAACAATGGTAAATTCTCCATCGCTTGTCACTGGCAGCAACATCCATGGAAATAAACCAACAGGGAGAATGCAAAACTGACAGGGACCCAGGATGTGCTCTGAGATGCCTTTAATTGCTCCGGTGCCACGCAGACCTAGGACTACAGACTCTCATTCTTCAGGAGGAAAGGAGCTGCTGTGGGAGCCGGGAGCTCCTCCCCCCATTTCTGCTGGCAGGTGCTGTTCAGGAGGGTGAACTGGGTAAACCATGGGCGTAAGTCCACAATGAAAGTGCAGCTCACCTGAAAAAAGTAATTTTATGTAAGACATCAAATCAGAACAATGTAACAATGAGAGCGCTTAGCAGGAAGGACTTAGCAGGAGCTCAAGGTGCATTAAGAACTAAAGGGGAAAGAAAAGCAGAATCAAACAGTGGCCTGGGGCTGGGCTCCAGAGCTCTAGTCTCCACCATCAAGGCAGGTGCTCCTGAGAGGGTGCCTGGTGGGGCCATCACCTGCCCTTCAGGGTCCCCCCCGACCCTGGGCACGTGACGCTGCCTGAAGGGTCTCTGCCCCGTGAGCTCTTGGGGGAGCCAGCAGACTGCCCAGGAGATGGCCCAGATGGTGCCCACCCCGCCATCAGCTGCAGCTGCAAACCCACCCCAAGGAGAGGCTACCCCAAGGCTGGGGTCCGGGGAGACCCCAGCCCCACTGAGGGCATCACCCTGACTGAGGCCCATCCCCAAGGTTTCAGTTCAACGGACCAGATGTCAGTTCATAGGGTGATGACAAACGGTCTGACTGACCGGGACTCCTCCTTGCCGCCCAGGAGACCAGAGGGAGGGGTGGGGTGACCAGCAAACTAAACTGTCCTCCTATCCAGAGGAATCAGAGCAAAGGAAAGAGGCCCACAGGGAGAACAGCGTCCTCCTCGACCCGAGTTCTCAGGAAGCTGGAGGCTGGGGTCCGGCGAGGCTCCATCCAAGAGGGAAGGGCCCATGGGGGTCTGTGGGGTTCTCTGGGGGGCCAGCCGGGCTGTGAGCACAGGGCCCAGCTTGGTGCTGTGCTGGGAGCATCTCTGTGCAGGGGGAGCCCTGGGACCTGGCGGGGAGGGGCCAGGGCCTGTCATTCTGCCCCAGGGTCATCCCTGAGGCCTTCCCTAAGCACCCTCCCCTTGGCATGCTGTGAGATAAAGAAAATATATATATTGGTCTCTGCCTGTGTTCCTGGCACAGAGCACCTGGATCCCTTGTAAATTTCTAAGTGATAAGAACAGCAAGAGCATGTTTTGTTCTATTGTGGTGACTCTGGGTGGGCCCCTGGCTGGGGGCTGGTCAGCAGAAAGTCCAATGATGACCAATGATGGGGCTCGGGATAGTCTTGCCTACAAGCCTCCCTAGAATCCTGATGGTGTGGCGTTCAGAGCATCCCTGTGGGTGAGCACATCCAGATGTTGGGGGGAGGGGTGATACCCCTCGATCCTCAGAAGCGCCTGTGCTCAGAACCCTCCTCCACCTCACCTTGTGTATCTCCGCATCTGGCTGTTCATCTGTATCCTTTACCATATCTTTTAATAAGATGGGAAACGTAAGTATTGCCCTGAGTTCTGTGAGCCACTCTAGCAAATTCATCAAACCCGAAGAGGGGGAGATGGGAACCTCCGATCTGTGGTCAATTGGACAGAAGTTGTGGGCATGCCTACTCCCTGCGACTGGCATTTGAATGGGTCGGGGTGTCTCGTGGGCCTGAGCCCTTAACCTGTGAGACGTGATGCCACCTCCAGGTAGGTAACTGGTGTCCCCGAGAATTGTTTGGTGGGGAAAAACCCCACACATTTGGTGACCAGAAGGGTCAGTAGTGAGGTGTTCAGCGTAGGGAATAAAGGAGATGCATGGAACTATGTGTTTTCTTAATACCCCCCCCCGTGATATGATGTTTCCTTCTCAGATTGGTGATGCTTTGGGTTGATTTTACTCTCAAACCTTTTTCTCTTCTGGGCCTTCTTGCAAGGGTCAGTGGTCAATGTCTTCGTCGTGTTTTTTACAAATTGTGCGGCCCAGCTCCAGGTCCATTAAATATATCATTGTCCAGTTCTGTCAAGGAGAAATTAGAAAACAGAAAGGCAAAGAATCCAGTAGAAAAGATGTCCCTGAGTGCAGCTCCGGCAGCCCTGTACCCTTCCCTGCCGCCCTCCTGATGGCGCTACCCGGGAGCCACATCACCAGTACATGGCGGTGGGGGAGGGGGGTGGTCACGGGAGGTAGGGTCACGGGAGGTAGGGTCCCGGCGCTGAGAGCACACGCACAGCACACCTGACGCGAGCCCCAGCTCTCGGTCGCATCCGCCAGACACACGGAGGGCATCGCACGGCTCCTTCTAGGGAGGCGGATGGGGGTGCTTGTCCACCGAGCCGCCCTCAGAGCTGCCCTGTCCCTCGGGGGCAGCATCCAGACCAGGACAGGGGGCTGGGGGCTGGATGCTCTGTCTCTCCTGGGGCAGCTGCGGCACCAAAGGGCTCACCTTGTAAACCTTCATCCAGGTGGATGTTTGTGAACCGGGTGCTGCTGTGTGTGTTCATCAGCTTCTCTAAGAGGTTAACACAAGACAGGGTTTCATCCCCTACAGAGAGGTCGTGAAAACTCGGAAGAACTCCAACACGGAGAGGAATGTAGCCAGAAACTTCCATAGGGAGGAGCACGGCCCTGACCTGGAATTGTCTAGAAAGCTGGCTTCCTTAGGGGCTCAGGAATGCCTGCAGCTGATGCCACCAGCCACACGCACACACACACACACACACACACACACACACACACACACACACGCCCAGCCCCTTGCACTGCCGCTGGACCCTGGGCGAAGACGGGCTTAGGGCCTGGCGAGGGTTGGGGGCAGCTGAGTCTGCAGTGATGCTTGAGGGGCCCTCAGCCTCCCCAGGTCCAGGGCTGCGACGCAGCCCAGAAGAGGGCCAGCCGGTCAGGAAATGAGAGCCCTTGAGGGAAGCCAGGGCCGTCTGTGCAGGGAGGGGGCCAGCCTCCAGTCCCTTCAGGAGTGTGTGCAGCGGCGGACCCTCACATCAGAGCCCCGCTGACCTGGGCCGGCTCGGGGCTGGCCATCCGGCAGCCTGGGTCCACGACTGCCACTCACATTTTGCTGGGCTGCCTGACCTCCAGCAGCCTGTCGGCATGCTCTTCCTCATGGTCACTGTTGAACCAAGCCACGGCGAACTCCACAGACACCGCAAAATAATTGTTGTCCTTACTAATGTCTACAAGTTCCTTTTGAATGATCCAGACGTGAATGCCCACAACAGTGAGCCCCAGAAGCAGAGCTGCCTTTGGGAACATGCTGTCCAGAGTCAGCACGAAAGACAGGTGATCGGGGGCAGGGTGGGCGGGCGGCCCTCCGCAGCCCACAGCCCATGCAGCCCTGAGCTCTGGCCTCCCGCTTTGAATATGCCTGTGCCCACCTCCTCCTCTGCATCCCCTGCCTGTCCCTCCTGCCGGCACTAAAGAGGCAGAGCAGGGGGTTGCATCCCTGTCTCATCACAGAAAGCCTGGATGCAGGGACACGCACGGAGCAGGCTCTGTCCCCCTTGTTTTCAGAGCTTCATCCTGACAGGGTCCCACTCCACAGGGCCCTGCATCCCCGCTGCTTGCCCTGGGGACTGTGCAGGCAGGGACTGCCAGAGTCCTGTGATTTCCTGGGAGCTCCAGGAAGCCAAGCCTGCCTATGACCTTGGCTGGAGCCAACACCACCAGCTGGGCACAGGGGAGTACGGGGTGTGCAGCCAGCTGTGGAGGTGTCTAGGAGGAGTTGTCCTCATCACTGCCCTGATAGGAATTACTAACCATAGTTGATTTCCTAATTGTCTTTTCTCTTATCGACTTCCAGCTCAAGTCCACTACAGTCAGAGTGTAGTGGAATAACTGAGGACATGGAAAGGAGACGTGACCCATGAGCCCCCCCCCCCAGCAAACTAGGGGCTGGCGAATAAGCCAGAACTGCAAACAGTCCTGATTGCTTTGAGCCCCCCCCGGCAAACCGGGGGTGTGCGAATAAGCATCGAGTGCTTTGGGCACTGATCCATGAGACGTCCTCAGTATAATCAGAACGGTGGGAACACAAGGAAATGTCCTTGTGCTGCTTCAGTATAATCAGAATAATGGAAACACAAGGCAATGTCCTTGTGCTGCTTTTGCGCTCAAGGACGAAGCACGGCATGTCTTCAAGAAAGCCCACTGTTGCGTGTATAATCAATAAAAGCATATGTTGCTGCTTTGGCATTTCTGGAATGTTAAGAAAACAAGTCTTAAGATGTAAACATAGATAATGCTTCAATAAAAGCTACCACAGCAGGACAGGCGGCGCTGCTTTGCCTGAGCGAGCGGCAGCCCTCTACTGCTGTGCCTCGGCACAATTCATCTCGTGTGATGAGCTTGCTTTCGGCCCTGTCATAAGAAAAACTACAACATCAGAGAATGTTCTTTCTATTATGTCTCTTCTCTGAAATTTGTTGAGATTTGTTTTATGGCCAATATTCCACAGTGTCTTTCTTTTTTTTTTTTTTTTGATGTAGACCATTTTTAAAGTCTCCAGTGTATTTATTACAATACCGCTTCTGTTTTAGGTTTTGTTTTTTTGGCGGCAAGGCCCATGGGATCTTAGCTCCCTGACCAGGGATTGAACCCACACTCCCCGCATTGGAAGGCGAAGTCTTAGCCACTGGACCACCAGGGAAGTCCCCACACGTTCTTGAAAAGACTGTATGTTCTGCAGTTTTCAGGTGCAGAGTTAGGTATTGACATAACTCAGGTCGCCCATGTGACCAAACCTTCCACATATTGACTTCTTCACTTTGCTTTGTGTTACTGAGTTTCCTTTGGTTTGGGTTTGGGTTTTGGTCTGTTGTTCTGTCCGTTTCTGAGAGATGCATTAAAATCTCTCACTGTGATTATGATTGTAGATTTGTCTGGTCTTCTTTTCTCATAATTCTTGCTGTATATATTTGAGACTCTGTCATTAAGTGATTGTACAAACAGAACTCTTAGGCCATTTTATCCTCATCAGTCACACCTTTGCATCCCAGTGATGCTGTTGCTCTAGAATCATCTTTGTCTGACATCAGAGTAGCCACATCAGCAACGTTCTCATTAGCGTTTCCATTATGTATCTTTATCCATCTTTTTACTCGAAGATGGTACCTTAATAATTAAGATGTGTCTGTGTGGGGCTTCCCTGGTGGCGCAGTGGTTGAGAGTCCGCCTGCCGATGCAGGGGACACGGGTTCGTGCCCCGGTCTGGGAAGATTCCACATGCCGCGGAGCGACTGGGCCCGTGAGGCATGGCCGCTGCGCGTCCAGAGCCTGTGCTCCACAACGGGAGAGGCCACAGCAGTGACAGGCCCGTGTACCGCAAAAAAAAAAAAAAAAAAAAAAAAAAATGTGTCTTTGTAAACAGCATGTAGGTTTTTAAATCAGTCTAACATTCTTTTATTTGGGTGATTTAATCCCATTTGCGATAACTCCTATTACTGATCATTATCAGTATATTCAGGTTCAAATCTACCATATTACTGTGTGTTTTCTCTTCATATTGGTTGTCTCTGTTCCTTCTTTTCTACTTTCTTGTGTTCTCTTGCATTATTCGTGGTCTTTTCATTGTTCCATTTCTTCCTCCCAATGGCTTTATTTGCCCTTATTTCTCTTCTCTCAGTGGTAACTCAAGCAATTGTAATGACCACCACTGACTTAGTTGAATCTACTGTAAATTAGTACCTTTATCATTTCAAGGATGGCGGGAACACTATTGCTCTTAACCCCACTTCTGCCTTGTGTGTTATTGTCATATTTGAAAGTCCATAGAACAATATGATTGTTGCCTTACACATTTGCTATTCACTTGGACTTAGCAACATACCTACCCTTCTGCTGGGCATCATTCCCTCAACATAACTTTTCTTCCAGAGGGTTCATTTCCCCTCCCCCTAAATAACTCTCTTAAGGATTTGGGGGGGTTTGAGATTCTTTTAAAAATGAAACCTACTTTTGAAAACACAGCAGGACTGAGACACAGCGATCCCCTCAGTATGTGGTTATGGGTCAGAAGAGGGGAGGCGAGCCCAGCAGGATGGGGTTGTCCCTGCCCTGGGGGACACCAACTGCAACGGAGGGTGTGCCTGGGCAGTCCTGGGACCACCACCCCTGATCTAGCAACGGGAACACACCTTGCTGCTTCTGACACGGAATCCCACGTTGTTGCAGCTGGAGGTGACTTAAACACAGACCAGCGCCACCTCCACGGGGAGGGGAGCAGAGCTCCGTGGGAGTGTTTCTGGCTGAAGTCCTCAGGCCATCAGAGGGGGCCCTAAGCAGAGCTTCAGGCCCGCCTTCCTCAGGCAGGTGGAGGCCCCATGGTGCTGGTGGCGCTCAGGGCGCACAGTGAGAGCGGTGGAGGGAAGCCAGTGCGGGGCTACTGGCGAGCAGGTGACACTGGCTCTGTTCCTCTAGGGCTCCTGGGAGACAATACAGAGTGTGTGCCTCGAAGGGGTCCACCTGAGGGGGGTATCGAGTCTCCAGCTCCTGTCTGTCTTGTATAGAGGCTGCTCCCACCGCCTGCCGCTTTGGCCTGTGCCCACCCGTGGGCACACGTGCCCGCAGCCAGAGAAGCCTCAGGCAAAGCACAGGGAACATGGTAGGAGGCCCGGTTCTGCTGGGAGGCACGTCGGGGCCCTCTGCTGCTCTGTCCCCTGGGGGAGGCCCTGTCCCCGTCCTGGCAATGCCCTGGGCCAGGAGGGCTGCTCTGGTCCAGACTCAGGTCCTTGCTCCAGCCCCTGTGAGGGGAGAATGGGGAGAATGGGGGCTTTCTGGAAGTGCTCTGGGGAGGGCTGGCACATACCTCCTGATGCCCCATTATTACCGGGGGCGGAGCAGGCGTGCCCATCCCCGTGTGTGTAGCTGGGGCTGAGCCGACAGACAGCTCTGGGAGAAGCCCTCTAGGAGCAAGATGGGGAGCTCGCAAGCACAGGGACAGTGGGAGAAGTCCTGTCTTTTCTCTCCTTAGTCCTCTCCTGCCCCAGCCCCTGCGCGATCCATGGCAGTAGCCCTGACAGCAGAACAGGGACGGCAGATACTGCAGCCACATAAACATTGGTGGGGGCGCAGCCTCCCTCTTTGATCAGAGCAGCTGTGGTTCTAAGAGGGTGGGGTAAACCTCCACTGCTTTTTCCCATCTCTGTCCTCCTGCGCTGTGGCCCCAGAATTGGGTTTAGATGTGGGCCTGCAAAGCTGAGCGACGTGAGGAAGATCCGGGGAACCAGAAAGGACCAGAGGGATCATAGGAGCTCAGGAAAGTGAACCCTGAACAGCACAAGTGTGGGTATAACCCTAATGGCACACGAAAGATGTGAACTGAAGGAAGGGACAGACCACCACCCAGCCAGCCTAGCCTCTGGAAGACACACGTGCACAGACCCAAAGAGCCCTGCAGAGGGTTGACACAGAGCTGACCTGACGGTGAAATCACAGCCCCCAGAAGGCTGAGCAGAATTTGCACCCTGAATGCAGCTGGTTGAATCACTTGCGGAAACAAAAATACCAACATTCCCCAAAGAACATAAATAAGATACAGAGTCTCATAACACAGTTTTCAAAACACCCAGGATACAACCCAAGATTACTTAGCATATGAAGAATCAGGAAAATCTCAGCTGTCCCGGAAAAAGACAATCAACAGATGCTGATGCTGAGATAACTCAGATGTTGCAAATATCTGACAAAGACTTTAAAGCAGCTGTTATCAAAAGGTTCCTAGTAAGGGTAAACACTCTTCAAAGATTGGAAAGGTAGGAACTATTCGTAAGAAATAGAAGATATCTGTACAAACCAGATGGATATTTTACCGATATCCTGCAAAAATACAAAAACCAAAATAAAAATCTCATTGGATGAACTCAAGAGCAGACTGAAGATGTCAGAGAAAAGGGCCTGTGAACTTGAAGATAGATCAATAGAAATTATCCGCTATGAACACTAAGGAGGAAGAAAACATTAAAAAGCATGACTAGAGCTTCGGAAGCCTATGGGACAATATCAGAAAGTCTTTCATGTCATTGGACTCCCAGAGGGAGAGGAGAAAGTGTTGTGCCGGAAGAAGAAGGAGGAGGAAGAGGAAGAGAAGGGGGGAGAGGGAGGGGAGAAGGAGGAAGGAGAAGACGGAGAAGAAGGGGAAGAGATAATGGCTGAGACTTTCCCAAATTTGTCGAAAACACAGATTTAAGAAGCTCGGAGAACCCCGAAACAAGTAAATTCCAAGAAATCCACATCAGAGCACATCATACTCAAACTACTGAAAACTAAAGACAAAGGAAAAAACCTGAGAGCCATTAGAGAAAAGACATAATTTACAGAAGAACAAAGATTTGAAGAACTGCAGATTTCTCACCAGGAACACAGAGGCTAGAAGGAAGTAGAATACGCTTTTGAATTCTGAAAGACAAGAACGGCCAAACCTGAATTCTATATTTAGGGAAAATATAATGGTGGTATAAAGATGTTACCAGATGAGGAAAGGTTAAAGTATTTCATTGCCAGCAGACCTGCTATAAAAGAAGGGCTAAGAGAATTCTTTTTTTTTTTTTTTTTTTTTTTTTTTTGCGGTACGCGGGCCTCTCACTGTTGTGACCTCTCCCGCTGCGGAGCACAGGCTCCGGACGCGCAGGCTCAGCGGCCACGGCTCACGGGCCCAGCCGCTCCGTGGCATATGGGATCCTCCCGGACCGGGGCACGAACCCGTGTCCCCTGCATCGGCAGGCGGACTCTCAACCACTGCGCCACCAGGGAAGCCCAGGAATTCTTTAACAGAGAGAAATTTTCTTGGTTCTTCATATGCTGAATAATCTTGGATTGTATCCGGGACATTTGAAAATTGTGTTATGAGACTATATCTTACTTATATCCTATAGGGAATGTTCATATTTTTGTTTGGGAGGATGGAGGAAGGGGGCCCAGGCTGAGCAATGCCTCTGGAAGCTGGAAGAGGCAAAGAAAATGTTCTTCCCTAACACCTCTGGAAGCAGTGCAGCCCTGTGCACACCGTAATTTTAGGACCTGCAATCTCCAGAACTGTGAGATAATAAGTGTGTGTCGTCTTAAGCCACTGTTGGTGGTCACTTGTCACCACAGCCACAGGACACTAGCCAGGTGCCAGGAGAGCAGAGGTCACTGCTATGGAGGCTGGGGAGAACAGGGAAGGGACCTGCTTGGCAGTCAGCTCCAGAATCCCGCCGGGGCGGGAGCCCCGCAGCTGGAGCTTCCCAGTCCCTCCCCTTCCTTGCCTCATCCAGACCAGGAAGGTCCAGGACCCGTGGGTGGTGAGACGGGAGGCAGGGCAGACAGAGGGCAGAGGAGAATGATAGAAACCGTCTCTCCCTCTCCAGGCAGGCCTCCAGAATGGAGAAGGGCACCTCCAAGTGCCTTCTAAGCTCTGGGCATCTGAAGACCCTGGCCCCTTGGTACTGGACCAAGGGTGCGTGTGTTGTACGAGTGCCACAGAGGGTCGCAGGGACGGATAGCATGGCTGATGCATCCACAGGGACAGCAGGACATGAACACAGAGCCGCATTGTGGCCACACCCGCAAGCTTCCCATACGGGGCACACCCTCCGTTTTCTGGGGAGTATCAGCTTCTCCAGGGAGGCCCAGTTACCTCCCAGGGTTAAGAAATATTAGCAGGAGGAAGATGCCAAGGTTTGGGCTTGTGGGCGAGCTTGCATCCCAGCCAGCCCGGGGAGTGGGGAGGGGACGACCAGAGGAAAGTCTGAGGAAGATCACAGGGACAGGAGGACGAGGTGTTCAGGGCTCCGTCTCGCTCCACCGCCCTGGGATCCAGCGCCCCCAAGTGCTTATCGCTTCCTGCCTGCCGCTCAAGCCTCCCACGGCCTGGCTGGGCCAAGCTCAGCAGACAGAAACCCCCGGCCTGGCTCCCACCCAGAGATGCTGGGGCAGCAGGAGGGTCTGTGCTGCTGAGACAGCAGCCCCCCATAGAGAGAGGGGAGTTCGGTGTGTGTGTGCCTGTGAGATGCGGAGGCCTGTGAGGAGAACACGAGTCTGCCCTGATCTCCCCGCAGCCTCGGCTACGGATAACGAGGGAGGACACGCATGGGCGTCCCCCGGCTGCCTTAAATCCGTCTGTGCAGAGCAGCCTTGGCAGGGTGAGCCACGATGGCCAGAACCCAGCAGGGCCCCAGGCTGCTGCTGGCCATCATGGGGGCCCTGGTGGCCCTCACCTACCAAACAAGGAGGAAAACCTTCCTAAGTGTCAGCGAGGTGCCCGCGTCAGATCCTGTCGTGGTGACCACCCTGGACTTCGTGACCAAGGACTTCAACAAGAAGAGCGAGGACCCGTACAACTTCCGGATTGTGCGTGTCCTCAAGGTCCTGAAGAGGGTTAGTGTCCCCCTCCCATCGCGCCAGGCCACCGCAGGCTCGGGGTGGCCACGCAAGTGAACTCAGCCTCGTTTAGTCCAAAGTGGAGGTTTTAAGAGAAGCAGAAATCCCCTGGAGTGGATGAAGTGGAGCTGCTTAACTGATACCCAGGACCAGGGCTACACACCCCGGCCTGAGGGCCCGAGCCGCCTGTGGCCCCGCGTGAGGGGTCTCCAGGGTGCCAGGCGCACCACATGTGTGCACGTCGGGGGCTGTTTCCACGTGGGGCGGCAGCGCCAGGACCCACAGCTGAGCCGGGCTGGCCCTCAGAGTCTAGGCTGCTGCTCTCTGCCCTTTACTAACCGTGAGCATCACGTGGGTCACCCAAGGGCGACTTTGCCCATGGAGTGGCTTCTGGGGAATTCTGCTCAAATGGCAGAAAGGGGCACGGGAGGCAGACAGGGGGTGGGGGGAACCCACGGGTCTGTCCAGTGCAGGCCCTCGACCTGGGGCGCCACACTAGGAGTCCCCAGCCCCAGAAGCTACAGACAAAGGAGAGGAGGTCCTTTATCCCCCTGTCCTTACCTCCGACAGGTGACTGACCACATGGAGTATCGCATAAACCTGGAGATGCGGCGGACCATCTGCCTCAAGATGGAGGAGAACAACTGCTCCTTCCAGGAAGGCGAGCTCTACAAGGTACTGGTCACGTCACCCAGAAAGAGTTTATTTCTCAGTGCTCTGCTCCTTTGTCGTTGGAAGAATGATGAAGCAGTTGGGGGGTCCAGAGGGAGAAGCCAAGGTGGCTGAGCTGCGGGGGAGTGGGGGGACACTCTGGGCCCGAGAGAAGTAGCTGATTATTATAATATCTTAGCAGCCGGGGGACCTTGTTGGTGCACCCACTGAATATCTGAACCTCAGGCTGACGTAAGACACGGTTGCTGGGCTGCAGCCTCTGTTTCTTTCATCCAGCAGTGTTTAGGCAAGAGGAGGAGAAAGAGGTGGGAAAATGCGTTCAGAAATAGTTCAACTGGTTGTGGGGTGGGTCAGAGAGGGGACAAGCCTGCAGGCAAGTGGCCCGATGCAGGCCCACCTCCCAACAGTGGCTTTGTCCCCACCCAGTGTTGTCACATCGGGGAAGCCGGCTGGGCCGTCATCACTGCAAGTGGTGGACCATCACACGCACACGCGTCAGGTGGGCCCACGTGCTCAGGGGCCTTGAAGGTTCCAAGTCCTACAGGCCCTGCAAATCTCTGCTCTTTACCCAAAGGAACTAACATGACGGTGATCACATGACCCACCTTGCCTACAACAGTCCTGATTGTGCCCAGCTTCTTAGTGTCACTGTTAACAGCATCCCCAGTTGTCTACAACATGTCCCGGTTTGGTTCATAGATTCCATGGTCACCCTAGTTCTAATGGCCTAGGTTTCTCAAGACAAACACATGTCCATCCACGGGCCCCCCCCTCCATGGAGAAGTCTTCAAAATCTAGCAAGTTAGACGTTTTTCTTCTTCCCTGGAGAAGATCATGAAATCTATGAAAAGACTAGTTGACGATAAGGTAAACTTAGAGAGTCTCATCACTGTGAGAGATTAAGTTGTGGGGTTAATATTCTGAATTTTACTTTAGGAGAAATGTCAACTTTTATGCCTCCCACATCACCTCATCCCCACCCTGGCTTCCCAGCGGAGAGCAGGAAAGCAAAATCGCACTACGAAATGATAATAATATGCAAAATACATTGATTGATCTTTCCTTGTGGGAGAAGAGGGAGGTGGAGAAGAAAGGGGATCTTGAGATAGAACAGGGAAGGGGGAGGAGAGGATGTGATGATGGGCGGACGGATGGATGAAGGAAGGAAGGAAGGACAGCAGGAGGGAAGGAGAGGGGATGGGTTGGGTGGAAGGAAGGCGAAAGGAAGCAGGAGGGATGAGGTGGGAGAGTGGGTGGAGGGAAAGAGAAAGGGAGCCAAGTGAGGGTAAGTGTGTTCACTGTATGAACAGCACATGAGCAGAAAAGAAGAGGAAACATCAGTCGTTACCATGGTGATGTGGGCGGGTGGACACTTGATTTCCAGTCTCCAATTCTAACCACAAGCAGAAGGATGTTTTGTGGGGTGGTTTCAGCAGTAACACTCTCAAGTCATTGAAATCAAAATAAAGATGGGCCCGCCTGTGGACTGGAGGCAGGTGAGGCTGGGTCATTTTCCCCATCTGCTTGTCTTACACCTTCCTCTTTCCATGTTGATCTTTTTTATATTTTGTTTTCTTGTCTTTTTCAGAAAATCGATTGCTTCTTCTCAGTATTTGTTATTCCCTGGTTTGAAAAGTATAAAGTTCTGGCCCGAAACTGCACGGATGGCTAGGTGTCCCAGAGTGCAGTCCACACGGAGTCACTGTGTGAAAAAGAACCCTGCATTAAACACGAGTTCTCAACATAGAAAATAAATGTTGGTCAGCCTATGCTCTTAATGCTTTGAATGTTTATGTTTCCACTCCTTTTTTCCCCAAAATTCTTCAACTCATAATAATATGATCTGAAGGTCTTCTGGGCTAGGGCAGTTTGGGGGTCCAGATGAGGTGACATGTATAATTTTTGGTCTTATAGCCTCTACCTGCAGGACAGCAGACCTTCAGACTCATCCTTATATCAGGTAGGATTCTTTAGATTTTAAAATAAGGAGATGAGAAAAGGGAGAAGGAGAACGAGGGAGGATGCTCTAATTACTTAAATGAACAGCTAAGAGATATTGGCAAGAATGTCTGTGATGACATCTCTGAGGGACCCAGTGAATCTTCCTTGCCTGAAGTGTGAAGCAAGGGGAAACAAGGAGAAATAATGCAAGTAATTGAAAATAGGAGGGCCTTTGTTGCTGGTAAGAACTAGGTTGGGAGATGTGCCTTATTTTTGCAGGCACGTGCACTTTCTGATACCAGATTCCAGAATTAGACTCACACCTCCAGCATCAGCAACATTGGACCAGAGCTGGTCTCTTCCCAGAGAGATTCCTCTCCCAGAATTGGCACGGAAAACGTGGGCGCCTGTGAGAGGAGGAGGACGTGGGTATAACGCCCCGTTTATTCTTCCCAAACAGACCCATCTGATGAATTCCTGCAGGAGGGGAATGATCGAGGGCAGAGTGAAACCAGGAATGCTGCATTAAAGTGGTGTCCTTTTCATGGATGTCACATTAGCAGTGAGGAATAAGGATCCTTCTCCCACCAGCTTGATTCAGTGTTTCAAATAATGTCATCAGGCTCAGCTCTCCCCTCGACTTCCTCCATGTGGTCTCAAGACGGTGCTAGCAGTTCACTGGGTCACATCTGCCCTCGTTCACATCAAGTAGGGAAAGGACGAGCCCATCCGCAAGAGTTCGGGCAAAAGCCTTGGGGTTTAATATCGCAGGGGAATCCCAGGGACTCTGTGGAGAACACACCGGCACACACAGCATCCATCGACCGGCAGAGAGAGGGAGCTGGGACATTTATCCCCAGTTACTGGCTGCAGGACAGCTCCTGTGGGGCATTAATTCCCTGGAACCTCTGGCCTGGGGTGGCTCGAGGGCAGAGCAAACAGCCAGAGGTGACAGGGCACAGGTGCTGGAATCTGGAGCTGGTGTGCACAGAAGGATGAGATGTGAGAGGACACGGCAGAACACCAAAGGGACAGGTGAATCGTGAGCTGACAGCGGCCACCCACGTCCCCACCAGCTGGAGAAGGCTGGAGCTTTGAAAGAACAATGTTTTTCAACTTCTACTCTCCCTATGAAAGTTCCGGAGTCCTCAGGACCCCATTTCAGGTGGGACCCAGGTGAGAGTTCCCTCCGCCAACTGTCTGGGAAAATGCTAACCTACAATTTCTTCATCTTTAAACGAGAATGACAGTACCTATTTCTTGGAAGAGTTGCAAAAATTAATGATGATAATGCTTGTAAGTTGCTTAACACAATGCCTAACACAAAGCAGATATTCAAACAGACAGGGATTCGTAAGAATACGGGCACCAGCAGTATAATTTAATATTAACCAGCCATGCAGCTCTCTTCCGGCACTTTGGTTGCTATGTCTGGAGGTGAGGGTGGGAGGGGAGAATAAAGGAAAGGTAGGACATTTGTGCTCATTGATTTTGGATTTCTCAGCCCAGTGGGTTTTTGAAACTTTTTTTTTATTTTGAAATGCAGATTCACAGGAAGTTGCAAAGCGTACAGAGCGGGCTCTTGTACCCTTCATCTAGCTTCCCGCCATGGTTACATCTTTTGTAATTACAGAAAAATATCACAAGCAGGAAACTGACGCCGTACAGTGTATATGTGTGTCATTTTGTCATATGTGTTGATTTGTGTGTCCGCCACCACGAAGACATTCTGCACTAAGCCCTCTGTAGTCACACCTTTCCTTCACCATCTCAAACTCCCAGCAACCACTCACTTCTCCATCTTTATTACTGTGGCAATTCAAACATGTTGTGTAAATAGAATCATACGGTGTGTGCCCTTTGGAGGCTGGTCACAATGCCCTTGGGATCTATCCAAGTTGTTTCATGCATCAGTAGTGTGTGCCTTTTAATTGCTTAGTGGCATTCCACAGCATCCTTAGTACCACAGTTACCTATCTACCCATTGTAGGTGTGTTAGTTGTTTTCAAGTTTGGGGCTATTACAAATGAAGCTTCTACGTACAAGCCTGGAAGGTTCACGTGTGGACCTAAGTTTTCGTTTCTCTAGGTTAAATGCCCAGGAATGCAATTGCTGACTTGTACGCTAAAGTATATTTTAGGATTTTTTTTTTAAAGAAACTGTCAAACTTCTTCAGAGTAGATGTATCGTAATGTTCGCCTCTATCCCTGGTGATAGTCTTTGCCCTGAGGTCAACTTCATCTGATATTAATATAGGCTCTCCTGCTTTCAATTAATGTTCGCATAATATAACCTTCACTTTTTTACTTCCAACCTACCTGTATTGTTATATCTAAAGTAAGTTTCTTGTAGACAGCACACAGTTGGGTCACTTTTTTAATCCACTCTATCACTATCTGTCTTTTAAGTGGCTTGTTTAGACAATTTACATGTGGTTTGTACATACCATGCATGACATTATTAACATGTCAGGGCTTACGTCTATTTTACTATCTGTTCTCCGTTCTCTCTGCTTTTTTTTTTTGCGGTACGTGGGCCTCTCACTGTTGTGGCCTCTCCCGTTGCGGAGCACAGGCTCCGGACGCGCAGGCTCAGTGGCCACGGCTCACAGGCCCAGCCGCTCAGCGGCACGTGGGATCCTCCCGGACCGGGGCACGAACCCGTGTCCCCTGCATCGGCAGGCGGACTCTCAACCACTGTGCCATCAGGGAAGCCCTCTGCTTTTTATTTGTGTTTTCTTTATTCTTCCTGTGAGTTTCTTGAACACTTTTTTAAGAATTCCCCTTGCACGGATCTATACTGTTTTTGAGTGTATCTCTGCATAGCCTTTTTAGTGGTTGCCTAGATATTACGTTATGTATATATAATTTGGTCTACTGGTGTCAGTATTCTACCAGTTTGAGAGAAAGTTTACCTTCCTTTACATTCCATTTCTAGAAGTTCAGCCAACAGGCCAGCCTCGGCTGGGATGTTAGGATCTGGACAGAGTTTCCTTTGGAGGCTCCTGGCCTGTGACGTGGAGATAAGCTGCCCCTTTATAGGGTTGTCAAGTGAGGTAGTGAGGGCAGCAGGCAGCACCAGGCCCCCGGGCAGCCCCCAGTGACGTCAGATTTGCAAAACCAGATGCTTCCAGCTTCCCTCGTTTTTGCACAAGAATTTTACCGCCTTTAACCCTTCACCTCCATCCTCCGCTCTGCCTCAGGCCCCTCTGGCAAATGTGAGTTTCTGGTTTGTGTGTTTACTCTTCCCCCTCAGGAAACACTCTCTCGAGTTGCCAGTGTGACTGATGGTGGGACTGCTCCCTGGGGAGGAGGCCAGCTGGTCTGGGGGCGCATCTCAGCCCACAGCCACTCCCTGGGTGTGGTCCAGGCCACACCTTCTCTGCTTGACTGTGAGTCACATGACGGAAGACACCGTGGGCCCCACTCCACCAGCAGTGAGCCCGTGAGCGGCTGGAGAGCTCTGTCAGGAAGACCATCCCACGGCCAGCCCAAGACACAGGGTCCTCGGAAAGGCCTGCTTGCAAAGGCGGCCTTGGCTGGAGTCTGGGAACTAGGACGGTAAACCATTCCCGATATAAAACTTGCCCTAAGTGATAAGAGGGCCTCACTAGGTCTGCAATGTTTATACAAACAATGGGATTTATGCTGGCACCTGCTTTCTTTCCAGAAATCTGAAATTTCGGTACATGCAGGGCAGAGGCTGCCTATGTGAGCAGCTCCAGTGAAATCCTGGGGCACTGAGTCCCTGGGGAGTTTCCCCGGCACACACTTTGTCTAATTCCTGGAGGAATGAGGCATGTCCTGTGTGGCTGCCCCCGGAGGGGACCCTGGTTTCAGGGACTTCTCCCCACGAGCCTCTTCCCTTGGCTAATTTGGTCCTGTATCCTTCACTGTAAAATTCACAGCCCTGAGTACGACTGTACACCTGCCAGGTCCTGGGAATCCTCCTAGTGAGTTCCTGAGCCAGAGGGTGGGCGTGGGGACCCCTGACACACTCACAAAGACAGGTGTCAGTCACAGAGTTGTACGTGCGTGGGACAGAACCTGGCTCTCCAAGCTCAGGCCAGAGTCAAGATGTACCTGACTCGTGAAAAGCCTCAGAGATGTGGGCTGGAGGTAGAAACTAAGTGATGAGCTTCCCCCAAAGGACTAACAACCTTCTGCTCCAACCACATCGGCCGCCTAAAGACCATTGACTATGGGCATGAGTGTGTGAGTGCACATGTGTGAGGTTTGGGTGGCTGTGAGTGTGCATGCACGTGTGAGTGTGTTCCGAGATCCTGATGAGGGATTCAAGGGCCTTTCAGATTCTACAGTGCAAAGCACACAGCATGACCGCCCAACGTTTCTTCAAGGACCTTTGCACATATGCACCTAGGCATCCAGACAGGAGTTGTTCCACAGCTGGTAATGGTTCATCCAGGGCACAGTATATACCAGAAAATCACAAATGAAACTCTGTGGAAGGAGAAAGAAAACGGACAATCAGCTTTCAGGGAAATATTTTTTTTGAAGGCAACAAAAATTCCTGCCTCCACCACCAGCCCCTGCCTGGGGAGTCTGGACCCGGGCTGACACGTGGGCAAGGCCAGATCTACTCACTGGCACATGCTGGGGGTGAGAGGGTCAGCCAAGCCGGCACAGGAATGTCACCCTGGGCCCCCCCGCCCAGTCCTCCTGCACCTGCCAGCTTGCAGGAGGTGCTGCTAGGAGGGACCAGAAGGAGGACATAGGTTGGAAGGCAAGGAGGTGACTGGACAACCCACATGGACCCAGCGGTGCAGCCCAGACAGAACAAGGTCCCTGAGGAAGGTAAAGCCGCTTCCATCTAAGGGTCTGGGAGTGTGTCAGGTTGGTGAGGTGTCCAGCAGCCGTGAGGCCTGGTGCCAGGGCTGTGCCAGTGCAGGGTGGGGAGACACCCAGTCAGAGGGCTTCCCTTCCCCCTCTCCCAGCCCCAGGCACCACCGGTGGCATCAGGCAGCCCTGGGGCTGCGTCCTCACTCTGTCCCAGCCACACGGCTGCCAGAGCTTCCGACATCCTGTCCATGTTTCCTTGTAAAATGTTTATTCCCCCCTTGACCGGAGCGCCTTCTCAGACAGCTGCCGGCACACACCTTCTGCAGCTTCTTCTTGCTCTGAATGGGGCACCAGGAGTTGTTCGTGCTGTTCCTCTTGCACTTGGTCCGGCTAATTTTCACGGTGACTAGGTATTCCACACCTGTCGTCAGGTACCAAGAAGCAAAGGCTATTAGATTTGTTTGTTTGTTTTTGAAATATTTATTTTGGCTGCGCCAGGTCTTAGTTGTGGCAGATGGGATCTTTAGTTGTGTCATGTGGACTCAGTTGCGGTATGCACACGGGATCTAGTTCCCTGACCAGGGATTGAACCTGGGACCCCTGCATTGGGAGCGCAGAGTCTTACCTACCGACAACCAGGGAAGTCCCAAAGGGCTGTTAGTTTTGACTCCAAGCATTGCTGATGCTCCCCAGGAGGAGCTGGGTTGTAGAGTGAAGTCCCAGGAGCCTCTGTCCCCATTCCCTCCTCCTCTCCTTGCTGGAGGATGCTCAGTGGTCCCCGGTCAGCGCCCAGCATGTGCAGAGCCCGGTCCCTGCTCTGCACCGGCTCCACTGCTGCAGCCACAGGTGGCTTCTCACCTGTCTCCCTCGCATCCTTGGGACCAGGGAGGCAGCTTGGCCCCATCGTACCCCCTAGTCTGCAGAAGGGTCCTCAAAATGCATGGATGGAGCCTCATTAGTTCCCTGGGCTCTGCCTCTGTCCTCTTCCTCCCTCCCCGCTGCCTTGTCCCAAAGTCAGTGGTCAAACCAGTGAGAAGGCTGGGCACTCTCTGGGGTGGCCCCCGGGAGGACAGCCCCCCAGAAAACCTCAGGGCAGAGCAGCAGGGGAAGGGACCTGGGGCAGGACCACCGCCCTGGTCCCAGCAGCCACTGGAAGGACCTCAGGATGCAGGGCTTCTGGCTCTCCATCGAAGGACGGCTGTATCCAGCTTGCAGGGCTGGTGCCCAGAGGTTTCACACTGACCCTCAGCACACCCCGCATGCGTGAAGAAATTAAAACACTGGTGGCAAAGTTAACTAACATTTCAGAGTGCACAGTGTTTTCTTATTCAGTCTTAGCCTCGTTAGTTAAATAATAATAGGAATAATCATGATGATACAAATGTTCTCACAGGTGCCGCTTCACTCTTATTCTGCCCACTTTGCAGGTCAGGAAACTGAGGCCTGGAGAGTATGGATGGTGCTTGACCAAGACTCCACGATCAGGAGGAGCTGAGTGTCAAACCCAGAAGGGGGACCAGGAGCCCAGCAGAGACGGCCACCGCATCCCCTCCCTGCCCTCTGTGAGGTACAGACGGGCACAATCACGTGGCAGCAGGCGATCGTCACCCAGCTACCCAGGGGTGCACTCGCTCTGTCCACTGATCCAGCTGTATGACATCAAAAGTTTGCTTATAAACAATGATTTCTGTTAACTGTTAGTGACAACGGACCAACTCCACATGACTGGCCTCCTTGGGTTCCAGCTTCACCCCAAAGACTGATGGGGGAGAAAATGCCAACTTGGGCAGAATTTGGTGGATGGCCGCCACCTTGTGGCCATGTCACCTCAATGTCCTTGGCGCCGCGAGCCGCCGTCTTGCAGCAAGAGTGTGTGACTCAGGCAGACAGGCTGCTGTCCACGCCCTGTGAGACCCCTTAGTGTCACACTAGCACTGCCCGCCTACCCTGCCCCACCGTGGCTGGTTTCTGTGTTCCTGTCGTCCCTCTCTCTGGCCAGAACCCTTTTCTCCTAGTCAGTTTTTTTTCCAAATCCAGTTAATTGAACAAAGATGCATTATTGCCTCTTTCCTAACTCATATAGTTTACTATCTAACCTTGAGGGCAGGTTGGACCAACAAAAGTGTTTTTTCAACAACTTTTCTTTCCTCTGTTATCCTTCAATTGATGTATTTCAGAGAAACTTTATATGTAAAACAAAATGAGAGATGACGTGTACCTCCAGGTTCCTATAGGACCCTGCTAGAGGTCCTCTGTGTCATTCCAGCTTCCTGAAGGACACGGCTAGAACATCGAGACTCAGAGTTTACAACCCTGGACATGGAAAAACTATCGCTGAGGGGAACATACAGAGAACACTTAAGTTTTGCCAAACGAGAGGAATAATAAAGGAGACGAGACCATCCTCCTTTGCTGTCCTTCTGGCAAATTTCTGAATGAAAGCGATTCTTCCCTCGGAAGAGCAGCTGAGGAGCTCGGGGACATTTCCGTTCAAATGAGAGTAACCTCGGTGCTCAGGCGGCTCTGGGTCTGAACGACCCTGCTCCAGGAAGGTGCCCCCTGGTCCTCTCTGGGAGGCACACCTGTGCCCACGAGGCCCTGCTCACCCGCTCTCACCTGCACCTGGCTTCGGAGCAGCTGGTCCATGCGGAACAGGTAGGAGTCATCGCTGTTGTTGTTGTACGTCTCCATGAAGAAGGCGACGGTGGAGTTCACGTTCTTTGGGCTCGTGGACTCCTGGAAGCCGCTCCACTGTTGCAATTGACCCAGCCTGGCCACCAGGGCCAGGACCGCCAGCAGCAGCAGAGGGTTCCCCCAGGGTCCAGCTCCCATCTCTGTGGCCTCAGAAGCCTCCTCTCCACCGGGCCTTCCAGGTAGAAAGGTGCCAGCCTCGTCCACTCACCCTCTCTCCCCGCAGCCGTCGCCACGCAGGCTTCCCCAGGAGATGCCCGCCTGCCATAAAACAGAGACTGAGGCCCCAACCCCTTCCTTCAGGTCCTGCCCATGACTTGACCAGAGGACCAGCCGGGGAAGTCTTCCCGCGCAGCTGCCCAACCTGCCGTCAGCTCGTTCACCTTTCTTGCCCCTTGGGTTCTTCAGTGATTGAGGCAAGTGTGCTTTCTAAACACCCACCAAGGCTGGCAAGACCCTCTCGTTACCTTCACACCCAGTGAGGACAAAAGCCCCCAGAACAGACCCCACAGGCAAGAAGAGCTGGTGTATCAGACAGAGAAGGCCCATTTGTGGGACTCGGGCAAGGCCATGGAGAAGGTAATGTCTGAACTGGGATGCAAGGAATCAGGGACACTGAACAGGATACATTCCACATTACCTACAGTGGGTTCCAGCCGTCCAGCCCGGCCATCCACTATTCCGTACTTCCTCTAGACACTGGATCTCTGCCACCCACTCGCCACAGAGTTCAGCCTGCTGGATCCCACTGTGCCTGCACCCCAGCACTAGCTCTTACCATCTTGGTGTGACCCCAGTGGAGCTTTGTGAGGTAACCCCAGCCTCTCTGTGAGGGAGGAATGAGATGTGGGCCTCATTCAGAGATTAATCCTGCAGATCCCTGAAGGTTAGGTGTTGCCCATATAGGGAAGGGAAATGTCCTCTCACCTCTTTGGGTCTCTGGCTGAGCCTAAGACTTAAACTGACAGAAGGCAGATGAACAGGAGACAAGTATACAAACTTCACTGGCTTTGACATGTACGTGGGAGACTTCACAAGAGAATGAAGACCCAGAGAAGTGACCAGAACAGGGAGCTTTCATACTTTGTAGACAGGGACACAATAAATCTGTGGAGTTGCCGAGACAAAGGGGTTGGGCTCGGGGTGCCTGGTGGTGAAGGGGTAACAAGCTAGGTTAAGCAGCCTCCTTGGCCCTGCCTTCCCGTCTCTGGTTACCAGGACATCCTCCATCTTCCTGTGCAAAGAGGGGACCTTTCACTTGGGACATTTATCTCCTGCTTCAGGGAGGAGGGGCCAGTGGGAGGTCAGAGTGACCTTCCTGCTTCTGCCACTTTTTCAGACTCCTCCAGCTTAAGACGGTCCATAAGCCAAGGTGCCATATTTGGGGGTAGCATGTCCTGAACCCCATCACCTGCACCCAGAAGCCTGTAAGAGCTCCCTATTTTTAAGACACTCATTAAGGTGGGATCCTGAATGGGGTTCTGCTCCAGAAAAAGAACATTAGTGGGACAATTGATGAAACGTGAATAAAGTCTGTAGATTAATAGCATAATAAGAGAAAATGGGACTCTGGTGATTTCCATGGAATGAGAGGAAAATATAGACCCTGGCTATGTCTGTAGAATAAAACTAAAAGAAGCCTTGTCGTGTCACTCCCGGAGTTCTTGGGCTCGTGGCAGTGTCACTCCAATCCGTGCCTCCCTCTTCACATGGCTTCCCCTGCCTCCCTTGGTCTCAAATCTGTCTCATCTTTCTCCTATAAGAACATCAGTCTTGGGGCTTCCCTGGTGGCACAGTGGTTAAGAATCCACCTGCCAATGCAGGGGACACAGGTTCGAGCCCTGGTCCGGAAAGATCCCACCTGCCACGGAGCAACCAAGCCTGCGTGCCACAACTACGGAGCCCGCGCTCTAGAGCCCGTGAGCCACAACGACTGAGCCTGCCTGCCACAACTACTGAAGCCCATGCGCCTGGAGCCTGTGCTCTGCAATGAGAGAAGCCACTGCAATGAGAAGCTCATGCACCACAACGAAGAGTAGCCCCCGCTCGCCACAACTAGAGAAAGCCCGCACAGCAATGAAGACCCAATGCAGCCATAAATAAATAAATAAATTATATATATATAAAAAAAAGAACATCAGTCTTATATTATCTCATCTTAACATCCTTCACTTCATTAGATCTGTAAAGACTCTGTATCCAGGTCAGTTCCTGTTCACAGGTACTAGGGGTCAGGACATGGCCATATATTTGGGGGGTAACACACTTCTACCCACTGAAGCGCCCGTGGTATAAGAAGAAAATTGAGAGCACAGGGTCATGTGTATTCATTTCTGTGCCTACTATAACACAGCGCCACCAACTTGATGCCTTAAAATTATTGGGCTTCCCTGGTGGCGCAGTGGTTGGGGGTCCGCCTGCTGATGCAGGAGATGCGGGTTCGTGCCCCGGTCCGGGAGGATCCCACGTGCCGCAGAGCGGCTGGGCCCGTGAGCCATGGCCGCTGGGCCTGCGCGTCCGGAGCCTGTGCTCCGCAACGGGAGAAGCCGCGGCAGTTAGAGGCCCGGGTACCGCAAAAAAAATAGAAACAACAACAACACCAAAAAATCTATAGAAGTGTATTCTCTTGCAGTTCTGGAGGCCAGAAGTCTGAAGTCATTTTCACTGGACCAGAATCAAGGTGCTGGCGGGGCCCGTCCTCTCCCAGAGACTCCAGGGGAGAATCTGTTCCCTGGCTCCTCCAGCTTCTGGGGGCTGCCAGCGTCCTTGGCTCGTGGCCTCATCACGCCAATCTCTGCCCCTGTGGTCACGTGGCCTCCCTGCTCCTGTCTGCCTCCCTCTTAATGAGGATAGAGGGGAGACACTCAGAGCCTGACTGGAGAATCCAGGATGTCTGCCCACCTCAAGATCTGGAACTTCATCACTTCTGCAAAGTCCTTCTTTACCATTTAAGATTATGTTCACAGGTTCCTGGGGTTAGGATGTGAATATCTTGTGGAGGGACGTTATTTAGCCTATCACACTATGAGTAGGGGAAAATCGGAGACTGATTATATCCATGGAACAAGGGGAGGACAGGGGCCCTGATCACGTCCCAGGAAAGGGAGAAGGGGAATGAACACATCCGAGGAAACAGGAGGAATGGGAGGAAATAGGACGCCCCATCAGTTCTATACCTAAGGGAAAAGTAGGAGTCCCGGTCATGCCTGTGGAATGAGGAAAAAGCAGGGCTACGGTTCTCCCCAGGAGTAAGGCTGAAGCAGGGCATGGTCACGGACTAAGGGGGAAATGGCATCCTGGTCCCGTCCGTGGAAAGGGAAGAATAGCGGCTGGATGACATCCATGGGGCAAAGATGAATCCGGCAGCAGTGCTGCGTCCATGAATCAGAGGGAAAATACAGAGGACGGATTGTTTCCATAGTTGAGGGGGAGACTGGGGCCTTGGTCATGTCCACGGTAGAAGGGGAAACAGGGGCTTGGTTAAGATCATGGAATAAGGGGAAATAGCTAGAACACGCTGCGGGGGAAGGCAACAACTTAATGTCCATAAAATAAGGGGAAACCGTGGGCCTGTCATGTCCATGAAACACGGTGGGAATAGAGGCCTCTGTCCACAAATTAAGAGAAAAATATTGAGACTGATAAAATCCATAGAAAGGGAGAGTATGAGGCCTGATTGCTTCGTGGAGTCATGGGACAGTAGAGCCCTTGGTGTCCAGCAGTGAGAAGAAAAGAGAAGACACGGCTATGTCCGGGGAATACGGGGGAACCCACGGCCTGGGCAAGTCCATGAAGTCAGAGGAAGTGGCCCGATCACATCCATCAACAGGGCAAACAGGGAACCTGGGCATACCCATGGGATTAGGAAAAGGAGGGTCTCTGGACGTTTCTACGGGAAAGGGGAAAAACGGTATAAAGGAAAAACTCAGCTTTCCACCTGTGTAGGAAAAACCCATTTCTCCCCGACTATGTCTTTGTTTCCCATGAATATCCTTTATTACTCCCACTAAACACACCTTCTGACACTTCTGGTTCCCAAATAGGTGGGTGTTTTCCCCACAATAAGCAACTCCCTGTGACACTGGCTGGATGTCCTACAATTCAACTCCATTCCAACACCATCTACCTGGAGACGGCATCAGACCCCACAGGGTAAGGGTTCAGGCCTGCAAGATGCCTCCCGCCCCACACTTCTAGGACAACCGCAAGTCCAGGTCGTCACCTGTGCTTCTGACTGACCGGCTGGAGATCGGAGGTCACCATGACCCCCTCGTCGGGTTCGATTAATTTGCTAGTGAGGCTTACAGAGCTCAGGGAACCATTTACGTAGGTTTACCAGTTTATTATAAAAGGATATGTTAAAGGATACAGACACCATCCAGATGCAAGAGACACGTGGGGCAGGTGTGTGCAGAGGGGCACGGAGCTTCCACGCCCCACCCAGGCTCCACTCTCCCAGCACCTCCTTGTGTGCACCAAGCCCGATAGTCTCTGTATCCCATACTTTCAGGATTTCATGGCAGCTTCATCATGTAGGCATGATCGAACTCCTCAGTCCTTCTCCCTTCTCAGAAGAAAGCAGAGGTAGGGCTAAAAATCCCAAGCTTCCAGTCATGGCCTGATCTTTCTGGTGACCAGCTTCCATCCAGAAGCCACCCAGAGTCACATCATTAGAACAGAAGACACCCCCGTCACCCAGGAAGTTACGGGGTTCAAGGAGCCCTGTGCCAGGAACCAGGGGCAGACACCAGTATGTATATTTTCTATTATCCCACAACAGGGAACTTGGTTATGTCCATGAAATAACTAACAGGGCGCTAGAGGCCCTGGCTCCGTATCTGGCCCAATCATGTCCACAGAACAAGGGGAAAATACAGGACGTATTTATTTCCATGGAATAATAGGAAAATATGCTGCCTGGTTACAGCCAAGGGGTAAGAGGAAAATAGGGAGCCTGACTATTTCCATGGAATAAGGGTACACTTGTTGGTTATGTTCATGAAAAGTGAAAAATGGGAACCCTGTTCTTGTCAATAGAAGAAGGGGAAAATATGGCCTAGTTATAGCATGGAACCATAGCAAATATGGGGCCTGTGTATGTCCATGGAACGAGGGGTGGGAAGGAGGGAACGCAAAGGGGCATGAGGAACCTTTGGGGGGTAGATGTGTTCATTTTTATGGATTGTACAGACGATCTCATGGGAGATTCGTATGTCAAAGCTCATCAAAGTGTGAGTTTAAATATGTGAGTTCATTGTATGTCAATTATACCTCAAAAGAGCAGTTTGGATGGATGGATGAGTGGGTGGGTGGAGAGGTGGATGGAGGGACAGATGGATGGATGAACAGATGGATGGACGGATGCATGGACAAATGCATGAATGAGTAAGTGGACAGGTGGATGGAAGGACAGGTGGATGAATGGACAGATGGATGGATAGAAGGATGGACGGACAGTTGGGTGGATGGAGGGATGGATGGATGAATGGATGGATGGATGGATGAGTGAGTGAGTGGACAGGTGAATGGATAGATGGATGAAGGGTGTGCAGGAATAAGCACAGAGCTCCCTGTGGAACAGACACAGACTGGAGTCCCCCTCCTGCCACCACCCCTTTTCCTGACTGGTACCCGGGCCACTGAGTGGAAAAGGGCTGCCCCTGCAGAGCCTTGTGGGGGCAAGGATGAGAAGAGTGAGGTCTGCACCTTGACCCCTTCCACCTGCCTGGACCCAGGCTACCTTCTCGTCTGCTGCCACGCCACCCAGAGGAAGACAACAGTTGGTTCTTAAGAAAGAGGAAGCATCTTTCCCCAGAGTCCAACAAACCTGACCTCCTGACTCACAGGCTGAACCTGGTAGCAGAGCCATGGCTGCACCAGTCACGGGGGCAAGAGGATGGGATTCATCTCAGGTGAGCCCTTGGCTGGTTGTGTGTGGGTCAGGTAGCAGGGATCCAAGGGGGGCCCCTCTGTGAGCTGCACAACTTCCTGGTTTTGCTCTTGCCAACCAGGCTTGGGATTTCTTTATCAGCGGCTCCCAGGGGCAAATAAGCAGGAAATGAAACAGCCTTAGCACTCAGCAGAAAGGCTCTGCTTGTGAGGCTGGGGTCTGGAGACAGGAGTTTCCTGGCTGTGGCTTTTAACCCACTCCCTGGTCCTACCTTGGTCATTGCTGTGTCCCCCACCCCTGCTGCCCTCGTCCCATGAAGTTCCCAGGGCCTGCACAGATCACCCTGGTCAAAACCTCTGCTCGTCATGTTACGCTCTGACTAGACATCTGAAGTGGGGTGGCATTGCTCCCCAAAGTGTGGGGGGACCTGGAGGTCATGTAGCAGGTGGGAACCCATGCCCTAGGGTGCCCGGCATGCTCCAGGACAGGTAGCCAGGTAGAGCATCCCCTGCCCAGCCAGGCTGGGTCCAGACATCCGGGCTGGTCAGTGGTCAGTCTGGTCTCACTGTGTGTCCTGGGCTGCTGTGAAGGGGGCCGCTGCCCAGCAGGGGCCGAGGTGGGGCAGCCTCGCCACTGTGGCTCGGCCATTGCTTTACCTCCTGAGTCTCTTTCCGGGCCTGTAAAATCGGTGTCATAGGAAGCTGACTGTGAAAGTTAAATGATAAAAGGTACAGAAGTGCCTGGGGCAGGGCTTCAGCTGTTTTAGTAAGAAGGAGGAGGTGAGGCAGGTGGACTGGCCCTGGGCTTCTGGCCATTCCCTCCCTCCATCCCTCTGCCACTGCCGGCCTGGGCCTGGGACACGGGTCACAGTGTCACGCTCTCTTAGGGACCTGCGTCTGCTCCCAAGCCTCTTCTCTATCTGCGGGAACAACTGAGCCCTTGCAAACAGCAGGCTGGCTTCCTCTGGGCTCTTCTCTCCACTGTCTTTCCGTTTTGTTTTGTTTGTGTTTGTGTTTGATAAGCTCCTCCTTTTCCCCTAAATAGTCCTGATCCGGCCTGGCTGCTGACCTGGATGTAACCCAGGCAAGATGCCAATCTATTTGAGGCTCACCCTGCCACCAGAAACCCTTCAAAGAGAGCCCAGCAAGGAGCAGCCCCGGGATGGAGGGGTGGCTGCCCCGCACGCTCCCGGCGGAGGCTGCAGGGGGACACTGCCAGCCGCCAGCGGCAGCCCTGATCCCTGCGCTGTAGCAGAAGGACGTGGCTGACCCTGGCTAGAGAGCCCTGGTGGTCCCGGGGAGCAGGCCAGCAGCAGAAAGCCAGCCGTGATGGGGCGGAGCTCCAGATGGCTCGGAGCTCACACCGCCTCCAAAGGCCCAGCGGACATCTGCTTTTTCCAGACTAGGACGCCTGAGAAACCATGGGACTCAGAAGGTCACAGGGGCTGGCATTCTGTCTCCATGGGACTTCTACGTGGGGACCGAGGGTGGCGGGTTTGTCACACGCCGTTGTCCTTTGTCACATTGCTTTTCTGCAGACGGTGTCCACAATCCTGCAATGTTGGTTTACCAGTTCCTAACAGGCTACTCCACTTAAACAGCCATCAGGCCCCGTCCTGAAAGCAAAGAAAGGGCACCCAGGCCCCGCAGGCCTCTGGCTGCTTCCCTGCTGCCTTTCTGGTTTTCTATGAACAAACCACTGTCCTCCTCAGGCAATGAGCAGCAAAAGCTGAAGAGGACCCAGACTTTGCTGCAACCTTCAGTCCTTCAAGTCCTTTGCCCATGTTTTCTATTCGGTTGTTGGTCTTCCATTGATTTGTAGAATTTCTTTACCCTTAATAATAATTATCTGAGGGCAAATGTGCTGCAGATATCTTTTTCTGGGTTGTGGTTTTGTCTTTTCGTTGGAGTCAAAGTTGGTGAAAATAAATCTTTAATCTTACGGGAGTGAATGTATCGATTTTTTCTCTTACGGTTTGCAGTTTTGATGTCTATCTAGGAAATCAAGGTCATAAAGCTTCTTTCCTGTATTTTCCCTTAAAACTTCTTAAAGTTTTAAAGTTTAGCATTTCACATTTATGTCCATAACCATCAAGATTTTTTTTGCATGGTGTGTTTGCTAATGTTTGTTTAAAATTTTTGTGTTCATGTTCCTAAGTGAGACTGGCCTAAAATTGTCCTTTCTCACACTGACCTTTTCCGGTCTGGGTTTCAAGGTTTCACCGTCTTCAGACAGTGAGCTGGGGAGTGTGTCTGTCAGGGTCCCAGTAGTAAATAGGATACACTAGCAATAGGAGGGCTTATTTATGGGGTTATCTACAATGCTGCAGGGGCAAGGGAGCCCAGGGCATACGGGATGAGGGGAGCCTCAGCTGGCCACCTGGTCAGGGGATGTCCCTTACCTTCTGCCCTCTACCACAGGCTGGGCACCTTTTTGGCCAGACACAACAGGAAGTCAGAGGTCAGGGCCCCATTGATGGAGTCCGTACAGGTCAGCACCACAGGACAGACATCTCATAGATGGGTGGTGAGTGGAGCTGGGGGCAATGTGATCTGACACAGGGAGATTTCTCTGTCTTAATTCTCAGGAAGAGTTGCTAGATTTTTACTTTATCCATTTCTTTTAAGGAGTGGGAAAGAGAGATTCCCTGATCTGACTTCATTTCATTGTCTTTACCAGATACCCTCCTAATGTAGTCGATTCTCATCATTCGAGGTAGTTCCGTTCTGTAAAGTCAGCACAAATCCCTAAATTAACAAAGACCGAACCATCGCCATCCCAGGGTAACATAGGTTTGCTTCCCGTGAGTGTCTGGTCACCCATCAGTATGTCACCATCTTGTATATGAAATATATCATTTTATTTGACATCTCGTGGACTCATTAACAGGGACTCACAGCCAACAGCCCTGTAACTCGTGCCTCAACAAAGCTTATCCAACAGATGTGTTTCCTCTGGAGGGCATGGCCCGCCTTCTCCCCTGAGGACGCTAGATAGCACTTCAGCCCCATGCTCGGGGCCGGTTTAAATAGCAAAATCGCCAACAGAAGTACACAATGTGAAAAACGTGGCACTAAATAGACTACGAGAAGGACAGTCATTTACAACATGAGACCAGCGTGTGGACTCACCCTCGTGTGCATCGAGCACGCCAATATCTCCTGCTCTGCACACGTCTGCAAATGACCGCAAAAGTGCCCTGGGTGTTGATTTTGGTTACAAATAAATGTTAGGGAATAGGCACAGTTGCAGGCACAGAATCCGTGGACAACGAACATCACCAGTGTTTCCCGATGTCACCAGTACAGAGGGGCGGAGTGTGAAGAGCGGTCAGCACTACACCCTAGAGAAGCTGAGTCCATGTGACCGCTGCTGGGAAAAGCCTTCTTGCATTTTGGGACGGCCCTGAGCATTTTGGTAATAGCCAAATGTGACAAAACCCAAATATGCCACAATGGGGAACGGATATGTTAAATTCAGTGCAGTGAACTATCACCCATGAGCAATCAATTACAAAGACTTGTAGCAACGTAGAAAATGCTTCTTTCCTAAACAAAATACAAATATACACCCTAATAATTCCTGCATATTTGTAGGTTTAAAAGATAAAGATTTTAAATATTTATTTTATTGTATTTTAACTCTTATATTATAGTTGAGTAATAATGGCATGATAGTTTCAGGGGTACAGCAAAGTAACTTAGTTATATATTTTCCCATTTAGGTTGTTACATAATATCGAACAGAGGTCCCTGTGCTATACGGTAGGTCCTTGTTGGTCATCCATTTTAAATACAGCAGTGTAAAAGATAAAGATTTGATAGGAAAACATATTTGTGGAAAAGGAAGTCTCGGGTAGGTAGAAATATGGGTGAAAATTTTTTTCCTAAAATTTCCTTTATTGTAGCATTAAATGATAATGTAAAAGGAGGGACTTCCCTGGTGGTCCAGTGGTTAAGACTGCACTCCCAACGCAGGGGTCATGGGTTCAATCCCTGGTCAGGGAACTAAGACTCAGTGCAGCCAAATAAATAAATAAATAAATATTAAAATAAACAAATTCCATTTAAAAAATAATGTGAAAGGATATCAGAACAGTCCAGGAAATAAACTAGTTTTTCCCTGTAGCTCAGAACCATAACTTTGAAAAGAAGCCGAGAGAAAAGAGAGGTATTTGAACATATCATATGAATAAAAATTGTGTCATCTTTGTTTTTATGCCTATTTGCCATATTTAAATGCGTCAAGTTAATTTCAAAACACGTTTTAGAGTTTCATATAGATTAGTTAGAAGAATAACATTAACAACAATACTGTTTTTTCATGAGTATTTATTTTACCTTAAGATTTTCTATGTTTCCTATAACAGATACTGTGTATTAAATTAATTTTACCTTTTCTAATGCTTTGTTCTAAATTTTATAAAATAATTTCTTAAGGAAATGTTAAATAATATTAACAAAGCTGCCTTTGGGAATATTTCTAGAAATTTTGACACGGTGTGAAATGTCTCAAACATACACATACCCAAATGTTGTTTCGAAAAGTAAAAACAATTGTAATAAAAAACACAGATCCAATGATTCCTCTGAAGCTCCCCATTCAATTGCTCTTGCGTTTTGCAAGTCCTTGAGGAAAATGAAAAGAACCACTGGAAATAAAGTAATTAAATTCTATCCTTAATGCTGCAAAAAGTACAGAAGCCCAACCTCATCAACAAGAATGGAGACTATTCCTTGTCCTGAATTCGTTACTTTGATGCTTTTGGATGAAGGGCCTTCTGGAATGGCTTCCCTTTTCCCTCTTTCTAAAGGGGAGCAGTGGATGGGGCCTGGCAGTGGATGGCTGCCTCTGAGCCACTCATGCTGCAGATGGAAGCGAGGCCGAGATGTCCTTGGAGGAGGCAGCTGAAGACGGGGCAGAGCCTCTCAGGGCTCCAGGGCCCTTGGAGGAAAGGGTGGCTCCCAGCTTGGGGGCTCCTGGTTCCCAGCTTTGTCAGCACAACCAGAGTGGACCAGGGTGGGGACTGGCTCCCTGGAACCTAACTGTGGAGGTTTTAACATGTCTGCAAAGCCTTTGAGACCCTCCCCTTGAACACAGGTGAGTGATTTCCTTCCGGGAAACGTAAGTGATGCCTGGAAACTTTGGAGACTAGGTTAAAGGTGACGGGGCTGCTGCCTGGGTGCTGGCTCCCAGCACCTTTGGTTCTTTGGCCGCCACGTGAGTCCAGAGAGAGCCTGCGAGGGGCCACATGAGTCTTCCCACCCCCGGCACCAGGAGAGTGGGAAGAGTCAACCCCAGCTCCAGCTACACCCTCACTGAGAGACCCTGAGTGAGACGCCAGGCATCCCAGGCAGCGCCTCGACCATGGGGGATGCCAGTGACAAGTGGCTGTTGTGGTTTTATACCACGTTGGAAGTGGGAACCAGAGCCCTGCGTCTGCAGTGACCCACAGTGAGAAGCTCGGCTGATGAACTTGCAATGAGCATGGGGGCCGGAACGCACCTACTGGTCCTCAGCGCACACTCTCCCTGTCCAGGCTGGTGTCCTCCCAGAAGCAGACCTCGAGACAAGGATTCTAGTGAGAGCAGTTTGTGGGGAGGTGACACCACTAGGCAGCGCCAGTAGGGGTGTGGGGACAGGGTGGGGAAGGAAGCCAATGCAGGGCACCGAACAAGCTACCTTCTCCTTTTGGCAACGGGGGCTCATTCCCACTGAGCACCTCGGGGGAGAGTGTAGAACATTCCTCAGCTGTCCGACCAGAGGGGTATTTATCCTCCAACTTCTAACAGTCATTGATTGAGGGCTGCTCCCAGGAGGCAAAGGGGCGTGAATTCCCCTGTTCATGAGGTTAATTACCTCCGCCTTTCCTCCCGCAGCATCCAATCAGAGCAGGCTGGAAGGCCAGAGAGAACCGTCGGGAGAATTGCAGTTGTTGGCGTCGGGAGCAGCAGGGACAGGAAGATTAAGTGCTAGTCACCGTCAGAAGCTTCCTACTGACTTTGGAACCAGAGGGTGACACTAGGTGAGCTGTACCTGGCAGCTGCCGCCTGGCCACTGAGCAGTCAGAGGCACCCTGAGGCAGGCCGCAAGGGCCCCCGCTGCCCCCACAGGTGCCGGCTCCACACGGGACCCCCATGCTGCAGCCCCTCTGCGAGCACATGCAGACACCACACCTAGATTCCCACGTGGGTCGCGTCCTGACCCGCCTTTCCTAGAGCTGCAGCTGTCACAGGGCCTGTGTCTGCCTTTGCAGACCACCTCTCAGGTGGGTGGGTGGACACGACATTCCATCTACTCCTGTGTGTCCGTCACCTGACCTGCTCACAGACATAGGCCTGCAGCTTCTGCCTGGTTCCGTCTCGTTCGGAGTGAAGCTCCTCTTTCCCAGCTCCATCTTCTCAGAAGCTCTGAAGCCGTCTTCCTCTTTTCTTCAAAGTGTCCGGAGCTGCTAAAACGCAAGGTATGCACAGGCCAGTGCTGTCCACTAGAACTCTGTACAGTGATAAAACGGCAGCCACTAGCTACATGTGGCTACTCAGCGGTTGAAATGCGGCGTGACTGAGTGGTGAAATTCACATTTCCATTTCATATTATCTGATCTAAATTTAAGTGGCCACCATCCTGGCTGGCACAGGTGTGGGCCACGGCTCCTTCGGATCTACTCCAGGGCCTCGCCCCCTCCCTGGTCCACTACAGCTCCTCCCTCCTGCTTTGAGGATCCCTCCTCCATCCCTCTGGTCAGTGCTTATTCTGAGAGGTCTGTCCCTCTGCCCTGCCACCTCCCCTCACCCAGCCACCAGGAGAAGAAAACATGCACTTGACACAACAATGAAGGTTTGACGTTTTTTCCCACAGGGGTGTGGTCTGGCGGGGAAGGCTGGGAGTGCCCGTGAGAGAGAAGAGACTGAGCGAAATACCCAGAAACATCAAAACTGTCCAGATGTCCCCCTGCCACCCATCACTGCAAGTTCTGGTTTAGAGAAGGCAGTCCATCCTGCCTCCTTCTCCGCTGACTACAGATTTGAGAATCTAGAATTGCATGCTTCAGAATAGTGGTGTTCTTCCTTAAACGCACACTTCCTAGACTCCAGCTCCATGAAATGCCAAAACAAAGAGCGAGGAGCTCAGGGATCAGTATTTCTTGAACATCCTTTGGGAACTGCTTTAATCAACACACTCACGCTACACTTGGAGTTTTCGAGTTGGACCCTCCACCAAATCCCCACAGACTGCTCTGCTCCTCGCCTGCTCGTGTCCACTTTTTGCAGTTTTTCTCTTTACTCCTGCATTTACTTCCTCTAGTTTCCTGCTTCCTTCTTCACCAATACTGCTCCAGATTAGCTTTTTGAAATTAGAATAACGCATGTAGTAAAAGTTAATAAACTCTGCCTGAGGATCTGAGGCTTCCTTCCGTCTCTAGAGTGGCTGCACTGTAGGGACTCTGTGACATACGCTTTAGTGACCTTTCTTTCTAGGAGTTTCGCCCTTCTTACCTTGCTCTCTCAGTTCAGGCTTCATTTGCTTAGATGTATTTTGTGTGCCAGTGCCCACAGTGTATTTATTAATAGTTTGAAACTGTCACAAGTTCTCATTTCGCAGCGATTTTCATATTTGCTTCACCACCTCTGCTTTAGCATTACCAAATGTAAATGGCCTAGACTTTGCATTAAAAAATAACTCCCCCTGTCCTTCCAGGACAGGCCTGGAAATCGTTGGCACAGGGTAGCGTCTATCTACGGATACTTCTCCTAGGAGATTATAAGTTCCTGGCAGGCAGAACTGTGTCCCAGGAGACCCACTCCACACTATGGCCAGCATTATGTAAAGAATAAGAGAGCTCAATGGCTCACATCCATTGAAAAGAATTCAGTCAGTAAAAACAGAGGACTATGCACATATCCCATATATGCAAGTCTTCTTTAACCAAGGAGGAGGACCGACAGAAAGTTACAATATGCAGAGACTGAAAAACAACTCTGAATTTTTTAAAAAATAAATTTATTTATTTATTTTTGGCTGCGTTGGGTCTTCTTTGCGCCGCGCGGGCTTTCTCTAGTTGCGGCTAGTGGGGGCTACTCTTCCTTGTGGTGCACGGGCTTCTTATTGCGGTGGCTTCTCTTGTTGCGGAGCATGGGCTCTAGGCGCGGGGGCTCCAGTAGTTGTGGCTCGCGGGCTCGAGAGCACAGGCTCAGCACTTGTGGTCCACAGGTTTAGATGCTCCACAGCATGTGGGATCTTCCCAGACCAGGGCTTGAACCCGTGTCCCCTGCATTGGTTGGCAGATTCTTAACCACTGCGCCACCAGGGAAGCCCCAACTCTGAATTTATATTGGGGCAACGGTTTCCCTCTTAAATGCCTTGCTCTGAAGATAAACGTGGTTCCTCCTCCTGCTGGAGCTGGAGGGTGGGTGGGCGGGGCATCGCAAGGTTATTGCAGCTGCGTCCCTGGCCGCCTTACACGCTCGCGGAATTCGCGTGCAGTGAAGCTTTCCAGCCTGCCACCCGCCGTGTCCTCATCCACCCCGTTGTCCCCGCGTCCCCGTCCATCCCCCGGCCACGGTCGTGCTGGGCAGACTCCTGATCCAACGTGATGCTTGAGTTTGAGGCGGTCTTCTCTGGAAGACACGGGCTCCTTTCCGTTCCCCACATCCTTAAAAGATTAACGTTCCCCTTCGCAGAGGGCCCTACAGAGGGTCAGGACCCCCGCCTCGAGGCCCCCGACGCCCGCGGACTCTGCGGCCTTCTGGGTATGGTAGTGGACGCCTCGCTCGCTCCCGCCGCACAGTGCGGCCTGGACTACAACTCCCGACAGGTTGCACGCTGCGCCTCCGCGCCCCGCAGCTGCTAGAGGACGGTCCGGGCGCGGCCTGGACTGCAACTCCCGACAGGCTGCGCGGCCCGCTGCTGCGAGAGGCGCGGGAGGCGCGGGAGGCGCGGGAGGCGCGTCCGACTCGTAGAGGAGGTTGTGGCGGCGGTCTCGGCTGGCGACATGGACAACGCGGGGAAGGAGCGAGAGGCGGTGCAACTGATGGCGGAGGCCGAGAAGCGAGTCAAGGCCTCCCACTCCTTCCTCCGAGGGCTCTTTGGGTGAGCGCCGGACCGCGCGTGCCCTGATCGGGGGTCTCCGTCCCTGGCCGGCGGCCCCCCCCCACTTTCCTTGGGGGCCCCCAGAACGCCCCAGGGGCCCTCAACCCTCACACGCCCTCCAGAGATTCCCCTAGGGCCCCTTGGCGCCCCCTGAAATCCCCAGAACGCCCCTGTTCCCCCCCCCCACGCTCCAGGGACCTCCTAGGACCCCCGGAGTCCCCCACCTGCCCTCCAGGGATACCCTGGAACCCATGTAGCCCTCCCAACGCACCCCCTGGAACCCCACGGCGCTCCAGGGGCCCCCATGCGCCCTCCAGGGATTCCCTATGACCCCCGGAGGGCCCCCCCCCCCCAGCGCGGGTGCGGTGTCCCACGGGCCGCGCGGGTGTGCGTGACCCTCGCCGCGGCGGCCACACCGGTTTGTTATTTCGCCACGAGTGAACCCACGCAGCTCGGGAGACCCGTGTGGGCGTGAGGCGCCGGGTCCCGGACCCCCAGCCCCAGCGCCTGGCCCGCGGTCTTTTGGGGGCGTCAGGCTGGCGGTGGGGCCGCGGCAGCCGCATTCCACCACCCGGTGCCCGTGCGCCTTGCGCCAAGTACGGGTTTAATAAATATCCGTGGGAGGAATGAGTATGTTTTCTCAAACTGGTGTCTTTCCTTCACTGGAGATTGATGTGATATCCAGGGCCTCCTGTTGGATTAGGGATAACGCAACTCCTCTAAGTCTGCGTCATTTGGGAATCCCGTTCATTTCCTATAATTCTTCTGTGCTCTCCTAGGGAAGGTCTTAAATTCGGATTTCCCAAGAAGCAGAGCCTGCATTGACAGTCCTTGGAAGAATTCTGGGCGGTTGAATATGTGAATGATTCAGCTGTTTAGGATGAGAGAGGCAGAAAGTTCGTGGTGGTTTACTCTTTTTCCTTTTGGAAGTGAAAGGTCCTCGGCCAACACCCAGAGCATGTTTTTATTCTGAGAAGGACCGGGGGTCCGTATTTAACTGTTGCATTAGTAGACGCAGTTTTATTTCTGTACAAAATCGGTTTGGAATCTGCTAGTCTTGCCACCTTCGTTCTTTTGGTAATACTTTACCGTTGTTGATAATCTCCAGGAAATGCTCATATGCAGGTTTCATGCAGTGCACGTAGTGCAGGGTGCAAAGATGCAGAAAGGTAAGCGTTCCTGTCCTCAAAAATCTCTCGGGGCATTTATCCCGGCTGGTTTCTAAATTTCTCATGTGATGTGTGGTCTGCATTGTAGCAGTGAATTATAAATTTGTTCCCCTTTGAAAGTTATGGCAAGACATAAGGAGCACTGCCTAATACTCGATGCTAACACCAAACAATAGCTTCTTTCTCTGGTTGTTCACAAAACAATTACAGTTTATTTATATAAAATTTAATGTCATAGCACCTCACACTGGGAGGTGATCGTAAAGGCCCAGCATTTCAAGTCCAGATGTGCTTCCCTGGAAGGGAATCTGTAATCGGCAGAGGAAAAAAGCCGGAGAGCACTTGATGCTTCTCAGGGGCGTGCTCCTTTCTGTGAAGAGGTGTTGCGTTATTGTTTTCATGAAAGTATGCCAGATCTTGAATCAGTAATCCTTAAGGGATTTTAAAAAGGCCTCTTGTCTTTTTTTCTCCTTGGCCTTTGATCACCTGTTTCATTGGCAGGCTGTGTAGGAAGACTTCATCCTCACCATTCACACTCAGTTTGCTTGAAAGTCATTGCATCCTAGGTCTGACCTGGATCCAGCAGGTCAGTTTATTATCCTCGCTTTGGGACCTCGGGCAAGTTCCTTAGCCCCTCTGTGCCTCAGTTTCCTCGGCTGTGAAATGAGGGTAAGAGAAGTATATCTCATAGTGAGTGAGGGTTTTGTGAGTATATGCTTGTAAAACATTTAGTCATTGAAGATGGGGATTATGAAATATTAATTAGTATCTTCATCAAAATTTTCAGGCCCAGTTATTTATCAAGGAAGCAGCCAGACAGATCAAGTGACTTTGCCAGGATTTCGGAGCCAGAGACCTTTTGGACTGTATCATTGGTCTTTTAATGAAATAAAGTATTTGAAAGAGCTTTGCACCATGTAAGGGTTATCTATACTATGGAAGACTGTGTTTTTAGTAATACTTGGCTCCAGAAAAATTTGGGGAAGAGGGTACTCAGAGTTCTGTGAGGTTTAATAGCATTACATAATTCTTTGAAGCCAAAAACCAGGCCTAGTTTCTCTCTCAGTGACAGTGGGAAGACAGATTCTGTATCAGTTTCAGTTGTTCAGAATCTGATGTTACATCTAGCATCACTTGCCCCTGTCATCACCCTTATAAGCTGGGATATATGTTACTCCACCCTACCCCCACTCCCTTAGCCTGAGAATTTTCCCATCTACTTGTTTTCCTTTATTTAAACCACAGTGTAATCTATCTTCATGTCAGGCTCCTTAATTAACAAAACATACGTGCATGAGTATCACCAGTATCACCGAGCCCATCTGTTTAAGAGCTAACAGTGCTTTAAAGGGGGCACGTGATGCTGTTTGGGGCTGTGGCAGCCATCACAAGGTGCTCAGTGTACTTTACTGCAGATGTTTCACACCACGGACTCATTAACCCAGCTGCAGGTTAAAACCTGTTAGAAGTTGGTCCCCTTCACTCAGTGCTGATCCACCACCCACGCTAGTTTTGTGGCAATACTCACTGCTGTTCTGTAGCTCTTCCTTCTTTGTTGCTTTCAGTAAAATTAGATGAAAATATGCACTGTGTATTCCCGAGAAAAAGTCAGTCATGCGTTCTTCTGTGTGTAAGGCACAAGCCTAGGCTCGTCTGCAAGATGTCAGTGTTCCTTCCCCGCGTCCCCCTGCAGGAAGGGAGCTGCTGAGGGATGCAGCCATCACAAGAAGCCACTGTCGTGGTGGTCTGTCTTTCTGTTTGGCCGCCAGTTAAACAGTGATGTGTTTTTGTAGTTGTGGAATGAAATTAAAACTTATTCTTTTGCTGACCAAGCTTAGTATAGCAAAATTACCACCGAAAGAGTTGTGTTTCGATTTCATTTGTTTCCAGAGATGAGCTATTGAACTTTGTGGTTAATTTCAAATTTTAATTTAGCATCTTAACTACTGGTATGATGGTTAGCTGACCTGGGTCTGACAGCAAGATAGCTTTGCATTTCTCTTGTTATAGGAGACCACACTGGGTACACTGCCCAGCGCACATGGAGAAAGTGGCTTAAGACAGACCGTGGGAAGATGTTCTGGATGGTTAATGCTTCCTTCTCGTGCTCTTGAATGTTCCCCAGTCTCGAAGCTTATAAGGAGCTGTAAATCTGGCAGTGTTGAAGTAAATTTATTGAAAGGCCCTGTAGGGTTATCTTGAAATAACTATAAGTTTATAATTTCTTAGCTAGTTGTAAAAATTGGGAATATTTCTTAAGCATTATAGGCCATTATCAGTATTCTTCACTTAGCTTTATTTTGTCAAAGATTGTGTTTAAATTTTGCCAAAATATGGTGGGGGCATGTGAAAGCATTTATAAAGTATTTAGGTCTGCCTCAGTTGCAGTAGATATTCAAATGCAGATTAAACTTTTAAAAACATTAAGCTCAGATTTACTCAGAGACAGGTAGTATAGTATAAGAAATATATATGTATATTTACTCTTTATTTCCTATGTAATAAGAAATAGAGGACTTCCCTGGTGGCACAGTGGTGAAGAATCCGCCTGCCAATGCAGGGGACACGGGTTCGAGCCCTGGTCTGGGAAGATCCCACATGCTGCTGAGCAACTAAGCCCATGTGCCACAACTACTGAGCCTGTGCTGTGCTCTAGGGCCCTCAAGCCACAACTACTGAGCCCGCACGCCACAGCTACTGAAGCCCATGCACCTAGAGCCCATGCTCTGCAACAAGAGAAACCACCACAATGAGAAGCCCACACATGCAACGAAGAGTAGCCCCCGCTCGCCGCAATTAGAGAAAGCCTGCGCGCAGCAACAAAGCCCCAACACAGCCCCCAAAAAAGAAAAAATAGAATAACCTATATATTGAATAATTATATATTATATAAGGTATATTATGTATGAAGCATAATAATACATACTATTATATGTAAGAAGACCAAATATAGATTCTAGTTTACTAGCTTGGTGACCCTGGCCAAGTAAATAATATTCGCAGCTTCTGTTTTTTCGGCTTTTGAATGAATGGGCAGAGGGAAAGAATTTACTTGTCAGAGTTGTAAGGATTGAATGAGGTGTCAGAATGCTTATTAAGCTGCACGGAGCTATATTACTGCTACTTATAATCATTTGGTTTCCTAATTTGAGTGTCAGTGTCAAGTTACAGTTTGTATATCAAGTGATAAACTCTCACAAGATTGGCCTTTTTCTGTCTGCATTTTTGCAGTGTTCACCATATATTTTCTCATTCTTGTGAGCCCTGCGAGGTGCAGAGTCCTTTACAAGAAGTAGGGAGGACTGTGGTGGCCTGTGGCTCTAGGATGTAAGGTCCTGAGGCGTCTGCCTTAGTTGGTGGCTTTGGCCCAGCACCTCCCGCAGCACGTGGCTATGGCAGGCGCGCGTGGACTATGGTGAATGCGGATACAGATGTTGATTTGTTTTCTTGTACACTTTTGTCTAGTTTCAAGAGCAAAGGTAACAAAGAGCAGGGGAGTTCATGTCACTTTCTTCTGTTTTCTTAAATATGTGTTTGTAATAAATCCATACATGGTAGGGAAATGCAAGGAGTACAGAAGGGTTTCAGTTGAAAAGTAAAATTTTCCCTGAGTCCTCACTCTCCTAAATCTTAGTCAGCAGAAGTAACCATTTAACTTTCTTTTTGATTCTTTTGATGGTTATTGCCATAAGTCTAAGTAATTTTAGAATACTTCTACTACCAGATTGATTAATTTTAGATAATACTTGTTGACCCTGCCACATAGCTTATGTGGCAGTGCATTTTCTCCTTCACCTCTTGATTTTAGTTAATTCTCAATCTCCAAATATTATCTTTTATATGTAAGTAACATTTAAATTTATAATTCTACTTTAAAAATTTTTCAGATATTTCCCTATTTCTGTGAGTTATAGAGTGGCCGTGAGTATCATGTCCAAACTGGGATATTTTTGAGTTGCCAAGAAAACGGGTATAACCTAGGAGTGTCCCCGCAACCAGGACGGAGGATCATCCTAGTTAAAGACGACTCTATAATCTGTTTTTATGCTTTCACTTTACATTCATTTGATTAGATGATAAAACGGGTAAAACTTCCGTATCTTAAGAATTTTCAGTTAGTGATGCTTGTGAGTGCACAGTAAGGAGACTTTGAAAATAGAATCTCAGAGTGTTAATCACGTCTGTATTTGAATAGAGCTTATCGTAAGTAATGGTAATTTAATTAAAATCTAACAAAGTAATAGATCAGTTCTTTCTTGGGTTAAAATATGTTTTTCACCGTAAGGAAGTATCTTCCAATTCGTTTTTTTTTCTTTTTTCATTAGCTTAGGACCGAAAGGGCAGCGTTTATTGTGAGGCGCCATACAAGGAGTCCAGGACAGCCAACGCTCAGAAAGCCCGAACTCCTCCATACAGTTCAGCACAGCCTTTTTATTTATTTATTTTTTATTTTTTGGCTGTGTTGGGTCTTCGTTTCTGTGCGAGGGCTTTCCCTAGTTGTGGCAAGCGGGGGCCCCTCTTCATCGCGGTGCGCGGGCCTCTCACTATCGCGGCCTCTTGTTGCGAGGCACAGGCTCCAGACGCGCAGGCTCAGTAGTTGTGGCTCACGGGCCCAGCTGCTCCGCGGCATGTGGGATCCTCCCAGACCAGGGCTCAAACCCGTGTCCCCTGCATTAGCAGGCAGATTCTCAACCTCTGTGCCACCAGGGAAGCCCCCCAATTCGGTTTTAATGGGTGTTTTCATTAGGGATTGAATGAGGGCCTTTTCAATAGCTGTCAGGTAAGCGTGACTTTTTTTCTTAGTTATTCGTATATTAACTAATGGATAGCCTCATATTGAACTCTGCTCGCATCCCTTGAATAACCCCTCTGGATTGCAATGTATTATTTTTACTATGGAATTCTGTTTTTAAATATTTTACTTCAAATTCTTTTATTTACAATTCTTTTGTGTATAGTCTTTCTCAGGTTGAAGTATTGATGTCACAGGCACGCATGTCACAGGTACTCTCATAAAAAGAATTTGTAAGTTTTTCTTTTTTCCCATGCTCTGGTCTTTGGATTTTTAAATAGAATCCTCTTACAGTGAAATCATCTTGGGCTTTTTGGTGGGTATTTCTTTGATAACTTTCTCTTTTTTCCCTCTGGAATTTATAATGTTTAAACTTTCTATCTCTGCTGAGGTCAGTTTTGGTAAATTGTATTTTACAAGGAAATTATTCATTTCATCTAAGTTTTAAAATTTATTTGCAGAGTTGTGCAAAGTAGTCTTTTATGACTTTTAAAATGTTATTGCAGCAGTTATTTCCCTCTTTTTACTTCTTACTTATGTGTTAGGGCTTGTCCCCGTTTTGTCTTGATTCTTTTTCTTTAAACAACTGATATTTTGACTTATGAGTTTTACTAGTTTCCTGTTTTCTACCTTATTAATTTCTCTTTCGCCTTTATTACTTTCTTTTGTTTTTTTCCCTTGGCTTTTTTGGGGGGTGAGGGGTGGTATTTAATTCATTATTTCTATTTTATTTATATGGATCCAAATATTCATGGATGAATTTTCCTTTATAACTGTATTACTGTTTTAATTGCATCCCATAGATACTGATATATAGTGTTTTTATTTTAATTTGTTTCATCTATGACCCAGGAGTTCTTTGAGGGTTTTGTACCAGGTAGAAGGGCCTTTTTTATATCTTATTAATTTCTAGCTTTATTTCATTATGATCAGAGAACATACTGAGGTTTTCTTTGCCACCTAATATGTGATTGGTGTTCATTAGTGGTCCATGTGCCCTTAAGAAGAAGTGGGTTTTCTCTTTTCAGAGTGTGTGACTTGCTAGAGATCCCTGAGATCTGGTTACTGATTATGTTGTCTAGGTCTTTCATGTCTATATTTTTTGTCCACTTGACCTGTTTTGGACTAAAAGGTTATATTAATATCTCCTTTTATGAGTGTATTTCTGTCTTCTTGGATCTATTGTAATTTTTTAAATTCTTTTCTTTATTGTAAAATACACATAACATTCACCATCTTAACCATTTTTAAGTGTAGAGTTCAGTAGTATTAAAGTACATTCATATTGTTGTGCAGCCACCACCACCATCCCATAACTCTTGTCATCTTGTAAAACTGAAACTCTATACCCATTAATAACTACCCATTCTCTGCTCCCCCAGCCCCTGGAAACCACCGTATACTTTCTTCATGATTTCAGCTATGCTGAGTACTTCATATAAGTGGAATCATACAGTATTTGTGTTTTTGTGATTGGCTTATTTCACCTAGCATAATGTCCTCAAGATTCATCCATATTGTAGCATATTTCAGAATTTCTTTCCTTTATAAGGCTGAATAATCTATCGTATGTATATACCACATTTTGCTAATCCATTCATTCATTAATGGACACTAGGTTTGCCTCCACATTTTAGCTATTGTGAATAATGCTGCTATGAACATGATTGTACAAATATCTCTTCAAGACCCTGCTTTTCATTCTCTTGGGTATATACCCCCAAATGAAATGGCTGGATTATATGGTAATTCTACTTTTAATTTTTTGAGGAACTGCTATAATGTTTTTCCACAGTAGCTGTACCATTTTACATTCCCACCAACAGTGCACACAGGTTCTAATTTCTGAACATGCTTGCCAGCATTTGTTATTTTCTGTTTGTTTTTTTTTTTTTTTTAATAATGGCCCTTCTAACAGGTGTGAGATGATATCTCATTGTGGCTTTGATTTGCATTTCCCTAATGATTAGTGATGTTGAGCATCTTTTCATATGCCTATTGGCCATTCATATATCTTCTTTGGAGAAATGTCTATTCAAGTCCTTTGCACATTTTTGAATTGGTTTGTTTTTTCTGTTATTGTTGAGTTTTAGGAGTTCTCTTTATATTCTGGATATTAATCTCTTATCAGGTATGTGATTTGCAGGTATTTTCTCCCATTCTGTATGGTGCCTTTTTACTCTGTGAATAGTGTCTGTGATGCATAAATTTTTTTTAATTTTCATGAAATGCAATTTGTCTATTTTTCTTTTCTAACCTGTGCCTTTAGTGTCATATCCAAGATATCATTGGCAAATCCAGTGTCATGAAGATTTTGCTGTTTTCTTCTAAGATTTTTTTTTTTAAGTATCACATTTAGGTCCTTGATCCATTTTGAGTTAATTTTTGTATAAGGTGATAGGTAAGGGTCCAACTTTATTCTTTTGCAAGTCAGTATCCGGTTTTCCCAGCACCGTTTGTTGTAAAGACTGTCTTTTCCCTGTTGAATATTTTGGCACCCTTGTCAAAAATCATTTGCCCATATATGCAAAGATTTATTCATGCGTTCTCTATTCTAGTTCGTTGGTCTGTATGTCTTTTTGTATGCCTGTATCACATTGTTTTGATTACTGTAGCTTTGTAGTAAGTTTTGAAATCAGGAAGTATGAGCCCTCCAGTTTTGTTCTTCCTTCTCAAGATTATTTTGGCATTTAGGATTCCTGTAATTTCTGCTGTAGAAAGGTGGCTGCCAGGTTTTGGTACATAGATATTCACAATTAATATAATTTCATTTGAATTGTATCTTCAGCATTATGAAGTGAATTTCTTTATTTCATTTGATACTTTTGAGCCCAAATTCTACCTTGTCTGATGCCAGCAATCCCTGCTTTCTTGTTACTTGCATTTGCCTGTTTTAGAGCTGTGTTAGGTAAGAGGATTATACCTGATGCCTGTTGCCATGTGGCCTGTGCTGCCTCGCCCCAGGGAGAGGGCACCTCCCCTCCCCGTTGAGTCCAGGCGCAGTGCCAGGCAAGGTGGCCGGGACTGACTTTGAGGTAGGAAGTGAGAGCAGAAGCTGCAGGGGTCATCTGTGCTTCCGTCATGAGAGGAATACACCCGATGGGGGCCGCATTCCAGATCAGAGAGAAGACCCACGGAGAAAGAGCCAGCAGAGTCACAACCAGCACAAGGTAGCGTGAGAGAGAGAGAGAAGCTTTGGGAAGACTTGGGGATATTTCTTGTTGCAACAAGTCTAGCAAACGCAGGTTGACATATTTGGCAAACTCCCGACCAGCTCTTTACCTTGAGGCTTTCCGAACAGCTTTATTTTAGTTGTGTGTGTCACATTGAGCAGAGTTGGGCTTTGTTTAGATTTGTGAGCAAATCTAAACGTCTTCAGCACATTTACGTTATTGGTATGACTAGCATATGGTTGATTTTTAATTCTGTCATTTTGTTATATTTGTTAGGTACAGCTGACCCTTGAACAACGTGGGTTGGAACTGCGTGGGTCCACTTACGCGCAGGTTTTTTTCAGTAGTAGGTACTGCGGTGCTGCCCGATCTGTGGAACGCGAGGGTGCGGGCGGGGGACTGCGTGTTTGCAGGGCTGGCTGCGCCAGGGTCAGCGCACCAACACCCCGCACTGTTCCAGGGTCAACCGTATTGTGTTTTATTTGCAGTTTTTCTTCATGTGATCTCTTTTCTTTGCTTTCTATTTAGGAAATTTCGTAATTTTATTTTACTGGCTACCTTTATGCCATGAATCTTTTCTAATACCCTTCGCTCGGTTTTCTTACTTAGGCATCTAGTATTTTGTCTGCCCTGGGAAAAATCCATTACCTACCTATGTGCCACTCAGAGAGGGTGTTCTGCTTACCGCTTTATCCAGGGTGTGTGTGTATCGGAGAGGTTCAGTTATTCTTGCTCCGCTTACAGTGGGGTTATGTCCTGATAAACCCCTCGTAAGTTGAAAATGTATTTCATACCCCTAACCTACCGAACATGATAGCTTAGCCTGGCCTTCCTTAAACATGCTCAGAACACTTCCATTAGCCTACAGTTGGGCAAAACAATCTCGCACAAAGCCTATTTTGTAATAGTGTTGAATGTCTCTTGCTGTTCGTTGAATAGGTACTGCAAGTGAAAAGCAGAGTGGGCATCTGGGTCCAGAATGGTTGTGAGTGTGTCGGTGATCACATGGCTGACTGCGAGCGCAGCTGGTGTCCCTGCCAGACCCATCACAAGAGAGGGTCTGCTGCGTATCCCTAACTTGGGGAAGGATCAAAGTGGGAAGCCTGGTTCCCCCTGAGCGCTCCGCCTTCTAGCAGTAGTTAGTGCGGCTTCTTTGATGACTAGGGTCATGGGGGTGGGCTGGGGCTTGCTGCCACTCCAGTTCTGCCTCCTCCCGTTTCCTAAGACCCTGAGTTTATTTCCACCTCCGCTTTCTTTCCCTTCACTGCCAAGCCTCCTCTCCCCCTCCCTCCTGCAGAAGCACGTCTTCTGGAGTCTGCCGCCTCTAGCCAGGCCACCCTTCCAGCCCCCCAGGTGCTCCAGGTCTCATACCTGCCTCCTTGACCCCACTCTGCGGCCCCTCCTTGCTGGGGTCTTGTCTGTGAGCTGCTGTTGCTGGGACCCTGCCGCACCCCATCTTGTGTCCAGGCGTCCCCTCCTGATTTCTAGCAGGGGCTGTGTCCCTGTCTCTGCTAGTTCAGGGTCTTTATTTAATGAAGTCTTGTTGAATTCTGTCTGCTGGTTTTGCCGTGAGTGTATTACGGGTGGTTGTATCTGCTCCTTGTCGATCTGTGTGGTTCTCGAGGATGTGAGGACGCGCTTGTATTTAGGCAGCCATCGTTGTCCTATGGGAATCGCAAGTCTGAAAGATTGAGTTCAGTTTAAAACTTGAATTTTTATAAAGATTGAAATTAAATATAAAAACTTCTCTTGGCAAGTCATGTTGTGTGTGTCATTTCTGAGTTTATCCAGTAATTCCTATTTTTGGCTTCCTTGTAATATTTAAGAATCTTGGTTTGTTTTACTAAAAGGTCCAATCTATACATATCTCTCCTCTTCAAGAGAGGTGACTCCCCATGTCAAGTCAAGGCATTGGGACTATTACAAATAAAGTCCAAGTAGCTTTCTTTGCTGCACCTGTTCTTGTAACTTTATTTCAGCAAGTTATGCTTAAATGCAGATACTTTTGTCAGACAGTCTTTAAATGTCTCAGATTGTTTCCTGTGTCTGAGAATCTGTGATTATTTTTTCTTACATAAATGGAAATAAAGTGAGATGTTCTCAGAAGATGGAATCCCAGGGTCCAGGGCAAAGCACTGAGGCCACCTGTCAAGTATGAGGCCCCTGCTTGTCTCCTGCCAGCTGCTCTGGGGGCGGTGCTCTGGGGCTTGGAGCTGTGTCTGCTCTTGGGGGGCGGGGAGGGAGGGGAGCAGATAGATGCCTATGTTTGTTGGTAGGCAGTCCGACTCCAAAGCCTGCGTGCTTGCACTACTCCTCCTGTTACTGGTTTGTGAAAAAGCAGAGGACTTCAGTCAAGCAGTTACAGGCATTTGGTGTAAGAATTCAAATGAGCACTAAGAAAAGCATCTCCCTGGGGCCTCTGCATTCCACCTGCTGCAGGCGCTCTGCTTCGTCATCAGGTGGAGGAAGCTGGACTGTTTACAGACATATTAAACCCAGAACTAAAATAACCCTGAAAGGGTTAAGTTTATCTAGGAAAACTCCCAAGTTTTAGAATCTGTGGCGATTACAGATATAAAGTATCAGATGAAAGTAAATTGCTTGTTGGAGGGTAAAAAGTAGAATAAATAGTTGTATATGGCTGTGATGTTGTGATATATGAAATATATATACTTGTTCTCCACCCTGGGTTCCTTGCACGGAGCTGGTAAAGGCTTGTAAGACCCTGAGTGGTGAGGGTGAGAGGGGCGTCTTGTTATTCATAATAAGCCCCTTTCAACCCTACCTGGGTTATGCTAATGAGGTGACTCAAGGTGGGTCCTGATGGCTTCAGGATAGGGGCTGGTTGTCAGAGGAAGCGGCCAGTGATTAGAGGGCTGGAACTTTCAGTCCCACCCCCGAGGGGATTGAGTCAGTCACCAGGGTAGTCAGTCCCTCTGCCATGAACCTTGTAAAAACCCTACACGATGGGGCTCAGAGAGCTTCTGGGTTGGAGACACATGGAGGTGCTGCTCCCAGGGAGAGGATGCTCCTTGGGGGAGTGGGGCTCCCCGGGAGAGGGGGGCTCCCGGAGAGAGGGGGGCCCCGGGTGCCCTCCTGACACGCCTGCCCTGTGCCTCTCTCCCATTTTGCTGTTTCTCAGCTGTGTCCTTGATAAGAAACCAGTGATAGGAATGTGTTTCTCTGAGTTCTGTTAATCCTTCCAGCAAATTATCGAATTTGAGGAGGAGGTTGTGGGAACTACTGATTTGTAGCCGGTCAGTCAGCAGAACGGGGGACCCAGCACTTGCAACGGGCGTCTGAAGTGCGGGTGCTCGACCCGCACTTCCGGACATCCCGCTGGTGGCCGCAGGGAATTGGAGAGTTGCTTAGCATAGAAAACCCACGTTTGGTGTCAGAAGTGTTGTGAATAGAGAAACTGTTTCCTTTAATGATAGAGGTATTTTAAACAGACTGAATTTTTCACTTCTCCTCGGGATGCTTTCTGTATTTGCTTGTTTTGAGGGACACGTGGGAGAACTTGCAAATCTGTGATGTGGGCTGTTTCTTCCATGCAGACGCTGGGTCTTCAGCCTCGTGATTGAGGCCTGTGAGCCAGGCCCTGTGCTGGACCCTGTCCCGGCATCGGCCTGGTGGCTGGAGTGGTGTCACTGGTGAACGAGCAGGAGGAGCCCCTCCCAGCCCTGGGAAACTCAGAGTGATCCCTGTGTTCAGTCTTCCACACGGTTTGACAGCCCTTCGGGGTGTTCTGATGATGAAGCTGAATTCTGTCTCTAGTCCTGCTTTGGCATCATCACAGCTCTGTGATTGTCACAGATCTGTCTGCGCCAGATCTCGAGGGTTAAGAGCAGCGTTCTTTCCGCCTCAGCAGTTGCCCCACTTCTCTGGGGCATATCTCTTGGTGTGTGTCGTTGGTCCCCACGGCTCTTGATTTGGTGTCTCTGGCCCCCACCTGCGCACGTGCTCAGTTGCAGTTTCCCGCTGCTCCCAGATAGCTCTCACTCACCATGAGGAAAATGCAAGACTTCGGATGAGTGGAGGATTAATAGGCTGGTCTGCGTGTAGATGTCATCGGAGCTCTTTGGAATAATGGGCTGTGATTTTTCCCAGGCTGATTTTTTTTCCTCCTAAACATTAAAATGAGACCAGGTGGGGGCCGGGGAAGGTAGTTACGAGAGGCAGGGGCTTGCAGGCAGGCTCGGGCCCAGCCCTGCTGCTCCTGGGGGCTGGGGGAGGCGTGTGACTCTCACCCCATCTCCTTGGAACCTGGGATGGGGATGTTAGACACTCTCAGACTTCTCCAGCCCTGAAGTTGAATACTCTTCTTGGCCTTCTGACCTCCTCCTGGATAAGGACTTGTTTTCTTAGTGATTTCTGGCAGGTCGGTGCCATATCACTTTATAATGTAGACTCCCTCAATGAAACTTGTTTCTGTTTTTGAGGCTCTACCTCACTTATAGGGGCTCTGGGTAATGATCAGTTGAATTATTTGAATGTGAATTCTGAATATTTGTCCTTAAAACTTATAAAAATCAGCGTTCATGGGTGTAGAACACGGTAGGCATTTGGAGTGACTTAAAAGTATATTTTTTTCATGAATTCTTTAAGTTATGTCTGTTTATGACACATGAGTTCTCTGGTGCTTTTAACATGAGAAATTTTCTGGTGATTCTGTTTTAGGAGAGGTGAGGCAGGGTTCATTCATTATTTTTATAAACATCACTGAACCTGTTATCAGGTGTCAGCTCCACCGCTGACGTTGGCTGGATGACCTTGGGCAAGCCATTGACCTCCAGGTACGGTTTTCTCTTCTGTAACATGGAGATCTTTTGTGGTCGTTGTAATAATGAAGGTGACGTAACGCATGTGGAAATACGCAGCATAAAGCCTAGCATAATGCGGGTGGTCCTAGCTGAACCTGCTTCTGAAAATAATAGGATAAAGTGTATTTTAATTAAGCTAGTTTCATTTGGAAACCTTTAATAAGAACAATTGCACTGGACTTCCCTGGTGGCATCGTGGTTAAGAATCCGCCTGCCAGTGCAGGGCACACGGGTTCGAGCCCTGTTCCGGGAAGATCCCACGTGCTGCGGAGCAACTAAGCCCATGAGCCACAACTACTGAGCCTGCGCCCATGAGCCCGTGAGCCACAACTACTGATCCCATGTGCCACAACTACTGCAGCCCACGCGCCTAGAGCCCGTGCTCTGCAACAAGAGAAGCCACCGCAATGAGAAGCCCGCGCACCACAATGAAGAGTAGCCCCTGCTCGCCACAACTAGAGAAAGCCTGCGAGCAGCAATGAAGACCCAACGCAGCCAAAAATAAATTTAAAAAAAAAGAATGATTGCACTATAATTACAGTTCAAGATTCCTGGTACATGTTAGAAAAATAAGACACAGAAAGTGGCAAGCCTTTGTTAGCTCCAAGGAGCTGTGGCTAAGTTTGAAAGCTTTCTCAAGTTGGGAATTTTCCATTGGGATAATTAGCTTTTTTTTTTTTCTCTTTTTTCTTTTAAATGTAGCTCTGAAGTAGAGAAAAAGAAACATGAAGGTGTGAGTGAGAGAAGGCTTTGCCTATTCTGACGCTTCATTTTTGGTGTGGTTTGTTGCCATCCTATCATTGGTTGTGGGACATAGCTTCCAAAGGGGTTTTTTTTAGAGGGGAGAGGAGCAGCTTTATTGAGATATAATTCACATACCATACAATTCACCTGTTTAAAGTGTCCAGTTGAGTAGTTTTAAGCATATTCACCAAGTTTTGCAATTATCGCAACAAGCAGTTTTAGAACATTTTCATCACCCCAGAAAGAAACTCTGTACCCTCCCCCCTCATTTTTCTCTAGCACTTCCAGCTCTAGGCAACCACCAGTCTGCTTTCTGTCTTTGTAGACCGGCCTGTTGTAGACCTTTCATGTGAATGGTGTGCTCCTCTGGGACTGGCTCTTCACTACACATTATGTTTTTTGAAGGCTCGTCTACGTTGTAGTATGATCAGTACTTCATTCCTTTTTATTGTCTGATCTCCTCCATTGTGTGTGTACCTCCTTTATCATTTGATGGACGTTTGGGTTGTGTCCATTTTTGTCTGTCATGAGTAACGCTGCTGTGAACATTTGTGTACAGGTTTTTGTGTGGACTGATGTTTTCATTTCCCTTGGGTATGTACCTGGGAGTAGGATTTCTAGGTCACATAGTAACTATGTTTAACCCTTTGAGCAGCTGCCAAACTGTTATCCAAAGTGGCTTTTTATACAATTTGCCGCCTGCACCGGAGTATGTGAGGGTTCCAGTTTCCGTACATCCTCCCTGACATTTGTTAGATCTGTCTTTTGATTCTAGCCAGCCTAGTGGGAGTGAAGCGATAGCTCGTTTGTGGTTTGATTTGCATTTCTCTCATGGCTAATGATGTTGAGTATCATTCATTCATTCATTCATATTTTTGGCTGCGTTGAGTCTTCGTTGCCATGTGCTGGCTTTCTCTAGTTGCGGCGAGCGGGGGCTACTCTTTGTTGTGGTGCACAGGCTTCTCATTGCGGTAGCTTCTCTTGTTGTGGAGCATGGGCTCTAGAGCGCAGGCTCAGTAGTTGTGGCGCACGGGCTTAGTTGTTCTGCGGCATGTGGGATCTTCCCGGACCAGGGCTCGAGCCTGTGTCCCCTGCATCGGCAGGCGGATTCTTAACCACTGGGCCACCAGGGAAGCCCTGGGTTTTGTTTTTACTTTTAAGTCTGAATAAACATAGTGCTGAACTCTTGGATGTTAAAAGTGTCAAGATGTCTTTATCCTAATTTCCTTTGAAAAATATACTTCTCATTTCTCAGAATGAGTAAAACTTCAGTTTTCAAGCATGGAAAAGACTCTGGTTGAGGGTGTAAGCCCTGAGTCCTGCCACATCTGTATTTGAGTCTCAGTTCTGTGGCATCCTTGCTGTGTGGCTACTTTCTTATGCTTCAGTTTCCTCATCTGGACAGCAGGGATAATTAGAGTAACTCCTTTGAACAGCTGTTAAGGTTCTCTAAAGCTGGTCTGGCATATAGTAAGTGCTCATTAAATGTTTATTGTTTGAGGGAGGAGGGGAGGATTAGGGATGTGGATGGTTGTTATAGTAAAACTTAACCTCATTTTTTAATTTTTCTCAGAGGAAACACAAGAATAGAAGAAGCTTGTGAAATGTATACCAGAGCTGCAAATATGTTCAAGATGGCTAAGAATTGGAGTGGTATGTATAAAGTTTTTGTTTGTTTGCTTTTTAGGCAAATAACTTTAAAATCACTTTGAAGGAGGAAATGACTGTCTGCCTTCCCCTTAGAAAAACTGCTGGCTGTGGACCGGGAGAGGGGGGGCCTTGATCCAAGGGAACAAAGCTTGAAATCCTGGCTGAAGTTTAAGCATAGAGGCCGTGTCTGTTTTAGTGTCTGTAAACCATTTCATACAGTGGGCATGTGGTGATTAAAAAGACTTAAAGTTACTTGGATTTAAGAATAGTAATCTTTGCTTCTTATTAATGTGCTTAAATAAATTCAGTACCGCAAGGAATGAAAGTTGTAGTAAAACTTATTGAAAACAAGTAGGATAAACAGGAGAGTCTGTGTTTGTTTACCTAAACCTTGGTGGAGAATTTCTAACCATTCCTTACTCTGATAACTGGTTGTAATCCACTGAGAATGCAGCAGTGGGAGGTGTTATTTCTATAAACCCTGACAGACTCGTCAGTTTCTAACATAATGTTTTCTACTGGGGGAAATTACACAAAATAAAATCAGAATTCTTTTCGTTGTTCTGAGAGGGGATGGCTTTTTCTAACACTGATTTGAGAAACAAATTTATCCTCTACCCCTGGAGAAAGAAGTTCTGTGCTGGGGCTTTTCTGTAGTGCAGGTGGAGACAGCCTTTGACAGGGCAGGACGTGGGTCTCCAGGCCCCTCACACCTGCGGATGACCTGAGGCAGGGTCTTGCCCTCTCTAAGTGTGTCTCCCCGTGTGCTTTCCCAGCTTGATCGAGATGTCAGTGACACATCGCATCATGTAAGCGTGAGGTGTGCGGTGTGACGATTTCCCCCCTTGCTTCTAAGGCTGACACTTTAAAATCATTTCAGTGAAGAAAATGCTGTTGAACTGGATGACCCTAAAAGGTCTTTTCTGGCTGTAAAATTATTTTTATAGGTTTAGTTGTAGGTTAAAAAGGTATGTTCTGTTTCCAAAGTGCATTTATACCTGAATTATAATGTATTTTAAAATGGAGGAGAAAAGAGTATTAGCATTCACATCTTTTGTTTGGTTCAGGTCCTGTAATCATACGTAAAAAGTGATCTTATCTAAAAAGACCCTTTATTTATTTGGTGACCAGTTGTTCTAAACTTTGGAAATGCCTTTCAGCAGGACATTACCGGTTATGTAACTGAGGGGGACGTGTGTGCTCTCCCCACCCTGACCCCAGTGATCTCTTGCCTGGACTGTTACCTCCCTGCTTCTTTACTTTCCTAGTGTGTTTTAATGAAGAAAACAAAGTAATCCCATTAAATCTTAAGTCAGGTCATGTTATTTCAAATCAGAACTACAGTCCTTCACGGTGCCCTTCAGGATCTACTCAATCTCCCATCCCCTCCCGACTCTGGACACTTCTCCTGCCCACCCACTCCTTCCCTGGCTCTTTCCTCTGAGGCTCTTCCTGTGCTGTGCCGTCCCTCTGGCACTCTCTTCCCTACAGTAGGGCGTGGCCAGTCCCTGTTTTTTCCAGGTCCTTCTACAAATGTCATCGTCGTCTTAGGTCTTTCCTGGCCGTCGCTTTTAAAGATAGCAGTCCTCTCTTCTGGGAAACCCCGTTCCCTTTTCTCCGATGCCCTTACCACCATCTAGCAAAAATAAATGAAGTACATTTGTTCATTTGTATTGTCTGTGCTTTTATTATGTGCTGTTCCTCGCTAGAACATAAACCTTAGAAAGCCAAGGTGTTTCTGGCCTTTATCTCTGCTCTACCTACAGGCCCTGGACCAGTATGTGCAACACGATAGATACTCAGCATATTTGTGTAGTGAATTAATAAGTATTAGGTTCTTTGAATTTGGGATTAACAGATACACACCACTATACATAAAATAGATAAACAACAAGGACCTATTGTATAGCACAGGAAACTATACTCAATCTTTTGTAATAACGTATAATGGAAAAGAATCTGGAAATGAATAGATATATATATATAACTGAAACACTTTGCTGTACACCTGAAACTAACACAGCATTGTAAATCAGCTCTACTTCAATTTAAAAAATGGTTAAAAAATGAAATAAGAAACTGAAAAAAAATCAGGTTCTTTGAAATGACTTCCATGTCCTAGTGGTTGGTGATCATGGCACCACTGCATTTGTTTATAGTTTTAGAAGTTCTTTTATAAAGTAATTCATCTGCTACTCCAATTTTGAGAGATCATCCTGGCAGGTATTAGATGTTTACAGTTGAGGAAATTGGGCCTGAGAAAGTGTGTAACTTTGTCTTTGAAGGAGCATGTATTAAACCACTTCCAAGTTTGGAGAGATGGAGCTGGCATTTTTAGCGGTGGTTGGAGTGAGTGCTCAGACTGAAAAAGTGAGCCAGCACCTAGTTTTGGAAGGTGGGAGTGTGAAATTGTAAAATCAAAGCTCTTAATATTGTCTGGGGAGGACTTCCCTGGTGGCGCAGTGGTTAAGAATGCTCCTGCCAGTGCAGGGGACACAGATTCGAGCCCTGGTCCAGGAAGATCCCACATGCCACGGAGCAGCTAAGCCCGTGCGCCACAACTCCTGAGCCTGCGTGCCACAGCTACTGAAGCTTACATGCCTAGAGCCCGTGCTCCACAACAAAGAGAGGCCACCACAATTAGAAGCCCGCGCACCGCAACGAAGAGTAGCCCTTGCTTACCGCAACTAGAGAAAAGCCCACGCACAGCAACAAAGACCCAACGCAGCCAAAAAAATCAATCAATTTATTAAAAGAAAATAGATCATCCGGGGAAGTGGAGCCAACACGGCAGAGCCTGGATGCCGTGCTGTTATCCTCAGCCAGGGAAGGATGGACCACGATTGGTTCTGGGACGGCCAGCACAAACTGTCAAAAACTAAATTATTGGTGGGAGGGGGAGGATTCGGTTGTAAAAGAAACGATGACACTTAAACACAGCAAAGCATAGGTGTTCTCTAAGGACATTTACGTGTGATAATGACAATGGCCAACATGCGTGCAAGTGCCTGGGGCCAGGCTGTTCTGAGTGTTTTGCCTAGAAGGTCCAAGTGATGGCTACACGCTTCTGAGGCCGAGCCCATCAGAACCACTCTTTGGCCGCTACGTTCCTGAACTGCCACCGGGAAGTTCACAGCTGCCCGTAGGACCTGGGTGCCTGCCCACCACCCTGGCAGTGGCTTGGCCCCTCCTCTGGGCCTCTGGGTTCACGGTCCACCAAGGTAGGGGTCAAGGCCTGGCGGGCAGGCTTCTGCAGTCCCAGCTGCAGCCGCAGGCCAGTGTCTGCTTGGACTGGCAGGGCGCAGGCCATGCTGGTGGGTAAATATTTTCAGAAGTGCCTGGGTGCTCTTTTGTCTTGCACAGAGCAAGACTTGAATCTGGGCAGGCTGGCTCAGGGGTTTGTGCTGCCTCTTCTCCCTTGGGTGGAGGTCCAGAAACCACAGTGGGAATTACGTAGTTTCCTCTGGGAGTGTGGTTGGGACACGGAGAGCCACTGAAGCTTCAGTGGAATTGACTGTTCTGTTTCTGAAAAGAAATTTAAAGTAAATGTTTAATACCATCAGGGTTCTTAGGCGTCTGTCACTGTTTTTTATACTTTTCTGAATGTCTTTGAAACGTTTATGACTGAAAATTTTTTTTAAGTACCAGGAGGTTTTGTGATACTCTTGGTCGTGCCTTTCCTAATGGGGCGAGCTCTTCCTCCATCCCTGCTGGTCCTGACTTCCGACTCCAGACCCGCATCAGCCGCCCCCAGTCCTGGTTCTCCCCTGCGCTTGAGGACCTAGTGGTGAAGTGGGTTCATCCTCGTCCAGGTCCCATGCTGACCTTCACAGCCTCCTGGGCGGGCCTGACCTCTTCCGCCCCAGCCCGGTCCTTCCTCCTTCATTCCTCCATTTCAGCCCCACCAGAAGCCACATTTCCTGATCCAGAACCTTTTCTGGAAGAGCTGAGTGCATGAACCTCTCACGCTGTGCCCCCGGACAGCACCCGTGTGACTACAGGGAAGTGTGCCAGTTCCACACCAAGTGGGACATGCACAGTTCAACCCCATGGGTCTCTGTCAGACTTTGTCATAAACTTAGGAAAGAGCTTTGACTTTAGAAATTGTGGGCCTCATCTTCATTCCTTGAGAGCCTGCTCTGGGAGCCTTTGTCGCTGTTTCTCCGGTGATGCCAGGTGAGCCAGTGGACGCAGAGAGATGGGCGGTGCTCATCCTCGCCTGCGGGCCCTCCTGGCCTCATGCCTCCGCGGAGACACCCTGTTGGTGCGGGGCCTGTGCCGGGGACAGAGCTGAACACCCGCCGCCAGGCGGTCAGTGTGGAAGGAGGCCTGGGGCTGAGAGGAGCCCTTGTTGCTGTCCCCCTGGGTCCTGGGCGTCTTCGTGACCACCCAAGGGGCACTGGGTCACAGGCACGTGTGCTGTCAGGGATGGGGCCTTCCCCAGGTGGGCGTGGGCCGGGCTCCTGGAGCAGGGCCGCTCTGCAGGGTGCTTGCTCCTCTGTGCTAACTGAGTCATTTATCTTCTTCAGCTGCAGGAAATGCGTTTTGTCAGGCAGCCAAGCTCCATATGCAGCTGCAGAGCAAACACGACTCCGCCACCAGCTTTGTGGATGCTGGGAACGCCTACAAGAAGGCAGACCCCCAAGGTGAGCCGCGCTCTGTCCCGTGCCCCCTGGACCTCACGCAGGTTGTGCTGCTAGAGCGAGATGCTCATGCTTCAGGACGGTGGAGATTTGGGGATTTTTAACTGCAATCAGCTGAAGCTTTTATGAGGCGAAATCTATTAAATTTATCCAGCTTAGTGCTCAACACCATTTTCTTGAACTCCATTGTGGAGGTGCGTTATGGACAGTTTTTTGGAAATTAGCGTTAATTTTATCTAAGTCTTACCTTAATTGTGTGAGTGTGTACATCGCTCACTAAAGGAAACGAGTGTTCCCTCGCTCCCGAATAGTGTGTGTGGAGATCCAGTTAATGGGAGGTCGTAAAATCCTATAGTTGAAAACAGCTTATTCACACAGCATTCGTGTGACTTCTTTAAAAAGTGTTTTTCAAACACTTTAGGTTTTGAGGAAAGAATGATCTTGGGTATTTGAAGAGGTGAAGTTTTGCAGACGTTCTTTATTTTTGAGTTAGAGGAGCGCACACTTAGCGATTGAAGGCCTCATCTCCTCCCTCCACACGTGCACTGGTGGCTGTGGAACCTCCCTCCTTGTTTCAGCAGCCCGTTTTAACACAGAAATCCCAGCTCTTGTGAATATATCACACTGAAACAAGCTAGTTCAAGGGCTGTGGTATAAGGATTAGCCACAGTTTAGTTTCCAAAGGGGAAAAACTGGGCACAGCCTAAGTGCACAGTAGAATCACCTCACATCAGTATTTCAGAGTGTGTTGCAGGCACTGAACCCCTGGCGTCAGGGTGTCTCACTGACCTGGGAAATGTTCTCACGGCAGCTGAGGAACCGTGGAGAGCCGAAATCTGAAATTCACAATACGTCAGTGCTCATAGAAATGCATCCAGAAAACACAGGGAGGAAAAGGGCATCAAATTCCTAGCCGGGGGTTTGAGCGGGTTTTGTGGGTAGCTTTTCTATTTTTCTGTATTTTTAACGGCATAACAATCCACATTTCTTATGCAGCTTAGGGGGAAATTGCTTTTATTTTCACTAATCTACTTATCTTTCTGATCCTTCGGTCAGGCCTTTTTGCTCTGCTGCCTCTTTAGAGCAAAAGCAGTAAACTTGGAGCCGCCAACCGCTTGCCAGCGTTGTAAACGCCACCGTGTGGTGGGAAGCTGTTGGCTCACTGTTTCAGAAAATGAGTGTCATTAGCACTCTCGTTTATTAGATTTTTTCTTCCTGTTGGTATTTGTTAGTACACCGAAAGTTAGCGTCTTTTAACACTGTACAAAAAGTACTGTCTTTCAAAATTAATACATACACGTGATACCAGTGAGGAGTGCACTGCACTTAAGGTTTTAGTGGATAGATTGGCAGGTGTTGATGACACTTCCGTGGACAGGTTCCGCAAGGGGCTGGACGTGTGTTTGCTTTTTGCCAACCACCCTGCCCCCGCCCCGCCCCAGCGGGGCCCCTTAGCCATGTAGAAGCAGCCAGGAAGACAGGCTCAGCGAACCCTCTGACTGAATGGATTTTTCATTGTCTTTCTTGAATGCCTTCGCTTCAGAGGCTATCAACTGCTTAAATGCAGCCATCGACATTTACACAGACATGGTAAGACATGCCTTGCTTGAGCGGCCGTGGGGTGGAACCCTCGAGATAGCTCACAGTTAACCGGGATGTGACTGCTTTGTTTCCTCCCCAGGGAAGGTTCACGATCGCGGCCAAGCACCACATCACCATCGCGGAGATCTACGAGACGGAGCTGGTGGACATCGAGAAGGTGTGTGGACGGGGGAGGCGGCGGGCAGGGACCCCAGGCGCCCCTGCAGTGGGCTCATGAGGGCAGAGGGATGCGCGCGCAGACAGGGTCATGTGGAGACCTCGGGCTGGGGCAGGAGGGAGAGCCCTGCCAGCTCCCCAGGCTGCCTCCCTCCAACTGGGGACGGCGTTGATGTAAAACCTAGCGCCGTGGGAAGCAGGCGCGAGTCAGGGAGCGACGGCTTGCACTGTCTGGGGCGGACGCTGAGCTCTCAGAGGTCACCCTTCACCCCGTGCCTGCTGCTCGCGCTGGACCGTTGTCACTCTTGTCTCTCTTCCTCTCCTGTTTCACCTCTTCCCTCAGCTTCTGGAGCACGGCTCCCGCTTGGTTCTCTGCCCCCCACCCTTGGCAGGTTCCTCCTCTCTCCCTTTGGGGCTGGGTCCTCGTCCGCTCTCACTGTGCCCGCTCCCGTGCTCCTGTCTGTGCTCACGCAGCGTCGCAGCTTGAAGTGTCCCGTGTATGCTGGCAACTCGCCATCCTCGTTCGCAGGAGATCAGGTTGTTTCTCCACTGTTTCCAACCTTGCAGGTGGCCTCCTGCGCCCCACGGATTGGCCCCTCACCCAGCACCTTTCAGGCTCCCCTCTTCCTCGTCCCCCCTTGCTCTCCTGCTCCCCCTGCAGCAGCCACCCTGACGTCTGCTGACCCTCGCACAGGTGTTCTCTGCCTCAGGGTCTTTGCGCTGCTTGTCCCTTTGCCCTGAGCTCTTCTCCCACACGTCAGTTGTCCTTCAGAGCTTTGCTCATTTGTAACTGTGATGAGAAGTATCACAGCCACCTAGTTAAAACTGGGACCTCAGCCCTCGCGGGGACACACCCAGACGCCCTCCCACCTCAGTGGCCCCCTTACAGGCACTCTGATGGCCTGCTCACCGTCCCTGTGTTGCCGGCTCCCTCCACTGGAGTGGGTGCCCCACGTCAGCCCGAACCTTCCTGTGGTTTACTGGTGTGTCCGAGAGCCCAGGCTCTGATGAGTGAGCAGAGGATGCCCTCACTGTCACACTGCACCCGCCAGAGCAGACGGAGTCTCGGGCGGGGAGGCCCTCTCGGTACTGCAGTCAGACAGGCCTTGTTAACGTCGCCCTTTGACTTCATGCTGACGCCCCTTGTGGTCACACAGCTCAGAACTCTCTGGCTCGTTTCATGGACTTGGCTTTGAGCCGTTTTTGTCATACTGTGCCATGCTTTTCTGAGGCTGCCCTTAGACCTTGACTACATCAGGGCCGTACTCCCCGTCTCTGTGGGGAGCTTTTCTGCAGACCCAGGAGGAGGTGATGAGCCCCAGGCGCAGAGTCGGTGGCAGAGCAGGAGGAGCCGAGTCCGGTGGCTGGGGTGGCTCCACATCTGTACTGAGCTGAACCACCTTGCGGGGATGAGCGCCGCTGGGCAGAGCGTTTCTCCCGCCAAGGCCGCTGCGTCCGCTCCTGTCCTCGGTGGTCAGTCCTCTGTCTTCCGGGGTGGTCTTGGGCAGCCTCTTTACGACATGCGTCTCCAGAAGATTCAGGGTGGATAAACGACCTGTGGCGAACTCTTGTTTTCCTTCTTCTTGAACGAAGTTGACAGTTTGTCACGCACAGGAGCTTCTGCAGCCTGTCGCCCGCGGTGTTCCTGCCATTCTGCAGGGTGCCCGTGGGCAGCACCTCCTGGCGCTTACGTGGGGCGTGTCACGGTGCGTCGTAAGAACCACATCACTCAGCACACGCGTGGGGCTCAGCTCGTCTTGCTGCCTCACGTTGGGCTCCTGTGTCTAGAAGCGTCCTCACCCTCGCCTCCCTGGCGGGACTCTCCAGGTTGTGTTGGTGGCGCGTGATGTTGCTTTGAAAAATCAGTTACACTGAGGCATCTTATGTCTGATTCATTATGTTTCTTCCCTGTTAACGTGGCCGCGATGTGTTCCCTGGTTCACTCAGATTTTAGCTGGTGAACAAGGAAACGTGAAGTTCCATAAACTCACGATACTCCTTTGACTTCCAAGTAAAACATTAATATAATAATAATCAGTAATATTCAGTGACCCAGAGGAGCTCTGGCTCGTGTCCGTCTCAGCCCCTGGAGAACTGAGAACCTGATTTCGTGTTGTCTGTTACAGTGTAGGGTAAGTGTCTATGGCAGGTTCTCAGGGCGTAGGTTCTGAAAGGATGATCCCATCTGAAGGCTGTTTAAGGCTGTTTCACCTACAAAGTGGACTCTTGAGCTTGACCCTCAGCTGTTGCGTTTGCCTTAAGACTCCGCTGGTGAGCGCAGTCCTAGAGTCCGGTCTCTGCCTTCAGGGCCCAGTGTTCTCCAGCACCTCTCCACTTGATTGTTCGCGGCTCCCCCCGTCTTAGGTGGAAGGCAACACCTTTACTGTGGATGACCCTTAGGCATCCGTGAGGGACGTCTGTGCTGCTGCAGCAGGCCACAGATCTGAATGGAATAGGGCGTCACACGTCTCTGAAATAACAGTCCACTGTCACTGCTTGGGGTTTGGCGGTCGTGGGGACGTCACTTGAGAACCAGGCCGACAGAAGGGCTGCCATCTTCAGTTTGCGGCTTCCAGCATCACTAGACGTGGCCCTTGCCTTCCAGCTCACGGGAAGGGGACAGGCCTGGAGAAGGCTGCAGAGTCAGATGTGTGGGTCACATCTGGAGGTGGCCCACAGCGTGTCTGCTTACATCCCATTGGGAAGGACAGGTCACCTGGCTGCCCCTAACTGCAGCAGGCCTGGGGAGACGGGGTGGCAGGGCGTTTGTTGGGTGGGAGGTAGGGAAGAAGAGATTTTGATGGACAGCAAGCCATCTGCTGGAAGCGCGTGCTTTCTTCTGTTCCCAAAATAAAGCAGGCCGGGTTGTGAAAGATTTGCTGCTGGAAAAGGTTTATTTATAGGAAAAATATCTGTGCAAATGTAGTTTTTGAATGCAACTCTTCAAACAAATAGTTTGAATAAAATGTGTGTGTGTTTGCAGGCTATCGCCCATTACGAACAGTCAGCTGATTATTACAAAGGGGAAGAATCCAACAGGCAAGTATTATTTTTCTTGATATAATTCAATGGGTTTTGTTACATGTAATAAAAGACAGACCTTCACTCTGCTCTGGGAGCCCCTTGCATCATACCACGTGAAGGTGCACTGAGCTGTCTTGTCATTTCTCTTTGGGAGTGTTTTCTCTCTGCTCTGGTTCTCGGTTTCAGCTCGGCTAACAAATGTCTGCTGAAAGTGGCCGCGTACGCCGCCCAGCTGGAGCAGTACCAGAAGGCCATCGAGATCTTCGAGCAGGTGAGGCTGCTGTCTGCGCAGCTTCCGGCAGAAGGCATTCTGAATCTTCTTTTTAAATTCAACTTTTGATTTAGTAATGATTTTTATTGAGATCTAATTCACGTATCATGTAATTCAGCCTCTTAAGGAGTGCGCATCGGTGAGTTTGCGTATATGCACAAAGTTGTGTGATCAGCACCACTGCCTAGTTCTAGAATATTTCCATCATCGCACAAAGAAATCCCATCCTCCCCTCCTCCCAGTCCCGTGGTGTGTGAGTCCGTGGACGTGGAACCTCGGATATGGGGGGCCGACTGTGGGGTTTGAGCATCCATGGACACTGGTATCTCAGTGGTCCTGGAACCAGTCCCCCTTGTATATCGTGGGGTGACTGTAATACTCCACAGTTTGGAGGGGTGACTGTAATACTCCACAGTTTGTTTAACCGTTTATCAATTAATGGACATCTGGGCTGTTTGCATTTGGGGGTGTTATGAAGAATGCAGCTAAGAATATTTGTGTTCAGGTTTGGGGGGGCATGTTTGCGGTTCTCTAGTTTATATACCTAGAATTGGGATTGTTGGGTCACGCGTCAAGTCCCTTTCTAACTATCTGGGAAACTGCCAAACTGCCCCATCTTACATTCCCTCTGTCAGCGCACGTGGTCCAGCTCTCCATGCTTCACATGTTTTCTGTTTTAACAATAGCTACCCTAATGTGTGAAGTGATATCCCATTGTGTTTTCGATATCCATTTCCCTAGTGATTAGTGATGTTGGGAATCTTTTCATGTGCTTATTGGTCATTTGTATACCTTCATTGTAGAAATATTTATTGAGTTTCTTTGTCCTTTTTTTTTATATATAATTTTTTTTATTTATTTATTTTTGGCTGCATTGGGTCTTCATTGCTGCACTCAGGCTTTCTCTAGTTGCAGCGAGCAGGGGCTGCTCTTCGTTGTGGTGCGTGGGCTTCTCATTGCGGTGGCTTCTCTTGTAGCGGAGCACGGGCTCTAGGCATGCAGGCTTCAGTAGTTGTGGCGCACGGGCTCAGCTGCTCCGCGGCATGTGGGATCTTCTGGACCAGGGCTCGAACCCGTGTCCCCTGCATCGGCAGACGGATTCTTAACTACTGTGCCACCAGGGAAGTCCCTCTTTGTCCCTTTTTGAATTGGGTTGTTTTTTTCTGTTGAGTTTTAGAAGTTCTTCATATATTCTGGATATTAATTTCTTATTAGATATGTGATTTGCAAATACTTTCTCCCATTCTGTGGGTTGTCTTTTTACTCTGTTATTAGTGTCGCTTGATGCATAAAGTTTTAAGTCCTGATGAAGTCCAATTTGTCTTTTTCTTTTGTTGCCTGTGTTTTTCATGTCAGATCCAAGAAATGATTACCAAACCCAATGTCCTGAAGCATTTCCCCATGTTTCTTTTTAAGAGTTTTATAGTTTTAGTTCTTAGGTTTATGTTTTTCATCCATTTTGAGTTAATTTTTGTATGTGGTGAAGGTAAAAGGTCCAACTTCATTCTTTTGCGTGTGCATGTCCAGTTTTCCCAGGACTGTTTGTTGAATACACTGTCCTTTTGCCATTGAAGGGTCTTGGCACCCTTGTTGAAAGTCATGTGGCCATATAAGTGAGGGTTTATTTCTGTGCTTTCTATTCTATTCTACTGGTTTTCTGTCTTTATGCCAGTACCACACTGTTTTGATTACTGTGGCTTTGTGTGGTAAGTTTTAAAATCAGGAGTTTTAAAAGTTTTAAAATCTTTTTCAAGATTGTTTTGGCTATTTGGGGTCCCTTGCATTTCCACATGAATTTTAGGATCAGCTTGTCAATCTCTGCTAAAAAGTCAGCTGAGATTTTGATGAAAGTATTGTCATTTTGACATTAAGTCTTATAATCTGTGAACTCAGGGTGCTTTTGCATTTATTTAGATCATCTTTAATTTTGTTCAACAATGTTTTAGAGTTTTGTAGTGTGCAAGTCTGGCATTTCTTTGGTTAAATGTACTCTAAGTATTTTATTCTTTTTGATGCTATGTAAATGAAATTGTTTTCTCAATTTTCTTTTCTGATTTTAATTGCTAATTTTATATATTGCAACTTTGCTGAACTTGTTTACTAGCTCTAATGAGTTTTTATGGATTCCTTAAGATTTTCTTTATACAAAATCATGTCCTCTGCAAGTAGCGATAGTTCTACTTCTCTGATCTGTGTGCCTTTTACTTCATTTTCCTGTCATTTGCTCTGGCTTGATCCTCCAGAACGATGATCAGTAGAAGTAGTAAGAGCAGACATCCTTGTTTTGTTTCTGTCTTAGAAGGAACACATTCAGTCTTCCACCATTGAGTGTATGTCAGCTGTGGGTTTTTGCAGATGCCTTTTATCAGTTTGAGGAAGTTCCCTTCTCCTCCCAGTTTGTTGTTTTTATCATCAAAGCGTATTTGTTTTTGTCAGGTGCTTTTTCTGCATCTTTTGAGATGATCATGTGGTTTTTGTCCTTTGTTCTGTTAACATGGTGTCTTTCATTGGTTGATTTTTATCTGTTGGCCCAACCTTCCATCCTTGGGATAGAACCTGCTTGGTTGTTGAAAAGTTTCAGGGTCTCCAAGAGCACCTTCAGGTTTGATAATTCTCTGGAAGGACTCACGAAACTCAATGAAAGCTGCTATATCACAGTTATGGTTTATTATAGCAGAAGGATGCTGACCCACATCAGCCAAAGGAAGAGGCACAGAGAGGAGGTCAGGAGAGCCCCGAGTGTGAGCTTCCTGTTGTCCTGCCCAGACTGGGACTGTGGAACTGTGCAGACAGCACTGACTTCTCCCAACAGTGATGTGTGAAAGCATGTGTAGGGTATTGCCACCGGGGAAGAAACTCACCTGAACATGGTTGGCCTTATTCTGCAGTCCCTCCATAGGTTGAGCTAAACTACATGGTCTAAGACCCCTGGGTAAACAAAAACACTCTTTCAGGCAGGACATTACAGGGGCTTAGAGATTATCTACCAGGAATCATGGGCAAAGGCACTTTGGACAGAATTAATCCTTTACTACATAGTTATGGAGTGTAATCCTTTTTGTAAGTTGCTAGAATTAGTTTGCTAGTGTTTTGTTCAGGATTTTGCGTCTGTATTCATAAGGGATATTGACCTTTAATTTTCTCTTGTAATGTCTCTGTCTGGCTTTGGTAGCCAGGTAATACTGGCCTCAGAATGAGTTAGAAAGTGTTCCCTCCTCTTCCTTTTCTGGAAGAATTTGTAAAGGATTGGTGTTCATTCTTTAGACATTTGGTAGAATTCAGTGATTTTGCTCTGCGTTCTGTTTTCAGTTTCATTGATTCCTATTGTTATCCTGATTTCTATCCTATTTTCTTCAGATTTATTTTGCTCTTCTTTTTTAGGGTACTGAGGGTAGAAGCTTAGCTAATTGATTTTCCTCTTTATTGTGTGGGCATGTTTAGTGCTCTCAATCTCCCTCTAAGTGCTGCTTTGACTGTGTCTCACAGTTCTGTTACATTGTTTTATTTATTTTATTTATTGACTTTCATGGATTATTTATCAGTGTTTTGTTTAATTCCCAAGTGTTTGGAGGTGTTCCTGTTATCTTTCTGTTGTTGATTTCTAGTTTGATTCTGTTGCGGCTGGAAAATACACTCTGTGTGATTTCAATTCTTAGAAGTTTGTTTTATGGCCCAGAATATGGTCTTGGCATATATTCTGTGGTTCTGCTGTTGCTGAGTGGTATGTTCTATAAATGTTGATTAGCTCCTCTTGGTTAATGGCGTTGTTGAGTTCTTCTGTATACTTGCTGATTTTCTACTTCTGTTGTTGAGAGTGGAGTGTTACAGTCTCTAACTATCACTGTGGATTTGATTATCTCTCATTTCTGTCAGTCTTTGCTTCACAATATTTTGCAGCTCTGTTTGGTGCATACATATTTAGGATTGCTGTGTCTTCTTGTTGGGCTGACCCTTTTATCATTATATAGTGTCCCCCTCTGTCTCTGGTAATTTTCTTTGCTCTGAAGTCTATCTGATACTAATATAGCCTCTCCTGCTTTCTTTTGATTAATGTTTACATGATATATCTTTATGCATCCTTTTTCTTTCAGCCTGCCTATATTGTTATAATTGAAGTGTGTTTGTTGTAAACAGCACAGAGTTAGGTCATATTTTTAATCTACTCTGCCAGTTTCTGTCTTTTAATTGGTATGTTTAGACCATTCACATTTAATGTAATTATTGACGTATTAGAACTGAAGTCTGCCATTTTATTTTTTTGTTTTCTGTTTATCCTCTGTTTTCTGTTTTTCTGTTTCCTTTTTCCTACCTTCCAGGGGGTTTTTGATTACCTGTAGTGTTTTTGGGTGTATCTCTTTAAATAGCTTTTGTAGTGATTGCTATAGGTATTATATTTACATAAAGTATCACAGGCTAATGATGTCATCATTTTTTCAGTTCCAGTGAAATACAGAAATCTTACCTTACTTTCTGTTCCTTTATCCTCCCCCATTCAATATATAACTGTCTTTAATATTTCCTCTACACACTTTTAGAAACACATCAGTCACTGTTACAATTTTTACTTCAATCATCCAACTTAATTTAGAAAACTCAGGAGGAGGAGAAAAGCCCATTGTATTTTCCCATATTTTGCTTAATGTGTTCTTTCTTCCTGATGTTCCAGGATTCCTTCCTGTATTTTGTTCTACTTAGAGAACAACCTTTTGCTATTCTTTTAGGGTAGGTCTGCTGGCTAAACATTCTCTTGGTGTTCCTTCATCTCGGAATGTTTTGATTTCCCCTTCATTCCTAAAGCATATCTTCCCTGGGTATACAATTCTGGGTTGACAGCTCTTTTCTTTTCAGTGCTTGAAAAATGTGCCCTTACAACCAGCGTGGTTTCTAATGAGAAGTTTGCTCTCATTCAAGCTGTTTTCCCTGTAGGTGAGGTGGTGTTTCTTTCTGCTACTTTCAAAAAGTTTTTCCTTTGTCTTCAGTTTTCAGAAGTTTATGTGGCTTAGCATGGGTATCTTTGCTTTTATGCTGTTTGGATTTCAGTAAACTTCTGGAATCTGTAGGTTTATGTTTGTTTCTTGCCAAATTTAGGAACTTTTCAGCCGTTATTTCTTCAAGTGCTTTTTTAGCCACTCCCTCTTTCTCTCCCCTTCTGTGGCTCAGACAGCCCAGATGTTATGCCTTGTTTTATCATCCTATATGTCCCGATGCTCTGCTCCTCTTTTCTGGGTCTGTCTGCTCTCTGATGTTCAGACTGAGTAATTTCTAATGTTCTACCATCAGTTCACTGAGTCCTTCCTGTGTTCCATGGGATCTGCTGTTGAACCCATCCACTTTTTATGTCAGTTATTGTGTATTTCAGTTCTGAAGTTTCCACTCATTTCTTCTTTGTATCTTCTGGGGTTTCTTTTTTTTTTTTTTTTTTTTTTTTTTTTTGCGGTACGCGGGCCTCTCACTGTTGTGGCCTCTCCCGTTGCGGAGCACAGGCTCCGGAAGTGCAGCCTCAGCGGCCATGGCTCACGGGCCCAGCCGCTCCGCGGCATGCGGAATCTTCCCGGACCGGGGCACGAACCCGTGTCCCCTGCATCGGCAGGCGGACTCTCAACCACTGCGCCACCAGGGAAGCCCTCTTCTGGGGTTTCTTACTGAGAATTTTTCTTCATTGATGCTTTGGTTTTCCTCTGGTCTCAAGCAATTTTCTAATGGCTTGTAGAAGCATTTTAGAAAGGCCCCTTTAAAATCTGTTAGATAAGTCTCACATCTCTGCTATGTGAGAGCTGTTGTTTATTAGTTGTCTTTTTTTTAATTTAATTTTATTTTTTTATACAGCAGGTTCTTATTAGTCATCCATTTTATCCACGTCAGTGTATACCTGTCAATCCCAATCTCCCAATTCATCACACCACCACCACCACCCCGCCGCATTCCCCCCTTGGTGTCCATACGTTTGTTCTCTACATCTGTGTCTCAATTTCTGCCCTGAAAACCGGTTCATCTGTACCATTTTTCTAGGTTCCACATATATGCGTTAATATACGATATTTGTTTTTCTCTTTCTAACTTACTTCACTCTGATTAGTTGTCTTTTTTTCATTCAACTTGAGATGTTCCCTTTTCTTGGTATTGCAAGTGAGTTTTAATTAAAAACTGGATATTTGTGCATTGTGTTATGAGACAGGGTCTTGTTTAAACCTCCACTCTCAGCTGGTTTTCTTTGGCGCTGAAGGGGTGTGGCCTCGCTCCTGCCAGGTAGAGGTAGGGTTCAAGCTCCCCACCTGACCGCCTGGTTACCATGAGGTAAAGGTGAATCCATGCCCGCTGGGAGATGACGGGGCCTCTTTCTCACTGGGAGGAGGTGACGCAGTCCCCACGTGGTCTCCAGTGCCTTTGTGATGGGGGCGCAGGCTGGCTCCTGCTCTGGCCTCCTTGGCAGGAGAGTGGGGCTCTCCCAGGAGGATGGGCGTCTTGTCTTCCTCTTTGGCTTTTGCTGCTGTGAGTGGCGTGGATCAAAGCAGGTGTCATCTAAACATTTTCTGTCTTGCTAGCTGCCCCTCTCCTGGTCCTCTGGCTGGAGAAAGCAGGCTTTCATCTATTCTCTCTCTTTCTTTCGCTGCACCCACCGGCATTTATGGGTTGCTGGCTTTTTCTGTTCCAAGTCAGGGATTTATGCAAGAAAAAGAAAAACCAGGGAACTCCCTGCCGTGTTTGCCCTGTGTCCCTGGCTTGTCTGCTCTTCTCTCCACCTTTCAGTCTCCCTATGTTAGTTTCATATAAAAGATCCAGGGCTTTTAGTTGTACTTAGCAGGAGGGACAGAGGACAGCATGTCTGTTCCATCCTCCTGGATGTGGAATTCTGCTGAGTCGTTTTTAACAGGTCATCACTTTATGTCTTAAATATTGTCTTTTTGTCTAGTAACATTTCTGGTACATGGCTTTGGGTTAAAAGAATGGATTTCATAGCTTAACTAACGTAAGATGCAGAGTACTTGCTAAAGGGTAGATGAGGGTCAGCATGCCTAGTGTAGGAGGGCAAACCTTTTCACTCTGACCCCACTTTCTCTGCCTAGATTGGGGCCAACACCATGGATAACCCTTTGTTGAAGTACAGTGCAAAGGATTACTTCTTTAAAGCTGCCCTCTGTCACTTCATAGTGGATGAGCTGAATGCCAAGGTGAGGGGCCCTGTGGTGTGGGTTCTGATGCGCTTCACCCCTAAGCACAGGTGCTCAGCCGTTGTCCGTGATACCAGCTCAGAGGAAGACTGTGCTGCCTACATGAAAAGCAACATGGAGGGTGATACTCTGACCCTGTCCTGGCTGTACTACCGCAGCTGGAGTGACAGCTGCTGAGGCTCTTCTCTTAAGTGAACGCCCCCTGGGGGCCACACTTCCTTCAGTAGTTTTGGTTTAAAGAAATTAGGGGCTGAGGGGAGACAGTAAAAGCAGAATCGTGTCGTTTTTTTAAACTCAGAAATGGAGTTGGGGTGAGGGTTGGGAGAAAAGCCAAGAGAGAGCTGGAGGTGGAGGCAGGGACAGGGCCGCCTTGGTGTCCTCGGGATCGGGGTTAGGGCCCCGGACTCCGGGCAGAGCCTCCTCCAGTGCGTGAAAATAGACGCCTGCTCTGGGAGGTCCGAACATTGGATCTGGCTCACGTGGTCTTCCCCACAGCGACCTCATTCGGAAAAACTGGTTTAGAAGTTTATTCTTAACTGAAATTGAAATTCACAATCAACAGGTTTGATCAACACAGGTTGATTTTGATGTTGAGTCTGATAATTAAGTAGGATGTAAATAAATCGTACTGAAGTTAGTAGAATGTCAAAGCTTCGTTTCCTGGTTCAGTGACTCAGGTGTTAACGAGTGGTTTTCTTTCCCAGCTTGCTCTGGAGAAATACGAGGAAATGTTTCCGGCGTTCACTGATTCGAGAGAATGCAAGTTATTGAAAGTAAGTAGGTGGGGCTGGGATACAGTGACGTTTTCATCCTGTGAATCCGCTCACTGAGCAGCCCCGTGCCTTCCTGCTCTTGCACACTAGGCCTCAGGTGCCGTTAGGGTCAGGCGCACACTGCTCTTAACCTGGCGGGTCAGGCACGTTAGCACAAGGCTGGATCCCTGACTCGGGGTAACTCTTGACTTGTATTTGGAATTTTCCCCAGTTTTGTAAGTCATTTGGCAACATCAGTTAGTGTGATATGAAGGCTATTTTGTATTTATAGTATCCATTCATAGACGGAACTTTCTAGCCTACCAAACTAATTTTTCTGTATTTATGTTTCCAGAAACTTCTAGAAGCTCATGAAGAGCAGAACAGTGAAGCTTACACGGAAGCAGTACGTTCACTTTTGGGATTTAGCATGTTCTCTGAAAGTTTACGTTACAGAAACAACTCCTTTTCATCGTATAAATGCTGAACATTTATTTGGACATTATTGCACTATACCTACATTGTGTTTTCCAAAAGGCATGTTTTTCGATCCCACCAGCCTTCACAATCAGACAGTTCTATGAGCTGTGCTGAATTTAGCTGTGAGGCAAATATACATCACATAATGTTATGACTTGTTTGGATGTTTTCTATGGAAAATAATCTGATATATAAATAAGTGTCAAGTAAAATCAGTGAAATCTAATCACTTAAATTTAAAACATGAAAACAAAGCAATGAGAGTTTGCTATATCCTTGGCCTAAAGTAAATGGGAAAATTATTTTTACATTCATCAATTTCCTGTTTTCCCATCTTTTTCCATCTTACGTTCATAATCAAGTGAATTTCTTAGTGTCCTTCATTAAGTCATCCATCCTGGCTTTGAAGCAATAGTGGGAAGGCGAGGTTTCCCCTTTAACTTTTGCTGCCAAACCCTCTTCATCCTATGAAAGTCCATTCTTCGATAACTTGTGGAAATGAGTTAAAGGAATTCTGCTTCCACATGTTCCCTTGCTGCAAATGCGTTTGTTTGTGTTCAGTGGATACTGGAGCCACATTACTTTTCCATGTCCCCTTGTTCTTATGCAGGGTCTCATGTCCTTTGTCACGCTAAATGTGCTCTTCGTCCAGTAGGCGGTTATGGAGTTTTGCCATTGCATGTTAGCATAAGAGCAATATAAAAAAAGTTTTTAATGAAGAAAGTTGCAAGCTTGAACGAATGATTTTAAATGAAGAAAGTTAATGTTTAAGCAGTGTGGGGCAGTGTAGTTCTGTGTTTGATTGTATTTCCATGGAATGATTCCTGTTCCTCTTCCCTTAAACCAGGTGAAGGAATTTGACTCGATATCCCGCCTGGACCAGTGGCTCACCACCATGCTGCTGCGCATCAAGAAGTCCATCCAGGGGGACGGGGAAGGAGATGGAGACCTCAAGTGAAGCGCTGTGTCTCTGTGGCATGCCGCCGAGTCCTCTTTAGTTTCGTGTTAGGGCCAGTGATCCTTATGGGATGCCCATTCAGTGGCTTCATTTTGTTGCACATGAGCCTGATGATGTGTGTGTGTTTAAGCCGCCATGTGTGTCACCGTGCAGTGGATGGATGGGCGGCTCCTGTGTGTATTGCGAGTGTGACAGGCTGTTTCCCGCTCGTCAGTCCCCAGAGTTTTCCGAGAACTGCTTCCGAAACTTACTCCTGTTATTTTGATACATGCAGAGCTCCTGTTTAATTTTGCCACATATTTTTATGTCCTTTTTCCTGGATTTGAGTACCCAGCCCAGTTCTAATAGACGCTTTGCATGTTCTCCGTGAACTTGCACCTGGATGGATTCTCTAAACGTGTGTGTTTAGTGTAGGATCGTTGTTAGGAGCGCGTTTATGACTTTCCTCGTGAGAAATTATTTATCCTTTTTGTTGTCTTGTGATTCTTTTGATGGTGCTAGTGACCAGTTTCTTTGCTTTCTATATCGTTCCGTAGGTAATGTGCGTGTGAGAATTCAGATCAGCCGGGCCTGCCAGCCGCTTACAGTGGGAAAAGAGGGAGCTTCCTGGCACTGCCTGGTTATGTGTGTGGACGCGTGTGGAGGTGGGCCTGATCTTGCATACAAGTGCACACACATATAAGATCTAGAAGACTTGGGCATTTTCCTTTCCTGCAGATGGCGTCCACTTTTAGTTGGGGCGGGACCCTTGCTTCATCTTCACAGGAAGGTGTTTGAACGGGCACATCCCTTTACTTCTGTGTTCACACACTTCTCCACGCTGAGAGGGCGCCTCGTGTGCCCTCTCACATACGTGCTCACCAGGGCTGGGAGGTTACCTCAGTCGGAGCTTGTGTGTCATTAATTTTAATTTTTAATTGTGTGTCATGTTCATTTTATCCATTAATTGGATGTGATGGGCTTGGTAGGCTGAGTACGGTACAGAGGTTTGCTGTGCTGAGTCAGGAAAAGATCCCCAACTAGCTTCTGAGGGGACCTGCGCTTAGCTGATGGAGTTGTTCTAGCTTGTGTGTTTGAGTTCTGTCCTATTATTTTGGCTTATATATGTGCTCTGTTTTCCTGTGAACTTGATCCCTGCACATTGTTATGTGCTGACATCGTACTTTAGACGTGGTCTTGTTTCCTGAATCTCCTGTGTCCATATTTTTAGGCATAAATGATTTATGTTTGATGTGTGTTAATTGCCAGGTAATGACAGTGTTGACAGATAAGTGGAATTTCCTGTGCCCTGTCAACGTTAGCTGGTATTTGAATGGTGTTTGCATTTTTGGACGGTCCTCGACTGGGATTGGTAGCTGCTGTTGGGCAGAAATAGAGGGTGTGCCTAGGTTGAGGGCTGAGCGGGGAGGAAGGCTTGGGGATGGGTAACAGGTCCGTCTGGGATGAAGCAGAAAGTGGCAGGAAAGGAGGCTAAGAAGGGCCAGCTGGGACCCGGTCATGGAGCAAGCCCTGTGGGCAGCCGTGAGGATTCGGTGGCCGTAGTTGCGGGGTCACTTGTGCAGGCTGGGCTGGCTGGTGGAGAGGCAGGGCAGTCATGTCACAGTGTTGGCTGAGGGCAGCAGGAACAGACCAGGAGACGCAGGCGCTCTGACCTTGGGCCCTGGCATCCGATGAGGATTCCTTCCTTCCTTCAGAGGTCTGGGACTCTTAAAAGAAAGCTGGCTGTCAGCTACGGTACATTTGGGATGGAGCCGCTTGGTGCTTCTCCGCTTCCTGTTGGAACTATGGAAAAACGCTTGGAGAGAAAAGTGGGGTTTTGTTGCTCTACCTAATCCAGTGCCAACCGGCCAGAAGCACTTGGGTGAGAAGAGTGTGGGGCCTGTGTCCTCCGGCTGCAGATCTGTGCCACCTGAGCGGCTGTAACCCTCGCCGCCAGCGTGTGCGCTCTGTCGTTAGTCTGGAAGCTTTGTTCCCACTTGTTAAAGGAACCTGGTCTGACCATGTAAAGTAAAAAGCAAATGATGTCTTTTAAAGCAATTTATTAGCTTTTCATCCTGCACCCCTGACAGAAGACCTGTGGTTTTGAGAAATAGTATTGGCAGCGTTTTGTCACATCAGTTAGAGTTGCTTGTGTTGAAATGAACACTGGGATCAGTGCCTGGGTTAAGATGTTTTTGTTTTTAATATTTCACGTGAAAAAGAGTAAAATATAATTGTAATGGCTAGAGCAGACCTGCCAGAACGTAACAGGAAAATGAGCAGAAAAAAGTCCCATTAACAGTATCCAGACTTTCTCCCTTGAAGTGTTCCGTCAAAGTGGGCAGTGCTGTGACTCAGAGCCCGGGTCAGGTTTCCAGGACTTACAGATCATTATTTGTGAACAAAGTATAATGACTATTTATGTTACAGTCCTTGTGTTTTAGCAGATCGTGTTTAGTGCATTGTCAGAATGAGTTAAAATTTCTTACAGGAAAGCTTTGCTTTTTGTGGCAACGTTTTTATAGCTTATGTGAATTCCTTTTTTATTTAATGATTTGAAAACAGTATTCTTGCAGTCGTGACCATGTGTGATGATGTCCCTGTAAACCTTTATTGTTTCCTCTGATACTGTGCAGTTAAGATGCCCAGAGGCAACCCCCGTGGCTTTCTCAGGGCCTGTGGCACGCAGCCTGCCTCCCGGGGCCCCAGCCTGGCGCGGCCTCTCCTCCCCCGCGCTGTCGGGGAGGTTGTATTATGAGAACTCATCCTGTGATGATAAATCCACCTTCGCAAAGAGCCTGTGTGTTTCATGTGAACCTGTACAGTAAATAAAGTCGAAGTTGTGAACGGTATGGTGAGTTTCCTGGTTGGTTTGCACAGGTCGGGAGTGGCTTCCTGTCCTGGAAGGTGTCCCCCGGGGTTCAGGGCAGTGGGCAGCAGCCGTCCGGGCTCTGCAGGCTCCCCGTTCCCATCCCTCCTGCTGCCTGGTCAGGGATCTCACTGGCAGGCTTGAAGGAGGAGTGGCCCCTAGGAGACCTCAGAGCGGGAGGCCGGGGGCCCGAAGCCCCATCTCCCTTGGTGGAGCTACGTTGACTTGGTGCTGTCAGCGGGCCTTGTTCAGGTCCCTCAAAGATCATTTGAGACAAATTCAAAATGAATGGTCGAACAGGCCGTCCCATCTAGGAATTCTGCCAGGTTGTTGATATTCAGGGTTACTTTCTCATTCAAATGTCTCTTCTGTTTCCTAACAGAAGCTCCCGTGGTGGGTTTTGCCAGCCTCGGTGAGGGTCCCAGAGGCCCGTGCAAACTGGTGGAGGGAAGTGGGCAGTTCCCGGGGCTCAGCTGGGGGGTGACGGATGTGCCAGGCGGCCCTGTGCCCGCATCCATCTGCCCGTCTTGGTGCCTGTGGACAAATGGACTTTCGCCTGAAATAATGTTACTTAGAGTGACAGGAACACCATCAAGTTCAGTTAAGGGGACAGGCACTTGCTTGGTCTCAAAAAATGTCCCTGCTCTGGCAAGATACACAACAGGTAAGAATTAAATGATAACTTGCACTCAAATTGGTCAGTTTAGATGATCACCTTTGGCAAAACCACATTTCTGTGAAGATCACCTTTAATAAAGGTTTTACCCCACCACTTGGCCAATTTTGTTTTCAAACTGTACAACAAATTTTGGTTAAAAGCAGAGGCAGGGGAGCTTTGGAGTCTGGGCTGAGAGCGTCTCCCACACGATGGTTGGAAGGCGTGAAATCGCCGCCTTGGTGTGGCCTGACCTAATCGTCTGGGGCTGACAGTCACGTGGCAACAGAGCACCTGGATGGGGAGAAACGAAGACACCCCACAAATCCCCGAGGTGAGATGCATCTTCGGCAGGGTTTGGGGCGGCAGCCCTCTTGTCCCCTCTCGGGAAGCAGAGAAGTGACCGTAGATGGAGGAGCCTCTGAGGCACAGAGTCACCGTGGCTGCAATGAGGCTGGGCCCCTCCCCGCCGCCTGGCACCAGCTACCGAGGCCGAGCGCATGCGGGGCCAGGCCTGTCCTGTGTCAGGAACACACGTGCAGTGCACGGAGGTGGAGAGACTCCAAGAACCAGGGAATTAAGCTACCTGTATGAATCAGGAATCTTATTTCTGTAGAACCTAAATTCTAATAATGGAAATAAACTTAGACTTGCGAAACTATTTTTACAAAACATTTATTAACACATTAAAGTTTTCTGTAGAATTTCTAAAGAAACAAATTCAAGACAAAAATTATTCCGATAGGTAACAAAATAATCTATTATTTAAATTTCTTCTCATTAAGATGACTTTACCCCAAGAAACAGTTCCTTAGCCGGGCAGGTTCATTCTCCTTTCGAGAGTAAATTGTGTGTGAGAGTCACTGTTTTGTCCTGTGAACACAAGTGGGTCACGCTGTCACAGCTGGAGGTGGAATCAGTACTGCCACCTGCAGCCCGTGTCAGCACCTGGGACGCCTTCGACACCTTCGGTGTTGACGTCACCGTCTCATGGGGAAGAAAGTGTCCTCGGTCTTTTTCTGGCATCTCGTGCAGCTGTGTCTTCTTCCCGGACTTGCATAAAGTACCCTTCCTCTTAGAAAACGAGGAAACAGCAAGTGTAATAAATTAAATGTAAGAAAAAGAGCAACTAGTGACAATTCCCCTTCTCTTTTTACCTGGGTCACGTGTGAGTCAAAGCACTGTGCGCACGGCGACCCGCCCTCACCACTGGATCAAGAACCAGGCTGGGTAAGGCCAGCGGAGTTACCAAAGGCCAGCATGAGACAGAGGTGCATTTAAAACAAGGTTGGCGGTTCCACGGTCCACTCTTAAGGCTAATCAAAGAGGAGTGTACGGAGGCTTTTGGTCCCTTTTGCCAAATTCACTCATGCTCCCGGGGGAACATGTGCGCCAGTGACTTGCCTGTGTCAGCGTCTTGACATGTTAATGAGAAATGCTGGGTTTCTGAAAATCACGGAAATTGTCAAAAGAACCTAGCAAAACTACTAGTATTCTGTGTTCTTAGATTGGCTACCACCACCTCAGTGCTACTCGTGGATAAAATAACTACACTATGTTTCAAGTGTTCTCAAGCCCCTGGCTTAATTTTTCACACCTCTTTGCAAAAACTACTATGCTGTTTTCGGCTAGTCTTTGGTAGGACAGCTTTTTAAAATTGGATTTTTAGAAATGAAACCTGTAGCCACATCTCAGGCCATTTTATGACAGACTTCCTAGTTGCACGTGTGCCGTGAGCAGCTACTTCACAAGTGTTCAGTGCCTACAAACGGGGCAGAGGGGGACAAGTGCAGTCATCTGTCTCTTTAGCCCCATTCCAGTGTCCCAGAGCACCTGACTGGCTTCAACAGGAAAGAAACAGCTGAAAATAAATATATGGTCCCAGTTTTACTTCAGGTTGGTAGAAAAATAGCTTTAAAGTATCAGAAATAAACTTCCACGAAGAAGCTGAGCAGTAACCCCAGCCTCAGGAATGTCAAGGTCATCAAGCATTAGGATAATTCCACCAGAATTAGGTGAGGTTATGTTAACTGCCTTGTTTGCTGATAAAGTGTGGCTGAGACCATGCAGATCAGGATTTCTAAGGGAAAGCATGAGAAACGGTTTGATAGAGACGTGCAAGTTAGCAGAAATTCAAGAAACTGCGGAAGCCATCCTTGCCCACTTCTTTGCCCACAGTTCTTCTTGACCCCTGACGAACGCTCGCGTCCAGCCCTTATGCGTGCAGGTGCAAGGCTGGGACCGCGGGGCAGGTGACCCCGTGCTCTAGTCCGTGTGAGTCAGAGAGTGGAGCTGTGTGGGCCCGCGTCCCTTTGCGGCGTCAGCTCGCTAAGCTCGTTGATGGTGGTGGCCAGCAGCGTGTCCTGGGACCCCACAGGGCCGTCCGACTTACAGGCCGGGTCCGCAGGACTGTCATCGTGCACGGCAGGCATGCTGCCCTGCACAGTGGCCAGGTTGTGAAAATGGCCATTTTCTGCGAAAGACAGCAATTTATCAGAGAGTTTGGATGGCGTGTACTCTTCATCGGGCTGCTCAGTCTTGTGCCCATCGCCATCCTTGGGAGAGCTGTCCACGATGACGAGGAAAGACTTCCATGGAGTTGTCTTATCATGGATCTGCGGACCAAACGCAGAACAGAAAGGTCACCCACTGTGTCCCTAACCAGGATCTGCAGAGCCCCCAATTCACAGCCACTCGTTACCAAGTACAACAGCCTTCTCCAACCGTCAGACACGTGTCTGCCACCGTGGTCCCTGCCAGAAAGAACTCAGCATGCCCCGGGCCCTGCTTCACCCCCGCCTTGGCTGCCCTCGCTGCAGGGGAGGGAGAGCCCCGCCTTCCCCTGGGACCCCCTTACAGACTGAGGGCCTCAGGGAAGGGGGGCGGGTGGCTCTGCTGTCCGGCAGCTGTCCGTGGGGGCCAGCCTGGCCGCTCACCGAGGTGTGCCGCCGGAGCGTGGACTTGTCGGTGAATGTCCGCCCGCACGCATTGCACATGAATGGCTTCTCCCCCGTGTGGATCCGATGGTGACGCTGGAGCGCGTTGAGCTGCGTGAACTGCTTGCCACACTGGTCACAACAGTAGGGCCGCTCCCCTGGGAGGGAAGGGACGGAGGACACGAGAGCTACCGGCTGCTCTGGGCCGCCCGGCATCCCGAGCTGCCATGGGGAGGGCGACACGGGCACGAGCAGCCGACCGTGCAGGAGCCCCAGGGGTCCGTGGCCTCACCCACAGCTTTCCAGTCGTAAGTGACCCTGCGCGGGTGTGAGTGTTCACCAGCACGTGCAGATCATCACCCCTAATTCTAATCTCAAGGTGTTCAAGGGTTCACACGTCCACATCCATGTTCACACATTCACACCTTTCCAGTTTGTCAGAGCCAGAAACTAGACACTCAAAAAATGTTTAAATGCTATTAGGACGCACGACTTAAAGCCAAATTCCAAATAATTTTCCAGAAAATCTAAAACCTTCGGGATATTTTCTTGCCACACTGACCTCCCTTCTCTGGCAACGTTCCGGCCATACCTGTGTGGACTTTGATATGCTGGTAAAGCGAATTCCGCTGAGCAAAAGTCCTGAAACAAACTTCACATTTAAAGGGTTTGGACCCAGTGTGGATCCTGTTGTGATGTTTTAAATACTCCTTGGAAGCGAAACTCTTGCCACACGTTTCACACATGAAAGGCCTCTCACCTACATGAAGACATGAGACACGAAGTTAGAAGAGACACGGGCGCTAGAACACGCGGAGTATGGGGTCCACCCTCCCAAGTGCCCTGGCAGGCAGCGCGTTCTTTTCTAGTTAAAACTGTCATAAAATATCTCTTTGTGTCCAGTGCTTGCTACCTGCTGAAAGCTGGTGTAAAATGTCCCTGGAAATCTCAGGAAAGATCCCAGTAGATGAGAATTAAAGAGCGCATTCAGCCAGCTCACGTTTTGGAAATGCAGTCATCCCAAACAAGAAAAACAGTTCGCCAACTGGTCTGGTGGAACAGCTGGACTTTTTCACAGGGCTTCTGTGGGTCTCTATCAGAACAGAAGCCCCTCTTGAAGGGAGAGGAGTGTGCGGTGGACACACGGGGCTGTCCTGGAGCAGCTCCCAGCCGCCGGGGGTGGGGTCAGGGCAAGGAGGGCGTCCACCCTTCACGCTGTGCAGTTGGGGCCCTGAGGGCCCACAAACCAGACTTCTCTGTCAGGCGTGCCCCAATTTCTCAAACATCAAAACAAAACTACTGGCTTTAATAAAATCCAAATATGTTAGCATGTTCATCAAATGACCGATTCTAACTTAATCCTTCGGGGTGGCCTGACCTCCCCCGACCCCAGTCTTCCATCAGACACCAATTCTGCTCATTTTAGTCTATTAATTCATGTCATTAAGTGGCTCATCTATCTCACCATTTGAACTTGAGGCTCATAGGACAGTCAAAGAAGTAAACATTTTTAAATGGGAGCAGAACTGGGTTAGCGTGATAAGCCCAGTACCCGACAGCTAGACTCCACACGCCCCAGGGCTCTGAACCCCAGGAGCACTGCACAAAATCAGAATAAAGAGCTTAAATGTTCTCCCTCACCTGATGAAATCGTACCACAGAAGTTCTGAAAACCTCATGATTCCCCCACCTTAACACAGCATGTAACTACTTTTATTTCTGCAGGTTTTCAATAAAGCTGGGATTCACTGTATGCTCAGTTGTGCATTTTTCAAGTCAACAGCCAAACACAGGTGTTTTTCGTAATATTCAGAGACCTTAGTCAGAAAGGCCTGGGACGGGACAGGGTGGATTTACCCATTTACTGAACCACTTCCCTGGGGTTGGACAGTCAGGTTTCTTCTAATGCTCTGTTCCTAGAGATGGCAAGAAGCGGGATAACAGCATACAGCTTTTCCCATACTCTGAGCAATTTCTTTCAGGTCATGGCCACAAGCACACAGCCCTGGAGGCAGTGGGCGGATTTTACTCATTTACTTATGCTCACTCACGAGACGGAAGAGCGTGTCAGGGCTTTAACCTAAACCACTTGGCAGATGCCAACTTCTAAATGAAGAAAACTGCAGTTTTCCTCCTACAGCCAGGAAGGACATTCAATCACGATGGAGTATTTACCTGTGTGACACCTTTTATGATAAATCAGCATGTGGTTCTGAGTGAATCTTGCACCACATTCATCACAGACAAAAGGTTTTTCCCCTGTGTGAATTCTGAAAGCACAACATTCAGAGGGTAACTCAGGATGTGTCAAAGCTCACTCTGCATTACCATCTCCTCCCTCACCTGGGGAGACGCTTTGCTCCAGGAGCCCGAATGCGAAGGACTGAAAGGCGGCGAGGCCCAGGACTCTCACCCCCAAATCAGTCTCTGCCCGAGTCAAGACCGCCACATCCCCGCCAGACGCCGAGTCCCCCCGCGTGCTGCCCCCAGGTGCAGGCAGAGGCTGTGCCTCTGCAGGCTGTTTGCAACACCAAACAGCACCGTGTGGTATTTATAAAGCTCCCTCGTTGAGAACAGTCACCCACAGACACCTTAGGAACCATGGCTGACAAAAGTACCCCGTGATCAAAATGTTTACCATCCTTTCCTAGTTTGACGTAACAGTCTAGAAAGAACTGTTATCAACACACGAAGCCAGCCGGTCCCTGGGGTGCATGCGTAAGCACTGCACTTCAGGGCGAGGATGGAGTGGCTGTCACCATGTTTACTGAGCCTTTCCTGAGCCGGGCTATAAATGACAATAAAAGGACAAGAAACACCCAGCTCCCACCCCTGGACTGGCCCAGGATGATGGCAGATCTAGGGGAGAGTAGAAAACTGCTTTGTCTGGATTTCAAGCATAAGTACTGAGCACTGCAAGGGAATTTATTTAAAAACTGAATGTCACCCACCTACACTTCAAAAATCAGTAACTGGAGTCCCTGTCCGTCCTAATCCTGGAGCTTAGATTGGCGACAGGCTCTCTCCAAGCCCAAAGAAGTGTCGCCCTCCTGAGGTCTTCAGTGGGACTAGCCACCCAGCTGGTCACAGGACTGAGTCCCAAATGAAGGGTCAGGAAGGGGGACGGGGTCGTTGGCCCCACTTGGCAAGGGTGGCAGGAGGCCTCAGCACCAGGAGCGGGAGAGGCCCCCGCGCCTGAGCGGGAAGCGCGGGTCCCCATCAGCCGGGCCCGCGCCCAAGGAGCGCCATGCCCGCATCTCTGCCTCGAGAGAGAACCCAGAGGCTCAACACAGCCCCCGACTTTGAGAGGGAGCGAACTGAAAAGTGACCCATCCCGCGAGGCAGCCACACCGGCTGCCTCCTGCACGCCCCCCACGTCTCCACGTGCGTTCTGGGGTTCGAGGCGGCCCGTGCCTACCTCAGGTGGGTCTTGAGGGCCGAGGGCTGCGAGAAGGTGGCCGGACACTCGGTGCAGCCGTAGGGCTTGTGGCCCGTGTGCGTGCGCTCGTGCAGCCGCAGCGCCGTTTTGGAGCTCAGGCCCTTGCCGCACTGCTGGCACTGGTGCCGCTCGCCGCCGCCCTCGTGCACCTGCACCACGTGCCGCTTCACGTCCTTCTTCCTCTTGAACTTCTTGCCGCACAACTCGCACGGGAAGTGGCGCTCGCTGCTGTGCACGTGGCGCTGGTGGCCCTTCAGGTTGCAGCGGTTGGCAAAGGTCTGGCCGCAGGTGTCGCAGCGGTGGACCACCTCGGTGGCCACGCCGTGGTGGTGCCGCACGTGCTTCAGGAAGCTCTTCTCGTACAGAAAGGCCTTCTCGCAGCGCGTGCACCGGAAGCTGCTCCTCCGCCTCCCCGCGCCCTCCTCCCCCTCCTCGTCCTCATCCTCGTCCTCGTCCTCCTCCCCCTGCCCCTGCCCCGCCTTCGGCAGCACTGCTTCCGCCTCGGCCCCAGCCCCGCCGTCCTCCTCGTCTTTCGTGACTGTGACCAGCTCCTTCACCGTTCCCCCGGCGTCTGGGCTGGGCTCACGGGGGCCCCCACGGTCCCCAGCGTCCTGCTCGGCACTCTTCTGCTGCTCTCGGAGTCGTCGAGTGTACTTCTTTTTAGGGATTTCCACGAACACCTTCCTCCCAGCCAGCCTCCCGCTAGCCCTTCTGAGCTTGGGGTAGGGGGACTTAGCGATCTCTTTTCTCTTGTCTGGCTTCTCCCTGGACTTTCTCGAGGGCAGATCTGGCAACAGGCTGTTGCCGATTCTTGCTGCTGGGGGATCCAAGGAACCCGCGACGCCGTTGGCCAGAGGGCTGTCCGCAGCCACACCTGCCCGAGCATCAGGGGAGACAGCAGCAGAGACCTGGGAGCCACTGCTCCCTTCTGCCTCCTGAGACTCCGAGAAATTCTGCAACTCCAAAAGTACCGACTCTAACATCTGTTTCTTCAACTGGAAACAAGTTTCAGATAAGTCCAAACATTTCAGCTTTTCTGCCATTTCCAGCATTCGCTGCACCCGATCTTCCTCCACCTGGACCTTTGCAGTGTAGACAAACTCAAGAAAAGAAGCGAAGTCAGCCACCTGCACTTCGTCTAAGTAGACGTTAGTCCTCGAGCCGTCCGCAGTCTTCTCGTTAAGAAACACCTCCTTAAAAAACTTGCTGGTGGCTGCCAGCACCGCCTTGTGGGCCATGAATTCCTCCCGGACGCCCTGGTACTCCACGCTGACAGTCACGTCACACAGGTGACCCAGCAGCCGGAGCTGGTGCATTTCATGCAGAAGGTTAAGCGGGGAGGACTTGGATTCCAGCAGAACTGCACCACTCTCCATGTTTCTTCTTCCCAGGAACAGCTCTGAAAACAAACCAAGAATTATTCATGCATGAGCAACCTCTGAAGTAGAAGGATTAAAAATTATGAGGATTATATCAGTTCTTTAGAGGATATAAGCTGATTAACGACCTAAACCTAACTTTTCTCATGTACAGATTCAAGTCACGCATCACTTCTTAGCATTTTTCTGAAGCCCTGATGCACCTTCATGAGATATTTGCATGAAAACAGACTAAGACTGCCCTAAAGATAAAGTGATGACTAATGAAATACATTAAAGCAGTAATTGGCTTCTCTAGGTCATTTTGTAATTTACATACAGACCCAGACCCCCAAACTAACAGAATTTATAGCAACAATAAATAACGTCTACTACTTTGATCAGGAAACCAAATAAAACAAAATATAATACATGGCGGCCACGGATGAGAGCAAACCTTGTCTACCTTTGAAAACAACCAACTAAACTACTTTATATGAAGAAAATTTCATGGAAAGTAGCCCACAATTCACAGTCATTCTCCAACCTCGTTAAGTCCCTCCTACTGGAGTCACCGTCACTGCAGCGAAGCGATGCGGGGCACTGCACCGGGGGCACAGCTGCGCTACGCCGAGCAGGGCCCTCAACACCTCCGAGCCGCAGTGGCTCCCGTGCTGGAGGCTGACAGGCTGTCATGAGGGCTGCAGCCGCGCCGGCCGTCCCGGCGACCCTCGAGCAGGCGTCACGGGGGAGGCCCTGACAAGGTCACAGGGCGGCCGGGCCGGACTCGGGCCTCCCCGCGCACCACCTTCCCGCCGCCAAGCCCGGACCGCCCGGGGATCCGTCCTCCCGGACCCGGCGCGGACGCTCCCCCCGGCGCACCCGCCTTTAGCTCCCGCATCTGCCGCCCGCCTCCAGGCTCGGCCGGGTCCCTGAGGCCGGCCTCACCTGCCCGGTCCAGCTCCTCAGCGCCCGCCGGTCGGCGGGGCAATGGCCGCAGGTGGCTGCTTCTGCCCTCGCCCGCCGACAGCTAGGCCAGCCCCGACTCCCCGGCGGCCTCCCGGCCCGCGCGTGGCCCCTGAGCCCGACTCGGAACCCAGGCCTAGCGCCCTCTTCCTCGCGGGCCGCGCACACACCGCCCGGCCGCCGCCGCCGCCGAGCTTCCGAGGACTAGGCCCCGGAACGGACAGCCTGCCCGACGGATGGGGAGGCGGGGCGCGGCGCCGGCGAAGGCGACGCCGATTGGCCGCGGTGGGCCTGGCCCCGTCCCTCGCGGGTAGGGGAGGACCTGCGCATGCACGTCCCACTGCGGAGGCCATTCGGGGAAGTTACGTGCTCCGACACACGCTGCCGTCGTACGCCTGGCCGGCTGCGCAGGATTACGTCACCCACCGCGAACCACGGTCTGCGCCTGCGCAGAGCACTGTGCCGGCGGCTCTGCGCTTCTCGTTACGCGGAGGGGGCAGGGCCGGCCCACCCCGAAAGTCACGTGATCTGCGGGGCACGCACACCGTCTCTCGTGGGTCCCGCCCCGGCTCCAGCCCATGGGCAGTACAGCAGGTGGGCGGGTCGCCGGATTGGGTGGAGCCCCTGGAGGAGCGGGGCGGAGAGAGAGGGCAGGGAGGTGGAGGGGCGGGGCGGCGGAGGAGGTTGCGGGAGGAGGTTGCAGGAGAGGGCGCGGCTCGGGGAGAGGGCTCGGCGCCTCCACGTGCCGCAAGAAGCGGTTGTTGGATACCCAGCGGCGCCTTGCAGAGTCGGCGGCTGTGTTCGTTCTGGGCACGCGGCAGGCGGGCAGGCAGTCAGGAGCGGAACCGGAGACCGTCTGTGCTCCGAGAGCCTCCGAGCCTCGGGCTCCGGCCGACGCTCCCGGGTGTGTGTAAGCCGTCGGCCGTTCGCCGGCGACCCCAGGGTACGGGCCCTCGCGTCCCAGAGGCTTCACGTCGCTACTCCGAGCCTCCGTTTGTCCTCATTTCTCCCAAACGCCCAGCGGACCCTGGGCCGATCTCTCATCCGGTGTCTTCTGGTTCAGGTTATGCAGTGTAGACAACGTCCAGAAATGAGACAGATCCTCTGCGCAGTCATCTGGAACAGCGGTCCCCAACCCTTTTGGCACCAGGGACCGGTTTCGTGGAAGACAGGTTTTTTTGGTGGTGGTGGGGTGACGGTTCAGGCAGTAACGTGAGCGATGGGGAGCTGCATATGAAGCTTTGCCCGCCGCTCACCTCTTGCTGTGCGGCCAGGTTCCTAACAGGCCGTGGACCGGTAGTGGTCCACGGCCCAGGGGTTAGGGACCCCTGATCTAGAACAACTCCTCTCTTACTGTCTCAGTCATAGCCTGTAAAGCATCTGCCTGAAGCGGCTGGAATACAGTGTGGACACGGGGAGCAGGGCCGGGGTGAGAGGGTCCAGGCAAGAAGGTCTCGGACAGCAGCCTCTTTTCAATGCTGTCAGGGGGGAAGGAAAGGGAGCATTTGAAAATAACTGTACTTACCATCCTTCAGCGTCTGTGTTTAGGGCTATAAGCGCTTCCACAGAGTGGGAGGCCTTGCCCTGATGGACCCAGTGTCACTGGTAGAAGGAGCCCGGGGCCAGGAAGCCTGGAGGCCGCGTGGCAGAAGATGGTGCTCAGCTTGCCTGGGCCTGGCTCCTCCTCGATGCAGGGCACATGCCACCCGCCCTCCCTGCCACCTATGGTGATACCTGGCACTGTGCCCACCTGACCTCCCTGGGTGTAGTCAGCACACAAGCCAGACCTTGGGGAAGTGGGTCGGCCGCTATTCACAGTGGAGCCCAAACAGGACAAAGCAGTTCTGCCATCTTTCCCGCCCTACTTTTTAACTTCTGGTTTGTACAAACGCATACAATCTCTACTTTCTGCTGCAGCTAAAAAACACGGCAGGACTCTGCTGGTTCCAGAACAGCCCTGCCCTCCTCACACACCTATGGGCTCTTCCTACCTCCAGGTGCACCCAGAAGTGGATCCTGCTGTCACTCCCCATCTCAGGAGGATTTCCAGAAGCCATCTCAGTTCCTGGAGGCTGGGCTCAGCCCCAGGTGCACACGCTGAATTTAGTCTTTCTCCAGCCTACGACTCTCCTGCCCTCCCGCACTTGGGGCCCCGACTTCCTCCTGCAAAAGGATCTCCTCCCTGCAACTTCCCCCAAACTGGTCCCAAGTCTCAGGATAATAAGAACAGAATGTGCTAGATGGTTACAGAAGGTGGGTCACTACTACCCACCCCCAGTTACTAGTATTAGTCACTTCTCACAAAACTCTGTGTGTGTGGGGGGGGTAGTATTATTACCCCCATTATACAGATGAGGAGACTGAGGCACAGGGAGGTTAGCCAACTTACCCAAGATCACACAGAGAGCAAGACAGAGCCAGGGTACAACCTCCACAGCTCAGCTCTGCGCAGACCACATGCCTCCCCAGCTACAGCAAGATAGAGCTGTCTCCTGTCAGATCAGGTAAACGTCAAAAGGGAACTAGAGAGGGTGTGATTAAATAGCATCCTAGAAATTCCATGTCTGGTTTGCATGAGTGCAAAAGTGAACACCGAGAAGTTGTGGTTTCTAAGATGCTGGGGGGACATGGGAGGACTTCTCACAAAAGCCCAGGGATCTATGGGCTTCCCTGGTGGCGCAGTGGTTGAGAGTCTGCCTGCTGATGTAGGGGACACGGGTTCATGCCCCAGTCTGGGAAGATCCCACATGCCGCGGAGCGGCTGGGCCCGTGAGCCATGGCCACTGAGCCTGCGCGTCCAGAGCCTGTGCTCCTCAACGGGAGAAGCCACAACGGTGAGAGGCCCGTGTACCGCAAAAACAAAACAAAAAAAAACATATATCCTCTTATCATGAGCATCACATTTGGATAAACTTAATCTGGCCACAAATGCTTTGAAATCAACTTTGCTTCAACACAGAATGTCAAAATAGGTGATGCGCCGCTTTTTATAGGACAATTTCATATAAAATGTAACACCACTGCAGTCTTACTTTGTCACTAACAAGGATCCTAAGTGTTTAAAAGAGCACACGAAGTATTTAGAATGTGCTAGAAGTCCAAGTAGACGTAGAAGCAGCATATGTGGAAAAGAGCAGCCAGGATTCTGTGTTCTGCCCAAGTTAGCGTTCAGTGAAAGGACTGAAAGGACTTCTTTATTTAGGGTCATAATAGCTTTAGTGATTGACCAAGTGAAGAAACTGGATATGATTATTTTAAGTTTTATCTTCAGTTCCCTTTAGAAATGCTACCTGATCAGGTTCCAAAGTAGGAAGTACATCAGGCTATTCAAAGAAGCTTTGGAAAACAAGGAAAAAAACACCAACAGCCCAATGCAAAACTAACAAAGAACAAAGACAACTCACATACGTGTACACATGGCAGAGACAAGAGAATACTATAAAAAGCAATGATAAACCAATGAATACAACAAATTGACCCGAAGTTAAACATAACCTGTGATGTTGCAGAAGTTTGCATGGGAAATGCAGTCTCAGGAGCAGTTGGAATAGATGTTTATCTCCAAGTAATGCCCTGTAGCCATCCTGAGGAAGTGGAGTGAACAACTTTCAGGTAATTATGTTAGTGAAAATTTGGAAACCATCTACTCGCCCAAAAGGAGACAACTGAATAATGTACAATATATCCATGCACATTTTAAAAAATGTTTAATGGAACTTGTAATCATTCCACAATGTATATGTTTATCAAATCATCATGTACACTTTAAAGATGGACAATTTGTCAATTATACTTAAAGCTGGAAAAATGTTGAATTGTTTGATGCAATGCTCACTATATTATAATGAATAAAGAAGGTACGCTATTTTACCCAGGAAATGATCTGATTTAAAAGCAAATCTGTAGAACCAGACCGGAAGGAACTCGCCACATCAAATTCTAAACTGCCCAGGGAGGGGCGGAGAAGCTGTGCCCCGCCCACCCGACGCTTTGGAGGGGCGGGGCTGGGGCCTCAGATTCCGAGGCACTCACCGCCCACTGGCTGTCATAATCTCAGATTGTCACAGTCAATCTTCCGATTGGTCCTGGGCCGTCGCTTGATGATGATGTCAGCCGCCTTGCGTGCGCGCCGAAGCGCGCCTTAGTGGCCGGCGGATGCACGGAGGCGGCTCTTACGTCCAGGCCTCGGGCTGGTGGTCGCACGATTTGGGTGGGTCAGCCCGGCCTTCCCTCCAACCCTCTGGGCGGCGTCGCGGCGGCAGGGCGGGCGAGGTTTTCTTGCGCGGTCTCGGCTGTGCGGTGCACTGCGAGGTCAGGTTCCGGTGGGTCAGGCCAAGCGTATTAGGGCAGCTGGGGCTCCATCAAGAGTCTGAGTTTGGGCACGTCTTCACCTGCCTTCAATTTGGGCAAAATATCCGGACTTTACACTAACTTCTCACAAGCCTAGGTGGTGATTTTTAAATGTTTTAAAACATCCATTTTTGCGAGAACTCAGGATGTTTCAAAGCAGCATCTACTTGGAGACTTCACTGGTCAGGTCAGGCACAGGTTGGCCACTCTGTGGGGGAAAAGGCCACTCCTCGAGGAGCCCACAACTTGAATACCCCTTACTTCTGGCAGCGAAAACAGAGTCCTGATTCTTAAGTGAGCTTTTAATTTAAAAAACAAGATGGGCGCACTGTATAAAAAATGAAGTCCAAGGACATGCGGCAGCAAATGCCTTGTCTCCACGTTAAAACCCTAGAACCCAATCCCTAAGGGCAGCTGTCCTTACGTTTTTGCCAATCCTTCCAGAAGGTCCGTGCAAACAGAGCAAGCCTATATGGAATCTTTAAAAAAACAAAACAAAACAAAAAAAACACAAAGCAGTTTCCTCATCTGTAAAATGAGGTTGAAAATGGTGCGAAGTACCTTGAGCAGTTCTTGGGATGTTGTTCTCGCTGCCTGTGACAACTGTTGTCAATATTCCACAAAGTGTTTGAACTTCGTTTTCTGACTACCAAAGAAACTCAGATTGTTTCATATTCGTATCACGGACAGGTCTGCCTCTTCTTTTCAAGCCCCCTTCTGAGGGACTGCGAGCCCCTGCTGTGCTGAAGTGCAGGCCTGAATGCTAGCTTTTAACGATCTTTGCTATAGAAGGCCCTGGTTCTGAAATTCTGAATAAAACCACAACAGGCTTGTGTGTTTGGGGTTGGCTGGGGGAGTGTTTGAGGGAGGGGACACCTGGGGGGAGGGGAGGGCCCAGTTGCCTTGGCTGGGTCTGCAGGAGAGGAGTGCAAGAAGAGCTGCAGCAGGCGTGCACACACACATACGTGCACACCATTCCTTAGAGAGACCGTGAAATAGCTCATCTTCAGGCTAAAGCAGGAGATTCAGGTTAAAGCCTTGTCCTTTCCCCTCCCACCTGGCCTTAGTTAGAAGGCAATGTTCACACTTCATACAAGTCACGGTAAATAAGCCGACTGACCCATCCCCTGTCACACCTACCTCTCCGAACCGGGAGGCCACAACTCAACAGTAATTGCAAGGCCGCAAGCAGGACGGTGGCAGAGGACAGGCAGGGAGTGTCTTCATGTCTGGATCCAAGTTGCATCTATATTTACTTTAGGGTGGTTTTCCCGGAGAAGTTTCAAGCCCATCTTGTGCCTCATTTCAAGGAGGAAGCAGGTGAGATGCTGATGTAAGCAGCTTTTGGCAGGAAAGAGCTCTCCGAAGGGGCACCCTTTTGTCACTTTAGCAAAGCTATATTGTCACTAACCTTAAACTAGGCGCCCCCATGTTCTACTCATCTCCTGCCCTAGCACACCTATCGAATTCTGATCACACAGTACCTTGCCTAACCTGTTGGTTCTTTCCGTAGATCAAAGAAATAAAAATGAAGAAGAATTAACAGGTGTACAGATCTATTCCCTAACTTCCCCTCAGTAATGGCATAAATAAACTGTGAGCAAGACAGCATCTAAAGAAAAGATCACGCTGGGAATCCCCTGGTGCTCCAGTGGTTAGGACTTGGCACTTTCACTGCCGGGGCCTGGGTTACATCCCTGGTCGAGGAGCTAAGATCCTGCCAGCTGCATGGTGCGGCCAAAAAATTTTTTAAAATAAAAAATAAAGATCATGAGGAGTTGACAAGCCTGCACACTGTGGGAGATGGCTACGAGTCTGATACCCTGGCTCCATGATTAACTGACATTACGTCCCCTTTTCTCTTTAAAACTTTCATGGCAGGGACTTCCCTGGTGGTGCAATGGTTAAGAATCCGCCTGCCAATACAGGGGACACGGGTTTGATCCCTGGTCCAGGAAGATCCCACATGCCGCAGAGCAACTAAGCCCATGTGCCACAACTACTGAGCCTGCGCTCTAGAGCTGGCGTGATACAACTACTGAGCCCACGTGCCACAACTACTGAAGCCCATGCACCTAGAGCCCGTGCTCCACAAAAAGAGAAGCCACTGTGATGAGAAGCCTGTGCACCGCATCGAAGAGTAGCCCCCGCTCGCTGCAACTAGAGAAAGCCCACGCACAGCAACGAAGACCCAACACAGCCAAAAAAATAAATAAAAAATAAATTAATTTAAAAAGAAGAATTTTAAAAAAAAAACAATCTTTCTTGGCGGAGCAGCATCTTTAGAGGTGGATTTCCAGGACACGAGTCTGCCTTCTCTCCAGATTGCCATCTTTCTGATCAAAACAACATTTTCCGGGGCTTCCCTGGTGGTGCAGTGGTTGAGAGTCCGCCTGCCGATGCAGGGTACACGGGTTCGTGCCCCGGTCCGGGAGGATCCCACATGCCACGGAGCGGCTGGGCCCGTGAGCCATGGCTGCTGAGCCTGTGCGTCCGGAGCCTGTGCTCCGCAACAGGCGAGGCCACAACAGTGAGAGGCCCGCGTACTGCAAAAAAAAAAAAATTTCCATTTCTACCAACACTTCCCTCTCGAGTATTGATTTTCAAGCATTGAGCATCTGGAGCTGAGTTCAGTAACACTGATGTGCTTGGGAAATCGAGGAGCAAGGTCTTTCTGGCCTCGCCTCCTGATGGGCAGGACAAAATTCTCTCCTTAGGAGATGGCAGCGGGGATCTGTGCTTCATGTCAACCTGGTCAGTTCTGAGGCCCATTCCGGCTAAGAAGGGGCATGTGTCCCCTCTGTCGCCTGGGCCTATGCCTAGGCCCCGGCCACACTCATTTCCGGTTCCCAGCCACCTGTCTCCGGACCAGCATTCCTCTTTATCTCTGTACCAGTACAGTAGGGACCAAGCACCATGGCTATTCAAGTTGAAATTAACTAGAATAAAGTATAAACCCAGTGCCCCAGTCACACGAGCCACACTTCAAGTGGCTGGGGGACATGTCCGCTCACCAGGCCCAGTGGGACAGCCTGATGCCCTCCTGCTCCCAGCACTAATGGGCCCACCCCACTCCGCTCCTCGCCTATTTCTAGAAGCCACCATACTGTTTAGAGTTTACTAGTCTGTGGCAGAAATTGGGCTGAGGGTAGGGTAACCAGCTAGTTCCGGTTTTCCTGGGACTTTCTTGATCATAGCATTGACGGCCTCATCTGGGAAGCCCCAGTCCTGGGCAAACCAGGGTGCTCGGTCCACCCACAGAGTAAGTGATGTCTGACCGAGCTCTCAGTGGGATGGGGTCAGAGGGCAGTTCATGCCCTTCGGTGGGGACACCCTGATGACACGTGCTCACTTGTAGATAAGACAGTCCTGCATTAACCTAAATACCCCCGAAGCCTCAAGTGTTAGAAGGCTCTGCGCCTGGACCCCCTCAGCCGGGCTGGAGCCCCTCTGGCCCCCTGTGCCCACCTCCATCACCCCTGAGTTTCTCAGTCATTAGCCTTTGGAAGGGAGCATTCTGTAAGAGGAGTTGGCTGTCACTGAACCTGGGATCTTTTCTCTCCTGGGGCACTTGAGTGGGTTTTCTGAGGCCCCCAACACTGCTGAGATCTGGCCTTGGAGGATGGACCTCCTGCTCTGGGGGGGTTCTTGCTCCCCTAGCAACTCTATGAACCCTGAGGACCATGTCCACCTTCCTCTTAGCCTCTCCCAGGGGCCCAATCACCCAGCGCCTGAGACAATCCCCAGGCAGGGCTCCGGGCTCAGGCCTGCATCTCAGCCAGGGAAACTGACCAGGGCTTGCCCTTAAGTACAAGCTGCCCCCCGTACAGCAGCCTCTGTCCTGCCTCCTGCCCTGTTCCTGTCCCACCAGCTCTCCGTCCAATCCCCAGGGTCAGGGCCCTTTGCTCTATCAGAGGGGAGTGAGATCTTTCTCAACACAGCAGCAATGTCCACCTTGCCCAGCCATCCCCAGCGGACGCCACAGCCCCAGGGTAGAGGTCCCTGCTATCTGTGCAGCCTACACATCAAATTCCCCCATTCCTAATCCTAACCCACACCCCTAGCCCAACCTTTTGTCACAGATTTACCCAGGGAAGCCATGTGTCCACAAGATCTCATCTATTAATCAAAGGATGATGGAAACTTCTAGTTTTCTTCTCTTTCTTTACTTTGGAGAAATGCAGTTAGGGTTGGTCCTCAGGGTCAATAAAACCAGCATCCAATTCTGATGCCCCCCAGCCCCACCTCAGTACTTCTTCCTCTTAAAAGCAGTTCTCCTCCTCCTCTTTGTAAGGGAGTAGTCAGTGTAGCTGCTTCACTTACAAGCAATTATTAGCTAACTCCAGGTATCTCACCTGTTCTCATCCATGTGACTCCCAGCGCAGGTGCGAAGGGAGGGCCCAGCACCTCTTTAGGGGATTCTAATGTGCTCTAAAGTGTCTTAATGGACAGCTAGGTTGTTTTTGTAAAATGCCAACGCCAGCCCCACCCTCAGATATTCACAAGTATTTGGTCCGGGATGCGCAGCCTGGTGATTTTTCAAAGTGTCCCAACGGATTCCTGTGTGCGCAGGCTGTGAGCCCGGCTCCCGTACACCTGTGTGCACACCTGTGCCTGGGGCAGGTGCTCGACCCTGGACCTCAGCCTCTGCAGTGCCTTCTGCTGAGCTTGTTGCCTTTAACCCTCCTTCTCTTGCTCCCCCTCCCCCAAAACCTACCAAACACATCAGGCGAGGGGAAAAGAAGCAACGTTCATATCATCATTTTATTCGTCAGAATTTCCAGAGACCGGGTCTCTACCGGGCAAGTAGAAAAATAGAGAATTTTACTACTTTGAAAAGGCAGCTATGACAAACAAGTGTACGCCGAGAAAAGCGCCCCTGGGACTCGAGGGAGCGCAGGGTTCAGTCTGGGGGTGTCTCCCCACGCCACTAGCAGGCCCAGTCCTGGAACCGGAAGCAGTCACTGGCAATCTTCCACACCGTGTTGCTGGGCGAGGCCTGGGCTGTCAGGATGAAGTTCTGGTTGAAGTCCCGCTGTTTGTTGCCCTCAAACTTCACTGTCCCACAGATCACCACGAGGACCGTGGTCTGGCTCGGGGTGGCTTCATCGTGAACGGGCTGGCAGTCTACCACGTTGATTTGGAACTCACTGGAAGGCAGCATCTCAAAAAACTCACTCAAGGACTCTTGTCCCGAAACGGCGTTGCCGTTCCACACCAAGGTGGCCGTGCCCATGTACAGGCGGGACAGCAGCCGCCGCCTCTTGTCCATGGTGGTGTAGTACACGTTCACGAACTCCTCAGCGGCACGGCAGGCCTGGTCCACATAGGTCTTGAAGTCCACGGACGCCATCTCTGGCCCCGCTGAGGAAGGTCTCCACCCAGGTGCTTCCTGTACCTGGGGGAGCCGGGCTGTGGGGCAGGAAGGTGAAAGAGACCCTGTGTGAATGCCATTGCCCATCCTGCCGGACAAATGAATATCCTCCTCCTCTGGTGGTGGCAGAACAGCTACACATGGTGGAGAGATGATTCTAGGCGCACACTGGTGCTGACAGCTGGTCTGACTAGGCCTCAGTTCACTCACTTTAAACGGGACCATCCCCAGCTGTGCATAACTGCAGTGTTGGATGAAAAGAAGCCGTGTACACCACGTGCTTAGTTAAAAAGCCTGAGACCCACATGGTCCGCAGTGGTAGCTATTACTATGAATTTTAACGGTTTCGTTTTATAAGCTGTAGTACAACTGATAGTGGAAGGCCGCTTTTTTCTGGAAGCATGGAACAGCTGTGACTGCCCTAGAGAAGCGGGTAAAGGGACTTTCCTGGCGGTCCAGTGGTAAGGGTTCCAAGCTTCCAATGCAGGGGGCACGGGTTCAATCCCTGGTCGGGGAACTAAAATCCCACATGCCGCGTGGTGCAGCCAAAAAAAAATTAGAGAAGCGGGTAAAGACGCTGCACCCTGGGGAAGGGAACAGTGGCCCTCAGCTCACCCACAGGGTCTGTGAAGGAGGAGGCAGGTTTCCTAAGAGGGTAAGAGAGCAAATGCCATGAGGACAGGACGGGACCAACATGGTGGCCACAGTCCTCATGACGGGCTCTGAGAAGCTAAGCTGGTGCTGACTGGAATGAGAAGCTAAGCTGGTGCCAAGCTCCTGGGAGCACAGGGGAGCCCCGTGAGCCGAGGAAAGACAGGCCAGGTGGAAGAAATTCTACGGGGTGCGGGGTGGTGGCAGCAAGTTAGAATTTCAACTGTAGGCGAAATGTCACATTTCCTTAAAGAAAGGTCCAAAAGCACAAAGAAAAATTATTATTACCTTTTTTCAGGGTATGGTACAACTATTATAGCTGTATTCTTTTTTGCACGATTAAAATATTTCACTAAACAAAAATCCAACAGAGGACAACATTACTAAAACAGTGGATGGGTTTAGATTTACAAACTTAAATACTGAATATTTTTTTAAATTTCAACAACCTTAAAAAAAAAAATCATCTTATGAAAGAGATAAAAGATCCCAGGCAGGGTTGGGAAGGAGTCAGGCACTCTTAAGGGAGGAGGAAGGTGTAGGCCTGAGCCTCCAGGAGAGAACTAGCCAGGCTGGGCGGGAGCTCCCACCTAGAAAGCAGCGTTGGGTGCCGAGCGCTGATGCGGGGTCCTGTCACCCCCTCGGGGACCTCAAGTCCAGCCTCCCAAACACTCACTCCAAGCTCCTATTTCCTAGTGTTTTACATTCGTACACCACGTCCTTTAATGGTCACTGAGAACGGATGAGGGTGTTACTATAACAACTTCGCTAATGAGAAAAGAAAACTTACGTGTGGATGGAGGTCACACCCCTGATTTGTCACTACAAGAACTTGTTGCCGGTACGACGCGGTCCTCTCACTGGCTCCTGCCCTTCTGGGGTCCAGTCTGGGGCTCAAGGTTCCGGGATAGCCAGTTTGTCATTTCCCGCTGTGGGCCCGTCTCCCTCGCTGGACTCCCCATCAACCGGCGTCCACGCGATTCCCCAGCACCTCGGGCCTCCGCCTCCCGAACGCAGCTCAACCGGCTGCCCGCCCGGGCGTCCGCAGGGAGGGAGGTTGTTCCTGCGGGGTTGCGACCGGCCCAAGACCCGCTGCGGGACCAGCCGGCATCCCCACCACGCGGGGGCCACCTACCTGCGCTGGGGGGTACCGACCTACGCGGGGGTCACCTACTTAAGCAGGGGGCACTTACCTGCACGGGGTCACCTACCTGAGCAAAGATCACCTACCTGCGCTGGGAGGGGATCACTTAACCGAGTCGGGGGCACCTACCTGCGGGGGTCACCTACCTAAGCGGGGGTCAGCCATATGCGCGGGGGTCACCTACTTGAGCAGGGGGCACTCACCTGCACGGGGTTACCTACCTGCCCGAAGGGCACCTACCTGCGCTGGGTGGGGGTCACCTACCTGAGTGGGGGGCACCGACCTGCGTGGGGCACCTACCTGCGCGGGAGTGACAGCGGGGCGGCGGCCCTAGTCAGCACCGGACAGCGTGGGCCTCAGTCAGCCGAGTAGGCGTGGGCGAAACGACCCGGGTCGGCGTGGGCGGCTCCGGTCACGCGGACCGCGGCACAACGGACTTTTGGGTCGGGCCCGCCGAGGCTCCGCGCTCCTCGGCTGCTCGCCCGAAGCGGCCCAGGAAGAGCCGCCTCCAACGAACCCCTTCCTCCCAGCAACCGCCTGGTCCGGTCGCCGCCTCCGCAGGTTCCCGCGCGCGGTCCCCCAGTCCGCGCAGACGCGAATGCCCGGCCTCCGCCCCGCCCCGTGACGGGCAGCTGTGCCAGCCAGTGGGACGGCGGACCGCAGGCTAGCCCCGCCCATGTGTGGCAGAGGCGAGGCGGCTTCCGGGAGAGACGCTTTCCCAGAAGACCACGGCAAATCCACGCTCGAGTCTTCATTGGTCAACCTGGATCACAGACTCCGGCCCGACGTTAGGTGGGGCCTCTGATTGGACGAAGCTTCGCAAGTCCCGTCCCCGACGCTCGGGGCGGGGCTGTCTCGCGGCTGCGCGAAAGCTGCCGGGCATGAGAAGTTTATTGATGCCGCCGCGTTTTCAGGGTGTGTGCGTTCACCCCAACTAGGCTACGCTAGGGCGTATCTTTGTCTGCTTTCCTAAGGGAAAGCTTGCTCTCAGTGTTCAGGACAAGTTTAGAAACTGGGTGGGCTCTTCCATATAGGCGACCCCTCCGCCCCCAATGAAAAGTGTGGATTATAAACAAATAAGTTGCAGGCTAAGTAGAAAGGTGAATTGAACTCGCATCTTTGGAGACGTATTCACACTTTACAAAGCCCGAGCCAGTGAAATTGGAGTTTAATGTACAAAACTCCGAATCTGTAGAATGAAAATGAGAGTTGACCTGCATGTCCACTGGGTTGGATGTCGCACTGCTTTTAAGTTTCCTTATGTTTCCCATGTCAGCCCTTGTCATTTCGTTCTCATAGCTTCGGGGGATGTATCATTATTCCTGATTTTATAGACGAGGAGGCCGAGAGACAGAAATTAGATGACAGCCTGGAGTCACAGAGCCACTTCAGTCCTAGAAAAGCTGGTTAGGAGGACATTAATCCAGCGCTAAGTTCTGGTGAAAACACAAGGCTTTAAGCCTGAGAGGCAGCAGAGCCAGCAGCGGGAGGATGGGAGGGCAGGAAGCTTTCAGATTTGTGTCTCCAGCATCTAAATTGTGCCTGACCCACAGCAAGGGCGCGATAAGTACTGTTTGAATGAACAGACAGGGCTGGGTTCAATTCATTGCTCCACAACATTCTAGTTGTGATGACTCCTCTCTAACATTTAATCCATTGCTCTCGGAAGCAAGCCTGTTTTTTACTCCCCCTATGGTTCTGGAGTTTGGGAGGTTAGAGACACCGCTGGCTCCAAGGGCACAATTCTGGAGTGGTGGGATGCCTGGTTAGGGCCACTGAGCCTAGAGGAGTTTGCCAGGGGATTTTGGAAAAGATGATGTTTGTCTTTCTCCTGGACATGTGATGTGTGCTGCTGCAGCCATCTTGCCACGCTGAGGGGGGCGCCCTTGTACCATGAGGCAGACCGGAGAGATGGGGAGAAATCAAGAGTTTGATGACTGTTGGGAACCAAATCAACTCTGAAGTTTAGACTTTCTAATTTTAAGAGCCAGTAAATTCCCTTTATTTTTTAATACTATTAAAAATTGGGCATAAACAAACGTATTTGTAAGTTAATTAGTGTACTAGCAGAGTGATTGTGCAAGTGAGTTAACCTACCTGAGGCTCAGTGCCTCACCTGTAGAAGAGGGATAGTAATGCCATCATTTCCTCCGGTTGATGTGAGGAGCTAATGGAGGAGGCTGTGGTCAGCCCTTAGCCCAGGGCCGAGCACAAAGCAAGCATCCAGGAAACGGTGGTGTATTTTGACATTTTGCATCGACAGCAGCTTCCTTATTTGCCAACAATCCTTCCAACACCTGGCTTTTAAACTTGGGACAAGTGTACTGACAAATTGGTAGGATTTGTCACCAAACCACATGGGCGCCTTCTGGAAGATGAGCCTGGTTTGAGCAGCTGTGGAACCAATGGCCCATTTGCCTCGTGGAGTCTCTCCAGGGAGGAAGGACACCGCTGGTCAGACACGCTGAGCTGCTGGCAGCTCTGAAGACAGGCTGGGATCTTTGGGTCTGTAAACACAGGGCCGAGCTTTCCGAGTTGTCAGCGTAGTTCTCTGGTGCAGCATCTGATGACGTTTGTTTGCTGCGAGAGGCTGTGTGACTTGGAGCTGATCTCCGGGGGTCTACGGTGATGGCTGGGCAGTTGTCCCTCCAACACGTTGCCTCCAAAACAATCATGTGTTGTTTTTTCCCCTGCCCTAGAGGAATCATCTGAGCTGCTGCTGGACCAGGGTGAGCTGGGGCTGCATGTCTGGAAGGTCACTTGGGACGAGACTTTTAGGGAGATTCTGGGAAGGCAGGGAGAATGGAGGCTCGTTAGCTTAGAAGCTGAGCTGTGGCCGGAGCCCAGAGGGGAGATGTGAGCAAGAGAGAGGGAGGGACGGAGAAGGGCAGCTGGAGTGAGGTACGTGTGCACACACCTACACACTCACACACACACACACACACACACACTCACACACGCACGTACACACACCCCAGAGAGGAAGCAGCTGAGCTTCCCCAGTAGCCAGCAGCGGGGCAGGGGGCTGCCTTGGAAATAGACCCTCCAGTCCTGGTCGGGCTGCCAGTGCTGGTGTGGCTCAGGGCAGAAATGGGCCTCCCTGCCAAGCCCTGCCCCGATGGATCTCAGATTCCAGAGCAAATAACTGGGCGTCGCCTGGTTATGCACCGAGGCTCCCGTGGTCAGTTGTGCAGCACCCTCGGAGCCCCTCTGAGGCCCTGTCCTGAGGCCCCAGGAGAGCCTCCAGCCCAGGATCTCCCTTTTTAACTTACACCTGTATGACCTGGGTGGGCCACTTGCTGTTAAAGGGACCCTGAAGACCCCACCAGGTCTTCCACTGGGACACGGCCTCGAGGAACTGCTCGCACGGCTCCCTCCTCATCTCTAAAATCAAGCCCTGAGAGGGAGGTTTGTTCATCTGCAGCCAGAGCCAGGGTCCCGGGGGCTGGAACACCCCTCCCCGCTTTGAGACTAGCACGTTCTCGTGGGAGCAGGGGAGGTGGGAGCCACAGCAATGTGGACGGTGTGGGTGGGGTGCGCCGGCTCTGGAGCAGTGACCAGAACAAGGAGAGGCAGTGGACGATATGATCCCAAGGGTCTGCGTTCCCAGCAGGGAAAGTGTCACCAGGGGGACCAGACAGAGTCCTGTGAGCACAGCTCCTTCCAGCAGCACCACCCACATTTGCCCTGTGAGCTTTCCCACCCTGCTTCAGTGTTTCCCACTTGGCTGATAGATCATAGCCGGGCTGGCCCGAGCCTCGTTTCTCTTAAGGGTGACGTGGCCCCTGTCTGCTCCAGTCGGTGCCTCGCTGACGGAACTCTCAGGGCCATCTGATTTCTCTGCTTCTCGGCAGCATCCCTGAATGTTGCGTATGAATTGCTGGTGTGGCGCAGATCCAGAGCAGGGATCCAGTGCGAATTGTAGATTTGGGAGGTGTGGGAGCACCGCTGGGGAAGCGGGCCACTGAGACAGGGCGGGTGTGATACTGTGATTTACAATAAAAGGTACAGATTTGGTCTTCATCCCCTTCCTGGCATAGAACTCCGAAAACCCTTGGAATTTCCTCAGTGATAAGAGGAATAAAGTTGTCTTTTGTTGTGTTAATGAGGTGACTTTGGGGACCACACCTAAGGGTGGGGCTTGTTTGCAGAAGAACCCACCTGGTGATGAGAGGATTAAAGGGTAGAACTTTCAGACCCATGCCTGGATCTCTGAGGAGGTGAGGGGCTTGGAGGTTGAGTTCAATCACCAATGACCAAAGATTAACCAATTGTACCTGTGTAATGAAGCCTCCATAAAAACCCAAAAGGTAACGCATGTACGTGGAACCTAGAAAAATGGTACAGATGAACCGGTTTGCAAGGCAGAAATAGAGACACAGATGTAGAGAACAAACGTATGGACACCAAGTGGGGAAAGGCGGAGTGGTGGTGGTGGGATGAATTGGGAGATTGGGATTGACATATATACACTAATATGTATAAAATAGATAACTAACAAGAAGCTACTGTGTAAAAATAAATTAATTTTTAAAAAGAAAAACAACCCAAAAGGACGGGGTTCTGAGAGCTTCTGGGTTGCAGAACACCCAGAAGGAGGAGGCTGGGAGGGTGATGAGCCTGGAGGGGGCATAGAAGCTCCACGCCCTTTCTCCACACCCTGCCCTGTGCATCTCTTCCATCTCACTGTTCCTGAGTTACAACCTTTTATAACAAACCCGTGATCTAGTAAGTAAAGTGCTCCCCTGAATTCTGTGAGCCGCTCCAGTGAATCTAACCTGAGGAGGGGGTCATGGGAACATCTGATCTCCAGCCAGTTGGCTAGAAGCCCAGGTGACGACCTGGACTTGTGACCTGGACCTGGCATCTGAAGTGGGGGGATCTTGTGGGACTGAGCCCTCAGCCTGGGGGATCCGACACCATCTCCAGGTAGATAGAATTGTGTTGAACTGTCGGACGCCAGTTGTGAAGACCCCCACTTCAGTGAACCTCAGGGATGATAATGCTGACCTTTTCTGACCCTTGTGACCTCAATCAACTAAAGCTTGGAGTCTTTCCACCTTTGCCCTAATTCTATGCTAAGATCTCCTGCCCAAGCCCCTCATGAACATGCATATACCCTTAGCTTAACACTTCCCCAGTCTTGCTGCTGGGAAGACACTCCTTTGGGAAAGATCTTCCATGTTCTCTTTACTTCCTGCAAGTAATACATCCCCCTATCTCCCGCTCTTTGGCTTGGTTGTGTCTTTTGGCCTGATACCCACCAAGAGGTGGACCCAGTTTTTCAGGTAACAATCCCACCTGGAGGCCAGAGAGGGGGATAGAGCTGAGGTGTCTGCACCCAACTCCTGAGGGTCAAGGGCTGAGGGGAGGGCGTCATTTCCTGGTACCATGGCCCAAGGCAGGCGTTGTAAGGGGTGGGGACCCCATGCCCAGTGTCCTTCACAGGCCACCCCTTGTGGGCACGGGGTGGACCTGTGAGGTGACTGGTGCCAGTGTTACCGCCCCCAGACACCCAGCCGAGTGCGCTGTGTCCCTCCTTAAGCCATGGCTGCTCCGAGCTGACCACCCTGGGAAGAGCAGAGTGTTTCCTGGTCCCTGCATTCAGTGAGCTGACCGTCAGCGTGAGGTCCTCAGGGAGAGGTGGCCTCATAAAACTGCCTGTCCCCTGGGGCCCCACTTCACACCCACACCCACAGCATGGCCCAGAGTCCGTGGAGACGTGTGTCTAGAGAGGCAGCGCTCCACCTGGAGAGGCCGAGGTGTCCAGGGAAGACGGGACCAATGCCGAGGAAATGAATAAGGAACCAGAGTCTTAGAACTTTCCTCCCCCCGGCAGCCTGGGGAAGCTGCGTAGGGCCGACAGTAGGGGTCTCCATGCTCTCCTTCCTGGATGAGGGTCCTCTGGCCACAGACTCCGGCCTCACCCAGGGCGGAGCAGGACACCCCGGGGGTCAACACCCCAGAGCTGCCCTCAACAGTGACAGATGGAGGCTGGAGGATAGATAGCCCAGCTCCTGAGCCCCGGCAAGGACATCTCTGAGGATGCCCACACCGTCCCCCATTGCCCTTGGAGCCGGGCTGCCCTCAGCCTTCCCACGCCCAGCACGTGCGTCCTGTGGCCACCTCCCCATTGCCCCACTCGCACGGGAATGATTGTTGGGGTCACTGCTGGGGGAACCCAGCCTCAGCAGTGAGAGAGAAGACAAGACTGTCTCAACATAAGATGTCCTGGGGAGTCTCCAGGGGGTCCTCCGGGCACCTTGCCGGGTCAGTACCTTGGCTACCAGGTATGTTGCATAAACGGCAATAAACAGAAATAAACCCAAACATACCTAACAGACCACAAGCATCAGGACCCTCTGGAGGCCTTGTTAACTCACAAAGGCTGGAGCCTTTGCCTCGGTTTCTGCCTCAGGAGGACATAGTGAGGCCTGGGGTTGCATTTCTAACTAAGTCCCAGGGCTCGCTGGAGCCGCCAGTGCTGGTCCAGGACCACAGGGAGAACCAGAGGACAGTGCCCAGGGATGGAGCTCCGAGGGGCTGCAGGGTGAAGGCTGGGAGAAAAGCCCCTTGAAGCAGAGGCTTCCTAGATTCTGCTGATGGAAGTAACCCCGCAGCCCAGCCCTGGGGTCCTCGTGATTTTAGCATCTTAAATCGGGCATTACTTTCCATTCCTCTGGCAGTCAGCTCAGACCTGACTACGTGCGTGGTTTCCCCACCTTTGACGCTGTCTGAACTTTCCTGCCCTTGGATTCTGAGCTGCTATTCAAGCAATGGCCACGAGAGTGTGGTCCAGACTTTGGAAAGAGCTTCTGCACGCACGTCTGCTCAGCTCAGCTGCTCCAGGGCTGCGAGGACAAAGCAGCTCTGTTTTTCCCAGATCAAACCCGGGAAAATGTGGCAAAGCCCAAGACTATCTCTTGTGGCTTGGCAGTGGGTGTGCTGAGGGGCTTTGGGTTTTTCTTTACGGGGAAGAAGTGTTGGGAGCCTTTGGGAAAGCGGATGCCCTGTGCGCTCCTGGAGCTGCAGAGCCGGTCCCATGAGGTGAGATCAAGCAAATGGTCCACCAGGGCTGGGGTCCGCTGCCTCCGGGAGAAGGAGGAAAAGGTGTCCCCAAGGGAGAGGGCCTGATGGTAGACAGTGGCCGGCACACTGGGCCACAGCTTATTGTCACCGGCACAAGCCCTGTGCCAGAGATCTTCCCACAGCCCGGGATTCTCTCTGTTCTTGTCAGTTTTTCTTGAAACCTGTGCTCGTTGCTTAGGAACGAACCTTGCAATTTGGAAGTCAGATCAGATGATGCTTTACTTTAAAGAGCTGTGCAGAAGGATTGCAAACTTATCATCACTCACTGTCAGGGTCATGACTGGCAGCAGCTCCCAAATTGCAGAGATTTTGTGCGGGGGAGGTGGGAGGGGTAGAGCGGGGAGGCAAACCGATGCTCCTTACCGAAAACTGTTTTTCAAGGTTCTGAGTGAGAAGCTGTTTTTACTGTCCCAAAGAATAACTACTTCCATCTGTGTACGGCTTTATCCAGAAAGCTCCACAACAATTCTATGAGGGAGGTTTCACGATTATTTCCATGTCATAGAGGAGGAAACGCAGGCTGGGAGGGTGAGGTACCAGTCAGCTTGGCCGCTGTAACAAAGTACCGTGGACTGGATGGACTTAAACAACAGAAATCTATTTCTCCCACTGTGGAGGGATGGCTGACACCACTTAAGAGCTACTCTCTTAGCAACTTTCAAGGGCACAGCACAGTATTAACCACAGTTGCCACACTGTACATTAGATCCCCAGAACTTATCCAACTTATAACTGGAAACTGGTGCCCTAGACCAGCATCTCCCCATCCCTGCCCCACCTCCAACCTCTGGTTCATCATCATTCACTCTGTTTCAGTGAGTTTGGCTTTTTATTTATTTATTTTTCTTTAAAAAGTCTTTGAATTCTTTTGTTTTCTTTATTTTTTAATTAATGTTTATTGGAGTAGAGTTGCTTTACAATGTTGTGTTAGTTTCTGCTGTACAGCAAAGTGAATCAGTTATCCATATACACACATCCACTCTTTTTTAGATTCTATTCCCACAAAGGTGAGTTTGGCTTTTTGAAATCCCATATATAAGTGGCATTATATGGTATTGGTCTTTGCCCGACAGCGTAATGCTCTCAGGGTTCAGCCATGTTGTGGAAAACGGCAGGATATCCTTCTTTTTTTATGGTTGAATAATATATGAATATTATTTACATTTAAATAAATTTATAATTTATATAAAATATAAAGCACCTCCTTTGGTTCCATCCTCCCCCTTGTTGTTAGCTTACGAGTCGTGCGTTTAGAGGAATGGGGCAGTCGAAGGAGAGGAGAGGATGGGAGTGGAGTGAGTTCAGATACAAGCAGTTTGCAGAACAAGCCCACTGTGAGTGGCCCCTGCCAGGAGCCCGTGCGATGGGCTTTCGAGGCTTCCCAGGGAGGCTCGGGCAGGTGATGTGAGCGGGTTTTCACGCTGGGCTCGGAACACAAGCAGAAACACTGTAGGGACGTCACGGGCCGTCCAGAGACACCGTTCGGGTGGGGTGCAGGGACAGACATGCAGGTTTGCTCTAGGTCATCATTTGCAGGCAGGGCCTGGCCCCCGACAGCCTGCTCTGCTCCAGACCTGCCCCAGGCCTGTCCGGCATCCAGCGAGCACAGCGAGGTCTGGGGACCCGAGGACACTCGCAAAGTATTTGGGGAAGGTCAGTCGAGAGGGTGGGGCCCGAGCTCCTGGTAAGGCTAGGAGAGGAGCGTGCCTCCAACCTCGTTATATGATAAGCATGGAACATTTTCCTTGGGGAAAACAACGCCCGCAATGTGGCTTTGCCTTGGGAAGAGTGGAAATGCAGAAGGAGCTGGAGAAGCCCAGCCCCAGTTCTGATTCTTTGTCTGTTGACTCCTCCTTCCTTCAACTGTCAAGTCTACTTCCTGAGCACTTTTGAGGGGTGAGTGGAAGAAAGCAGGCAGGTGCACAGACAGGTAGGGCCTTGGTTTCCCCATCTGGGTGGCACCTGATGCTGCCTGGGTGGCCTTTTCGCCGCCAGTGGACACCCATCCAGGTGCTGGGGCTACGGTCAGCTTCCTGGTGTGTGACCTGGGCCGTCACATAGGGCCCTGTGCTCAGAAGGGCCCCGAGCTTGGTTCCATGCTTTGCGGTTGTGTCTTGGAATCTTAACAACTTCTGAGCAGGGGACCCCGGGTTTTCAGCCTGCACTGGACCCAGCAGATCACGTAACCATTCTGCCTGGGGCTTTGGTTTTTCTACCAGTGGAGGAAGAGGGGATTGGATTGGGCCTGGGGCCCTGAGAGAGAAGGGCATGGCATCTGAACTCAGCGCCGTGGATGGGCTTGAGCAAAGCCAGAGGCCAGGGATGCTCCTCAAGGGAGGAAACTGTACGGACTGTGGGCAAAGGCCCAGCTGCTTCGGGGGCCAAGTGACCACATGTGGGATAGGGTTGGAGAGAGGGGCCCCTGACAGCACGGGCGCCCAGGGCTGCTCTGGCATCCAAATAGTGTGGGAGGCCTGGGGTGGACTGCGGGTGCTGGCCAGGGCTCTTCCCGAGTGGCACGTGGTTTGTGAACAGCAGAAGGAGACCAGGAATAGCCCCAGAGGGGACGAGGGGCATAGTGGGCAGATCCTGTGCCCCACGGCCTGTGGGCCACGTGGGGCTGTCTGCTGGCACATTGGTACTTTGGTACCCTGAGAGCTTTGAAGCCCAGAGACTTTGGGGACAGGTTAAGGGAGTCTGGGCCTGCTGGCTCGTGATCGCTGGGGGACTCAGAGCCTCAGTGTCGAGATCATTAGGCAGGAGTCGGGCTTTGTAAATGCTCAGGAAAAAGGAGCTGCCATGACGACTGCTCTGCAAAACCTGGCCGTGATCCTACAAAGGTGACATCAGAGCTCGGAGAGCCTGGATTCTCTGCAGCCAAATAGGACGTAAGACAGGACCTTCAGAGTCGTCAGGAAGAGCTGCTCCCTTACATGGAGGGAACTGGGGCCCAGTGTCATTCCCGGGCATCCGGACAAAAATCCCCACCTCTTGACCCCAAAGAGAGCTCTTCCCTGCACCCCCGTCCACCCTACCCCCCAATGAGAGCAAACTAGGCCACCGAAGTCACTTTTAGGCCTGCAGGCCGGTTTTCTCTTGTTACAAAGTCCAGTTTGCGGGCGCTAGTGGGCAGGGCTAGTGGGCAGGCCACTCAGGTTCATCTCCAGTTCTCGGTTCTGGGATCGTTAACTGGGAAGCTTCCCTGAGCCTCTCAGCCACCCGGTGGTCCTGAGAGTAGCACGTGAGACCACCGTTCTCCGCTTCCCATCTGTTCCTTGAGCTCTGGTAGCCTTCCACAAAATTTCCCCTTTTGCCTAATTTGTCCGGCTTCAGATTCTGTTGCTTGCAAACCAGACCCCTGACTGTTTCCAGTGGCAGGGAGGGCCCTGGAGGGGGCGGGGGTGCGCGGGGTTGGATGTGCGGACACACAGCAGCGGGCTCGGCTGGCGTGGGACCTGGGGCTGGCGGCGCGGAGGTGCGGCCGGGGAACCGTGGTGAATGAGGAGTCCGTCTGTGACTCGCAGGGTGCTGTGGGCTTTGGCGAGCCTGCCTGGGAAGCGGGGCGAGGTCCCCGATCCTGTAGAACTGTCTGGTTGGGGCTCAGAGGCGGCTATGGGTGCTGCGTCTCACGTCCTTGCCAGGTGGCACGAGCTGTCAGGAGGGGCGAGTCTGTGCTGGTCAGACCTCTGGCTCTTCTGCAAGTTTGCTCAAGAGTCTTGAGTAATTTCCCCCGTGGACCGAGCCTGGAACCAGGGCGTGAAAACGCTCACTCCAGAGAACGATCTGCAGAGGTAGGAGTTTTTGGTGCACAAAGAACAGCGTGTTTGAGCGGATCAGCCTGGGTCCGCAGGCGCCTGGGGCGGCCCCATTCTCCCCCCGAATAGCAGAGAATGATCTGACCTTCACCCCAGAGCCAGGCCAGGAAAGCACGCTTTCTCATAGACCCGTTCACTGGGCAGGGGGCTGACACTCCCTGGCTGCGCCGAGTCTCCTGGACCAATGCGTTTGCAAGCGCACTTCTGAGCTATGGAGTCTTGGGCGAAGCCACAGGAGGTGCCCCTCTGGCCCTTTGCTCAGGAGTTTGAAGGAGCCGCTAACACGCCTGTGAGACGCGGGGCAAAGGGGTGGCTTTGACATTGGGCCAGGCTCTCCTCCAAGGTGTAGCGGTCCATCCCCTGGGCACTGGAACCCTCTCTGGGCACATCTGCCTTCCTATAAACCTCCAGCAGAGCGCCACACGTGCTCTGTGCTCTGCTTGACACGAGAGAGGTGGTTACAATGAGGGCCCAGTGAATCTCGGTGAGTTGCCGCCTTGCGTCCACGCGTCTTTGGGATGTGGCCCTGCTCCCCCTGCCCCAAGATAGGGGCCTGTTTCTCTGTCCCCTCAATCTGGGTCGCTGTGATCTGCTTGGACCAGTAGAACGTGGAGGACGGGACACTGGGTAAGTTCTGGAGCCTCAAGGACCCTGACAGCTCTGGCTGTTGCTCTCCTGGAGCCCTGAGGCCTCCAGGGTGGGAGGACACCTGGTCCAGAGAGGTCATGTCGAGGAGGCTGAGTTGCCCCGGCCGACGGCCAGCACCACGTGCCGACCAGTCCAGTGTCAGCTGGATGGAGCCTCGCAGGTAAGCCCACGCGTTGGGAGAAATAGCAAAGCACTGTTATTTTTTTTTTTTTTCTTTTTGCGGTACGCGGGCCTCTCACTGTTGTGGCCTCTCCCGTCGCGGAGCACAGGCTCCGGACGCGCAGGCTCAGCGGCCATGGCTCACGGGCCCAGCCACTCCGCGGCATGTGGGATCTTCCCGGACCGGGCACGAACCCGCGTCCCCTGCATCGGCAGGCGGACTCTCAACCACTGCGCCACCAGGGAAGCCCAAAGCACTGTTATTTTAAGCCACAAAGTACTGGCTTGGTTTGTTACACAGCAGAAAAAGATACACACTTGACTGTCTTTCTGGAGAGAGGCTGGAGGGTTCCATGTGGTCATTTTTTGTACTTTGAACGTGGCATCAACTGCTGTATATCGATCACAGGTGAATAAGCCACAGTCTACCTTTACACAGAATTATCCAACTCGTGAAATCCACCCTCCATAGCAACACTCGATAGTTTTTAGTTTTTTTAAACTTAAAAGTTTTGGACTAAAAATCCAGTTCCTTTCACATGTTCTTTCTGAATCAAGGATGACAACGAAGAATTTATTTCTTACCGGAATCAGTTGTTGACATGTCTTCATGCCAAGTATTTAAGGGTGACCTATCATGACATCTGGGCGCTGCTTTGTATATTTAGTAATTATTTAAGAAAAGACTCCACTGCGTATTCTACAGTTATCACAATCATTAGAATCGTTTTTCAAGAGGTTAGGAACATCTGCTAAACGTGATGATGATGCAAAGGTTATTGTGATTTGGGGGCCACGCTCCCCGAATGTCCTCTCCATCTCCTGGGAGTGTGTTCCCTGTGAAGGTACCGTAGGCTGGAGTTTAGGAGGAAGGACAAAGGTGGAAAAGAAACTCACCCAACAACCACCTGGCGTTCCCGCTAAACTCTGCGTGAAGGAGGCCCTAGCCTCCAGGGCTGCTCGGTTCTTGGACCCGCGAGGTGACGGCATCCTCACCTTCGTGCCCTCACACCTGCTCTGGGTCCCGGCTGGGTTCCTCCTCACAGATGCTTGGGGGACCGTGCTGAAGGAAAGTGCCCCCCAAGTTCTTGTGAAGAGGGGACATAACAAATAAGACTGAGTCTCCGCTGAGTGCTCTGCAGAGAGAAGGTGAGAGACCCTGACAGAGGCGAGGGTTTCTGCAGATGCCAGTCCTGGAGCCGAGAGGACTCGGGTGGTCCACTTAACCCTATTCCCCATCCGCCCAACCCTGATGTCACGAACCTCCACCCCAGATGGAGTTTTCTGAAGCCCTCCCCTCCGCCTCCACCCTCGTTGCCCTCGCCAACCCTGCGGGCAATGCCAACTCCACGTACAGGAAAGTTCCTGGAGAGCAGGGGGGTGTCTTGGTCACTCCTGTTTCTCAGGCTGGAGCTCAGAGCTTGACCCAAGGCAGGTGACCCAACGTGGAGACGTTTGAAGTAGCTGAGGAAAGAGGTCACAGTGTCTGGGGGAGGTCATGGCAGTGAACATGGGGACAAGGGGCCATGGGTGAGGTGCATTTGGGGATCATACGGACAGGACTTCCTGATGGGCCAGGATAAGGAGGTCTCAGAGTCTCTGCTTTGGAGGAAGCGGGAGCCCCATCTGAGCCCAGTTGGAGCGTGAGGTCCACGGGGCGCCCACGTGGGTGGTCCCGAAGCAGTCAGACAGTGAAAACTGGAGGTCGGGGGAGAAATCGGCCCTGAGTTCTCATGGTTAACAGGGTTATTCCCATTCACAGTAGACTAGATTGGCCGTAGTGGGAATTTCAAGGGGTAAGAAAGAGTGTTCCAGGTGAGGAGGCTGAAGGGCGCCTGGCGTCTGGCTGAAGCTCCAACTGATGGAGCAACTAAGCTGGAGGAGGGGGTGGCCGTCCAGGCTGGGGCCCCCGAACTGGACTCAGATGCAGTTGAAGTTGTGGCACGGAAAGCATCCCAGGGGGAGACTTCTTTCTAGAAACCACTTCCTTGTCATCATAATTACCCCCGGGGAGATGGGTGCAGAGGCAGAGGCCCCCTCAGGCCTCCCATCCGAGATGTTGTCTCTAATTGGGATGCTGGACCACATCCGGCTATGGGACCACGGCTGCAGGGACACCGAGTCTGGAAACGACATAACCAGCTGCACACGGACCTGCAGACTGAGGGGGACAGCGCTGGGCCTGGGAAGCGGGGCCTTCTGGCAGAGGGGGCAGGGTAGGGCGGGGCAGTGAGGGGACATGGGGAGGAGGCTGGAGGGGCGGTGGGTGGGGCTGGAGCTCTGAGATGCTTGCTGACTGACTGCCCTCTGCCCAGGAAGTTGTCCATTACCATATAACACATCACCCCAAACCTGGGCTTTGAAACAGTAACGACCCTTTACCGTCTGCCACGGTATCCCCGAGTCAGGAATTCAGACTCGACACAGCAGGGCGGCTTATATTTGCTACAGGACGAGACCTCAGCTGGGACATGTGAGGGCCAGAGACTGGAGTCACCTGAAGTCTCCCACCCACAAGCCCCCAGGGGCTGTTGGGTCTCAGCAGGGGCCCCATGGTGCCCCCGTGTGGCCTGGGCTGCCTCACCGCATGGCCAGCCGTTCCCACGGGTGAGCCTGGGGGTGGGGAGAGAGATTGAGAAGGAGAGAAAGAGAGACAGAAAGAGGTAGAGAGACAGAGACACAGAAAGAGTGAGAGTGAGAACGAGAGAGAGAGAGAGAGAGAGAGCGAGAGAGAGAGAGAGAGAGAGAGCGGGCATGCAGCTCTGCAGGGTCCATGGGAGGTTGGGGTATGTGTTGCCTGGGGTGGGGACACTTGGGTTTTCACTCACTGGTCCTCGGCTCCTGGAAAACCCATGTCACTCTCAGGGTGGGGTTAGATGGCTGATTTGGGGTGTTCTTTCCTTCTGTAGCAAATACATGTCTGGAGAAGCCCTGTCGGAGGATGCCACTAAAAAGCAAAGCCTTTTGTCCTTTTGCAACACTTTCTGTAATGCAGTGGTTGTACAGTTTTCAGAATAAAAAGCTTGCCGTACTTTTAAGTCCAGCTTCTCCCGTGGAAGAGTCACACAGTCTGGGACATCGTGCTGATAAAGGAGGTCCCTTTTTCTATCCTGTATCACGGCTCCTTGGCTTTTATGTGACAGAGATAGGGCACCGCGTTTGGATCAGTGCATCAGTGAAGCTGCTACTGCCGATAAAAACCCAGGCCTGATGGGTCACATGGCTACCCCGCAAAAAATACAATAGCGAGGCAACCGACTCCCTCGGGATTAGTTGAGTAAATTGGGACTTTTGTATGTTTCAGATATTTTTCATATTTTTAATATATTTCGCAGTGATGGTGAAAGTTCCTTGGACTCTGGTTCTGGTTTCAAGGCATTGAGTGGATGTGCAGTGGTCGCCAGGGATCTGCAGGCTTGGCGTGGGGAGGGCCACGGTCAGCTGGAAAACTAGTTTTAACCACAAACAGTCGGTAGAATGAGGCGGGCTCGGGTGGTCCCTGACTTCTGAAATCAGCGTCTGTCAACAAGAGTCCACAGGGTTCTGTGGTTTGGTAAACATTTTCAGGCGGCCCAGGGTTTCCACTCAAGATACAGTGTGTGTGTAGGGAGATGAGTTCAGGGTCCCCGTCGGTGCCACGCCCTCCGTCTGGCTTCAGCTGATGGCACGAGGGGCCCCGGCGAGGAGTGGGGTGTGTTAGGTGGAGACCCTTGTGCGTCATCACGAGGCCTGGAGCGTGAACCCAGAGCCGGCGGGGAAAGTGTGAAAGTGAGTATTAGGCTGAAACGTGAGAGGAGCTACTGGGGGAATCATGGGTCGGATACAGAATGAGAACAGCAGCAAGGGAGACGCCCGGGAACCCACAAGTGGGCACTAAGGAAGGGACGCGGCAGTTTGGTGCCCGCCCCTCCTGTCCATCCCCGTCCTGCCCAGTGCCCAGCAGACTGCAGCCCATGCCCCCTCCCTGCCTGGTACCACGCTGCATAGTGGCTGCACCCTTGTGGCTCCAGTCCCATGGGGCTGCAGGAACACAGCCCCCCCTTCAGGCTTAGGGTGTAAAGAGCTTCAGGTTTGTTGGGGGAGCCTCAGGTGCCTCATCAGCCCTAGTTTGTTTCCTATCCCTACATGCGTCTCCCTCCACTAAAGGTTCCATCTGAACCGTCCACGAGGAAGTCCGCTTTCTGCCAGCACGGCAATCAGATGATAAGCGAGCTCTTTTCATCACGTCAAAGCAGAGCAGGCTTCCTTGTGAGCTTCCGCAGTTAGAGATGCTCAAGGTGAACATGGGTCGTGCGTCAGCTCAGGAAGCAGATGCCAAGATTGGGGAGCAACTTGTCTGTAGAGGAGATGGGACTGAGGGGGCCTGTGCAACGTGGCTCTGACACCCATGAAAGGCGGGAGGCTTGGGGACATGGACCCCTTTCCCTGCCTCGCCTTGAGGTCCCCGCAGTTCTGCAAACCTGCTTCTCAGCAGAGCCGTAAACACGGCTTCTCCTCACCCTGTTGGACTGCAGACGTGGCCCCTGGGAGATGGTCTCTGCAGGGACCCTGAGGTCTTAGCTGCCACTTCCTGTGGGGAAAACTCTCATCCTTCCTTCTCCCTTCAAGCTCTCCATCATCCACCACATGCTTTGTGCTATTTTGTTCTTTTAAGGTAACATCTGTAGGGTAAGGAATCAGAGGTCCTTCAGGCATTTTGTCCAAACATGGTTCTGCTGCCCAGGTGGGTCAGCTCCCTGGAGCGTGCTGACTCCCCAGCCCTAATCTTGGGAGGAAGGGCCTTAACATCTGTTGGAAGATGAGCCCCAGGGTCATGGTGGTCTTAGCTCACCGGGAAGGCTCTGGCCAGCTGATTGTCACACCAGCACCTTGGCTCTGAGACAGGCAGGATCCAGTGTGGCAGCCCTGCCCCCACGAGGGTGGGCCGGTTCAGGCAGAGCAGGTGGGTGAGCGCCCACCTCGCTGTTGTCTTTCATGAAGGGAAGAGTGTGCAAAACACACGGACTGAGCAAGACACCGGAATCCCTGGACACGCCTGGAGGTGGTGCAGCTCTTGTTAGTGAGGGTCCCTGGACGCGGCCAGACTGTAGGGGTTTCTGGCTCTTCCACCACTTCCGTGGCCCATTCCTGTTTAGCAGTGTTTCCATGAAGCTACATCTTAGCTCATCAAGTTTCTTCAAGCATAGTTCATGTCCCTGGACCTTTCCCTTAAAATAGCTGTCCCTCTGTGCCCCTGGGGGCCGGCCCCTTTTAGGTCCCAAGTGTGGAGAGTCTGTCCTCGTGGTGGGAGTGGATTCCTCCCGTCTCCTCTGACCTCGCTGTCTTTCTGTCGTTTTCTGCCAACAGCAACACTTACGACACAGCACAGACGCACAGAACATGCAAAGCTCGTGTGGCTGATTAGAGACGGCTGGACACTCTGCTGCTCTTTCCGCTGAGAGGTGGGGTCTGGTTCCCCTCCCCGGACTCTGGGCTGCTGGACCTACAGACGGCAGCAATGTATTTCAATACGTTTTAGGCATGCTTTAGGTACGCTATGCACATTTTGCATGATTAAAATGAGAGGCAGCTGGCATCCAAGACAGGCTTCTTGCTATGGAAATGTGTCAGAGAAAGTGACAGAAACCACTTGAAATCGTAATCGGACAGGTATTTTTGATTCAGAGAAATAAGGTTTACACAGCTTCCCTCAGAGTAAAGCACAATGGAGGGCTCCTTCCCCCACCCTCCCAGTGGTCCCCAGGGACTCAGGCGTCATTTGGAGGGGCGCATTGGACAGACACTGGGGTCCTTTTCCACAGAAGAGAGTGGAACTCTGGAAAGTTCCTGTTCAGATGCTACCTGCCAGGGGAAGCTCCGATCCCCAGCACTCCATGACTCCCGGGGCACAGGTGGTCCAGAGGTCACGCCCTCCACATCTGACTGGGGGCTCATTGCAGGTCTCTGTTAGCTTAAACACACCTCATCTTTGGGCTTCCCTGGTGGTGCAGTGGTTGAGAGTCCGCCTGCCGAGGCAGGGGACACGGGTTCGTGCCCCAGTCCGGTAAGATCCCACATACCGCGGAGCGGCTGGGCCCGTGAGCCATGGCCGCTGAGCCTGCGCGTCCGGAGCCTGTGCTCCGCAACGGGAGAGGCCACAGCAGTGAGAGGCCCGCGTACCGCAAAAAACAAACAAACAAACACACCTTATCTCTCAGGGACTTAAAAAGTGGGTTTCATCACAGATTTTTTTTTTTTTTTCCAGTATATGCTTCCAAAAGCTACCTGCTTCTGAAGGAAGAAATCATTATTTCCTCGGAGCCTGGCTGGCCTCTGAGCCCCGTCACCACCATGTCCCTCTCCCCCAAGAGAGCTCCCTCTGCACTGGTGCCCCAACACTTGGATCCTCTCTTCACGGCTCAGGGGCCCCCCTTCCTTCTGTCTCCAGTGCCCTGCAGCCCAGGGTGGAAGGGCCGGGCTGAGGCCTGTGTGTGGGCACCCGCCCAGGCGCAGCCCAGCTCCAGCTCTCCCAGAACAAAGAGCCTTTCCTCTGGCTGCCATCACTCCTAGCTTCCTCGTCCACCAGGCCAACAGCTGCCCCAGGCTTGCCCCCTCTGATTCCTTGCTGGGGAGTTTCTCTGAGGGGTGGTGGGAAGGGAGCGGGTAGAACCTTGGTGACCCCGCATGGAGGCAATCAGACTCAGGGGCATAGCTGCTGGAGGATTCAAGCCAAGCGTCCCAGGACAGCCTCAGGGATGGGCACCCAGGTTGGGGCCCATCTCCTGGCTGCATGACCCATCCGAAAAGATGTGCAGGGGCCGGAAACCGGACCCCTCCAGGCCCCTCCTTGCTGTTCCTCCTCTGGGGCTCTGACAACCCCTGTGGCTGCCCTGACTCCTCCAGTTGGGCCTTGATCGAGGGGGCCTCCCCGTCCCGGTGGGACCCTTCCTGCCCAGGGTGGCCCCTTAGCGGCACACGGAGACCAGGCCTGGCCTCTCCTCATCTGGTCCAGCTTTCATTGTGTGGGTGAATCGTTGCCCAAAGGTCCAGCTCCAGCGATGGAGGCAATGCCCCAAGTCTGCCAGTTTGCTGGCAGGGAGGCTCTGGGAGAAGGATTGAAAGTGACAGAGTTCTTGTTTTGTAGAGTGGCTTCTGGGTGCTGTCCTGGGTGCAGAGCCCAGTGGGGAAGCTGTTCTACTGCTCTCGCTGCTAGGGCTGGGCCAGGCTGGGTTAGGGTCCAAGGCGGAAGGCAGCACCCAGGAAGGAGCAGGGGGCTGGTGGGATTTGGGGCTGGCTGGATGTACAATCAGGAAGGGAAGCTGGCTGAGAGCAGGTCCAGCCCTAACCTGTCCTGGAAACAGGGAACCTTGCCTTGTCCTCCGGGGTCCCCTGGGAAGGGCACTTGGGCTCTCAGATCCTGTTTCACCAGGTTCCTCTGAGGAGTGAAGGTACCTGCTGAAGGCCATAGGCAGTTCTCATGTGACACACGTGACACGGTGGCCATAATGGGTCCTCGTGGTTGGCAGCAGAGTCCCTGTAGGGGAGAATGTTCTTTGTTGAGGAAATGCTTGAATCAAGGCTGAAACCACCTCTGTCCCTGTGATACTGTGATTTATCATAAGAAATACACGTTTGCTCTTCATCCCCCTCCTGGCCCAGAGCTCCTAAACTCCTGGAATTTCCTAAGAGATGAGAAAGATACAGGCGTCTCGCCATGTTAATGAGGTGACCTTTGGAAACACCTAAGGATGGGGACCCGACCACGTGATTGGGTCCTGACCTCTGACCTCAGGGAGGGAAGACAGGCTGGAGGTTGAATCCATCGCCGATGCCCGATGACTTAACCAATCATGACTACATACTGAATCCTCCATAAAAAACCCAGAAGGACGGGCTCAGAGAGTTTCCGGGTTGGTGAACACGTGGAGATTTGGGGAGGGTGGTGAGCCTGGAGGGGGTACGGAGGCCCGGCACCCCCTCCCAACACCTGGCCCTGTGCATCTTGTCCACCGGCTGTTCCTGAGTTACACCCTCTTATAATAAACTGGTCACCTGGTAGGTGAAATGCTTCCCTGACTTCTGTGAGCCACTCTAACAAATTAATCAAACACAGGAGGCGGTTGTGGGAACCTCTGATCTATAGCTGGTTGGTGAGAAGCACAGGTGAGGACCTGAAGTAGAAGCAGGGGCGGACGGTGGGGAGTGGGCAGCGTCTTGAGGGACTGACCTACTCTGTGGGATCTGATGCCGTCTCCAGGTAGATGGCGTCAGAATGGAGTTGAATTGTAGGGCACCCAGCTGACATCAGAGAATCACTGGGATGTGTTGGGAAGAAACCCGCACGTTGGAATTGGGTGCAAGATATTAGTCCCCTTCCCCAAGGCCCGGGGGTCTGCTCGTTCTAAGACTTCTCAGCAAGGGAAAGGAGTCTGGGAGGGTGGGATGAGGGGGGAAAGGGAGGGCCAGGTAGAAGGGCCTGGGAGACAACCCCTGGATACGAGCGCTTAGGCCCCAAACCTTTTCAGAGTCCTTTAAAATTTTGTCCAAAGACTACAGGAAGGGTCCACAATCACGTGAATGGGTACTCGCTTTCCTCAGACATTGGGGAAATGCAGTTAAATCGCAATGAAGTTCCTCCACATGCCCGCTGGGACAGCTACAGCTCACAGGCCGGGCAACGGCACCGCCGCAGAGGGGCCTCCTCCCACTTTGCACCCTCGGCCCAACCTGACTCTGACAGCACTGATCAGTAGCACCCCACTCTCCACACTTCCCCAGCTGGGAAGAGCGCCTCAGAGAAGAACGGTGGCCGTGGTGTCCCAGGACCGGGAGACGTGGCTATGGTGCCGATGAGGGTCCCCCGGGTTCGTGTTCTGGGCCTAGCATGAGCCACCTGTTTTGTTTTGTTTTTCTAAAGGGAACTTTATTTTTATTTATTTATTTATTTTTGGCTGTGTTGGGTCTTCCTTGCTGCACGGGTTTTCTTTAGTTGTGGCGAACGGGGGCTACTCTTTGTTGTGGTGATCAGGCTTCTCATTGCGGTGGCTTCTCTTGTTGTGGCTAATGGGCTTAGTAGTTGTGGCTTCCAGGCTGTAGAGCGCAGGCTCAGTAGTTGTGGCGCACGGGCTTAGTTGCTCCGTGGCATGTGGGATCTTCCCGGACAGGGGCTCGAACCCGTGTCCCCTGCATTGGCAGGCAGATTCTTAACCACTGCGCCATCAGGGAAGCCCGAGCCACCTGGTTTTCCTGTGACTCTGGAGTGGCCGGTGAGCCTAGTACCATCGAAGTGGACTTTGTGCCTGGCTAAGTGAGGTGGGGGCTGAAGTCAGACTTATAAATATTTGAGAAAATAAAGCCTCTGTATTAGTTTGTAGATGAGTAGAAATACCTCGGAGGACAGACAGGAAGCAGGTGGTCTCCAAGGAAGGGAACTGGGTGTTGGGGAGCTGGAGGGGGAATTTTCACTGTGTAGCTTTTTTTTTTTTTTTTTTTAATTTTTTTTTTTTTGTGTGTAGCTTTTTGAATGTTCTGCCATATAAATGCATCACCTATGAAAAGATCAATGCAATTAAAGTTAAAACGAAAATAAAGAAACATGACTTTTTTTCACATGCACCTTTCTGGGCGTAAGATGTGAACCAACCACACGAAGACTGGGCCTTTCAAATGCCTGCTGGAAGCGGCTACCAGAGCACGTTTAGGAAGTCCTTTCCTTTCCTTTTTTGTGTTTGCAGCACATGACCATGACACTGTGCCTTACACACAAAATGGGCGGCATTCAATCATAGTTATGGGGTGTACATAAAATCCTAGTGTCTCTCAGCTCCTCGGGGGCAGAACCCCTTAGCAGGGGGGCTCCTGCAGGAACCCGGGAGGAAACGCCTTGTGGAATGACTCTCCACACTGGTCCCCAGCCCCCGTCTGCCGGTGTGGAGCTGGGTGCTAACATCTGAGTGCAGGCAGGGAGGAGGGACAGACAACAAAGACGGACGTAGGCGAGGCGTGTGTGAGCCACTCAGGGACACAGACGCCGAAGGGCAGGTAGAAGCCGTGCAGAGCTCACCGGGCAGAGGGGGCTGGGGGAGCTGTCCGGGGTGGGAGGGCGGACACAGAGGCCTGGAGCCTGAGCCTGGGCCGTGATGCAAGGAGGGTGAGAGGGTGGTGGGCACACAGCCACGGCAAGGGCTCTGGGAGGGGCAGGATGGCCATGGGCTGCAGGAGGAGGCCCGCGTGTCCGCTCAGCTTGTCCACCTTTGGGCTGTTCAGAACTGAAGGGAAGTAGAACAACTCCACGAGGGCTGCTGGGCCACGTGAGCTGTCTGGCTGCGGCCAGAATGGCCCCTCCTCACCATTTCCTAGGAAAGGCTGGGATTCTGCCCAGGATGAGGCCTTTCCAGGACTTGTCAGCTTCCTCTTCTTGGGAAAGTCAAGTCATTTGTTGGTGGTTTGGAGAACATCCTGCTGCCTTCCATCCGCTCAGCCCTGGAGGCCCCAGCCTTCTGGCTGAGGTCCTGGAGACCATCGGACATTAGAAATCTCATGGGAGCAAGGATGCCATCTCCGGGTGGGAGCAGCTTTGAAGGGGAACGGGGACGGTGGTGGCGGCTGGGATGAGGCCGGGAAGGCCAGGGCAGAAGGAGCTTGTTTGCTTCCAACACAGCATTAGGTGTCCACGGGGCGGAGGGGACGCTTGGGCACACTGCCCAGGCTGCGTCCCTCTGGGACACATGAGTGTCCCTCCCACCCCACGCTCCCTAGACATTTGCCAAAGAACAGACTTCTTCTTCTCCTTTTTTCTTTTCTTTTATTTTTTTTGCGGGTCACAGCTAACCCTGTGGGTTGGGAAGTGTTCTGTGGGGCAGGGAGCAGGGTGGGGAGAAACGTGCAGAAGACGCGATGTGGCTTCATGACAAGGCTTTCCCTCCCACAGTTGGGAGACAGGAGGTCGAGTGGGTGGCTGGACCTGGGGTTGGGTAGGTGGGTGTTTGCAGCCATCCTGACACTGGGGGCGGCCGTGTCTCACTTTCATGTCAGCACTTATTGGCCAGAGTCAGGAACAGAGAGTTTCCTCAGCTCAACACTAGCCTGCAGCAGTGTTTAGCACGCGGCACCGTCTCTCGCCCAGGACTTTCTGGAAGCGAGTGACCTGTAAGGCCAAGGGTCCCTGGTCTCCCTGCCGGCCAGGTGGCACTCCCTCTCGCCATGGTCCGTCCCCACCTTCTCTAAGTTCCTGCAGTGCTCCTTCGGCCCGGGAGGAGCCTGAGGGGGCACAGACCTGACAGGTCTCAGTCCGTGGAGCTACTCAGCAAAGAACCTTCTGGCCGGGGGGTGACTAGGTCTCCTTGATGGGGGGACCCTGTGGCTGGTTTCAGGGTCTCTCCTGAGAGGAGGACCCACGCTGCCTTCCTTACGCAAGGTGCAGCCCGTCCTGGGGTCTCACTGAGCCTATAACAGGACCCAAAGGAGTTACGCTCCCTATTAGTAGAAACCGAGACTAAGTGGAAGCCACTTGATTTCAAAAACCAGGAATTCGAAGAAGAGAAAGAATATCTGTCCAGCCCCTGGCTCAGGGTCCAGCCTGCAGCAGGTGCCACGAAATGCCAGTGCCCGCTCTTTGTCAGTCACCAAAACGCTGCCAGAAATAAAATTCTCCCGAAGTTAGAAGCGGAGTCCACCCGGGATCTCACACTTTCTAACAACGATAGTCCATAATTGAATTATTATCGTATCTGATAATTGACTTCTCAGGGAAATGTACTTTAAAAAGTTATTTTATTTTATGTATGTTTTTTATTGAAGTATAGTTGATTTACAGTGTTGTGTTAGTTTCTGGTGTAGAGCACAGTGATTCAGTTGTACACACACGCACGTTATTTTTCAAATTCTGAGAAATGTACTTTTGAATTACTGGGGCAATTCTAACAAATTTTACCCAGATTTTCCAGAGTTTTCGGTTAACTAGATTGAATTTGTCGCAGCCTCGTGGATGGCGGATAGATGAAGTTTTGCTATGTTCCCTCAAGCAGCACAGCCCACTCATCCACTGTCTAACGGTAGAGCAGGTCAGCTGTTTCTTGCTTCTCTGTTTTAAGGGGGAAGGGGGAGAGGCCTCTTGAAAGCCCACCCCCTCCACGAAGGACCAGCCTCAACTGGTCAATCAAAGCTGGAAGTCAGTATTTTCGGCTTTGCAGGCTGCTGGTATCATCACAAGGACTCAGCTCCGCTCTGGGTGATGCATCTTCAGACCTGCAGCAAGTGCGAGGCCAGGGCTGTGGTCCAGCAAGGGGCTTCCGGTCGTGGCTGTATTGCTGTCTCCAGCTCCTAGGGAGGTGCTATTCAGTAGGAAGATAATAGGAGCCACCCATGTAATGGTACCCTTTTCAGTAGGCACTTTAAAAGCAAAAAGAAAGAAGTGGAATTAATTCTAATAGTGTAGTTTACTTAACCCAGTACATCTCGAGTATTATCATTTCAACACGTAGTCACTGAAAATGAGATATTTCACACCCTTCTCCAGCACAGTCCCCAAAACCTGGCGTGTGCTCTACAGGAAGGCACATCTCATGCTGGAGTAGCGACTACGGGTAGAATGTGTGTCCAGGGGACCATGCTGGACAGCACAGCCCAGCCTTGGAGAGGACACTTCACAATGATGTGAGGCTCATCTCTGCTGGCCGAGTCTCCCATCAGCTTTCAGCTTCTTTCCTGGTTGGAAACACATTGCTAGGGGCTTCTCCACATGGAGGGCCAAGGGGGTGTGCTGGGGTGGGGTTCTGTGTGTGTGCATGTGCGTGCGCGTATATGTGGGTACATGCCTGTGTATGCGGGTGTGTGCACGCACCTGTGTATGTATGTGCGTGCACGTATATATAATACATGCATGTGTGTGAGTGTGTATTTAGCAACCGTCTCCGTAGGAGGCAGGATTATGAGGACAAATCCCTGAGCCCAGGGAGTTACCAGGATACAAAGCGGGGTGGAAGGAATGCTCATAAAATACAACCTGAGGCGCGGTGCCTAACGGGAAGGGTGGGCAGGGCCGCGGGGCTGCAGAAGTGAGGGGGGGCACCGGACCCGGCAGCAGCTGTGTGTGCAAGTTGAGGCCGGGGCTGGGAGACCACGTTGGAGGCTCCTGGGCAACCCAGCCACCCCAGGTCTCGAGACCTCGGGGAGGAGGGGGCAGGACAGGTGTGATCAAGGGGCAGGCGCAGAGCAGGTGGGCCGGGAGGGGCAGGGCAGGGTTGGAGAGACAGGTGCATGGGGGCCGCGGTGCTTTTCCTGGAAGCAGACCATTGAGAGGATGGGGGCGGGTCTCGATCTGGCTCCGTGGAGGGTGACCCAGTTGGCACAGATGCGTGGCTTCCTCTGGACACGCACCATGTCCTTAGCTGGAGGAGGGACGGAGGCAGAGGGAAGATGCCAGTTAGGCTCCATCGGCAAAGAAGAGGGCTGGCGCCGTGGGTGGGAGGGAACTTCGCCTGAACTTCTGCTCCTCAATGATGCGACTTCGATTTAATTTAAAGGTCACGTTAGATTCCTATTAATGAATGGAGATTAATTCCTGTCTCTTTACTTAACACCCTGGCCTTTGTTATCAGGCACCTTCCTCTGACATTTTCTAAGGTCAGATGAATTTCTGAACTTTCTCAGATACTGCAAAGTCTTCTCCGGATGTGGGTGTGTTGCAATATTCCCTTTCCTCGCCTGCATCACGGTTTAATAGGATTGTGCAATTACACTGGGTAGGATTTTGTCTGAAGTCCATGCTGGGGGCGACTTCATCCACTGTGTTGTCCTTTAAGAAGTGCTGTCGGTCAGTCTGGTCAGTCCGAGAGCAAGAAGTCTCTGGGATGGTTCCCCGCCAGTGGCAAGCTGTGTGTTGGCCAGGAACCCCTGGCTTTGCTGGTCTTTTCTGAATGTGCCAAATGGGGGTGGGACGTAGACCCTGTCACCGGGTTGCCCCCTCTGCTCCATGGACAGAAGGCTGAGGCTGGTCCTTCGTGGAGGGGTGGGCTTTCAAGAGGCCTCTCCCCCTTCCCCCTTAAAACAGAGAAGCACCCAGTTTGGGGTTCTATGTAAAGGTTAATTTGGGGGAAAGCAAATGTTTCATCGTGTGACAGCCAATTCTCCTTTTCTTCTGGTAACAGCATGTGGCTGTAGAGGCAAGTCATCCCAGGTTGTTGAAGCCTGCTCCACCCTCCCATCTTTTTTTTTAAATTTTATTTTTATTTGTTGACAGTGCCACGTGGCATGTAGGATCTTAGTTCCCTGACCAGGGATCGAACCCGCACCCCCTGCAGTGGAAGCATGGAGTCTTAACCACTGGACCGCCACCCGAAAGGCTGTGGGAGGAGAAGCAGGAGGTAAGTGTCCTCTGTGTGAGGCCCTGGGGTCTGGGGCATTTGTCTCTGCCTCGTGCCTTAACCTAGTCCTCCCCTAACACTGATGGAAACCACCCTACTGGGGCCAGCGTCCCTGCCAGTTCCACAGGCCCCTGACATTCAGCTTCCTTTTCCACAGATAGCATGGTTGTTCTTTGGTTGCAAGTTGAGAGACAGCCCAGGGCTGTGAAGGCAACAAAATGGTCCTGATCAGAGGCAGCAGAACCAAGAAAGCAGAGGGCTGTCAAGGCCTGGTGGATAACCCGAATCAGTTCTCGCTGAGGAGGGTCGGGTGTGAAGAGGCCAGAGGGCCTGGGAGCGGGGAGAGGGCAGAGGTCTGGGTCTGGCAGGGAGGCAGCGGCAGGGGGTCTGGGCCTGGGGACCAGTTTGCAGCAGGTTGTGCTGGGATCCGGAGAAGAATGGAGGAAGGCAGGTGGGGCTCCGTCCATCAGTGACTGGTACCAGGCCTGGCCTGCCGGGCTTTCTCTCCCAGGACAGGGGATTGATGGTAAGGCCTAGAATTCATGATGTTTCCTGTGGGCTAGGTGCTTTACCTGTGCCACCTCCTTTAGTCACACATCCCTGTGAAGTAGGGAAATTATCTATTTTGCTCATAAGAGAAAGGCCGCTTGGCGGGGTGAATAATTAATGTGGGTCCCTTTCTTCCATGCCAAGCTGCCTCTCCAGGGACGGACCCCCAGACTGGGCGGGGTGGAGGCATGTCGGCAGCAAGATGGGTTCGTGGGTGAGTCGGAGGTGTCCCGCCAGGGGTCTCAGCTCTGGGACACCAGGTGGGACTCTTGTCGGTCCTGGCTTCTCTGGCTGGGGCTTTGGGGCTGAGCCTGGCTGGGGGGTCGCTGTCTCCTATTGACCTGGGGCTTGGGTGCAGTGGTGGGGAGCCGGCCCCATTCACCGTCTTTTGATGGAGTAGAAACTCCTCCTTTGGAACAAGGGTGCAAACTAAGAGACTGAGCAGCACTGGGACCCCTGGAGGCCTCCCCTCCCCCAGCCCGGGTTCCCCCTCCCCTCCCCCAGCCAGGGCTCCCCCTCCCCTCCCTCAACCTGGGCTCCCACTGCCCTGTTGCTCAGAACCTCCGTCTGCAGGTTCACTTTGTTCCCTGGTTCCCAGCCCTGCCCTGCATCCGGTGCCGTTGCCGGTGCCGTTGCTGAGTGCTCGGAACTCTGAGAGCAGTCCCTGCGGGTCAGCTGAAGCGGGACCACGCCCAGTGTGCGGGGCTCCTCCCCATTCTGTCCTGTCCGCCCTCCCTAAGGTGCTCATACTACTCCCCTCTGGAGGGCTCACCTCCATAGGAGTTTGGGCATCTTACTCAGACTCCCTAAGGCCTTGGACCCTGGATCAGTCATGCCAGAAGAGTCCGTCGAAAATCCCAACAGGCCCTCAGAGGGGACCGCATGTGTGAGCGCCGGATCTCTGCTAGTGGTGAGGACGGGCAGTGGAGATTTCCGGATCCTCCTCTAGCTTCAATGAAACGTCTCATCTTTTTTTTTTCTTCTTCATTTCGGCTGGAAACGTGCAAGCACGTTTGGATGGGATGAGGATGTTTAGAAGTTCCTATCACAGCTCAGCACGAGCCCTGCAATTGCCCTGCAGGTTTGAGACATTACTCTGCTCATCACCCTGTGACCTTGGACCATCTGTGACCTTGGGGACTTTCCAACCTCTGTAAGCCTTGGGTCCCTCATGTGGGGTCCGGGAGGCTCATTATCCACACCCCGCTGTTGGGTTCATGAGACCAGGTACCCGCCAGCTGCTCCCTGCCCTTGCCGACACCCCGACTCCCCATTACCCTGCCCGGGTAACTCTCCTTGGAAGTAAATGTATCAGTGTGTGTCTGCTGAGGCTGTGGAAACAAAAGACCACAGACTGGGACTCAAACAACAGAAAGGTATTGTCTCTCAGTTCTGATAAAAATTAGAGTAGAGAGAAATGAAGCAAAGAAAAGAAAAACAATGGAGAAAATCAACAAAACCAAGAGATGGTTCTTTGAAAAGGTCAACAAAATTGACAAACATTTACCTGGATTGATTAAGAAAAAGACAAGACTCAAATTACTAAAATCGAAGTTAATGTGGGGACATTACTACTGATTCTACAGGCATGGAAAGGATTATAAGAGAGTTTTATGAACATTTGTACATCAACAAATTGGATAATCTAGATGAGATGGACAAACTCTGGAAACACAAACCTACCAGGCATGAACCCAAGACACAGAACATTTGAATAGACGTATAAATAGTAAGATGATTGAGTCTGTAATCAAATCTTCCACAAAGAAAAGCTCTGCCGCATTAGGTTTACTGCTGACACTTCATATATTAAAAACTGAGTTGGTAGCTGGGGAGAGAGATTCGTGTTAGGGATTAAGAGATGAGACATCTGTGAAGGGAGGAAACAGGTCAGAAGAAACAGAAAGCCTGAATCCCAGTGTGTAGCCCCGTATCTTGTTGAATCCATCTCTCCGTCCGGGATAGGTTGGTCCAGTGAGACAGTTGCGTCTCATCTTGGTGGCCTGCTCCGCACCCTTCCTGATGCTCCCATGGTGATGACGCCACGTCCGGGCAGAGCTGACAGCTGGGCACCACCATCAGTGACTTCGATTGGCTGCTCTGCCTGGAAGAACGTCCCAGGGCACCGGGGGCGGGGGCGGAGGGTCGCCCAGCACCTCACGCCTCTGGAATGAAGACATGATGTCACCCGACCCTGCTGTTGTTGCAGAAATGTTTTCCTGCTGATAAAGGTGCTCAGTCCTGATATCAGGGAAGCATGTCATATCAAAGCAAACCCGAGAATGAACCCCTGGGTGCCCACTCTCTCCGGGGCCCCTTCTCCTAGCGGTGTCACACTGCGTGGGACACATCCGGGAACAGGGCCAGGCTTCAGGACAGAGCCCCGGGACCTCTGCTCTGTATCCCAGGCTTCCCGGTTGGTGTGTTTTGTTTTCCTAAATCTCTTGACAGTATTGGCAGAAGGTCTGCAGCCTGGAAATGGCACAGAATACACGGTGGCCCTCCTTCCCACCCTCTCTCAACCCCACAGTTACCCCTCAGCTGGAGAGTGGGGACATGTTGTCTCAATCTGCCTCAGGAGGAAGAGAAAAGCAAGGGCGGAAAACACACATGGCTTTCTTACTCCAAACACGGCCTCTGAGGGGCCCCAAGGCAGGCCAGTTAGTGCCACACAAGGCCTGCCCTCCCCCTGCCCAAGGCCCATCACCTGGTCTCCTCCCCGCTGGTCCCTCGACCCCTCCCCCATCCCCAGAGCTTCAGGCACCTCTGCCCCTGACCCTGGGCTCCGTCCCAGCCCCTCTTGGAGGATTACTTTCCTAATCACTTTCCCCTGACTTTATTTTCACACACGCCATTTTCTTAGCAGGCCTCTTTCTCTTACAAACATTTAAGAACAGATTTTAAGTAAAATGGATTTGGAATGTAACCGCACTGTGGCCCCTTCATGGGTGTTCTGACCCTTGTTCATGGTGTCAGGCATGCGGGCTGCTGACCGGTGCTTGGGGACCCCGTGGGGGCCCGATCAGGAGTCCCCCCCGCCCCAGTGCCTGCACGTATGCTACAGGGGGCTGGGCCGGGAGCGCCTGAGCGCTTCCAGAGCGCTCAGGGTTAGCAGTGCTTAGATAGTGAGCACCCGTCACCTCACCCGTCCCCCTGAGCAGGGTACCCTGCCCTCCAGGCCATCACGTCTGGCCTCTTTGTGTCTTGTACCTTTATAGCAGGCCTGGGGGGAGCAGTCACAGGCAGGCTCTGTGACGGGTGTGAGTGAGGCGGGGCGGGCCCTCGGGGCAGCACTGTTCTCTCTCTGAGATGGGGCTGTTCTGGGGCCGTGCAGTTGTTATGATTCAGAAGGACCTTCCGGTGGGGAAGACACCTCCTACTCCCGAATGGCACTGCCCCATCACCAACCCCACGTACATGTTCAGTGTCTTACTCATCTCTCCCTGATGCTTTCGTGGTTTATTGTCTGTCTGCTTGTAGATGGTCCCCCCACCTCCAGAAACATAAGTTCTGGGGAGGCAAGGACCTTGCGCTTTTCCCTTCGGCTTCCCAGTGTCCACTCTGTGCTGGGTCGTCCCTTGCCCTGGACGGCACGACCTCAGCTCAGGCACGTCTCAGGGCCAGCTTTTCGAGAAGCCACAGTCCTGCTCAGGGACAGCTCAGGGCTGCTCTGCAAGAGGCCTGCTGGTGTGACTTGTCCCCTCCGCCAAAGGTCAGCGAGGTCAGACCCGAGACCGTGGACGACGTGAGGCTGGACACTCATTGACACCTGGGTGGAACCAACAGGCCGCGACCGGTGCACAGCTGCTCCTGCTGGGCAGTCCTGCCGTTGAGTACTGAAGACACCAGCCTCCTCCACACGTCACTTGTGCCGGTCTGGGTCCCGGCTCCAAAGTGACTGCAAATCTCGGAGGACTACTCGGTCCCCTGGCCGTGGTTGCTGCCCAGGGAAGCAGGAGGTGAGCCCAGAAGGGGAGACTCCTCTCTGGGTGGGGGCAGGCCTGGCTCCAGGACCCCTGGACATCCAGATGCCGTCTACACAGGCAGGACACCTCCCTTCTGTCCCGGAGTCAGTGGCCTTGAAAGGGTTCGGGCGGCCGGAGCCTGTGGGTAGGAACTCTTCCCCAAACGTGGGCAACGGGCCACTTGAGGTAGGAGGGGAACTGGGGGAGAGGAAGCGGGCCTGATTGGAGCCCCTCGTCTGGCAGTGGCCGTGGGTGAGTTCCTGCACATTCAGGGCAGACGCAGCAGCTACGCTCACTATACCCCTGGGGGTGTTCCTGCCATCGGTCCTGCCGTCGGGTGCGGCCACCAAGCCCCCGTCTGCAGGGAGCGCCTGCCATGGTGGCTGAGTCAGGCCTGTCTCGCTCACACACCCTAACCTCTGAGGTTTGGGGGGCTGCCGGGGAGGAGAGCTTTCCAGAACAGAGCCGCGTCAGCAGCCTGGAGCTGGGCGGTGGTAAACCCATGAGCAGGCGCGCGTGTTGTGTGAAGAGATAAACCCTGGAAACACAGACAGGAATAGAACAAAGCTCAGTCCAAGCCCACTGCAGCCCAGGAAACTCACAGGAAACGAAAAAGTAGAATTTCCTTCCTATAAACAGAGTCCAAAGGAATGCGTCGGGTTTTAGAAAGTAGGGTGTCTCTGATTTCACCAACAGGAAGAAATGGTGGGGGGTAAGGGTGCGGTGGGCAGGGAAACCTTTGACACGTGTGAGCGCGATGCTACAGGATCAAAGGTCAGGAGGGCAGAGTTTACCTCTTGGCCTCATCACTCCCAGGTTGGGTGACTGGCGAGTCACTTAGCGCCTTAAAATGTAGGCGGGGCTTCTTGCCCTACCAGCCACCTGCTTTGTCTATTACGTGTCTTACCTGCTACCTGCCGTATCAGCTACCTGTCTTATTGTCTGCTCTACCTGCTACTTGTCCTACCTACCACCTGCCATATCTATCACCCTCTGTTTACTACGTGCCCTACCTGCTACCTGTCTTAACTGCTTGTTCTACCTACCGCCTGCCTTAAAAATCCTCTGTTCTCTGCTGCTCATCCCTCCCTCCCTCTTAATCCCTGGCAACCACCAATCTCTTTTCTGTCTCCATGAGTCCGCCTCATTCAGAGTGCCATAGCGTCGCAATCACAGTAGCCTTTTCAGACTGGCTTCTTTCAGTTGGAAATCTGCATTTATGGTTCCTCCATGAATTTCGTGGCTTGAGAGCTCATTTCTTTTGACCACTGAATAATGTTCCATTGTCTAAATGCATCCCAGATTACCTATCCATTTTAGACGCTCTTTAATTCCTTTCCCCCCAGCCCCCCAACCCAGACTGAGGTCTGGATCTGGTGCAAAGCTCCACCCAGCACCTTCATCTGACATTTCTCCTGGGACACCCACCCAGCGTTGGACTTTCTGCTTCTTGGATTCCAGGCTCCATTTCTTTGATTCCATGCTGTGAAGCACAAACTTCAATAGCTTTTGGGAAAGAGAAAAGGGAAGGAAATTACTGAGGTTGTGCACATTTGAAAATGTCTGTATTCTACCCTCATCCTCAATCGATTGGCTAGGTATAGAATTCTCGGTTGGAAACGATTTACTTTCAGAATTGAGAAGGTGTTGATTTCTGCTCCAGCTTCTGGAATGGTGGTGGAGCAGGGGATGCCACGTGACCCTGGTCGTGGTGTAAACCTTTACGGTATCTCCCCAGGATGTGTAGGGACCTTTGGCGTGGGTCCACATCCATCCTCCATGTCAGTCTCTCGGATGGAGCGAGCGATCCCTGGGTCTGGAAGTCCCTGTCCTGTGGCCGTGTCTGAGCCAGATCAGCAGCGCTTGTTCCACGAGTATGTGGCTGTGATGCAGCTGGCCGCTGCCCCACTCCTGGCTGAATGAGTTGGCACATTTGCGCTGTGACCGCCTGGGTCCTTGAGGAAGTTGAGTCACTTCCTGGTGCAAATCACAAACGGTCAAAAATGCTGTGCTTGCAATTGAACTTTCCACGTATTTAAAGTAATAATGGCTTCACGGGAGCCAAGACAACACCCAGGCTCTGATGACACTCAATTATGCTGACGGAGGAGCTGCTGAAAGACGGGCAGGCTGGTGGGGATCCACTCCAGGCTGGCCCAGCTCCATCCCTGCAGCCTCAGCGAGGGCTCTGGACTGAGCAGTGGAGTCAGGAACAGGCTGGCTGGGTGGAATTCTGTCAGCTGGCATTGTGGATTCATCAGTCATCAGACACCGAGGCTTCTCACAGATGGAGAGTTGCCTTGAATTCAGGCCAACCTTTGTCTCATCAGGGATGTGGTCTTTTCTCCTCTGAAGAAAGGCATTTGGTGTTTGATGGGTAACAAGGCTGCTGCTTGCCGAGAGGAATGGCGTTGGGCCGCAGCAGTGCTGTGTCCAGCATCCACCACGATGCTGGACAGGTGTCACTACCGGCCCCTCCACCGGAGCCACATCACTGCAACCCAGCAGAGATCAGACTCACGTCCGGGTCTTTTTCGACCAATCCCCCATCTCTCACCACTGGGCCACACTGTCCCCGATCCTCAGATGCAAATATATGTGCTGACATAATGAGAAAAGCTATGGGAACCTGCGAGGTGATCCTTGGGAGTGTAGCGTGCTGGGGGGACATTTCTGCAGGGAGGAAGGGCCATGTCCACGTCCGACCAAACCCCACAGCATAGAAACTGCTCCTTAGGTGTCATGGGCCACTTGAAGGTGTGCCGAGCCCGGATGAAGGGCTGGATCTGAGTCCAGGCTCCGACACTTAGTGGGGCCTCCCTGGTCAGCTGCTCTGAGCCTCAGATTTTCCATCTGTAGGTCAGGGGTGAAAATGTGGCCTAGTTAGGGTCACGGAGCTCTGTGAGAACCAAGGGGGGGAGTATGGTGTCTGCTAAGCATTTTAGAAACTGTGAAGCAGCCCTTGCTGGTGGCCACGTGGACACAAGGATGGCTGTCCCCATGGGAAGGCTGTTCACTTAGGTAGCCGGGTGCGTTTTCTGCCCATGTAAGTGACAGGACTTTTCACTTTTTTTGTTGGGAAGGAGTGACCAGCATTTCCTGGGACTGACCCTGGGACCCTTGCCTCGTGGGGAAGGGAGCAAGGCATGTCTTGGATCCCAGTGTGGAAACAAGCTTCTTCCCCTGGGAGTGGGTGTGGTGGGCATTGTGCTCTGGGCAGGAGGGAGGGCCGGGTCTGGAGGAAACAGGAGGGGCTGGGCCCATGTCCTCTCCATCGCTGCCATGTTTCACTGGTGGAAGAGACCTCTGTTTCTGTATCCACGAAATCTGTGCCCCCAGGGTCAGCAATGCCTTCCAAGTACCATCAGCGATGAGTGACAATGGGGGACCGGTGGGGGGCGCATGGACAGAGAGTGGTTTGAAGGAGCAGGCTGGAAATGTCTGGAATAAGCCTTCCAGGCTTAAACTCTCAAATTCGTTTTCCCAAGTTGTTGTTACTAATGGCAAATGCAGAATGACCTGCATAAGGTACAGGTTCCTGGGAATTTTCTGCAAAACCCTTCCCCGTGCTGGGCCTGGAGAGGACAGTCCATCACCAGGGATGGAGCACTTACTGTGCTCACCTCTTTCTAAGCATGACGAACGGCGTCTTCATTTCAAGGTGAGGAAACCAAGGTTTAGAGGGATTGAAGGGGAGCTGACAAAGTCAGACGGTAGTTGCCAAGTGGCCGGACCGAGGTTGGAAGCTGGGGGTCGGACCCAGGGTCCTCACTGTTTCAGTTTGAGCAGAGACGCCTCGGTCACCTCCCACTGAGAGCCGTGGCTCCTTTTGTGACCTTGTGCGACCTTGTGTACTGCTTTCACATCGGATCAGTCCGATGTGGCTTTCAGGCTCTCCTGGGCTGACAGCATCCCTCCAGATTCATGTCCCCACCCCCCACCGCCCCTGGAACCTCGGAACCTCTGTGACTGTGACTAAAAGAGAAGGTCACATCTCAGAGTCACTGCCCTGTAATTAGTTATGAGGGTGTCATCCCGGGGTAGGGCTGACCCTGAATCCAGTATGGCTGGTGTCCTCATAAGAAGAGACACAGAGACAGACGTGCAGAGAGAAGGAGGCTGTGGGATGATGGGGCAGAGGTTGGAGAGATGATGCCACCAGCCCAAGACCACCGGGGCAGAAGCTGGAAGAGACAGGAAGGACCCTCCCTGGAGCCTCGGAGGGGCCGTGGGAGGGAGCGTGGCCTTGGCTTGGACGTGTGGCCTCAGGACTCTGAGAGAATGATTTCTGTTGTTTTAGGCCCTATCTATCAATACATTCGTGGTGGTTTCTCACGGCAGCCCTGGGACACGAAGCCACACACTCAGCACTCTCTGGAGATGACCTGGCAGACCGCAGGCCTGTGGGGTCACGTCGGATGGACTCTTTCCTTCCAGCGACACCTGCCTTTGGCCGTGGTTGCTGCCTGGCTGCCTTTCCTGCGAGGCTGGGAGGGTGAGGCCTTCCGTCCCTTCCTCGGAAGGGAGGGAGCTTCCTGGACCCGGTGTCAGAGGCTCTGCGCATCACCCCGGGGGGCCCGCGTGCGGCCTTAGAGGAGCACAGCTGGGACCAGCCTCGCAGCCGCTGCTCCCAAGGGCGCCACCTTCTTCAGACAGGCGGCAGGGGGAGGTCTGTGAGCCTGTTCCCTGAGGGACTCCAGGTCCCTGGATCCCACTCAACCCATCCCAGGCCCGGTGGGAGCCAGGTCACCAGCATGATTTAATATCTGAGGGCAACCCGTGCCACCTCCAGGCCCCGAGTCCATTCTGAACTCCGTAGAACGCCCCAATCTGGCTTCTCTGATGTTTCCTCCTGACTACTTGCTGGGGAGAACTCCACAGAGGTTTAGTGCCTTCTCATCAGAGAACTTGGGGTCACGTGACACCCCCTGACTGTGTTGGTGTGTCAAGTGACCAGGCTTCCCCTTCCACACAGAGTCCAGTTCAGCCTCAACAGGGAGAAGGGGGCCATCACCGCCCCCCACCCCCCAGGGAAATATCTGCAAGTATTATCCTGTCCTCCTACTTTAAATTGCACCACCCTTCTCCCCTCCCCTTTCCTGTTTGCTTATTTTACCCCAAGGGCTTAGCATTCACAGATGGCTGCTGAGTTGAGGTTCCCTGTGTCTCCCCACTGGAATCAGCTCCGGGGGTGGGGCTGGGAGGGGGAGCTGGGTGTGTGACCTGGGCAGCCTGTGAAGTGTTTCTGGGGTCACGTTGAAAAACTGGGGTGATAAGACTGTGATTTTAGTGGCTTGTGAAGGATGAATGAGAAAGTAAGGAACGGGTTTCGAACCAGTGGGTGTTGGAGCACTTCTTCAAAGGTTCTTTTTCTTTAGGGCAAAGCTGATTTAGTCTTATGTCTCATAATATACTGATTCCCCTCAAAGGAGGTATTTCCTTCCCTCCCTCTCTCCCTCCCTCCCTCCCTCCCCGATGTCTCTCTCTTCCATCCAGTCCACGCTCCCTGCCAGCCCACTGTTCTCCGCGCAGGGTCTGGGCAGCGTGCAGATCGGAGCCCCAGCCCTCCTGCACCTTTGTCCTGCCACCTGCTCTCAGATCCCAGCCTTCCTTTCAGCTTTCTCTCGTCGCCCACATGAAATTAACGTTACCTTCTTGGCATAAGGTTATTTTCAGACCCTCCCTTCATGAGGCCTTGTCGCCCCTGGAGACAGATTCTAAAACTACCAGAGACCATGCAGAGAAAGGGCTGCCCTCAACCCCCCCCCCCCCCCCCCCCGCTTGCATTTTCTCTTCTCCAAGGTACGCTTCCTGCTGCTTCAAGCCCTCCCCCATCCACTGCTAAGTTCCTGTTAAATACTGTCCAGTTGGTTTGGCCCATCCTTTTAGTCTGTTGAGACTCACGTGGTACTGATTCTGTTCACAGACCTGTTACCTTTTATTCCCAGTTACAGTAGGTCAACCACCTCATCCAAACACCATATACATGTTTTATGAGATGAGACCTTCAAAGAGCAACCTTTCTTGGGACATTCAGAATAGAATTTATTTAGCAAAATGTTAGACATCTATTCATGGTAAAAAGCAAGGCTCCTTTGCCGACACAGTGTCTGTTTTTGCAGAGAATGGAATTTAGCAAGAAACAAATAGATCAGCTAAAAACTATCCCCCCTGACTACCAATTCAGGATGGAATAGGAAAGAGCAATGCCTCAGTGAGGATTTTTATTATCTCAGATTATGTTTCTCTCACTTTCAGTCCTCGAAACACATCACATTACTGGATCCATTCTCTACACATCCTCACAGAGTTGCACCTCGATCGCATAGCTGTTGCCCAGTGAATAACACGTCCCTTCCCTTCGATCAGTAGCTATTCCCCTGGGCACGCTCTACTAGCAAATATAGAAGTTGTCAGAAATTCAAATACAACATTGGTGATGAGAAACTGATGGCTCTGCAACGTCCTAACACCCTGCACACACCGTGAAGACGAGTCAGGTGCCCTGTGTGGACAGTCACGATGCCCCCAAGGCGGGGTCATTCATTGACCTAGTGACCGAGGAGTGACCAGGGCAAGCCAGACACGGCACCCTAGGCCCTTTTGAAAGTTTTGAGCGGGCTAGAAGGATGTCCCAGGTGACAAAAATAAGCCCTCTAGGCCCAAGAAGACAGAAGGAACCATCCGAGTTTAGTGCTCCCTTGTCTGGCCCACTGTGACCCTCAGAAGCTTCATACCTCCTCAAAGCAGCTGGGAAGGATTCTCAAATACACAGATGACAAGTCAGAGCCACAGAAGACAGGCATTGGACTCAACAAATGGAAATGACACTCGAGAAGACACAGCACACAGAATGTGATTTCAGCACAGGTACGAAGTGGTACCAGTGATAACCCCGTATGAGGAAGCAGCTTTCCAATTAAGGGGGGAGTTTTGGTATATTCAATAATGATACTTGGATTCAATTATGATACTTGGATATAACTAATTGGATATAATTAGATTCCTTTTTAATATCATTAGTATTTGTAGAATGTATTTTTGAGAAAGAAGTAAATATAAAAACCAATCTGTAGTTGGTGAGTAATAAGGCAAAATCTACAAAATTATTATAAAAAATTGAAAGTTTGGATTACATAAAAATAATTTTCAAAATCTTCTCTATAGTAAAAGGCATCATAAGCAAAGTTTTAAGGCACAGGAAAAACCTGGGAGAAAAACATCATACATATTATATATGTATCATATATATCATATAAAGATTTAATACCAGACCATAGAAAGAAGTTCTAAAACCATTTTAAAAGGGTAACAGCGTGGAGGCCAGGATATGACCAGGTTATTCAGAGGAAGCTCACCGGCCAATGTAAACATCACCACTATTCAGGGAAATCCAAACTAAAACAACCATGAGATAATACTTTTCACCTATCAGGCTGGCAAACATTAAGATGTGTGTGATGATTTCAAATGTTAGCAGAGGTGGGAAAACAGCTGTTCTGATTTGGGGAGAGTGAATCCGCAAATCCGTGCATCTATTTTGAGAACAATTTGATGTATTTATTAAAATAAAGAATAAGCACGGATTTTGACTCAGCGATTCCGCTGCTCCGTGCCACTCTAGAGAAACAAGTGCACATTGGAGGTGGAGGAAGATGTTCAGGGCGGTGTTGTCACCAGACAGGAGCTCAGGTCGCAGGGGCTGAATGGGGGGGCTGGTTCGTGGGGAGGGGACTCACGGGGAGGGACTCTCTGTATTTTCACATTGCTTGAGTCTTCTGTAATGTATTCAGGTACTGATTTAAACCAATAAATTGCTAGGTGAGAAAAATAGATTACAGAATAAACTTGTTTTTGAGCAAAAATTATGCGTGGACATATGTATAATACATATGGGAAAGAAAACATCAAAACATTAGTGGTGCACAGTGGGATCGTAGATAATTTGAGACACTTTTTGGTTTCACTTCTCTTCATTTCCTGATTTTTCTACAAAAGCATAGATTTCCTCTGTAATATATTTTTAAAAGAGGCCGCTGCCTGCGAACCACCAGCACCCTGTGCTGATCTCCGAGCACCGTGAGCCTTGGGAGTGGCCGCCTTCTAGGCAGATGTCAAGCTGGCCCATTGGGAGGGGCTGGGGCCAGGCAAGAGGGGGAGTGTCATGGGCTATGGGGACCTGTGGGATGTCCAGACCCCACATCCCTGACTGGAGGTGCCCTGTCTCCCCTGAGGTCAGGGCACCCCTCTCACCCCCTCGCCATGAGCCTGGGGGCTGGGTGGCGACCACGTGCCTGTGCGTTACCCAGACCCCCTGCAGATTCTGCCATTTGCTTGGACTGTCCATGTGGTTTGAGCAGGTCTTAAATAGAGCAAGCCAGACGCATTACTCCAGGGTGGACCGTCCTGAGATTGACAGGACCCAGGCGGACATGGCAGTGCACAGGGTACCACGACCACCCCTGCTGCCCCCTGTGGACAGTTTGAGCCAGGAGGTCATCGCCCCCTCACTCATTCCCCTGCCTCCTGCGGTCATTGCAGGGGGCCTGGAGGTTCTGTGTGTGGAAGCCTCTCAGACGGGGCTGGGACAAAGCAGAGCTGGACGGTCGTGTTTAAAAGGCACTGAGTGACCCACAGGCTGCAGTGAGAAGGAACAGTTTCCACGACCAGTAGGTCCCTTGCTGGGAGTCTGGACAAAGCTGTATGAGGAGCTTTGGCTACTCCAAGGGGACCTGGGGCCCGAGTCCAGAGTGAGGGCCCTGGACTCGGCTGCGGTTCCAAGTGGCATCCACTTTCTCGAAACCTGAACCTTCCCTGGGCATCCGTAGCCTGCCAGGCCGGGGTCACAGTCACGCCCCCTGAGGAGGAACTGGCCCAGGAATCTGCTCTTGCTTCACTGGCCGGGACTGGAGGAAACACAGGTCACCGGGCTCCAGATTTCCCAGGGATCAAATCCACCACGAAAGTCCTGATAAAAGGACACGTTGCTTTGGGGTCTTGACTAAATTATAGGTATTATGACTTGAGACCCCCAAGTCCCGTAGGGTCCCCATGCAGGCGGGCTGTGTTAGAAATATTGGTGGTAGGACAAGATTTCTGCTTTTGTTTCCAGGCTCAAGGAGATTTCCTGAAAACCAGAACCTCGCTCCAGGTGTCTGGTCGGGACACGAGGCTTGTGTCACTGTGCATCCTTCTGCATCACGAGAAGCGCTGACCGTCACTGAGAATCCAGTGGTTCCGGTGACTGAGGAAACAAAACCCTTTGCAACGCAAACTGTAGAGAGAAAATGTTTCTCATGAGCATTGGAGCAAATTGGGGAAAAGGGTGTACATGGGTCGCGGTGAACGTGGCGGATTGCACCAAGTGTCGCTCGTGCAGCGGCAGCTGTCAGCGGGAGAGGGACATCGCAGAGTCAGCAGATCCTTCTCAAAACATGGAGGCAGAACGTCCTGCGGGTGGACCAAAAGCCACCTCCGTAGTCCTCTTCCAAAAGGTGGAGCCCAAATTCCAGACCGAGCTGAAGGTCCTGACCCTGGGACTGATTTTGCAAACAACAGCTAAACTGACTCAGGGTGAACGCGGGGCAGCAGGCAGGGGAGCAGGGTTGAAGGGTCCTGGCGGAGCTCCAGCGCGAGTGATGGTTGAAAGGACCCGCCCTGCCTAGACGCCTCGGGGAAAGTCGTCTGGCCCCTCAAGCCACGAGGCAGCCACAAGAGTGCCCCCGCTGCTCCCGCCCCAGCCACTGGGCCACGTACCAAGCCCCGCCCCCTCCCCCAGGGCCCTGGATAACCGGTAATTCTGTTACGCGGGAGCCCCTGCGCGGGTCCTCCGCCACCGTCCACTCTCCTCGGAGTGTGGGAACATTCCTCATTCTCATATTCATCTTTTCGAAAAGATTCCTTTCCTCCAATTCTTCGTGAGCAGTGACCCCCCAAACCAATGGCATAACAGCATGGTGCCGGGGTCACGGGCAAGGGCCTCTGTCTCTGGACTGTAAAGTAGGGGTCGCGGCCCATGTCTCAGACGTGCTACTGTTAATGTCACTTATTTTAGAAATTCTCCTTATATACATTGTTGGACAAATTCCACTGTCTTTCATTGGATTAATTCAAAGCCTGTTAGGATTTGGGGAGGACGCTGGGTCTCCATAAAGACAAGGCGGCGTGGCCAACTGGTGGTCTGCTGCAGTCTGGTTCTGCCACCTGTGACCTGGGCGGGGGCTGGACAGGGGGCAGTGGGCACACATCGAGGGCAGGATGGAGAATGGGGACTGTGGGCGTCTCCCCAGGACCTAAGGCTGACCACTGAGGGGCCAGCGGGCAAGGGGGATGCCCCACCAACTCATACTAGCAGTGACCACAGGCATTCAGAGAAATCAGTTGCCGCCCTCCCTCCCACGGGGCCATCTCGGTGCCCGTCCCTGAGCCGGACACCATGGGCAGGTGTGGGGTCTGGTCTCGGTGAGGGGCGCGCTGCCTGGGAGCCCGGTGGGAGATTCTGCAGAAGTCTGGCAAGACAGTGGCTCGGGCTGGGACTGAGGGACAGGGAATGTGAGCGGGTCGGGGACATATTTAGGCTGAGAATTGAGGCCTTGGGGCTGATTGAGGGGGGGGAGGTGGCAGCGATGGGGAAGTGGGTGACTGTCTTTGTGAAGAGACGGCTCAGCCCCCCTGCCTTCCTGGCCTCCCAGACGTGGGTGGTTTATGCCTCCGGGTAACTTGGCTATTGCTTCACCCCGAACAATTCCATGGAGCATAAAAATCTTATTTTTTGAAAGTTGTAAACAATGACACAGTCTAAATGGTCAATGCCAAGTTCAACATAATAAAGACTCAAAAACATCAGAATTCCAGCTTCCATGGAGGTGCATTCTAAGAGAAAGATGCATTCTGGCCGTTCTCTTTGATCCTCAAGTGAGAGCCCATGTCCTGTGTTTATCGTCACTGTTGGTACAGACTGGCCTGATTCTACATAAATTTAACGTAATGGTCTCTTGGTCATGAGGCTCGTCTTCCACCTGTAGCTCTGCGGCTGAGAGCACTGTGCTTTGTTTTCACAGAAGCATTGCAGCGCTACAGGGGGAAATGAGGCCAAGCTGTGCCCCGGAGGGCTTCCTTGGTGCCACAGGGAGGGAAACCCTGTGTTCCCATGTCAGTTATCATAAGGAAAAGGGCAGAAGTGAAGTGTGAGGGGAGGGTGGGGATGAGAGGGAGGCGCCATGTGGACACCTGGGGCGAGCACTTAGGCTTGGGGGAATGGCAGGTGCAAAGGCCCTGGGGCAGGGAGAACAGCTGATGAGGTCACTGGGCTGGGGGTAGAGGCACAATGCAAATTAAAATGAGATACAAGTTCACTCCTGGCAAAGCGACAAAAGTTAAAGGTCCAAGAATCCAAGTCTTGGGGACCAGGTGGGGAACTGGGAATTCTCAGACTCCATTGATGGGAATAGAAACGGGCCCGGCTGGAAGGCAGGGGCGATCGCAGGTGAGAACTGGGGCTACAGCTGCCGAGGTGGTGAATGGGGCGTTCCAGGGCCCGCACCACGGCCCAGCCCTCTATCCCATGGCTGCCCCAGCCAGGCCCCTAAGCCCCCCATCCATCCATCCTACTCGTCTCCCAGATGGAGCTCAACCCAGCCTGAAGGGGACCAGGGGACAGGGATGTAGGCGCACGTGGTCGCTCGGACAGCAGGCCACAGCAGTGGTTTCCAGTCCCGTACAGCCTGGGCATGGATTCCAAGGGCTTCACTGGGTCTGTGGATGTGGAGAAGGGGGTGGAGGAGTACGGAACTTAGAAGAGCAGAAACAGGACAGACCTCGGGACCCTGGGTGAAGGAGGGGGCACCAACACATTCTGAACAAGAACCCCGGATGTGGGACCAATGGGCACCAAGGCTGAGACCAGATGGCCAGGCCCGACATTGAGCCCACCCCGCTGTCTGTGTGGTCCTGGGCAGCTTCCTTCTGACGTCCGTGTCCCAGTTTTCTCCTCCAAACGATGGGATGACAGCAGCGGCCTCAGCCTTTGTGGGGACCAGTGAGGCGCCCCACACAGGAGCCAGGAGAGGCCTCGCTGTTGGAACTGATGCTTCAGCTTCAGCCGCTGTAGCCGAGTGGACAGCGAACGACCAGCCTGACCACAGAGGGGTGGGTGGTGTCTATGGGGAGAGCCTGCACCTTTTCCCTCTCTTCCTTCTCTTCCTCCTACAGGGCTGGTCCTCTCATACTCACAGCCCTCGTGGAGGCATATCGTGATGTCAGCTCCAAGAACCGTTCTGGGCGTTTAGAACAGGGGTCAGCAGCCTATGACCCTTGGCACAAATGTGGTGCCACCTGGCTGTGCACAGCCAGGGGTTTTGTTACTGGCCAGACCCGAAACCAAACTCAGGCTGCCTGTCGCTCAAAAGTCAATGCTCTAGAGACAAGGGCTGGTAGAAAAAGAAGGATGTTTTATCCAGGAAGCCGGAAACCTGGGGAGATGGCGGACTAGCATCCCCCAAACTGTCTCCCCTTCGTCAGTTAGAGGGAAAGGGGTTTTATAGGGAAAAACCGGGACATTTCAGGGGTATATGGCGGGGGCTACGTGCAAAACAGCACGCCAAGCTCTGCAATCATCTTGATCGTCACCTTGGTCGTGTGGTGGTCTGGTCAGTGTCATCTTGATTGTTTTCAGCCCAGTTAATCTTCAGTTCCAGGGTCGGTTTTTTCTCGTTTCCTTGAGACCACTTCTCAGAATTATGCCGGTCACAAACTCAGGGCTGCACGGGATGGGGCAGCTGGTGTCATGGCTGCAGTCTGGTCATCATGAAGTTAGCTTTTTCCTCTGGTGGCGGTTATAGTATCTGCAAAACAGTTTAGGAATGTGTCTCGATACTGTTATCTGTGTCCTTCAGGGAGGAACTGGGAGTCCTGTGATTCTATCGTCCTGATTATGAACTGCTTGGGCCTGCTCTTCTGTGACTCAGGGGAGGCCTGGGAGACTTCAACTTTCCTACAAATGAGAGGCAGGCAGAAGACATGGGGGCGGGAGCTGTCCCGGGGAAGGTCCCACAGGGTCCTGCTTGATTACAGTTTTTACATTTTTAGTTGTTTTTTTTTTTTTGGCCATGTCATGCAGCTTGTGGGATCTTAGTTCCCTGGCCAGAGATTGTACTTGACCCCCGGCAGTGGAAGCGCGGAGTCCTAACTACTGGACTGCCAGGGAATTCCCAGTTTTTACATTTTTAGGTGGTTGGGAAAAAAACCAAGAGGATATCAGCATTGCATGACATGGGAAAATTCAGAGTCCGGTGCCCAGAAACCCCGTTCGCTTGGCACACAGATGCCCACCTGCTCGTGTTTGCCTGTGTCTGTGTTCACGCCTCGACTGCTGGTGACCAGCGTGACAGAGACTGAATGGCTCTCGAAGGCTGACCACTTAAGGCTGCTCCTTGCAGAAGGCGACCGTGGCCGACAGGACTGCCCGGCAAGGAAGCCAGGTCAGCCCGAGGGTCAGCAAGGGCGCGGCCACCTTCTGTGCCTGCTTCACCAGCAGGGACCTCCTGACCTAATTGGTCGTTCCTTTTTACTGCCGTGATAGCCGGTCTGGAAGCCAAGGGTGGACGGCGCCCAAGAGAAGCTTGGGGATGCGGGGACAAGGCACCTGGAGTGACGTGGGCAGCTCGTGGTCAGAGATCCCAGGTCTGGTGGCCCAACAGCAGTGACAATGCCTCCCTGCTGTCCCAGCCTCTGGGAATGTTCACCCACAGCTCCCGGGACCATTTGGGAAAAGCTTAACTCAGGGAGGTCTTTCCAACAAGCAGGTTGGCCATGTGCATCTTGAGTTCATCATGGGTCCAATTTTAGGCATTTTTCTCATTACTTTCACAAAAACCTCAGAGTCAAGAAAAATCATGCGGTCCTACGGTGGTCAGTGAGCTGAATGGGTGACCGAGTGGCCCTGAATGGCAAGAGCCTGGGCCGTGGATGGGTGTCCGGAGTCCTCCAGCTCTGATGAGGACACCCCCTAGGATTGGCCAGGCCCAGGAGCGTCAGGCATGGGGGCTCCAGTTCCGCCAATCCACCCTCATGCTCCCTTCGGACACCAGGTCAACCCGACCTTCTGCCTCTGAGCCGTGACCCACGGACCCAACTCATGGGATCCACTTCCTACCAGGTTGGTGGAAAGAGCCGGGGGTGGGGCGCTAATGCACATGAACGTGAATGCTGAAACATCCCCATGTGCTTTAGAAGATGCTTGTTGACCTAAAGGATCTTTTCAAGGTGAAGTGGGGTCAGCAGTGCTGTTTTTTTTTGTTGTTGTTTTCGGTACGCGGGCCTCTCACTGTTGCGGCCTCTCCCGTTGCGGAGCACAGGCTCCGGACGCGCAGGCTCAGCGGCCATGGCTCACGGGCCCAGCCGCTCTGCGGCATGTGGGATGCTCCCGGACCGGGGCACGAACCCGTGTTCCCTGCATCGGCAGGCGGACTCTCAACCACTGCGCCACCAGGGAAGCCCAGCAGTGCTATTTTTATGCTCACTTCTATTTGTTTATTTATGTACTTATTTGCTATGAAGTATTTCAAACATACAGAAAAGTACCTCAAACTATTTACAGATGACGATTTGTGCTTTTTCGCTGTGGTAAAATATACAGAATGTACCATTTAGGCATTTTTGCATTTCTAAGAGTGCAGTTCTCTGGCAGTAAGCACATTCACGTTGCTGTGCGACCATCTCCACCGTCCATCCCCAGACCTTTTTCATCTTCCCCAAAACTCTGTCCCCATCAAACAATAACTCCACATTCTCTCCTCAGCACCATTTGGTTTTAAAGATTTAACCTCGTTGAAAATACCCAGCTAACACGTTGACTTTAACCACTGTCTAGGGGGCCACTGTATGAATATATCGCAGTTGATCTATTTTGAAACTGGTGGATGTTTAGGTCATTTTAGTTTTTACTTGCTGCAAACAGTGTTTTTAAAAATACAGGAATGGGGCTTCCCTGGTGGTGCAGTGGTTGAGAGTCCGCCTGCCGATGCAGGGGACACGGGTTCGTGCCCCGGTCCGGGAAGATCCCACATGCTGCGGAGCGGCTGGGCCCGTGAGCCATGGCCGCTGAGCCTGTGCATCTGGAGCCTGTGCTCCGCAGCGGGAGAGGCCACAGCAGTGAGAGGCCCGCGTACCGGAAAAAAAAAAAAAAATACAGGAATGATCACATTATCATCTGTACAGATGCTTGGAGATCCTAGGTGAGACATTAAAATAGGGAAACAACGAGAGGGAGGGTAAGGACGGGAAGGTAGGTCAGTCACAGCGGGCTTAAATATAAGACGGCATCCTTCCAGCAGCTCTGAGCGTGGGCTGTGCTGGCGCAGGTTGCTGGCCCCCTGGCCAAGGCTGACCACAGAAGCAGGTGCATTAAGGCTTGATGCGGCAGCACCATAGCTCCTGGTTTCACCCACATGGACTCTTTCTACACAATAAACGTCCCTGGTTTAGGGGATAAATAAGGTTTGTTGTTAGAAGAAAATGAATTGAAGTGGGACTTGGCTTTTGCCCAAAGCGACCTGAGGCAAGAAAGTGGTTCCTCACAAGTTGTGCTAATGTCCTCTGAGTCACCTTGGACAATGGCTTCCCCAGAGGGGAGCAGAGATCTGAAGGAAACACTCCCAGGACTAGTTATTGGCTCCTGGCAGAATTTATCCTGAGGATCACTTAACTGACCCACATTTATCTGGAAAAATGAAGGGGGTGAATTTTCTTCCTGATTCCAGGCAGTGTTTCAGGTGGGGAGCATGTACGTTCCTGGGGGGGAGCACATAAGGTATGGGGGAGGCAGGATGGCATAATGAGAGGATGATTTCATAGGCAGACAGCCATGGGTGATTGGCGATGGGTTGGAATTCTGGAATCGTCACAGCTGTGTGTCTGTAAGGGGGGAACCCATGTTCCCGAAGCTGTAGTTTCTGCATTGGTTGAGTTGGTATCAATAGGACCCACCCAAAGAATTTGTCTGAAGGAATAAATGAGATGACATTTTGAGAAGAAAAGGAACCAACAGGCAGCGTGGAACACATGCCACATACATAGTCATGGTCATCATAATAATAGTAAGACTAGTAACAGCGAAGATGGTGGAGAGCTCGTCACTTCCTTCCCAGCGTGTGGATGGGAATCTTAGGTCTCGGCCACGCTCTTTCTTCCTCGGGGAGGGCAGGCATTCTCTCGGTGGGCCACAGACTGGCAGCCACCCCTTGGACGTTGTCTGTGGGCTGCTCCCCAGGGATCCGGCTGGCAGGGCTTTACAACTTTACAAGGTGGCCATCTTTCGCTCAACGTCTTGAAGAAACCTTCTGACGTCAGCCTTATGGGCACGTGTAGAGGACGCTGGGGGAGGCAGCACTGCCCCACAAGCTCAGAAGCACCACATCCTGCTCTGTGTCCGCACTGACCCCGTTGGCAAAGTCTGGCTCCCCTGGCATTCCAACCCACGGAGCTCTCTAACTGGCTCAGGGACCCTGGACTGACCAGGCTAACAGAGAACACGGGAGACCCGCTGATGAGCAGGGTGGACAGTTCCAACTCCCTCTAAAATACCAGTTTTGAACCCACCTCCTGCAGGGAACTCTCTCTGATAAATGTTGGTGGTGCTGTCTTTTCATTTCCCTAACTTTTCATGTACTTTTCTACTTGACACATTATTAGCAACTTAGTGTCTGTGCTGGGACTTAATTACACTTCGTGACTTAATGGTGCATCGGGTCACCTGTGGTAATGTCACTGTGACAGAGTCTGTTGCTGCTGTGGCCAAATCTCCTCACCATTAACTTGTCAGGGCACATCGTCTCCAGCTGCCTGTCTGGACATTTCTTTGTCTGAGGACTTTCTCTGGTCACCTGATGCAGCTTTGTTGCCCATGGCAGGCTGGAAGTGCCAGGGAATTAAAAGCCCGGGAGGGCTTTCGACCCAGGGCTGGAGGAAGGGGTGGGTGTGTTAATACCCCAGCTCTCTCGTCTCAGGGCCGTTGCAGGGCGTGCTCTACACTGTCTCCCCACAAAGGCTGCACTGCAGTTGCCCACATGGTATCTTGCTTGATGGGCCACTTTTATTTGCTGCCTTCCCTTCTTTGGATCAATTTCTCAGTCCCCTACCTGAGTTCCTGGGCTCACCTTCCAAATAAACTCCTTAATCCAGAACCAGCTTCTGGAAGAACTCACCTAAGATGCCTTCTGAATTCTTCCATGATCAGCGGGATAATTGATGGAATGTCACGACTAGGTACCAGCACCATCCTGGCCAAACACGACCCTACCCTCTCATCCCCTTTTTTGTTCTGAACAATGACTTCATATCGTAAGGCAAATGGTAAGATTTGGACTGAGTGGGAAGTCGGCTGTCCAGCCCCCGAGGTGTCCTGGAAACACAGCCCGGCAACTGTCACCCCCGTCTCTGCTTTCTCTCCATTGTCCTGCATCCTCAGTTCTATTTGTTCAGGCCCCGTAGTCCCCACTACCTGGTATAGTTTATCTGGAACAGTGTCTCTCATAAGTTTTCCTGGAATCCTCCTCTGCCTGGGAGACCCTTGGGGGGTGGGTATTTCAGGCTTGCAGAAAGGTTTAACACCGAAATAATGGTTCACAGTCTTTCTCCGTGGGACTTACCTGCAGGTCAATCACCTGGCATTATCCCTGACCATATCACACGGCAAGGTCTCTGCTACCTGAGCTGCTGGGTGAAAGCTGTGGATGGGTTTGACTTGTTAGTCAACTGCATTTCACATTCTCTTAACTGAATTTACGTATTTAGTCATTAAGGATTTTAAAAAGTTGACTGGTAAAAATATTGCTCTCAAGGGTATTATAGGGACAATTGATGGAAATTAAATATTGATTATGCTTTAGGTAATAGAATTGCATCAATGAAAACTTTTCTGCTTTTGATAGTAACTTTATAGGTACGTAAGAAATTGTCCTTGTTTTTAGGAACTACACACTGAAATTAGCAGTAAATTAGAGGACAGTTTCTCCTAATAACTCTCAAACTCAGAAAAAATATAAATTCATATATATATATATCCCTATATGTATCAGAGAGAGAATGATTAAGGAAATGGGGCAATATATAATTAACCGGTGAATCTGGGTGAAAGGTGAAGAGGAGTTCCTTGTACTACTCTTGAAACTTTTTTTTAAGTTTGAAATTATTTCAAAGTAAAAATTACAAAAAAGAAGTGTGCTGTGGAGAAGACTACAGCCAGAGGACCGGCTGCAGCACACGGGGAGCAAGTAGGGTCCTGCCACTTATCTTTCAATCACGACCTCCGTCTTGTCCTATTTGCCTTAATGTCTTAAAGGCGGGAAGGACTTAGAGACAAGTGGGGGAGTGACAGAGTTCCTTCCTCCCCCGGGGGCCAAGGCCGGCACCGGCCTGTACCGCGCTGCCCTTCCCCTCCTGCCACACGGTGGTGCTGTTGCAGGCAGCACGTCCACCTGCAGTTGTGCGGAGTGGGGCCCCGAGCTGCCTGACACCTGCTGGGCTCCTTGGACTTGGAGGGAAGGCTGACCTGTGGCTATGAGGTGCCGTGGGGGTGGCTGATGTCCCCGGGGACGTGACAGGACTTCTTGATGTTGGCATAGCTCTGGCCTCGATGGGGGCTGGGTTTGGTTGGGAGGAAGGACTGGGGAGGGCAGGCAGGTGGGCGCGCCTGGGTGGGCAGGGGCGTGGGTGTGCAATGCACTCAGAGCACATAATAGTTAGAAGTGGAGAGTTCTCACGGAGTGTTTGGTAGTTTGGTACCAGGGTGGTGCTGCCTGCCTGTGTGTGAGCAGAGCCCAGGGTGGGTGCTTGATGAGTACGCAGGGAATTACAGATTCCGCAGCGGTTAGACATCTACTGCTGCAGAAAGGGTTGAAGCCCTGCATCCGTCCTGTATCTAGAGCTCTGCAATTTGACTTTGCAGTTCACTTGTTTCCTCTTGAAGCTGAACTGACTTGCTTTGGCCGATAGAACAGGCAGAAGTGATGCTGGACCGGTTCTGAGATGAGGCCCCCAGAGGCCTCCCATGTTCCCACACTCCCTGTCTGAATGCTGACCAGCCATGTAAACAGGTCCACCCTGGCCTTCTGGAGGGTGAGAGGCTATTATGGCAGAGATGAGCTGTCCAGGCTCAGGCCCTCTGGGCCAGCCAGCCCCTAGCTGAGCCAGCGGCTCACCCAGACAGGAGGGGGCCCAGCTGGGATCAGATAACTGCCCCGGTGAACTTGGCCAGATGGTGAGAAGAGCACACCCTGTTGTTCTGAGCCACTGTGGGCTCTGAATCATGTACCTCACCACCACCCCCCACCAACCCTGGGCCAAAAAAAAGATGTCCACCTCCTAATCCCTGGAACCTGCGAATACATTACCTTCCACAAAAGGAGAAGGATCTTGAGATGGGAGATCATGCTGGATCATCGAGGTGAACATGATGTAATCAGAAGGGCCGTTTTAAGAGGGATAGAGGAAGGTCAGACAGAGAGGAGGAGATGTGATAACAATGACAACAGACATGGAAACTGGAGGGATGCAGCCACAGCGAGGAACGTCAGGCACTTGTAGAATCTGGAAGAGGTGAGGAATGCATTGTGCCCGGAGCCCCCAGAAGGAACCAGCCCCAGGTGATGCCTGGATGTTAACCCTATAACAACTCATCTTGGACTTCTGACTTCCAGAATTGAAAGAGAATAAATTTGTGCTATTTTAACCATTAAATCTCTGGTCATTTGTTACGGCAGCAATAGGGAGCTTATACAGCCTCCAAACTTTGGGGCAGTTTGTTATGCGGCAAAAGCTAACGGATACATGTACATTCTCATACTCTTGTAGATGCTTTACAATGAGAAAGAGAGGAGAGGGATGGTACTGACCTGGGTGGGAAGGGGGTGCACCGAGAGGCACCAAAAAGTAATGTTTCCCAGACATTCTGATGAAAGCGTTTTACAAGACACTTTTTTTTTAATTACCTAAATGACCATCTTGAAGTCATTCATTTACTTGTGAATTGATTAATTAACAAGCACTTACACACCATGTCCTGGGGTGGGAAGTGAGACATTCTCTGTGCCCTCATGGAAATCGCTGTTGCCTCGGCCAGGGCAACTCCTGCAAGAGCTGCCCGGCTTGACCATGTGCAGGGCTTTCCACATAAGGGCTTCGGCCAAGTTTCCCGAGGGACCTGGCACCCCTCTGCACAATTCCAGGTGCCCACCCCACAGACCTCCCTGGCCACCTGGCTGGCGAACTTCTCTCTCATTTACTTCTGACAAACAAGCCGGTCTCAAGTTTATAGCCACGTCTTCCTCCCAGCTGGGCCTCCATCTTTCCCCTTTGGCTAGGCATACTTGTGGATAACTGCTGGGAAAGCGACCCTCTCAAAGGCCTCCAGGACCCCCAGGCTGCCCTTGCTCCCTCAGGGAAGGCTTGGGAGTCTATGTTAGGCTTGGACCCAGAATCCCTTCATGCTATCTGGGGAATTCTCTACTTGCATCAGGAGCAAAGTGCTATGAGAACAAGGGTGTGGGCCCTGCCAACAGCCTGTCGGGTCACTGTTTTAGGAGGAATGGGCGGATTGGGCGCTGGCACAGAGGGGGCTGGGGGGACCAGGGAGAGGCCTTGGCATGGAGTGTGAGGGAGGGCGTGGAGTGGGGGGCTCCGGGGAAGCTCTGGTGCAGATTCTGCAGTTAGAATCTGCAGACACAGACGCCGACTCATGACCTTGTCGCAAGTCACGGAGAGAGAGGTGGGAAAGGACAGCAGAGGGGGGACGAGGACGGAGTCTGCGGGATGACAACTGAGGCCTCCTTTCGATTCAGCACAAGGGCGAAGGTGACCAGTGGGGAGGGAGGGCCGTGAAGGGTGTCTGGGCTGTGGACCGAACAAACCCAGGGGGTCCAGGCTCCAAACACGCTGATTCCCGGGGCTCGGGAATCTTAGAGCACGTCCACCTGGCCTCCCCCCTCTGGGGTGGACTGGTCAGAGGTAGTTCACAGGATTGGAGAGTGGCTCTGTGCCAGCAGCTGGCCTGGATGGAAAACATGGCGGGTGCCCGGGGGCTGTGGGGCCGGCTCAGGAAGCTCGTCTGTCGGACAAGGTGGGCCGTTTCCTGCCGAGGCCAGACCGGTCTTCCGCCCGGCACATTCTGGAGCTGGTGGCACGGAGGCAACCCTGGTCCCCCAGTGTTGGCACACACGCTCCCAGGAGATGCAGAGCCAGTGACCGTGAAGCCACAGGTAGCATGATTTTTGATTTTCTGAACAATGAGAAATGCACTTGTCGTTCAGACCACACGGCAGGTGCCACTGGCGGGAGGCCGTGCCCGCTGGACGGATGTCCTGTGTCTAATCTGGTCCCTGAAAGCAGAGCCATGGCAGGACATGGGGGCCGAGGGTGTACCTGGGGGTCCCAGGAAGCAGGAAGTGGGGAAGTGAGAGGGGCTGGAGGAGGGGGTGTTCATGGGCCGGGCCCTCTGGGGCTGGTGGGGCTGGCAGAGCAGTGCCCAGCAGGGCGGGAAGCCAGGCGTCTGCTCCCCGTCACCTGTTCCCTGGATCGTCATTTCCTGGCCTGAACCACATGCCTGCTGGGGCCTGGCTCTGGGGGTACACCTGTGTTTCCGTTTGATTTTATTTTATTCATCCAAGAAGTATTTATCCTCTTCTCGCTGCCCCTGATGTCTAAAAGCGTTCTTCCCTCCATTTGGAGTCTAAACTTTCAGGTTTCAAGTTTTTTTTCTTCCTTTCTTCTATGACTCGGTCATCCCATTGCCAATTCTCTGGGCAATTAAAACTATTATGAAGAGTATCTGCTCATCAGAGGCCAACAGACTTGTTAAGCGTTGCATGCGTGTGCGTGTGTGCACAGGTGTGCGTGTGCACCTGTGTGCACGCACACGGAATGTCTATCCCAGCCAGGAGAGCGTGTGGGGGAGACAGAGGGGAGGCGACAGCAGGGCGTGCTTTCTCCGCAGACATGCAGAGCAGTCGCGCTCCCAGGCCACGTTTCTGGGGACGGGCACTAGTTTGCTTTGGCTCATATCTGAGGATCTCACTTGGGTGCTGTTTCTACATTGGCCTAAAAACAGGCTCCGAGTGTTTTGGGGCCAGGCAGGCGCAGACAAGGAACAGAAAGGCCAGCTCTCAGGCGAGGTGAAGGCTGGTGGGCAGAGGTGGGCTTCGTCGGGTTTGGGGCTGGGGCTGGTATCACCCGCCTCTGTGGGGTCTCTACTCAGTGGGACCATCTGGACCAGGGCGATCCCCCCAAATCTAAAAACTCATCCCCCCAAATACTAACACATTACGTGTGTATATGTACACACACATGTTCTATACCCATGACACTGAAGTAGTATATTATCTGGGTAATAGAATATCCGTCAAAATAAAAAGATAATAGAACAAAGACGAAATAAACAACATTTAAAATAATGGGTATTATTTTTTATTGTGGACACAATCTCTCTCTCTCTCTTTTTTTTAACTAAATGGTATTGGAAACATTAATAGGATTGAATGACTGAACATGCACTATTAGTTGTATAAATCCTGACCACACTTTCTGAAGCAGTGATTCAAGCTTCTGGGTTTAGGGCATTTTGGGACCTGGTTCTACAGAACCCTGCCCTGGCTGTTCTGGCTGAAGACACAGACGCCAAATTATGTTTGCAAGTTTTCTCGGTGTACAGATAGGGCGGTTTTTATAAGCAACGTGTTTAGACGTTTCTGGTAACAAAATGGCATGAGGATGGAAAACATTGTACATTTTTCAATCTCTCCGTGGGATGAGTTTCTGTGGAAAGCAGTCCCTTTTTCCTCCTCTGTGAAAACACCACGTTTTCCTTGAAAAGACAGCTTCAGTGGGTTTATGTTTTCAGAAACTTTGCCAGGCTGCTCTCAGTGACTAGCCTTTGTCCACAGAAGAGAGTGCAGCTAAAGAAGTGTCCACCTTTTTGTAAAAGAGAATTGCCCACCTGGTCTCTAGAATTGCTTGTCCGAGCGCACAGATCCACGCCAGCCGAGGGGCGTAAAGCTTTACAAGGTCACCCTCGTCTCATGTCAACGTACTGCAACGATCCTCCCGTGTCTGTATCCGCACACCAGGCACATGAAAACCACCACATCGGGCAGAGGCCGCAGGCCAGCCTCTCCCCACTGAGGCTGCCCAGGCTTCCCAGTGGATAGGGGACGTTTGTGACGGCAGTACTTGTCCACAGCATCAGTCCTTACGCTAAGTACTGGGAGGTGCTCTTTCTCACACTCTGGTGACATTAATGTAAAGAAAGCGCTGGTGTCCCTTCCAGGTCTCGCTGGACTGCCTCGCACACTCTTAGGGTCACGCGGTCCACACTGGGGACCCCAGATCTAGGCTTAGTGCTGATGGGAAGGAACTTCAGCTTCTATTGCCTGAGCCAGCGCCTGCACAGGTGTCCTCTGGAAACTGGCCCCAAACCTTCCTGGCACACTGGTCAGGGCAGGTGTGACCAGCACTGTCACACCGACAGGTCAGATCCTCCCACCAGACTCTGCTGTGCTGTCTGCTGATGGGTCACCAGGTACGTGCTGGGAACCGTAGATGTGTGTTTCTGATGCGTGTGAGTTTGTTAGGTGGGTGCATTTATTCCCGTCTTAGAGGTGGTAGGACTGAGACCACAGGGTGGAGAACGGCAGGGCGGCCCCGCCCCATGCCCTGTGCACTAGTCCCCGGCTTCCATCTCACCTCCTTCCGTCAGCTGCCTGGCTCCTCTTCCCTTTGGCAGGGGGAGGGGCACCTCCACCAAGGCAGAGTTTTCTAACTCTTTCTGCAACGAAACATTGCCTTACTTGCCAGAGCTGGGTCCAAGATGCCCTGTCCCTTCCCTCTCAAGGCTGGGGGAGGATGACGGGCATTTGGGGCCAAAGCCTTTTGGGGCTGTGGGTCAGAGCTGATCTTTCACAAGGCCTGGCCCTTCCTCGCCCTCCCCTGGGAACTGCCATCCACAGGCCTGGCTGCTGGTTCGTGGAGCTGGTCTCTGATCGTCAGCTCTGGGCTTCTGCACCAGGCCCCGGGGCCAACACAGCTCCTCTGGTTTGAGAGCTCTTCTGACCCATCGTGGACCCTAATCCCAGACCAACAAAACCCATAGAGTTTACGTTCATGTACTCCGCCAGCAAGGACTTCCTGTTTTTAAGTTCAGAAGATTTCTTTAAAAACACAAACAAATGGAAGATGTTTTGGACCTTGAGTAAATATTCCCTAAGAGCATTTTGTGTGAAACATGAATAAGCAACATATGGGCTATGTTTCCTTCAAAACACACACGTTTCAAGGAAAGGGAACTAGAAAAACACATCCTAGATTTCTGCTGAGAGGAAGAAGATCTGGAAAAATTACAAATATTTTTTTTTCCAGTGGTTAATTGCTTAATTATAGCAGCTAAATACAATTTCTGGGGCTGGTATTAGAGGGAGGTCCACGCTGCAAGATCTCTGCCCCATCATCCCCCATCTCTGGCCCCCCTGCCCCGGCCCCTCTCCTCCATCCCCCATAGGGTCTCTGTCCACTGCTGGCAGAACTTGGCATCAGCCCCAGAAACCAGGCCCGCTAGAGCTGGTGGGAGGGCAGGGCCACCTCCTGATTTCCCAAGTGAAGACTGGTTGCCCGGAGATGGTCTCCAAGCTTGTTCGGGGTGTAGAAGCTTCTGCTGGAACCACCACCAGGGTCTCTGCTGCACGTCAGCCATTGGGCACAGAGAGGACAGCACCTAAACACACAAGGGCAGCTGGCAGCTTGCCTCAGGCCCCTTTCTCTTCTGCAGGCAGAGGAGACCAGCTTGAGTCAGTTGAAATGGAAGGGGCATTTCCTGGGAAGAGGCTGGGGTTTCTCCAGGCAGCGTGGACTGAGCAGGTCTGGGGCCTCACTTCTGCGAACCATCACTGACAGGGCTCCGCTCTCAAGGCCGAGTCACCTTCCGGGCCCGGTGCGGTGCCCTTCCCCCACACCAGGGCAACCTCCCCACTCCTCTCGCTGCCCCCTTGGCAGGTGCCACGGCCCCAAACACCCCTCACCAGACTCTCATGATGGTTCGGTGTCCCTAGCTTTATATATACGCCTCCGAAGTACACCCCCCCCCGACGCTTCTTTCTTTGGAGAAATGCGTATTTCAAAAAACAGCAGTTAATCCAGCAACAACTCATCATTGATTTCAACCGCGGCACTGGTCAAAAGACACTGTGCATTATCTCATTTAACTTGCACAACCTCTCAGAGGTCCTGCTATTGTGTTCTGTTGTCATCAGCACTGCAATAGGAAACTAACTCACAAAGCGTTCCAGCCAGGAGGGGACCTGGCGCATCACTTCAGCTGCACCTCCCCAGGGCCATGGTCACGGGGCGTCTGGCTTGCACCCCACACACCCAGCACAGAGCCTGGGGCGGCCTGCTCCCTGCAGGGCCTGGCCTGGGAGGGAAAGCAGGGTTTGGTGAGACTGAGTAGGTTCAGAACAAGCCGTTACGTTCAGCAGCCTCACGATCAGGACACATGACCCCTTCCAGCAAGTCCTGAGCCCCCCTCCCTACCACGCCCTTGTTCCGGGGAAGCTCAGCGTACGGCTGGAATGTAACCTCCCACCTACGGTAGGGTCTTTGCCTTGTTGAGAAGTGTCGAGCAGGGACCTGCTTGCACAAGAGTGTGCTGTCAGGAAATCCGTCTCACGGTGGCCCTGATGACGGGTTAGCTCAACAGGCACTTCGGGCAAGTGGGTCATTTCACCTTCCTGCCGGGACCAGGGACAAGAACACGAAGAGCAGAGCGGCCGGCAGGCGCAGGGAAAGGGGACGTGCACGGGCCACCCTAACCCTGCATCCCTGCATCCTTCCATCATGTTTCCTGAACTTGAGAGGGAGTGGTGGGGGTGGAGGGGACTAACCTCTTCCCTCCTTGTCTTTTCCTCCCCTCCCCTCCCCTCCCCTCCCTTCCCTTTCCTTCCTCCCTCCATCCCCCCCCCCCATCTTCTCTGCCCCTCTCACCCTCCTTCCCTCCTCGTCTCTCTCTTTGTTCCACAGAGGATTCTGAGACAGCTGAAGTAAGTCTCTACGATCTATTCTTTGCGTGCCAGGCCCCTGGGTTCATGAAGACATGCTGCTTTGTTCTGAGTCAGCAGGACAGTGGGCCAAGCGTGTGGCCGTCACCCGCCCTGGAAGCCCCTGCGAGGCTGCCAGGGGCCTCTGCAGACTGACCAGGCTGTTCTGAGATGGTCCGCCTTCCAGAGTTGGTCCTCAGGCACCGCTTGCATTCCTCTCCAGAAATGTGGGAATTTATGGGGTGTATCTGACCAGCCTTGTGGCCCTGGCCTGAGGCTGGCCCCAGGGTCTTCGTGGTCAGGCGCTGCCCTGAGGCTGGGGTGGTCTGCTGCCCCCAGGGCTTGGAAGGAGCAACACAGTTGCCTTCCTCCTCCAGGCGTCACCCTCAGGCTGGACGGTGGCCTGGAGACGGAGGCAGCCGCTGACCTGGCTCCCTCCACCCCCGGCGCCCGGCATGGAGGTGACATCACACCCTCTCGATGATGTTCCGGAGCTCTGAGTTATGCACTCTGCTTCTTCCAAGTGGCATCTGTTCTCCCCTTTTCCTGGGGCTAAAAGGGATGATGGAAAGAGAGAGCGTTAGAGACCCCTGCTCACCTGTAGTGAACATAAGTGAGTCTGTACGTTACTGACAGCACCACACAAAGGTGTGGCCCAGATTCTACCTGAACAGAGAGCTACTGTGAGGACACCCACACAGTGAGGAGAGGCCCCAACAGTGGTGGGGGTGGAAGGAAGTCCCCCCAACCCAGGGCAGCCTCTGCTCCCTGACCCCTGACCCTTGTGTCCACCAATTCAAGCTGCTTGAATGCCTTGGAGATGTGCACACATGTTGGGTAACGAGATTCTGGAGAAAACCACTGAATGTTAGAAGTGCCTTGTCCCCTTCAGGGTCAGGCACATGGCCAGCAGTGTGGACAGCGGGCGGCCCTAGATCTGGGTCCTGAGGAGAGGCAGGTAGGGTAGGACAATAGGCTGTGAGGGAGCCTCAGGCTCGGTCCTTCCTCTTCACAGGGTAAGAACGGGGTTGAATCAAAACAGATCCCGATGTAGGCGAGGAGGGCCTTCTGCTCAGTAAGGGAGGGGCCATTGCAGCAGGGAGATGGTCAGACCATGAGGTCTGCAAGGGGCCCTGAGGGCAGGCGGCGGGGGGGGGGGGCATCTTCTTTGAAAGGGTGGGTCAGCGAGGCCAGCAAGGACCTATGGGTGGGGAAGGGCGGGGGGCTGACAGGGAGGTATCCTGACAGCACAGTTCTCGGGAGGGGGCTTAAAGAGGGGTGTTGGGAAGGGTGTCCGCATTCCGATGAGCTCAGGCTGCATTGGGCCAAAGTCCAGGGGCCTGGTGGGGGATAAGGAGAAGCTTCACTAAAGTTTGGGTAGCTCAGGTGAGCCAGGTGAGCGGGTGTTTGTCTAAGTTGGTCCAGAGGCGACAGGCAACTCAGCTAATCATTTACGAGGCCACACCTGGGCATGTGGGTGGTGTATGCGGTCCTGTCATAGGTGAGCAGGGAGGTCATCTGTGCGTCTCATCAAAGTTCCTTGGGGGGTGGTTCTTTGCAGCGAGCCCCTGCCAGGAACAGAGGGAGGGCAAGTTCTTAAAAGAAGGGCCAGGCTCAGGGGAGCTCGACATAGTCAACACCCAGGATAGCATCACCTTGGTAATTTGTCCTTCCCATCAAGGCCCAGTCTTAAAAGAGTTAAAAATGAGACTCACCCCAATGCAGAAGGAATACAAGCCCAGTATTGCATTTAGCTCATCAGTGAGGGAGTCAGTAAGGGGGAGGAGCTAATTCAGAACGGAGTAGGGGATCAGGGTTCCAGCCTCCTGCCTCCCAAACAGCATCCCCACATAAGCTTACTGCCTCAGGACCAACAATGGCTGGTTAATGCCCTACAGGGCAATAAAACTGTGATATTTGGGATTATTTTCCTACAGGGCAGAAATTACATGCATCTGTTCTAGACTTGGTCTCTAATGTACTGTGTAATTTCACAGTGTCTAACCTCAAATCATAGGAAACGGCAGGTCAAGCACGCCCCGTTCCCCCAGATAATTGAAGAATCCTTGGGTAGTCTTGTTAAACATCACCCAGTGTGGTCATAGAAGGTCGTGCCACCCACTTTTTGGCCCTTTTAACACATTTTAAATACTTTTCCTAATATCTCCAAGAATTTATAGAGGGCCTGCTCAGGAGCTGACCCGTCCAAAGCATGTCCACACCATGACCTTGTTCCAGGCAAGCTTTTCAACACAGAGAACAGAGGTTTGGGGACAAATCTTTTTATGCCCACAGATGGCAGGGAGGTGATAATCTTATTTTCTTCTTTGGTGCCATTGTATTTTCCACAAGGACTATTTGGGGAAACTTTGAAGTGTTAAGGGGGGAAAGGCACATGGCCAGCAGTGTGGACAGCGGGCGGCCCTAGATCTGGGTCCTGAGGAGAGGCAGGTAGGGTAGGACAATAGGCTGTGAGGGAGCCTCAGGCTCAGTCCTTCCTCTTCACAGGGTCAGAACGGGGTTGAATCAAAACAGATCCCGATGTAGGGATCTGTTTCTATTAAGATTACCCCCCAGAGAAAAAGCAGGTTAGAAATCTTCAAAACAAAAATATTCTCCTGAGGGCAGAACAATACAAGGTCTCAGTAGCTCAGTGTGATGAGAAGGGCTGCCATGCTATTCTTTGTTCTTCCATGAGCCAGGAGGCCTTGTTTGCACACCTAGATGAGCCCACGCTTCCTAACATCATCACAGCTCATTCTAATTAGTCTGTGAATAGAAACTCACTGTGAACCTGGCTACTCCTCATGTCCATTTTTGCTTCCAATCTCTGTTAAGTCACTTGAACATCATGTAGCAGGAGGAATCCAGCGATTTTGTTAACAAAAATAAGCTGACTTATCAGGTTTTAACAATCAGATTGGAAAACAGGAATCATTTGGTAACCTTCCAGTTAACATGTGGACAATGTGATGTTTGTTCTCAGCAAACCCTTAGGTTTTCTAAACAATTTAATTGCCCGAGTTATTTATAGAGAAAGTGATTTTTGGGAAATTAACGGGAGACAACAGTGCTCCCCTGAGTAGCTGAGCTCAATGTTCTACCAGGTATGGAAAGACATGTGCGTAGGCTTATTATCTCCAGAGGAAGCAAAGGCAGCAAAGGAGAAGTGAGGACACAAGCTTTGCGTCATAATCCGCAGAGAGGACGGAGGAGGGGGAGGGGAGGGAGGAAGAAGGATGGCTTAGAGCTTCATCTCTTACTCAGCCTCACTCTGATTTTTCTTCGTGGCAATTATCTCCACAGGACCTTCAATACATTCTGCTTTGTTTGTTACCTGTTTCTCCTCACCTCCTTTGCCCCAAGTGGAATCGAAGCCCCGTGAGGGCAGACGTTCTTTATTGCAGTGGTCCCCAGCCTTTTTGGCACTAGGGACCCGTTTCGTGGAAGACAGTTTTTCCACGGACCGGGGGGGTGGGTGACGGTTTCGGGATGATTCAAGTGCTACATTTATTGTGTACTTTATTTCTATTATTATTACATTGTAATATATAATGAAATAATTATACAACTCACCATAATGCAGAATCAGTGGGAGCCCAGAGCTTGTTTTCCTGCAACTAGACAGTCCCATCTGGGGGTGATGGGAGACAGTGACACCCAAAGTGTGTTGCTTATGTCCAGTCTACTCCGTGATCTTGTTTTGGTTGCTGTCACTGCAGAAAACCCTGCTTCACAAAGATAGGATGCTGGAAATGGAAGCAGGCTTTTCAGTGCTTTTGTGGCCATCTCAGGATATTCCGGCTTGACTTTAATCCAGAACATTTGGTGATTTGAAGTTGTCTCAAACACACTTTTAAGGGCACCATCATTTGCGATCTCAAGCACTTGATCCTCTTCTAGCGCAGACAAAGTCGATTTACCTGGCTTATTCACAAATGGGTCGTGGATCCATTCTTTCCCAGTTTGGGGACCTTTTGTGGTTGGGAAGTAATGCTCAAACTCTTTTGAAAGCTGAGATAGGTGATCCTGCACTGGCTGGGAGAAAGAAGGCCCTGCCTCAGTCTCTTTCAAAATCTCCGCTAAGGGCTTCCCTGGTGGTGCAGTGGTTGGGAGTCCGCCTGCCGATGCAGGGGACACAGGTTCATGCCCCGGCCCGGGAAGATCCCACATGCCACGGAGCGGCTGGACCCATGAGCCATGGCCGCTGGGCCTGCACATCTGGAGCCTGTGCTCTGCAATGGGAGAGGCCACAGCAGTGAGAGGCCGCGTACCGTGAAAAAAAACAAAAACAAATCTCTGCTAATGTTTGAAACAGGTCAAAAATCCCAATGTTCACTTGTCGCCCCCATAATTCCAGTTTGTCTTTGAATGCAGCCACTGTATCTGCCGACTTGAACACAGCTGTCATTCTCCCCTGAAGTGACAGATTGAGTTCGTTGAGCAGGTTGCATGTGTCACACAAGTAAGCAAGTTTTGTGACCCATTCTGTGTCACTGAAATGTGCTGCCAGTGGTGACTGTTTTTCTAAAAGAAATCTCTGGAGCGGCTCTCGTAACTCAAAAACTCTGGCCAGTGATCTACCTTTAGGAAGCCATCTCACTTCTGTGTATAAGAGAAGACGTGTGTGCTCTGCTTCCATCTCCTCACAGAGCTGTGCGAACAGACGTGAGTTAAGGGCATGTACTTTAATGTGGTTGATAATTTTAATCACATTCTGAAAATCACTGTTAGATTCAGGTCACATTTTTTGGCTAGCCAGCATTTCTCTATGGATGACACAGTGCATAGACTCATTCAGAATCGACTCTTTGACTCAAGTAGTTAAACCAGAAAGCCGTCCAGTCATGGCAGCCACTCGGTCCATGCATATACTGACACAAAATGACCCATTCAGGCTTCCTGATATGTAATCATTCAAAGACTTGCATAGTTCTGCAGCTGTGGTGTTGGTTGGCAACAAAATTGCACATAACATATCCTCATGCACATCCTCCTCAAAAACATGCATTGTTGCCTCGTTATCAACGTCGGTAGACTCATCAACCTGGATTGCATACTACGGTGACTCATTAATCCTCTCTCACAATTGTGCCTCAATGTCCTCTGCTATTTCATCAGTTTGTCTAGTTATGGTGCTAGCCGAAAGAGGAACGTGTGCCACCTTTTGAACTGAAACCTCTCCTAAAAGTTCACGACAAATGTCCTTAGCAGCAGGCAGGATCAACTCTTCAGCAATAGTAAAGGGTTTCTTAGCTTTAGCAATGCGGTTAGCCGCTAAGAATGATGTTCCCAGTGCAGACACATTTGATGAAGGGGTGGCCTTCAATAATTGCTTCTGTTCTTTGTGTTCATGTTTTTTTTTCTGTTGAAAAACTCCGAAAACGTGTCTTTTAATGCAGGGTGCTTGGTCTCCATGTGGCGAAGCAATTTTGAAGGTTTCATGGCTTCGCTGGATAGCTGGTCGCCACATATTACACAAAGCAGGCTTGGAGAATGTGAATCGCCTGTTGCACTGAACGTGTAATTTAAGTAGGACTCCTGGTATTTTCTTTCAAATGCAGCTTTCTTTGGGTTGGCAGTCTTAGAGTCTTCTGCTGTCTCATCATTGGGTCATTTCCCTTTTTCAAAGAAGCTCTCCAGCAACGTTTGTTTTTTACTCATTTTGTCTCGGGTTAGCCTGTGGGCTTACCAAAACCGTGACTGAGACAAGTGCGCAGTGCGGGAAAGCGGCGCAGACGAAGTGGTAAAGAAAATAATGGGCGGGCTACTCGCGGACTAAAATAAGTGTTGGATTCTGACTTAAACCTGCCACCAGAGGCAGCTTGTGACTTGCCACTCACTGATAGCGTTTTGATATGAGTCTGCAACCAATTGATTTCTTATGGTTTCTGTGCAGTCAAACCTCTCTGCTAATGATTATCTGTATTTGCAGCCGCTCCCCAGCACTAGCGTCACCGCCTCAGATCATCAGGCATTAGATTCTCATAAGGAGCGGGCAACCTAGATCCCTCACACGTGCAGTTCACAGTAGGGTTCACGCTCCTGAGAGAATCTAATGTCTCCGCTGATCTGACAGGAGGTGGAGCTCAGATGGTAATGTGAGCGATGGGGAGCGGCTGTAAATACAGATGACGCTTAGCTTGCTTGCCCACCACTCACCTCCTGCTATGAGGCCCAGTTCCTAACAGGCCAGAGCCTGGTACCTTCCGAGGCCTGGGGGTTGGGGACCCCTGCTTTACTGCTTCATTGTTGCTGCTTGAACTGTGCCTGGTACACAGCAGGCATTCTGTGTACATAATCATAGATTTGGGGGATGGGCAGACATCTTGGGGAGCTTGTGGAACTTGGGGCTGGAGCTGATATCTGGGCTATACATCAAACAAGTCACTTCTATTAAGAAGGAAAAATCATGGTTTATAATCTTGAGGTGCCGCTGGGCCTTCTGGAGCCAGCACCCCCAGCGTGGCTTTCCCTGGCATGGCTCTCCCTGGTGTGGCTCTCCCCCCAGCATGGCTGGAGGTTGGGAGCTCTTCCTCTCCTCCCTCACCTCCTCCTCGGGCAGTGGGTGTGCCCTGAGCTCCACGTTGTTTCCTTCCCCTGGACCTTCCCACCCCCTCTACCTCCTCTGCCATCATCATTCCCTCCTCTCCTGCTTTGCTTGAGCTCCCGTTCAGCCTTCAAAGCCTGGCCATGAATGACCCTTGTGACCCCACCCGAGTGGCTAACACATCCCTCTTCGTGCCGTGCCCTCATTCTGAATCTTTGTCTATAAAACTGCTCTGAGTGATATAATTTCACCACAGCTAAGGGGGCAAGTCACACGTTAAGTCGAGTTTCTGGTCTGGGATGCTTTGAAGAAGAGGAAGGTCCTGGGGAGGGGACACGGGCCAGCGGACGTGTGAGGGCTGGTAGAGGGTCATGGAGCACACTCGCTCACGTCCCCCTTCAGCCAGGCTGGGCTCCTTTCAGGAGTCCAGTGGCCAGGAAACCCTCCCAGCAGCAGAGAACGTCCTTTCTCCTGGTGGCACAGACAAGCTGGATCTCAACGAGCAGCGGGTGTGCGGGCATCTGTTGGAGACACAGACCCCCTGCAAGACGCCCTCCCGGCTTCAGGACGGCGTTGGAGCTTGACTGAAAAGGGATGCGTGTGTAGGTTCTGAGTGTGACCAGTGCGGTGAGCAGGGGCTGCTGTGAAGGATACTTACCCTATAAGTGATAACCATGCTACCAACAACGGCAGTTAGCCATGAAGTGTCTCTTGGTACCAAGCACAATAGGCGAGTTCCTTAACCGTCCCAGTGTGCCGAGGGGCCACACCAAGTCACCACGAGCCATCCCAGCCTCGCAGGCATGGTCAGAACAGCTGTCAGGGCAGCCCCATGAGTAAGCAGCTCGAGGGACATTCTGAGCCGGAGGGGAGGCGAGCCGTCCTGCAAACCTGGCTTCTGAAACGCGAGGGGGTTTAACCCTCCTCCTGACCTGGGCCCTGGCGACCGACCACAGGTGGAATCCCATTTTCCTTCTCTTTCCTTTTTCCTTTAACACATGTGTGGGGGACAGCTCATGGGGCCTGTTTGGTCTGGGAAAGTTCTCCACCCCATCAGCTGTTTGCAGCTGCTGCATCGTCCTCCTCTGGGAATGAGGGGTTGTCCTCTGTCACCCTCAGGATAGGCTCCGCAAACAAGGGCCAATCCCGTCCAGAAAAGGTGAAGGGGCTGCCCCAGCTCCCGGGTGCCTGATGGCTCTCCGGGTCCCGGGCAGGGCCTGGTCTGGGTCTCCTGGGTGGCTGACCTTCAGGATGGCACTTGGCAGGGCTGTCCCCCAACCTCCAAGGCAGCGATGAAGCCTCTGCACTCAGTGTGTGGTCCAGGCCTGGAGAGAGACACCGAGGAAGGGGCCGGGGTGGCGGGGGGAGGAGACGGCCGCTCCCAGAGTCCCACACACCAACCGCTCACAGCTGCCGTGGTCCTGTTCCTGTCTTCTGACCCTCACAGCGACCTGGCCACTCCCTTGGAAAGGTTTGTCCAGGCAGTTGCCAACACCCAGGACAGAGACTCTGGGGACCCCACCTCCAGAGCAGCTCAAGTGCAGTTTTATCTGGAAAGGAAAGAATAAAATGGGAAAAACGGAGCAGATCCCCTGTTGTTGGCTTGTGACAGTTCCCATCCCTGAGCTGCTCACAGCCTCAGGCCGTCACCTCTGAGGGCGCCTGTGTCCTTGGAGAGAGTCCGACAGCTCACGGCTGTCGTCTCTTCCTCTGTGGCATCGTTCAGCCAGACCCTCTGCTCCTCTTGGCTGTGGGCGGGGTGTTACTCAGAAGAGGACACCTCTGGCGTGTGCAGGGGAAGATCTGACCCCAAGCACCACCGTGGAAGTTCTTGTCTGTGCCCAGAAGCAGGCTCTGTGTGGAACAGACACTTCTTTCGGGGGGCTGGGCTTGTTACCTACGGTCCACCCGGCCCAGGTCCAGGCATGAATGTGGTTTCGTGCCCACAGGTGGGGAGGGTGGAGGAGGACCTTCCTGGAAGCCTTGCAGACAGAGCTTTTGGAATCCCAGCGCTCTCACCTGCGGGCGTTCAGCTGCTTTCATGTTGCCTCCGTTTCTACATCTGGAAAGTGGATGCGTTATTCCCTGTTTCACGGTGAAGATGGAATGAAATTGTGGCTGTAGATGTTGGCTCTAGAATATCCTAGGAAAGTCTTCCTAAGAGAAAAATAGAATATTTATGTACAAGAATGTTCACCAAAAAGTGATTTCTTAGAGGGAATAATCAGAAACAATCTGAATGCTTAGGGCATTTGTTCATCCACTTATAGGGTACCAGGATGTGGTCTCTTCAGATGATGGTGCAGGTATATTTTCAATGACACGAAAGGGTGTACACAAGAGATTATACATTTAAAAAATACAGGTTATCGAACCTTTTCTTTAGAACGGTCTTGGGTCGGGGGTCCGTGTTAGTCACGCTCACCACTGTTTTCCTACCCACAACTCCCCATGGAGAGCCTCCCGCGGCCCGTGGCCCGTGGCCCATGGCCTGCTTTGTGTCAGGGACCAGGAGAGCATGGCTGAACCAAGCTGAGCCAACCAGATTCGTTCTTTTGGGAACACAAACCGAGTCCTGGAAAGCAGACAGCTCTGAGCCCAAGTGCTGTTGATGTGACCACTGGGGAGGGAGGCATGTGGGTCAGAAGCCAACCAAGGGAGTCACCTGTTGCAGGGAGACTGGACTGGGGGCTAGAGAGGGAGGGCCGCTGGCCCCTGGGAGCGAGCAAGAGAGACAGAGAGAGCTCCAGAATGGCCACCATCATGGAGTTCAGCTGTGTCCCCTCCCCCTTGTCACCCATAGATGCCTCTCTGTCCGGCTCAGAATATTCCTTTGTGCTGGACATAATTTCCATTCTTTGCACCCAAATGACGGCTGACAAGGCAATGCTCTGTGAACACGTGGTTAAGACGCTTATTTCCGGGTAGAGGTAGTTCAGATATTTATTTTTCTAAAGTTCTCAGTATTTTCTATTTTTTCTACGACGATCATTCATGTATTAATTGTTAAAAAAATAAATGGAAAGGGCATCCACTTTGAAAACAGACTGGCAGCTGTTTATAAAGTTAAACTTGAACTTACCAGCAATTCCACTCTGAGGTACTTACCTAAGAGAGACGGCAACCTAGAGCCACACAAAGACGTAACTCAAACGTCCACACCAGCTTCCTCCACGACGGCCCCGGACTGCACCAGCCCCGGATGCCTCTGGACAAACAACCCAGCTGTGGTCCATTGTACAGCGGGACACGACTCAGCAATAAAAAGGAATGACCTGACGAGGGAGGCGACACCTAAAGCAGGCAGACCCGAAGGAAAACTGTGAAATTTGGGGTAAGTGAAACTCATGTGTAGGGCAAAAGGCAGATCAGCGGTTCCCTGGTCTGGGGTGACTTGGGTGATTTTGAAGGGATGTGCCGAACTTTCGGGTGTGATGGAAATATTCAATATCTTAATTGGGCTGGTGGCTACACAGGAGTAGAGGCCTGTCAAAACTCATTGAATTGTACCCTTTATGGTCTATTTTATTCCATGTGTATAAAGCCTCTATAAAGTTGAAAAATTAATTGTAAAATAAAATAAAGCGAACCCCCCTGGGAGGACACATTGGGTCTTTGTTAGTTGCTAAAGTATTTGAGTTGCTGAAATATGGCTGAGCATGGATGAAACGCCCACTGCCCGTGGCCCCGGGGGGCTGCGGCACTGTGCTCACGACGGAGGGTGGGCAGGGATGCAAAGCAAGGGCAGTGCCATGGTCATGGGTGGGCCTGGCCACGGGCGGAGAGAGGACAGAGTGAAGCATATCGTAAGTGTGGGGAGAGGAACCCTGCGGATCGGAAATGAGACGTCCATGGGCCACTTGGTGAGCAGTCAGTGGCCTCCGCGGCCCCATGCCCTTCCCCGTTCAGGGCACGCGGGCCTCCTGCCTCTGCCCGAGGGCTCACTTGGGCCATGGGGCCTGCTAGTGTGCAGGACCGAAGTGGGGGGAATTAGCACCTCCCAGGAGCAGACCCCAACCTGTGACTCACGGGGGTGAGGATAGAAGCAACCCGCCACCTCTCTCCGTGGGAAGCCCTGGTTGCCTGTAGCAGGACTGCTGTGTGGGTCACTCCCGTCTCTGTCTCAGCTCCGCCTCCCCACTCCGGTGTCCTGGGATCAGATAACCTATGAACACCCGCATCCTTGTCTTGGGTCAGCTGCTGGGTGAGTACCACCTTGGCTTCTTCTGCCCTCTCTGGTCCTTGTAGGTCTGGCTCCGTGCAGCTGACATGGGGGTGCTATGGGCTGACTGTGTCCCCAAGTTCCTATGTTGAAACCTATTCCCCCAGAGTGATGGCATTAGGAGGTGATTAGGTCATAAAAGGGATTAGTGCCCACATAAAGGAGACCCCCGAGAGCTCCCTTGCCCCTTCCTCCACTTGAGGACACAGCGAGAAGATGGGCGACTGTGAAGCAGGAAGAGGGTTCTCAGCAGAGACTGGATATGCGGTGCCTTGATCAAGGACCTACAGCCTCCAGAGCTGGGAGGACTAAACTCCTGTGTTTATGGTCCACCTGAGCTAGGTGCGTGGTTCTAGCTGCCCGGGCGAAGTAAGCTCGCCCCCTCCAGCTGTCTGAGGTCCTTGCCATGACAGCGAGCGTCCTCAGTGTCTTCCACTCTGATCCCTGCTTCTGGGGCACTTCCTGTGGTTTAGGGACTCAATGATCTCACAAAGAGCACGTCAGCTTTGTCTCACCGCAGACTGTGGTCCAGAGCTCTGTGCTCCACAGGGAGATCTTTGTCTGGCCGCAATGCCACTTCCGGGGGCGCGGGGAGAGTCTGCCCCCCCGAAGGTCCTCTTTTGCTGAGAGGGGAAGGGGCTACGTGTATCAGCCAGTCCTTCAGAGGAGCTAGTGTGCCGAGCGACGGGGATGCTGAAATAGTCACGAAAACACAAAACACAAACCAAACCAAACCTCCCTTGAAGCTGCCCTGCAGCCAGTGTCCATGTGTCCTCTTCTTACAGACTGAGGACAGCCTGAGAAAACTCCCTCTGAGGATGGGTCCTCGGCAGGGGTTCTCGGGTGGGGTTCAGCTGTCCTCTGCTTGCATTTCTCAATTAGCATTTTCTAAAGTAAAATTTCTTAAAAAGAAAGTAAACCCGGGAGGACTGGAGCGGAGGCAAAAGTCCCGAGCGGCAGCACGCGTCATTCTTTTCTGGCCATGTGCTCTCTCACCCCTGCGGTGGCCGGGGCATGGTGGCCCACCTGGTGGTGTCCTGCCGGGGCCTCCCCCTGACTTCCCACTGCCTAGAGGAAGAGAAAGCAAAAGGATGCATTTGTGTCCTCTTCTCCACGGAGTTCCCAGAGTGGCCTTTTACAACATAACTCAGGTCCTGCCACGCCTGCTTGGACATGGCTTGTCAGCACACGACGTGTCCCCATCACCTGTGACGGAAGCTGTGCTGGCCTCTGCCCGTAGTCCCCAGGCCTTCGCGTCGTGCCCTGGCCCTGCTCCGCTCGGCTACACTGACCTCTTTGCACACTCGAGCTTCATCAGGCTCCAGGGCCATGGAGCTCTACGGAAAGCCCCGCCCAGGGTCTTTGCAGCGGCTCCACCCTGAGTCTGGGTCAGAGGCCACTCTCCCTGGTCGTCCTGCCACGGAGGCGCCCCACCCAGCCACGGTCACAGAACTGTTTGGTGTGAGTGCTGGCGCTGCACCTCTTCCTGTTTAGCTGTTGGTTTGATGTCTGCAGCTCCCACCCAGAGCACAAGCCCCCTGAGCATGGGGACTTGATCTGTCTCTGCGTCTCCACCCCGGCACCCACCGTAGTGCCGGCCACAAGAGCCCGGATGCATGTGGCCTCTGATTCTCAAAGCTCTCCCTGCGCCCAGAGATGAAACAGCCACAGTGGCATGGCCACGACACTCAAGGTCCCCTGTCTGGCATCCTTAGGTTATGAGTAAAATTGTCCACACTGTTGACGTTTAGACATGTATGTATGTTTGCAAAAGTAAACTGCAGTTTCCAGACATTGTTCTAAAATATATTAAACACAGACTTGTGGGTCTTCAGGAAACAAGTGGGCGGCACCGACACAGGCCTCTTCCTGAGCTGTCGGGTTTGAGCACGCAGCTCACCTGCTGCCTTAGGCTGCTCGCCGCCAGACCCTTGGGGGTGTCAGTGCCAGGAGCGCGATGGAGCTGGCGGTGCGGGGCCCCTGAGTGGCAGGCGCTGCTCGAGAAACGTGCCAGGGGACACAGCCCCGGCTTCACGCAGGGAGGGCCACGCAGGCTGGTTCTGATGAGAAGTTTTGCGCCTCTTTGGCCTCAGAGCCTCGGGGTGCTGCCAAAGCAGCTGAGACGTGAATTTCAGAAGCTGAGCGCAGTGAGGAGAGAGGGGAAAGGCCTGGGGCAGGGGAGAGGGTGGGTTAGGGGATACACAGGTTGAGGGGGAACAGAGGAAGGGGGATGCAGCGGGACGGGCCTGGGAGAAACCATGAACCACAGCTCTCGTGCATTTTGGTCACGTGGGTAATGGAATAAACTTGTTTTTCGGTATTTCCAGAATGTGTGTTCTCTTTCTCACAGCTGATAGCGTTTCCCTGGAAAAGGCCCCACATGGACAGACCTGGGAAGAAACTCTCAGAGCAGCCAGTGTCTGACCCAGGGCATGGCCCACGGGCAGTCCTGCTGCCACCTGGGAGGGGAAGTGGCACTCTCACCCTGGCCTAATGTGACAACAGGCCGGGAAGGAGGCATTTCTGTAAGGCCAGGTGCCCTGGGATAGCCGTGCGAGCTTGCGGCCAGGCCCTCGCTGCGTGGGGAGAGGGGGCAGCACGGGAGCCCCGTTCACCAGCCAGGTCACCTCCCCAGGATGGACTTGGGAACTGGCCTGGTTGAACTTCCTTTCCCTCCCTTTCTTGCGCTTCTGCCACCAGACAGGCTCCAGAGAGCGGGAGGGAGGGAGAAGAAAGGTGACACTAAGTCCTGTTGAATGGATGGCGGGTGGATGGTGGATGGGGGATGGAGGATGGAGGATGGTGGATGGAGGATGGTGGATGGAGGATGGCGGATGGCGGATGGCGGATGGAGGATGGAGGATGGTGGATGGAGGATGGTGGATGGAGGATGGCGGGTGGCAGGTGGCGGATGGTGGATGGCGATTGGCAGGTGGTGGATGGCGGATGACAGCGGATGGTGGATGGCGGATGGCGGATGGCGGATGGCGGATGGCGGATGGCGGATGGCGGATGGTGGGGCCCCGGGGTCCCCATGGCCGTGAGGGCCGTCAGGTGCAGCCTGCCTGTTTCCCCCACCCCCACGCTGCCCCATTCAGCTACACCAGCCCCGGAGGTTAGAGGAAGACTTAGGGTTCTCGGGGAAGTACCCTCAAACCTTGTTCCTCATCAGTATGGTCTGGAGTAAACCCAGAAGACCTGAGAAACCGGAGTCTCTGGGGGCGGGGCCTGGGCATCAGCATTTTGTACAGCTTGCCGGTGATTCTGATGAGCAGACGGGCTGCGCCTCATGGGTGTGAGGGAAGAGGAACTGAGCATGCCTCTGGGGCTCAAATTCCAGGTCACCAACTGTCCCCGGGACTGTTCACGTCACCTATAGTGTGCCCTGCTGCCCTCTGCGTCCAAGCAACCTCACCACCATGGATGTCCCCCCCATTCCCCCCTCCATCTTAATGGGCATCCACGGCCTCCCCTGGCTTTCAGGACTAGGCCTCCAGGGCTCTGGTCGCCCGCAGCCTCCCTCTGTTCATTCCCTGCTTTCAGCCCTTCAGCCACGGGGCCTTCCGCTCCGCTCCTCGGCCGCGCTGCCTCGCCTGCCCACTCAGGGCTTTGTGAGCGCTGATCCCCGGCCCCCGTGCCGTGCCCGCCCTCCGCCATCCCTCCCTCCACCTCAGTGTAGCACACCCTCCTCTGAGTGAGCTCTGGCACCCGGCCTGGGGCTGGACCCCCAGCACGGCAGGGAGCCCGCTCACACGAGATGCTCAGTAAATCTTTGGTGCCTGAGGAGTAGATTCTTGTACATGGTCCGGTGAGAAGAGGCTCACTGCCGCTTCCCCACCCCAAACCAGCCCTGTGGTCTGTCTGTCCCACCCCCAGGCATCCCGGGGGCGGACCCCTCCTCTGTTGAGGGGCTCTGTATAGCAGATGTGGCTTTCAGCTCCCACCCAGGCTGGGGACCTGGGGCCGGGGGTGGTCACCGTGCTTCTAGAGCCCCCTTGGTTCCAGGTGTCGGATCCGTGGCTTCTTTTGAATGTCCAGCCTTTATCCTTGAAGGCTGGATATATTGCTGGGAACCACCATACATAATGGAGCGTCAAACTGGCTGGGTAATGCTGTTTGCGGTAAAGGTTGGCAGTTTGGTCGTAAAGGATCAACGTCACTTCTCCTTTGGGGCTTGTGAACGAGGCGATTCCAGACTGAAAAGATGAGGGGTGTATGTCATGAGTCCACACGTGGCAGGTCGTCCTGCTGTCCCGCCCTGGCCCCGGGCAGGGGGATGCCTGCCCAAGAGCTGAGGGTTCTAACCCCATCATTCTAAGCCATTCAGGCAGCCGGCTTTACAGATGCTCCTACAGAATGCTCCAGATTCCTGCTGCTGATTTCCCAGGCTCCACGGGGCCTGGCCAGCAGAGGGCACGGTCCCCCCCATCTGGGAGTCAGGCCCAGAGCAGCCTCCCAGGGCCTTTGCTGCTCCAGGCTCACCCTTTCGGGCTGTCGAGAGCTGCAAAGAAGGAGTGGCTGGTGGGAGCTGGCTGAGGCACGGGGGGTCCCTGAGGGAATTCACAGCAGTGGATCCCTCCCCAAGGGGGTCCCCCAAGTAGAGCTCCCTGAAGCAGAGGGTGCCCAGGTGCCCCCTCTGCGGCTGCTTCTGCCATCGGTCCTGGCCCAGGCCCTCGTGTCCCTGGAACAGGCCCGGACCATCTGGAAGTCACTCTCTCAGGGGCTGGCGGCCGGGACAGTTCAAGGAGAGACCCGACCTCCTCTTCGTGTCTGTGGGTGCGGAGTGGGTGGCAGGGAGGCAGCAGCCAAGGTATTTCATGTCTCTGTTGACAGATGCTGCAGAGAACCTTCTGACATGCCTGCCGGCCACAGTGCCGGACACTGGCTGAACCGAGATGTTAAGGCCTCACTCACGTGCTGTGCTGTCTGGTGGGGGAGATGGACATTCAACACACAGCTGAATCAATTAGGTCAAATTACAAACGTGATGAGTACACGGAAAACAAGAAGGGGTGCTAGACAGAGGAAAGTTGGGGTCCTACCAGCTCCAGGGGCTGGGGTCTGCTCAACGAGACCCTCTTCCTCCGGAAGGTTCGGTGCCGGGGCCTGACCCCACTCCTCCCGGGGTAACACGTCGGTGCCAACTGTCCCCTCAGCAGGGACGGCCTGGCCTTCACGGCCCGAGTTAAGTCTTTTCTGCTGCGAAGCTGCCCCCCTTCCCCCCAGCCCCCTCACAGCCGTGCTGGTTCCAGAAAGGCTCCTTCCCTGTTTTTATCATTACGTCGCATACATTGCTTTCTCTGCACTGGCTGTGAGCCCCTCGAGGAAAGGGCTCCACGATGGAGGGTGTAAGGATTTCTCGGGGTCCGTTTATCGGGCTCTTGCTCTAGCCAGCCCAGCGGGGGTCTGCGGTGTGCCCACTTTGAGCCAAATAGATGCCACAGGGGGGTTCAATGTGTCATGATTTTATGAGGGGAAAGTCCTGTGTGAGAGCAAATGGGGAGAGAGCTGGGCAGCTGGGGCACAGTCCTCTCAGCCTGGGGGTGAGGGAGGCCTGTCCTCCAGGGTCGAGGATCTGTCCTCCTGCGCACGGGTGCACAGACACTTCCTGTGCGCTGGGATTGCTCAAGAACGTCCAAACGCACAGTCATGGGGGATTCACCCTCTGTCAGAATCCCTGTCGTCTGAACAGAAAGTAAGTCCCTGATTGTGAAAGCTGGGCAGGTGGGGGCTTTTGGAGGCCCCCCTGCTTCAGCCCAGGGTGTCGTGAAGCCTTGAGCCTCTGCATCGCCTGGTTCCTCTTCCTGCCCCCCACCTGCCAGCGGAGATGGCGTAAGGCAGGGGTGACATACCAGCTGGATCTTCCTCGGTGACACAGCCTCTTGCGTGAGTTTTCACAGGCAGAGACCCTGGAGGGTCCCACCGCACAGCCCTGAGGCCTGTGAAAAAGTGAGGGAAGCCCCAGGATGGTACAGCTCCAGAGGGTGTCAGAGAGGCCCAGAGGGGACACCACCCCTGGGAAAAGTGTCTCTGCGTGTGAGGGGCTTGACCATGAGTAGAGGATGCCCCTGGGTGGCACTTTTCTGTGCAGGAGTCTGCAGAGCTTGGCCAGGGAAGTGCGTAAAAATTCGCATGAGGAATGAAGTTTCCAAATTGTACACCCCTGCCATTCTCCCCCTGACACAGGCCTAAGAAAGGGAATTCTGGGCATTACATCTCAACCTCAGCTCTTTGGGGGACCAGTTTCTGTCCCCCAAACTGATGAGAGGAGAGAGAAGAAGATGGGCCTGGGGTGGGAGGACAGGCAAGGAGGAGAGTCTTGCTTCTGGGGTCGGCCTCCAAGCCTCCCTGTGTTTTGAAGAATTCAGGTAGTAGACACAGAGGAGGCACAACTTTCCAGCCCGTGTAAAATGCTGATAGAAGGCACCCAGGGGACCGAAACAGAAAAGGCTGGAAGTAAGGAGACTTTTTGCCATTAAAAGAGAGAGGTTGCAGCATTCTTCAAGAAAAAGAGAATCAAATACAGAGGATTTTAAGAAGTGTTTCTCTGGTCCGTAAGTTGGATGCCCTTTGGTATTTCCCCAGACCCTCGAGCGAAAACTGCAACTAACTTTTCATTCTTTGGGTTTTGGTGCTGTGCTTCTATGAACGTGACTCCATGTAGGGACTGGGCCACATGGAGCTCCAGTTTATATTTGGGACACACACACACACACACACACACACACACACACACACAATACAGAAACACATCTCAGAAATTCACTTTTAAGAAAACAGCTGAGATTATCCATCACGACATGAGTACGTTCATCGACTGTTCATTCTTCTATTAAGCACCCATCTCTGTCTAACAGATGGATTAAGGTCCATCTTTATTCCCTTCACGGACCTATTTATTCTCCCCTCTTAGGCAAAGACGTCTGTGCTCTAGCCACCTTCAGAAGGCAGGATGCCCAGGCCAAGGAAGGAAGTGTCCTCTCTGGTTTAAATTTCACAGTGAAGCCTGCTTCAGAAATAAATCATCAAAAGAGATACCCTTCCCTCATCTGCTGCAGACAGCCCCAAAGTGTATCTAGCCCCGTGAGATCAGAGCTGAGTTCTGGGCAAGGTGAATGCCGACCAGCATTGACAAATTCCCCGGCATTCGTGGACGGCACAGCGGTCAGGCAGCTGAGAGCTGGCGTGCCGGGGAAAGTGAAGCCCGGTGACAAGATGGTTGGGCATCCCTGGCTCCCGTTTAGTGCTTAATTACCCAGAGGAAAGGCCAACAATGGGGACTGTAAATTGTCCTTGGAAAACAGCCCTGGGAGTGGCTCCCCCTTTGTCCCCAGACCAGGACCCCCGCCCCTTTCCTGGGCCTGGAGGGGCCTCCTTCTCAGCTGCCGCTTCGCCTGGATCTCCTGCCTCTCCCCGGCCCACACATCCTCTGCATTTCCCTTCTCCAGCCACGCCTCGCCCCCTTCCTGTTTTCCTGGTCACCAAGGGAGGAAGGGAAATGTTACATGAAGCCCTTTTCTTTGTCTTCGCCCCCACTGATTCATAAGGAAAAGAATGGCTTCAGGTGTTTAAATAATGGGGTGCGATGAACCTATAGCTCATCCCAGCACTTTTCTTCGGGAAGGCAGAGTCCCCAGGGCAAAGTCAGGGGTCATAGATCACCCCAAACACAAGCTTTAGTCACTTTTAATGCAAGGACAGCTTAATAGCTTCCAGGCTCAGATCTTAAAATGAAACACTGCAAAAAAAATAATAAAACGTAATTTCCATTTTTCAGATTCCATTTCTTCTTTAAAATACAAATAGTGGCAAAGGCAAATCTTGGACACTCATGCAATGTGCTTGTCCCCAGTTTTTCGACACCACTGCTACGTACCGTCCCCAGATGTTGGCACCAGTACAAAGTAAGTTTTCCAGAATTGCTTCCATGCTGGTAGAGAATTACAATAGCTGATTTCAAACCCAGAGACACATAGCTGGGGGTGGGGATGGTGCAGGGGGTCTGGCCCCTGGGTTTGGTCTTTCCCATTGAGGAGACGTACGAGGTGGATCCTCCCCGGGTGTGATGCGGGGAAGCGGGGTGCATCCCTGAACGGCTACGTCCGATGTCCTCAGAGGCCCTGGCGGATGTGGCCTTTCCCTGCTGCTCCCTTGACCTGCACTTCCCTCCGGCTGATGCTATAGAACTACTTCTCTGAAATTTCTTGATTTAGACCAGTCTCCTGCTCTGGTTTTGTTAGGGTCCAGGCATGGGGCCCGGGCTTTCGTATTTTAATCACACAGTCACCAACGTTTATCTGGAAATGGTGATGGCAGGAGGATGCTGTCCAGCTGTGCCCAGCCACTACAGACTGTTAGTTGCCTTGAGACGCACTTGGTACGACTCCTGCCAGACTCAGCCTGGCCACAATGACACGAAATCGGGCAACAGGCTGGGGTCGGGGTGACGGGGCACTTGATCCCAAAGTACTCCAGGGAGCCCCTCCCTGCAGTGAGCTCTCCTCATGCTGTTTGATGAGATCTTCATGGTACCCTTGAGCAAGCAGATGGGGCTTTCGTGCCCTCAGAGACCAGCGGTGCCCCAGCGAGCCTGCCCTGCCCTGGGCTGCTTGCTCCAGGCTGTTTCTTTGCCGCATCCTGGCTGGTGGTGGGAAGATCTCTGCCCTACCTCTGTCCCCACCTCCCTCCAGCCGAAAACTCCAGTGATGGGGACGAAATGATCAATGTATTAAGAGCCCCTTACGAGGAAACAAACCCTCTCCCACTGTTAGGGAGTTGGATGGAGGTGAAAGTGGAAAGAGAAGTCTTCTCACTCTTTTCTCTGTTGGGTGGTGGAGAGCAGAAGACCCAATCTCTGACCCAAAACCTTTCCCACGGGTCACAAACGGACTAGTTTTTAGACCCAATTGTCTCACAGCATCTGGGAGTTTGGAAGGGCCCAGTCAGAGCCTCTCCCCGAGGGGACGTGGAGGTACCCCACACACGGTGTGCTGAGTTCCTTAAAATTCAACAAAGGTGTGCTGAGCCCGCACTGGCTTCAGACTCCCATCTACACCTGCAGCCGCCTCTGCGTAGGGGTGCCCCCTCCTTACACCCAGCTGTCTGAATGGGACCACCTCTAACTAGGAGAGTGGTCCTATGGTGGGCTGCCTGCAGTGGTAGCTTCTGCCTAGCACATCCTGACCCAGAGCTGCAGCTGCCTATGGATGGGAAGAGGCTTCTCAGGAAAGAGGCCTTCGTTCCTGCGAAGAGGAGGGGCCTCAGCCTGCTGTTTCTGCAGCCCCTCCCCTGCCCTGGGAACAGGGGCTCAGGCCCCAGGAGGGAGAAAGGAGGTTAAGGCCTGGTGTCCATTACGGCTTATCTTGAACACAGATGTCAGCCTGTGCCCAGTCATCACAAGGGAACCCAGGCTTGGGGGGCTGGGAGGCTCTTTTTCCTTCTCTGAATGTTGTGATCGAATAAGGGAGGCATCTTGCTTGTACCCTAACTGCTCCCTGAGGAAAGGGCCATTAACCCCCTTAACCTGGAAAGTGGTTTGACCACTCATGTTGGAGGCGGATGGTGCCCGGGCAGCAACAGGTGAAATTCTGTACTAGGGAAGAACCAAATCTGACTGCATGTTGGATCAGTTTCTTTTACTTTATCCTTTGCTTTCCACTGCTTTTTTTTGGCTGAAAGGATAACATCTGTACATAATGGCCTGCCTCGGGGGACCCTGCCCCTCTGCCTGAATGTTGAACCAAAGTGCCTTTATTCAGGCAAACATCCGGACCCTGTTCCACCTGCCGATGGCTGAAAGAAAGAAGAAACTAACACATCCCCTCCCCGAGGCTGGCCATTCCGGTGATATTTGCAAAACTTACGGCCTTTTTACTTTACTTCCTCATCTCCTCCCCCTCTCTGTGCTATAAAAGAAACTGGCATCCAAACCCCGATAAGATGGTTATTTTGAGACTTTAGTCCGCCATCTTCTCCGTCTGAATAAAGTCGTATTCCTTTGCTTCAGCACCTCGTCTCTGATTCTGCCTGTTGTGCGGCGAGCAGAGCGAGCTGGGACTCGGTAACAAGTCTACCCGTGTTATTTATTTATGTGTCACCTCTTAAAGAAAAACGACAATTTCTGGGAGGTAGTTACGATTATCTTTGTGTTTCTTTGGGTCGTCCATGAAAATTTTAATATAATTTGAATTCTAATATAGATTTTAAGTTTACCACGAAAAGACATTTTCTATCTATGGGCAAATAATTTACCTTCTGTTGGTTGGGGGTTGGGATGCCGTCTTTGGAAGGGTTCTGGTAGGAATGCTGGTCTGGTGAGGTCTCCTCCCAACACTCTTTCCGTGCTGCCCCATGAAGAAATCCCAGACACTGCCCCAAGGCCCTGAGTTAAGTCCCAAGTACACGCTCCTTTCCCTTCTTTTCCAAATAGTAATCTAACATCACCGAATACTGTTTATACACGTCCCCATGCTTGAATTTTATTCCTAGTTGCAAACACAAATTGGCTAAACCAGTTTACTTAAGAGGGACATGATTAATGCTTATTAACCAAGACACGTCTCCAAAAGCTAAATTCTGAAGCGTTTAGTCACACCTGACATGGCACTGTGCTGGGAGAGGGGGCTGTCCTCCGTGGGAAGACTCTGTCCTTGGGGAGGCACGGACGTCAGGGTGACGTCTGTGACACTAGAGCCTGTGCCTTTGACTGAGAGTTGCTGTTTTCAGCCAGGCTCAGCTAAGTGACCTCAGAGCCTACCCAGGCTGGAAGAGCCACACCGATGACCATGCAGGCTCCCTCCCCCCGCACTGGGATGGGGGACTGTGTTGGAGGGTGACACGTGGTGACTGCAGTAGGAGAGAACAGCATGTACCCTGAGCAAGTGCTTCACGTAAAGGGAGTGGCTGGTTTGGGGCGTCTGGTACATACAGACACTGGTCAGTGTCTTCAAGAATATAATAAAGTTGTACAAGAATCATCAGGTGTGAGGGGAGGCACTGCCTTTGCGTGGTGTTCTTATCATCCCTCAGAACAGGCGGTCCCGTGATAATGTCACCGACCTCAGTCCCTAGGTGGCCGGCATCTCCTGCAGTGGAAATTAGGGTTTGCTCTGAGATTTTAGCTGGAAGGGGGACTCCCCCACAGGTGGCTTCCCAGCGTCGGGGCCCCATGTGGTCCCTGCCACGTGAAGCTGGGCATTGCGGCTGATGGAATGTGGGTGAGGGGATGGTCACCCCTGGGCTTACACAGCCCTTAGATTGTGTTTTGATGGTCCTGAGACTGCACCCAGACTCCTCCTGGCTGAGCCAAACATCCAGCCGTCCCTGAAGGCGCAGGGCCTGGGATGGGGCTGTGGTGGGTGTCCCACCCCGGGTGAGGCCCTGATGGTACAGCTGAGGCCGGCATCACGCTCAGCAAAAGAGCCGCACTCGTGAGAAATAATAAATTACTCTTGATTTAAGCCACTAGGGCTTGGGGTGGTTCACTGTGCGGCGAGAGGTACTGAGGCAGGCGTGGATGAAGCAGACGAGCCTGGGGCCACAGCTGACCGTGAGTCTCGGCCGTATGCCGCCTCCTCCCCGTGCTCGGTGGGCGTGAGTCACCGGGTTCTGTGGAGGGTGAGGTCAGGCCAGCAGGGGCCTGGGCGGGAGCCCTCGTGCTGTGGCCGGTGTCAGCATCACAGTGGGAGAGACGGGGCCCAGCTGCCGGCGGTCAGCAGGAGTCCAGCAGCGCAGAGAGCGAGGCCCCGGCTTTCCCTGGGGTGGGCCTTCAGTCCAGCTCTCCGGGGTCCAGCCTTCCCGCCAAGTCTCCCTCCTGGGACGACCCCGGGGTTCTGGGGGGCCACCACCCACCCAGGACTTAAAAGGGAGAGGCGACCCTCTAAGTGTTTTCAGTGGCCCTGCAGAGCACAAGCCAGATGTGGGGTGTCCAGAGGGCGTGTGTGTGTGCATGTGTGTGTATGTATATGTGTGGTTGTGTGGTGTGTGTGTGGTGTATATGTATGTATAGTGTTCATATGTGTGCTGTGTGTGTGTGGTTGTATGTGTGTGTATGTGTGGGGTGTGGTTGTGTGTGTGTGGTGTGTGTATGTATGGTGCGTGTGTATGTATGTGTGGTGTGTATGTGGTTTGTGTGTATGTGTGGTGTGTATGTGTGATTGTGTGTGTGGTTGTGTGTGTGGTGTGTGTGGTGTGTGTATGTGTGTGTGTGGTTGTGTGTGGTGTGTGTGTTTGTGTGTGGTGTATATATGTGTTGTGTGTGTGGTTGTATGTGTGTGTATGTGTATCTGTGGTGTGTATGTGTGTGGTTGTGTGTGGTGTGTGTGTATTGTGTGTATGGTGTGTATGTGTGTGGTGGGTGTGTATGGTGTGTGTGTGTTGTGTGTGTACATGTATCTGTGGTGTGTATGTGTGTGGTTGTGTATGGTGTGTGTTAACGTGTATGTGTGTGTATGTGTGTAGTTGTGTGTGTGGTGTGTGTGTATGTGGTTGTGTGTGGTTGTGTGTGGTGTGTGTGTATATGTGTATGTGTGTGGTTGTGTGTGTGTATGTGTATGTATGTGTGTGTATGTGTGGTGTGTATGTGTGGTGTGTGTATGTGTGTAGTTGTGTGTGTGATGCATGTGTATGTGTGTGTATATGTGTATGTGTGTGGTTGTGTGTGTGTGTATGTGTATGTGTGTATGTATGTGTGGTGTGTATGTGTAGTGTGTGTGTATGTGTGTAGTTGTGTGTGTGGTGTGTGTGTATGTGTGTGTATGTGTATGCGTGTGTGTATATGTGTATGTGTGTGGTTGTGTGTGTGTATGTGTGTGGTTGTGTGTGTGGTGCATGTGTATGTGTGTGTGTGTATATGTGTATGTGTGTGGTTGTGTGTATATGTGTATATGTGTGGTTGCATGTGTGTGTGGGGCGAGGATGCTCCTCTCGGTCAGCACCATCCTGCCTCAGCCCTGGGGCTCTCAGGATGGAACCAGGAGTAGGTTCCTTCCCACTAACTGAACAGGACTTTAACCGCGGAGCAAGGATGAGCTTCAGGGCTGCCTCTGGCTCCCCGGACGAGGGGAGGAAAGGGCCGCAGCCCCGGGCCCCGCGGAGGATGTCCTTGCACACAGAGAAGGGGCTGGCTTCATGCGGCTCGTCCTGCTTCCTCCTGGAGCAGCCCGTGGGGAGACGGCCAGGCTCTTGCTGCCCACCGACCGTCTGGGCGCCGGGAGGTGACATCCCAGTGGCAGGAGAGCGCTGGGCAGTGTCCCTAGGCCTCCCTTGGCTCTGAAGCCTGCCCCAGAGGCACCGTGGAACCTGCCGACGGTGGCTGCCAGTCCTCTGTGCACACGGACGGCCAGTCTCAGAGGTGGGGCCTCTTCTGCGTAGTCGGCTAACGGAGCAGCAGGCATCCCCACTCGCCCGTGGATCACGGGTGTGGCTCTGGATAACCAGAACACCTCCCCACCCCTGAACCTGACCAGCCGCCGCGCTGGCTCGGCCTCTGCCCCCTGTGGTCACCCGGGGGCCGCCACATCCCCAGGTACACGCTGCCCTCGCACCTGTGCCGGCCCAGATCCCAGCTCCACCAGGGGCCCCTTCTTGCTCGAGACCTTCCCTGTGGACAGCCCGTCTCTGCCCCTGGAGATCCCTCGGACCTTTTCCGTCCTCCCCTGTGGGTGTGTATCTTCTGAGTTCCTGGGGCGGGGGAGGGGGGAGCAGAGCCCCGTGTACCCAGCACAGCCCCTGGCACCGCCCCTGGCATAGCGGACTCAGCTGCATTTTTGAAGGTTCAGCGAAAGCCCCACGGATCATCTCATGGTCAGTTCCAGAGACAGGAGGAGAAGCTTGGAGCTGGGTGTTGAGCAGTATTCTGAGCAGGAGAGTTGGCCCTGCCTGGCGGGTGGAGGGAGCCCAGGAGAACCAGGTCGGGCGCTGGAAGTCTCTGCTCCAGCCCAGCTCTCTGCAGGCTTCCAGTGTTTAGGCAGCACTGCTGCAGGTGAAGGAAACATCACAGCTCCTCTCTCTGGGACACAGGAAATAGGAAGAGGAGTTAGAGGACAGAGACGATTCTTCTCTCCCAGGTGCAGATCTGAAGTGAAAACCAGGCCTGTCCCAGCCACATGTATAGGGTGTGGGTCCTGATGACCAGGTGGTACCCAGAGGGTGACCTGGAGGTCAAAAGTAGGCCAGGGTAGTGACCAAACTTCCAGCTGGGACGATAACCCTTGCACTGGCCTCTCTGCCCTGAGGTCATGACATACACGTCTGGACTGGTGAGAGCCCGTGTGAGCGGGGTCCTGTCTGGGATGGCCCTGTTTCCTAGGCGACAGTACCAGTCAGATGAGAGCTCCAGCTGAGTCCCGGGTTGGGCTATTCATTCATTTAGCAGACAGTTGCTGAAGCAGGACGGGGTTGCAGGGGACACCCTAGCCTGGGGGAGATCGGGGAGCGGGACGAGGGTCGGGGGTCAGGCAGGGCACGAGGCGAAGGATGTGGAGTCTGGGACCTCCGGAAGCATGCAGACTGTCTTCCGGGACTGGTCCCCTCCCCAGGACATGCCTGTATCCACTGTCTCCTGACTTGGGGTGTTACAGACCCCCCAACATACCCCTCGGGGAGGCGCCTGACCGGCTGAGCAGGGCTGTGCTTGGGAAGGGGAGGCGGGGGCACAGACCGCAGCAGGGGGTGGCCAGGAGGCTGCACTGGAGGCAGCCTCGTCCCAGGTCCCAGTGGCTGGTCCTGGGACCCCCTAAAGTCTCACCCCTCAGCCCCTCTTCACCTGGTCTGAGCCTTTGGAGGACACGGGATGTCCACGTGGGGCCACTGGAGGCCTGGCAGCAAAGGTGGCAAAGGCATCACTGTGGCAAAGGCCTGAGTGTCCCTGAGGGAGGGAGCCAGGCAGCGGCAGCACCAGTGAACCAAACCCCCTCTCCTACCGAGGATGACTGTACAAGGACAGTCTTTCTAAGAGATACAGCTGTCAAGTTGCTGTGCCTTTCACACATGGTAGTGAGTACCCCATCTCTAGAAGCATGCAAGAGGAGGCTGCATAACCACCAGTCAGGTATGTTGTAAAGGAAAGGACCACCTTAGGTAGGGGTTCAGCTGAGGTCACTCCCTCATTTAGCAGCGTTATGTTGATTAGTGTGACCAGGTGGTGGTCAGGGAGACAGGTGACAGTGACTCTTGGGGCGGGCGCCCTCTCCCCAGCAATAGGAGTGCTACTCACTCCTGTGACTCTGCAGAGTCAGTCCTGCAGGCTGTCCTTCGTGCTGCCCTTCTGATCACTGCTTGTGTTTTGACAACCAAACACTGAGTCCTGGGTGACTACGACCCATCATTGCATCAGACCCTGACGTCTCTGCAGCAGGAGGAGGACGAGGCCAGGAGCCCTGACGGTGCAGACACACACAAGACCCCAGGGGGGACGTGGCAACTTCCTGTTCGTGAGTCAGCCTTGTCACAGTCGTCAGTCACTGGGCTCAGGACCCAGCAAAGGGCTTCTTGGGCCTGAACATTCCATCATGGGGTTATCCTGGGGAGGGCAGGGGGGGCAATCTCTCGAACAAATGAATGTTCTCAATGACTGAACCTTACCTCTTTAACCAGGTAACAAATAAGAACTACATTTGTTTCCATTTGTTTAAAAAATGAATTATTCCATAACTGACACACACTTGTCACAGGAAAATTGGCAATACAGATGAGGAAAAGCCAGATAAAATAAACAAATTCCCCTAAACTAAAATTTCCCGGCACCAGCCGGAAACAACTTGGGCTTTTCTGGGCATTGATGTGCATGTGTGTGTGAGCGTGTGTGTCAGTGTGGTAACAGAGTCTCACTGTAAAACTCGACTAGCGTGCTTTTCCATATACAATACCTTGTTTATGTCTTTCTATGTTAATACATTGAATTCATCCATTTTAAAGCTACCCAGCATCCCATGAGCACAGGTGTAGATTCTTCTAAGACTGTGACTACTTTAAAAAAAAATCTGTCTAAAACGAGTCAGAGCACACACCCTCCTGCCTTCTAATTTCCTAATCAGGGTGGGAACATGACACCAGCTGAACTCCTGGGGCTCTGAGTTCACTGTTGTTCAATGAACCCCACAGGTAATTTCAATAAGGAGCTGGTTTGGAAGAGGAAAGAGCTCCTGGTGAAGAAGCGGATGGCTCTGGGGCGTGTTCTAGAGAACATTTCTGGATTTTAACCCCGGGGGGCTTCCCCACGAGTGCTCAATGCTCCCTGCCCCACACCGCCTGCAGCTGCATTCAGGACCTTTTTTCTCCCCCCAAGGGAGAGCAGCACATCGTCGTAACCAGTGCCGGGCACTTTCCTCACCATCTCAGTCCTGGCCAGCCCTCATCTTGGAGCTGGGAAGGATTCTGTCCAAAGCAAGAATGGGTCATGAAAGGGATCTCCAGTCCCCATCACTGAATGGGCCCCAGGGACCGGCCCCACCTGGTTACATACAGCGCCTTTGGGCTTATCACGGGCAGGGTGACCCCAGGTCCTTTGCTACGAGGTCACTTAAACTTCTCTGCAGGATTGGCCGCCCCAGCGATTATCCTTTGGAGAGGAGAGAATCAACAGAACGGGAGATGACGGCCTCAGAATTGCACCTGTCACAGAGCTGCTGGCATCCACGTCCCCTGGGGTGCCCCTCAGGATGCAGATTCCTGGGGCTGACACATCTCCTCTGCACAGAAGGAGTTGAGGGCGAGCCTCCTTAACATGCCGGTAAACCAGCACCCCATTGCTTGCCGGAGGGCGCGCAAGGCAGCTCCTCTCAGGGCTCCAATCCTGCACTGCTGCTTCCGCCAGGAACGGCTCTACACCGGGAGGCACCTTTGATCATTGATATCTCGCTGGATGGCTGGCCCCGGGTGAGGCGGCGAGCAGGAGGGAGGAGAAAATAGATGAGAATGGATGCGCTTCTCCCCGAGTTCCACACACGATTCTTTTTTTGTTTCTCTTTGCGTTTCCACACGACAAATTCGTCTCCTTGTTTTTCTTTCCAAAATATCCCCTCCTACCCATGTCCTCACTGCCTCTGGCCTGGACCAGGCCCAGGCCCTGACCCTCAGCAGCTGTCTGTCCCCTGAGACCTGCCACGTCCCCAGGCCAGGACAGAGCCCGTGGAGAAAAGACAGGAAAAATGGCGATAATTGGGAGTGGGGGGGGGGTGCGTCCTTAAACCGATGGCTTGAGTAATTGGAGTGGATGCGCATCGTGTCCTGGGAGGAAGATTCTGTGAATCTGTGTGGTCTGAGTGGACAAGTTCATGCCGATGACTTCGGGCTGATCTTGGCTCTGCCCGGAGGCGACTTGGCTCTGATAAGCCGACCTCTAGCTGAGCCTTTTGGTTTCTGAGAAGTGGAGGAATCACTGGGAGTCAACCCGATCTTCCAAGATAAAGGGCCAACCTTAGATGGATCTATTATTTCCTTGAGATCTTGGAACAGTGCTTTTATTTGTCCAATGACGTTTATCTATTAAACATCTGTGAAACCCTGGGTGGTTACAGACGCGGCAGTAGGTGGTCACGGATTGGAGAGAGTGAATGATGACTCATCGCAGGCGTCCTTTATCATTCTTCAGGGGATTAAAGACATGACTCAAAATTGTTCAAATGAAATGCAACAATTTATATCTGCCGTTAATACATAACTGACTAGATAAAACAATAGTTATTCATTACTCACCAGAAATCTGGTTTGCATAAGTCCGTTTTTTATTTAAATCAAACTTTCCCATCTCTATAAAAGCATTTTTTCATGGACGACTTTCTTTCGCGAACTAATTGCACATTGCTGCTTTCTTAAACAAGGTGTTCTTGCGGGGATTTTAATTTAAGTGGACTTGCTTTATGTTGTGCTGTGTCAGGTCAAGTGAACCGTAGAGCTCCCCCCTGCACCCCCCGTGACCCTGTCAGGCCAGGATATGGCACTCTCTCTGCCCATCCGTCGTTGGTCCCAAGCCCCCTGGGCACACGGGAAGCGCACTTGCTCTCCATGTCAGCTCTCTTCCACCTGCTACATCCTCGACCCCGTCACTGTCCCTCTCGCTAAACCTACTGCAGGAGCCTCCTAAGGCGCTCCTGGCCCCCAGCATCCTCCCATGAACGGGGAGCGGCCCTGGATGTTAGGAGCGATGTGGGTTGTCTGTGCCACATTTTTCTGTCCTAAACCTTAACTCTTTCTGACCAGCCAGCAGGGCAGCCCCAGGAACGCCGACCCACACTTGCCATCAGTTCAGGCCCCCCTGCCAGGTGCTGGTCTGCTTCCTGGCCCTGCTGAGTGAGCGTTTGGGGCCCCTGTCACAGCAGCATCTAGGTCGGAGTGTCAGGGACAGGGCTGTGAGGCGATGTGATTTCAGCCCTCGGGGGTGTCCTCAGAGCCTGAGCGAGGCTCGGGTGGAGGTTGGGTCTCTAGCCCGGAGAATGTGCATTTCCCAAACTTCTCAGGCCAAGGAAGTTTTTGTATCCCTCAGAGCATCGCAAGGGATTTTGGTCTGTGGAGTAAACTCTGGCCAACGCTGTTCTGAGGAAGAGAAACGATGTGGTGGGCAAGTTGCTTTGTTCCAGGTGCATCTCGAGTTCCTGCGGGAGGCCGGAGCCACCTGGGCTGGTCCAGCTCCCCACGCACACAATGCCATGAGTTTCTGGTGTTCCCTCCCTGTAAAGATCCCTTTTGCGTGGACTCCTGTGTCCTTCCTTCCTAGGAAACAGGCAGCCACATGATCCCCAACACTGGCTGACAGCCGGTGTCCCCACACGCTGGAAGGACCCGCTTTCAGTGGTGCCGAGTCTTCTGAGGTTTTCCTGATCACTCAGTGCAGAGAGGACGACTTTTCCTTTTTGCGTTATGAAAATCAGAAATGTTACATTTAGGAAAAGAGCTTCCTTTTTAAATGATAAAGACATGCCAAAATAAAAAATACAAAGTGGACAAGTACACACAAGAGTGAGATATTAAACATCCCACCATCCGGAAGTGCATCACCATATAACAGGAGACAGAAACTTGGGCCTTGTAATCCTTGCTATGGAGACACAAGAGACCCCTCTTGCCTTCAGAGGGGTCACTACCTTTTATTGGCTCAATCTGCTCCCAGAAACCAGCAAAATTCACCACCACACACAGTGTTCAGCTGATGTGGACTTTGCCTCTTACTGGTATATGTGCCACAGTGTAGGAAATAAATGTTTTAGAGGAAAAGAGAGAAGCCTCTCATCTACTTGTCCAGTAAATATTTATGAGCCTGTCTACTCGGGGTCAGGGTGACTGCGGGAGTCTCATTGCCACGTTCCTGCGAAGGCCTTCTGCTGACCTTCCTCTGGCCTGGGCTGGCAGGCTGCCCTGGCTGGGCAAGACACTGCCCCTGCTGGTCTGGAGCTTGGCCAGTAGCGCTGCTCTGGCATGTTCCCTGGACTGGCATCTGCTGACCCAAGACCCATCCCCAAGGATCTCGCCATGCCTGTCCCACTCTCTGTGACCACCTCCTGCTTAGGAAGCCAGATATTTCCCAAGACTTGATTTGAAGAAGCTGGAACTTCGTTCTTTCGGCAAGATTAGCTCCTTACTCTAGGAAGCCGGCCTGTCAAACCCCTTCTATTGCCTCTGGACACCCAGAGCTCAAATGCCATCTCCTCAGGCCTTCCCTGACCGCCCTGCCTGAAACGTCAGCACCCGACCCCCTGGAGCCCTCTGCCTTTTTGCATTTTCCTTCATAACGTTTGCCTACCTGGCCTCACACCCACGTCTAGGTGCGTGTTGGCTGCCCCACTAGAAGGTGAGCCCAAGGCGGGTAGGGGCCCAGTTTGTTCGTCACTGGGTCCCGAGCGCGTCACAGTGGGTACTGATCAATGTGCTTGAGTGACTAGTAAAGGCGTGGATGCATGTTCCACACAGGGCCCCCGGCCTGCTCCCTGAGCTTCAGGGCAGAGACCATGACTCTGAGGAAAGGAGGTGCAAGCCCTCACGGGGCGCTGGGGTGGCCAAGGCCACGCGAGTGCTTTCTACTAGGACCCTGTTGCAAAGATCCAGCAGGGGGTGTGGGAAGCAGGGGTGGGGTGGAGGGCCTGTGCTGGGAGCACGGCAGGGGGCAGAGGAGCCCCACCCCCGACCTGGTCACCTGCCTACTGGGCCCTCAGCTGGGATTCTTCCTCCTCCCTCAGTGTCCCCTGGAAGCAGCGTCCCTTCTCACCAGTGTCCCCGCCCTGCACCTGCTGCCCTTTTGCCTTTAGTCACATGTTCAAGTGTCTGCTCTCAAAATACTGTGAGCCCGAGATACCGGGCACATCCCACTGCCTTTGTCACCCCGTGTCCGGGACGCAGATGCTCAGGGAGCGCCAACAGGCTCTTGCTGGGCCTGGACCAGAGCTGTTGTCCGATGCCTCAGGGCAGGGCAGAAGGAAGGGAAGGCACTCGCCAGGACAGTCTTCTTGCGAACATTTGCAGCCTGGGTCTCCGTAACAGAAGGGCAGGGCCCTGGTTAGGGCAGTGTTCCTGAATTCCTCCCCTCTGGGGCTTGCGGGCCACAGGACAGCTGGATGATGAAGCTGTCTCAGGATGACTCAAAGCCGACACGCTGGGGACGGCGGGTGAGGGAGTTCAGGTCACCTGGGGTGTTTGGTCCTCACATGATGACACTCAGCTCAGGAGGACCCCGAGATCGCCCTGCTGGGGAGGGGGCCAGGCCAGCGCTGTTTCCTGGATATCTGACCCTGAGGACCCCTCCCAGTTCTAGCTAATAACATGAGGTCATTCGGTTTATGCCATAATGGCTCACGCCTCCCAGTTTAACATTTTTTTAAGTATGTTTTGGGATTTTCCTTTCAAAGAAACAGTCTGTGTGCTCCTGGTGACAAGTCAAACACCTCTGAGATCACTGTGCTGAGTCCTAGGGTTCGAACGCAAACTTCAAAAGCCGAGAACATCAGGTCATATTTAAAGCAGAAGTAAACCCCAGAAGAGTTTAAAAAATAACAAAATCAACTAAAACTGGGTAATGGAGGGAGGTGAAAGTGGTTCTCCCGGTGGACTAGTAAATCTCGTCCCCGTCCCATCAGAGCAACACACCCAGGACGTGACTGCAAGATGGACCAGAAACAAAATCCGAAATTTTGAAAGAATCAGAAGGAACACATGCACCCTCAGCAAAGAAAACACAAAATACAAACCAGGGAGAGAGAGAGAGAAAGAACTCACATAGAAAATCTGAGGGCAGAGCTAAGAACAAGTAGCTCTAAAATTTGGGCTGAATTAAGCATTTAAATGTAAAACACGAAACCATGAAACTACAAGAAGAAAATACGGGAGAGTTAGGAAAATAAGTAACTTTGGAGTGAAAGAGAGAAACATGGTTAAGGCACAGGGGGCCATTAAAAGAAAAGATTCCTATACTAACTATACGCAGTAATCATGTTAAGAAAAGACAAAATTTACAAAGAATAACCAAGTGTGAACAACATTTGCATCACATATGAAACTTAAAGGGGATCGTTTCTTCACTTTGTATTTCATCAAGAGGCATCGAAAAGACCAACCACCCCATAGACAACGGGCAGAGCACGTAGAGACAGAGGACTCATTGTCTCGTACACAGAGGAAAAGATGAGAGATGTGATCAAACTACAAGATGGTCACGCTTCGCGTCGTAGGTCGCGACCTACTGGAAAGCGTCATCCCCAGGGGACAAAGCTGAGCTGGCAGTGCGGACAGCACAACCTTTATGCAGGGCCTTGGGCAGCAACCGTCAGAATAAAAAGCGCTAACACCACTCGCGGGGGAGGTGCACATGTAGGAATGTTTCTGGTCCTGTCCCCGCGTGCACAAGGGTCTGTGTGTCTACAACAGCCGACATTCAACACAATGACACATATACCAGCCCGGCACAGCCCCCAAAGGTTGTCCTACCGAGCGTGAAAAGCAGGAGACAGAGAGAAAAACTAAGGGTAGAGAGGTGTGTACACTAGACTAGCCTCTGAGTAAGAGCCACAGAGAATATTCTCTGTGCTCCTACCTGTGTACACAGGAGACCAGGAAGTCGTGGCTTCTGAGTTCTGAAGTACCGCCTAACCAATCCCTTGTAATGAGAATGCTTCATTGGGCAGGAATAGCACCCAGTGGTCTTATTTTCTAGCTCACTCCTGGATGTTATGCTAAAGTACTCAGCATAACTCAAACGTGTGCCCCGGTTTCTCGTTTATAGAAGAAGGTCGACCAGAGAGAGAACAGACCTGTCAGAATCCGTGCCTGCATCTCTGTCATCTGAGAGCCCACTTGGTGGCCCACAGCTGCCGCGGGGCTCTGCGTGTCCCTTCTGCTTGGCCTGAGACCAGTTCCCAGGCTGTCGTCCTGGACTCCAAGCACCTGGGAATCTTCAACCAGATGGCTTTGGGGACTGACAGCGTTGTAGCCGTTAGGCCAGTGGACACTGGCCAGGAAACACGAACGGAACTTCTCCATCCACGTTCCTCTGGCAGCCCTGCTCTCCCTCCTTCCTTGGGGAGGACGCTGGGCTTCAGCTTAGGCTGGGTGTCCTGAAGAGCCTGAGAGGCTCAGAGACTAGATGGCCAGGTTAGAGATGCAGGTAAACAAGGTGAGGCTGCTGTGGCCACAGTACCTGCAAGCCATCTGCAGGTGGGTGGGGATGCAGGAAATATTCGTAATGTGAGTTTTGCCAAGTTGCTCTGACATTTTTAACACTGATTTTGCAAATCTGCTTGTCTGGATGCCTAAAGTTTTTTTTTTTTTTTGAAATTATTATTGTTATTATTGGGTTAGATCATAAAAACTGCTAGCAGGTCTAATCAGGCTGACTCTGTGACAGATAAGAAATATCAGCCTGAAAATCTAAATTTGACCTCAAATGGAGACCAGAATACAGAGCAGAGATGCTAGCATGACGACTGGGACCTGTAATGACTGAGACAGAAAGCCTGTCCCCCCTGCCTCCCCTGCAGCAGCTGTCCCTCCCGAGCTGCGCCCGGGGACAAAGTGCCCCCACAGGGGCTCAGCCGCTTACACCCATCTTGCAGCCTCATAACGAAGGGAAAATTTTGTCCAAAGACAGAGCGATGCCCAGGTGCGGGGTGTGCTGCTCCCGTTCACCACGATGGCCGTGCTACCGGGGCCCCCTTGACAGTGCACCCAGCAAGACTGGGGAAGGGAGGGCTTAATGGGCGGGATTTGCCTGCCACCCGTGACCTGGGACAGGTCCCCCCTGGTTCCTGGTTGTCTCCCCATCAGCGCAGATGGAGAAAATAACAGGACGACCTCCAGGCCGAGAGGAAGGGCTACCTCTCCCTCCACTCCTGCGGGCCCAGCGGAGTAGCTGGGCTGCCGAGGGGCTGAGCACAGCCTCCCTGTGTCCAAGTGCGGGCGCCCACCAGCCCAAGGCCGCAGCCATGCGGGCGCAGGAGGTTTTCGTCGGCCCAGCTGCCCTTCACAGGGCGCAGCCTGGTGGGACTCTGGCCGGGGCCTAGGGGGACCGGTTTCCATAGAGGCCACAACAAAGCACACCTCCCAGAGTTCACACCCTCTTGTGGTCTCTGCAGTGTCGAATCTGGGCTGGGTTCTGAGTCACTCTGACCCGTGGACCTTGGCAGAGATGAGGCTCTGCTGTTCCAGGCCCGCCTTCGAGAGACCAGGTGGCATGAAACACTCGCTCCTGGGATACCCGAGTCACCCTGCCAGGGAGACCACACGAGAGCAGAGAGGCCCTGTGGAGAAGATGGGCCCAGGATCCAGGAGAGGGAGAGAGGCCCCCTCCCGGCCACACCTCCAGACGGCCCCAGCCCTGGTTACCTCAAACTGAAACCACATGGGGGACACAGAGAGGCCAGGTGCCCAGCTGAGCCCAGCCACCACACCGAACCAGAGGGACAGCAAGATGGGTGTTGTTCTAAGCCCCTAAAACGTGGGTGGTCTGTTAAGTAGTAAGAAATATTACCCAACAGAGTCCAACGGCCAGGTCCTCTCGCCTCTGCCGCAGCGGGCTGTGTGGCCTTGGCCAGGACTTAACCTCTTGAAACCTCAGCTTTCCAGCCTGTAGAACAGAGATAATACTGCTCAGCGTGGAACGCTGTACATCAGGATAAATGCTGTGGCTTCTGTTTGCATAACAAAAGGGCAGAGAACATGCATCCTGCATCCCCGCACTGGCTTTTCCTTAGATGAAGTCTGGGAGTCCGACTGGGAAGCCGGAAGCCAGCGGCCCCTGTTAGAAGGTCTTCCCTGGAGCCCGAGATGCATGTGTCACCTGGGTGCTCTCCCTCCCTTCTCCTGGGTGCAGGGAAGCATCTCTTGCCCTGCAGGGAGGTCACAGGGCCAGAGTCGAGAGACATCTTCCCCCATCACCCTGAGTCCTCAGCAGGTTCCAGGCCCACAGAGGGCCTGGCCCAATAGGTATGGTGTGTAAGCCCAGGTCAGACTCACTACCAACACGGCGTATTTCCTTAGAAGACAGGGTTTCTGCGTGGATGACTTTGTGTGTGTGTGTTTATAGTCTTTATTTTTTCAAATTGTGGTAAAACAGGCATAACAAAAATCTCACCATCTTACCCATTTTTAAATGTTTAGTTCGGCAGGGCTTAGTACATTCATATTGTTGTGAAATCGTTGTGTAATTTAATTTTTAATTTTTTAAGGAACTGCTATTCTATTTTGTACCACAGCTGCACCATTTACATTCTCACCATGATGCACAAGTTTCCAATTTCTCCACATCTTCTGCAACACTTGTTGCATTCTGTTTCTCTTGTGTGGTTTTGTTTGTTTGTTTGGAATAGTAGCCATCTCAATGGATGTGAGGTTTTGATTTGCTTTTCCCGAATGATTTGTGATGTTGAGCATCTTTTTATGTGCTCATTGGCCAGGTGTATATCGTCTTTGGAGAAACTTGTATTCAAGTCCTTTGCCCATTTTTTTTTTTTTTTTTTTTGCGGTATGTGGGTCTCTCACTGTTGTGGCCTCTCCCGTTGCAGAGCACAGGCTCCGGACGCGCAGGCTCAGTGGCCATGGCTCACGGGCCCAGCCGCTCCGCGGCATGTGGGATCTTCCCAGACCAGGGCACGAACCCGTGTCCCCTGCATCGGCAGGCGGACTCTCAACCACTGCGCCACCAGGGAAGCCCCCCTTTGCCCATTTTTAACTGGGTTTTGTTGTTGTTGTTGAGTTGTACAGGTTCTTTGTTTATTTTGGATATTAACCCCTTATCAGATATAATATTTGCAAATATTTTCTCCCATTCCACAGATTGTCTTTCACTGTCAGTTATGTCCTTTGATGAATAAAACGTTTTTAATTTTGATGTAATCCAATTTATTTATTTTTACTTTTGTTGTCTGTGCTTTGGTGTCACATCTAAGAAATCATAACCAAATATAGTGTCATGAAGATTTTCCCATATGTTTTATTCTATGAGTTTCATAGTTTTAGGTATTTGATCCATTTTGAAATAATTGTATATATAGTGTAAGGCAATTCATTCTTCTTCCTGTGGATATTCAGTTTTCCTAACATAATTTGTTGAAAAGACTCTCCTTTCCCCATTGAATGGTCTTGGCACCCTTGTTGAAAGTCCTGTGAGTCATTGTTTCTGGGCTCTCCATTCTATTTGTTGCTCTATGTATCTGTCTTAATGCCAGTACCACATTGTTTTGATTACTGTAGGTTTGCAGTAAGCTTTGAAATCAGGAAATGTGACACCTCCAATTTTTTTTTTCAAGATTGTTTTAGCTATTCAGGTCCCTTATTCTATATGAAATTTAGGATGAATTTTTCTATTTCTGCAAAAAATGCCATTAGAAATTTGATAGGGATTTTGCTGAATCTGTAGGTCCCTCTGGATAGTATTCACATCTTAAAAATGTTGTCTTCCAATCCATGCATACAGGATGTCTTTCTAGCTATTTGTGTCTTCTTTAATTTCTTTCAGCAATGTTTTGTAGTTTTCAGTGTACAAGTCTTTCACCTCCTTGGATAATTATATTCCTAAATATTTTATTCTCTTTGACTCTGATGTAAACTGAGTTGTTTTCTTAATTTCCATTTTAGATTGTTCACTGTTAGTACATTCTGTGCGGAGGGTGTGGAGAGGCCGTGGAGAGCGTGATCTAGCTGTGTCCCCAAGGTCTTAGGATCCTATGCCTGTGCAGCTGGAGGAGCCCTGACAGCCTTGGTTCAGGGCTCACACTTTTCCAGAGAAGGGACTCTCTCCCAGAGAGGTCCACTGCTCACAGCAGCCATCCCATGAAGGGCGCCGTGAGAGCAGGGCCCTGACTCTAGCCATCCCCACATCCTGCCCAGGGCCCATGCCTTCCAGTCCGGAGTGCTGAGAACTTCACGGCCACAGAGTGAATCTGCACTGTATCGATGGCACCTGCATAAGACAAATACAATAAACTGATTCTGATGTTCCCTAAATCCTGGCCCGTCTCTTTCAGGCTGTAGTTGGAATAAATTGATTAATAGATAAACAGACATTTAAAAAAACCCTTAGCTGAAATCACAGTGCAGCCCCGTAGAAAAGGACCACACCCCCTCCATCCACGAAGGTGATGAAGGTCATGGACCAAAAGTTGCAGGCGGCACTCATCCTGGGCTCTGTAGGGTGATGCTCTCATGTCATTGAAAGTGTTTGGGGGCCTCACACTGCCTGTGTCCTCAGACGGCTTATCTCCAGGGCAAAGGCAGCAGCTTCTGGGGGTGGAGTGGACCCACCCTGCATTGTCAGGGCTGTCACCTTCCTGCTTCTCTAAACTCTGCAGTCCCAAGGGGAAGCCCAGAGGGCGGGTTGTATGGGTGTTGCAGCCTGGGGAGCCTCTGCCCCAGGGGACTTATCTGCGGCCACGCTCCTGGAGCCAGGCCAGTGACCTCGCTTCACCCATGACCTTCCCCACCGACTTCTCAGTTCCAGGAATTGTTGGGAAAATCCCATTGGAAATCTGAGGATGGCCGGGTCCCTTGACACTACCACTGGTGCGCTGAGACAGAGGGTGAGGTCGGGCCTGACTGAGGGGCCGTGTGACCTGGAACCCCACCACTCTCGGGGGCCTGTGGGGAGGGGGCTTAGATTCTATCTCCCTTCTGCTGGTCTTGGCTCCCAGGACGTGGAAGCAAGCCCAGGCCCTACAGGGCTGGACGGTTCTCATGTTCTTGGTCTCCAGGCCTCCAAAGGGAAAGCTTTAGGGTGAAGAATTACACATCTCATTAGAAAGCCCCTCCTCTTCAGTATGAAGCCCAGAAACGAAGAAAACAGAGAGGAAGGAAAAGAGACTATTGAAAGCCAGCGCCTTTTTGGCTTTCACTACATGCTTGACACAGCAAAGAACTTGACCCCCATCCCCTCGTTTAGTTATCACAACAACCTGTGAGGCGGCCACGGCCGTCACCCCATTTCACAGCTGAGGACTGAGAGGCAAGGCAGCCACGTGTCCGGGACCAGCCTCGGACTCTCCAAGGTCCTCGTTCACGAATAGTGGGGATTTGAGGCCGCGACAGCAGGGCAGTAAAGCAAGTGCAGGCCCTTCTGAACACGGCCAGTGACCACACAGGTAGCACACCTGGGCGCCACCCGGGCTGGTCCCAGAGAGAGGAGCAGGCAGCCTGAGGAGGAGATCCCGGTGCTGAACCGCCCTGTTACGACTCAGATTTCACAACAAATGGAACTTCTTCCCTTTTGTCCTGCCTTGGTCCCTGGCAAGTGGGGTGCTGCGATCCTTCATTCAGTTGACAAGCGTTTGCCGACTTGGGGCCTGGGCAGCATGGAGCTGGTGTGGGTACGTGAGTGCCCACTTGGCTCTGTTCCACGGGTAGAGCCCACTGGGGCTGGGTCTCCTTGCAGAGGACGGGGAGAGGCCTTACCTGCCTGCTCCAGCTTTGCTCCCCCACCCCCTCCCCAATTCTCCTCCCATGGGACGGCGTCCACAGGGGTCCAGATGTAGAGCGTGGGCTCAGCTCCCCACTGCCTCAGAGCCGCCGCTCACTCATGCTTTGAAAGAAACATTTTCCGGTCCTGACTCTCTTGGAAAATGGCGTAGGAACACTTTGCTGGTAATTAGTGTGTATGTAGTAAGCGCTTAACAAATGCTGTCCTTGAGGCAAGGGGCAAATGGGGGTGGGAGGGCGGAGCCGTGGCCCCGGGCTTGGTTCCGCTCAGGCTGGAGGAGCAGCCCCAAGGACTCCAGGCCCAGTCCCTCCCCAGGAAGTGCGCGGGGGCCTTACTCCCTGAGGACCAAACGGGTGGAGGACGTCTCAGGGGAGACTCAGTTGCATGTCCCAGGTGCAGAATGTACATCATCGCGTGAGCTGTGTGCTGGTTCCCTGGGACCCACCTTCCCGGCAGAGTAAACCCATGCTGAGGCTGGCTTGATGTGCGGGCTGTTTCTCTTGGGTGTGGGGAAAAAGATAAGAACGAGAAAATTAAAGAGTGTGTGATCCGCACAACCAGAAAGCAAACAGTGATTGTGATGATAATATAATGACAAGGAACCGGACTTACCAGAGAAAGAAAGGGAAGGGGCCTGGCGATATTCATTCTCTGCTGCTGGCCTACGGGGGCAGCCGGTCACTAGGAGTTCTCTGGGATTCTTAGAAGGCCTGGCCGATAGTTGGTGTGTTTCCAACTAGCGCTCAGGTTCTTGAGGTTTAAGGTCAGTTTGAGCTTGTGGATGCCATGCCAGTCTGACCAATATTGCAACATCCCGCCGCAGGAACACACAGCAGCAGTGCTGGTGTGGCTGGATCTTCCGGTGACAGCAGAAATAAATACCAGTTCATGGAAAAATAGAAAACTGGGCTATTCTCCAGCGTATCCTCGGAATGCCCGAAAGAGGGGAATGTCACCCTCACCCCTGCCCCGCCCAGTATCGCAGACACGACTGTGGACGCTGGCATCTCCACGTGTCTCAAGATGCCAGGCGTCTGGGTTAAGACTCCTGGATCAGAGCTCACAGAAAGCTCCAGTCACCCACCGCCAGCCCCGTGCAGGTCATGCAGGGCACTCAAGGCGTGACACGTGAAGCCCAGGGTTCCCCAAACCAGTGTCCTGTGCTGTAGGATATTCATGAGTGTTACTTAAAAAAAAAAAGAAGGTCCCATGACCCACTGACTTTGGAAAACACTACTTTAAAGTAAAGCAGTTTTATTATTTAGGAGTTGTTGGTGCCTTTAATATGGTGATGTGTTTAATCGGCCGGAGGGGATGAGTATGCAGCTAGATCCAGACTTATTTGACAGAACACGGATACTGTACGTTTTTAAAAATGGAAAATCTACGGACTTATTGTGAAAAATACATGCTCCAGGACAAAGCCTTGCCAAATAATACTGGAAGAGCTGAACATGACGAGTTTACACTGAGCTGTACTCAGCGGTGCTCAAGTGTGATTTACGCTGCGGCATTCGGATGCTCGTCAGGGAAATGGAGTGACAGGAAATCTGTTAAGATTTACGTCTTTTGACGTCTCAGACACTTGTGCATCCTGTTCAGAAAGCTCAAGCCCACCTACATTTTCCCGAGCCCGTGACAGGGGAGCCTGGAGTGCGGGCCACGTGAACACAGCCGTCTGGATTTTGCCCTGAGCTCCCGTGCTGCTCTGCGGCTTCACAGGAAGGCTGGGTAAGCAGAATGAGCCTTTAAGCTCTATAACCCTTGTGTGCGCTTGGCGGTTTCTCCTTCCTGGTCCTTTTCATTTAGGCTGATGCCCACATTTGCACCAGCCCCATGCACAAGCCGGAGATTCATCCTCCAATGGCAAGCGTCTGGGTCCGGCCTCTGCGTCCACTTCTGTCCGTAGGTCCAGGGTGGGCTGCCTTACAGAGGACCCGTGCCTCGGGTTGGGACCCCGTAAGCTGCCCCTGAGATAAGCTGGGGAGAAGAACCCTGGCAGTATCAGATGGGAAGTGGGGGGATGAGGTGGGGGTGAGGGAGCTGGACCACGTGCTTTGGGGAGCAGAGCTCCGCTGGGTTCTCTGTCCTGTTGGGTCACTGTGACACCACATGAGAAGGTTGGGTATTTGTCCTCTGACCCTCACCTCCCACTGACTCAGGCCTCCTCCCAGGGGTGTCAGCTCCTGGCTCTTCCAGGAGAAAGAAGGCCCGGGGGGATGCACATGCTGGCCCCGGGAAACTGGAGTTGTCAGGGGTGAGGGCCCAGGGGCTGTGCCTGGCCCAGGTGACGCTCAATCTCTAGCACTTTGTGGTCAGCGCTTCTTGGTCACAGGTCCTTCCAGCTTATGAAGCCCTCCTGTCCACGAACCAGCTTCAGCGTCACCCAAAACACCTGTGCATCTTGGACACTAGAGAGCATGTGACAGAATCGGGCTTTTCTTCTGCATACTCTCGGTTGTGGTTTTCAAGCCGCCGCCTTTCCCGAGCCCACGGCCCTCTGCACTGGGCATGAGGAATGCCCGTCTCTGCTTTGAGAAATCCGGGAGGCACCAGCCACACCGGGGCCACACGGCAGGGGAGCAAGCCAGCAGCTGTGCTATTTTCAACTAAAAAATAAGACAAAACTGAGGCGTTACAAAGTTTTCATATGTGAGTCGACAGTAGTACCTAGTTGTAACTTATGCATCCAGGTCCTTGTCTCAGGTGGGCTCTGAGGGGCCCTGGCCGTGACAGGTAGAGGAATGAGAAGCTCTTTGTGACCTGGAGACACAGAGAGAAGGTTATGAGTCTTATTACTGATCAAACTAAACACATCCCTGAACCCTACCCTTGCTGGTCCCAAGCCTGACTCTGGGTGACCTTGTAGGTTCAAACAGCAGACATGCTCTGCAGCCTTGGGCTTGGGGAACGACTCGGAAGGTACGGGAAGACCTTCTGCTTGCCCAGACCAGCGCGTCTCAAACGGGAGGGCTTGCTGAGGCCCAGGTTGTGTCTCCCCAGAAGGGTATGTGGAACCCCCAGTACCCGTGAATGTACTTTGCAGATATAATCAGGGTAAGGTGAGGTCGTTAGGGTGAACCGTCATCCAGTACGACTGGTCTCCTTATAAGAAGAGGAGAGCGGAACGGGGAGACAGGTACGTGGGGAGAAAGACGGCAGGTGATGACAGAGATGGGGGTGACATGGCCAGAAGCCAGGGGACACCCCAAGCTGCTAGAAGCTGGAAGAGGTGAGGAAGGATCTTTCCGTGGAGGACTGGGAGGGAGCACGGTCTTGCCAACACCTTGACTCAGGATTTCCAGCCTGAGGAACTGTGAAAGGATGAATTTCTCTTATTTTAAGCACCCCCAGTTTGTGGTACTGAGTTACAGCCGCCCCAGGAAACTAATGCAGAGTGGGTGGGAATTCGCATTACTAACAGGCACCCGGGTGGCACTGATGCTCCAGGTCTGGACCTTACTTTGAACATCCCTGACCCAGGTCAGGCCAGGTCAGCCCTGCCCACCGCACACATGCACGTGGAGAGGATGTCTGTCCAGGCGGGCCTTTGACCCCCACCCTGCAGCTGCCACCTCCCAGCTTCGTCTCCCCTGTCCCTGCCTCCCCTGCCTCCTGCTGGTGCCCCACCCTTCTGTGCATTTGCACATTCTCTCCTCTGCCTGCAAACCCTGCACCCCTGGCCCAGAACACTCCAGCTCAGCTGTTACACCCAACCCCGTCCTCGCGCCCCTCCCCGGGAACAAGCAGTGTCTTCGCGTCCCTTCTCACCAAGGAGCTCGTGGTCCGTGCGTCCCCAGGGTGCCGGGAGCTGCCATTGCAGCAGCGACACTCTGCACGCCTGTCTCCCTTCTGCCTGGAGCCCCACTCAAGCCCATTTACCTGCCCAGCCCTGTGGAAACTCATCCGTGTTTCTGGGAGCAGAAGGAGAGCCAATGAAAGGCTGTGTGTCCAGAGGTGTCCAGCTGGGCGCTGCTGTCCTGGGGTCTGCGGCGAACATAGTGGACAGTAGTTCAGAGTAGTTTGGGTCAAGGTTATTGCGAATAACTTCCCTGGCCCTTCAGTTAGCCCCCTTTCTGCTCCCCTGACAGTGGTGTGAGGGCGTTTATTATGGCAGAGCCCCTGTGCTCTGGGCGGTGTTGCTGGTTTAGCGGAGGAGCGGGTCCTGCTTGCCCTCCCGGACCAGCCAAGCCCACTGCGGTACAGGCCCTGGTGACGAACAAAGGACGACAAAGGTGGGGCCGTTGCCCTTCCCAAGCAAGTTCCTCCACGTTGTGAAAGGAAGAGCAGAGATGGCGGTAGTTTAACTCATAAAACTTTGCTTTCCCACCACCACTGGCCCCAGGAAAGGATACGGTTTTGACTCGGCTGGTGGCCAGCAACTGCCCCGGCCACTTTCTAACTGTGCCAAAACTGATGTTCATACAGGGAAAAATCAGGGGGAGAAAACCCAGTTTCCCCCGCAGGCCTGGGGCCAGGGGCGGGGACTGCTCCCTCCCCCAGTGGGCTGTGCATCCCTGGCCCATGGGAGTCGCAGCAGAGCCAGGGGCTGTGGATTCTCCAGACACTTTAGGGAAATAAACAAAGGAATTCGAGGTCAGATGTCTCAGGCAGCCCGGTTTTCTCTGGAGGCCTGGGACAGATGTTTGCCTGAGGCCCTGCAGTGACGCCACGTGTGATCACAGAGTGTGAGCAGGGAGAAATCTGGAAAATGGGGCTTTCAACCTCAGGCCATCCTTGGGCGCCAAACACAAGCTGGATGCAGAACAAAAAGTGCAGACGTTACAAGAAAGAGGCCGGGTCAGGCGGGTGGCCCCGCTTTGGCCTCGAGGCACCCAGGAGCGCCCGCCAAGCTGACCGGAAGGTAGGACTCGGGCAGTGTCGCCCGAAACTGCTTCAGGTCAGGACGCCTATGTGCAGACCTCCAGTTACAAATTCTCATTTTCTTTCCAGTTTTAAAAATGTACTATATATACTTATTATAGAAAGTTGGAAAAGAGAGAGAAGTATTTGGGAAAAAACGTCACCCATATGCCACCACCCAGAGAGGTTCCCTGCGGGCAGATCAGGGGATTTCTCTGCAGCTTCAGACATGATTGCATTCACTCAGCAGAGACTTTTAAACCTTGAATGTTAAAAGATGAACACTTCCGTCTCCAAGTATAAACTCTTGTGAACGTGGTTTACTCATAGTGTGTCAATCAGCAGAGTTTACTTAACCGGACTCCTGTTGGATTAGGACGATACCCTACGTGTGTTTGTTTATTTGTTTCAATAATGGTTCCATGATCTTAATGCAGAACACTGGTTTTGTTCTGCGCGCACACACACACACACACACGCAGATGCACACACACATGCAGACACACACACAGACTCAGACCCACCCAGAGACACACGCAGGCACAGAGACACACATATGCACACACTCAGACACACACACACACACACACATCTTGGATTCTAGTTTGGTTTCTACTGCTAAGCAAATGTTTCCACTTGGTCACTCAATCTTTCTGGACCTGATTCTTCGTATTTGTGAAATGAGGGGTCAGAGCAAGTGACCTCGAGTTCCCTTCAGTTGGAGTGACCCGGAAGTGCTGGCGTGAGGGCCCTTTCTGTGGTGGACACGTGTCCCTGTGGGCCTGGGCACTTGGAGGTTTGCGAGTAAGCCCCTCTTTTTAACCATTTTTCATATCACCCTCAGTGGATGTGTGTTTGTTTATAAATTACAACTAGGTACTACTGTTGATCCGCATATGAAAGCTTTGTAACGCTTAAGTTTTGCCCTATTTTTTAGTTGAAAATAGCACAGCCTCTGGCTTGCTCCCCTGGCGTGTGACCCCGGTGGGGCTGGCGACTCCCGGATTTCCCAAAGCAGAGACAGGCATTCCTCATGCCCGCTGCGGAGGGCCGTGGGCTCGGGAAAGGTGGCGGCTTGAAAACCACAACCGAGAGTATCCAGAAGAAAAGCCTGATTCTATCACACCTTCCTGAGCGTCCCAGACCAACGTGGACGTGGGCCTGCTCTGGTCTTTCCAAAGCTTCCCTCCTGGAGACCTGAGTGCGGCCCAGGCTGTTGAAACGGGTTTGAAGCGGGTGCCCGGCCAGCTGGCATGGCAGAAATATTAAAGATCATTTGTTAAGGTCATCGGCCCTTTTTCTCTTACTTTTGTCCCAATTTTTTCACAGGCCCTGAATTAAGGACCAGAAATGAAAGAGTTCTCCAAAGTCCCCCAGGCACCTTGCTTTAAACCTGGAGGAGAAACTCACAGTTTAAATCACGAATGACGTCCAGGAGTTACAACGTGTAGGTAGGCGTGTGTGTTTGTGGGTTTGTGAGTGTGGATCTCAGGAGGCCCACTGAACAGCTGCACCGCTGGGACCCCACGTTCCAGCGACATTGGTGTGGGGAGCGGGGGGCTTGCACTCTCCCAGGGATTCGGAGCCCCCCTCCCCTGTAAACTGCACTCCAACCACCTCTGATGCCCAGCCTGATCTGGCTGTCTCCATATGGTTCACCTGCAATGGGTCCCTCGCGCTGAGGCCTGGCTACTCCTTCTTCCAGCCCAGGGAGCCCAGACCTCTGGGGTTACCTTGCTAATCATGCCCGCAGGGCTGAGTCCACCCAACAGTGGGGGGGGGTGCTTCTGGAACCGGATGGAACCCACCAAAACTTTCCCCAGTGATGGGCTATCACTAAGTCAGGAGCCAACACTGAGGCACCGGGAGATTCATTAATCTTACTCCAGGTCAGAAGCAAGTGATACAGGTGTGGTTGGTGGTAAGGCCAACAATAACTAGGGAGTCAACACAACTGAGTTTATAAGCCGTTCACGACATCGTGGAGGTAGGTGTTACTAACACCGTGATTGTGTGTCACAGAAAACAGGCCAAGCGGAAGCCAGCTTCCCCCAAAGTTTTAAAATCATCACCAACTTTGTGGTAACACGGATCTCTGCTTCCTAGTCTAGAGCAGATTTTTTCCAGTTTTATTGAGAAATCATCGACACACATCGCTGTGCAAGTTTAAGATGTACAGCATGATGGTCTGATTCACATATATTGTGAAATGATGACCACAGAAAGTTCAGTTCGCATCCACCTTCTTATAGATACACTGAAAAGAAAAGAAAAAAGCTCTCCTGTAATAACTCTTAGGATTGACTCACCAACATTTCTACGTACCTTCCCAGCAGCGTAAGCTCTAGTCATCGTGTTGTATTTACATCCCTAGGACGTTATTTGTCGTATAACTGGAAGATTTTGCCTTGTGACCACTTTCTTCCTATCTCCCCTCCCCTCCCACCTCCTCTGAAAGTGGATTTTTTTTTTTTTTGGCCGCACCTCCTAGCTTGCAGGATCTTAGTTCCAGACCAGGGATTGAACCCTGGCCCCAGCAGTGAAAGCACCAAGTCCTAACCACTGGACCTCCAGGGAATTCCCTGAAAGTGGATTTTTAACAGGTGATGTTTGACGGTGCAGAGTGAATGCAGCCCTCAGTGAGGGCGGTGCGGACCCAGAGGCCACGAGGCCCAAAGCCATGCCCCGAGCCCCGGGACCCTGCGCACGGGCCTCTTCTGCTCCTCAAACTGTGTCCAGGTTCCTGGGCCATGGAACTCATGTGTTCCCAGTTTATCTCCCGCGCCCTCGTCACCTCCCCCTGCACGGCCTCTGTTCCGCTTACTGGTTGGCAGTGGTCCAGGCAGGAGTCCCCAGGGTGCCAGACAGAGCTGGCCTTGCAGACAAGCTGAGGGCAGGGGTCGTGGGTATGGAGAACAACAAGGCTGTCGCCACTTCCCGGCCCGTGACTCTAACGGAATGAGGAGCACGACGAGCTCCCTGAGCTCCCGTCCCTGGACCTGCAGAGGAAAACCCTGGGTCCCTGTTTGGCTGCCGTGGCCGCTTAGCCTCCACTCCAATCTGCAGGGCAGGTTCGGCTAAGCGGTCGCCTGGGGTCCCCGGCAGCTGTGTTTTAGGAAGAACCATTCCACCCTCCAGCATGGCTACGCCCTGCGACTCCGCCTGAAACATAGTCTTGACCAGACTATGGGCACCGGTGCCTTCTTCTCTGGGAGCTGGAGCCTGGACTCCCCCGGCTTGTGAGAGACAACCGTGAACCTGGGGAGACCGCACAAACACAGCCTTTCTCAAAAGTAAACTGCGAAAGAATAGCTGAGTTATATTCACTAGTGAACGCTTCTGAATTCCCGATTGTTCTAGGACCTTCTGTGCTCGTGCGTGACGCCTGCCTGTGCACCTGTCCAGTGGAGGTAAGGCCCTGGCTCTGTCTCCTCTCTGCTCTGTGCTGGGCAGTGTCGCTGGGCCACAGTGGAGGTATTCACACCTCGGAGAGAGGCAACCGCTACACGGAGGGGCTTCTCCCTGGGGAGAAGGCAGTTGGTAGTTTCCCGGGACCCCTCGCTGAGGATGCTCTCGGTCATTGCTGTGCTCCCAGCGGCCAGCACAGCGCTGGGCACACGGAGGCAAGTTCCCCACAGTCTCCTCCGGGGAGCTCCTCCCCGCTTGCTCTGGACCTTCTTACCGTGGACGAACTTGCTGGGTGTCTGAAGGCAGTGCCAGCCAAGATACTGGCAAGGCCATCTCCACCAGCGTGGTGACCACTTCTGCCTGTCCGGCCCTGCCTGCCCCCGGTTCTGGGCCTTCTGCTGCAGGAGTCGTGGACCTGGCGGTATAGGAGGACCTGGAGTTCAAAGTCCGCCTCAGCCACGACCCTGGGGCAGGACCCTGGTTCCCATGCACCCCAGTCTCTTGTCTGTAAATGGGGTGATGCTAGGGTTTGCTGGGGTTGCCATGGAGATAAAAAGACATGACAAAGAAATGATCAAAGTGGTCATGACTGGTCTTTCCGATATCCGGGGGCTGAGCCCTGGCCCCCTCACAGGGGCCCCTTAACCTCCGTTGGCCTTACTTGACATGCAGGGCTGTGGGAGGTGATGCGGAGGTCAGGGAGCCCTGGCTCCAGCCAGGTAGGCACGCTGCAGCGTACGTGGCTGAGCAGTGGATGGGATACCTTAAGGCAGCGGTCCCTAACCTTTTTGGCACCAGGGACCAGTTTCGTGGAAGGCAATTTTTCCAGGGACCGGTGGGGGATGGGTGGCGGATGGTTCAGGCGGTAATGCGAGCGATGGGGATGGCAGAGGAAGCTTCACTCGCTCCCCCGCCACTCACCTGCTGTGCGGCTCGGTTCTTAATAGGCTGCAGACCGGTACCGGTCCGCGGCCCGGGGGTTGGGGACCCGTGCCCTAGGGGACGGGGATGGGCCCCTGAATTTGGCATCGGAGAGGTCAGCAGGCCTGGATAACATCAGAGGTAAAAGTTACTGCTGTTTCAGGAAACGGGAGGGTGAAGTGTAGATCCGATCGTCCACAGACACTCCTGGGCCAGCCTCTACCCCCGTGGGCTCTGGAGCCAAATCGGCACCGAGACCCCCATTCAGCACTCCTCCTCCACCCTCCAGCCACCTAGGGCTCTGACCTCAGTCACAGCGCCGGCCGGCTCATCCCCGGGGCACTGTCTGCTCATGGCTGGAGCTGACAGTGATCTCCGGCACTTGCATCAGCGCTCAGCTTCGAAACCCAATCAAACATTTCACTTCCCAAACACCTCTTTAGTTCAACAAAAGCTCCCTTCATTCCAAAGTGAGACTTTGCAGCGACGTGCTGTTACTCAACAGGCCATTATAAAAGTCAGAACAATTACATGAGGAAGAAACGGAGGAGTTACCAGCAGTCGGGAAGGGAGAGAGCTTTTTTCACAATTATTACCTAATTCTGCACTGAAGCCATTATTGGGTCACTCCTCATTTCATGTAGTGAATGTGTTCAGGGCACGTAGATTTGTTTCTTCAGGGCAAATTCTCCTGCATTTCGATGTCCACATGCAGGAGAATGCTTTCATGGGAAAAAACCATCAGTCCCTTAAACTCTAGTCCTACAGTATCTTCCGGCTTCTTTCCTTGCAATTTTAACTTTTTAAAATGGACATTTTTCAATCACATATAAAAGTCAAGGGAATGATGTAATAAAAATTGATAATATAATGACCTCTGGGCACCCATCACCCAGCTTCAGAAGTTCACTGCACAGCCAACCCCATTTCTCCTGCATCCCACCCATCCCCCCAGCCCACTGGAATCAAATCCCAGAAAGGTTAGTAGTTTACCTGCAAATATTTCAGAAAATATCTCCAACAGGGAAAGAATCTTTTAAAGTATATAGTCTAATGGCATGAACCTGCCTAAAAATGATAATCACCATCAAATATACAATTGGGGTTCCTATTACCCCAACTTTCCTACGGGCTGTTTTTTGCTGCTTGTTGGAGCTAGGATCCAAACATTGTGCAAAACTGCAATTGGCTGTCATGTCTCTTAAGCCTCTTTTCATCTGTAGGCTCCTCTCTCTACTTGGTTAGAAGCTGGTTATTTGTCCTGCAGAGTGTTCTATGGTCTGGATCTGTTGGCCGAATCTCCACGGTGTTTTTTAATCACGTCCTCCTGTCCCCTGTACTGTCTGCAAGGGGGTAGTTAGATCTTCTAGCTTGATCAACCTCAGGAATGGGTTTGTTTGTTTGGTTGGTTATTTATTTGCAATGACCCTTCGTGGAAGGTGTGGGGTCCTTCCCTCAGGAGGTACAGAATGCCCACTTGTCTCTCTCTCTCCCTTTTTTTGCTTTCTTAACAGCCATTGATGGTCATTGCTATTATTTGACCAGGGGCAGCAAAATAATGATATTTTAATTCTATTATTACTATCTCATTTAATAGCTGGAATATTTTCATAGAGAAAAAATCGGTTTCATCAGCTATTGTGTTGCCCTAACATACAGCTAATACAGGAAAGGCAGGATACACACTTGATTCTCCCCTTTTCTTTATGTTTTTATTGAAGTATAGTTGATTTACAGTGTTGTGCCAGTCTCTGCTGTACAGCAAAGTGACTCAGTGATGCACATATAGACATTCTTTTTTCATATTCTTTTCCAATATGGTTTATCACAGAATATTGAATGTATTATTACTATTATTATTATTATTATTGCAGTACGCGGGCCTCTCACTGTTGTGGCCTCTCCCGTTGCAGACCACAGGCTCCGGACGCACAGGCTCAGCGGCCACGGCTCCCGGGCCCAGCTCCACAGCATGTGGGATCTTCCCGGACCGGGGCATGAATCCGTGTCCCCTGCATCAGCAGGCGGACTCTCAACCACTGTGCCACCAGGGAAGCCCTGAATGTATTATTAATAGTTCCCTGTGCTATATTGTAGGACCTTGCTGTTTATCCATTCTATACATAAAAGCTTACATCTGCTAATCGCAAACTCCCAGTTCTTCCCTTCCCCACCCACCTCCCCCCGGGCAACCATACGTCTGTTCTCCATGTCTGTGAGTCTGTTTCTGTTTCGTACATATGTTCATTTGTGCCATATTTTAGATTCCACATCTAAGTGATATCATATGGTATTTGTCTTTCTCTTTCTGACTTACTTCGCTGAGTGTGATAATCTCTAGTTGCAACCATGTTGCTGCAAATGGCATTATTTCGTTCCTTTTTATGGCTGAGTAGTATTCCATGGTATGTATGTACCACATCTTTATCCATTCATCTGCTGATGGACATTTAGGTTGCTTCCATGTTTTGGCTATTGTCTTTTTATTTATCAATAATTTTTTCTAAAAAGCAAAACCAGAGCTGGGGATGTGGACCTCAGCAGAGGAGGGGCTGCCACCAAGGCCTGGGGCCTGCCAGCCTGGGTGAGGTTGTCAGGTGTGCTCAGGGGTTTCTGATCCCAAACACCCTGCTGTGTTCCCATCACCTACTCCTGACACCCCCGCCATCCAGTTCCCAGCTGGCCCTAGAGATGGTTGGGCAATTTACTGTAGGTTTAAATATTTAAAATTCTTAACTCAAGCTAGCAAAGTGTTGAATAAAACATGGATTATCTTGCTATCTTGAAAAATATGCTTTCGTAATGACCCAGAAACTCAGGGCTGAATTTAGAGCTCCTGGACCCCTCCACATTCCTGGGCGGAACTTGACCTGGCCGTAGCCTCCCTGCCCTTCCTCCCCAGCTGTTCTGCACCTCCAGGTGTCTCGCGTACACTTGTGTGACAGGCCAGCATGCCTATGTGTACAGACCCTGCCTGCAAACACCCCGTTCTCTCCATGGGCAGAGACAGACAAGGAGGCCTGCAGAAGGTCTGAGAGGGGTCCGACCCTGGGGGCATCATTTGCAAGGAGTCGGGGGCTGCAGGGGCAGACCCCCGGGCGGGTGCATCTCCCAGGTCTCTCTTTCCCTGAAAGGCGCTGGCTGCCTTGCTCTGCAGCAGAAGGAACTGTGTTATTAGCAGGTGACCACCGTGGGAGCTCAAAGCTTTCCTGCTGGACGGGAGAGAGAGCTGGGTGCCCTCACCCCAGCTCCTGCCTGTCCCGAGCATAGAGGTACGAGGGGAGCAGCTGGATGTCAGGATGGTGTGCCGTGAGAGAAAGTGGGGCTACAGGGGTGCTGGCCACATCCCCTGCTCTGTGTAGGATACAGCCAGCCAGCAATCTGAGAGGAAGCTACCCTTCTGTAACAGAAAACACCCTTAACGCTCAGAATCCACGAGTGTGTCTGTGAAACAACTTCTCTGCCCTTGTGCCATATTTGGAGACCAGCTGAGAGGCTTGATAAGGAGGGGCGAGGAGTGATTTCCTGCCACGTTCTCCTGAGTTAAGTTCCTGGGGTATTTCCAGCGTGCTGGGGGAACTCAGGACACGGGGCTACAATTCCAGACTCTTTATTCTTGGCTGAGTTTCTACAACCCCGAACCTCTCTGGGCCTCAGTTCCTTAATCATGGCTGAGAGGAAAATCACTACCTAATATGGTTGTTGAGGGGATTCACGGAGAGGTGGGCCCAAGGGAGGCTTCCATGGGGGAGGGGGGCTTCTTTCTGTACAAAGCTCAGACCCAGGAAGGTCACTCCCTCTGGACTGTCCCTCCCCAGCTCATGTCTATGATGGGTTCCCTGCCCACAACTGCTGCCAGATGCAGCTCAGCAAATGTCAGGGGGCCCAAATCCCAGGGAGTGAGGGAGTGGATTTGGGAAAAAGCGTTCAGGAGTTGTCTGCAGGCAAAACAGTACTCCCCTCCTAAGGACACCTGCATCCAAAACCCCACACCTGGGAATACCTCATGTTACACAGCAAGGGGGCCAACGGTGCAGATGAATTAACGTTACTCATCAGCTGATCTTGCGATGAGGAGTTTCTTTTGGATAAACTGGAGGGCCCAGCGTCATCACGAGGGTCCTTATAAGTGAGAGAGGAAGGTCGGGGTGGGGAGGTGTCTGAGTGAGGACCATATAGCTGGAGGAACACTGAACCCCCGTGACTGGCTCTGAAGATGGAAGAGCCCCGAGCCAAGGAATGCAAGCAGGTCCAGAAGCTGGGCAGGCAAGGAGGTGGCTCTCCTGAGTCCCCGCAGGAGACACAGCCCCGCCCACATCTTGATTTTAACCCCCAAAACAGTAAGTCAACATATCTGTGTTGTTTTAAGGCACTAAACTGGTGCTCACTCGTTACAGTCGCCATGGGAATGAGTACAAGAGTCTTCCCTTTAAAGATGCTACAATAACAGCAGCTGTGTCCAGCTCCCTCCAAACCACCCAAAAGCATCAAGGAAAATGAGCATCAGAGAATTATCTCTTTGCAGAAACAAAAGCACTAAGAACCCCAAACCGCAACATTGGAGACTAAATCACTAGCTACGGAATTCAGTGAAAATCTTTGTGTGTGTGCGTAAGAGGGGGGGGGGGGAAGAAGGGGAGTGAGAAAGAGGAGGTAAACAAAACAAAACACTCCTTTTTTATATAAAGAATGGAGGCTACAACTAGAATAGGGTGGACATTATCCCACTTAATATTGACTGCATATATCTCATGCATAGATGCCCAAACGGGTTATGAAGAGAAGGTCACCAAATTATTAATAGTGTCATCTCAGAGGGATGGGATTTGGAGTGATTTTTACTTTATTTGTTTTTATACTATTTGCATTTTTACATACTGAAAAAACACAACAAAACTATTTTCATAGCAGGGAGATAAAGAGGAAAGCACAAAACATGAAAGTATACATGAGAATGAGGAACTAACCATAGGAACTGATGTAAGAAAGATAACTTGGAGAGAATGTTTTAACTCCATGTAAGTAAACAGAATGGATGTTACTCTAGAAATACACACAGAATTTGCATTTTTCCTTATCTAGAAAAAATATTTCTGACCTCAGAAGAAATAGAACATTTAACTAGACAGGTTACCAAAGAGCAATTAAGATGGTCACTAAAGACCTGAACCATCACCCAGGGTCCAGGTAAGTTCTATGAAATTGGATGGAACTTTCAAATTCAAGTAACAAGTATTTTCAGTGCCATTTTATTTATTTTTTCAAAGATTTTTTTTTTGATGTGGACCATTTTTAAAGTCTTTATTGAATGTGTTACAATATCGCTTCTGTTTTATTTTTTGGATTTTTGGCCGTGAGGCATGTGGGATCTTAGCTCCCTGACCAGGGATTGAACCCTCACCCCCTGCATTGAAAGGGGAAGTCTTAAACCACCAGGGAAGGGACCGCCAGGGAAGTCCCGTCAGTGCCATTTTAAATGCTCTAGGTCAATAGAAAGAGAAAGCTTCACATGTATTTTTATTCAGTACGTATGAAAGCAGATCCTGAGAAAAGACAAGAAGAAAACAATAAAAGAATCTCCTTGTGATTATTGACGGAAATGTCATACTGGAATGTTAGCAAATACAACCCAGAAATGCATTAAGGAAAGAGTAAATCCCACCAAGTAAGGTTTCGCCTCGAAATACAAACTGGGTCCATCTTAGAAAATCAATTACCATTCACACAACTTCCTCTAAGTCAGCCTGCAGCCCGTTCCCAGGAGGCAGAGCCTGAGGCAAGGATTCCCAGCAGGTGCTTCCTAGTGGGAGGTCCCAGGAGAAGGCTGAGGGGGCCGGAGCAGGCAGGGAGCCTCAGAGGCCAATAGGGTATCCCTTGGCGTCCAGCTGGGGCTCTGGAGTGTAAATTACACCAGGCTGCCTGTCCCACTGGGAGACCAGGGCTTCTTGTCACCCTTACAGCCCAGTGTGACTGTGGGCCCCTGCCTCCCAGGCATCTCTGGGGAAAGGGCCCCTGGGGTTGAGTGCCATTCTTGGGGTGAGGGGCAGCTGCGAGCCGTTAGCTGCCCACACTCCCAGCAGGTGGCAGATGGGTCGCCCACCCTGAATGGGGATCCAGGGTTAGGGGTCTCCCCCAGCATCTCCTGCTAAGTCAAAGGGAAAAAGACATATAATCATTTCCTTAGAGGTCAAGGAAACGTTTGGTAACACTGGTACCAAACGTTTGGTAAAGTTCAACATGTTTCTGATGTTTAAAATCAGTTGAATAGTAGACATTTGCTTCCACCACATGATAAGACTATGATAAAAATACATGCTTAATGGTGAGAAGCTAGGAACAGTCGCATAAAAGCCTGGAAGCTGACACTTCCATGGGGACGCCATGTCATGCGCCGTACTCTTGAAGAGCCCTTTAGGGCAATGCCACAGGAGAGCACTGAATTCAAACCTGTAAGACAGGAGATGTGATTATCACGTTTTGCAGATGGATGGATTCCATGTGAAAGACAAGGAGAATCAAAACTGAACAATTATTAGAAGTAATGAGCAGTCCAGTCAGGTGCCTGGCTAGATGTTTTCTTTGCAAAATCAATAACTTTATAAAAACCAAAAGCAGTCAGAAAAAATAAAATGAAAAAAATATTCTAATTATGATAGCAATAAGAAAAGATTTTAAAACTGTGACAAAGTGAGAGAGTGGCATGGACCTATATACACTACCAAACGTAAAATAGATAGCTAGTGGGAAGCAGCCACATAGCACAGGGAGATCAGCTAGGTGCTTTGTGACCACCTAGAGGGGTGGGATAGGGAGGGAGGGAGGGAGGGAGACGCAAGAGGGAAGGGATATAGGGACATATGTATATGTATAACTGATTCACCTTGTTATAAAGCAGAAACTAATACACCATTGTAAAGCAATCATACTCCAATAAAGATGTTAAAAAAATATCATAGAATAAACAAAGTGCATCTTCCTTACGACAAAAACTTAAAATATTAAAGAGAGAAAGAAAAGGAATACTCTGACCACATGGAAAGCCATTCTGTCTTCTGGGATTTGATAACTTCACGTTATCAGCTGGAAACTTTTTTCCAGTTAATCTATATGTTACGGTTGTCTAAATAAAAACAGAAAAATCGCTTGGTTTCAACAAGATAAGGTGATTTTTATCTATGGGAAGTTCTCACAAAAAAAAGGAAGAATGAGGTAGAATAGGAAGAGTCAGATCACAAGGAGGTTCAGATACATAAATCCAGATGTACTGAAACATTGCAGCTATGAGGAGTATGTGACGCAGCGTGTGCGGTGTGAATAGACACACGGACCAGTGAAGAGAACCCTGTATGCAGATAGACCCAAATAGCACCAGACTTCAGTTTATAATAAAGATGACACTTTAAATAAATAGAGCAGAAAGATGTGGTTGTTATGTGAAATTAGGCAACTAGATGACCATCTAGGAAAACATTAAACTGGATCTCTAACTCACTCCATTCATCAAAATATACTCCAGATGTAAGAAAACACTTTAAGTAAAATGTAAAACCGTAGAACTACTGAAAACACGGAAGCATGGAAGCATCTTTTTATGGGCATGGGGTTAGAAAAGCTCTGTCTAAGCACGCTACAAATTCCAGTGCCATCCAGAACATGGGTAAGAAACTTTAATTAGAATTTTCTGGAAAGAAAGCAATACCAGAAATGCAGTCCAAAGGCACATGACAAATAGAAACAAGAAAGCACACACACACATACCACACAGGGCTGACTTTATAACCATGTATTACGTTTCAGTAAGAAAACAACAAACTCCCCATAGGAAAACAGACACCCTCCTCCCCACTCCCCTCCAAAAAGCAGTTACTGGGGTCTGGTTAAGGAATGCACTAGACTAGATCATTGATGCAAGCTTGGAAAGAAGGGCCAGGGCTGTGGGGCTGATAAGGTATAATCCCAAGACGTATTTCTTTCTTTCTTTCTTTCTTTTTATAAATTTATTTATTTATTTTTGGCTGCGTTGGGTCTTTGTTGCTGCACGCGGGCTTTCTCTAGTTGCGGCGAGTGGGGCCTACTCTTTGTTACGGTGCGCAGGCTTCTCACTGCAGTGGCTTCTCTGTTGTGGAGCATGGGCTCTAGGCGCGCGGCTTCAGTAGTTGTGGCTTGCAGGCTCTAGAGAGCAGGCTCAGTAGTTGTGGCGCACGGGCTTAGTTGCTCCGCGGCATGTGGGATCTTCCCGGACCAGGGCTTGAACCTGTGTCCTCTGCATTGGCAGGCGGATTCTTAACCACTGCGCCACCAGGGAAGTCCCCCGAGATGTATTTCTAAGTGACAAAGTTTGGACAGGACAGGACTGCACATATATGGAGATGTTTATCCTTGAAGAGAGGACTGTGGAAGGATGTCCTGGGAATGCTCGCTCCCAGCCAGGGCCTCGGAGAGGAAGCCTGGAGCTCTGAAGGAGGAAGGGAGCTCACTTCCTTGCATCTTCCTAATTCTTGCTGGAATTTCAAATCACATACATACGTTCATATCCAATTTTTAAAACTTGGTAATTTTTCAGAAAATACATAGGAAACAGATGGGCACCAGCAGCCTCCACAAGCTGCCAGTGGGACTCCGAGCTATGGGAGGAAGGAGGACCTGCAGGACTGGGGGGAGGGGGGCCCACAGATCATACAGAAGCCACTGCGGGTGGTGCCTCTGGAAAGGCCCTCCAGGTCTGTGTCCTCAGAACTTTGTCCTCTGAGCTCGCCCAGGTGAGCGCATAGTAAACTGACGCGGACCCGGGCCTGCGGACCCGGGCCTGCGGACCATTTGCACGGGTGTCCCTGGGGGTGAGAGGACAGCCTTCTTGGATCACAGGTGAGAGAACACCTTCCAGGAAAGAGAGGAAATGGCCGGAAAAGCCACCAAGCCAGCGAGAGACTTGTGATGAACACGTCGGGCAGCCAGTTGGCGGCAACCTGAATGGGAGGCCGAGTGCAGCCACTGGACATCAGACCGCCAGCCTACCTGTCGGGGCTGAGGTCCCAGGTGCCTGGCCTCACCTCTGCTCCTCACCTGTACCCATCACCCTGCAGCGGCCACCCAAAAGTGAGCTTGCATTTGAGTGGAAGGCACATCGTTGAGTCTACCGGGTTCCACTCCCATTTCTACTCCAAAGGTGGGGCCTGGTTCCGAGTCCATGCTGTTTCTGGTCCTGAATAAGGCAGGTGTCTACACTCACCTACTTCTGGGCAGCATCCACATTAGCCTTTAAAACCCAGCTCAGGTCTTCCCTGGTGGCGCAGTGGTTGAGAATCCGCCGGCCGATGCAGGGGACATGGCTTCGTGCCCTGGTCCGGGAAGATCCCACATGCCGCGGAGCGGCTGGGCCCGTGAGCCATGGCTGCTGAGCCTGCGCGTCCGGAGCTTGTGCTCCGCAACGGGAGAGGCCACAACAGTGAGATGCCCACTTACCGCAAAAAACAAAAAACAAAGAAAAACCAAAAAAACCCAGCTCAGATCTGAGGCTCTGGGATTTCCCTGACATAATTCCTTCTCAACCTCCCCCAGACTCTAGCCACAGTTTCTTTAATTATATCTATCAAAGTCTGTTTTGATTTTCTTAACCTGTCTGTGAGCTTCTGGAAGGCAATGGTGTCTATTTTATCTCAGGGTCCCGTGCTTTAGTGAGGTGTTCAGACCGCAGTGATTGGGATGGAGGCAGGGACATGAGGAGGACCTCTGAGGGGCGTAAGAGGTCAGTGGATGCAGGTCCAGTGCAAGATGAGGAAGGAGCCCACACCCGCGCCCGTCTCCTCTCCCTCCGTCTTCTGCCGGAAGGAAGGGACTGGGGCTCAGGGCTTGGCGAGCTGATGACATCACAGCCCTCCTTGGGAACACACCCTTGCTAAGGAGGCACCATGAGACAGGTGCCTCTAGTGCCATGAATTCCTCCTTAATAGCACACAAAAAATCCCCAAACAACCAAATCTCATCAATAGAATGGATTTAAGAACGGTGGCATCTTCACCCAGAGGGACACTCAGCACAGAGACGTAGGTGAGCCATCCACACCCGACACGGCTGAGCTCCACAGACTTGGGGCTGGGTGACAGGCTCCCACGTACCTCCACTGACCCAATCGCGGTCACCGAGTCACCGTCTGAGCTGTCCTAGTCGGGGACAACGGTGCCACGGCCTCCAGGGGATGTCCTGTTTCTCAATCTGGTTTCGTGAGTGAGTTCAGCTGAGGAAAATGCACAGGACTGTCAAGTTACAGTATGCGCCCCTTCCTCTGGGCAAATGATGCTTCAACAATAAGTAAGATGTGGACCAAGAATGTCACCTGCCATGTCAGTAAACAAAGTATGTTGCCTTCAAGCCCTCAGCCAGTGCGGCCACGCCAGTGGTGTACCCTGAGGGGATTCAAGAGGGAGAAAAACAGGATACTGGCTCCAGGTACTTAAGATACGTATCAGAGGAATGATTTCAGTGAGCCCAGACTCTTGCATCTTCCTGTACCCAGAAAAGTGTTAAATTCATTAACCTGAGATGTCTGGTTTTCTTGAACAGTAATCGTTTGATGTTCCAACTACTTGGATTTTGTTGCAAAAACTCGTATATATCCGGGCTCCTCCCTTACCTCAGAGCCAACTGAGAGGCTGTCGCCTTAGCTTAAGTCCTCAGTTTTGTCCCCCAGATAAAACAGAAGGTTGTGCATTTTATTTCAGTCGACAGAGATAACAATGCACAAAGGAAGTTACCTATTCTCCCTTCCCAGAAAGGGCTCCATCCCTCTGTCCCCCACCTCCCCGGAGTGGGTGCTGGAGTCACCGCTAGGAAAATAGTGCTGATGTCATGTGCGTACCTTATTATTTTAGCTAGTCTTTCATTATTTTTTTGTGCTTGCTTTAAATGAGCCTTTTTTTTTTAAACTTCCTTCCTTGCATTTGAGTCATTTCCCAAGTTCTTTGTCTGCCTTAGCTAAGGAATTCAGTGCCCAAGATGGTTTGGGAGTCGTACTGTTTGTTCTCCAGGGACCTCTGTCCAGACAGAGGCCCCAGCTGGGCAGAAGGTTTGGGAGAAATAAAGCATAAAAACGAGTGGAGTTTGCACGAAGGTGAGACTCCACGTGGCCATCTTGATCGAATCTCCTCGGGTAGATAGAGGACCATGCTGATAGGGAGGGAAGCCAGCTTTTCACAGCATGAAGGGTCTGTGACTCCAGGAAGATACTTCCAATCAGATCCCCCGTTTTCCAGCCACACTGCATGGGAAGTGGGTGCTCTGAGCTCACACAGCTGGGGAGGTGGGCTGGAGCTGGGAGAAGACCCGTATTCTTGCTCCAGAGAGGAGTTTTCTGTCCTGATCCACTATCCCAAGCCCCAGCATGGGTCAGAACCTTAACCTAAGACTCTTAACCTTAGCTGACGAGAGAGAGAGAGAGAGAGAGAGAGAGAGAGAGAGGGACTGGTCTCTTCCACTGTTTGCTGATGGATGAATCACCCCACCCCATTACTGGCTTTGTCCCACTGGTCTCAGGTCCTGACAACGTGTGGCGTCCAAGCTGGCCTTCAACTTCCCTTCCCTGGGTCCCAGGTCCTCTCCTGGCCCTTGGCCATCCCAGGTTTCCCTCCTGTTAACGGGGTCCACCCCTGAGTTGGCTAAAAGTGACCCGCGGCCCACTGGTGGTGGCTGCGGCTGACATGCTGTGTGAACCGCAAGGGCATTGTGGAAATGCAAGTAGTGTTAGGCAAACCACAGCCTGTGGGCCAGATCCTGCCCTAGGCCTGCTTTGGTAGATAAAGTTATATTGGCCACGGCCATGCGCCATTGTTTACGCAATGTCTGTGGCTGCTGTGAGCTAAAGCAGGTGCAACATGGTCCGTATGGGCCAGAAAACTGAAAACACACCTACTATCCAGCCCTTTATAGGAAACGCCGGGGACCCTGATGCTAGAAGGTGAGCTATTTTGTCTTTGGAGTGTTACCAGTTAGATGGAACCTTCTGGAGACATTGTCTCCAAGGAACGGCGTCGGTGCTGACAGTTGGGTATCTTCTCCGAGGGAGGCCTTGCTGCTCGCTTGTCCCCCCTGAACAGGGCTGGACCCCACCTTCCCAAGGCCTTAGGCCTGATCCTGCTGAAGACTGCAGCCTTGGAGAGGGGGGACTGGCCCAGGCTTGACTCCTAAGACCTGGGGCGGCAGCGAGTGGGCCCAAGTGGGTGGGTTTGGCTTCCCTGTGGCTGGCAGGAGATGGAGTTCCTTCCGTCCAGTCCTCATGCAGGGGTGGAGAAACTTGTGGTCAAGACACTGTCCTTTTTTTAAATTACACTTTCAATTTCGAGATCCTTGTGGATTAACATGGAGTTTGTAAGAAACAATACAGAGAGACCCCTCTAGTCCTCACTTGGGTCATTTCCCCCGTGACATCTTGCAGAACCAGAGGACAGTGTCACAGCCGGGATGCTGACCCCCGTGCAGTCAGGCGCCAAGCGTTTGCAGCATCACAAGGACACTTCCTGCTGTCCCTTCACAGCCCCTCCCTCACCTTGATCTCGGGAGCCAGTAATCTGTTCCTCATTGCTCACCTTTATCATTTAAAGATTATTCTATACATGGGATCTCACAGCATGTTAACGGTGGGACTGGCTTTTTCCACACAGCATAATCTCTGGAGATTGATGTATGTGTGTCAACAGTTCTTACCTTGTTACTGCAAAGTATTACTCATGGTATTGCTGGACCAAAGCTTATCTAACCATTCATTTGTTGAAGGATATTTGGATTGTTAGCAGTTGGGCTATTATAAATCAGTCTGCCATAGACGTGTGTACAGGTTATCGTGTGAACGTGGAATTAATACAGCAGAGTCTCAGAGGCGCCTGACTCAGAGAGAGTGAAGGACTCTGGTGTGGATGTCCTTTCCTGATGGTCTCCACTGACCTGTGGTTCAATTGGTCGAAAAGGAAAACAGAGCATCCCTAGTGGGTGCCACCCATGTGTCTCCACTCCCCCCGCCCGCAAGTCTAGGTGAGAATCCTGCCTCCTCCATCACTCCTGCCTCCCCCATCACCTGCCTCCTCCATCACCTGCCTCCTCCATCACCCTGCTTCCTCCATCACCCCTGCCTCCTCCATCATCCTGCCTCCTCCATCACCCTGCTTCCTCCATCATCCTTCTTCCTCCATCACCCTGCCTCCCCCATCACCTGCCTCCTCCATCACCTGCCTCCCCCATCACCCTGCTTCCTCCATCACCCCTGCCTCCTCCATCACCCTGCTTCCTCCATCACTCCTGCCTGTTTCCTCATCCCTATAGGTGTGATCGTGGCCAGGGCAGCCTGGGTCTCAGAGGGTTGCTCTTACTCATTTCAGCATTTGGTTCTTGCAGGTTAGTGAGAAGAGTAATGAAGCAAAGTGAGGAGAGCACTCTCTGAACCCTGGTTTCCCCAGATATGGCTCTGCCAGGATGTCCCGGCCTCACCCCAGGGGTCCTGTTCTCAAGGTTCACACGTGTATCCAGTAGGAAGGAGCATCCCTGGAGGTGCGGTTGTGTCCCTCTCTGTTTAGTGGGTGTGTGTTGAGTGCTCAGAATGTTCCAGGCCCCATGCTTCTGAGTGCTGTGTGTGTGTGTAGGCCAGCATACAGGGTGTTGCAAAGGCCCCATGGGAGGGGCCTTGCAGCCTGAAGAACTGTGGCTGGAGGAAGTGGAGATGAGGATAGAAAGAGGAAAGTACCAGACTAAGCGAGGCCCCATTAGGGTTGGACTTTTCTCCCGAGGGCATTGGGAAGCCCCAGCTGTGTCTCACTGTGGGGTGTGTGTGTTTGTGGGGAAAGAAATGTCAAGGTTTCTATTTCAAATGGTCTCACCCCCAGCCTAAGCAGAAGAGTCTGGAGCTGAAGCAGGTGTCTAACGAGGGAGCTGGTGCAGAGGTTGCCGGGGGAGGGTGTGGGGCGCCGGGCAGGCAGAAAAGGCAGGTAGGGCTTCATGGTAAGCTGTCTGCCAGAGGTCTGGGGAGGTGGGAAGTGAGGATGCCTCTTACTTCCTGAATATCCGTGTGGATGGTGGGCTGGGGCAGAAATAAGTGTGATTTTGGACTGAGAGTCAAGGTGAGAATAGGCAGCTGGACAATCGGGTTTGGAGCCGAGAGGACAGGTCTGATATGCAATGGGCATCCTCGGGTCAGTGGGGCCCAGGGGCTGGCTGAGGAGGATGGCCATCAGAGGGCTGGGGAAAACCCCGGGGCCTGTGGTCTACCTGCTGTCCTTCTCGAGAGGATTCTGGAAGGAACTCCTGGCGGTCCAGGAACTGAGGATGGACACGGGCTGTGTAGCTGCCCACCGAGGTCAGAGGGCACCTTCGTGAAAGCAGCATCGGGACGTCAAGGAGGCAGAAAGGAGAGAAGAGAGAGAAGTAGGGAAACAGGTGACAGCCCACGGCTGTGAGAAGCATGTCTATGGCAGGAGGGGCGGCGGGACCGTCTGGGGCGGGGGCGGGGGGATGCTCTGCAGCCTCTTCGGGGGCATGGGGGGACCTGGGCGCCTGTGGCCTGGCTGACTCAGACTCCCAGGCATGAGCACCTGCTGAGTTGAGTGAAAAGTCTGCTACCCGCTGCATCTTTGAGGATCACGGGGGAGAACCCAACAGTCAAGCTCCAACATGGCAGGTCCCCCACATCCTTTCTGAAGCTGTATTGACATCTCGAGTTATGCAGTTTCCTAGTAAAGGAAACTCCTGTGTTTCTGCACCCTCAACACCCATAACTAGAAATTTTGCGTCAAATTAAAATATATTTGTTTCATTGAATTCTGTGGAACCGGCTGCTTTTGCAACGTGACAACCTCATTCCTGAAAATTGGTCACCATTTTAAATTATAATTCTTTGGGGGGGCGCTCGGAAATGAATTGTTAACACAACAAAATCACTCCACCTTTAAAACACCAGGGATAAAAGAAAGCACACTCGCTGAATCACTCAGGTGAAATGCGGGCAGCCCCTGTTCCTCCTGGCTTCGCCCTTTTATAGGAAACCATTGGGACCGCCTCTGCTCTGGGTGCTGTGAGGTCGTCACGTGTGATCCTGAGCAGGCGAGGGTGTGGCTACTCCCCGTGTGCGTCTAGAAAGCGTTCTGCGTGTTGGGACCTGAAACCTCTGGAGTCTCCCCCTCCTTTCTGCCACCCATGAGGTTCCCACGGGGAGAGGAGGGCAACAGGTAGGCGTGTGGGATGAGCTGGCTCGGGCGTGTCTGCTTTCTGACCCTTCTGGACACCTACTGCGTCCGCCTTCATGGGGCCTGAGGTGCAGACAGGCTGCTGGGGTTTGGACGAGCAAAGACCAGTCTTCCCCAGAGTTTCACTGTCACTGTCCCAGCCCCTGTCTGGAGCATCTGCAGGGGGGACGCCTTCCCACTGCCTCTCTCCCTGTTGGCACCAGGCATGGAGGCCGACTCTTCCCCCAGGAAGAGCCCAACCAGAAGCCTTTTCTCTCTTCCAGTATGGGTGGGGGGAACAGAGTTTAGTCCCTTGAGCTGTTGTGTGGAAATTTGATTCTGCAAACAGACGAAAGGCCTGCAGATCTGGGAGGTCTTCCGAGGTCACTGGGTCAGCTCTTGTCCTACAGAGTAAAATCTTTAGAGCCCAAAGTCTGGAAAGAATGCCTTTGGCTGCAAGTAACAGCCAGTGTATAAGTTGCTCAAACAATTAAAAATGCTAACAAGTCCCTGTGCTGTATAACATAGCCAATATTTTATAGTAACTTTAAATGAAGTATAATCTATAAAAATATTGAATCACTATGTTGTACACCCCAAACTGATACAATATTGTAAATCGTCTATCCTTTAATAAAAAATGCTAATAATTTCATATAAGAAGTCTCAGGCAGGGCGACTTCAGGGTCAGCCTCCTTCCCTCTTCATGCTCTGCCCTTCTGAGTGCGCCAGTTCATCCTGACTCCATCAGCTTTGCAAACCAGCACTCCTAGGACCATTCCGAGGATGGGGTGACCATTTCTCACGTCTTTGTTTGAGGGCAAGGAGAAATTTCCTGAAGCATCCAGCTCTCTCCCTCACCCCACACGGACAGCCTGTGCCACATGTCTGCCCTGGTCCAGGTGCTGGCCAGGGGGTGGACATGCCATCACTGGCTCAGACCTGTCCAGGTTTACCCCTGGATAGAGGAGTCTCTGGCACCTCCTGAAGCTTATCGCCAACAAGAGTGAGAGAGTGCATCTCTCAGCCCACTTCCTACAGAGAGAAATGTACACAGAATCCCGATAGACCCCAAGTAACTTTCAGCTGAACAGCTACTGTGGCTTAGATGAGGGCGGGTGGGCCACTGGGTTGATATTTAGTGATGTTAAGGCCCCCAGAGCTACAGGACCCAGCCTGCAGCACCCAGAGGACACTGACCGGACCACTGGTTTCCATGTCAGAGGGGTGCCAGCATCGTCAGGGACTTTATTTTTCAAAAGAAGCCAGAAATCTAGATCTTTATGTAAAATCTTACACTATTAAAATAGTCGTAATTAATTCACATTTTAACTAACACTGTGGGTCTAATAAAAAATGTCTAAGAGCTGGACCCAACCTGGGGCCCATGGTTCTTCTCCTTTGGATAAAGAGGCCAACGTCTGGAAGTTGAGACAAGGCTTGGCTGTGAGCTCTTTGCACCGACTGGGAGTGGTACCTCCCCCTTGGGAGACACCACGCACTGCAGTAGAGGCCCGAGGGCACCGTTACCATCCTCCTGATCTGGGGACCAGGCCACTTTCCAACACTTATCTTCCAAAAAGCACTGGAGAAGGGAGACGAGAGAAACCAGGACACTCAGAGAAAATTGCCAAGGATGTTTCCTGCAAAGGAATGTTCCCCTGGCCAGGCTGGAAACAGGTAGGGCGTGGACACCGTGATTCATTGCTGCAGATGGAAATTCAGAACCTTTATGGGAAATGAAAGGTGATGATGACACAGCCACCAGTGAAATAAACTTAGACAAATGAGCCCAAGCTCGAGCAGGAGAATCCAGGCTAAGGGGAGCCATGGCAGCTGAATCCACCCGAAATTGAGTGGGGCCTCTGCACACCCTGGGCCGTCTGTACCTTGACTCTCATTAGTTTTAACAGGATTCGGTGCTGGTTTGGGGGTGTCAGTCGTGAAAATCCAGTCCCTGCTGGAAGGCCTGAATAATAAGGACGCTTCTCCATTGCACCCAGGGCAGATTCGAGGTGCCACTCTCACCTCCAGCAAGCCCAAGTGCGCAGCCGCGCCCCCAACTGCCGGCGTTATAGTCCCTGCCCCGTCCAGCTCCCCTTTCCTCTCCTTACGCTCGCCCCTCTTCTCGGGAGGTGCAGCTGTGGAGACGGACAGAAACAAAGCAGCTTGCAAAGGGTTATTTCAAGAAAAGGGTTATTAAAAAAAGCGAACTGGTTCATTTTCAAAATGACTGCATTGAACTAAATTCAGTCAGTCCGTTCTTCATGGGAGGTCAGGACAGGGGCATCCTTCTTCTGTTTGCCCAGAGAATGCCCTCACCAGACGATGGATACGGGCTGGGGGTCTGCCGGGTCCAGCCTTCCCTGCCCTCACCTCTCCCTGCTGAGCAGAAAGGGTCAGGGGTCACAGTGGCCATTCATAGATGGATAATTAAGGGCCCAGGAGCGCCGAGTCACCCACCTGCAGTCACGGAGCCTGGGCCAGGCATAAGAGGAGAATTCACAGAGTGACTTTATCTGGAACCACTAACCTCACATCTCAGGATGACGCCAAGTTTCTGTGGAATAGTCTCGAAACACCAGATTCTAGGGTGCTCCCAGGGCACTTAGGGAACTCCATAACCGATACTCCCACAGATTGGACACCACAGTACTTGACCGAGGGGTCTCAGTACTCCGCTGCCAGCAGTCGTGCTCCCAGCTCACCTCCAGGGGAGACAGGCTGTCTCTGCTCCAAAAGCCAGTGGTGCGTGGGCCTCCTGATGGCCCCCTGGACATTTCCACCCTCTGGGGGCTTCCTTGAGAATCAGCTGGGGCAAAAATGGTAGCTATAACCATAAGAACTGTTTAAATGTGAGACTGTATTCACATGAGTGATAATGACGCACTTACCGCACCCAGCACTGTGCTAGGTCATCATTTAATCCCACGCCTCTGGGGGTGACGGGTGGCACCGTTTGCATTCTGGGAAACTGAGGCCCAGAGAGGAAAGATACTTGCCCGACATCCCTGGGTTTGTGTCACACTTTGACTACTGATCACTGCTACAGAAGACGGGAATTACTACTCTCATTTGCTCCTGTTTGGGGATGCCACACAAGGCAGAGGCAGCAGTCCTGGCCTGGCAGACAGGCCCAGCTTCCACTCGTGTTCCTGGGGCAGGACACAGGGCTCCTCAGCGTTCCAGGCTCCCCAGCTGTCAGTGGTGGCCCAGGGCCCACCTGAGAGACCCTGGCCATAGACCTGGCCATAGACCTGGATGTACCTGATTGGTTCCGATGCATCCTTGAGACATCCGCGCCTCCAGATCCGGCAGACTTACCTCAGGAATCTCCAAGATTTCCCTGTCAGCTTCCCGAAGGAAATGAATTCTATGTATTCAAACTGCATGACCTCTTTTCTAACAACAGTTGTGTAATTGTTTTTCTTTCACGGAGAATTGAATCTTGGATGTGAGGCATATAGATCATTTTTATTTCTATAAAATTATACTGTCTGATTAGGGCCAGACAATTGTATGGCCACTTATTGGAACCACTGAGAACCTTGTAAATGCCAAACGGATCCTGAAAATTGCCAGACCAGCTGCACGAGCAGGATTTACAACCTCGTGCTTCACGCCCGAGCCGTCCTGGAGACAGAATCTGCCGAAAGTGCTGTTCTTTTTTTTTTTTTTTGCGGTACGCAGGCTTCTCACTGCTGTGGCCTCTCCCGTTGTGGAGCACAGGCTCCGGATGCGCAGGCCCAGCGGCCATGGCTCACGGGCCCAGCCGCTCCGCGGCATGTGGGATCTTCCCGGACCGGGGCACAAACCCGTGTCCCCTGCATCGGCAGGCGGACTCTCAACCACTGCGCCACCAGGGAAGCCCAGTGCTGTTCTTTTTGGTGATTTATCTCTTTCCAAGTGCTGACAAGTGGCTTTGCTGGTCAGAGCCAGATCCAGGAGGTGAGCATAAGTTAACCTTAAAAACAACGCTTGACCCAGTCAAGTTTTCTGTAAATATTGTGCATGATAAATTACATGAGGACACTACTTACAAAATGTGGAAAAATCAATAATGCTCTACAAGCATGTTTATCAGCCAGGGAGCCAAACAAAGGCTCTGAAGGGGTGGGGGTGCGTGCAGGGTGGAGAGTCTGAAAAAGAAAAGCTGTCTGTCTGCAGCCAACGCAACAGAGGTTTCCTCCTTCTCAGTTTTGCCCGGTGGGGACGGGTGGGAGTGTGGGGTCTGCCTCGCTGGGCTTTGCCGCAGGCAGAGTAGCAGCAGGGAGTCTGCTGTGCTCCAGCCCCACGGGCAGTGCCTCTGTCTCTCGGTTACTTTAACAGAATCCACGCCAGGGGTGATGGCATCAGGATTCCCGTTTGCCCCTCTGACAGACCAGGAAAGCAAGCCCTCTAGAGGTGTAGTGCTTGGGTCCCATCCCAAAGCCGGCAAATGGCCAAGCTGAGGCTTCGACGCCAGTTGCCAGAGGCGGAGTTCGCGTGGTCTTGGCTGGTCAGCGTTCTGGTGGGACAGTGGCTCCCCTCACCCCCCGGCACAGGTGTGAGCCCACTGAGCCCTCACAGAGCCCCATGAGATGCGAGCAACTGCCCTGGACTGTTGTGCGTGAACAGAGAGGTCCCGCAGCTTGTCTCGGGTCACACACCCGTGAGTGGCAGAGAGGGATTTGAACCTAGGGTAAATGTGTTCTATCCCTTCAAAGAGCTGGAAACTCACAAGCCACCCCCAGGGAGATGTGTCCTCGTGTGGTTTTGCACAGATGGGATAGTGTACCGAGGAGGGTCAGTGCAGCAGCTCACACCGCGGCACAAGGGCGTTGCTTTCATTCTTTATTTGTTCTTTAGTTTTTAAATTTATTTTTATAGTTGCTTTACTTCCACAGAAAAGGGAAAGACACAGCTTCATCTATGCCTGAAACTGGGGTCGCCCGTCCTCCCACACCGCGTGGGTCCCTCCGCCCACTCCCCGCAGCACAGAGGGAGGGAAGCGCCTACATGCAGGTCTCAGCCCTTCAGTGCTTCCTTCTGGATTTCAGAACAAAGCCCCCAGCGGTCACTGTTTGGGCTCGCAAGGCTGCCCCTCCCCGGGTCCTCTTCTCACTCCTCAGGCTCTGGTAGGACTGTCCTTCCTTCACTCCTTTAATAAGGTCACGTCCCTCCCTCCACAGGGCCTTGGTACATGCTATTCTCCCATGTGGACGTCATTTCCTCTCTTGCCTATTCCTCCTTTAAATTCCAGCTCCACTGCCTTTCTTCCCCAGAGGAGCCTGTCCCAACTGCCCACCCCACAACCCCGTCAGGACCTCTCCTGACTCCCTGAGGCACCTGTCACAGCTACAACTGTTCAACATGTTCAAATCTGTCCACTCTAAGAGATGTCAAGGGTCCTGAAGGCAGGAGTTTTCTCCTAGAATCCCAGTGCCGAGCCCAGCACATAATAAGGGCTTCATTAACATTGGTTGGGTGGATGGATGGATGGCTAGATGGACGGGTAGATAGATAAAAGGATGAATGCATGAATGGATAGATAGATAGATAGAACGATAGGTGGATGGATGGATGGATGAATGGTTGGACTGATGGATATATGGGTGGGTTGGTGGATAGATGGATGGATGGTTGAATGGATGTATGTACGAATGAATGGATGGATGGATAGATGGGTGTGTGGATGGTTGGGTCTCCATAGGCACTAAAGAGCACAGGGAGAATTCTATGGGTTCTAAGAAAGCATCTCTGGACTCTCGCAAACATCTGATTAAGATAAAAAGGACATAGGGAGCACCCCCTGAGGGGTCTCTGACTGGAATCTGAGATGGGTGCTTTATCCCTTGTGGAGGCTGAAAGCCCGTGAGTTCCCAACTCCCAGGACGCCCTTCTCGAATCTCTGAGGAGAGACAGTCTCTGAGGTGCCGCAGCTCAGCCCCTGGGCAGGTCCTGCCACTCTCCACCAAGCGTTCCCTCTGGGTACTGGGCCCTTACCATCCACCCAGAGCGCCAGGAGTCGCGGCTCCAGTGGGGAGTGGAGCAGAAGGGGGAGTGTCCCGCCCCCTCCCCTCACTGAGGAGACTGACACATGGTCCACACAGTCTCCTGGGGAGCCCAGGAGCCCCAGGAGCCCCCGGTCACCTGCTTGTTCAGTGTCACCCTGTGCTGGCCCCTTCCTTGTCCCTGTATCACTTCCCCTCCCAAATAAACTGCTTGTCCCAAATCCTTGTCTGGGGTCTACTTCTCAGGGACCCCCAACCAGTGATAGCCCCGATGAGCAAAGCACGTCTGTCATCACAGGAAAAGAACTTTTAGATTCAAGGGCCTTTGATGAGTCGCCATGCGGAAGGAGGTCGGCCACGGCCTGGACTGAATTTGGGCCCAGATCTCCTGCCCTTCCCGTAACCCCCGAGCTGAGGAAAAGCAGGCGTGCGAGCCCAAGGCTGTGAGGCCAGAGACATTTTCATTTTTCCTTTCTGGTGCTTTCTGTGACGCTGCTACATCACAACACAATATTTGCACTGTGAAACCCTGAAAACTGCCCAATTTCACCCAATTTGGTTGAATGTTCTCGAGGAGCTTGGCGTCGTGTTAGAAACTCAGACATTCCCACGGCCCAGTTCCTATTTTAAAATTGCCTATCTATTTAAAGTTCACGATGGGGGGAATAAGAGAAAAAGACTTTCAAAGCCAAAGGGAACATGAGAGAGGGAAAAGGAAAGTCCAGTTCGCTTCTAAAAAAGGCTGAAAATTACAACCCTCCGTGGCCCCGTGTCTCAAGTCTGCGGATTCGTTTTTTCCTCTTCTGGTTGTTTGCAAAGCAAAGTGGAATTTTATTATGGGATAACCAAGTGAGTTTCTCAAGCTCCTGGCCCCCCAAATCTACTCACTCCACGGCGTGCCCTCACGCGGATGGGAAGGAGGACGGGCCCCCAAAGAAAGCAGCCGGTGTCTCCAAGCTGCAAAAGAACGTCTCCCCTCCCCTCCCCCATGCCACCGTGCTTCCTTATTCGGGACCCAGCGACGTTGCCTGGCTCCTTTTATGAACAACAAAAGCGTGATGAAGGCAACAGGAGTCAGAAGCTATTCAGCACAGGAAGCCCCCGTATCCGGTGAGGAATAAGAAGTGCAGCGACAGGATGCGCCTTGGGTCAGGGGGCCGCGGAAAGCCCTCAGCCTTTGTGTCCTTCCCTGCGACGGAGTGTCCACGTCTGAGCCCTCGGCTCCCCTCGGAGCTCAGCCGGGACTGCCGCTGTCACCGCCGGGCCGCCAGCCTCCCGCCCAGGGGAACACGGAGGCCATGATGGCCGGCTCCACCGGCCTGCTGCTGCTGCTGCTGGTGGTACAGCCCTGGGCGGGGGCTGTCGCTGCCCAGGAGGCCGTGGTCTGCGCGGGGGCTGCCTGCTACACAGCCCACAGGGTCAAGCTGAGTGCGGACGACGCCCAGCTCCGCTGCAGCAAGAAAGGGGGCAACCTGGCCACGGTGAAGAGCGAGGAGGAGGCCCTGCACGTCCAGGGCGCCCTGGCCCAGCTCCTGCCACCGGGGGCGCCCCTGACAGAGCGCATGGGCAGGTTCTGGATTGGGCTCCAGAGAGACAAGGGCAAGTGCCTGGACAGCAGCCTGCCCCTGAAGGGCTTCAGCTGGGTGGGCGGCGGGGAGGACACGTCGTATACCAACTGGCACAAGGAGGCAAAGAACTCTTGCACCTCCAAGCGCTGCGTGTCTCTGATGCTGGACCTGTCCGCGCCGGCCCTGGCTAGCCGCCTTTCCAAGTGGACCGAGGGTCCGTGTGGGAGCTCCAAGTTTTCTGGGAGCAGCATCGAGGGCTTTGTGTGCAAGTTCAGCTTCAAAGGCATGTGCTGGCCGCTGACCCTGGGGGGCCCGGGCCAGGTGAATTACACCACTCCCTTCCAGGCCACCAGCTCCTCCCTGCAGGCCGTGCCCTTCGCTTCCATGGCCAACGTGGCCTGTGGGGACGGGGATGAGAGCTGGCAGCATTACTTCTTGTGCAAGGAGAAGACCCCCGGTGTGTTTGACTGGGACAGCTCGGGGCCCCTCTGTGTCAGCCCCAAGTTCAGCTGCGACTTCAACAACGGAGGCTGCCAGCAGGACTGCTTCGAAGGTGGGGAAGGCTCCTTCCGCTGTGGCTGCCGGCCGGGGTTCCGGCTGCTGGACGACCTGGTCACCTGCGCCTCTCGGAACCCTTGCAGCTCCAGCCCATGTGGAGGGGGGTCCACGTGCGTCCCTGGGCCCCTCGGGAAGGACTTCACGTGCCACTGCCCCCCAGGCTACCGGCTAGACTCGACTCAGCAGGACTGCGTGGACATGGACGAGTGCCAGGACGCTCCCTGCGCCCAGGAGTGTGTCAACACTCTCGGGGGCTTCCGCTGCGAGTGCTGGGTGGGCTACGAGCCTGGTGGCCCCGGAGAGGGGGCCTGTGTGGATGTGGACGAGTGTGCCCCCAGCCACTCGCCCTGTGCCCAGGGCTGCACCAACACAGACGGGTCTTTCTACTGCTCCTGCGAGGAGGGCTACGTCCTGGCCGGGGAGGACGGCACCCGGTGCGTGGACGTGGACGAGTGTGCGGGCCCGCAGGGCGGCCTCTGTGACAGCCTGTGCTTCAACACGGAGGGGTCCTTCCGCTGTGGCTGCCTGCCAGGCTGGGAGCTGTCCCCCGATGGGGTCTCCTGCACTGGGGGCCTCACATCCCTAGGACCAACAGCTGGGCCTCCCCAAGGGGAGGACACAGGAGATGGAGAGGGGAGGCTCGTGTCTTTTGCTGCAACGTCCAGTCCCACCAGGGACAGCCCCGAGGGCGCCTCCACGGTGGCGCCCACCGCCAGGAGACCCTCCCTCCCAGACAGCGCCCCCATCTCCCTTGCCCCACCTGACATGCTGGCCCCCAGTGGGTCCCCTGGTGTCTGGATGGAGGCCAGCACCCATCACCCCACGGCCACCACTGGCCGTGAGGCTTCCGCAGGTGAGGATTTCACCGCCAAGCAAAGCGACGATGGCACGGACGGGCAGAAGCTGCTCCTGTTCTACATCCTGGGCACTGTGGTGGCCATCCTGTTCCTGCTGGCTCTGGCTCTGGGGCTCCTGGTCTATCGCAAGCGCAGAGCCAAGAGGGAGGAGAAGGAGAAGAAGCCGCAGAGCGCAGCAGACAGCTACGCCTGGGTCCCTGAGCGAGCCGAGAGCAGGGCAACGGAGAACCCCTACAGGTGAAGGAGGCTGGGTTGCCAAGGGGGCGGGAGGGGGGATGCGGCAGGCACCGGCTGGGGTGGAGGCAGCGGCCATGGCATGCAGCAGGCAGAGGGTGAGGGGCAGGCATGGCCCAGGCTGGGGTCACCCGAGGACTGCGTGTGCTCACGGGCGGTGCCGCCCTGCCCGTGGCTCGGTGCCCGTGGGTCTGTCCCCACGCCCGGGGTCCAGACGGCACAGCTGGGGCAGCAGCCTCCAATATGTCCCCATTTGTTCCCCACAGTCCGACGCCGGGGACAGACTGTTGAAACTGAGAAGGCCCCAAGACACTGACAGTGACCACCGTCCTCAGAGGCAGGTGCCTGTTGGAAGCAGGACCCCCATCCTCCTGGAAGACTGGACTGAAATCTTAGCAAATAGTTGTCAATCTTCTCTTTAAACGCCTGGCAACTTGAACTGTGCAGGTATCACACGCGTGTGCTGTGTAAGTGGTGGGTCCGGTGTCCTTTCAGGAATTTGATGCATGTTAACAATTCTCCCTCCCTCTCCCTGTTCAAATTCAAATGTGACTGAGTTCATTTCACCCTGATTCTGGATTGGGCGTGACAAGTCCGGTGCTAACGGGCTCCCTTTGAACTGCTTCTCTGCCCTCTTCTCTGCCCTCATAAGCATCGAAGAAGAAGTTGTGAACCAGGGAAAATTAGGACTGAAATGATTTGTGCCTCCTGGTGTGACAGAGGCTGAGTCGATCAACTGTTTGATTATTTAAGAAGCTCTGTTTCTGTCCGAGGGAACATGTTGAGGCTGGAGACATTCCTTTCCATTCCTGGGTTTCCATCTGCTTCGGTGGCACGGAGACAGAACGTAGTAATCGCATCTTCTAGTTCTTCAGGTTCTAGTAAGTCTTCAGTTTACTTGCAGATGAAATCTGAACAATGCGGGGAAAGTTGTACGAAGTGAGTTAGAAGTGCTTCTGAAAGCTACAGTGAGAGGGCAGAGTTTGTTTCAAAACTACTTGAATCAATTCGTGTAAATAAATGTACTGATGTCACCACAGGCTGGATTGATGAGACAGACGCTCGTGAGGACAAAGGTCGAGGACCACTGGTCTCTGGGCCAGGCGGCCCCATGTCCCCGCTGCTGTCCTGCCCCCTCTGCAGCTGCCTGGGCTTCGATGCCCTGCTGGTTTCTGGAGGATGTGAGCGAGCTGCTGGGCTGAGGTTTAAACGTGTTGTCATAAGCCTTTAGTACAGTTCACGGTGGCTGATGCCTCCTGAGAGCTGATCCTGGCTTGCGACCGTAGCACCACCAAGTCAGGACTGGTCCCGCGGGTGCTGGCCCAGAGCTGCCTACGGCACAGGAATCCCCGGGCTCTTTTCCTTAAAAAAGGGGGCGAGAGGGAAGGAAGCAAGAACGAGAGAATAACTACGATCTTGTGCAACCGCAGACACTGCTCACAGCCGTTTTAATTTATAGCCTCGCGTTTAAGTGCTCACTTGCAAAGATTTCCCACAACTAAGACTGTTGTTGTCGGTGGCTCTCTGTCCCTGCCAGTTCTGCCTGGGTGCCTGGAAAGCAGCCCGGGTTCACTGCAGGCCGGAGCCCTTAGAAGCTGCCTGAGCAGCACGGGAGGCCTGGGCACCCAGAGGGCACGGGGACTCGGCCTCTCTGGCGCAGGACAGAGAGAGGTAACTTGCCAGGATCCACACTCCGCCCCAGAGCTCGGCACTCTGCGTGCACGGCCTTCAGAGTCAAGGAGGTGCCCTTTTGCCAGTTTTGAAATGTAGGTGCTTTAGCTCCGTTTTTGGTTTTTTTTTTGCGGTACGCCTCTCACTGTTGTGGCCTCTCCCGTTGCGGAGCACAGGCTCCGGACGTGCAGGCTCAGCGGCCATGGCTCACGGGCCCAGCCGCTCCGCGGCATGTGGGATCCTCCCGGACTGGGGCACGAACCCGCGTCCCCTGCATCGGCAGGCGGACTCTCAACCACTGCGCCACCAGGGAAGCCCTATAGCTCCATTTTTGAAGAAAAGAAAATGGAAAACTGGAGGGGGTTGGGGGAAGGAAGGAAGGAGAGAGGCCTGATAGGACCCAGGAGGGGGTTCGAAGTGTCTGCTTTCTAAAGCCACCTAATATTCTGCAGTTCCCACTCGGAACACTGGGGTTTAGCACTCCAGGGGGCGAAGGCTGTGTCCCTCGGCCCCGGGGTGGTGTGCCGTGCGGCGCTGACCATCGGGCAGCCCGTGGCAGTGTGTGCACTTCGTGGCTGGCGTCTGCACTTACAGGAGGTGCTTTCCTCTAGGGCTTTACGGCCCTCACCCTTGTCACTGGGGCGAGGGGGCATTGCTAGTCCAGGCTGCCCCGACCCCCGTGGTCCCCTGGCTTTGAACTGGCTGAGGTCACCGACGTGCCCTTGGTTTCAGCGTTCATGTGGTTTTTTCTACAGCCCAGCCCCATTTGGTCTCCGTGTTTGAATTCTTCTCTGGTTGGGGTGGGGAGGTGAATAGGCAGCCCTGTCCCACCTCCTACCCACAGCGACATCCCCCCCGGGGGCGGGTGGGGAGAAATGGGTGGATTTCTCCAAATCCCTTCTGTCAGAGTCAGCCCCTCTGCAGGCGAGTGGGGTCTACCTGCCCTCACAGCCACAGCCCAGCAGTGGCCGCAGTCCCCGGACTGGACCACCTCGGGCAGTGACTGATGAAAAGCTGCAAACCGAGGGTTTCTTCTCCCATTGAACACGGCTGTCATTTTGTGCCAGGGTATTTGAATCCTTGTTTTGGGAGCTCGGGGCCAATTGACAAAGTATCCATTTATCCAGAGGCCCAGGTGGCTCGGCCGTGACATCCAGGGAAACGGACAGATGGACGTGGGGAGAGGTGGGCTCTGCCACACAGAGATTCCTCCAGCCGTGACCCTGGGCTGGACGGGGGCAGACCAGGCACTGTTCTGTCCCTGATTCCCTGACCTGCTGAGAGGCAGAGCAAGCTGAGTGTTGGGGTCAAGGAGAGGCTCCCCTTGGCAATAGGTTCAAAGACAATTTGGACTTTCCTCCAAAGAATTTCTCATGGTTCACTAATTTTATATTCGGGACAAACTCACCACCTCCTCAGGAGATAAATTAAAGGGAGGATGTCTCCCTAAACACACCCGTTCCTGAATTTCAGGGATGATCCCTGAGATCACTGCTCTTTTCTCTCGTTGGCCATTGGGAGGGGCTGATGCCGGAGGACAGTCCCCTGGGGAAGCCGAGTGTAGACAGTCAAGGGGGGGGCGGTTCTTCAAAATCACCTTGGGCGTGGAGGACCTGGTGAGTGACCTTTGTGCGATGAGCCCCGGCTGCTCCGCAGTGTGGCCTTGAGGCAGAAGCAGCTGTGCTGGTGTCCCTTTCGGTGCCTGAGCCATGTTCCCAGCGGCATTAAGTGGGTGCATTTGCCAGTTCTGGCTTGAGGCCGGGAGGGATGCAGGCTGCGGTCACCACCAGGCCTGGCAAGGCCATCTCAGGCCTAAGTGCCTGTCAAGGAGAGACAAGCAACCTCTCCTAAAGGCTCGTCCTCACATCTTCCCCATGATCAGGCAAGAAAGTGGAATAAAAAATTAAACATGTATGTGTGGTGCAGGAGGAGCTGAATTGGGAATGAGTCTCTCTCTTGCACACACATGTGTAGCTGCGTCTTTTATGTCCTGGTCATGAGCCCTCATCTGAGCACATTGTGAGGGGCCTGGATTTCATCCCTGAACAACCTCTGAAGAATGTGGATTTGATCATTAGCTACTTTTATTCCAAATCTCTTTCCCATATATAATTCTGTGAAAACTAAGAGAACAGAGATGAGATTTGACCCCCCAAAAAAGCACTAAATTCAAAATGACACAGTTTTTTAAATTTTATTTTATTTTATTTTTTATTTTTTTGCGGTACGTGGGCCTCTCACTGTTGTGGCCTCTCCGGTTGCGGAGCACAGGCTCCGGACGCGCAGGCTCAGCGGCGATGGCTCACGGGCCTAGCCGTTCCGCAGCATGTGGGATCTTCCTGGACCGGAGCACGAACCCGCGTCCCCCGCATCGGCAGGCGGACTCTCAACCACTGCGCCACCAGGGAAGCCCCACAGTATTTTTTTTAAAGCAAATCTAGGAAAGCCTTTTCCTATTATTTTTCTTCTTAGCTTCTCCATTGTCTAAACCAGGAAAACAGGAAAGCATTGCTTTCTAGCAGCTGCAAAATGGTGTAATGTCCCCTACATATTTCCATCCCTGAAACAATAGGTTTAGCATGGGAATCTGAGATATAAAATCCCCGAAAACATCTGTCCCTCTCTGGCCGCAAAACCCACTGCTTAAATCTGGGTGGTTTGTGGCATTTGCCAACCAACAAAAAGAGGATGATAAAATTCTCCACGTGTTCGATAATCAAATACCTTACCCCATTGCAGATTCCAGGGACTAATACTCACCAAAGTGCTTTTTTAAAAAAATGCGGTGTGTTTTGGTCTGTTCACGGAGATAATGCCCATCCGTTTTAAGAAGAAATTTTGGAGTTCCTTTCTCGCATTGTTCCTCTTATCTGCAAGGGGGCAAGTGTTTCCTCTCAGCAGATTTCGCCCACTGGCCTGAAGCTCTTTTTGCATATTTGGCTTACGCTTGAAATAGATCATAGGCGAGGCCTGGCTCGGCGATATTAGATGCCATGATATTAGATATTAGATGTAAATGTCAGCAGTCCCTCCACGAGTGCTAAATGAGAATGTAAGTCTTTTTGGATGTGTGTATTTGAAGTTTGTTCCCCTGATGCTGGAATCATGGGCTTTCTATGTGGGGTTATTTCACCCCAGGCCGGGGGAGGGTGGGTTGCACGCTGCGCTGCCCTCAGGCCTCTGAGAAGCTGAGTGGCACCTCCGTCAGCCTCAGAAGTGGGTTGTCCTCCTTTGCGCTTTGTTACGCACCTGGCCTAATAAACTCCGATATACATTGCTGTCAACATGTTTTAATATGTTTCATAACAGCTCAAAATACACAGCAGAAACTACATTCAAATGTATCTGTGTCCCTTTTCAGAGATATCTTGACGGCTTGCCTCCTTACCCACTGGAGGTGACACTGGCCCCAGGGCACCTAGGTTGGGGGAGACCCGGGGGTCACCCAGGCCCCCATCTGTGCTTCCAGATGCTGCCCTCTGATCCTGAGCCCGTGCTCCACGCCGCCACCTCCACCGTCCGATTCCCCGCATCTTTTTTTTTTTTTTAAATTTAATTATTTATTTATTTTTGGCTGCGTTGGGTCTTCGTTTCTGTGCGAGGGCTTTCTCTAGTTGCGGCGAGCGGGGGCCACTCTTCATCGCGGTGCGCGGGCCTCTCACTGTCGTTGCCTCTCTTGTTGCGGAGGACAAGCTTCAGACGTGCAGGCTCAGTAGTTGTGGCTCACGGGCCTAGTTGCTCCGCGGCATGTGGGATCTTCCCAGACCAGGGCTCGAACCCGTGTCCCCTGCATTGGCAGGCAGATTCCCAACCACTGTACCACCAGGGAAGCCCCTCCCTGCATCTTTTTAGTTGCATGGGTGACACCTGGTGCAGGATTAAACGTGTCCAATTGGTGTGATGTGTAAACACTGTTCTGTAATGATCATAGGAGCATTTATCACCACTTGGTCAGCAAACATTTTCCAGCTTATTTAACTGATTGGACGGACCAACTGGCTTGCTCATTGCTTGGCTGCAAAAACGTCACCGTGACTGGAGGCTGGGGCAGCAGATGGTGGTTGATTCCCAGTCCACCTGCTTTTCAGATTGTGTACTTGGTAAGAACAGGGCTTACGGAGGATCAAGGGCTCTCCAGTGATGCTAATGGCCCGGACACTTGTGATAAACAGTCATTACTGGGGTCCAATAAAGATGATCCTTGAGCTGTCTAGCCACTAACAAAATCCATTTGGAAATTATATCTTAATATGAAGAACCATGGCTGACCCCACCACAACGTACACACTCACACAGAGACACGCACCGCAAACACAGAAACACAAGGGCCCCCACAGACACAAAGAGACACACAAACACACACAATCCTAACATCCTCTGTTTCATATTGAAATACCTGAGGCCAGGGTTTCCTGATTTATGGGAAAAGCCCATGAACAAAAATGCCACATTTTAGCGGCAAGTCCTCTTAGTGACTTAAAACGACGTAAATGCTAGTAAATCTTTCAAATATGATTCATTCACAAAAAAATCGATTTATACAGAGTTATACCTACTGCACAACGCAAGTATATCTGTGACAGACAACACGTAGATTAAAATGAAAGACCAACATACACATCACGTACCTTCCACGGCTTTAACGTGGACTGAATGAGTATGCCCCGTTTTCAGCTGACTCCTAAGTCCATTCAGTAAGAGGAGACAGAGACAATAAACCCCAAACCAAAAAGCCTCAGCTCAGTCTCTCCTTGAATTATATTGTGACATTACAGTTGCTTAAAAAGAGAACCAGGTCTCATCCCCTTTACACCCTGGCTCATCCTTTTCGGAGGAAATGAAGGCCAGGTAAGCGGTGAAAAGTGAAAAAAGAGGCCCAGAGTGAAAGGTCGGGGAGAAGCCCCGAGGCCAGCCGCCACTCCAGGGAACTTGACCCGAGGGGCCGCTCTTTGCAGGCCTGAGCAAACCCTCCCAAGCCTCCAGGAGCCCACAGCCAGAGTTCCCCACGTGCTGCCACTCGGGTTCTGTTTGTTGGGTTTTTTATTTGAGGTTTGTCACCATTGACTTGGATGTTAGTCCTCCCTTGTGGTGGAAATTGGTCCATAGAATTCAACTGCATGGAGGGAAGGAGGGGAAGAATGGAGGATAAACAGAGAGGGAAGAAAGGAAAGAGAGGGAGGGAGGGAAAGGAGGCAGGGGATGCTCAGATGAAGGTCAAGGTGAAGGTCATCGGGCCCCAACTGCACATCTTGGCTCTCAGTTTAAGACAGTGCAGGGCCGTTTTCCCCTCTGTGCCATCTCTAACCTCCTGGGTCACATGGTGGAGCAGCTGAGCTGCATTCTGCTGATCCCGGTGGAGGACCAAAACCCTTTGCGTTGTGCTCTTGTCACCTTTCTCTGAAAAGCACTGCTTATCTCGTCCCCTTCACGTTTCACACTTGTCCGCATCATTGATATCATAGAGTCTTAAGCTGGGTCCACGATGTCTGCTCTGTTGAGCTCCTTCTGAATTCAAATATCCCATGAAAATAAGGACACTTGTGAGGTGGAGGAAAATAATTGTGCCTCTTACCTTCTTTCTCCAGGGTCTTCCTTTCCCAAACAGATTATGTCCCAAACCTAAGTGTTGCAATTCCTTGTCAAACCCGTCATCTCCGCACCCGAGATTAGCGTCCCTGTGTGTCTCAGCCCTCACCCTCATGGTCAAGGTCAAGGTCGCAGTGGGGGGTGCAGTCCTGCACACGCGTCACACCGGTCTGTCCATCATCTTCGTCCACGGCGCCGCCTCTCAGGGGCGTCAGCTTGTCTCTTGTGTTTCTGGCTGCTTTGTCTCCTTAAGGCTGTGCTGTTGGGTGATTGACGTGCACTTGGCACATTGCTTTCTTTACCAATATGGAACATAAGTGTTTGGACATTTTCAGGTCAAATTATATTTTGTCTAACGCTTGAGGCTGATAAACCTAATCTGTGGCATTTTATGAATACAAACTTTTTCAGTGAAAATTTCTTTGTTTTCCGCTTTCTTTATGTTTGTCTCTATGTGTTCCCATCCTGCCTGCCCTGGGTCCTCTTTGTCCATCGTAGGAGCCTGGAGCCCCTGCAGGGCCTCAGCCCAGAGGGTCTGAGTGAGTAGGTCTGGGCTGCAGCCCGAGAATCTGCATTTCTAGCAGGTTTCCCAGGGAAGCTGCTATTGCTGGTCTGGGGGTCCCCCAGGAGGGCCTCTCCTTTATCCATTTGGGGGCAGTATTCTTCTCTCATTGTTGGGAGCATTCCCTCCTGACCATCCTCTTGACTCTCTTATTCTGGAAGTGGTTTTGGATGGTCCTCCTCCCTGTGTCCCTTGACTTTCCTCCGCTCCTTGTCTTTCTTCCATCTTGAGGTGACTGTGAAATCGCACCTTCTCTCCAGCCCTCCCAGTGGCCCTTGCCCTTCCCAAAGCGCTGGTCACCTTCTGGCACAGTGTATCATCTCCTCCAGTAATTATGATTTATTATTTATTGTCTATATTTATATATATGTAAGCTCCTACAGGGCAGATTTCTGTTGTTGTTTGGTCCCTGGTACGCCCCAGGCCTGGCACACAGTGGTGCTCAATAACTGTTTGTCGGATGCATGGCTGCCCTGGGGGCCCTGGAGCAGGACAGCAGGCAGGGGGAGCCAACGCCGCACCCAGAGGGCCCTATTTTAAACCCTGATGTTGTCCGTGGCCTCCTCTCCGACCAGAGTCCACTAGCTGCCCCGCCGCTGTCTGCTCACCCCGCCCCGTCTCCGGCAGAGGGCACTGCGCACACTCAGGACGTCCCTACTGCTCTTGGACAGTTGCTCTCATATCCATCTGGTCTCCAGGCTCCCTTTGTTCCAGAAGCAGACCTGGAGACAGGGATTCCAGTGCAAGTAGTTTGTTGGGGAGGACAGCGTTAGCGGTAGAGTCTGGGGAGGTGATACAACCGTGGAAACTCTGGGAATGTATTCTACCCGAGGGCCAAGGGAGCCGGGGTATTGATACACCAACTGCGCCAATAATGGATGGGGCTGCTGCAAGGTGATGGGTAATCCCCAGCGCTTCCAGAGCGGCCTCCACTCTTGGGATGGGCGAAGACTTCAGGTACAGAGACACAGACATGGGAGGATGGAATTTGACCTGACCACAGTGACAGTCTCAGGGCTGTGGCTGGGCCCCCAGTCGCATCCTCACCTGTCCTCACCTGTCCCCTACACCTGGCTGAGACAGACCTTCCTTCCTCCACAAGTCACAGCAGATTTCTTCAGGAGGCATCTGAGTCCCTGAAGAGAGAGTTCTCTTTCCAGATTTCTCTGATGGCCCCGTCCCTCTGTTCTTGGCGTGACCGCTCAGTGTTCCCGTGCCTGTCTTTTTGCGAGGGTGGGAGGCACCTGAGGGAAGGGTGAGCCTCACACAGAGCTTTACACGTAACCAGGTTTCAAATGTTGTCAACGTAAGGCCACCTGGATAGATAGTTCACAGCACACGTTATTAAAGCAATGTGGCGGGAAAATTCACCAAACTTTTATTACTACAAGATAGAAAGTGGTATCTATTTATTGGGAAACAGCCAGTATCACTCTCCCCACTTTATAGGTAAGGAACCGGAGGCACAGAGTAGTTGCTAAACTTGTCCATGGTCACAGCTGACAAGTGGTGAAGTAGGGCTGTGAAATCCTGCATCCTCACCACATCACTAGGTCTCACTGCCTCTGACTAAACGCAAAAGTGTCAACCAGCAGCCAGTGAGGAGACAGGCTGGCTCTCAACCTATTTGAGACAGGAAGGTGGAACACTGAGCAATGATGGGTATTTCTAATAATAGCGTATGTCCAAATGAGCATCCCTGTAACACTGCGCTTGTGTATTCCCCCAACCACACACGCATGTGCACACACAGACACAGACACACACACACACACACACACACACACACACACTAGTACTGCTCAAAAGCTCTCTGCCATCCCCAGAGAGTTTGTGCACCTGAGACCCGCCATGATCTGAGGGCGCATCTTGTGTCTGTGCCCTCATTGATCCCGCAGGGGCCTTCCCGGTTCTGTCTTGGTCACAATGGTACGTTCGTGTGTCGCGGAGGAGGAGGCGTGGCTGTATCCTGCCATCAGAGGTGACTTCTCCACTGGACCTCTTGTGCACAGTGATGGGAATGTCAGAGGTGCACCTTCATCAGAAACAGCTGGCTAATTTCTTAAAAAGTTAAGCATACACATAGGACCTACCAGTTCTGCTCTTAGACGTTTACTCAAGGGCAATGAAACCAGGATCCTCACATTCTTGGCCACAGGTATTCACAGGAGGTTTATTTACAGAGCACGGACCTGGACACAGCTTCTGTGCCCAGTCTTCTCTCTACCTCCCTCCAGGGCAGCTCGGGAATCATGAATCCCCTTCATTTTCCTGGCCTCCATCCAAAAATGCACATACCTCATGAAGAAGAGGTCTCCCCGCCACCCCCTCATCTGCTCCACGCCCACTCCCCCCCACAACACCATGCTGAGTATTATCTTTCAGATTCACAGTGTCCTGTTCCTTCTCTTATCTCCCTCCTTCAAGTCATCTAACTGCATTTCCCTCTGAGCAATGGCCAAACCCTACCCTTGGTCTTCAGGTCCTGCACTTTCAGGGAAGCATCTTTTACTATGGGAACAACCGTTCATGTTATTAAAATTCATAGGTAAGAACAACTTTGGAAAAGCTCCTGGGCGCTGCAGATGCCAGGTTTGAAGTGAGACCAGTGTCTGCAGTAATGTCATGGCCTTTCTTTAAGAGGCTTTTTCAGAGGGGACCAGATGCCCAGAATGGCTTTGATGTTCAGAGACTGGATTTGGTGTTTAATGGTTTGAGGCTGAAATGAAATGCTGTTTGTTAACTTTAGTTACATGCTGAACGTTCTTCAGCATGAGGCACTTATCCTTTTTTGAGCATAGGAAAAGATGATTCATTTGGACCTTGTTATTTCAAAATTTGGAGTCACGTGGTCTGGACTCAACTCATGCATTAGCTTAACAAACAAGAAAACAAACCTGAATGAATGAATGAATAAATAAATAAAGTTTTGCTGGGGGAAATGAGGTTCATAAGAGATTTTTAGCTGAGCTGTTTAGCCTACAAAATTCATCTTCTGGTGCACTTCTCCCCATGTTTACATCCATTTGTGTAGAATAGATAGGAATTACAAATATTCTCACATGAATGAAAATGAATCAATATCTGTTCTGGGTATTTTATTCTGTTTCTACTTTTATGTGAAACGAACCTGTAGTATTTAGTGGTGAATTTGCCTGCCCGTAATAAAGCCCGATTAGGATAAGGCTTATTTTCTCACATGACAAAGGGTCCAGAGTTGGGAAGTCTCAGGCTGCCACAGCTGCTGTCAACTGCCTTCCATCTTTTTGGTCCTTCATCACCAGCCTGTGGCTTTCATCCTCATGTTCACCACATGCCCCCGCAAAGGCAGTCCTTTTTTTCTTATTTATAGGCAGAGAAAATGTACCAATCCCAGCGCTACAATTTGCTGAGTTGTGGTAAGTGTACACACCACCCCATAACCATTGCTCCAATCAAGAGGACCTCCCACCACCCAGCGGGTCCCCCGTGCTCCTCCCAGTTCGTTCCCACCCCCACTGCGTAGACCAACGCCACTCGGCTTCCCATCGCTATCCATTCCATTTGCCTGTTCTAGGCATTCGAGCTGATGGAATCAGAGTTCATCGGGTTCAAGCCGGTTGTTTTGTTACTTCTTTTCTGCCTTTTCTACTTTTTTGTTTTTCTTCTGATTCTTTTTTCTTCTTTTATTTTGGGTTCACCAAGTATTCTTTTTTTCACTACTAGACTTCAGTGTTTGAGTAGTTTTAGGTTTACAAAAGAATTGAGTTGAAAGTACAGAGAGCTCCCATATAACCTCTCAACACTTTACAGTTTCCTGTTATTACGATTTGGCTTTGGTGAGGTACATAGGGTAAAATGATGAGCCAACATTGACACATTATTATTAACTAAAGTCCATAGCTTACATTAGGGTTCACTCTTTGTATTGCACGTTCTATAGGTTTTGAAAAATATATCATGACATGTATCCACCAGTGCAGTATCACACAGAGTAGTTTCCCTGCCCTAAAACCCTCAGGGCTCCACTTCCCCAAAACCCTGGCAACCACTGATCTCTCACTGTCTCCCTAGTTTTACTTTTTCTAGCATGTCATACATTTGGAATCATACAGCATGTAGCATATGCAGATCGGCTTAGCAGTATGCATTTAAGGTTCCTCCATGTCTTTTCATGGCTCAATAGCTCATTTCTCTTTTGGTTCGAATAACATTCCACTGTCTGCATGCACCACCATTTATTTACCCACTTACCTACCGGAGGATATTTTGGGTGCTTCCAAGTTTTGGCAATTATCAATAAAATTACTATAAACATCCATGTGTTTGTGTGGACGTAAGTTTTTAATTCATTCGTGTGAATACCTAATAGTGTGATTACTGTATATTATAAGACTATGTTTAGTGTTGTAAGAAATTACCAAACTGTCCTCCAAGGTGGCCGAACCGTTTTGCATTCCCGTCAGCAATGAATGAGAGTTCCTGCTGCTCCACATCCTCCTCGACATTTGGTGTTGTCAGTGTTCTGGATTTGGGCCATTCTAATAGGTGTGTAGTGGCATCTCATTTTTGTTTTAATTTGCCTTCCCTGATGGCATGATGTGGAACATCTTCTTATATGCTTATTTGTCATCTGTGTATCTTCTTTGGTAAGGTGTCTGTTAAGGTCTGTTGCCCATTTTAAAATTGGGTTGTTTTCTTATGGTTGAGTTTTAAGAGTTCCTTTGTATATTTTGGGTACCAGTCCTTTATCAAAAATTTTTTTGCAAAGATTTTCTCTCAGTCTGTGCTTATCTTTTCATTCTCTTAATGGGTTTTAGTTGCCCCACACCTTGCGAATTGCGAGTGTGCTGAGGAGAAAGTATGAATAAACATGGATCTCACCCAAAGTGGCTTCCTTCTTTGAAGGGTTAAATCCCTCCAGTTTCTGTCTGATTCTGGTCACTACCCAGTGTCTTCAAATAGTTGTTTTTTATATTTTGTCCAGAATTAAACATTTCTTTTTTACCAGAAACAGATTTTATATTTGTCCTTTTTGAAGGATCCTCCAGATAGCCCACCAAGCAGTTTTAAAAAATATCCCATTGGCTAAAATTGGACAACGTGACCGTCTCTAGACTGACCACTGGGAGGGTCCTTAGAGAACAGGGCTGTGCGGGGGTGTGGATGGGGGAGGGGTCAGTCAACCAAGAGTGTCTGCCTCATTGCCATTTAAAACATTCTCTAATTCAGACTTGTCATATTTTCCAGACCCACTTTCCTTCCTCACCCAGCAAGACAAACACATGCTCCTAGATTTCATCTAAATAACTGGGGTTTGACACAGTAATTGTAGATTAAAATTGAAGATGAACCCATTAGTTTTGTGTGACCTTGGTGTGTAGATTCTTGAAGATGATCACATGTCTTCATAAGCTTGAAGTTTTGAGGGCCCTGGATCCTCATAACAATTTTCTGGACATTGAGGCTTGGATATCAGTATAAACAGAAGTGTAATTGCTGACAGCAGCATACACAGCAGCAGCTGTTTTCTGGAACAAATAACTCGGTACTTGCCCCATGGACCTGCCTGCTTCCCCTGCCCATCCTGGTGTCCATGAAGCAGATCCAGAGGTTCAGAGTAGCCCTAGGACCCAGATTTTGTCATCTAACCCTAGGATGTGGCTTTTATCCTCATTTTTGAGAAGAGAAGTTGAGTTTCAGAGAGCTTTTCTATCCTAGAAACAGAGCTAAGAGTAGTCATACTTGTTCAAGTTCATCTTATGTGCCCAACATTGTGCTAAAATACTATCTGTCCCTTCTGTTGACCTCTGGTTTGAGGGATGTGACCTATGAACACACAGGAGGTACTATTTAATGATGACATTTGACTAAAAATAAGAATCAGGCTTTGAAATTTAAATAAATTAGATCAGATAAATGGCAATCCAGGAAGCTACACTTCAACTTATTCAAGTTTGCACCAACTGGGCAGGTGGTTGGCTGCATGAAACAGAAATCTGATTACAGTGGAGGAACCAAATAGAGATTTATTTGTCTTCCATGACAGGAAGTCCAGAAGTTGACAGTCCAGGGCTGGGGCTCTGAATTCTTGATGCTGTTACCATCCTGGATCCCTTCAACCTTCCTGCTTTTATCCCAATGTGTGACTTTCAGCCTCCTGTTCATGATGCCTGCTACACCTTCTTTGTGGCAAAATTCTACAAATTCCACTTAGCTTGGCTTAAAAATATATTTCCATGACCTCATCAGAATAAGATTTGGGTTAGCTGTGCCCCTGCAAGCAGGAACTGTGGTTGCAGGTCCATGGATGTGTTGGCAGGGCCAGGACCCAAAGTGGGCGGCCCAGGAGAAGGATGAGGATGAGGATGTGATCAGAGGCTTGGGGCCACAACATCTACATGGTGAGCCAGTGGTTCTCATGCTTGTGCATCAGAATCCTCAGGAGGGCTTGCCCAAACCCAGATGGCTGGGCCTAAGCCCTGGAGTTTCTGTTTCAGGAGGTCTGGGCTGGGCCCAGGAGTCTGCCTCTCTGACAAGTCCAAGGTGACAAATGGTGTTTACAGAGAGAAGACGTGACACTGATGCTGCTGGTCTTGAGGGCTCCTTTCCACAAACTTGAGCGGGTCAGTGAACCTCTATGGGGGGCCAGGGAAGGAGCTGGTTCGGTGTGAGGTCTCAATGAGGCCATTCTGCTGCCCGGCTGGGTCCTTTTCCAGCACAACCATTCTGGGGGAGTGTGTGCGCCCCTTGTCTCTGGGATCTGGTCAAAGGCAGATTCTGATTCGGGAGGCACAGGGTGGGGGCAGAGATGCTGCATTCTAACCAGCCCCCAGGTGAGGATGCTGGTCTGGGACCTCATGTTGGAGGGACAAGGCAGCTGCTTGGCTAGCAGATCCCTTCCTCTCTCTCTGCCTGTTTCGATCCCAGCTGCCTCTCACTCGGCCAGAGGTGGCGAGGCATGAACGGTCTGGGGCAGGGTGTCGACATTTTTGTCACTTCTTCTGAGCTCTGGGGACTGACTCATTTAAATGACATTCTCAACTCTCTGGAAAGATGCAGGGCCAGAAATGGAAATGGCGGCAAATATTTTCTGGGAAACAGGAAGCCAAATATATATTTTTTCAACCATTATTTTCCCCTGATTTAGAGATTGCTTAACTCCCCAGGAAATACGACTTTGAGATTACAGGATAAAATACAAAAATGATGTCCAAGCTCAAGACCGTAGGAAAACAGCAGAAGAGCAAACACTGTGAGAAAACAGAGTCCTAGTTTCCCTGTAGCATATTTCAAGTGCTGGATTTGCATGTTATCAGCAGTGTGTATTTATCCTGGTTGTGGTAGGACCAGCTGGAGTTTTAAATATGCACCATGGACGATGCTGCCAGGATTCTCCCCTGCATCTGTTGACTCCGAATTCTTCAGTGGCCAGCTGGCCATCAGGAGCATAAAAGTGACGTCCAGTTCCAAGGAGGAAGCATCCTTCCTCGTTGCCTGTGGAACGTGAGATAAGTCTGTCCCCTTTCCTGGGGGGTCCTTTAAGGGACTTCGGAAGGCTGGGTCTTGCTAAATGCCCCAAAAGTCCCATCCAAAGGAGAAAAAACCTCTAAAGAGAAGCCTTTGCCAGTGCTGCTCTGGGATCTGGCTTCAGAATTATTCCCAGTCTGAAAAGCATTCCCAGTGGTTTGGGTATGGGTGAATGCTTCCCCCTCCTTTGGTGGGTGGGCTGGCTCTGGGTGCAGGTGAGTGGGGTCAGGTACTCCCAGCGGGAAGCCACTCCCTTCCCCTTTTCCCACAGAGCTAGACGGAACCCAGGCACCCCCAGGTCCGTGGGTGGAAGTGGGATTTCTGAGTGATGAACTCAAATGTTGGCAGCCCCTTACCCCAGAGCAGAGCTCCCTCCCCACAGCTGCTCTCTGTGACTCCTTCACTCCCCCGGGGGGCCCATCTGCCCAAGTTCCAGATGTTCTCAGTCTGTTCACTCGCGAGCTGCCAAACCATCCTGCAGGCCTGTTCTCAGACCCCCGAGGTCTGTAGTAGCTGGTCTGCAACCCTGGTTGATGAAAATAGGCCGTGTACCTGCACCAGCATCTGTGAGTCGCTGGAAAATGTCAATAATAGAAAGACAACTAACCCAATTAAGACACAGGTAAAGAATCTGAATAGGCATTCAACTAAAGAAGACATACAAATGGCCAATAAGCACATGAAAAGATGTTCAAAGTCATTAGCCACCAGGCAAATGTAAATCAAACCACACTGAGAAACCAGTTCACTCTCACTAGGATGGCTAGAATAAAAAAGACTATTCTGTCCTCCATTTAACTGTCTTGGCACCCTTGTGAAAATTAATTGACTAAAATTAAATACAAAAAGTTTTATTTTTGAGCGTCTTTTCATGTGCTTATTGGCCATTTGTATATCTTCAAAGGGTTTATTTTTGGACTCTCAATTCTGTGCCATTGATTTATGTCTTTCCTTATGCCAGAACCACACTGTTTTGATTACTGCAGCTTTGTAGTAAATTTTGAAATCAAGAAGTGTGAATCCTTCTGTCTTGTTTCTCTTTTCCAAGATTATTTTGGTTATTCAGAGTCCCTTGAATTTCCATGTGAATTTTAGGATCGGCATGAAAATTTCTGTAGAGAAATCAGCAGATATTTTAATAGAGATTGCACTGAATCTATAGATGAATTTTGAGAATTTTTCCACCTTAACCATATTAAATCTTCCAATCCATAAACATAGGATGTCTTTTCATTTATTCAGGTCTTTTAAAAGTTCTTTCAACATTGTTTGCAGTTTTCAGAGTATACATTTTGCACTTCTGTTAAATTTATTCCTAAGTATTTCATTCTTTTTTAATGCCATTGTAAACGGAATTGTTTTCTAATTTCATTTTCAATTTGTGCATTGTTAAAATGCAAGTGATTTTTATGTATTGATTTTGTAACCTGTAACGCTGAACTTGTTTATTAGTTCTTATAGTTTTTGAATAGTTTTCTTAGGATTTTCCATATACAAACAAGACAATATCATGAATAAAGAGATCATTTTATTTCTTCCTTTCCATTCTGGATGCCTTTTATTTGACTTCCATGTGGAACTGCCCCGGCTAGAATCTAGCTCGAATCTCCAGCACACTACTGAGTGATGTGGTGGGAGTAGGCACTTTTGTCTGGTTTCTGAGCTTAGGGGCAAAGCTTCCGGTCTTTCATCATCAAATATGGTATCACATGTGGGGTTTGGGTAGATGCAACATATTTTCTTTTTATAAAGAATGGGCCAGTAAAGTACTGTTAATTTTCACCTCACTTCTTTCTTCAAGTCTGGTTGAGAGTAAATATTTAGTAAAGCCTGCGTTCTGCTACAGTGGCAGACTGTTGTTTATTGAGTAACATTTGCTCACCAGGCATTTAATTTCCACTATTAGATTCATATGTTGCTGCATCACCACAGACACTTAATTTTTGTGTCTATATTTTAACACTGTTATGGCTTATAAGCATAATGTTTTTATCTTTTAAATGTCTTTCTTCTTAATGTCTAAATTATTATACTTAACATCCAGGTTAAAAATAATATTGATGTATTTATTAGTCAAGTACTAATAGTGATTATACGGTTTTTACTCTTCTTTGTCCGCAGGCCTCTCACTGTTGTGGCCTCTCCCATTGTGGGGCACAGGCTCCGGACGCGCAGGCTCAGTGGCCATGGCTCACGGGCCTAGCCGCTCCGCGGCATGTGGGATCTTCCCGGACCGGGGCACGAACCCATGTCCCCTGCATCGGCGGGCGGACTCTCACCAACTGCACCACCAGGGAAGCCCCAGTTTTTACTCTTCTTAAGGTTTCCCTTCTAGATTCTGATGGCGGTTTTCACAACAATTACCTTGAAAACAATAATGGTTGCAAGACGGTGTTCTTGGAATCCTAGAAGGGACACTCATATGCCCCCACCAATGGCTTCCCTGAGGTCATTACTTGGCTCTATGTGTAGACAAGCGCCGTCCAATAGCAATTTCTGCGATGATCAAGTGTTTTCTCGGTAATGTTCAATTTGTAGTCACGAGCCTGTGGGGTACTTGACATGTGGCTAGTGCGACTGAGAAACCGAATTTCTAACTTTAATGCAATGAGTTTTAGTTTAAATAACCACAGGTGATTATGGCTATTGCATTGGACAGGGTATGCACCCCTCTCCACCCTGTCCTGTGTCCTCAGGTGCTAGTGACAGGCTTTTCCACCCCGGGGGGGGCCTGGGGCTCTTATCACCAGCAACAATTGGGAGTCAGTCCCCAATTCTCACAGTCCCAAAGCCCTGAGCACCTGGAATTGTGCATTTCCACACATCGGTTTTCTTCTTCCCCACGGGAGACGCTTAAGTTCTAAGTCAGAGCAGGGACAGCTGCCCACGTGCTCTGGAGAGAAACACTGCCAAGCGGGGTCTTCATCAGGGGACCTAGGGGTTAACAAGTCTACGAGCAGGTGTTCATGTTAGAACTAGAAAGTTCTTTTTTACGTCTCTTAAGAAAAAAGCTGCTTGCCACACTTGATAAAGCTCTTTGGCTAAGGGTGAATCAGCTAGAACCCATCCGTGAAGTGACCCAGCCTGGTGGCGGCCAGACCTGACGCTTGAACGTCCCTCAACTCCTTTAAGGGCTGGCACGGGTTCAGAGGGCCCCGCCCTTCGTTTATGGCTTTGTCTCGCCCCGTAGTCCTGAAATCCTTTGGAAATGCTGAACAAAGGGTGTGGCTGGTCCGGTCCCCTTTCCCGTCTCACGCGCCCACCTCTGAGGTCTCTGCAGGGGCGAGTTCCAGCCGGTGTCTGGAGGCCCCGCCCCGCCCCGGGCCCGTTGCACCGAGACAGCCTCTCCAGGGCGGCCAGAGTGGTGACCCCTGACTCAGCTCTGCAGCCAGTGGGATGTCAGGCCAGCGCCTGCCCCGTCCCCACCCTGGGCTGCGCGGCTCTCCGATCTGGGGGTCTTTCCTTCCTCCTCTTGGAGGGGCAGTCGCTCCCACTCCGGGGACCCTCAGACCTCGGTGTCCCTTTTCGTGGGGTACCGAGGGGCAGCGGGATATTCAGGAGGCTCTGCGCCCGCGGGCAGGCGTCAGGGAGTGCAGGGGACCACAGTGCCTCCCCCCTTTCGCTTTCGGAGTGTCCCCGCCCCGCCCCCTTGGTCACTGCGGTCAGTCTGTCCGCCGGCAGGTGCTTGTCTTCCGCAGGTGAAGACACCACACTCTCCTGTTCTTTCGCAAGTCCTGGGCTCTGCTGGGCGTGGGGGCCCGATCCGCGGGTAAGACGAGGGGTCCGCGTGTCCTGCCCTGGGAGAGGCCTCTGGGTCCCCACACCCTAACCCTTTTAGCCCAAGTTCGAGTTCACCAACGTCTTTGGTTTCGTTTAGAGTTCAACAGCGCCGCCGCCTGGCGCGTCTCAGTAAGTGACCGCGGCGGAGGATGGCGCAGGGTGTTAAAAAAAAAAAAAAAAAGTTTGCCCCTCACCGTTCTGCTTTGGACCCACCCCTCCGCATTCCTGATCCGAGAGTGAGCGGATAAGATCGCGAAGTAACAGATTCCAGTCTCCTCCCAGAGCTCCCCACCCCGCGCGTGCCCAGGACAGCCCCTCGTCTATGTCTTTTGCCGTCCAATTGGCATTTATGTGCTCCTCTGTGTCAATCTGATTGCTCAGCCAAAGGGAAAAACCCTCAAAAGACAGACCCCCCCTGCAAGGGCACACCACGGGTCCCTTTGGGGGTGCTAGTTGCACTGTCCCTCTGCGATGCTTTTAGAACTCAGACCAAACAGGCTAAACTCGCTCGCCCCTACAGGGCTCGGCGGGAATTCGCCTGCCACCACTTCCGAAGGGTGGCAAGACTTTGCCGCCCTGACAGTGTCCCCACGACTTTCTCACGCGATGAGATGAGCTCTGGCCGTGGCAGCTGGCGCTCAGGGGCTCGTGGGTCCCCACTTGGGGACCGGGTGTTAGGCCAGTCCTCCTCCGGTGAGCGTGGTCGCCTTAGCCACGCCCGCTGTCTCCAAGCACCTCCTTCTCCGGAGCTAGGCGCCCTGGCCGGGGAGGGTGTGGCTCGCTCTCCTTGCGCTCGTGTTTTTTGGGGAAAGCCACGCCCTAGGCAGCCCCTCCCAAAACCCTCTGGGTGGCGGGCACCTCCTCCCGCAGCCCTGCAGGTCCTGGGCGCTACGTCCCCACCTCTCATTCCAAGCCTTCCTCGCCCAGTCTCCTATTCCCAGAGCTCCGCAATCCAGCCTTTTCCTTGAAATAGGTGGTAACAACACTTTGATGAAGGAAAAGAAAGAGGACCGGAGATTAAGGAGGGCTGCGGGTTAAGCCCCTTGTAGGGCTGCACGCGTGGGGCGGGTCCTGTCGCCGCGCTGACAGAGGTGCTGTCCTCCCGGGAGCCTGCGCTGCTGGCCCCGCCCGAGGACCTCCCAGCCGGGGCCGAGTTTACTCATCCCCGCGAGGTGATCCCGGGCGCGAGGGCGGGCGCAGGGCGCCCGGAGAACCCAGTAATCCGAGAATGCAGCATCAGCCCTTCCCACCAGGCACTTCCTTCCTTTTCCCGAACGTCCAGGGAGGGGGGCCGCGCACTTATAAACTCGGGCCCTGGCCCGCCCGCCTGTCAGAGGCTGCCTCGCCGGGGCTGCGCGACGCAGCCGGACGCGCCTAGTCCGGGACCGACGCGAGCGGCTGTCGCCGGCGGCGCCCTGCGCCTCTCAGCCCCGGCCGGGCCCCTGCGCGCGGCGTGCGGACACTATGCTCCGCGTCCTGCTCCTCGGCATGTTGGCCCCCGCCGGCCTGGGGCTCCCGGCGCCCCCGGAGCCGCAGCCCCTCGGCAGCCAGTGCGTCGAGCACGACTGCTTCGCGCTCTTCCGGGGTCCCGCGACTTTCCTCGCCGCCAGCCGGGTCTGCGAGCAGCTGCGGGGCCACCTGATGACCGTGCGCTCCTCGGTTGCAGCGGATGTCATCTCCCTGCTACTGAGTGGCGACGGCGGCGATGGCCCGCGGCTCTGGATCGGCCTGCAGCTCCCGCCCGGCTGCGGCGACCCGGGGCACCACGAGCCCTTGCGCGGCTTCCAGTGGGTTACGGGCGACAACCGCACCAGCTACAGCAGGTGGGCGCGGCATCACGACGACGGGACGCCCCTCTGCGGTCCGCTGTGCGTCGCCGTCTCGGCGGCCGGGGCTCTGGCACCGGGAGAGCCGGCCTGGGAGGAGCTGCAGTGCGGCGCGGAGGCCGACGGCTTCCTCTGCGAGTTCAACTTCGCCGCCTCCTGCCGGCCGCTGGTTGTGGAGCCCGGCGCCGCGGCGGCCGCCGGCGTCTCCGTCACCTACAGCACCCCGTTCGGGGCCCGCGGCGCGGACTTCCAAGCGCTGCCGCTGGGCAGCTCGGCCGCCGTGATGCCCCTCGGGGTGAAGCTGGAGTGCGCGGTGCCGCCCGCTGAGGCCGAGGCGCGCTGGGGCCGGGAGGCGCCGGGCGCCTGGGCCTGCAGCGTGGAGGGCGGCGGCTGCGAGCACGCGTGCAACGAGACCGCCGGGGCGTCGAGCTGCCTCTGCCCCGCCGACACCGCCCTGCAGGCGGACGGGCGCTCCTGTGCGGTGCCGGCCGAGCACCCGTGCCACCAACTCTGCGAGCACTTCTGCGTCCCCGGCTTCCCCGACGCGCCCACCAACTACACGTGCATGTGCGCGACGGGCTACCGGCTGGCTGCGGACCAGCACCGGTGTGAGGACGTGGATGACTGCACGCAGGTGCCCAGTCCGTGCCCGCAGAGCTGTGTCAACACGAAGGGCGGCTTCCAGTGCCACTGCTTCTCCGGCTTCGACCTGGTGGACGGCGAGTGCGTGGAGACTGTGGACCCGTGCTTCGGCACTAACTGCGAGTACCAGTGCCAGCCCATGGGCAGAACTGACTACCTCTGCATCTGCGCCGAGGGCTTCGTGCCCATCCCCCACGCCCCGCACAGGTGCCAGATGTTCTGCAACCAGACTTCGTGCCCGGCGGACTGTGACCCCAACAACCTGGCGATCTGCCGGTGCCCCGAGGGCTACATCCTGGACGAGGGCTCCGTGTGCACGGACATCAACGAGTGCAACAACGGCTACTGCCCTGGCGAGTGCCGCAACCTCCCCGGCACCTACGAGTGCATCTGCGGGCCCGACACGGCCCTCTTCGGCCAGGCTGGCACCGACTGTGACCCCATCAAGGTGAGCGGCCGCGACCAGGGCGGCGACGAGGAGGACGGCGGCTCTGGGGCGCTCCCGGGCAGCCCGACTCCCGGCGCCACCCCTCGCCCCTCGCCCCCGCCCGCGGGGCCTCTGCATTCGGGTGTGCTCGTCGGCATCTCCATCGCGAGCCTGTCTCTGGTCGTGGCGCTTTTGGCGCTCCTCTGCCACCTGCGCAAGAAGCAAGGCACCTCGCGGGCGGAGCTGGAGTACAAGTGCGGGGTCCCCTCCAAGGAGGTGGTACTGCAGCACGTGAAGACCGAGCGGACGCCTCAGAAACTCTGAGGGACCTCCCTCCCTGGCCCAGGTGTTGGGTGGCCTTTTCCTCCCTCCTGGGCCTTATTGCTCCTCCCCTCTCCAGCCTTTCTCTCCCACTACCCCAAAGCACCTTGGCTGGCGTCAGAACTGGAGAAGACGCTCGCTCCTCTTCTCTCGCTGCTTCTACACTTGGCTGTGGGGGCGGGGGGGGGCGCGTTGGAAGAAGTATGGCCCCAGCCATTTCTATGATGTCATCGGACAAGTGGGCAGAGTTGGCAGTTATACAGTGACAAGATTGCGAAGTGTCCGATGCCCTCACCGAGGGGCACAGGAGGGGTGAGTGTTCTTGGTTGGTAGCCTTGGGGCAGACTTCATCCCAGTGGACTAAGTGAAGTGTAATTGAGTCATAGATAATGACCAGGATATTTATTTTGTAAGTATTTTTTGTTCTTCGGCTTCTTCCCCTTACCCTTGTGTCTCCGGCACTCACTTTGTATCTCTCCCTCCGTTCTCCCTTCCCCTCTCTCCCCTTCCCTGTCTATGTATTTATGTGCTCCCACTTGTCCCGGGGCCCTTATACTATCTTTTCCAGCCCTCTTGCATTTATGAAGCCAAGCGGCATTTCAGCCCTTTCATTTCTCCCAATTTACCCCTCCCAGGAACTCGGCCAACCCACCTGAGCCACCCTACCTGTATTGGACCCTACTTCTGCCCTTAGCTGTCTGCCTGGGCAGAACTGTTATGTGAAACAGAAACAAAAACACTAGAAATAAGAATGCTTGGGAATTTGTTCTTTCAGCAGATTTGCTAATTTGTCCTGAAATTTCAGGCTGCCACAGCAATATCATTTTAACAGAGGTTAAGATGTGAAGGGCATTTGTTAGACTAATGTTGCTGGACTATCACAGGAATTCAACGCAAGGAGATTTTCATTTTTATTTTTAAACAATGAACCTCCGTTTTATTGTTGTTGTTGTTTTGATTTGGACTGAAAAGTAGTCATTGTTGTTAAGCTTCTTATGCAGTGTCTTTTCCCATTATTATTATTCCTATTATTATTGAGTTATTTTTGACAATGTTGAAAATGTTTGTTCACATGGTCGCTCTAAACTGAGAGAAGATGGAAGCACCTCCCGGGAGACAGTGTAAGAAAGTTTTGAGCTGCAGGATTCATGCCAATGACCATTTGGACTCTTACCGTTCGTGTCATTTGTAGGCCCAAATAAAACCAGCTCTACTGGTGTCTTGAATTTGGGAGCTTGGGGATGCAGCCTGGAGCATGGCCAATTAGGGCCTCACCTTGATCAGGCCCTCGAGAAGTTCTCCCAGTTCGGAGGGGCCTTCTAAGCCCAGCCATTTGGAACGTGGTCCAGGGACAAGAAGCTGGAGCTGCCCCTGCCAGCTGGTTAGAAATGCAGACACTCAGGCTCCATCCCACCTACTGCACAAGAATCTGCATTTTAATGAGATCAGCAGGGGGTTGTCTGCTTCGTATATTTGAGGAGAGCTGTCGCAGACAGCTTCCAACATTCTGGAATAGATTAAATATGGATGAGTAATAAGTAGCAGGCCGAGTCAGGCCCTATATTCTCAAGAAACTGAGGAATTTTCCTTTTATAGCTTTGCTTTCTGGTAGAAAAGCCTAGGTACCCACCTTTAGACATTGCCACACAGGGTCTTTGGTTCAAGTAAGCTAGGAATGAAATGCTTCGTGCTTCTGTGTATGGAAAAAAGCGTATCATGTAAATGTATCTTTTGTAATGCAAAGGTTTTCCTCTACCGTTTTGTAAACTCAGCACATTTGTACATAGTTATTTATTTATTGGAGATAAACTAGAACACAGGCAAAACTCCTGCTTATGACATCACAAGTGGAAAATAAACAAATAACAGTGCTCTTGGGTTTTGTGTCTGTTCACCTCTCTCCCCCAGCCCCCTCATTTTATGTTATTAAACCAGGCTCATGGACAATGTGGATGCCAAGAGGTGCCTTTAAAGGCTGCGCCCCCACCCCGTCACTAGCTCCGTCTGCTCCAGGCTCCATCTCTGACTTTCAAAGACCTTTCCAGTGGAGATTGTTTTCACTGTAGAAGGACTTCATGTTATGTCTGTGTGCACAAATATTTATTTTTTCCTTCTGTAACCATAACAACTTCATACACAGGACTTACGCCTAAGTGTTTTAAAATATATTATAGGATTATTTGTTGGGACGAGTTAAACAGTCCTTCTTGGGGCATCTCTTAGAATCTTGGCTGTGTCCCTCTGTGAATGCTTTGGCATTATCTGCTCTCAGAGATATGCAAACACAAAAGTCAGTCTGTGGCTCAGAGACCAAGGTCTCATGCAGCATTAAATCATCCTCATTTCTCTTGGAGAGAGGAAACACTGTCTTTTTAATAACACATTTCCTGGGCCCCTTTTCCTGGGATGGTGAAGCTGGCTGAATTTTATATGCAGTGTTCTGAAAGTTTCAGAAAGCAAAAGTTGGAAGAAAATTGAATTCAGTCAAATATCCAAATATTTTTATACATTTGGATCATGCCGAATTTCTCAGTTTTAATCTGAGTAGTTGCTGTCGTGAAGATGCAGTTGGAGATGTCAACGTCCATCCTGCATGAAGGAGACGGCTTTGGGGTGGGTGTGGAGTGGGTGATAGGTGAGGGGTGGCTTCCCGAGATGGCCAGTGCAGCAGTGTTGCCCTCAGGACTCGGAAGGCTAGCAGAAAACCAGATTCAATAAGAGGTATGTGTGAAGGAAGAACTCGATGAGTGGGAGAAAAGCAGGTACAGATAAATCAGGCTGGGGGTTGAGAGGGGAGAGTGATACCTTACCAATCATCCTCACCACCTGCCCTTCCACTTTTCAAAAGGGTCTGCTCCCAGGAGCAGTAGAATTGACTGTCAGAGTCTCATTGCTTTAGGATGTCTTCTTGCAAAGAAGAGATCCTTTCTCAAGAGCACAAGAAAACCAAAACACGCTTTCAAGACTCAGAGGCAAGAACCCTTACTGGGGAATCTTGGACGCCAGGACACCGGCAGGGTGGGGGGGGGCGAGGCGCAGACCCTCGCGATGTGCCTCACTTCCTGTCCTGTGGGAGATCCAGCTCTCTGTGTACAGGCTTCACCTGAACTTGAGATCACTTAACTCTAAAAATGATCCGCCAGCATTTCAAACCTGGGTGGCCCTTGTGAAATGGGCCGCGGGCCCTGCCTTCTATTCACATCGTTGTCATCCAGGTCTCTCAGTCTCAGCAGTGGTGTGCGGTGTGTGTTCGCTGATGGCGTTCCAGGGTTCATGGGGCCTGGGGAAGAAGGCCAGGGTGGATGAGTCAGAATTTGATTTTATGACTCAAATGACTTTTTTGCCCTCAGACCGAACCGCTTGGATCCGTTCAGCAAATATTTATTGAGCATGTGCTCTGTCACTGGTGGGTGACAGGCATGGTGACAAACCCCTGCTTTGAGAAGCTCGAGCTCTGGTGGGGGAGACAGACATACAACAAACAATTCCTGCCCCCCCCCAAACTGGAATTGCCTCTGAAACAGTGGTAGGAGCCGGGGGGGAAGAGCACAGCACGACAGGGCTGGAGAGCCTGCTGGGCCAGCTGACAATTCTGGACGTGAAGGAGAAGCAGGGGTTGGTCAAACACAGAGCTGAGGGCAGAGCAGTCCGGGTGGAAGGCACAGCACGTGCAAAGGCCCTGTGCTGGGAAGAGTCTTGGCAGAAGGTGTGGAGTGAGGTGAGCAAGGAGGAGGGGGTCCAGGATGAGGCTGCAGATGTGGGATGCAGAGAGAAAAGTGCAGGGGGGGACCATAGGTCAGCTTAGAGATGTCGAATTCTATCCTCGGTGCAAGTGGAGGAGTTTCATAGGAGCGCGCTTGTGCTCCATTTACGCACTGAAATCATCTGAGAAGGTAACACCTACTTCTAGACTCATTTACATGTCCCCACGGCAACACTTGCACAGTTTGCATTGTAAGAATCCAGCAGGGCCAACAAAGAGTGTGGGTGTCATGTACCCCAGATCTGAATCCCAGCCTGACATGGGTGGTCACATGGCCACGGGCACCACACAACCCCTAAGACTGGGAGTTCCCTGGTGGCCTAGTGGTTAGCATTCGGCGCTTTCACTGCCGTGGCCCGGGTTCAATTCCTGGTTGGGGAGCTGAGATCCCACAAGCTGCACAGTGCAGCCAAAAAAAAAAAGAAAAAAGAAAAAAACCCCAAGGCTGTAAACAGGATGCCGGCCCGGGCCCCTCTGGGGTTTCCATGAGGATTGGGTGAAGGGAACTGGCCCAGGGCTGGCACACAGCAGGTGCTCCTTAAACGGGGCATGCGCGACAATGAACTGGTGGGTGTGTAAGTGGATAAAGCAAAAGGGCATGTTGGGATCTGGAGTGTCTTGAGGGCAAGTTCAAGGTTTCCAGAAAGTGGAAAGGGTTCTTTCCAGGCACGGTGCGGTCACTTGGAAGGGCTGCTGTCCCACCTGGGCACGTGTCCTGGTGGAGTCTCAGGCATCAGGCAGAGCCGCAGGAGGGGAGGCTCGCACAGCGGAGATGCAGTCCCTCCTCAGCTGTAAAATCCATTTCAAAGACCCATTCTCCCTGCTTACAGGCCCATCAAAGTCTGGGGGAGCAGAGCCCCCTCCACTGTGCTCCTAGGAAGGCCACAGAGGAGGGGTGACCACAGCCCGAAGCGCCCCCCAACTCCAGCTGCCACTTGGGGCCCCAAGTCTAGTCACACCAAAGAGGAACCTGCCAGAGGAAAGAAACTTCAGTTCAAAACAAGGGACTGGCCCTGTGTCCACAACTGTCCCGGTGGGACTCTGGGCCAGTGCCTGGCCTCTCCAGCCATCTGTCTGCCACAGAGGGCACTGCAGGGGGCCGTGCGCCTGGGCACTCAGCCCCCCGGGGAGTCACAGGCCCCTGGACTGTAAAAGCCGCCCTTTTTAGCAAACAGTTCTCTGAGTCCTGAAGAACACACATTCGTGGAACTACTGCCATCATCAGTATATAGAATATGTTCGTGACACCAGAAAGTTCCCTCCTGTCCTTCCCCCTCTACTGATGCTGGAGCTGTCTACACAACGGGCCGGATAAAGCCCTTTTCCGCTCTGATGCTCACTATGCCCTTAGGATCTCCCTGAACCAAGGACCCTGTGTTTTCATGTTTGAATCACAAAGACAAGATTTTCCAAGGAATGACCAGACAGACAGCTTCTCTTCCGTTTCAGCAAACAGGTTTTAACAAAACGCAGCTCACCTGTCTCCCAAAGCCCTGCTCATTCACCCCGCGTTCGGGCCCGGGTTGACTGAAATCCTGGCAGCCCACCAGAGTGTAAAGACACACAAAGCAAGACGGGAAGCCTGCACATCACGCATTTCAGGGAGGAGGGGCACCTCGAGGCACGCAGTAGGAAGTAAGGAAATGCTGCTGCCCACGGAATCCCAAGGGGCCCCCCTGCACGGCCACAGCCCTTCCTGAGGCTCCTGGGCGTGACCTTCTCATGTGGACTGGGCAGGCAGCAGAAGACCCCCAAGCTCACAGTGGTCGTGTGTCGAATGGGGGTTAATCATTATGTCATCTCTTCGAGGAAAACCGAGGTTACGAAGAAGATAGAAAAACATGTTTCCGTGGTTGTCGTGACTCGGTGGGGGGCACCCGAGCACATCTGAAAACATCCCTGACCTTCTCGGCATTTCTTTGGAAAATAACACAGGCTACGCCCGACTCTGTCTGTCCGTCTTGCTCAGAATGTGTGCCCGGGCTCAGCGCTATCTCTTTTTTGTTTTGAGAGAGTCCTTCTTCTTTTTTTTTGGTCAGCAGGCTCAGATGTAGGCAAACAACATATTTCCTCTCACGAGAGAAACGAAATATTGTTTTAACATCAGATTCTAACAGAATCAAATCCTCTTCAGCCTGTTTTGAAAGTGTGATTGCGAAAGACAGAAGGACCCTGGGGATGGTTAGCTCAGTCACGACTGCTGGAAATGGTGGAAACAAAGTGGGGCAGCAGAAGCAGCAGGGTTTCGGGGATCCAGTAGAAAAAAAACCCCAAGATTCCAAACTGGGGTCCGTGGTGATGACGTCCCCCACCCCAGGCCAGACATGTCCCCCAACTGCACCTGAAATAACGTTCTCCTGAACAAGACATCCATGAGCTGTACCATCCTGGGAAGCCCCTCTCCTGCACACTCGACTTAGGGCCGGGTTTCCCTGTCCTCCTGGAATCTTCTCCTGTCCTCACCTGGAGGCCGGCCCCAGCTGCTCGCTCTGGGCTGTTGGACTCAAGCAAACCTTCCCTCGGCCACCCAGTGAGGAAGAGGAAGAGGAAGACGGGGCTTGCCTCAGTCTCCTGTACCCTCCCCCCTTCCTTCTGCCTCCCCCCTCAATTCCATTCGATTTCCTTGAGCCCATGGACCCCTACTCCCGCAACCATGCCGGAGATCCGCACCCCCTACCCTGCACCCTCGTATTGGACAGATGGTTCGTTGTTCAATTCGTCTTGAAATGGTGATCGAAACCAGAAGCACCAGTTTTGGCCCTTCTCTGCCAGCACTGACGCCCCCCTTTCTTCAAGCATCTTCGCCCTTGTCCTAAGAGGTAGGACTTGGGGAATCGCGCGGGGACGGGAGGAGAAAGGGCAGCCCGAGGGCACAGGGCAAGGCTCCCTCTCTGCGGTTTTCTGCATCTGCAGAGCGAGGGAATCGGCCTCCATCGATGGGGCTGAGACGATGCAGCACGAGCCCAGCAGCCAGCCGTCCAGGCGCGATGGACAGGTGGGGCTGGGTCCTGAGGAAGAGCTGGCTCTGCGGGGCCGCGGGGGAGCTCTGAGCCCCGGAGGGGAGGGGCAGCCATGCTGAGGAGGCTGCAACCTGCCCGGCACTTGCTCAAGCCCTGGGTTGTGGTTTGTGGGGGTGGTTTCTGGAGCCCAGGCTGCGGCTTCAAATCCGGGCGATCAGGAGGGCAGAGCTCCCTGCGTGGGGATGTGGGGAGACGCTGTGCTGGGGTGGCCTGCCCGCATCTGAGGAGCACCGTCCCCAGTTCTCTCCCCTTCGGAGAGCGCATGGGTCACGGCCACCGAGAGGGAAGGACACGGTCCTGGAGCCAGTCCCCAGCTTGACTGAGGTGGCAGTGAAACGAGGGTAACCTTATACAGTTCTGTCAAAATGCACGGAACTGCACACCTAAGAAGAGTGACTTTTACCGCGTATACATTATACTCCCCGAAAAACAGATGAGAAAGACCACAGCCTCCTCGGAATGGCTAAAGAAAGCTGCATGCAGAAAAATACAGAAGCCAACCAAACACAACCCCCCTCCCGCAAATACACCCCCAGCACCTTGCACGCACCACCCTGTCCTCCGGTGCCGCTGTGCCGCTGTCTGAGCGGTGAGCCTCCTGCGCCTGCCCCGCACACCTGGGCAGGATGCTCTTGCTTTGACCTTTCTCCAGGGGCCACGCGGCATCCCTGCGGCCACGCTGGGCTGGTGAGCAGTGGCCTGCCCCTGGTCTGTGTGTCCCCAAATCTGTTTTCTCACCGGCGCACTGTCCACACCTCGCCAGGTGCCGGGTGGGGCTCACGGTGTCCTCATAACAGGAAGCCTCGGATCTTACTTTGGGGGTCAGCGCTCCTTTTCTAGGCAACATGGTTGATGATCTGGGACTTCCTCAATATTGGTTCCCTCATTTTCAAAAGAGCCCCTCCCTGTTAGACATGACACCAATCCAGTCATAGGACCAGGGACCCTGCCTTCTTGTTGATAAAATGATTTAAAAACATTAAAAGGATGAGAACACGATCCTCCTGCCAATCTCCCCCTGAAGAGTGGAGGGCACATGCGCCCCGGCTTCACAGGGACTGGGAGTCATCCATGGGTTTCTTGACCAGGTGGACCTGCACCTCTCATCGTTACCACCGTCCCACGGCCGGGTCCTAAGTCCTCAGTGGGGCCTATGAGGTCCTCGTCTGCTGATGCCTCCCACTGACCGGGCACCGCTGGCCTCTGTTCCAGTTACCCTGGGCACTCTCAGTGCCTCCCTTCCTGGCTGCTGGCACACACCATCCCCTCTGCTTCGGCCCTTCTGCCCACCCTTCTCACCCTGGTTTCTCCCACACAACTCGTGGAGGACGTCGCCCCCCTCAGCCTTCCTGGGGAGGCTGCCCTGCACAAGGTCGCCTCACAGAGACCAGATCACTTCCCCGATGGTTCTTATTTTGGCTTAGAAGCGCACTCTCATTCCTGTGCCGATCTGATTAATGCCCGTCGTTGCCACTAACCAACCTCCAGGCTCCTCGAGGGCAGAGCGCTGTCCACGGAGGCCCCAGCCCCGCCCCTGCCCCGACAGAAGCGGCAGGGGGTGTGCAGCCTGCATGCCTCTGCCCCCTTCCCCTGCCCCCTGTACTCGCCTCCCCAGAGCAGGGCATTGGGGTGTGGTGCCCACTGACCGGGTGCAACAGGACAGGCCTCCGGATTCTGACATTTGTGCTGAAGGAATCTGAGCTTATCCCATTATCTCCTTAAGAAGAGGGAAGACGCGGAATGGGGATGCTTCTTGGCAGACCGCCTGACGGAGAACAGCTTCGATGTGCAGATTTGCAGGAATTTTCCCAGCCACTGCTCAGGCTGCCAAGTTCGATTTCTGAGGTAGCACAGCCAACACAGACTTCTCTTGTTGTTTTTCCCTTTGATATCAGCGTTGGCACCTAAGGCGTGCTAGGTAGGATGTTTTTATGGTGAAGTGAAGCCAAGAATTTAAAGATAAATGTGCAAATTGCATTCATGTTTGCAGAAAACATAGTGCTGACAAACTTGGCAAGAACTCCGATGAGTGACCACCTGTCACGTGCAAATACCATCTTCCTGATTGTCTGGAAAAATTAAACACCTGGCTGGTCACTGAACAGTACATTAAAGGCAATTTTAAAAGGTAAAGCCAGCTCACTGGTGGAGGGTACCTGGAGGCTGTTTCTACCTGGATAAAGATGTTTTCATTCCTCCCTGATGATCGAGGAAGGATACGGTGGAAACTGGTATCCTTGCATTGGTCAGAAACGCAGAAGTCTTATTTCCTTTTCGGTTAGTGTGTTGATCTATTTGTTTTTATAGTCACAAACAGAAAAACAACAACTGTATGCTTGAAATACAGTGGATTTCAACTCAAAAAAAAATGTTTTCATTCCTGATGCAGCCAAAGGCTGTGATCCCCTAGTCTCGGTAAATGGAGCAGCAATGAGGTCAAAGGGTGTCTGCACAGCTGATGCCCCAGGCCAGCAAAATGTGCAAGTGTCTTCAGACCTCGAGGGAGGGTTTTATGCAGCCGTTACAAAGGCCCCCGTTGCTGTAGCTGGCAACACCTCGCCTCTAGCGCATCCCCGACCAATGATCGGCATGTTTTGCGGCTACAGAGTTGTTAAGCCCCAGGAGTCGAGAAGGTCCTGCAGCTGAAAAGGAGGACGGCCAGCAAGACTCTCCCCGCTCCACCGCATGATTTATGACTCCAAGGTCAAAGGCAGTGTCAATGCTCATTTTTAACAGGTTATGGAGAGAGCAGTCTGCACAGAAGAATGCTGTCGTCCCCTCCCACCACCGCAGCACCTTGCTCCAGCGTTCCTGATAAAAGAGAGCCACAGCTGGAAAGAACTCGAAACTCACGGTCTCCCTTTGTGCGTGTTTCAGGTGGGAAACTGAGGCTCAGTGAGGTTACAGCACTCCCCACGGGGCTGGCTGGCGCGGAGCTCCCCTGCCTCCAGGGACTTTTCTTTCCATCACCTGAGGCTGCCTTGCCTTCAACCATCACCAACTAAGTTGAAAAGGTTGCATTTTTAATTACTCAGCAGAGCAGGAGTGTTGCCAAGACTCTGGGTCGGTGCCCCGTCTTGCCCGTCAGAGAGTGTGCCCAGTGTGAGTCACTGTGGGCGATCCAAGAGAGGACCCCAGGCCCTACCCAGGCTGTGGCAGAGGCCCGGCAGCGCAGTCAGACCACTGCCTGTGCTGTGAACCCCTCACCTCGCTGCCATCAGCTTGCGTGGTTCACACAGGTCAGTCCAACCGCATCTATCAAGTGGTCGCCCTGCAAGGCACCGCCAGGCACTGGGGAACAAAGAAACAGTTCACTTTCAAAGGCTGTCAAGAGGTTACGGTTACAGGAGGCCCAGCACCGACTGCCTCCAGATGCCCAGGGTAACTCTAGTGTATACTGCCAGGGCGGGGGTGGTCTGGTCGTGTCTGCGCGCATGTGTTTGTGTGCGCATGTGTACGCGTGCATGTGGGTTCAAGGGGCTCCGAGCCTTAGTTAGGAGTTTCCAATCCACAGCCACGTCTCCAGCCTGTAGTGCAGACTTGGCTGCACATTTTCTCTCTGAGACAGATGGGCACCACCCAGTGCAGACCCGGAACATCTGCATATCCACCTCGTCCCCAGCCTACACACCACACTGATCGCCACTGATCACTGCTTCCGGGTCACTGGGCTGGCTGGTCACGTGCAGGAGTAAGTGCCCAATGGCAAGGCTGTTTCTTTTTTTCATTCATGAAGGGAGCAGCTGGCATCTACAGCCACGTGGACAGAACCATCAGGTCAGTCCTCTAAGAGTCACCGTGTGCTGGCTGGGGAAGGGCCTCCTCAGAACCCTGAGGACCTGGGTTCAGTCCCTTGCCGGGTCACGTGACACTGGATGCAGGGCCCGAACTTGGCTCTCCTGCCCGTTCCTGGAACGTCAGGCGTCTGCTCACATCCCTGAAGCCTGGCTTTGGCCCGAGCGCTTCAGGGAAGGGCCTTGTTCCCTTTGCCCTGGCTCTCAGGGAGCAGCCCTGGCCCGTGGTGGAAGCGGGCCATCCCCTCTGGGCCCTGCCTCAGCCTTCTTTAGCTCCCTAGCAGCCCCCTGTGCCCACCTTGGAGCCTGCAGGCTGCCGGAGGAGACGTGAGTCTGGCAGGTCCCGGACCAGGTCAGGCCCAGGACGTTTTCTCTTGAAGCCTCCCTGCCAGGAAGCCGTGAGCTCCACAAGCCTGACCCTCGGGTGAGCGGAGGGGCCTCTCCTCAGAGGCCCTGCTCCCCGCCTGCCCCAGTATCTTCCTGTCACCGTCAGGACCCCCGAGCCAAAGCCAGGAGTGTCCTGGCTGAGCTGAGCCGGGGCCCCCGTGGCGCTCCCTGTACACAGAACAGCCCGCTTGCCGTCCAGCCTCCCACAGAAGCCCTACCCGCATCTCCGCAGCCCCCGCCTCCACTGTTGGCAGGAAGCAGGATCGAAGCTCCTCTTAGGCCAGTTCTGTCCTTTGGGGAAAGATAATTCATCCTTGCGTGAACATCAGGCAGAAACTTATGGCCTTTTACTGTGTTCGGCCTACGTTTGTTTATTATCTACATCTGGCTGATGTTATCCTGAACATAGACCTTTTTTTAATAGCGGTGATAGAGCTGCTTCCTCCATTCAAACTCCGGGCTGATTTCCATCTGCCTTCTCTGGGCTTCTTTCGCCTTCCCTTGCTCCCCTCCCACCCAGAGGGAGGGGGCAAGAAATCCCATCATTGGAGCTAGATGAGATGTATCCTCTCCGTGTCTTTATTATGGACCTGGTTTCACACCTCGTAATAAACCCCACTCCAGGTCTCTCTAAACCTTTTCTACTCACAAAAAGCCTGCTACCATCCCAGGACAACCAGGGTGACACTTGTGATTGCAAGCAGGCTTTGGGTCGGGGGGGTGGGTGGTCAGGGGGTGACAGAGTCTGGGCCCGAGGCTGTCACACACAAATCTCTCTGCACAAGGGCCACGGAACAGCAGCAAAGGGAAAGCACTGGGAGGCATCTCCCTTCCTCCCCCTCTTTCCAAACACGCTGTGTCCCCACCACAGGCAGACAGAGAGTCTGCGCAGAGCAGGGGTGCCGGGTCCCTCCACCCTCCGGACAGTCCTCTCCCAGGCAGAGCTGCTGGGAGCCACTGCTCCCTGGCAACCTCCCTTCTCCCCCCCCTCAAAACACAGCCAGAGTTTCAGGAATGATTCTCATCCTAGATCAGGTCTCAGAGGGTCCTACCCCCATGGAAGCATCCTTCTGAAAGCCAGCATCCCGGGGAGAGGGGAAGCCTGAGGGGCTCTGATGCTCTTGGGGGTGCACGAAGACTGCGGGAAGCAGGTGCCTGTGGAGGAAGGTGGTGGTTCTCAGGGGAGCAGGCAGCACGGGCGGTCTGCTGGGCTGTAGGTGGTGCAGATCCCTTGGAGGTGACCTCGCTGGGTGGGTGGTGAGGGCATCTCAGAAGGTGGTGGTCCTGGTGAGGGGGACCTGCTTGCGGCTGGGTTCTGGTTGCCTGGGCTCCTGCTGGCAGGGTAGTGGGGGGCATGAGACTCCTGCGCCCCCTCTGCTCTTGAGGGCGGTGGCACAGTAGTCCAGTGGCTCTTGGTCTGCACCACCAAAGGCATCCAGGAGACGGTAGCTCAGGCAGAGAACCCACTGGAAGGACCTGCGGAAGTTGTCAGAGAGGAAGCCGCAGAGGATGGGGTTGGCGCAGCTGTTGGCGTGGCTGAGGATGAAGGACATGTGGTGGACGGGGGCATCCAGGCCCGTCACAGAGAGACTCAGCAGCTGCACCGCGTAGAAAGGCAGCCAGCAGAGCACGCAGACGGCCGCCACCGCCAGCACCAGCCCCATGATCCTCTTCTCCGAGCACTTCCGCTGCTGCCAGCCGGCCGGTAGCGCCAGCGCTCACACCTTGCCCACGATGAGCACGCAGCACAGGCCGACGGGCAGCAGGAAGCCCAGCAGGAAAGTGCAGACCACGAAGACCACCGACCACACTGGGTGCGGCCAGTGCAGGTTGCAGGCCACAGCCCGGCGGCCGCGAGCCGGCCTGGTGTCGGCGAAGGCGGCAATGGTCTGGGTGAGCAGCGAGGACGACAGCCACACACCCGCCGACCAGCCTGGCCACGCCGGGCTGGCGGCAGGTGGCAGCGCGCAGCGGGTGCTCCATAGCCAGGTAGCAGTCCACGCTGAGCACGGCCGGGCAGAAGACACTGGGGAATGAGTTGAGGCCGTCCACGCTAAGCACCGCGCGGCACAGCGCCAGGCCGAAGGACCAGTGGTGCAGGGCGGCCGACAAGGCCACGAAGGGCACGCTCAGCATGAAGAGCTCGTCGGCCGCAGCCAGGTTCAGTAGGTAGATGCTGGTGGCCGTCTTCATCTTGGCGTAGCGGAGGATCACGAAGATGACCAGGGCGTTGCCCACCACGCACACCAGCGCAGAGACGCACTGGATGGCTACCGTCCCCGCCGCCACCGCCTCCTCCGTCGCCGCCGGGGTGCCGCTGGCATTGGTCGCCGGGGGGCCAGGCCGTCTCGAATCTTTCCTCGCCCCCGGGAGGTGGCGTCGGGGGAGCGCTCATCCCGGGATGGGGGAGGCCGGGAAGGCGGTGGCGGCGGCGCGGCGGAGCGGGCATGGACGGCGCTGCGCCCCGGAGACCGGCGGGGCTTCGGGGCAGACGGTCGCCTTTCCCTGCTCCGCCCAAAGCTGGGCGCTCCCGCCCACCCGCGCCCAGCCCTGCCCCACGCAGACCCCGGCTTCTCTGGCCCTTTGCCACCTTCTCCCCTGCTCTGCTCTCCGGCACCCGCAGCCGCGGGGGCAGGGTGGCCTGGAGTCCTCCGTTTGGATCCTGAGGCCCCAGGGATGGCGGGGACTCACCTGTGCGCACAGAGCCGATTGCGCTGACATCCTCCCATCTCCAACCCCGCCCCTGTCCCGTTCATCCTCTGAAGACCCGCAGGGTCTGTCCCGCCTGAAACTCTTTTTATGGGCAGAACCCGAGGCTCCTGCTGGCGTCGTGGGGAGTTCCACGTCTGCCCGGGCCCCCATCGCTCCCTCCTCGCACCCCGCGCAGCCGCGGATCCCGCGACCCTTTCCATTGGATTTAGGTGGGGCTGGGGGTTGAGGTGGGAAATGGACACGCGGAAGCAGAGATGCCACAGGAGAAGGCCAGCCTCCGACCCAGGTGCTCCGTGCGCGGGCCGGCACGGAGGGAGGCGGAGAGCACCGGACCCAGACCCCAGGAAACCTCCGCCCCACGACTCGGCTTCCCCGGAGGCGGAGTCTGCACCCGGATATCTGAAATGTGCCTGGGAGGGGTGGTCAGGAAGGGTCGCGGGTCCTCCCTGGGTCTCCTTCTCCTCCTAAACTCTGGAGAATGCGAGTTCACACCCCCAGGCTGGACCGTCCCGTGCTGGACACCCACCAAGCAGCCCCCAGTCCCAGCCGTCTCTGCTAGTCGGCACAGGGCACAGCAGAGTTCCTGAAGTGGGGGTTTGCCCTGGAAAATTGTGGGGTGCTGGCCCTTGGGAGCTCCGCCTCTGTGGGCGGTGGCCTCCTTGAGCCCCAGATCAGTCCTGAAAGCCTCTGGTACATCAGGAAGGGGCTCCCAGATTAAACTGAAATCCGGCGTATCGGAGGCCGCGAGCAGGGAATCACAGTGTTTGCACAAATAGTGTCCCCAGATTCCGTGTTTAGAGAGCAATCAGAGAGGCAGCTGAGACGCGGGCCATCCCACAGCAGTGACTTCTCCAGTGGGGGGGCACACGGGCATGGGCCTTTCTCCTGCAGTGGACTTGGGGGGCGGGGACACGGGCCCCCAGGCAAGATGGGCTTGTCCTGAGATGGACACTCTCCTGTGCTGTCTCATTTCCCTACTTCACTCTCAAGTCCCCTTGCACCTTGACCCCCAAGCCCAGGTTGGGAGCCGGATGCCTTAGCTTTGAAAAATTACTGAGGAAAAAAAGTTGAGTTGATACCAAGCGTCACTGTCCTTGACACAGCGTCATCATAATGACCAAGCCTCACAGACTTGAAGAACGAGAGGTGGGGAAATCCAGGATCAATGCGGAGGTTTGTCCTCAAAGTCAGGAAAATGCCACGTGGCTGACTTGCCAGAGGTTTGGTTCAGCTAGTGGTGTGTGAGGGGGAGGCAAATTTGGAACAGAGGTGGTTTTGAAGGCAGGGTAGATTAAGGTGACTGCCTTGGTCGGAATCCCCACTCCACTGCCTCCCTGCTGTGTGACCCTGGGCAAGTTACTCAACCTCTCTGTAAAGCGGCATCAGTCTTGGTGCTATCACGTGGGCTGTCATGTGGACTAGATAAGCCGACACGTGGGAAGCAGTTACAACAGTGTTTGGCCCCATAAGCACTATATGTGATCATTATTATTAACACCCCCAACCAGGGAGCTTGGTAGTTCAGAGCTCCTGGGTGCGAGTGTGTTTGCCCTGAGCACGCTGACCTAGGCAGTGAATCCCCTTCATCAGTGCAGGTGAGCTGGGAGGGGCAGGCGTCGCTCCTGGGACACAGGAGCTGAGAGACTGGGTGCAGACCCCTCTGAGGCTGACCGTGGAAGCAGAGGTCCCATCCCCACTGCAGCCTGGGACACGGTGGGGGGCGTGTCTGACATAGCCTTGGCTTTGAGGAACTCGTTCCCAGAGAGCCAGGCACCCTCTGCAGTGTGGAAACTTGACCCCTGGCTGTCCACTGGCACCCCGTGGGAGCCCGGGCCTGTCCCGCACACTCTGAGTTGCTTGGTCTAGAGGTGGCCCTGGCACCTGAATGTTTTGAAGGCGCTCCAGATAATTCTAAAAGGCACTCATGGAACTTTTAATTGAATGACATTACAGAGAGGCAGGCAGCCAGGGGCCACGGTGTGTGGAATTCACTGTGCCCTCAGGGCTACAGGGAGAGTCTGGGAGGAACATCCGGAAAACCGATAGGCGGCCTCTCTGCTCAGGGGGGCAGCCTGGTGGCCCCCGGGCGGGAAGTGGCTGTGCACGCTGGGCCCCCAGACCTGTCCTCTCCCCATGGCACTAAAGGTATGCCTAAGGGGACCAGCCTCTACATTTCTCCACCGGGAGAGAACACCCAGGGCCACGGTCTCACTGAGTAAAAGGGGTGGGAATGAAGGCCATTCATATGATGTTTCCAGCTCCCCTGTCCCTTCCCTGTAGGGTATAAATGTGGGACCTATTTTGGGTCTGTTGATTAAACGTCCAGCCTCAGGCCCAGTGCTCTGCTGCACATGGTCACAAGCCACGCAGAGCTGGGCCCTGTCTGGGCCTCAGGGACCTTCTCCTCCAGGTGGTGGAAGGGCTGCCCTGGGTCCAGCCAGTCCCCGCTGCCGGAGCCCTGGTGGGAGTTCCAAGCTGAGGGATGAGGGAGGGGGTGGAGCTGGGGCCTCTCAGCCCCTCCTCAAGTCGGAAGGGACAGGAACGCCTCCTTTGTTGCACATGGGAGTATCTCGTCTGTTTTCCGGCACCTGGACGGCTGCACCTGGCCCGCAGGTCTCGGGAGAAGCTTCTACTCAGGGGCCTCAACAAGGAGGGGCTTGGCGCTCGGCAGCGTGAGGACAGTGGTCCTGAGAGCTTCCGTCACAGCTACTAGAAAATCACCTGAAGTGCCCTCAATGTGGCTTTGACTTCTGCGTCGAGCGCGTCAAAAGCATAACCAGGCTGAGCTCACGGCTTTGTCAGGAGTGATTTACATAATCGCCCTTCTTCAGATGCCCCTCTGAACTCCGGTGACATCCAGACAGTGTGCTGACAACAGTCCACTCTGCCCCAAAGACCCAGCTGTCGCATTAAATACGGGGCTCCCTCTAAGAATTTATGAACAAAAGGTCAGCACGACAAAGGCACAGGTCTGGGTTGGGGGCCTGTCTGCAGTGTCCAGGTGTCAGACGCTGCTGTCAGCCTCTGGGGCGAGGAAGTTGAGGGCTGTTCTCTTCTTTGGGGGTTGTTTGCAGACTGTCTCAGTGTCTTGGCCTCACGGCTCTGCGTGCAGAAGAGAACGGGCTGAAGCACAGAAAACGTGGATTTAATTTCAGACCCTCTGCTTACGAGGGTGTGGGCTTGGGTAGCACCCCGAGCAGCGCTTCTCCAAGCGCGGCCTCGCACCCTCGTCCTGCTGAATCAGAGCACGGAGAGTGGGGAGCAGCCCTCCAGGGGCTCTGGGGACACAAGGGTGTGGCCCTCTGAGCCTCCATCTCGTCCGGCCCACCTCCCAGAGCTGTGAACCAGTGTCGGGAAAGATAAGTGGACGTGGAGGCTCTGAAACCTCTGCACCAGCGCAGGTCACACGGGCAGCTGAGCGCTTGAAATGTGAAGATGAGCTGTGGCTGTGAAACACACCCCGATCTCAAAGACTTAGGATGAACGAAAGACGGTGAAATATCTCCCTGTATTTTCTATATCGGTTATGTGTTGGAGTGATAATATTTTGGATAAAGAGGTAAAAGACTGTATTATGAAATGAATTTTAGTTCTTTCATTTTCCTTTATCTCTGTAGCTGTTGGAACACTTCGATTTCCCTGGGGCGTCACTTTGTATTTCTAGAGCACCAGAGCCTGCAGGCCTCCACGATGCCTCCAGCAAGGCTGCAGATGTGCCGATCCTGCGGCAATTTCCGTGCCATAGCCACTGGACCTGGTGGCTTTTTTTTTTTTTTTTTTTTTTTGCTGTACGAGGGCCTCTCACTGTTGTGGCCTCTCCCGTTGTGGAGCACAGGCTCCGGACGCGCAGGCTCAGCAGCCATGGCTCACGGGCCCAGCCGCTCCGCGGCAGGTGGGATCTTCCCGGACCGGGGCACGAACCCGTGTCCCGTGCATCGGCAGGCGGACTCTCAACCACTGCACCACCAGGGAAGCCCCCTGGTGGCTCTTTGAATTTCATTAAACTTAAAAAATAAATTCAATCCTCAGTCACGTGACGTATATTTCAAGTGCTTAAGAGTCGCACAAGGCTGTGGCTACCATCCTGCACGGTGGAAATCTAGAACCTTCCATTGTAGTGGAAAGTGTGGCACGAGGTAAAGGGTAGGGACTTTATGTCCCTGGGTCCAGTCTGGCTTTGACAAAGTCCCAGCTATTGTTGCACGCCTCCCAACGTCCACGCTCCTCTTCCCTGGGGGGCAGATCTCTGGTTTTGTTTTGGAATTCTTTTTCAATGTACTCAGGGGCTCGAGTCGGTTCCCTTCCCAGAGTCTGTGCTGGCTTTAGAGGTGGGCATGCGGCCTGAATCTGCCCAATGAGACATGAAGGGGCATCACTAAAGCTGCAGGGGCAACTTCTTCTTCTTCTGTTTTTTTTTTTTGGCAGAACCACTCGGCTTGCGGGATATTAGTTCCTAACCAGGGATTGAACCTGGGCCATGGCAGTGAAAGCACCGTGTCCTAACCACTGGACCTCCAGGGAACTCCCCTGCAAGGGTTAACTTCTGGGGAAGGTTTGGCTATTGTCCTGTGGGGATATAAGGCTTGGAGGAGCTGCAGCTACCTTGTGACTATGAGATAAAAGCTTATCCAGTATGTTGAAGATGGTAGGACAGGAAGCAGGAAAGAACTAGGGGGCTTGGTAAGCGTGAGAGTTGATGAGGCAACCAGCCAACTCTGGTGCTGCTGCCACTGAACTGCTTTTCCTGTGAGATGATCCACTTTCTTGGGGTGCATTCAGAGGTGTTTTCTGTATGGCAGCTACAAATGCTCTAGTCCATTATCTTTGGGCGAGTCCCTGGCCTTTTTAAGCCTTGCTTTTCTCACCTCTAAGGTGTGAACACAAGTTCTTACCTCATTGAATGAGCTACTGGGATGGTAATGCCAGCAAACCTTCATATCACACTTGTCGTATGCCAGACTCTGTTGAAAACAGTCGATTCATGTAACATACCTAAAACACTCAGTATAGGATCCTGAATCTTGTATGTTCTCAACACTCATCCTTACAATCGTTGCTGTTAGAGGAACAATGCTATTAGTCCAGACAATCTGTTCCTGGACATTTACTTTCAGCAGCAGGGAGTAGCCTTCCCGTCCTCCTACCCCACACCCCAGGGGGAAGGTAACAGGAGGTTCTGAAGGATGTTTTTGCCCCATGTCAGTTTTAGAAATTCAGATCCTCTCCCAGTTGAACAACAAGGAAGCAGTACATAGAAAACTGTCTTCCTGGTGTTCAGGTTACAGTACATACATTGAGAAACAGACTCAATTCAAGTTCTTGCAAAACCATTTGGAGGCCGAAGGAACACAGTCTGAGAGTGATTCTGGATGCAGCCCAAACCCCTGGAGCTCAGGAGTGGGTTTGCTCTGCTGGCACACCATGCCCTGCCTGTCGGCATCCTGCTCAGTGAGCAGCTTGGTGACTGGTCCGTTTCTTAACGTTCAGCTGAGTACTGTGATGGGCTGAAAGTTGACGCTACCTGAAAGCGACCCAGCCAGCCTGCCGTGGTCTCACGGCCGCTGGCAGGAGACAGGGATTCCTGGGTCTGAGGCAAGGACTTGATCGCTCAGGGCCCAGTAGGGCTGAGCTTCCCGTTTGCACCAATCTCCCTGGTTCCCCCCACACCAACAAAACCCCTCCCCCCGAGCTCATGAGGGTGACGGGGGAAGGCCTGGGTAGAGGCTGCATACAAGGTGGGTTCACATCAGAGTTAAGGAGCTTCAGGGACTTCCCTGGTGGTCCAGTGGTTAAGACTTCATTCTTCCAATGCAGGGGGCATGGGTTTGATCCCTGGTCAGGGAACTAAGATCCCGCAGGCTGCATGGCACGGCCATAAATAAAATAAAATAAAATAAAATAAAATGATTTAAAAAAAGGAACCCTGAATCTAAGAAATCTTAGTCTTGTAAGAGTCAATAGCAAACCAGCCCAACTTCGCCGCAGAGAGAGGTGGTATCTTTATTACTCTGACCAGGAATCCAACTCCCAACTGCCCCCAGGATGCGCTGTCTCTGTCTCTAAGGCCACTGCTGGACAAACAGCCTTGAGAAGACTGTTCAGGGCAAGGAGGCCAGCACCTCGGCTCACAAAACACGCAGAGATGGGAGAGGCTGTGGCGTTGTCTCCCAGGCTCGTGCTCACCACACAAGGCAGAGGAAATCCCTCCATCTCTCCCGTCTACAGCTCTCTTCACAAATACCCTGTTTGTATCTCAGAACTGCTGGCTCTTGGATTTGACTCCACGCTGTCCCTTTCCCTCTTGGAGACCCATCACTTTCTCAGGGGTGCACGTTCAGAGGACCAGGGAAGTGCGTCTGATTGGTCCAGCTCGGGTCCAGTATCCAGTCCTGGGTGGACTGGCCGCTGTCGGTGCAGGTCAGCTGACACAGACACTCTGCCTGCCTTTGTGGATGGATGGGGTGGGGCAGAGTCTCTCCGGGTGAAAAGAGCTTCACTGAAGACTCATCCAGAAACACTTATTGCACAACCTGGTGTCACCATCCTTAGCAGCAGTAGGCCTTCAGTCAGGGTATAAATCACTCATATTAAAAAGAGTCATCAAATTGACCAAGTTCAGGAGGAAACAGTCACCGCAATAAAGCCGTTTAATTATATGGTCTGCATTTTCTCAATATTGGAAAAGTGTTGTGCCTCCCTGCTGAGCCAATTCAGAGGGAAGCCTGACAACTCCTTTCATCGCTAATGGCTTGCTGATTTTTGGAAGGTGCCAGAATCATTTGTATCACCACTGAAATGAGCTGTTTATGTAAATCCTACTCAGAAAAACAGAAAAGCAATTGCAAAGCCAATCCAGCAGCCGGAGAAAAGGCAGCCCAGTGAAAAGGGATGAATGGGAGAAAGCAGCGGAGTTCTAGAAAACAAAGTCAGTCTCAGCAGGACCCACCGACGGGGGAGCTGTCCTTCGTGGCTGAATGTAGAGGGAGGGGTCTGAACAGGCTGGGTCCTAGCGCCCTTAACTTCCCATCTTTGTGGACGGAACTCTTCTCGTTTTCCAACACCAGCCTCTCAGAAAACAAGAGACTCTGAGCTTGTGCATGTGCACTTGAGTGATGAATAGCTCTTCATGGACTTATCCGTGTTGTAATTATTCTCTCTCAGTGAAATGAAATAGCCGTCGAAAGAGAGCAGCCCGATAATGTTTGGCCAACCGCGCATGCTTGGTCAGAGGAAGCCTCCGGTTTAGAAAATGTCCAAAACCAGTAGGAAAGGGCACTTTGGGGAGAGTGGTGGGACTAGTTTTCTCTGCCCTGGAAGTGCTTTGACCCTTTGGCTCCCTACCCTGCAGCTCGTAACTGGAGAGGCCTCACCCCTGCCTACAAGTTAATCTCTGCCCAGGTTTTGGAACTAGTTATTCTCAAGGGTCCTGTGTCAGACACTGAGCATCCAACCTGCGTTCCTCCCAGCACACGGGAGCTGACCTCCGGCCTCCTGCCCTGGACCTCCCTCCCACCCCACCCCAGCCCCTGGCTTCTCTCCTTCCTGTCTTGCTGCCCTGGGCCCTGCACCTGGTTGCTCTTTCCAAGCCTGGGATCCTTGGGAATTTGTCCGTTCCTTCACCGAGGTGTGTGCAAGGTCCAGACGCTGGACTCAGCATTTTGAGAGATACCATCCACGGTGGGAGGGAGACAGGCAGGTAAACAGACTCTTCCCATGCAGAAGAGCCAGGCTGGAGGCTGGGCCGGGCTTCACGGGGCACTGAGGGGGCCTCCTACAGCTTAGGGACGCCAGGCAGACTGCACAACGGGGAGAACTTGTCCCCGACATCAGAGAGGAGGGCGTGAGGGACCCAGTCCGAGGACCTCGAGGCTAGAGCAGAGGGCCCCCTCGCCCATCTGTTCTGGTCCCCACGGTCCCCTGGCGGGTTTACCGTATAAGAGAGCGCTTCTGTCATTACTTGGGCAGCTCTGGTTAGATTCTGGGTGGTGCCTGTACTGGAGGGCCTTTGAATGTTTACACTATCGGAACAGTTTAATGTGGTTAGAAAAAATTGCATGGGGCCAGGGTCAGAGCGAAAGGAGGTATATTTAAGGTTCACGTGTGTGTTCCTCTCTATGCTTCTCTGACGGCCCTAGAAGCTGGGCGGGGTCACCTTCAAAGGCAACATCTGGACCAGCCCTGGGAGATGTGTTTTCTTAGTGCTGGGAGGCTTTACACTAGCAAGTCCGGACTCTTCTGTTATACCAACATGACTCAGGCTGAAGAGCAATATTTTCTGAGTGGTGGCTCGATCATCGTCTTGCAGAGCCTGGAGCCTGGAGCTGTCCTTCCCTCTAGAAAATGCTTCTCAGAATCACCTGGGGTGCGTGGTCCAGCGCAGGCCCTGGGGCCCACTGCTGACTTGAGAACTCTGGGGAGAGACGGGGCCTTGTGATCCGGCATCTGCATTTTTAACACACTCCCCAGGTGATCGGAATGAACACCAAAATTTGAGAGCCTTACTCTGGAAAACAGGTAAAAAGATCTTATAAAGGAAATGGAAATTGCGGCAGCTAATCCACGTGGAAGCACTGGGTAGGGTTTGTGTAATGTGCCTCTGAGATGTTCTGGTTACAGTGTCGATTCTCAGGCCGCTAATGAGGTAATTATTCTAGCCAATAACAAACAGAAGTGATGTGAGCAGCAAAGGACCTCTCAGGTGAGCCTGGGGGACAGGACAGCTCCCGGAGAAGAGGTCCCCTATTTGGGCAGGACTCTCAGCATTCTAGACTAGTGGTTCTCCAGGTAGAATCCATAGAACAGCAGTGTCAGCATCCCCTGGGCTTTGCTAGACTTGCAAATTCTGGGCATCATCACCCCATCCCCTCCACCCCCAGCTCTGAATTCTAAACTCAGGGGCCCAGAAATTCCTGTTCATGAGCCCTGCAGAGGACCCTGATCGTGTTCAAGTTTGAGAACCAGTGTTCTGGACTTTGGTGGACAGTTTTTGACTGCTTGGTGTGGGTCCCCACTGTTCTCAAGCATGTCCCCCCTCTCTCTGCTGCCCGATGGAGTGCAGGATGGAAAACCCAGAACTGCTTCTCCCTATCCATAGCCCTGTGCTTCTGAGACACAGCGCAAACCTCTCAGTCCCAATGCCCACACTTTCTGGACCCCTACCTTTCACAGTTGGGGGGATTCAAGCAAAGTTCTTTGTCTTTCATGAAATAAAGATGCCATCTAAAGTCTTAGTAACATTGTTGGTTGATGTTACATAAAAGGACTAAAATTTTTGCTTTTAAAATTTGGTGTATGAAGGGAAAATATTTACCTCACAGCGGGGACACCTGGGACAGAGGTCAAACCAGCAATGTTGGGACCAGCCAGCTTCCTAACACCTGATCCAGTGTCCTGACGGGAGCCCCAGGCATGTCCACGCCGTCGCTGCCTGGAACACACCACCTAAGTCAGTTCAGTGGGAAACATAGGGCAAACCCACTGGAGGACGTCCTACACTGACCTACACTTTCTAAAACATCAAGGTCAAGAACATGTCGTTCCACGTCCAGGAGGCTCAAGGGAGCTGAGAACTGAAAGTCCTCACTGCCTTGGATTGGAAGCGGAGGGACATCCGGGCCATCACGGGGACAAGTGTCAACAGGTAAGTGTGGCCTGTGGATTTGACAGTAGCACTGCTCAGGGTTAAACTTTCTGATTTTGATTGTTGTACTGTGGATGCAAAAGAGAATGTCGTTGTCCTCAAGAAAGCCCAAAGCAATATGTAGGGAGGATCCTATATGCAGGATTCTATAAATGATTGTCAAATGGTTTAGACAGAGAGGAAACAAGAGAGTCTGAGAGAAGGATAATAGGACAAAATGTAAACAATTGATGACTCTGGGTGAATGGGAGTCCTTTGAACTCTTCTTACAACTTTTCTGCGGAAACTTAATTTTTTAAACAGTGTGTATAAATTTAGAGAGAGTATTCAAGTGACTGTCAGGGTGGTTTTGCATACTGGGATTACTGGGGTGGGGGGGTAATTTTTTCTTTTCTTTCTTAAAATCTGTTTCGCCCCTAACATTCTGTAGTAAGCATGAACTCTACTTGAAATCAGAACAGAACGAATGACACGATAGAAATGATTTTTTTTCTTTTCATGCATATTCCAACTGTTGTTGTCTTTCCTTTCTGCTGGCTAAAGGAATCCATATCTACTTCTCGAAAGGATCTGAGATCTCTCAGAGCCAGGGGCACACGCAAAACTCAACCAAACGGCACCCAAATCATATATACAAGTGGGTGGGGAAGAGAATTTGACTCATGGGACTCTTGATGAAACGCTTTTGTTCCCCTTATTCTTGGAAGCCCAAATCTTTCCAGTCTGCTGGTGGTATCTATTCCACACGCCTAATTAGCTCATTCCTAGTAGGGTTTCACGCTCAAAGGACGAGGTTTCTTCTGCTCCGTATGCGCCTCTGTCCGGCCGTGGGTGAGGTCGCCAGGTCTCTGGGGAGGCACCAGATTACCATCTTTTTGCTTTTCCTGCCCTGCTAAGCATCTCGGCTGTATTATGGAGATAATTATCTTTTCCAATAATTTTCTCCTTGTTACCATGAAGATTTAGACAATACTTGGCAGTTGCCGGGTACTCGAGATAATGGCTGTTATTTGAAGATCTTCCTCCTGTTCAAACGAGGTTACTAAGATAACACGTACAGATCACAGACCTCCTCTCTACAATGAGCTTGGATTCTGAACATGTAAACAGTACGATATGTGAGCCTCTGGATTCTCTTGAAGTCTGTGGGGTGAAATCAGAACCTAAGATCTGCCAGGCGTGGTGGATGTTCTCGGGTTTTCCTTCCAGACAATGGGTGGTGAGCCGGAAGGAAATCCCTCCAGCAAAGCCCTGAACTTGAACGACCCGGCCTGTCTTAAAGGGCAACAGTGAGGCCATGTCAGCCACATTGGACTTCTTTTATTTTGTTTCTTGAGTTAGGTTTATTACTACTTGGTCAGTGGTTAGAAATAACACCATTTCTTAGAAACACTTATTTGTGGTAACTTTCCAGAGCTCTGTGGCCATGTTCAAACGAAGGTTCTATATGGTGACTGCTGCAAAACATATCTTACTGAATAGGTTGATCATAAAACGAGATCATCTTATCATTAAAGGGCTGGTTGTAGATATGTTTGACCCACTGCATACCTGTTCAAGATATACCTGCTGAAGACATAAAGAACTGAGTGTCTAACCAACTGCAAGGAGCGCATGTCCTCTGCAGAGCTGGGGTTCGTGGATGACACGGGTTGGCCGCTTTCTCAGGCAGACAGACCTGGTCCCCAGAGCAGCAGCCCAGCCCTCAGCTGGGAGCTTGGCAGAGATGCAAAGCCTCAGGCCCTACCTGGAACTTCTGAATCAGAATCCGTGTTGTGATCAGATCCTGGGGGGTTGAACTCCGTTCATCAGAGGATGCAGCCTGGGGGCAGCGGGGCCGGCAAATGTTGTCCTCCGGGGGTAGGTGGGGAGGCGGAGGTCACCAGAAGGCTGGCTGAAGAGCAGGCTGCTCACAGGAGAGACGGATGTTCCTCTAAAAGACACTTAAAAATGATGCCCGTTTTCATAGGTTTCAGACAGATGTTGTCTGAAGGAGGCTTGTGGTGAATGTTCTTTTCTGGAGGAAGGAGGAGGGAAGTAACGCTTATTTCAACCTGAATCTGTGCTGAACACTGTTGTAGGCTTAATACACGTGTACATACACATGTGTGTACGTGTGTGTGTACACACAGAGCTATGCATTTACTTAGGCAGGTGTATACGTGTGTGTGTGTATCTCCTTTCTTCTCATCACCCAGGCCCTTGGCTACAAAGTCCCTCCTTACAGGTTACGAAGGTGATATGGGGCCGTGGAGAGTCAGTGATTGCACGTAAGGAACGAGAAGCAGAACCAGCAGGGCCGCCTGGCTGCTGTCCAGCCTGTGTCCTGCTGGCTCTGCCTCACTCCCTCCTTTCTGCATAAAATGAACAATCCTCTTCTGACCCCAAGTACTTCCTGGTCTGTTCTGATCATTGGATTATGTGGTGGGGCAGGGGGGGTTAGTGGGAGGTGGGGAGTTCCAGTTACTACAGCTGTGAAGGAAATCACCTTTACTGGAAGAATATAACCACGCCCACTGCACTGTGGGTTCCTGGTAGGGGTTCCTATCCCAGTGGGGCCAGGCTGAGGTATGGCAGGGCCTGGTCGGTGGTCCTTTCTCCCCTGTCTTCCCCACCTCTGTAAGCTGGCCATTCTCCCTCTCTGCCTCAGTTTCCTCATTTGTAAAGTGAGCAAAGACCAGCAATAGCTCCTATCACTACGGTCCAGGAGAATCAAGGTCAAATGCGTAAACATCCGAGGGAGCGATACAGCGCTGCTTCTGATGCCGCGCTGCACAGCAAATGCCCACGAGTGGTTGCTGTTACCGTGGATGGTGGTGACGATGCTGATGTGAGGATGCTACAGTTGCGGAGAAGGAGACGCTGAATATGTGCCGAAAGGACCGCACGGGAGCCAGGCCACAAATGATGGTGGGGCAGTGGCCCACGGCAGGGCCCAGGAACTTCCCCCGGACCACTCCTGGGTACCAGAGACGCGCTGGGTGTTCTTCCCCAGGATGGCTGAGCATTGGAACCAGACAGTCGTGACTGTTGGTCCACGGAGCCAGACTCCAGGCACCAGATCATCTGATTGCTGGGATGCGGGGTGTGGAGAGAAGCTTTAAAGTCTAGTGTTTTCTTACTCAAAACTTTAAATACAACAATCTTCTTTTTAAAAAACATGTATCCAGTTGAAATACGCCTCTTTCAGAAAACGACCCTGGAGCACCAGATGCCTTTTCATCTGCCTCAAAGAAGTTTCTAGTTGTTGCTGTCTTGGGGTCTAGAGTGGTGTGGCCTTTTGCATATTTAAATAAACGCTCATCTTGTGTTTTTTCTTTTGAATCCGACAACCAAGATACCCAGACAATTTTGTGGAAATAAACAGCCCAGCCTGATGAATAGCTGGATTAAAACAAAGATGCAGGTGGGTTTTTAAGAGCTATTGAACAAAATCCAAGCCTTTGACCCCAAGTCTGTATTCTATCCACCAAATGCCTGCTTGGAAGGAAGGTTCGCAGCCAGCTCAGTGGGCCGGCTGGGGTTGGCTGGACAGCTTCCTCCAGCCAGGCTGCTCTTCTGTCCCTGTGAGGAAGCAGCCGCTGAGCGCAGGAGGAATCCCGGGCAGCCTGTTTGAGTGTCTGCACTGACTGCCTCGCGGCACTCGGCACTCACGGCTGGGCGCCCCGATGCTCCAGCTGCGGTTCTGTGTCTGGACGTGACCTGGTTGGTGGTGGCAGCGAGTCACGGGGGCCAGGACATGGCGGACTATAGCCCCCTTCCACAGCCCGCGGCCAGTGACTGATGCAGACGTACAGAAGGCCAGCCTCCTCCAGCTCCAGGGAAGGTTGCTCTGGGTGCCATGCTCCCCGGGGGCTCAGGCGGCTGCTCTCCTGCTGAAGCCACATCCTTATTTAGCTTTCTTCCCCTCCCCGCTTCCCTCGGTGCCCTTCTCGTCCTAGACAGGCAGGAATCCCCATCCCAGGCTCTGCTTCTAGAAATCCGGCTCCCGTGCTGCTACTTGCAAGGACTGGGGACAAGAGCAGTGCTCACTCCAGGTGTGTGTGAGCCCAGAGCACCACCCACCTCCCAGACAAAATACAGACGCCCCATTACATACGAATTTCAGATAAACAACGAATAATGTTCTAGAACAAGTAAGTGCCAAATATTGGGTGGGACAAACTTACACTAAAAAATGATTTTTTATTTATCTAATTCTAATATAACCAGGCATCCCATATTTTGATTTGCTAAATCTGACAACTGTAGCCCTGAGTCCCTTTTGGGTCTGTTTTTTTTTTTTTTTTTTTTGCGGTACGTGGGCCTCTCACTGTTGCGGCCTCTCCCATTGCGGAGCACGGGCTCCGGACGCGCAGACTCAGCGGCCATGGCTCACGGGCCCAGCTGCTCCGCGGCATGTGGGATCTTCCCGGACCAGGGCACGAACCCGCGTCCCCTGCATCGGCAGGCGGACTCTCAACCACTGCGCCACCAGGGAAGCCCGTTTGGGTCTGTTTTGAGTTGACGGGGCGCTTGAGAACACTTTTGCTGCAACCCAGCTTCTCCCCCTGGATAATAACTGTAATGGTAGTAGCAGTGTAGTTGTAATAATACCAGCAGCAGCAGAAGTAGTAGTAGTAATAGTAATAGTGGTAGAAGCTATGACATATCTCTGGCATATTGCATTCCAGGCAGCATTTCATTCTGAGTGTGTTACACATATTAACTCATTAAATCCCTGCCCCTCTTCTCTCTGTGAGATCCTATCTTGGTCCACATCTCACAGAAGAGAAAACTGAGACACTCAGAGAAGTGACTTATCCAAGGCTGGTAAGCAGTGGGGTGGGCTCCAAACGCAGACCGTCCAGGGTCCACACTTCTAACCACTGCACCAATTAGATTAATTAGGAGACTCTTAGAAAACTACTGGATAGCTTGAGTTTTCCAGAAAAGTAGAATCATTTCCTGACCAAGTTCTAAGATGCTTTGTGGAACTAGTGGGGACAGACAGGAAGGGAACAGTGTCCCCTCCCGGTCCAGCTGCAGGATGGGCAGCTGGTGAGGAGACTGGCTAGACTGGGACATATTGTGATCATAACAAGCTTAGCTGCACAGTTAACCAAGAGCGGGTAGAAAGGAGGCCCTGGTTGAATTATAACTGCCCAGGGCTGCGCTGTCCAACACAAGAGGCACCGCCTGTGGCCCTGAGCCCTGGACCCATGGCCTGTTGGAGTGGAGGTGCGCTGTTAACATCCTTCAGTAACATACAACCTGGATTTCAAAGACTTAGTACAAAAAGTGTAAGTGTGTCATTAATAATTTTCATGTTGACCACACACGGAAACGATGATATTTTGGATATATTGGGTAAAATATATTTTAAAAACCAAGTCCACCTGTTTCTTTTTACTTTTTAAAATACAGCTACTTGACAATTGAAAATCACGTTTGTGTCTGTTGAGGGGAGATGAAGAAAGTGGGAAAGGAATGAGGCTTCTGGCCTCGAGGAGAAGGATCCTACAGTTGGGATCTGCCCACCGTGGGGTCTTTCTAAAGTCTAGATTTTTCTGTCTGCTTTTTATTTTTCCCACGAAGAACAAGAGACGCAAGTCAGGAGGAGAATGATGTCAGTGCAGGGGGCTTGGAGTGTGGAGGCATCGCGGGCGGCCGCCCTGCAGGGCAGGGACAGTGCCTGCCATCAGGGTATCTGGAAGCCTCACCCTTCGAGCCTTGGCCACACTTCCGTGGGCAGGAGGCAGGGGAGGAGGCCAGCCTCCTCGGGAAGCACCGGGGGACAGGATCTTAGCTGCCGTTTCAGGTTCAGCAACTCTGGGGTGAGACTGCATTTCTCACAAGCCCTGGGGGAGGTGATGCTGCTCGTCCTTGGGCTGTATTTGGGTTAGCAAGGCTTTCTGGGATGGCCTTGTCCCCTTTACCAGGTTCCTAAGAGGAGCAGTCACTGTCCAATTTACCTTTGTAAAATGTCCTGTCACGGGCGCACAGATTTGTGGATTTACATCAACGGCTGCATGCCTAATGGGCATTTATAAAGGGTTACCGTAATTTAGGGTAAAAGGTGAAAGCGAAGATTGAACAAGCCCTGCGTTCCGTCGTGGTCCTGTCTCCCAGGATGCTACTGGCTCAGGTGGTGGGAGAGTACCCACGTTTTCGGACCTGGTATGTGCCGAGCTCCAGGCAAGACGCCTCACATACACTGTCCCTTTTCTCCTCGGCACCACCCTGAGGACGCAGCAGTGGCCCTGCTTCTCGGATGACACATCCTGGAGGAGTTAGGCAACAGGGGAGCAGCTGGTCGGTAAGCGAGGCCCTCCAGCATGGTCTTGCAGCTCAGATGAGTTTCCGCTCTGGTGCTGCACGGAGAGCCTGGCTCCGCCCCGGGGACCTGCAGAGCCTGTGGCGCCAGATTCTATCCGCAGTTCCCCTGCGAAGGAGGTTTCACATTCTTCCTCCAAGTACTTGGAACAATGTTCTCCACAAATCCTGAGGACGTCATAGGCTGCCTTTCCCTGCCAGCTCAGCTTGTATCAGCCCCGTGAGGACTCCGTTTTGCTTCCAGCTGGAACTAAACGGGAGGAACCACAGTTCCAGGTCCCCGACCTCTGCTTCCCGGGAACCTTCTGGAGCTCCCTCCCCGGTTCCCATCCTCAGCACCTCTCTTCACTCTGTGGTCCTCTGCATTGTAGAACTCGGCTTCTCTGAGGGCTGCAACCACTACTGAGCAGAGGCATATGCCAGCCAGAGGTGATGCCACAGCCCCAAGAGGAAGAACCGGGGCTCCGAGCCCAGCTGATCTGGGTTGCATTCCTGCCTGCAGTATTGTGTGACCCTGACCTTGAAGCCATCATTTACCCTCTTTGAGCTTGTGTTTCCTGCTCAGTAAAAGGGAGTGGTTACTAAGCCATTGCCCCCCTCACGGGGTGGCCGTAAGACTGAAAAGATGGGTGTATTTAGAGTGCTCAGCAGGGTCCCACAGAAGGTTCTGGAAGGGAGTCAACACTTGGAAGAAGGGCACGGCCCCGTGTGAGCTGCCCACTGCTGGTCCGGCTTCCAGCTGAGGGCAAGCCTGGTCTGTGCCGTTCCGGGAGGTGAAACTCCAATGAGTGATTTACCTCTTCAACAGCTTGAAGAGCTTGAGATCGAAGTTCAGGGTGACTGAGCTGCTAGAAGGTGAGGGTCCCAAGAAGGAGAGTCCGGGGTCGGGGGGTCCACATTGCGGGTGTAGCTCCTCCTGCTTCTCTGCTGAGCCTGGGACCACAGGCTCCAAGCAGCCTGCAAGGATCAAGGAGCTGAGCTGGGATTTGCTCTTGTTGGGGAAAGGTTTCAATCAGAGCCCGAATGAATTATTCTCCTGCTAAACCAAACATGTGCACACAGACAAACAAACATTTGCACTTTTCTTGGAAAATAATCGATCTAGAGCACTGTGGTCACAATGTCAGAATATAATCCACAATCACTCATTAAGAACCAAGAAAACGGGCTTCCCTGGTGGTGCAGTGGTTGAGAATCCGCCTGCCAGCACAGGGGACACAGGTTCGTGCCCTGGTCCGGGAAGATCCCGCATGCCATGGAGCAGCTAAGCCCGTGAGCCACAACTACTGAGTCTGCACTCTAGAGCCCATGAGCCACAACTACTGAAGCCTGTGTACCTAGAGCCTGTGCTCCGCAACAAGAGAAGCCACTGCAATGAGAAGCCTGCGCACTGCAAAGAGTAGCCCCCACTCACCACAACCAGATAAAAGCCCACGCGCGGCAACGAAGACCCAATGCAGCCAGAAACAATAAAAAAAATAAAATAATAAAATAAATAAATTTACTTAAAAAAAAAAAAGAACCAAGAAAATGACAACAACAGAAGCCAATCTGGAGATGATCAGATATTGGAACCAGCAGACAAGGATTTTAAAGCAACTGTTGTAGCTATGCTCTATGAGGTAAAGGAAAACATGCTCATAATAAATAAAAAGAAAATTTTGGTAGAGAAATGGAAGCTATATAAAATGGAAATTGAAGAACTAAAAAATACAATATCTGAAATAGACTGCTTGTCATAATGGCAGGCACTCAATAAATAGGTAGATATTAAAGCATAGAATGAAAGAGATCTTCAGTTTTATCAGAGCTGAAGTATAGCAGAATATCATGTATTTGCAGACAAAACTCAAAGTTATTCGGACATCTACTATGGAGACTGTCTTTTTATGTGAAACTGAATTCTTTCTGAATTATTTTTTAAAGAACCATATTTTAGCAATTGAACCACATCAAGATGCTCTTGAAGCCTGCTGCTTCAATAAAGAGTGGGGGGCTTCCCTGGTGGCGCAGTGGTTGAGAGTCTGCCTGCCGATGCAGGGGACACAGGTTCGTGCCCTGGTCCGGGAGGAGTCCACATGCCGTGGAGCGGCTGGGCCCGTGAGCCATGGCCACTGAGCCTGTGCGTCCGGAGCCTGTGCTCCACAACGGGAGAGGCCACAACAGTGAGAGGCCTGTGTACCACAAAAAAAAAAAAAAAATTTTTTTTTAAAAAAAAAGAGTGGGTCTTGGTGTGGACTGGCAGCTGGGGGCTGTGGTTTAGCTAAAATTCCCTGCATTTCTGCAGCACAGTGGAGGGAAAGAATGCAGACATCAGAGGGAGATGCTCATTCAAGTCCCAGGGCTGTCTTCTACTTGCTCTGTGACTCTGGCCAGGATGTTGTTGTATATTTGTGACTATTTTTGTGGTTGTTCTTTGTTTTCATCTATAACATAAACATTTTAAGAGTTGTGTTTGGGGACTTCCCTGGCGGTCCAGTGGTTAAAAATCCACACTTCCATTGCAGAGGGCGTGGGTTTGATCCCTGGTCAGGGAATTAAGATCCTAAATGCTGCGCAGTACAGCCAAAAAAAAAAAAAAAAAAAAAAAAAAGTTGTGTTTATACACTTGTTACAGAATTTAATATGAACTCCCATGGCAGGTATGAGCCTGGCATGTGACATCCCTCTGTCTGTAGAATTGAAAACAAGTGACGTACCTGGACATCTCAGTTCCTCTGGAGTGGTGCCCTGGGCCCTGAGGCCTAAGCTGGGTCCTGCAGGGACTCAGAGGTACCACTGTGGGACAGACGGGGTGCGTGACCTTCAGGTCTCCATTTGCAAAACCTGGTTTGCTTGGGCACCAGGATTAGCCCAGGCCCTGGAGCAGAGGACCTCATGGGCAGTCCCACTTTGATGGCCACAAACCTGAAGCCTGGGGAAAGAGAGCCAAAGGGAAGATTATGGAAGAGATGGACTGTCAGATGCAAGAATGGGGACAGGAGCACAGCCTGCAGGCCTGGGTAATGCAGTGCCTCAGGATGGCCATGCCTCCCTCTGTATTTTGAGAGCAGCCCAGAAGGCCTCCTGGAATGTCTCCCTGGCACCTCCAGGCTCTGCAGCTGGAGCAGCATCTGTGGTGCCCAGGACGCCCTGCAGTGACGGCCACAGGGAAGTGCTGCCCCCACGTGGCTGGTGGGGCAGGACCAGCACAGTGAACATTCTCCATCCCACCTCTCCTCTCTCCTCTGGGCCTGGGCAAGAACTCCGGAAACTGGGGTTCATGATGGATGCAAAGTAAGCATCAATTTAAAAATAGTTTTTACTGTAACTTCAGAAGACTCATAGCTGAAGATCGAAAGCAAAATATTCAGCTAGTAGTATTTATACATCAGCTCCATCCTTTTTTAAAACAGATTGGAAAATGCCACTCCTGGGCTCAGAACACTTGGGGTTCCCCGTGGGCCTCAGAATGTCATCCTACCTCCTCATTCCAACCTGCAGGACCCCGCCTACCTGCAAGGCTCGCCTTTCACCTCTGATCCCTTGCTAGCCCTGTCTCAGGCTCACGGATGAGCTTCAGTAGCTTCTGACCAAGCCAGCCCTTCCTGCCACAGGGCCTTTGGACATGCTTCTTCCTACACCTGATACTTCCTTGACCTCACATCCACATGTTCCTCCCAACACCCACCTTTCACCTGCCAGTTCCTGCCTAATTCGGCAAGAATCTCTGTAAGTATTTCGTAGTCTAAGAAGCTTTTCCCCACCTCCCAGGCTAGGCTGGAGCCCCCCTTCATCCTATTTTATTAGGATGACTCAGCACTGGGTAATTAACTTGTAATTATGTGCTTACTGGCCCTGTCCTGGCTCTGTGACAGCAGAATCCTCGCCTCCTTGTCCACTGCTCTGCCCCTGGGGACAGTCAGATGTGTGCCAAGCCAGGCAGCAACTACCAGCCCTTCGATAGTCTGGGCATTGTCTTCATTTCTCCCTCCGCCAAAATTGCTTCTCGGAAGAAGTTGATGAACCTTGTTATATTAATCGAAGATCACGTGAAACTTGTTCAACTAAGTCATTTTGCAATTTGAACAAAATTGTATGCGTTAGCTAAATTCAGATTTCGTTTGTACGTGGTTTTATTATATGGAGGCCTTTTGTGTCCCACGATCTGATCTGGAACTCTCAATTAGTTACACTTCAAGAGCAGCATTGTTAGGTCCAAGGAGGGCGGGACGAGGGGTCTGCCTGCCGTGTGGCCTTGGCTCAGCTTTTGGAAGAAGCGGGCCCACAGTCCTTCCCCTGTGACACTCAGATGGGTTCGTGGAAGAAACAGAGTGAACATAGAAGTGCAAGACAAACAGATCCTGAAGTTTTTAATAATGTTTAGAACATGCTTTTCTATGAACCCGGTGTTTATCCTCACTCTCTACATTCAAATCTAGTTATGGAGGGGTCCTTCAGATGCCCTTGGCTCCTTTTTTTGAAATTGAAATATAGTTAGTGTACGGTGCTGTGTTAATTTCTGCTGTACGCAAAATGATTCAGTTATACATACCTATATATATATACATTCTTTTTTCATATTCTTTTCCATTATGGCTTATTACAGGATATTGAATATAGTTCCCTGTGCTATACAGTAGGTCCTTGTTGTTTATCTATTTCATATATAGTAATTTGTATCTGCTAATCCCAAACTCCTAATTTATCCCTCCTCCACCCCCTTTCCCCTTTAGTAACCATAAGTTTGTTTTCTATGTCTGTGAATCTATTTCTGTTTTGTAAGTAAGTTCATTTGTGTCAATTTTTTTTAGATTCCACATATAAGTGATGTCATATGTATTTGTCTTTCTCTGTCTGACTTACTTCACTTAATATGATAATCTCTATGTTCATTCATGCTGCTGCAAAAGGCAATATTTCATTCTTTTGTTATGGCTGAGTAATATTCCATCGTATATTTGTACCACATCTTCTTTATTCATTTATCTGTCGATGGACATTTAGGTTGTTTCCATGTCTTGGCTATCGTGAATAGTGCTGCTGTGAATATTGGGGTGCGTGTATCTTTTTGAATTAGAGTTTTAGTCTTTTCCAGACATATGCCCAGGAGTGAGATTGCTGGATCATATGGTAGCTCCATTTTTAAAGGAATCTCCATCCTGTTCTCCACAGTGGCTGCAGCAATTTACATTCCTACAGACAGCATAGGGCCCCTTGCTCTTTTTATGTCATCCCCAATTTTTCTTCCCCAGACATGAACTTTATTTACTTTCTTTCATCAAAATTCCCAATTTTTCCATGGAAACCATCTCAGTGCATTCAGCCTCAGCTCCTTCTCCCCTTTCCATTAATCAGGGAAGGACACTTTCACATCTGCTCTCCATTTTTTTGTGTGTTTATTGCAGGAAAATGGAAAATACAGATAGGGAAAGAGAAGAAAATAGACACCGTAAGTCCACTACCCAGGGGGCGAATTTAGTGTACATCTTTTACCTCTGCATACATAGCTACATCGATTTATTTGTTTGTTTAAAATGACGACACCATTTTGGGAACAACTTTAGATTTACAGAAGCAGGAGCAGAGAGTGCAGAGAGCTGTCCCTCCATCCCCTTCCCAGTTTCCTGTCTTGATAACATCTTGCGTTAGTCTGGTACATTGGTTACAATTGATGAGCCAATATTGATACATTGTTATTAACCAACGTTCATAGTGTACAGTAGGGTTCACTCTTGTTGTTGTACATGCTATGGGTTTTGACAAATACCTAATGACATGTATCCACCATTACAAGATCACACAGAAGCGTTTTACTGCCCCTAAAATCCCCTGTGCTCCATGCATTCATTCCTCCTTCCGTCTCTTCCCCCCACTCCCTACCCTCATAAATCCTTGGCAACCACTGGTCTTTTTACTTTCTCCTTAGTTTTGTCTTTTCCAGAATGTCATCGAGTTGGAATTGTAGAGTGTGTAGCGTGTTCAGATTGGCTTCTTTCCCTTAGCAGCACTCACTGAAGGTTCCCCCGTCTCTTTTCATGGCTCGATAGCTCATTTATTTTTATCACCAAATAATATTACATTATCTGAATGTACCATAGTTTGTTATTCCTTCAAATTACAAGATGTATCTCAGTTGCTTCCAAGTTTTAGCAATTATGAATAAAGCTGCCCTAAACATTCATGTGCAGGTTTTTAATCTGGACAAAGTCTTCAACTCCTTTGGATAAATACCAAGAAGACTGATTGCTGGATCAAATGGTGAAAGTATGTTTACTTTGTAAGAAACTGTTAAACTGTCTTCCAACATGGCTGCGCCATTTTACATTCCATCGATCTACGCGTCTGTTCCTTCATCAGCACCACCCTGTCCTGATTACTGCACCCTTGTAGTAAGTCTTGAAGTTGGGTAGTGCCGATCCTCTGACTCTGCTCTCCTGGAGCTCCCTAATTTTGTCTCATGTGAGTTTTAGCTTCCTCAGGCTCTTCAGCCTTCTTCCATCACCAGCGTGTCAGCTGTAGTATCTACTCCTGGCCCTGGTTAAGCATCTCCAAATGGAGACGGAGACGAACAAACCCACCCCTAAATGCATGTCGGCGAGGCAGCCCAGGCTCAGAACGAGGGCTGCAGACTCTGCCGTGCCCTCATTGGCTGCATCATTGCCCATGATCGCTGCCTCTCGGCGGCTAAAGCAAACTTTCCTGGGAATGCTTCACAATTGCATGGCGGCTAAGATAAATGAAAGATTTCCCTATCGAATCTTTCCTTAACTCCTCTTTTTTAGATCTGAAACAATGATTCTACTCATTCAAGTTACATACATGTAGATAGTAGTTGTGAAAAAAAGATCTTTGGGATTCCTCTCAGTTAACTGTTGCACATAGTAAATGATGCCAGAGCCGGTGGAGCAAGACGGTAACATCTGTTTCTGTTCACGGAGCTGTTGGCTGACGGGGCTGAGCGGAGCACTTCCTCAGTTGCCTCACGTGTCGGTTGAGGCCTGGCTTTGCTTTGCTCCTCGGGCTGCTGGGCTGGGCTGGCGGCCAGGAAGCCCTCACCATATGACTGGCTCTGGGGACTGCCCCCAAGGCTTCTCCAGGCATCTAAAGCGAGCTTCCTCACAGCCAGGTGGTCTCGGGGGGCCTCAGGGGGCTGACTTCAAAAAAGGAAACTAGGAGCTGCCGGCCCCATATGGCCTGGTCCCAGGACAGGCTCGGTGTACCCTACCTCATGTGTCAGTCAGAGCAGTCTCAGGCCAGCCCAGATTCGGTGGGTGGCCACAGACTGCACATCTTATCCAGAGGGGTGACGAGCTTGCGCTTATCCGGAGGTTGGTGGCGGTCACTGAAGACCGTGTCCCCCAGCATCAGGTGTAAGAGTTACCTCGACCCTGCAATGGTTGACGGCACAGCACGGGGCCACGTGCCTACCCTCTCTGAGATACAGTCTTACTTCTCAAATAGGGAGACTACTAACCGCGTAGGTTTGCTGGAGGAAACAAATAATACACACGGTGTACACACAGGAGGCCGTCGTCTCGTTACAGTGAGAAAAAATCACTTGGTCCTTAGCAGCAAGTGGGGGCGGGGGTCCAGCCCGTATTCCTTTGGTCAACTGCAGAGCTCACCTTCTGGTTCTGACCGGCCTGAGAAGGGTGGGCCTGAAGTGCCCAAGGGATTGTGAAGATGGGGGCAGGTGGGCCACCCTCTGCTCTCGCCCTCCAAGGGCAGCTCTGAGGCTGTCCGCCTGCACTGTCACCCAGGTCACCAGGGCTCCCAGACTGACCCTCTGGGCCCACCTTTTGCCAAGTTCCCACCTCACGTCTCCAAGCCCTCAGTGTGCTTCTTGGGATCACTTCCTGTGTAAACTGCTTGGTCCTAAATCCTCGTCTTAGGGGTCGCTTTTGGGGGGACCACAACTAAGATGGAGACCATTAGAATTTAATACTTGCCACATTCTAATACAACCAGTCGCCCCATGTTTGTAAAGGATACATACGGTCCACTTCTTGGCTTCCTGTTTCAGGCAGAAGACCGGTGGTCCCCACAGGTAGCAGAGCGACAGTCCATTTTCCTTTCCAGGGTGAGGCAGTCAGCCCAGCACCACCCACCCACCCCCACCTCCCGCTGCCGATCTGAAAGCCAAAACGTAATATAACCAGCAGCACCTCCCAGTCAGTCCCAGCCCAGCCCTCCTCTTCTTCTGGGGGTGGGGAGTGGAGGGAGGATTAAGAAGTGGGTGTGGTGGAGGGAGGATTAAGAAGTGGGTGTGGGGGCTTTCCTGGTGGCTCAGTGGTTAAGAATCCGCCTGCCAATGCAGGGGACACGGGTTCGAGCACTGGTCCGGAAAGATCCCACATGCCGCGGAGCAACTAAGCCCGTGCGCCACAATTACTGAGCCTGCGTGCCACAACTACTGAAGCCCACGTGCCTAGACCCCGTGCTCCGCAACAAGAGAAGCCACCACAATGGGACGCCCACGCACCGCAACGAAGAGTAGCCCCTGCTCGCCGCAACTAGAGAAAGCCAGCATGCGGCAAGGAAGACCCAACACAGCCAAAAATGAATAAATTAGAAAAAAAAAGAAGTGGGTGTAGAGAGCAGCGCTCTCATGGGGCAGTGGGTTCTGGGGTGAAGGTTATTCTAAGGGCTCAAACCATACTTCCTCTTGGGAGGGAATTACTCTTGTTGAGAAGAGAGTTCCTGGTGGGCTGCAGGGCAGGAGTCGGTGTCAGGGGGAGGTTGTGGGGGAAGGGAGGGGAACAGGGCCACAGATCCTGAGACTGGCTTCACCTGCTCTGCATTCAAAGTACAAAGGGACCTGGAGACCCCGAGAGGTGAGTGGAGAGGGTGGGGGGCACCTGAGTGGCCCAATAGGTCCTGTGTGGTGAAGGGCTTGGAAGTCAGGACCATCTAATGTTGAATTTTAGGTCATTGGCCTTTCATGAAAATCCTTTCTAACCCATCCCCTCCCAAACATTGACCAAAGTGCCCCCCTGACATAAATGTGTGCACATGTGTCTGTTGATGAAATTAGAGTTCAGGTTTGAGTTCTCTCTGAGCATCGATGAAATGGAGTCCAAACGAAAAGAGTGAGGATGGGGAAATAATCTCCCCAAAGTCAAAGTGACGGGGAGAACACTCATTCATAGAAATCGGCAAAAGTCTTGAGGGGGACGTGGATTTCCCACAAATCAGAAAAGGGGAGGTTGAGTGTCAAGGGGCAGCAGAGCTGACTTCTGGCCTAGGGCTATTATCAGGGTGCCAGACTGGACACTTGAGTGTGTGTTGAGTAGGGTCTTTACCGGCAAGACCTCAGGGTGTAGGTTTTGTCCCATCCCAGGAGCACGAAGCGCATAGGATAACGGCACACCTGCCTGTCTCCACGGAGACTGAGCCACTCGCCCCGAGGGCTGGATCCAGCACCTTCTCTGACCGCATCAGCTAAACCTACATAACCCACTCTCATCTCCTTCCCCTCCTTCTGTTGACCTCTTCTCTGGACCAGGGTGGGGGATGGGGGAGGAGCTGTCACACATTTATTTCTTGAAGTGTTTATCCTGTGGTGGTCAAATGGTGGGTTAGAGAGCGCTATATGTGACGTGAGTGTAAGAAGCAGAGGCTGGTGTGGGTGGAGATGCTTGGGACCCCAGTCACTGTCCACGCATCACTGCCCTGGCTTGAGAAATTTCAGAATCCTTTCAAGGGAAGTTTCAACATTTCCCTTTGAGGAAACAAACTTGGAAAGATTCTTCAGAATCCCAGAGTGTGCTGGGCCAGGCTTCAAAGAGTTTGACGCAAGAGGGTCCTATGAACCCAAATGGCAGAGGAAATTACAGATTTGACACTCAGCGGGCTTCCAATCCGTCAAGGCCTCCAAGCCAGGTGTTCCTTGCTCTTTCTTTCTGTCCCAGGATCTCCTGGAAGACTTCGGCTTCGGCCTGCTCACCCAGGTGTGTCCCAGGCCCCTTAGTGTGTAGACGTGGAGAAATCAGGCCACCATCATGGAAGTAGAGACCCAGGACAGCTCACTACGGAAGTGATGGAGGGCGCTGGCTCTCCCCCAGACCTACCTTCTATTCAGAATCTTCAAAAACCATCCCAAGCACCATCCCAGTTAGTCTCACAGCTGCCCTGTGAGGTCCCAGTGGAAGACATCGTGACTCCTTTGGGAGATAAGGAGGCTGCAGTTCAGAGTGGTTAAGTGTGTGCGAGCAAAGGCAACCAGATGAGTCTGGGAAGGTCTTCTGATTCATCCTCCCCTAGGTCACAGCCTTAAAAACCTACAGGAGTCGGCAATGACACAAATGAGTGAAGTGGCCCGTGCTAGTGGAGTGCTAGGGAGTGGTGGGGACCATGGCCAATGGGGGAGCTATTCCCATCTCATAAGGGAGCCACTCTTCAGCCCCATCCAACTGTGAGCCTGTGATGATATGGGCCCTGTCTTGCTAGATTTTCTAAATTTACCAAAATTCACGTTCTGAAAGAAATCATTTGGCAATTAATTAAGCAACGGCAACCATGTGCAGATTAAACAGAACATGTTTTCAGGTGGTGTTCAGCCCCCAGGATGTGGTTCTGTGTCCGTGCCATACCTTGGCAGAAGGAGGCTAGATGGTGTGGGAGCGGCAGGTGGGGCACGTGGCATGGCCCCTGCTCTGTGTCCTCAGCAGCATCCTGGACCTTCTCCTTTGACGAGGCTGGGTTAGGGTGGGAAGCAGCTTCCCAGCCACGGGTCCTGCAACGGGCAGTGAAAAAAATTGTGACCGTTAATGTGTTAGGCAGGAAGGCAGAAGTACAGAGTTGCTGGTTCCCCAAACCTCTGCCTTACCCCAACCTGGCTCCACCAGGAGCCTGAAATACTGCCTTCACTTCTATAAGGACATTTTGGAGTTTATGGCAAATTTTGTGTTTTCTTGACTGAAGGATGCAGTTTACTGTCTAATCTCTGCTTTCCTCTACTTTCTGTCGTGTCATTTCTGGGACGACAGGGGACAATGAAAAGCCGCCTCCTTATCTGCAGATGTCACCTTGGAGCGGCTCGTTCAGTATCTAGATGGTTTCTGTTGAGAACAGTCCAGAGTTGTGGGTGGGACCTCTGGTGCCGAGCGTCACTCTGTGACCCTATCCTCTGTCGCGGAGAGTGAGATGTCTGTTTCCCGCGGGTTGTTCATCACTGTTGAGACTTTGGGTCTTCTCTTCCTGTGTGTGCACCGCCTGAGCCGCCAGAGGTATCCCCAGCAGGCTCGGGGTGTGGGTGTATCAGGAAGCCCACGGTTTCTTCCGTGAGATTGGTGTGGTCCCAGCAGATAAAACACTTTGGCGGGAAGCCTGGAAGCACACGCTCTGCATCGTCCCCCCAACCACGTCTGCAGGCCCTGCCCCATCCTGAGCCTCACCCCGAGTGGAAACCCCGTCCTCGGGGCTCAGACCCTTTCCCCATCCTGCCTTAGAGCCTCTCCTATTTTCAGCAACAGAAACAACACTCCAAAACAGAAGGCTCGAGTGGGGGTCCCCGCACACCAGGAGGAAGGGGTGGCTCAGGAAGGACACAGACGGGCCCATTCACACCTTCCCATTGTGGACAAGCACCGAGAGGCAGGAGAGGACTCACTTCCACAATCTCTCTCTTTTTTGGTCTCTCTTCATTCCACTTAGAGTAAGTGTACAAGAGGTTATCATGCTTGTTCTGGAACAGTTCTTGGGAAGTTACGAGGAGCTGGCAGGATTTGCAGCCCACGTCCTCAGGTATGCAAGAAATAAATTTATCTCTATTTCCTCAAATCAATGTCATTCTGACCCAGAACTCTTGACCCCAATGAAATGCCATGAACGCCCTCCTAGTGTTACTGAGGCCCCTCCCTCAGGACCCACCAAGAGCTCCCGGGGTGGAGGGTGTCGCTAGAGGAGGGCAGGGAGTCTGATCTCTGACTCCTGACTTCAGCCTTGGGCTCTCTGGACTCCTCATCCACACCCTCCTGTCCTGTGTCCCTCCTGGGTGGCCCACAGCTGAGCACTGCCGCCTCCCTTCCACTGGAGCTTACACTTCCCACTGCCATCCTGGCTGCCCTGGAACTTGGTCTCCCAGACACTGGGTGCGATCTTTGTCTATCAGCCTAAGTGGGGAGAGTGAAATGGAGAGACATCAGAAGGGAAATAGAAATCTGTATCCCCCAAGGTCTCAGCCAGACCAAAGGGAAAGATGCAGGAGTTTGCTTGTACAGTATGATTCAAGGGTCACTCACTGCTGGAAGATTCCCTAGTTTAGAATCTTTCAAAGTGCTATTCTGCCTAAAATTTCCAGTATGAAAATGCACAGTATTTTGTCTCTGGGAAATGGCTTTTACATCATCATTATCTATCATCACCAGCATGACATGCTCAACATCATGGAAGGTGAGCTAGTCTCTTCCTCACGTGGCAAAGTTTGGGAGGAGGTGGGACTGGGATGGGGCTATGGGGCGGCAGCCTTGCCCTAAGGGAGGGTGTCTGGGTGTCCGGCAGTGTTCAGCTGGGCACCATGAGGATCGAGGCTCCTGATTTGATGGAGAAAGGGTGTCCCAAGTAGGGGGTCACTTTGGGACTGCCTGGTGTCTGAGGGGCTGTTGCTGTCCACGTGATATGATCGTTTCCAGCGTTGCCTGAGCAGCATGACCCAGGCTGGAAATGTTGCTCCTGAATGTTCAGGTGGCTTTTCCCTTCCCATCCTTGTCTTCATAGGTCAGGAGACAGTTCTGAAGCATTGCATTCAGGACTTCATGGTTCTAAGTTACTTGGGCTTTTCCTTTTCTTAGTCTTTCCCAAATCTATTCTAAAAATTATATATACCTCTTTTGAATGATAGTCCTAGTGTTCCTTTATTTTTTATTTGGGAAATGGAATACATGACTGCAAAAAGATTCCAGTGGAACACAAGGTCTATCACGAATGTCAACTCCATCCTATTCTTCCCCATCCTAGGACCCTCCCCAGAGGCAGCCACTGCTCCTGGGGGTGGTAGCAGGTCCTGCACTCTGGTCTGAATCTCCGTATGTTTCAGCTTGTCTTGAAGATTACTCCATATCATCACATAAGAGTCATCTCATTTTTTAATGACTACATAGGATTACAGTGTATTGACATTTCACAATTTATAATTAAACTCCTTTTAAAAATATTTAGGTATTGTTTTCTTCAATCTTAGAAATTCACAAATAATTCTTCCTTATTTTCATTATTAATTCAATATCTCTGTATATACATTTTTGTTTTTATACTTAAAAATGTTTTTCCTCTTCCTGATTCTTTATCTATATTTCCATTTCATCACATTGTCTTTTCTAAAAATATTGTGTGTAAATATATATGTGTGTCTTAGTTGTAAGCCATCTTAATTTTTTGTAGACTGAGGAGAGGCAAAAAACTAATAGAAGTCATGAGAAAAACTTTTAACAAATTAGACACAGAAGGAACACATCTCAACATAATAAAGGCCATATATGACAAGCCCACATCAGCATCATACTCAATGGCTAAAGTTGAAAGCTTTTCCTCTAAGATCAAGAACAAGACAAGGGTGCCTACTCTTACCACTCCTATTGAACATAGTACAAGAAGTCCTAGCTACAGCAATCAGGCAAGAAAAAGAAATTAAATGTATCAGAATTGGAAAGGAAGAAGTAAAAATGTCTCTGTTTGCAGATGAAATGATTTTATATATAGAAAATCCTAAAAACTCAACAAGAAACCCTGTTAGATCTAATCCATGAATTAGGTAAAGTTACAAGATACAAAGTTAACATACAAAAATCAGTACTGTTTCTATATCCCTGTGACAAATTTTCTGAAAAAGAAATTGAACCCATTTACAACTGCATCAAAAACAATACAAGTTATTTAGTTAAAATAAATGTATCCAAAGATTTGAAAGATCTCTACTCTGAAAATTACAAGACAACCATGAAAGAAATTGAAGAAGACACAAATAAATGCAAAGGTGTCTCATGTTCATGGATTGGAAGAACTACTATTGTTAAAACGTCTTTACTACCAAAAACCATCTATAGATTCAGTGCAATCCCTATCAAGATTTCAATGTCATTTTCTACAGGAGTAGAAAGACACTCCTAAATTTTATATGGAACCACAAAAGACCCCCAATAACCAAAGAAATCCTGATAAAGAGAAACAAAGCAGGAGTCATCATACTGACTTCAAACAATGCGATAAAACTATAGTCATCAAAATTCTATGTACTGGCATAAAAACAGACAAATAGATCAAAGATACAGAATCAAGAGTCCAGAAAGAAACCCAGTCATATACAGTCAACTGAAATTTGACAAGAGAGCTGAGAATATTCAATGGAGAAAAGACATTCTTTTCAATAGATGGTGCTGGAATAACTGGATATTCACATGTAAAAGAATGAAACCAGATCCATAGATTATGCCACTCACAAAAAAGATAAGAGATAACAAATGCTGGCATGGATGTGGAGAGAATGGAACCCTTGTGCACTATTGGTGGGAATGTAAATTGGTGCAGCCACTATAGAAAACAGTGTGGATGATCCTCAAAAATTAAAAATAAAACTCCCATCTCATCTAGCAATTCCATTTCTAGAAATACCTCCAAAGGGAACAAAGACACTAACTTGAAAAGATATCTGTACCCCCATGTTCATAGCAGTGTTATTTACAATAGCCAAGACATGGAAGCAACCTCAGTGTCCATCAATGGATGAGTGAATACAGAAGTTGTGGTATATATACACAATGGAATAGTGTTCAGCCATAAAAAATGAAGAAATTCTACCATTTGTGACAACATGGATGGACTTCAGAGGCATTATGCCAAGCAAAATAAGTCAGACAGAGGAAGACAAATACTTATGTGTGTAATCTAAAAACAAACCAACAAACCAACAAACCAAACTCATAGAAAAAGAGATCAGACTTCTGGTGACCAGAGGCAGTGGGTGGGGGGAAGGGAAATTGGAGGTAGGTGATCAAAAGGTACAAACTTCCAGTTATAAGGTAAATAAGTACCAGGGATGTAATGTACAATATGATGACTATAGTTAGCACTGCTGTCTGATATATAGGAAAGTTAAGAGAGTCAATCCTAAGAGTTCTCATCCCAAGGAGAAAGCTTTTTTTCCTTTTTTCTTTCTTTATTTTCTTTTCATTATATCTATATGAGAAGATGGATGTTAGCTGAACCCATTGTGGTAAACATTTCACAGTACATGTAAATCAAACCATCATGCTGTATGCTTTAAAGTCATACAGTGATGTATGCCAATTATTTCTCAATAAAACTGGAAAAAATAATTTAGAAAAAAAGAAACCAGTAAATATTCTCCTTCCCTGTACTATCCTCAGTGAAGCGGGGTAGAGTCAAATTTCTTTCCTATGACTTTTCTTTCTGTGACTTTGTTGCCAAACACTTAATTTCTGGTATAAATTTACCCTGGAAATTTATGGACCTTTCTGGCCAAGTGATAGTCAGCCAGTCTCCTAAGAAGATGGAAAGCAAGACGATGAATTCCACTATCTCTCTTTATTACTCACTTGCAGCAGAACCATGAAATTCTGTGCAGTAGTGAAGACACTGACCTGAGTAATTCATCTCCAGTTTCTTCCTGATGATGGTGGGTTACTTAGTCCTGCTTTGTTGGGGTCTCTGAGTCTCCTGGCTTTACCCATAGTCAGGAAATTTTGGAGAACCTACCTCTGTGTTCTCAATACTGCCTCAGCACTAGAACCACCTGGAGAACTTCATAAACAACAGGATGCCTTGTCCCAGACATTTTCCTCTGGTGTGCACCCAGGGCTGACAAGCCGGGACTGCATGAGCATTGAAACACTTCCCAGCTCCGAAATCCCAGGACCAAATGACAACTGTCAAACTTGCCGTAGAACCAGAGGTCTTGTGAACCCTGAACAACTTGGAAGGTCATTTCCTTCACCAGAGTTTTCATGTTTATGGTTTAGAGTGTTGTGAAATATTTTCCCTTGTGAGTTTCCCCTCTAAAGTTTCCACAGCTTTGAGCAGAAAAGATAAAGTTTGGACTTCAGGAAATAACAAGCTGGAACACAACTTTCTCCAGGTGTGAAACTGGAGATGCAGCCATCTGAGAAGCCAGGTGGGTGTAACTTTCCAGCACCTGGGAGTAGAGGAGGAAGGTCAGGCTAAAGCATCAGCCGAGGCTGGCTCCTCATCCCTCCAGGTCAGTCTTCTCACCCATTGACTCAGCTTCACCAGGTGTGTTTCTAGATCTCGAAGCCTCCATCGTATCCCAGACTTAGAGCTCCCTTGCCTGCAGACATCAGTGTGGAACATGCTGAGAGACTGGATGACAGCATTTCTTCAGCCTGAGCATTATCCACAGCTCCTTGTGTGTGGCACATGGTGGTGTCCTTTCTTCAGGAAAGGGACACTTAGAACTGTAGCAACATCTTCTCCTTGATGGTAGGAAACCCGGCTGACCTTTCTCAAGTCCTCGTTGTTACTTTGCCGGAATGTGAAGCATACCTTTCTCTGTACAGTCATGTCACTTGTTGGGAAAGCTTACATTTCTGGAAATTAAGGGTTCCAGAACTCTAAAGGCGTTCATAGTGGAACACTTTGACATGTATAGGGGTGATATTTTCTTAGTACATCTATAAAATATCATCTCAAAGTACAAGCAAAACTATGGACATTGTAAAATATATAGGCAGACAGAGGATGGATGGATGGATGGATGGATGGTCAGATGTATTCATTGCCTACTATTAAGAGGAATTCCCACCCCAGGGTTATGGGGATGGCCAAACACATGACACCCAACAATGGAAGATGCGACTGACATCAATTTGTTAATCACATATGCACAGCCTCAGGGAGGACCTCACACGCCACGCAGGGCCACACAGGGGTTGCACTTGGGATCAGAGTGAACCAGCAGAGCCTGTGGGAAGCCGGCTGTGTAGTCAGTAATCAGAGGGTGCGGAGGGGTCCCTCGGTTCCAACGAGAGAATGTTCCAACTGTCTTATTTGGTTAGTTCTGTGGGCTGCAGGGAACTGAAACCCGGTACTCAGGAATAAGCAGGAGCTGCATCTGGTTCTCTTGACAAGGAAGGGTATCTGGTTAGGGAACTTATTCGTGGGAGCTTTGTGGTTAAGCCATTTGAGGTCCTCCCAATTTCACCAAATGTCAAAGGAGCACGTAAGAGTGGACCTTCACTGAATGCCTTACACCTGAAGAGAAGAAGGAAGGAAGAATGGATAGATGGATGGATGCATGGAGGGAAAGGAGAGGTACATAGATGGAAGTGTGAGGGAAAGGATACATGGCTGGACACACTGGTTGAGTGACACAGGGGCTGAGGGCTTGTGTTTGACCCTGACTCTGCCAGGTGCTGTCTGTGTGAGCTCGGGGGAGCCGATTAACCTCTCCCCACATCTTGTGAAAAGTGGACTGAGTCACTCCTCTAGGGTTTTCATGAGGATTGTGTTGGCTCATGGTGGGTCAAGCATTTCAAGTGCTGCCAAACATAGAGTAGGTGCTCAGTAAATGCACTTACTCTTTATTTTTCAAGTTAGCTTTGACAACACATGCACTATATGTACTGCCAACTTCTTACCCAAGTCCATGATTGCGTTTTCACTCCATTAATCATATATTTTGGTGAGACGTGCTTCTTTTACAGGCAATCTATTTCATTAATCTTTGTTTTGAGGTGGCTGCTTGTTTTTGAAAAATCACCCACCTCAAGGTCATAAAAATGTTCTCTTGTTTTCTTCTAAAATTTTTATCATTTTACCTTTCACATTTCAGTCTATGATCTATCTGGTACTGGTTGCTGGGTAGATGTGAAGTAGGGGTCAAGATTCAATGTGTCCACGTGGAGGACTCAGCACTTTCTTGAAAAGATCACCTTCCATACTGCCTTTCAGGTGTCCCTTTGTCATAAATTGGGTGGCTCTGGTTCTGGATTCCCTAATCTCTCTCATTGTCTATCCCTGAGACCCCCCTCCAGATGGATATCCAGAATATATGAGGAAGAACTCTTACGTTAAAAGACAGCCAAATCAAAATGGGATGATGAATTGAACAGGTGTTCAAGTCCATTTTAATTCTGTGCTTGTAATCATTGATTTAACGGTGCATTTATTGAGTGCCTGCAATGCACCATTCTGAGACAGCAAAACTTACCATATTTATGTATGTTGTTATGTGTTTATTTACTCACTTCTTTTTTAATTTTGCGGTACGCGAGCCTCTCACTGTTGTGGCCTCTCCCGTTGTGGAGCATAGGCTCCGGATGCGCAGGCTCAGTGGCCATGGCTCTAGGGCCCAGCCGCTCCGTGGCATGTGGGATCTTCCCAGACCGGGGCACGAACCTGTGTCCCCTGCATCGGCAGGCGGACTCTCAACCACTGCGCCACCAGGTGAAGCCCACTTCTTCTTTTTTTAAACATCTTTATTGGAGTATAATTGCTTTACAGCGTTGTGTTGGTTTCTGCTGTATAACAAAGTGAATCAGTTATATGCAAACGTACATCCCCATATCCCCTCCCTCTTGCGTCTCCCTCTCACCTTCCTTATTCCACCCTTCTAGGTGGTCGCAAAGCATGGAGCTGATCTCCCTGTGCTATGCAGCTACTTCCCACTAGCTACCTATTTTACATTTGGTAGTGTATATATGTCAATGCTACTCTCTCACTTCATCCTAGCTTACCCTTCCCCCTCCCCGTGTCATGAAGGCCATTCTCTATGTCTGTGTCTTTATTTCTGTCCTGCCCCTAAGTTCATCAGAACCATTTTTTTTTTTTAGATACCATGTATATGTGTTAGCATACAGTATTTGTTTTTCTCTTTCTGACTTACTTCACTCTGTATGACAGACTCTATGTCCATCCACCTCACTACAAATAACTCAATTTCGTTTCTTTTTATGGCTGAGTAATATTCCATTGTATATATGTGCCACATCTTCTTTATCCATTCATCTGTAGACGGACACTTAGGTTGCTTCCATGTCCTGGCTATTGTAAATAGTGCTGCAATGAACATTGTGGTACATGACTCTTTTTGAATTATGGTTTTCTCAGGGTATATGCCCAGTAGCAGGATTGCTGGGTCGTGTGGTAGTTCTATTTTTAGTTTTTAAGGAACCTCCATACTGTTCTCCATAGTGGCTGTATCAATGTACATTCCCATCAACAGTGCAAGAGGGCTGCCTTTTCTCCACACCCTCTCTAGCATTTATTGTTTGTAGATTTTTTGATGATGGCCATTCTGACTGGTGTGAGGTGATACCTCATTGTAGTTTTGATTTGCATTTCTCTGATGATTAGTGATGTGGAGCATCTTTTCATGTGTTTGTTGGCAATCTGTACATCTTCTTTGGAGAAATGTCTATTTATGTCTTCTGCCCATTTTTGGGGGGGGGTCAAGTAGGAAAGAATAGCTTTATTGCTTTGCGAGGCAAAGGGGGCCACAGCAGGCTAATGCCCGCAAAATTGTGTGTCCTGATCTGGAGGGGATAGTGAGGAGTTTTATAATAATGATTCAGAGAGGGCGTGGTCAGCTCATGGACATTGTTCTGATTGGTTGGTGGTGAGGTAATCAGGAGTCAGCATCATCAACCTTCTGGTTCTAACCAGTCTGGGGTCTACATGCTGGTAGGCAGCATACAGTTAACTTCTCCCACCTGGTGGGGTTTCAGTATCTGCAAAAGAGCTCAAAGATATTGTTATGTGTGTCCCTTAAGGCGGAACCTGGACCCTGCCCCAAGGCTGCCCTACTGCTTCTTTTGACTGTTCCTTCATAGTCTCCACATCCCCTCCCTTCCCTAATTAGCAACTATTTGAACCTGCCTGTTGGAACTCAGGGAATGTCTTGCTGAACAAAGCCCATTTCCTGTAATCAAGAAATGGGGGACACAGGAAGGCTTTTGTGCCCAGAAGCCCCACAGGCTCCTGCTCAGTTCCATCATTTGCTGCAAGTAATATCTTTCCTCCTAATATGCAATATGGGGATATATGTACATGTATAGCTGCTTCACTTTGTTATAAAGCAGAAACTAACACACCATTGTCAAGCAATGATACTCCAATAAAGATGTTAAAAAAAAAAATCTTTCCTCCTCCAGCTCTTTGGCTTGGTTATGTCTATTGGCTCAACAACCACCAAGAGGTGAACCCAGTTTTCAGGTAACAAAACTTCTATGTAGCTCTTTGAAAGTAATTCTATTTTCTTAAACTTTGCATTGAAAAGTTGATATATTTTTAAAAAATGGATACAGCTTTAGGAACAATAAGACCAAATTTAAGAAAAGCTGAGTAAAGTTTAGACTATAAATCCTTGACAAAGTTGGCTTAATTTATTACTGATTCTAAATGCCTACCATGCGGATGGAACTCAAATATTTGTGACTGAGCACATTAATGAGTAAATGAACTACAACATTTGAAATGATTAAGAATCTAACAACCTACTATTGAATGGGCAGGATGACCAGACAACATGAACAGAAGGAAAAATATTCTCCTGATTGAGAAAACGTAATAGAGGAATACAATGGATTCATAGTAATATTAATTTTCATTGAAAAATTTCTTTCACTTAAGGGAGGGTAAAGATGCATAAAGTTATGCTGTTCCAAGAGAAGAGATTCAATGCTGGGGCTGAGTAATTAGTGAACAGTACAACTAGTGAGCCATCAAAAAACTCATCAATGGCCAAAGCAGGGATGAAAGTCACCAGTGTCACTGGTAAACTGAGGAGTCTCGGTAGGAAACAGCTCTTCATTTTCCCAATTGCTACGCTTCCCTTCTTCTGAGCTATGTGAACCCATACTCCTTAGTGGTACCTTTGCCGAACTATTTAAATTTTAGCCACATCTGTTATTATTATAGTCCTCTTTTTGTGTGTTTAAGGCACAGTCATGTCCATTTTAAACTGGCAGCCACAGAGCTAAGTCAAAGGGCTTCTCTCTAAAGTGCCAACTCCTGGACTCAAGAGCGTGTGTGTGCATGTGGGCCCCTGTGGTGGGAAGGGAGTGGAGAGTTGAGTCTGGATCTCTGACCTCTCTCCTCCCTCTTCTAAGCTCCAGCTCCACTGGCATTGAAAGGAAAGGCAGGAGGGAAAAGGAAAAAAAAAGGCAAGTACCTTATCTGTAAGCATGAATGCAGCCTTATTCTGTTGGTTCTCACTGCTCCTCTGTTTAACATAATAGTGGAGGAAATGTGGATTATAATTATTATGTATGTATTCGTTTGCTGAAAGTTCCCGCTCACGGTGGGAGCGTGATTCTATTAGTAGCAGGATTGATTTGCTGTTCTGAGGGTCCATTTGAGATTTGCAGTCTCAACTTTCAAGCCAATCATCTGCATGGTTGAGTGTTTACCTCCAATTGAGAGTTCAGTCATTCAGTTGCAGGACAAGTGTTGTCGGTAATCAGGGCTGGAGTTTTCCCTGGAGTAAACAGGAAGAAGGGACAGTACAAGGAAAATTCAAAGCATTGATGAGGATGCCTGACTGTGGAATCTAAGTTGGGGGAGGGAAAGATGTGTAAAGGTGTTAAGGTCAACAAAGGAAAGTTCTGTTGATGCTGAGAAATTATCAGAATTTGAATACTAAGCATGAAATTTTGAAGTTTCTATTTTATGAGTAGTAAGTAAGGTTGAGAATCTTGTTCCTCAAAATGCTGCTGGGGGCCCAGCATCACCTAAGAGCTTTTTATAAATGTAGAATCTCAGATGAATCAGAATCTTTATTTTAGCAAGTTCTGTAGTTGATTCAAATACACATTAAGTCTGAGAAATACTGGTCTAGAATAGTGGGTCTCAACCCTGCTTGCATAATAAAATCACTGCGGGAGTTTTTAAACTATTCCTGATTCCAAGTGAGAAAGTCTTGGGGTGAGGCCCAGGCATTGATATTTTTTAAAACCAGAATTTCACCCTGACAGTGGTTGCGAAGTAAAGAGTCATCAAGAGACAGAACGGTTCCAGGCTCATATACCTGGATTTTCAAGTTACCAGGTTACCACATTCCAGTCAACTCCAGCCAGTTGTGGACATATGGAGATACACATTGGCAGATCAATTTTTCAAAAAAGGTAAGAAATTTGGTTTTCATAAGAAATACCTATATTTAAAAATGGTGGTTAAAATTAAAAAGAAAAAAAATAAACAGTAGGAATTTCAAAAACAATAGGTTCGATTTTTGACTTGGAAAGAATGGTAGTTTTAATCCTTCTACAGTGTCAGCATACCACAGCTGTCTCTCTTTTCCAACTCTTGAGTCACAGTAAGTAAGTTTATAGTTACTTAGAGTAGCAGAGAGTAAAGCTGCTGACAATTTTACAGGAATCAAGAGAGTCACATTGGCTTTGTCATCTCTTTCACTCTGGATACACAATGATCGGTGACCAACAGGGAAAACTGCGGCAGAAAAAGTTAGATGAATCCAGAGAAAAACTCATGCTTCTGTCTTCATTAGATAGAAAGCTTTTCTCTGTTTTGCTCTGCGGCACAGAAATACTTAAGTCTTTACGTTGTCTCCCCACCCACAGTATATGAAAAACCACATCTGCTGCACATTTTTTGATTGGGTGGCTTGTTTTTTGGGATATTGAGTTGCATGAGCTGCTTGTATATTTTGGAGATTAATCCTTTGTCAGTTGCTTTGTTTGCGAATATTTTCTCCCAATCTGAGGGTTGTCTTTTTGATGGTTTCCTTTGCTGTGCAAAAGCTTTTAAGTTTCATTAGGTCCCATCAGTTTATTTTTGTTTTTATTTCCATTTCTCTAGGAGGTGGTTCCAAAAGGATCTTGCTGTGATTTGTGTCATGGAGTGTTCTGCCTATGTTTTCCTCCAAGAGTTTTACAGTGTCTGGCCTTACATTTAGGTCTTCAATCCAATTTGAGTTTTTTTTTTTTTTAATCATCTTTATTGGAGTATAATTGTTTTACAATGGTGTGTTAGTTTCTGCTTTAAAACAAAGTGAATCAGCCATACATATACATATACCTCCATATCTCCTCCCTCTTCCGTCTCCATCCTACCCTCCCTATCCCACCCCTCTAGGTGGTCACAAGGCACCGAGCTGATCTCCCTGTGCTGTGCGGCTGCTTCTCACTAGCTATCCATTTTACATATGGTAGTATATATAAGTCCATGCCACTCTCTCACTTCGTCCCAGCTTACCCTTCCCCCTCCCCATGTTCTCAAGTCCATACTCTGCATCTACATCTTTATTCCTGTCCTGCCCCTGGGTTCTTCAGAACCTTTTTTTTAGGATTCCATATATACGTGTTAGCATACGGTATTTTTTTTCTCTTTTTGACTTACTTTACTCTGTATGACAGACTCTAGGTCCATCCACCTCACTACAAATAACTCAATTTTGTTTCCTCTTATGGCTGAGTAATATGCCATTGTATATATGTGCCATATCTTCTTTTTCTATTCATCTTTTGATAGAAACTTAGGTTGCTTCCAAGTCCTGGCTATTGTAAATAGTGCTGCAATGAACATTGTGGTACATGACTCTTTTTGAATTATGGTTTTCTCAGGGTATATGCCCAGTAGCGGGATTGCTGGGTCGTGTGGTAGTTCTATTTTTAGATTTTTCAGGAACCTCCATACTGTCCTCCATAGTGGCTGTATCAATTTACATTCCTACCAACAGTGCAAGAGGGTTCCCTTTTCTCCACACCCTCTCCAGCATTTATTGTTTGTAGATTTTTTGAAGATGGCCATTCTGACTCGTGTGAGGTGATACTTCATTGTAGTTTTGATTTGCATTTCTCTAACGATTAATGATGTTGAGCATTCTTTCATGTGTTTGTTGGCAATCTGTATATTTAGTTCTTCTGCCCATTTTTGGATTGGGTTTTTTGTTATTTGGATATTGAGCTGCATAAGCTGCTTGCAAATTTTCGAAATTAATCCTTTGTCAGTTGCTTCATTTGCAAATATTTTCTCACACTCTGAGGGCTGTCTTTTCATCTTGCTTATGGTTTCCTTTGCTGTGCAAAAGCTTTTGAGGTTCATTAGGTCCCATTTGTTTATTTTTGTTTTCATTTCCATTCCTCTAGGAGGTGAGTCAAAAAGGATCTTGCTGTGATTTATGTAATGGAGTGTTCTGTCTATGTTTTCCTCTAAGGGTTTTAGAGTGTCTGGCCTTACATTTAGGTCTTTGCTCCGTTTTGAATTTATTATTGTGTACAGTGTTAGGGAGTGTTCTAATTTCATTGTTTTACATGTAGCTGTCCAGTTTTCCTAGCACCACTTATTGAAGAGACTGTCTTTTCTTCATTATATATTCTTGCCTCCTTTATCAAAAATAAGGAGGCAAGAATGTGTATGGGTTTATCTCTGGGCTTTCTATCCTGTTCCATTGATCTATATTTCTGTTTTTGTGCCAGTACCATACTGTCTTGATTACTGTAGCTTTGTAGTATAGTCTGAAGACTGGGAGCCTGATTCCTCCAACTCCATATTTCTTTCTCAAGATTGCTTTGGCTATTCAGGTTCGTTTGTGTTTCCATACAAATTGTGAAATTTTTTGTTCTAGTTCTGTGAGAAATGCCATTGGTAGTTTGATAGGGATTGCATTGAATCTGTAGATTGCTTTCAGTAGTATAGTCATTTTCAAAATGTTGATTCTTCCAATCCAAGAACATAGTATATCTCTCCATTTGTTTGTATCATCTTTAATTTCTTTCATCAGTGTCTTATAGTTTTCTGCATATAGGTCTTTTGTCTCCTTAAGTAGGTTTATTCATAAATATTTTATTCTTTTTGTTGCAATGGTAAATGGGAGTGTTTCCTTAATTTCTCTTTCAGATTTTTCATCATTAGTGTATAGGAATGCAAGAGATTTCTGTGCATTAATTTTGTATCCTGCTACTCTACCAAATTCATTGATTAGCTCTAGTATTTTTCTGGTAGCATCTTCAGAATTCTCTATGTATAGTATCATGTCATCTGCAAACAGTGACAGTTTTACTTCTTTTCTGATTTGGATTATTTTTATTTCTTTTTCTTCTCTGATTGCTGTGGCTGAAAATTCCAAAACTATGTTGAATAATAGTGGTGAGAGTGGGCAAGCTTATCTTGGTTGTGATCTTAGTGGAAATGGTTTCAGTTTTTCAAAATTGAGAACCATGTTGGCTGTGGGTTTGTCATATATGGCCTTTATTATGTTGAGGAAAGTTCCCTCTATTCCTACTTGCTGGAGAATTTTTATAATAAATGGGTGTTGAATTTTGTCAAAAGCCTTTTCTGCATCTACTGGGATGATCATATGGTTTTCCTCCTTCAGTTTGTTAATCTGGTGTATCACATTGATTGTTTGCATATATTGAAGAATCCTTGCATTCCTGGGATAAACCCCACTTGATCATGGTGTATGATCCTTTTAATGTGCTGTTGGATTCTGTTTACCAGTATTTTGTTGAGGATATTTGTGTCTATGTTCATCAGTGATAATGACCTGTAGTTTTCTTTCTTTTTAACACCTTTGTCTGGTTTTGGTATCAGGGTGATGGTGGCCTCGTAGAATGAGTTTGGGAGTGTTCCTCTCTCTGCTATATTTTGGAAGAGTTTGAGAAGGATAAGTGTTAGCTCTTCTCTGAATGTTTGATAGAATTCGCCTGTGAAGCCATCTGGTCCTTGGCTTTTGTTCATTGGAAGATTTTAATCACAGTTTCAGTATCAGTGCCTGTGATTGGCCTGTTCATATTTTCTATTTCTTCCTGGTTCAGTCTCGGAAGGTTGTGCTTTTCTAAGAATTTGTCCATTTCTTCCCGGTTGTCCAATTTATTTGCATATAGTTACTTGTGGTAGTCTCTCATGATCCTTTGTATGTCTGCACTGTCAGTTGTTACTTCTCCTTTTTCATTTCTACTTCTATTGATTTGAGTCTTCGCTCTTCTTTTCTTGAAGAGTCTCACTAATGGTTTATCAATTTTGTTTATCTTCTCAAAGAACCAGCTTTTAGTTTTATTGATCTTTGCTATCGTTTCCTTCATTTCTTTTTCATTTATTTCTGATCTGATCTTTATGATTTCTTTCCTTCTGCTAACTTTGGGTTTTTTTTGTTCTTCTTTCTCTAGTTGCTTTAGGTGTAAGGTTAAGTTATTTATTTGAGATGTTTCTTGTTTCTCGAGGTAGGATTGTATTGCTATAACTTCCCTCTTAGAACTGCTTTTGCTGCACCCCATAGGTTTTGGGTTGTCATGTTTTCATTGTCATTTGTTTCTAGGTATTTTTTGATTTCCTCTTTGATTTCTTCATGATCTCTTGGTTATTTAGTAGTGTATTGTGTAACCTCCATATGTTTATATTTTTTACAGATTTTTTCTTGTAATTGATATCTAGTCTCATAGCATTGTGCTCAGAAAAGATACTTGATATGATTTCAATTTTCTTAAATTTACCACAGCTTGATTTGTGGCCCAAGATATGGTCTATCCTGGAGAATATTCCATGAGCACTTGAGAAGAAAGTGTATTCTGTTGTTTTTGAATAGAATGTCCTATAAATATCAATTAAGTCCATCTTGTTTAATGTATCATTTAAAGCTTGTGTTTCCTTATTTATTTTCATTTTGGATGATCTGTCCATTGGTGAAAGTGGGGTGTTTAAGTCCCCTACTATGATTGTGTTACTGTCAATTTCCACTTTTGTGGCTGTTAGTATTTGCCTTATTTGTTGAGGTGCTCCTATGTTGGGTGCATAAATATTTTCAGTTGTTTTATCTTCTTCCTGGATTTATCCCTTGATCATTATGTAGTGTCCTTCTTTGTCTCTTGTAATAGTCTTTATTTTAAAGTCTATTTTGTCTGATATGAAAATTGCTACTCCAGCTTTCTTTTGATTTCCATTTGCATGGAATATCTTTTTCCATCCCCTTACTTTCAGTCCTTATGTGTCCCTAGGTCTGAAGTGGGTGTCTTGTAGACAGAATATACATGGGTCTTGTTTTTGTATCCATTCAGCTAGTCTCTGTCTTTTGATTGCAGCATTTAATCCATTTACATTTAAGGTAGTTTTCAATATGTATATTCCTATTACCATTTTCTTAATTGTTTTGGGTTTATTATTTTAGGTCTTTTCCTTCTCTTGTGTTTCCTGCCTAGAGAAGTTCCTTTAGCATTTGTTGTTAAGCTGGTTTGGTGGTGCTGAATTCTCTCAACTTTTGCTTGTCTGTAAAGGTTTTAATTTCTCCATCGAATCTGAATGAGATCCTTGCTGGGTAGAGTAATCTTGCTTGTAGGTTTTTCCCTTTCATCACTTTAAATATGTCCTGCCACTCCCTTCTGGCTTGCAGAGTTTCTGCTGAAAGATCAGCTGTTAACCTTAGGGGGATTCCCTTGTATATTATTTGATGTTTTTCCCTTGCTACTTTTAATATTTTTTCTTTGTATTTAATTTTTGATAGTTTGATTAATATGTGTCTTGGCGTGTTTCTCTTTGAGTTTATCCTGTATGGTACTCTCTGTGCTTCCTGGACTTGATTGACTATTTTCTTTCCCATGTTAGGGAAGTTTTCGACTATAATCTCTTCAAATAATTTCTCAGACCCTTTCTCTTTCTCTTCTTCTTCTGGGACCCCTTTAATTTGAATGTTGGTGCATTTAATGTTGTCCCAGAGTCTCTGAGACTGTCCTCAATTCTTCTCATTCTTTTTTCTTTATTCTGCTCCCTGGCAGTTATTTCCACCATTTTATCTTACAAGTCACTTATCCATTTTTCTGCCTCAGTTATTCTGTTATTGATTCCTTCTAGAGTATTTTTAATTTTAGTAATTTTGTGGTTCATCACTGTTTGTTTGCTCTTTAGTAGTTCTATACCCTTGTTAAATGGTTCTTGTTTTTTCTCCATTCTGTTTCTGAGATTTTGGACCATCTTTACTATCATCACTCTGAATTCTTTTTCAGGTAGGTTGCCTATTTCTTCTTCATTTATTTGTTCTTGTAGGTTTTTACCTTGCTCCTTCATCTGTAGCATATTTTTTTGTCGTTTCTTTGTTTTGTGTGTGTGATGGGTGGTGCTGTATTCCTGTCTTATTGGTTGTTTGGCCTGAGATGTCCAGCACTGGAATTTGCAGGCAGTTAGATAGAGCTGGGTCTTGGTGCTGAGATGAAGACCTCCAGGTGGCCTCACTCTGATTGATAGTCCCTGGGGTTTGAAGTTCTCTGTTAGTCTAGTGGTTTGGACTTGGAGCTCCCACCACAGGAGCTCAGGCCCAACCTCCGGCCTGGGAACCAAGATCCCACAAGCTGGTCACTGGGGGTTTCTCCCGTCTCCTTTGGTGTCCATGGTCCCACACCGGTACCTGGTAGGTGTCCTACTTCTACTCACTTACTTCTTATTGATCTTTATCTATGTTCACTTATGCTTTTTCACTTCTCCTGTTAGTCATATGTGACCAGACAGAGAGGCAAATGTCCAAGGATTTTGAAAGTTCAAGTGCTGAATAACAACAGAAATGCAAACAGAAGCTGGGCTGAAGGCAGTGGAACCAGGGACAACCCAGAAGGGAAGGAATGGGCTCATGGATGAGATGGCACTGCCCCAGATGACAGGGTTTATTTCTGTTACCAACTGGGAAAAGTCCAAGTGGAATGCCCTCTGAGTCTTGTATACAGGAACCAAATGTTGAAGGCATTTCAAAAAACTGGAGCTCAGCTCTTCTGGAAAGAATAGAAGACAGCAAGCAAAGAAAACCGGGGAAATGGATGGGAGTCAAGGGCCAAATGGCTAAGAGTTGACTCTAAATCTTCACAAAAGTTTTAGAAATTATGACTCATGTGAAACCTGCACTGTAAACATCCTGGGTGTGCAAGAAAAATTATTTTTCCTATTTCAGTATTGTCATGGCAACCATTTGCGGAAGACACTTGCAATCTTTTGTCAAAGGATGTGAATACCAGGAATATCATGATTGCATCTAAGCTGGGGATGGTACTTGTTTGGCTGCACATGTACCATCAGTGGCCAGAAAAAGAATGTCATAAATACGGGTGGGTAGAAAGGAAAGATGTGAGGGTACTTGGGCTTATTGGTCAGTTGGGAGAATCCAAATGTTAAGAGGAACTATTGAAATAATTTCTCAATGCATCTGGGAAATTGCAATGGGATGCAACTGGGATGAACTGCAACTGGGATGAATGCAACTGGGATGAACTGCACCCCAGTTCAGAGCTAAAATATGTCTGTTATTGTGATGTGACGTGGTTAGTAAGTTTAACAGGAAAGCTTGGCTTTAATCACAAGAGTCTATGTTTATGTAAACCAAGTTTCTGGCAAGATCTTGAAACAGAATCTTATGACCCTGAGAAATAGGTTGCCTCTCGCTCTAAGTGGAGGGAGCCTCCCTCTTCCTCTTCAGTTTTGAATATGAGTCCCCAAGGATTTGGGCAACTGAATTTTCTGGGCTTTGGTGAACTGCGCCAACTTCAGCACTCAGGGGTGTCCTGAGTCAGAAGTGGTGTGGCAGGTGTGGCTGTTGGGGACATTGGGCTGAGCTGCAACAGAGCACAAGCTGCCCTTTATTTCTTTTCGGACACAGAAACCACGGGGACCAGGGGGACTGGATTTGAATCCTGAATCCATCCCTACTCAGTGGGTTTGGAAAAATCCCCTCCCTCTCGGGCCTGTCCCTACCAAACAAGTGATCAAAGGATGTGAAAAGGCCTTATAAACAGTGCAGCGTAACTGCACATGAAATTCCTATTTGGTGGTAAAAATCATTGAATATCAGCCATGAAGGATGGTTCTGTTCAATAGGGTGGTGTCTTAATATAGCAAACCCACTGGCTGTTTTTGTCTATCGCAGCTTCATTTGAAGGTGAGTCTATGGTTTATGCACCAAAAGCATTTACTAAATACCAGCTGAGCAGCTGGCACTACGTTATACACTACAGATAGAAAACATGAGACGAAGGTCAGGGTCAAGAGGAGGGCATAGTCTGCCAAATAACCAGCGAGTCCAGAAATCTGCAGGCGGCTTATGAACAGAAATAGCTCCCAGTCCGCAAAGTTGACACGTATTCAAAAGCGCTCACATGGTGGCTAGTAAGAGAAACGACTGGAGTTGAATTAATCATCTCCCCACATAGAAAGGAGCTTGTCCCGCGGTTCTGGGGGAGCTCCAGACATGGCTCCTGAGGGTGGGCGTGTCCCCGCACACTGAACGAGACAGTCGTGGGAGCCCACGCAGCTGGGCCTCTGCACCTTTGGTCTCCTTCTCTCCGTTTCCATTTTGATGCTCTACAGACACACTTCTCTGCTAATCACACGGCAGGAGGAAGACAGCTCTCCCACCTGCAGCCAGATTTGCACTGGTGGTGTCCACCACCCAAGGACACCCAGGCCAGCACTCATTCACCCAGGGATGTGACTCTGCATGGGTCGGCTGTCCAAGAGAAGTGTCCTCACACATACACACGTCGCCTCCCACCCAACGCCGCAGGGCCTCCAGTGCTGATCCATCGGTCGATCTGGCTTGAAGGACTAGCAAATGTATCATTCGACACTTATTTTTTCCATGTAATTAATCTTGGTTCTTTCCGTGTGGTGAATATGGGCTTATATCGTTCTTTTAAATAGCTGCATAGTATTCTAGAGAATAGTCCATATTTCATAGTCTATTTAATGATTCCCTTGTTGACTTTTTTTTCAATTTTTTGTATTATTTACAGAGTCACGGTTACCACCCCCTTGTAAACCTTTTAAGTAGTTCCAGAGTAAATATCTGAGATTTAGAGATTAAATATAAAGATTGCTATAGAAGTCTCAAAGTGAAATATCTGGATCAAAGGGTATGTGCATTTTAGATTTTAGTAGATGTTATCAAACTGTTCCCTGAATACCCATAACAGTTAACACTTCTGGCGTTATGGCGTGAGGGTGAGGGTTCCTTATCCCCTGTGAACCCTGTGTATTAGTGACAGTGCTAACAGTCCAGTCAACAATGCTGTCACATACTTGGCTTCCTCAGGGTCCCTGGGAATTGAATTGTGATTAAGGACTGTGGTGCTTCTCCGTCACTTCTGGACTAGATGGAGCATGAGGTCTGGGGCATCACTTTGTGGCTTTGCTTTGGCAAGGTCAGCTCTCAGCTGGCCATCTGGCTCCCAGCCTCAGGGCTCCCAGCTGGGAGGCCTGCTCTCCAAGGAGCAGAGCATAGACTCCGGGCTACCGGCCCTCATGAGGTTCCTGTAGGTGCCGTTCCCTGCGAGACACTGAGATCCTCTCAGTTCTGACTTTATAAAGCAGAAGTAGGAAACAGCTGAGTTTAAAAAAGTAAAAAAATTCCTAACAATCCATTAGAGTAAACATTTAAAAAATTAAAATAGGAAGTCATGAGTAAGTTCCTTTTCATTTGTAATTGATATGAGGCTCTACTCCACTGTTTACATTCCTTTCACAGGAACCAAAGGCAGAGGACCATCCAAACCCTGTCTCTTCCTGAAGCTGATGCAGGGCCTGTCCCAGCCGCGGACTCTGAGGGAGGTCAAGTGTGGATTTCCTTCCTTTCTGTCATTTATATGATTGCTTGGAAGGTGAACCCAGGTGCATCCTCAGAGGAGTAGAGAAGTGACCCGGGGAAGGCAAGAGCTGACACAGGGTGCTGGGAGCAGATCTCCACACGGGCAACGGGGCCCAGACCTGCAGGGAGCTCCAGGAGGTGATGGAGACCATGCAGAGAGTGGCCTGTCCCCCTCCCGGGGCTGAAGTGGCCAGGGTGTCCGCTAGGACTGGGGTGTCCAGGACCAGCTTCAAGTCCCGTCCATCGTTGCCCAGGGGCAGCTCTCAGGGGCACTGGCTCCCCCAGCAGAGAGGAGGCCCTCGGGGGGAGGCATGGGTCCTTCCAGCAGGATGCTGTCCCTGTGACCCCGATGGTGAAGCTGAGGGTATGGACGGGGGCTGACAGCATCAGCTCCTACCTCTAAACCCTCTTGGAGTCAGCTTGAAACAAACCCAGGTGGACACGTTCCATCCTCCTGGAAACTCTAAATGCCGAGGTGCTGGGAAATATCAGAGGGCAGAGCTGGATTCAGAAACTGTGCAGTTTCTCAGAATTACAGCTTGTCAGCAGTGACCCAAATGCAGTCTCTCATTTCAAAGAGGGTCCAGTTTCCTATGAATGATTTATTGAAAAAACATGTGTGGGGAGAGAGCCTCTGGGAGCAGCACAGACTCCAAATCCACACACAAAGTGACGGCTGCCGTTTCATGCAGTTCTTGATCGAGTGTTCCCTCCATCCTCAGAGCATTCGTACATCTGCCAATCTGCCTTGAACTTGCAAGTTCCACCAGGAACAAGTTCCACCTGGACTTGATTTGTGGGAGGGGTGGAGGGGTCGGCTTGGTAGATGACTCCATCACAAGTGTTGTTATGGGCTCGTCAGAACAGCTCCACGTGACCTCGGGTCTGGGCAGAGGAAGGCCATACCCAGCACTTCCGACGTCCACCCAGCTCTGAGCTCTGTGGCCTCATGGAGAAGACTTGTCATTCCTTCCACGTGAGCCATGTGGTCCCAAGCACTTCCGTCACCATCCCTACTCGGTCCTCTTAACAGGCAAGGGTGTAAGTTCCTTTACTCCCATTTCCCAGAAGAGACAAAAGCAGGTCAGGGCAGGACGGGACCCGCCCACGGGCCCAGAAGAAGAAACTGGGCCCAGTCTATCTCTTGATGGTAATTGGTGCCCAGGAAGTGTCTGGACGGTGGCTGGGCAGGGCTATGGCTCACACTGGGTCTTTCCGACACAGGAAGTCTGTGGGTTGGCTTCAGCAGGGAAACTGACGGGCAGCAGGGAGTCCTTGTGAAAGCTGGTCAGATGCACTTTAGGGTTTGTTTGTTTGTTCTGCACTTATTAATTTGTTCACGTGGCAAAATAGTTCCCCCCTGTGGCTCCCCTACCTGGAGGCCCTGTCTCTGCCCAGCCCCTGCCAAATGCACCTCGGTTACCCTGCCCAAGGCGTGGGTACCTCCATGACACTGCAGAGAGGGCATCTCCAAGGTCCAGCTGAGCGAGTGTCTGTGCCGGGATGCCCGGCCTGGCGTAGGTGTGCTTGTGATGCTTCTTCTCTGCGGATGGGAAGGTGGGCTTCCTAGCAGACCTGACTGATTATACGCAGTGGACACCAGCCTTACTTATCCCACAGCAGCCCTCCCAGACCCCGAGCACCTCCAGAGCAGCAGCGAGAGGAAGGGCGAGAGGAGAAGGAACACGAAAACCTAAGGAGGCACAGTTACCAGGCACTCACACTGGCACCAGAGCAAGAAAAAGCTACACTTCACTAGTTGCAAAAATGAGTCTGTGTTAATTAATTATGTGTGTGAGTTACTTAAGGTTTGGAGGGAAAACTGTGAATTTCCCTGCTATAACCTACAGCATCCTGGGTACAGCCAAGGTGGTACCGCAGATTCCGGGTCTAGTAGGCTCTCCCGGGATCAGAAGCCTGGACCCTGGGATGGACAGGTTCTTCTGCTCATGAATAACTCACTGTGGGTGCCCACAGGCTGAAAGCCAGCCCCACGTCACCACGGACCAAGCTCTGCCTGGAAGTATCAGCACGGGCATGCCATTTGGAATAAGGGAGCTTTGTTCAGTTAACTGGTAATCTGAGAGCACCCTGTCCTGGGATTCATCCTGCTGGGGCTGTCGGGACACCGAGAGTAGGAATAACCCCCAACCAGGGCAGGAACCATGTGGCATGGGGACCACCGACCACATACTGCGGCTGCAGCTGGAGCAGAAGGGTCCACCCAGGACAGGAGTTTACCCAAGACCCAGATACTCTGATCCCAGCTCATTCTGCCACAAGAAGCTTCTCAGAATGTAGAGAGTGAATGCAGGTGTGAAGGGAAAAGCAGGTCAAGGTTAGTGGCTTTCTACACCTCAGGCACCTGTGTACCTCACCCTGCATGGATTGGCGGATCAGAGGACAGCAGTGCCCTCCGCCAGGCACCCAGTGGGAGGGAAGGAGGGTGGAGGACTTGAGTCCGGGGTCTCCACCTGCACGAATGATGGGGGGTTCACGCACGAATGATGGGGGGCTCACTCACAAATATGCTCCCCCGGTGCTCCATAAAGTTTCAGTGCTTCAAAAGCCCGCTAATGCCAGCCCAGGTCAGAGAGGGATTTAGGCAAAGTTTTAAGTCGTTAAATGGCCCCAGAATGAATGAAGTATGATCTAGACCACAGGTCCTCACGCTGCAGTGGCATCAGAGCCCCTGGAGGGCTCGGCACACGGTCCTTGGGCCCCACCCCGGGTAGGTCTGGGGCTGCCGAGGACTGGTGTTTCCAGGTGACGCTGATCCGCAGTTCCAGCTCCACACGTGAGGCTCACAGGGGCAGCTCCACCGCCCATGACACCCAGAGCCTCAGCCAGGCCTGCCCCTCAACGCCAAGGACATGGTGGAGAGGGGCCACTTCCTTAGAGTTTCCCAGACGTGGAAAATTGGAGTACCAGTTATGGGTTAATTTGTATACCATTTTTCTGTTTCCGCAGGCACGGCAGTGAAACTTCTTCTCTGAGGACTGCGACCCTGTGTCCCCTTCCCCCAAAACAGACAAACAGAAGGAAGGAAAGATGGACAAGGGGAAGCAATGAAGGTGAATGGTGGGCCTTTAAGGACTTTAATTCTCGATTTTGTGTTTCTAGAAACATCTGATCAAATAACATCTTTCATAACCAAAATGACACATAAAGAAACTGCATGACCTGTCTCTGCCATTGTGGTCATCATGCGAGATGAATCACAGGAAGAGGAATCTTAGCTTTCCAAATTTGGAGAAGGCCAGAAATGCTATTTGGATTAATTTCTATCTGGGAGTTGGCTAACACTGACCACAGTCTCTCCTACCTAGGGATGAACATAGCACTGTCATACAAATCTATAGTCTGCAAATTAGGTTAAAGTAGGCCTCTTTGGGGAGGCAAACATTTTCTTTTCTTTTTTTGCAGATTACTCTCCAAATATGTTCATACACAAACAGTTCAACTTTTCTTTGTTTCATAGTCAATGGCAGTCAAACTAAATTTCTACATTTTTGGAAGTGTGTTAAATTACATTGTTCTTCAGTTACATATAAAATTCAATTAGCATTTCTTTATGGAAATTTTAATATCTTATATAGGTTACAGAAAAGAATATTTAAAATGACATTTTAATACTTTGTAAGAAGCAACAGAAATTCAACTTTCCAAAGCACAGCCCAGTACTACCATTGGAGTGTGTCTGCTGTGTATTCCCCGCACAGAATTCATTCCAATGCAAACATAAGTAAGCCTTATTCTGTACAATAGATTGACCCTCAAATATTGTGTGTATAGAATATCTATAAGGTAAATTACCATGCGTTTGAAATCGAAGATTAGAACTGAAGCAAAATCTGGGGAAAAAAACCACCCTAATTCCTGACCCCGATACTATTTTCTGAAGTGAAAAGTGTTTTAAATTTTTGGCCAATCGATTCAAGCCAGAGTTGAACTTCTGTGCCTTTAGGAACATTCTAGTCACAATGTGACTAGAATAACTAGCAGATCAAATTCTGCTTTTGTTCAGCTATCTACTCCTTTCCTATGTGACCCAGAGGTGACGGCCCCACCCTCCCCAGGGGGACATGTAGCTGGTCCAGGCTGTCGATGGCAGTCTGATGCCCTCGCCATGACTGGATGAGGGCCAGGCACTAGCCCAGGGCTGACCAACAGGTCCTAGGGACGTGACTGCTGGGCTCCTAGAGAAGTTTTCCTTGTTCTGAAGAGGGAGTTACATGAAGGGCTGGTCCGTTTCTGTCCCTGGGCCCTGGAGGTAAGAACTCCTGGAGCAATCTTAAGCCACAGGGGAGCCAGTTGGTGTCAACTCCAGCCCACAGAAGACGGCCTAACAGAGAGAAAAAGAACATAGGTCTTTGATGCCCCGACAGCTGTTGAGTCAACCAGCTAGAACCTAGAATAAATCTTACAGCAGCTAAGCTCTTATTTGATGTAAGAAATTGTCTTACTGTCAGTGTCTGTGAGAAGAGCTTTCTCTTGCCTGTAGTGAAGGCATTCTAAATGATACAAATGAAATTTGAAAATGTGAGACTTCATGGAAAGTTATTTCGTCTGTTTCTGTTCAGTTTCATTGCACACTTTTTAAATGAGCTATGTGTTGCACCATTTTTAAGCAGGTCTGCTGTATTATTCATAATTACCTCTAAACGATGAGTTTTCCTAGCTTGACAGATGATTATGTCAGGTTTTCCTGAAATGGCTCGCATTCGTATTTGCTTAATTGGCTATTTAACATGGACCATGGTCCTCTACAATTTATCTCACTTTTCTCTTCATGGTTTTTAAAGTGTAAAGTGGAAAAAGCAGTAAAAAATAATAAGTCTTGGTATTTATTCCTGCAGACGCCTGGATGATTTGTGGTAATTGAGGTCTGTTGTGCTACAAGCTTTGTTAAGATGCGTGACACTGTCGTGCTACCTCCCTGCCAGAAACATTCTCTGCATTTGAACTCAAGGACATCATTGTTCTTCAATTAAATCGCTAAATGAAATGTGTCTCATTTTACTCCTCTGCTCCCTGTGTCCACCCTCCCTGTTTACACAGGGAGTGAAGAATGGATTTCTCTTCTCTCTAGATGTTTTCCCATTGCTCCCATCTCACCAACCCTGTTTCAAGTGAATGCAGGGTAACCAACCCCGTGGGAACGTGGAAAAGGCAATCCTAGGGTCTGAACTTTCTGTCACTGACCCAGTTTTCAAGTCTTCGGTCTCGTTGTTAAACCACAAGCTCCAATCTTGTTTAGCTTTGTTTTTGCTTAGAGACTGTGGCATCGGGAAAGGTGCTCACCTTGTCTCATATTTAAACTCGACCATGTCGGTGCTGGTTTGTATCGGGTGGAGTGTGGACAGCTCCTTGGGGTAGGGAGGCCGTGGTGCTCAGGTCTGCTTGGCCTGAAGTGGCGGGTTGGGGTGGGTGGGTTCTGATCACTCCTCTGTGTCCACTGATGTTCTCTCCTGAAGGGTAAAGTGAGATACTCCCCTCCCAGCACCCCAGTCCTTAGCACCAAAGAAATCATCAGTAGCGGAGGCCACAGCCTAAACGCTAGTTCTCTCTTGAATATTTATCAGTGACGTTAGATGATAATTAATGAATCGATATCAGGCAGGATAAGAATGAAATGGGCTGCGTGGGTGAGCGTGAAGCAGACATGGCAGTGACTGACCCTCCAGTACTCCGTGCTGGCCAGCCCTCTCGTCAACGCTGGTCTGAGCCAATCAGGTTAAAGGACCCACATTCTTTGCCCCAGCGACTGAATCAGTGTGTACCTGTCAATCTTCCTTCCCCTCCCAGAAGGGCGGCTCAAGGGCTGACATGGTCCCACTTGGAGCCAGTGGACGTGAGGCAAGTTTGCTGGGGGCTTGCCCAAGTCATCCCCCTGGTAAGTGGAGAAGCCAAGGTTCGTCCAGGCCACAGGCCATCGGACGATGCGCCCCACGTTGCTGGCCATGGAAGCGGAAGTATAGGATGGGAGAATAGTGGGGAGGGGCAGGGTGAGGCCTGGCTTCTCTAGGGCCATCCTGGGCCTGACCACCCCATTGTTTCATGTCACACCTTTTTGGAAGTTATGATTTCAACTGAGTCTCCAAGTTATGTTGTTTGGAAGAGGTGATGTTATTTTCCATTTATTATGAAACTGTAGATTCTGGATTTTCCAAGAAGCCTCAAATCTTTCTCCTTATTTCTCTGACACATTCAGTATCCTCATTGTTGAATGAAAATATAACCCGTACAGGAACCAGCTTAGAGGTTTTCTGTGTAAATGACAACATCCCATGCAAACAAGTTTGAACGATAAAAGGCATCTATTGGCCCCGCACCTAGAAAGCCCAGGGACCTGCAGGCCCTTCCACGCTGGCTAAATTCGGTGACTGGCTCAACGAGGTGGTCTGTCCTGCCCCCTACACTCTGTCCTGCCAGCGTCCTCCAGGGCCCTGGCTTCCTTCACGGTGTGGCTGCAACGTTCTGAGCTCCAAACTCACACAACTCGCCGGCCAAAGGGAGTAGCCCTGCCAGGGGCCCTGCCTTCATGTTCCACTGGCCCAGACTGGGCTACATGTCCATTCTTAGACCAGCGCTCACAGGGGTCTGCTAGCAGGGGAGGTGGATGGCTGTCCCCACTGACTGAGACACTCAGGCCCCATCCCACAGCTGCCCCCTGACAGAGGAGGGTGGGATGGAGCCTGAGGCCAAGGGTACTTCTCCAGGGGCTGCATCCAGATCTGCACCAGGCGGGTCACTCCCTGGAGCAGAGTTCTACACGATGCAAGGTTCTCTGTTCAGTTTTTAGATACGTCACTTTTGAATCACCCACTCAGAAGGGCCAGTAAACCAACTCTGCCTAAACCTTCCCCGGGGCCCACACACCCCAGGCCTCTGCTCCACGCCCCAGCTATCCCCGGGCTCAGAGATTTCAAGGGGCTTCTTGAGCAAATGCACATGAGGACGATAAAGGAACCTGGGACACACAAGACAGCAGCTAGAATCATGGGAAGCTGTGAAGGACAGAGGAGGACCTTGTGGGCATGGGAACACGAGGACAGCAGGCCAGAGAGTCTGGGAGGAGTAAACACTTTGCTCACATATTCTGGGGGCTGGTCTTACCTCGAGGTCCTTTCCTGAGGCAGTGGACTTGCATGTTTACTGTAGCTCCAAGGTCAGCCACCTGCTCTGGGTGCCAGCCACCATGCAGCTGTCTTTGGCAAAAAAGGCACGATCTTCCCCCTCGCTGAAACCTCCCCCTGAACCTGGCTTGGCCACTTCCCTGGGCGGCATCCCCTGGCTGCAGGCCCCAGAGCCCAGGAATCGGGGTCAGCCGTGAGCCAGCCTGGGTATCGTCCCTTTGCAAGAACCCCGGGCTCCCAGGTAGCTCCCAGCTACATGTGGTCTCAGGGACGCAGCATGCCCGTCTCCATCACCACAATCAATGCACTTTGTGTGTATTTATTCTGCTTCCAAATTAAGTTTTATTCCCAGTTTTGAAAGTAACACATATTCACCATGGAAAGTGTGGCAAGTAAAAACAATATTTTTTAAAACCCATCACAAAAAGAAAAGTTCTACCAACAATTTGGTACATTTCCTTTCATTTGCTTTTTTCCAATTTGGTACAAATCTGTGCATGTTTTTTCCTTTTCCCACCAGCCCCTTCATACACTGTGTATTTCATACAGCATTTTCACTGACATAGCCTTTTATATGTGTACATTTGCCTCCTGTTTTTCCCTTTGCCTTTAGTGTGCATGAAACAAAACTTTCATGAATGTCGCTTTACTGGTTGCCCATTATTTTACTGTGTAAATGGACCCTAAGTGACTTGGGCATCTTTGAAAACATTTAGGTATTTGCAGTTGCTTTCTATTTTATAAATATTGCATTTAAAGTTGCAGTTAGTGCATTTCAGACTCTTTTCTTAGGCTGATTTCCCCAGGTGTGGATTGATGAAGTGAAGGCATGGTTTAAAGTTATTTGTATACGTGATAAGAGAGGAAGTGACTTATCAGGGACCCTGGGTCTTGGGGAAAATTCCTCAGAATTGGTCCCTAAGCTTGAGATTCACTAGATCGGATGTTCTGATCAAAGCCACAAAAGTTCTTGAAATTTATACTTTCAATTTGCATAAAATATTTTGGAAATTACTGAGACTTGCCATTTGGGCTTTCTGGTTGGCATTGCTTCATTTTGAAGGTGTGATGAAGTGAAGAATGGCATCAGGTGACTCTCAGATGCTGGTGGTACTTTCTCCACATTCCTCACGCAGACCTCCCTCCCCCTTCTGGGCCCAGCCTGCTCATGTGTGTGCACACTCACACAGACTCACACTTGCACATGGATACACACTCACAGACATGCACACACCACTCACACACACGTGCACACACTCACGTACACACACACACAGCTCTGTAACACACGCTCATACACATAAACACACATACACACTCTAACACACACTCACACTCAGTCACGACACACATGCTGACCTAACTCCACACATTCACATTTACTAGGATTGCCAAATACAATACAGATAGGTACAGGGTGCCCAGTTGACACTGAATTTCAGATAAACAATGAATAATTGTTCAGTGTAAGCACGTCCTATGTCGTATTTGCAATAGAGCCGTGCAGTATTTGGGACAGACTTACACTAAAAAAATATTTGTTGTTCAACAGAAATGCAAATTTAACCAGGTGTCCCACATTTTTATTTGCTAATCCTGGCTGCTCTGACATTCATGCAAACATTCAATCATACACCTGCTCACCCATGCCCACCTGTGCTCACACTCACACACACTTACACACACCCTCCCACTCTTTTTATTCACATCCTACGTTCAGTTTACTTGCTCATTATAATGCAAATGGGTACTGGAAACCCTCTGATAAAAGGCAAATTGCATGGCAGTAGCTTAATATATATTTTAAAAATAATTGGTTTAATAAAATTCCCAGTGAATCTCATGCCTCATAGGTGACCGTCTCAATGTTAGAAACTGATGCCACTGTGTGTGGAACCCTAACGTCCGGGCTAAGCTCCCAAGGCCGGCGGTGGCAATTCTCACAAAGGAGATGGACTTCAGAGGGCCAGGTTATAGGCCCTCGGCCCCCCGGCAGGTAGCTCTCAGATCTTCGTGTAAACATTGCCCTTTGCACTTCCTAAGTTCTGGGCGTGTTTATGTTACAGAAAGGGGTCTCGGCCCATCTGGGATTTGTTTGGAAGGGATTGCCTCTTTCCTTTCTTTATAAAAATAATCCCATTTCTTTATGTAACTGGGCCAGACGGTCCATGCGACGGGTGAGCCTCACCTTTTCCTGGGTGTGTTCCTGGAAAGAGTGTGTGGAGCCGGGTGGGTTCACCATCTGTGTGCAACCCCGGCTTGGCCTCCTGTCAAACATGCTCTAGGGCGCTGGTGGCCCCCCTCCTTGGTCCCTGGGCCTCAGGAGTGCCCGGCTGCCAGCTGCATTTTGATGAGTGAGTGAGCGAACAGGAGAGGACCCCAGCTTCTTTTGACGTGCTTGCAGTTTATAAATCTCTCTATGAGCAGCAGTCATTCCATTCCTCATAACAGGGTCCTCCACATCCAGGACGTTTTAAAATTTGAATTTTTCTCTATAGTTCCGAGAATGAGTTGAGAAAGATTTCCACTTGCCCTGCCCCGGCATAAACTCTGCGTGTGTGGAGCAGTGGGGAGCAGGCCACGCCTCTGAAGGACCTCACCCTCAAATGTTTGCACACAATGGCTTGCTTCAAAGACACGCAGGGAATGGAACAAAGCACACAGCAGAGCCGTGAAGCTGGAGGTGGCTCAGTGACTCAGGGATGCGACCCGAGGGGAGGTCGCTCTGTGGGGTCGCTGAGTGGATAAAGCACGGGGCTATAGTTTTTCTATGGGCTTTTTACACTCGCTGTGGTTGGCGCTGCAGGAAAATTCACCAGTTCCTTCCCATCAATCCGGAAAGATTGGAGCTCTGCCGATGCAGCTCACGGCAAAGCTGTCGGCATCACACAGGCAACATCCACACAGCCCGGGGTTTATTTTTCCTCCAGGGATCACCGAGAACTTTCCAAACACTTATTTCATTAGCCCCAGAAGAGCCTGGCCAGATGGGAACTTGCTGAGAGAGGTGGTCCACGTCGCCCACCATGGAAGGCAGAGGCCGCCCAGGTACAAAGGAAAGTGGAGGGGGAGGAGGACCAGCCCCGAACCCCCCTGGACACATGGCCCTGGGTTCCCAGCTTGCCCTCCTCAGGCTTTTAATGCTGAATGTATGGTTTCCTTAAAAAAAAAAAAAAAAAAACCCACACAAACATCTAACAACTTTCTGAAATCCACACCTAAGTATAGATTTCCCTTTTGACCCCCAGGAGGCCTCCTAACACAGGTCTACTTTCTATAGAAAACTCATTGCCATGACGTCATGGACTTTGTTTCTGAGAAGAGACAATTGTTTTATCTCGGGAGGAAGGATGTTGGGGGCCTCGGAGGACCATTTGGCCTTGTCTTCCATCGGGGATGCTTCCACACAGGCACAGGACCACGTCTGTTCCTCTGTGGAGAGACTTCAGCTAACTGGAGCTATTAAATCATTTCTGGTTTTGTGGAAATAAAAAGAAGGTGGGGAGAGCCTCCAGGAGGTATCGCCCTCCCCACCACCCCCAGTGTGTGCTGAGCTTAGCGATTTCCTTCCTGAGAACAGAACATGGAAAGGGAGGGGGTGGCTTTAGAGCCGCTGTTGATGAGGGTCACCGCCGCTGGCCACATGGACAGTGTGTCCCCCTGATGGGACCTGTTGAGTAGGGCACTCTGTCTCTGCCGCCGTCCTCCCCCGAAACCCAGTGACCCCAGTCTTAACTATGAGAAAAATACCAAAGAGACCCAGTCGGATGGACATTCTACACAAGGCCCACCCAGTGTTCTTCAAGGTCATCAAAAACAAGGAAAGTCTGAGATATCATTACAGACCCAAGGAGGCTGGAGAGACAGGATGACTAAATGTAATCTCGTCTTCTGGATGCGATCCTGGAACAGAAAAGGACATTAGGAAAAAGCTAGTGAAAGCCAAATGAAGTGTGAATTTAGTTAACAGTGAGGCACTGATGTCGGTTCCTTAGTTGTGACAAATGTACCCAGCAAAGTCAGATGATGACAACCAGAGAAACGGACAGGAACTTTCTGTATCTTTGCAACTTTTCTATACATCAAAAACTACTCGAAAATAAAAAGTTTATTTAAATACAGATAAGAATAAAAGGGGAGTAGTCTTGACACAGGAGGTACATAGGGTCAGTGCTTGCAGAGTGGTTTTTCTAGAATTTCATATAAAATTAAAATTCTTGAGCTCTTTCCAGGTCATAGTAGATGAGAAGGTTTTGAGGGAAGCTGGTAATAAAATGGAGCAATTCCCTAGGACAAAAGCAATAACATTAGGTTGAGAAATACAAACAGATACCTAATCCTGGAAGAATCTGAAGCCCGGCCGCTTGGTAACATGTGTGGATGGTAGCAGCCGAGGGAGCAGCCCCAAATGTCAGGGTGAGCCTCTGGTTAGTGTGGTGGGCTGACCTCAGCCTTTGTCCTTCCTCCCACTTAGAACTACGACAGCGATGGTGAAGAAAGAAAACGAGGTATGATGAACTTATAAGGACAAAGAAAATAAAGAAGGAGGCATGTAAGGAGGCATGCAGGTCCACTTTCCAATCAGCTTTTCAGTTCCTCTCCATTAAATATAAGTGGGCCCTAAGGATCTCCAGATAAGTGAAGTCCTTCAACATGAATGAGAGCCCCAAACAAGTAAGCACAGAAACCTACAAATAAGCAAAGGAGAACTAGAGGAAATGGACAACGCAGCGCATGGAATATGCTTTTTAAAGGAACCCAGAGGAAATAATGTAGCAAGTTCAGAAAACATATATATTTCAAGAATCCAAAGGCAAGTCATTCCATTCTCAACAATGTGATGTTACGAAAATGGGAAAACCTGATCGTGTGAAGGAAGTCTTAGGAATTAAAAATATGATAGTAAAAGGAAGATTAGAAGAATGAAGAATTCTTTCAGAAAGTACAATGAGAAACGAAGACAAAAGACAGGTGAAAAAAGAAACTTAGAAAAGAAGACAATCAAGAAGACACAATGACTCTTCAGAAACTCAGAAATAGTGAAAATAATAAAGGAGACGCATCCAGCAAATAAGTGATAGAAGAACAATTCCCCAGCCCGAGGCCATGAGCCTCCAGGCTGAAGGTACCCAGTAGGTGAAATGCGAAACATACACACCAAGGCACACCTTCCCAAGATTCTAGAGTTTTAGAGACAAAGCAATATTGAGAGAGAGAGAGAGAGAGATCCCATTCAAAGGAAATAGAGTCAGAAGACACCACTGGAAGCGTAATAGTGCAGCAAAACCTTCCAATTCTGAGGTGCAGCCTAAAATTCTATTACATCCAGAGAAATAATAAAGTGCGAGAGAGAATGAAGATATTTCAAAACTGTTAGGACTTTTGCCTGATATTCTAGGAAGATGGAATAGGTGACTTTCTCTATTCCTCTTGCTAAGGAAAACTGAAATCCAGGACATTACCTGTTAAGCCAACAAGAGAAGACTCTGGAAGGTGGCAAGAAGAAGGCTCCTTGGAGAGCAACCTTAGGACCCAAGGAAAAACATCGTGGTGAGTTCCCGGGGTTTCTTCGGGCCTCAAATATCCCAGAATTGGAGCTGAAGAAGCCAGCGACCCAGAAATGCCAAAGGCACAGACATGAAAGGCCCTAACAAAACCCTGCTCTTTCCAGCCAGAGGATTAGGAAAGGGGCAACCTGGAAAGACAGAACACTTTTTGTCCGTTGTTCAAGAACCGCGTTCTCAGGCTTCCCTGGTGGCGCAGTGGTTGAGAGTCCGCCTGCCGATGCAGGGGACACGGGTTCGTGCCCCGGTCCGGGAGGATCCCACATGCCGTGGAGTGGCTACGCCCATGAGCCATGGCCGCTGAGCCTGCGTGTCCGGAGCCTGTGCTCTGCAACGGGAGAGGCCACAACCGCAAAAAAAGAACCATGTTCTCCAGGCAAAAACCACAGAAAAGAGTGTGGCCCCACCCTTACTCATGCCAGGCAAGGCCAAGTGGAGCTTAGGACTTCCGTCTGCTCTCACTGGGAGGGAGCAGGGAACCCCAGCTCCCACAATAGGTGATGTCAGAGCAGGTGACTGGGGAGCTAAGACTTGCATCCTGCGGGCAGTAAAAAGTCCCCATGCTCATGCTGTCTAGAGAGACCACATAGGGAAACCAGTCTTTTTGTAGATGATTTTCATGAAGTTGAGCAAGTTCTCCTGTATTCCTGAGAGTTTTTATCATGAATGGGTATTGAATTTTGTCAAATTCATTTTCTCCCTCATCAGTTAATATGATCAGGTGGTTTTTCTTCTTTAGTCTGTTAATATGGTTGATTACATTGATTCATTTTCAAATATCAAACCGGCCTTGCATTCTTGGAGAAACACCCATTTGGTCATGGTGTGTAATTATTTTTATACATTTTGCTGAATTCTATTTGCTACATTTTGTTAAGGATCATTGCATCTCTACCTATGAGGGGTATTGGTCTTTAGTTGTTTCATTTTTTGCCTGGTTTGGTACCAGGATAATACTATCTTCATAAAATAAAACTGGTACAGCACCCTTTCCACCATATTCTTTTGGTCAAGTAGTCATAGAGCCCAGATCCCTGGGGAGGCACCACAGACTCACCCCAATGGGAGGAGTGCAAAGAATTTTGGGGCCACACTTTAAAACCACCATGCCTTCCTAGTAAGGTACTAGGCATCTGAGTTTGAACTCAAAATGCATTGTTTCAAAAACAATTTACTGGTAAGATAACACTGTGCTCTCAGCACATCACAGGCTAAATCTCTCTGGGTGGAGGTGGGGAGCCGTGCTGCCTTTTGCCTTATCACTTTTGTTTCTGGGGAAATGTGTTTTGAGTTCTTGAAGTAATGCACAAACAAACCTTGGTAATCCTTTCTTTGTTTGCTGTGTTGTGTTTCTTAATTCTGCAATTTATGAAGTCCATGGTGGCAAGTTGTAAAAAGTGACTGGCAGGACCCACTAGAGACTGAAAAGGAGATGGGTAAGGAAATAGCAGCGATCATCGTGCAGGGCACCAAAGTGTCGGACACACGCTGCCCTAAGCCAGCGGGGAGCTCTGCCTGCTCTGTGTCACTCCTGGACAAGGGATGGCCAGCCAAGGGGGTGCGCCACCTCCCAGGCTCAGGGCCAGTGGCCTGGGGGCAGCATGTGATTTCGTGTGTGCCTTGCTCTTTACACAGCTTAGGTCCCCAGAAAAGCAGCCCTGGGCTTTCCCACACTCGAGGTGAGGGTTGGAGAACTCTGTGCTCCTGGGCGTGTACAAATTGACTCTGTGCCACTCATTTAGAATTGCTAGATTTCAGTTACAGGGTAGTGAAAATAAAGATGTCATTTCTTCCCACCCAGAATCCTGTCCTGAATCTCTCCAGGGACCCCAGGGTGAAGACCTCTGCTTGTAACAGCAGAATTCTTCCCTGGGGAGCACTGCTCTTGGATTTGACAAGTGGGTCTTTGTTTTATGAAGGAGACCCCTGGGGAGCAGTGCTGGTCACCGTGATAAACTGAGATGGTTTTCTTCTTGCCCCAGGAAGCCTGGATTCAAAGGTTTCTGGTGACTTGGGACAGGGGAAGGAGAGGCAAGGGAGACCCTGTGGGAGAAGGATTTGGATGAGGGCCTGGGATTCCCCAGAACCACGGGGTGGGGTAACCACGCCCTGGACAATGGTGTCTGCCCAGGCTAAGCTCTCTCCATCCCACCTGCAGTCTCCTCTCTCCCTACGCTGTGTACAAAGTTCATCCTTAGGCATCACGGAATGACGGGGAGGGGGCTGTGTCAGTGCTTAGGGAAAAGGGGAGCTGGAGAAGCCAGGAGGGGAGAAAAGGAAAGACACCCCCACCCCTTCCCATCACACGTGCTCCATTTCTCCTCAGAGCTCGTGTGGAAGTTCAGAGCATGACACAGTTCAATCATGAGGAGTCTGCCGGCTCCGGTCCTGCTGCCTTTGGGAGCGTTCAGCCTTCGATTCCCGTCAGAGGCTGTGTCTTCACAGCGCCCATCCCTTGGATCTGCCATCCACCCAGGTCCTAGGGGAGGGCTGACACAGTGACCCAAGCTTCCCCCTGACTTCCACCCCACCGCATCCCACGGCCCCGGCCCCAGGGGACAAGGTCAGTGTCACCTGATGCTCTGACTCCTTCCATGCGTCCCTCCTTGGCATCAGTGTGCCTTGAACAGTCTGTACCTGTGGCTTTCCCACCGCCAGCTCTCGGGCTATGGGAGTCCCTTGACCACCCACAGATGTGGGATTCTTTCTCCCCAGAGTGACCCTGACCCTGACTGTGGGTACGGGGCTGTGAAAACTCAGGTTGGACCCTCTGAGGCATCACCCACCCTCCAGGGGCCCCGTGGGACCAGCTGAAGCCCCCAGTTTGGGCCTCGCCTGAACCTCCCGTCGCATGCTTCCTCCACTTTGCGACCCTGGTCCTGCTCTCTCAGGGGCCCCGGACGGACTCACTTAACAAAGCCACCTTCGTCTTTGGCAGAGTAAGATTCCTTGCTGTATTCCACAGAGCAGAGAATGCCTATGGGCGAATTTAGATTGTATTTGCCTGGGTCACTCTGGAGCAGAGTTTCTCAGTCTGAATCCCATGGACATTCGAGGCTGGATGACTCTTTGAGGAAGGGGGTGTCCTGTGCCTTACAGGATACTTAGCAGCGTCCCTGGCCTCCACACTCTAGATGCCAGTGGCACCCCTCCCCTCCCCCACCCAGCTGTGGAATCCAGAAAAGTCGCCAGACTTTGTCAGGTTTCCCTGTTGAGGGGCAAACCCCCACTACCCTAAAGAGTCTAGACCGGACTGGTTTTTGTGGTAGATTTGCCTCATTTTGTCTGTTGCCGTGAGCCAAAGGGGTCCACGAGGAAGAGTTACCTCCCCTGGGACCACCTGCCAGGTGGCCGCCCACCACTCCTGTAGCAACGGGGGGGGGGGGGGCGGCGGGCAAGGTGGGAGGAGGGGGAGAGGAGATGGGGGCAGCCTCAGCTGCCTGGGGGGGTCAGGCACCTGAAGCCCGGGGCATCTGCAGTTAGAAAGGCCTCTCCTTCGTCTCACTCACCTCTTTGTTGCACAATTTAAATTCTCTTCCTTCTCTTCCAAGGTGGGGAAGAACAACTGGGAACTATTTGAATTCAGAATCAGGAGGCAAACTCTGCAGGCCTGGCTCAAACTGGTGAATTTGGGCGAAGAATTACTACCTAGGAATTGATGAAAATGATTGGAATTGATCAGAGGAAGTCTGGGACCTGTTCTCTAAGCCAGCAGTCCCCAACCTTTTTGGCACCAGGGACAGGTTTCGAGGAAGACAGTGTTTCCGGGGCGGGGGTGGGGGGATGGGGGGTGGTTCAGGCAGTAACGCGAGCGATGGGGAGCCATGGAGAGCAGCAGATGAAGCTTTGCCCGCCGCTCACCTCCTGCTGTGGGCGCCGCAGCGGGGGTGGGGACCCCTGCTCGCAGCTGTCGCTGGGACTACCTCCATCCTCCTTGGCCTCAGATCACCCAGCAGGCCTGTCTTCATGGCCTCCTTTACTTTCCCCAGCCTTTGCTCAAGACTTCTTAAAGCCTCAACTTGCCACGTACGACTTCCTGGGCTGCTGCCTTAATTAGCTACTGTGTGCTTTCCTGATGGGAGAAATAAGAATCCTAGATTACTGTGCCATTCAATACAGCAGCCACTGCATCGGACAGTGACAGTCTGGAAGTTTCCCATGATCACAGAAAGCTCTCTTTGACAACCCTGAAAGCCCAGTATTTCAAACACTTTGTCCTCACAGACTTGGCTAGATTTTTCTGTTTTATCAAGCTGAGTGTTTTCATGCGTCTGTTTTTTTTTTTTTTAACACCTTTATTGGGGTATAATTGCTCTACAATGGTGTGTTAGTTGCTGCTTTATAACAAAGTGAATCAGCCATACATATACATATGTTCCCATATCTCCTCCCTGTTGCGTCTCCCTCCCACCCTCCCTATCCCACCCCTCTAGGTGGTCACAAAGCACCGAGCTGATCTCCCTGTGCTATGCAGCTGCTTCCCATTAGCTATCAGTTTTACATTTGGTAGTGTATATATGTCCATGCCACTGTCTCACTTCGCCCCAGCTTAACCTTCCCCTCCCCACGTCCTCAAGGCCATTCTCTACGTCTGCATCTTTATCCCTGTCCTGCCCCTAGGTTCTTCAGAATGTTTTTTTATTTTTATTTTTTTTGGATTCCATATATATGTGTTAGAGTACAGTATTTGTTTTTCTCTTTCTCACCTACTTCACTATGTAAGACAGACTCTAGGTCCATCCTCCTCACTACAAATAACTCAATTTCATTTCTTTTTATGGCTGAGTAATATTCCATCGCATATATGTGCCACATCTTCTTTACCCATTCATCTGTCGATGGACACTTAGGTTGCTTCCATGTCCTGGCTATTGTAAATAGTGCTGCAATGAACACTGTGGAACATGACTCTTTGAATTATGGTTTTCTCAGGGTATGTGCCCAGTAGTGGGATTGCTGTGATATATGATACTTCTATTTTTAGATTTTTCAGGAACCTCCATACTGTTCTCCATAGTGACTGTATCAATTTACATTTCCACCAACATTGCAAGAGGGTTCCCTTTTCTCTACACCCTCTCCAGCACTTACTGTTTGTAGATTTTTTGATGATGGCCATTCTGACTGGTGTGAGGTGATACCTCATTGTAGTTTGGATTTGCATTTCTCTAATGATTAGTGATGTGGAGCATCCTTTCATGTGTTTGCTGGCAATCTGTATGTCTTCTTTGGAGAAATGTCTATTTAGGTCTTCTGCCCATTTTTGGATTGGGTTTTTTGTTTTTCTGTTTGTGTTTCTGTTTACTAATGATTTCTTTCCTTCTGCTAACTTTGGGGTTTTTTTGTTCTCCTTTCTCTAATTGCTTTAGGTGTAAGGTTAGGTTGTTTATTTGAGATGTTTCTTGCATCTTTAGGTAGGATTTTATTGCTATATACTTTCCTCTTAGAATTGCTTTTGCTGCATCTCATAGGTTTTGGGTTGTCATGTTTTCATTGTCATTTGTTTCTAGGTAGTTTTAATTTCCTCTTTAATTTCTTCAGTGATCTCTTGGTTATTTAGTAGAGTATTATTTAGCCTCCATGTGTTTGTATTTTTTACAGACTTTTTTTCCTGTAGTTGATATCTAGTCTCATAGCATTGTGCTTGGAAAAGATACTTGATACGATTTCAAGTTTCTTAGATTTAACAAGGCTTGATTTGTGACCCAAGGTATGATATATCCTGGAGAATATTCCATGAGCCCTTGGCAAGAAAGTGTATTCTGTTGTTTTTGGATAGAATGTCCTATAAATATCAATTAAGTCCATCTTGTTAATGTATCATTTAAAGCTTGTGTTTCCTTATTTATTTTCATTTTGGATGATCTGTCCATTGGTGAAAGTGGGGTGTTTATGTCCCCTACTATGATTGTGTTACTGTCAATTTCCACTTTTGTGGCTGTTAGCATTTGCCTTATTTGTTGAGGTGCTCCTATATTGGGTGTATAAATATTTTCAGTTGTTATATCTTCTTCCTGGATTTATCCCTTGATCATTATGTAGTGTCCTTCTTTGTCTCTTGTAATAGTCTTTATTTTAAAGTCTATTTTGTCTGATATGAGAATTGCTACTCCAGCTTTCTTTTGATTTCCACTTGCATGGAATATCTTTTTCCATCCCCTCACTTTCAGTCCTTATGTGTCCCTAGGTCTGAAGTGGGTGTCTTGTAGACAGAATATATATGGTCTTGTTTTTGTATCCATTCAGCTAGTCTCTGTCTTTTGATTGGAGCATTTAATCCATTTACATTTAAGGTAGTTATCAATATGTATATTCCTATTACCATTTTCTTAATTGTTTTGGGTTTATTATTTTAGGTCTTTTCCTTCTCTTGTGTTTCTGTCTAGAGAAGTTCCTTTAGCATTTGTTGTTAAGCTGGTTTGGTGGTGCTGAATTCTCTTAACTTTTGCTTGTCTGTAACGGTTTTAATTTCTCCATCAAATCTGAATGAGATTTTAGCTGAGCAGAGTAATCTTGCTTGTAGGTTTTTCCCTTTCATCACTTTAAATATGTCCTGCCACTCCCTTCTGGCTTGCAGAGTTTCTGCTGAAAGATCAGCTGTTAACCTTAGGGGTATTCTCTTGTATGTTATTTGTTGTTTTTCCTTGCTGCTTTTAATACTTTTTCTTTGTATTTAATTTTTGATAGTTTGATTAATATGTGTCTTGGTGTGTTTCTCCTTGGATTTGTCCTGTATGGGACTCTCTGCACTTCCTGGACTTCACTGACTATTTCCTTTGCCATGTTAGGGAAGTTTTCAACTATAATCTCTTCAAATTTTTCTCAGTCCCTTTCTTTTTCTCTTCTTCTTCTGGGACCCTTATAATTAGCATGTTGGTGCATTTAGTGTTGTCCCAAAGGTCTCTGAGACTGTCCTCAATTCTTTTCATTCTTTTTTCTTTACTCTGCTCTGCAATAGTTATTTCCACTATTTTATCTTCCAGGTCACTTATCCTTTCTTCTGCCTCAGTTATTCTGCTATTGATTCCTTCTAGAGAATTTTCAATTTCATTTATTGTGTTGTTCATCACTGGTTGTTTTCTCTTTAGTTCTTCTAGGTCCTTGTGAATCATTTCTTGTATTTTCTCCATTCTATTTCCAAGATTTTGGATCATATTTACTATCATTATTCTGACTTCTTTTTCAGGTAGACTGCCTATTTCCTCCTCACTTGTTTGGTCTAGTGGGTTTTTATCTTGCTCCTTCATCTGCTGTGTGTTTTTCTGTCTTCTCATTTTGCTTAACTTACTGTGTTTGGGGTCTCCTTTCCGCAGGCTGCAGGTTCGTAGTTCCCGTTGTGTTTGGTGTCTGCCCCCAGTGGCTAAGCTTGGTTCAGTGGGTTGTGTAGGCTTCCTGGTGGAGGGGACTGGTGCCTGTGTTCTGGTGCATGAGGCTGGATCTTGTCTTTCTGGTGGGCAGGACTGCATCCTGTGGTGTGTTTTGGGGTGTCTGTGTCCTTATTATGATTTTAGGCAGCCTCTCTGCTAATGGGTGTGGTTGTTTTCCTGTCATGCTAGTTGTTTGTCATAGGGTATCTAGCACTGTAGGTTGCTGGTCATTGAGTGGAGCTGGGTCCTAGTGTTGAGACGGAGATCTTTGAGAGAGCTTTCACCATTTGATATTGCATGGAGCCAGGAGGTCTCTGGTGGACCAATGTCCTGAACTTGGCTTTCCCACCTCAGAGGCACCTGCCTGACACCTGGCCGGAGCACCAAGACTCAGTCAGCCACACAGCTCAGAAGAAAAAGGAGAAAAAAAGAAAGGAAGAAAAAAATAAAATAAAGTTATTAAATTTAAAAAATTACTAAAAATAAAAAAATTAAAGAGTAATAAAGAAAAAAGAAAGAAAGAAAGAAGAGAGCAACCAAACCAAAAAACAAATCCACTAATGATAACAAGTGCTAAAAACTATGTTAAAAAAAAGAAAACGGACAGGCAGGACCCTAGGACAAATTGTAAAAGCAAAGCTATACAGACAAAGTCACACAATGAAGCACACACATACACACTTACAAAAAGAGAGAAAGGAAAAAATATATATATATATATGTAAATAAAATAAAAGGAAGAGAGCAACCAAATCAATAAACAAATCTACCAATGATAATAAACTCTAAATATTAAGATAAACATAAAACCAGAAACAAATTATTTGCAGAAAGCAAACCCCAAATCTACAGGTGCTCCCAAAGTCCACTGCCTCAATTTTGGGATGATTCGTTGTCTATTCAGGTATTCCAGAGATGCAGGGTACATCAAGTTGATTGTGGAGCTTTAATCCGCTGTTTCTGAGGCTGCTGGGAGAGATTTCCCTTTCTCTTTGTTCGCACAGCTCCCGGGTTCAGCTTTGGATTTGGACCCGCCTCTGTGTGTAGGTTGCCTGAGGGCGTCTGTTCTTCGCTCAGACAGAATGGTGTTAAAGGAGCAGCTGTTTAGGGGGCTCTGGCTCACTCAGGCCGTGGGGAGGGAGGGGTACGGGATGCGGGGCGAGCCTGCGTGGCAGAGGCCAGCGTGGCATTGCAACAGCCTGAGGCGCGCTGTGTGTTCTCCTGGGGAAGTTGTCCCTGGATCATGGGACCTTAGCAGTGGCGGGCTGCACAGTCTCCCGGGAGGGGAGATGTGGAGAGTGACCTGTGCTCGCACACAGGCTTCTTGGTGGCTGCAGCAGCAGCCTTAGCATCTAATGCCCATCTCTGGTGTCCGCGCTGAGAGCCGCGGCTCACGCCAGTCTTTGGAGCTCGTTTAGGCGGTGCTCTGAATCCCCTCTCCTCGCGCACTACGAAACAATAGTCTCTTGCCTCTTAGGCAGGTCCAGACTTTTTCCCAGACGCCCTCCCGGCTAGCTGTGGTGCACTAGCCCCCTTCAGGCTGTGTTCATGCAGCCAACCCCTGTCCTCTCCCTGGGATCTGACCTCTGAAGCCCGAGCCTCAGCTCCTAGCCCACGCCCGCCGCAGTGCGTGAGCAGAGAAGCTTCTCAGGCTGGTCAGTGCTGGTCAGCACCGATCTTCTGTACAGGAATCTCTCCGCTTTGCTCTCTGCACCCCTGTTGCTGTGCTCTCCTCCATGGCTCTGAAGCTTCCCCCCGCCCACCCCCTATCTCCAGTGAAGGGGCTTCCTAGTGTGGAAACTTTTCCTCCTTCACAGCTCCCTCCCAGAGGTGCAGATCCTGTTCTTATTCTTTTGCCTCTGTTTTTTCATTTTTCTTTTGCCCTACCCCAGTACATGGGGAGTTTCTTGCCTTTTGGGGAGTCTGAGGTCTTCTGCCAGCATTCGGTAGGTGTTCTGTAGGAGTTGTTCCACATGTAGATGTATTGCTGATGTATTCGTGGGGAGGAAGGTGATCTCCACGCCTTACTCCTCTGCCATCTTCAAGGTGTCTGTTCTTTTTAACTCATCTTCCACCCACCCATACGTCATTCAGTATTGGATTATTGTTGAGCTTTTATCTTTTTCAGCTTTATGTCCTAATTGCAAAATTTAATCCACTGAGTAGAGCAGAAGGGCAATGGGCTGAACCCACATTGTTTTTCAGCTTAGATGATGCAGCTCTTCCGGTACAAAGAAAGGGGACATAGAGGTGCTGGTGGTACTGGTTCCCCCAGATCTCCCTGTGCTCTGTGTGGTCCCACTTGGAGCTCCACCCCTGAGAGACGCTATTCCAAAGCCTTTGTGGGTGTGTGCTCGGGAAGTGGTCTGTTAAGCACTGCTACCATTGCTCGGTGCCTTCTTCGTTGCAGAAATTAAACAAAGAATGTTCTGTTTCCCAGATTCAGGACAGTGCTGACAGGTACATTCAGCACTTGAGTTTCTTATGGGAAAGCAAGTACCCCCAGGATGCCAGATCATCACCCGGACGACACATGCATGCCTCCCCGTGCTCTCTGATATGAAAGGGAAATTTAATTATTCTGTTAAAGTAATCACATTAGGCCCAAATGGAGTCAGCCAACCAAAACTTGGTACCTAAGTTTCTAGGCTCGGTTTTCCCAGGAAAGGAAGGCCTGGGTCCATCAGTCAGCACATCCCTGCCTGGCACACATTACCTGAACTGCTCCAAGCCTGCCCTTTGCTCCATAGAAGGAAGGAATACCACTTAACCAATCAGCAAAGGTGCAGGGTAACCTCCTTGTTCTCGCTCGTCTTGGTCTATAAAAATCTCCCACCTCGTACAGCGCTTCGTGGCCCCTTTCTATCTGCTGGATTGGATGCTCCCTGATTCATGAATCACTGAATGAAATCCTGCTAGATCAATAAATTCTCTGTGGAACATCTTCTTTTGAGAGTTTAGATCCCAGTTCAAATCTCTTTTATTCACAGAATGTTAATTTCCTATTCGTGAGGGGCAGTAATAATCCTCACTCACCAGGCAGTTGTGCAAATCCATGAACGAAGGGCAATTGTAGAGTCTTCGGCAGAGTTCAGCTTGAAATCAGTGCCCAGGAGAGAGATTTTCCTCCTTGAATATAAGCTTCCCTCTGCCTCCAGGAGTACAGACGTTTATGCTGTGTGCAGGCGGATTTTCCATGGGATAATTTTTCTTCCCGCCTGGGTTATGAACTCCTTAAGAAAAGGGTGCACTTCCTGTGACTCGATGGGTTTCATACACTTAGAACCTTGCCTTTAGGCAAATATTTACTGATAGGCAGATGATAGCATAATTTCTGGCATCAGATGCGTCTTTATTGAGTAAGAAGGCTGGCGACAGTCTCAGCACCACCGGGAGATGATTTATTTAGCTAATATTTAATTTGCATTGATTGCACAACGTCATGGGATTTATGGGAAGAGAGAGAGGGAGAAAGATAGCTTCATCCTTGTGGGTGGAAAGAAACGTTCTTCCTGAAAAAAGTCATTAATTCTGGTTTCTCAAGAATGAAATGTGATGAGATTTCACAGCATCCTTTTGTGGGATGGAGAACTTGCAGAAGGTCTGGGCCAGCAGTGAGTTTGGAGCCTGTTCCTGGACCGTGGTTTGGACGAGTGCTCTCTGTGGGATTTGCAGTGACTGTGCCATGGGTCACCTTGGCTCTGAGTTGCAGTTGATGAAAGGGCTGTTAGAATTACCTTGTGTTTTGTTTATCACATAGAGGAGAGGGGGGACGTTGGATCAGGGGTCAGCACGACTGTGTTCCAACCCAGATCTACCATTTAGTTGTCAGACCCTGGCCAGTCATTTCTTCATTCTGGAAGTTGACATCCTAACCCCCTCCATCCCTTTCTCGGAGAAAAATGGGTATGGTAGGTGTGCGGGTTCAACATAAATGTTTACCTGCAGTTTTACCTTTGGACAAATAACAGAACTTCTTTCCATTTCTATGTGCCAAGTGAGAATGGTATTATTTACTCATTCCTAAACACCTATTTTTAAGAATATAAGTAATATTTTTAGGAGAAAAGGAAAGGGAACCAACTTGAGGCCAGTTAGTACGGAGAGGAGTCAGGTTTCTAACCTAGGTGTAGCCACCGCTGAAGTCCAATCTCTCCAGACAGAAGCACTGACATGGCCATTATCTGTCTTTTGCTGCCAAAATAACTGAGCCTGGAAAGTAGACCAAGATCACTGATCACTTAAAAAGAAAGACAATATTTAGTAGGTAGGAGTCCCAAATGATACTGTTCCTGACTTGAAATCCTGTGACATCATGGGAAAATTTAAGATTTGTTCCAGTTCAGAGCTTATTTTTCAAGATTCTGCAGTTGATAACTACATAATGCTGCGTCTTCTCCAAAAGGATACTCTGTGTGCTTTTTTTGTTTGTTAGTTAATTAAGCCTGGCTAGTCAATACCTCTGAGAGAAAGGGGTTCAAGCTGTTCGCATCAAATAAATGTAAACCAAAGCTATAAGGGTTTTCAGTGATCCGACTGGTAAAGGTTGCAAAGGTTAGTAAATTACAGCTGACCTGGGTGAGGGGAAATGCACACCTCCCATGGGGTTGATGGGAATAAAAGTGACTATAACTTCTCTGGGGGCAAAGTGTGAAATGAGATCTCAGCCTCTTCCAAGTCCAGGGACGTCTCCTCAAGAGAGCATCAAATGAGTGCAGAGGTGCCTGCAGGGCTGCTCATCTGAGTAGGAAACAACATAAGTGTTGGCCGATTGAGAGACAGGTATTTAAACAAATTGTTTCACGGATAGGTCGTGGGTTACTGTGACACCCACGATGACGGGCACCTGTGTTTGGTGATGAGGAAAGATTTTGAGTTGAAAAATCAATGTGAAACAGAGTAAAGGCCACATTTAATACACACCTTTTATGTATGTGGACACATATGGGCACATACAGGTGAGTACACCTGGAGTACATCTGGAGAGATGTCTGTTCACCAGATTGTATGAGGGTTGTCTCTGGACCATGGGATCTCAAATGACTTTCACTTTTCCCCTTCATGGGGTTATTTTTTGATAATTTATATAAGCCATGAGAAGGAATTAAGGAATTAAGCTTCTTTAACATAAAAAATATAAATATAGTTGGTATTTTGTAGCATGAAGTTGACTGAAGGACAGTTTTTTCAGAAAGAAAGATTGTTTCACTGTAAGTGTGTATTAATGAGGGTGTGGACTTATCAGACCTTCTCTGAAGATCTTTGAAAACATGCAGCTGCTGTGGACTGAACGTTTGTGTCTCCCCAAATCCGTATGTCAAAACGCTAATCCTCAGTGTGGTAGTATTTGGAGGTGAGGCATTTGGGGGGCAATTAGTTTCCAATAATGCCATGAGGGTGGAACCCCCATGATGAGATTAGTGCCCTTATAAGAAGAGCAAGAAACCAGAGCTTGCTCCCGCTGTGCTGTGTGAGGACCCAGCAAGAAGGCAGCCTTCTGCAAACCCAAAAGGGAGCCCTCACCAAGAACTCAACCATGTTGTCACCCTCATCTTGAGAAATTGATGCCTGTTGTTTAGGCCACCCAGTCCAGGGTATTTTGTTACAGAAGCTCAAACTGACTACAACAGTGGCCTAGACTTCCTGGCCCTTGCCCGAGCTCCTGGGTGATGGAGTCTGGTCTGGACCAGATGTGGCAGCAAGTCCTGTGCCTTCTTCACCTAGGATCTTGCAGGCACAGCATTTCCTCTTAGCAGGAGGTCAGGGTTCAGAAACATTCTAACAGGAAAGACTTGTACCTTCCTCCAGCCTGGCCCTGACTCATATGCTGCACTGCTCCAGACTCTTCTCATCCTTGCTGAGAAAACCTGAGTAAGAATAAAATAAAATCACTGGGTATCTTGTTCCAGATCGGAATATGTCACCAGGACCCAGCCAGGCTGCACTGCTCCAGTTTTATGACAAAGCTTAAGTGTTTCCTAAACCTAAGCAAAAGTACAAGACACCAGAAACGCTCATTTCATTTTCAAACTCAGTGCATTAGAGAAATGCAGGCTGGAATTGGAAAAATGTCTTCTCTGAAAAACCAATTCCTTTAGTCATACATATGCATATGAATGCAGGACCCTCAAAGAATCTTTCTGGGCTGCTTTTTTAGTATGGTCTAAATGTAAACACACTATTAGGTTTCTATCCTCTGCTTAAAACAACAAAAATATCCCTCCCTTCCCGGGGATTCCACGTGGGCATTCCAGCTGAGAGACACACAAACAAGAAGTTGTGACCTGCCTCCTCTCTTTGATTTCATTCAAAAATGAAAACTGAAGAAACAGTATATGCTGTAAAGGATAAGAGCTCTTCCTTGATGTGCTGTATCTCTTTTTATAAACTTTACATAGAAAATTTTCTTATAAGTCTAGTCTACACCACTGTGCTACACTACATGGATCCTCAAAGAATACTATTGCTGTGGAAACCCTCTCTGGGGCAGAGTTCCTAATTGAGGGAAATCTGTGACCTTGGGTGAAGAGCAAAACCTATGTCTTATTTCACTTTCCTTAGAAGCTTCACAGGTGCTTCCATTATGAATGTAGACAGCAAACCACAGCTGTGTTAGCAAAACCTGTGCTTTCTGTCACCCTAAAAAATCACAGGTATTTTGATATCATATTAAAGTTGTCACAGGTATCTGGACTCATCTTTATATTCATCAATACTTTGAAATCATGGTCAGTATGAGATCCATGGCTAGATCTCTATTTCCTCAGTTTGTTAAAGAACATATTTATTATATAACATATATATATATATATATGTTTTTTTTGATTGGCACATTCACTTATAATCCTGTGTATTCTGCAAACTGGAAGACATCTTTCTGAGATGAGGGCTGATGGCTTACCTACACTGCCAGAAGGTCCTTGTCACAAAGGAGACACAGGGGCCGCGCTGGAGGCCACCGTGGGCTCCTGAATATCACGGGTGCTGGGAAAGTCCCTCCTGAGAGAGACATTCAGTTTATGGAGAGAGATGTGAGTGCAGAGTGGACCTTACTTTGTATCTGCTGCTGAATGACAGGTCCACATCCAGTGTTCTCCTTAACCTCCCTCCTTAATCAAGTACCCCCAGACTCCAATTTGCCCAGTTTTCCAAAGGAGAGACAGTGTCTGTCTGACAGGTTTTCATGAAGAGTGGAGTGGTTAAGAGCAAGTGATTTGTCCTCAGACAGACGTAGTGTTGAATCTGGACGCTGCCACCTACCAGCTGCAGAGCTGGGGCTAATCAGCCTATCTGTTAGTGCCCTCATGTCCCTTCTCTAAGGGCAATGCTGGAACCTCTCACGGTGGGAGCAGGAGTGTTTGAAGAAGCAACATGCATGTAACACTCCTAGCCCAGCATCTGGTGCATGGTGGCAGGTACCAACACACAGTGCACACGTGTGGGGTCCTCGTGTAGGAGGAGCCTCAGGGCTGGGGAGAGCTCGGGTCCACCTGGATAGCTTTTATTCCTGGGGCCACTCTCTGAAGACCACTCATCTCATGAAGCCATTGTCTTCATCTCCTCTCGACTAATCTCCATCTTCGCCTCTGGTCCCACTACCCAGTGGGTTAAGTCAAGGGGATCTTTAGGTCTGGAGTGTATAGTAGACATCATTTTGGAGTGCTTTTCCAGCCCCCATTCTCTTGTCTCCTACCAGCTATGTGGCTATTTCCCTCTGCCAAGCTCAGAATCAATTACTGATCACCTTGGGATTGGGTGGGTTTAGCCAATGATTGGTTTAGGGATGGATATGTGACCTTGTCTGGACCAGTGAGAGTGATTCCATTACTCTTCTGGAGGTCCTAGAAGCAATATTTTTTTTCCCCGTGTGGATAGGGTGGGGCGAAGAGATTAGGGCTGGGGTAGCTGCAGTCATTTTACTACTATGAGGCAAGAGCCTTACTCAAACCATGGAGAACAGAGCCAAGAGACAAAGAAAACCAGTCTCCTGGTGACAAGGTAAGCGCTGCTAGACAAAGCTCCTTCTAGAGCTCTGTACACTGGGCTTCCAGTGAGTGGCATCTAACCACTAGCCAGCCAACTATTCCCTCTATTGTTCAAGCCACTAATAAAATAATTTATTATAAAATGGGACACAGACACAGTACATAGCTTAATGAGCACTGTAAGGCAAACACAGATGTGATCACCCAGGCCAGGAAATGGGACTTTGCCAGTCACCTCAGAAGCCCGCAGAATCTAATCACACATTCTCTCCCCTAAATGTAACCCCTCTCCCTAGCATGATAGTGATCATCTCTTGTATTTCTTCATAGTTTTAAACCAAAATGTCCACCTCTGGATACTATAGTTTATTATCATCCATACTTTTACATTTGCCTTGTTATTGTAGTCTCTTTTGGTGTGTCGATTGCCCTTCATTCCTTTCTTTTCCTTACAATTGTCATGAAACAAGCAAAGCCTTGCCATTTGGTCTGCAGCGTGCGTTGTGCTGGTGGCACTGTCCTGCACAGCTCAAGCTGCCCCTTGGTCCTGGGTATTTCCCGTAAATTGGACTGAAGTCAGGTTCCGTGCCTCTGGCAGGACTGTCGGTGATGTGGTTATCGCCCATCAGGAGGCCCTGAGGTCTGGTTGTCTCTTTTTGTGATGTTAGTGACCAACTCTGAGAGGCTGGGGCAGGGAGTACATCATCTACAGGGAATATGAAAATGATAGTATCAGTGACTAAAATCTGTCTGCTCTTAATCATCACTGTGTACAACAATCCTACACATGGTCAGTGATAGCCCATCCCACTGGGGGGCCCTCTCCGCCAGTGCCCCTGTTGGGAACTCTGGGGTTCCACTATCAGATATCTTGTTGCTTCCTTTTCTGTACCCCGCCCACCATCCCATGCTGATAGCATCCAGGATTTGTGCCTCTTGGCTGTGTGTCTTCATCTGCTTATGTGTGGGGCATAGGGGTCTTCCCTGCCTGTTTACCCAGAAACCCCTTTGTTCAAGGCAGTTGAGTTGGTCCCTGATGCCTGGAGCTGAAAGATGCCTAAAGTGAAGTAACAGTGTCCGGTCTGATCACTGCACTATGCAGATGAGAAATGATGCCAAGGACACTGGGGCTGAACAGGGCCCCACAGGGTGCTCTTCCCCAGCTGGGACGTCTGAATCCTGATTGCTGTTTCTCCTACCACGATCGCTGGAAGTCAGAGGCAATGATCTAGTGAGCTCTGGGGAGGAAGCTGCCCAACCCCCAGGCACAAGCTATGTCTCCAGGCTTAGATAAGCCATCTCTCACCCTTTAAATTTCACAATTTGCTGACATCTTCCTAGAGCTGCTGACACATATTTTTATTGTTTCCATATGGTCTGAAATATGAGTTTTCTCTTGTGTGTGTGCATCTTCTAGAAAAATTCCTCTTAATGTGTCGAGTATCAAAAATTAAAAATGGTCTAGAGGTTGTAGCACAGCTGAGAATCCTGGTTCCCAATAGTTCTACAGTCAAAAGAAGTGGTAAAGAGTTTGATTTAAGCAAAATGAAGGTATGAAATGCATGTTGCCTTCGGGGGTTAAGGAGAACAGGAGCATTCCCTTTTCAGAAGCATTTTCATCCCTGATTCTCTGGTGGAAAACTTTTCACACTGGGTTCCCCAGAACATCGAGAACCCAGCAAGACGTCAGAGGCTTCCCTGAGTAGAAGAGGAAGGGGATCTGGTACCCGTGGGGTGTCAGACTGGGGTTAATTTTATATGAAGACAAGATGAATAGTCCCACTGTTCAAAGACAGAGCACGGAAAAAAGAACCACTGCCTAACGTAAATGAAAAGATTTATAAATTCTCAGGAAAGCATATATTAAGTAATGGATCTCCCTTTCTGGTTATCTTATTTTAGGGATTTAAATATGTCTTTAATGTAACATCTATTGGTATTTAATCATAAGCAGAAATTTATGAGAGAATTGAAGAACGCTGGAAATTCTCAAAATTTCTGGAAAGTGTTTTTATGAACAAAATAAGCTTTTATCATTTGAAATAATTTTAGACTTATGGAAAAGTTGCAAGGATAATATGAGGACTTCCTGTGTATCTTTCACCCAGATTCCCCCAAAGTTCACATTTTCCCACATTTGCATTATCATTCTATGTATTTTAGTGTTTATTCTGGTCATTTGGGAGTAAGTAAGTAAGTATGTAAGTAAGATATGACATCTAACTCTTTTTATTGTTAGTTACTTCAGAGCATACAAGTACATTCTCTTACTTAACCCAGGACTAGTATTAAAATCAGGAAATTACAGTGGTGTAATATTGTTTCTAATCTAAAGACCTAATTTAGATTTTGTCGGTTGACCCAATAATGTCCTCTATAGCAAAAGGAAGAGTGGCTCACAATCTTATCAATGAATTTCAGTGTTTTCAAGTCAGAAGCAGTTCCTCAGTTGTTGTGTTTACTTTTTTCTTTTCCTTTTGGAGTACAGGCCAGGTATCTTGCAGAACACCCTCGAATTTGGGGTTGTCTGATGTTACATTGTGGGCAAGGCTCCAAATGAAAGTTGTGTCCTCCAAGGTGCTTCGTACCATCCAGGCACACAATGTCCATCTGTCTCACGACTGGTGACGTCAACGCTGATCCTCTGGTGAATATGGCGTCTGCCAGGCTTTCCCTATTTTTGCAATTAATAAATCTCTTGTGAGAAGATACCTGAAGATTTTGTAAACATCCTGTCTCTCATCAAGTTTCACCACTGATTTTAGAATCCACTGATGATCCTCCTCTGAATCAGTGACTCCTAGGAAATATTCTGTTTTTTCCCTATTGGCTCTATCTTCAAAATGTGCACGTAACCCATCCACCCTCACCCTCTTGTTGTTACCAGATGGTCACATTCACCACCGTGTCCCTTGTGCAAGGCCTTCTGCGGAATCCCCCTGCTTCTACCCCCAGCTCCTCCAGACATCCCACCAGGGGCAAAGTGGTCCTGTTAAAACGGAAGTCAGCTCGCATCACTATCTTGTTCAAACCATCAAGGGGTCACCAGTCTTTACACTGGCAACTCACAGTGATCCCCTCCTCACGGTGACCTCCCCCTTCTCACGGTGACCCCTCTACAGTGGCTCCCCCCTTCTCACAGTGGCTCTTCCCTCCTCATGGTGCCCCCCTCCTAAGAGTGGCTCCCCCTTTCTCACAGTGACACCCCTCCCGACGGTGACACCCCCTCTTCACGGTGATCCCCCTTTCCCCACGGTGGCTCCCCCTCCTCCCAGTGCCCCCACCAGGGCTCCCCTCTGTCGTCCGGTGTCTCTCCATGACTTCTGTCTCCTGTTACATCTCTGACATCATCTCTCCTCCTCTGTCCAGCTCACTCTCCACCTTGAACTTCTTGCAGGCCCTTGGCCACGCCAGGCTTGCTCCTCTCTTAGAGTCCCTGTCTTCCCTCTGCCTGGAGCAGTTTTCCATCCTGATATCAAGACCGGCCACCTGGCTTCCCTGGAGACTCCTTCTCCAAGGCCCGCCCCCCACACACTTTTTCCTTTGTATTGTCATCACCTTCTAAGCTACTATAACACTGACTCATTAGGGCTCGTTTTTACTTTCCGCCTCCCCTGCTAGAACGCAGCCCCGTGAGGCAAGACGCTGGTGCCTTTCTTGACCACTGGTGGACCACATGCATCTAGAACAATGCCTGTCACATAGCAGTTGGTCAAAAATATTTGTGAAATAAATCAAAAAGGGGAAAACATTTGTATTATGAAAATGGTAACATATTCAGGTGTTCTTATAGATCTATTAGGTCTTTATTCTCCCTAAATGATTTCTCAAGTGTCTGCTTTTCTCACTCCACACCCTCTCCTTAGACAACCTCTTCCTCCCTCACATTTTTAAACACAAACTTCAAACTGATGCCTCCTGTACTGGGTCTCTAGTTCAGAACACCCTCTTGGTTACAAACTCCTATGTCCCATGTCTCATGCACATCGCTCTCTGCTCCATGTGACCCTCTGATTCTGCGTGTCTGATCCAAATCTTCATCATCTACTTGTTAAACCCACTCTTCCTCTGAACTTTTCCCCTGGGTGACAGGCACAGACATTCTCTGAAGGCCAAGCACAGACCAGGAAGCCATCTGAATTCTCTTCTCTTCCCATAAGATGCTAGGTCCTTGGAATAATACTCCACACATGCCTGTGCTCCACCATCTCCTCACTGTCCCCTTGCCTCACTTATGGACCTCAGCATCCCTCATCAGGAACACAGCAAGTCTAGGGTGAGCCTAACCCTAGCAGAAAACAGAGACCACAACCAAAGTGGATAATCTGAAGACATTTTAATAAAGGGAGCATTTGCAGAATTATGGGCAGTGGGTAAGAAAGCCACAAGAAATGTGCCCCTAATCTAGAAACAAAGGAAGCTGTCATCACCCCCAGGCCTGAAAGAGGCGAGGGGAGGGGTAGTCATGGAATCTGGAGACACAGCCAGCGGTGAGGGTCTTACTATTTGTCCAAGGATCCCACCAGGTCGAAGCAAAGCCATAGAGGGGTCCAGAGAACAGAAGCATCCCAATCTCTCTCTCCTCCTGCCCTCTCACCTCTTGGAACGTTTACCATTGTTTGAACCCAGTTGGAGCCAGGGGTCAGAACTGTGATGATCAGCCTCCTAGGGCACAGAGCAGGGGAGAGGGGTGGCATGGATGCAGAGGGGGAGGTAGAAGGTACTTCGGTGAAATATAATGCCCTTCCTTGCCCACTTCTCCATCCCACCATGTGGCCTCCAGGATGAAAATACATGGTCTTGCCACTGCTTGCCCTTGTAAAGGACGCTTCTCTTCCCGGGATGCACTTGGCTCTTGGTCCTCCTGGAAAATCCCTACATTTCTGGTCTCAGTTTAGCAGCTGCTCTCTGAAGAAGCTTCCTTGATATCCTTTACTAACTAATCTCATCTCTTTGAAGCAGACAATTTACGCCGTTTTATATTTAAAACACATTTGTGGCAGGAGACCCTAACATGTCCCCAATTATCTCCACCTCCTGGTGTTCAGACTTTTTAGGAATCTCCTCCTTTTGAGTCTGGGTGAGACCTGTGACTTGCTTCCAACCAATAACATGTGACAACAGTGACGGAGGTCCCTTCTGTGAGTAGATCACTCGTAACTGTGGCTCATCTCTTGCTGGCAAACCCTCCTCATTGTCCCTTTGATGAAGCAGCTGCCATGCTGGGGAGACAACACGGCAAGGGATGAGGGTGGCCTCCAGCCAACAGTCAACGAGGAGCTGAGGCCCTTGCTCCAGCCCTCCAGGAACAACCCCACAAGACCTTTCCCCAGTTGAGTCTTCAGGTGGAACCCCAACCCCAGCTGACACCTTGATTGAAGCCCGTGAGAGGTCCTGAAGTACAGGGCACAGTTAAGCTGTGCCTGGACTTCTGACCCACAAACACTGAAAGATAATAAGCATGTCTTGCTTTAAGCTTATAAATTTATGGTAATTTTCCTGTGACAATTGATTATTAATCCAGTTCTTTTTCTGTACTAACAACAGTTGACATTTACTGTGCACTGAGTGACTGGCATTATGCTAAATTCCTTTAGTCTTCATGCCCCCATAACTTGTGGGTAGTGTTATTACCACATCAGAAATAAGCACAGCTGAAGATTAAGAGCTCCGTAATTGTCTCAGGACAAACAGTCAGTGAGGGTCAGAATCAGGGTTTGAGCTGAGACAGTCCAGCTCCAAGGGTCCACATTCACGACCATTCCTCTCTGTGACCTTCCTCTGCTGATCCATCTCCTCTCCTTGCCTTGCTTTTGCCTCCTAAGCTGTGGGATCCTTGGGGACAAGGCTTGTGGGCTTTTATCACTTACTACTGTGCCAGGCACAGTATCCGGCCCACTTTAGGTCCTTGAAAAATAGTTCCTGAATAGATGTAGTCATGTTCTGTAAAAACATTTTTCTCCATGAGAATGTACTAAAGGTAGTCAGCTGAGTTCATCTCAAGGACATCTCAAATATACATTTTATTTATATATATATATTTTAAAGCAGTCAGCAGAAAATAAACACTTTTGTTATAGGAAGACCCCTCCTCTGGTTGTTGCTGCTTCAGCATGCTTAGTTTATGCTGATTACATCATAGAGAATGCTAATATTCTGAGACTCTTATTTTATGTTAACAGCATTTGTATACAGAGCCACACCTTAAAGTCAGGGGAAAATGGACCTTTCTATGTGAATAGTACTCTATTCTCTCGGAAATGCTTTCGGTTTACAGAAAAGGTCACATACTGGAAGATTTAACTGTCAAAATCATGATTTCCTTTTTTCTAGGCCTTCTCAGAGCATATGTCTGGAGAATTGCTAAGGAAGGCTGGAATCTTGCTATTTTTTTCCCACGAGTAGAAGGAAGTACAGAGGGAGTGTAGCAGATGTGGTTGGTACCCATGCATGTCCTCCCATCGTCATCCTCCTACATTGTGCAGACCGGATGCTAAGAATGCCAACTGCAGGTACTTGAGAGCCTTGGCCAGTGGGCCACTTCTAGTTGTCTAAGCCTGCTCTCTTCCCATGGAGGGGCCAGAAATGCTGGGGAGTTAGTATCCCTCAGGAGAAGCCCTCAGTTAGTGACTGAGAGAATTTGGTGAACAAACACCCCACCTTCCTTGTCTCCTGGATAGGACAACTCTGGGATGTGTCCTATCTGCTCTCTCAGATGGCCCTGGGGACTGAGCTCCAGCTGCTCTCTGAAGTGAACTGCTCAGTAAGACACCTTTTGTTGACTTCCTCCCCTCCCCTGGTTCAATTTCCTACTCCCCCACTGGTGTTTCCTGGAGTCACCCCTTAACTTCTGGAGGAACCACTTAAAGACAGTGAACAAACACCCTACCTAGTGCTATGGCCCCAGCCAGTGTTTTATTAGGCAGAGAGATAAGCAGGTAGAGAGAGGCACACTCCATTCCTAATTCTTATCACAACTGTATGAGGAGCTGCAGGAGGGAGAGAGCTGTGAAGCATTTACTGAGCAGAAGACAAAGCTAGTCACTCTCAGGCAGTCTGACCAGGATATGCCTGGCTTTTTCTTGGTGAGCTAATAAACTGGATCTCTTACAAAGTTCTATATAAGAGTGAAGAGAGAGATAAGACCTCTGAAAGAGCTGTCTTCCAGAAATAAGAATGTAAAGGCTAAAACAGACCCACTGTAACATTGTAACACTGAAATAGATTTCTGTTGACATCCTCTGAGATATTACTAAAAGCAACAAGTTTTCTGAGAAACAGAAATCATTGGGAATTTTAAAGTACTCAGGAGTATTGAGAACACTATGTTTGCTGAAAAGTCTGTCCAGCTCAACAAAAAACTTATTCAAGGTCTAAGAGAAATATCTCCATCAATTATGTATCTGAACCAGACAACTCCTACACACTGGTCTCGATAAAAATAAGTGTTCTTGAGAATCTCGATTATTTTGTCCTTTGGGACGTCAGAATCTTGACTGTTGTAGCGAAGCAGGGTTCCCTCCAGGTTAGAAATCTTTGTGCTGCAATATTTGGAAAGAGTTTCTTCAGCTTAAAATTTTATGTAGGCCTCAAGTATACCTGATAAGAGTAATGGAACAACTTATGAAATGTAGATTTTACATTTTCAAGAAATAATTATCTCAGATTGACATTAGCAGGATGGCAGATCAGAAAGCTCCAGGTTCTTGTAGGTTTGTGACAACTCTCCATTGTCAGATGATGGTTATAATTTTTTAGCAATAAAGTATTTTTAAATTAAGGCATGTATATTGTTTTTTAGACATAATGTTATTGCACACTTCACAGATTACAGTGTAGTGTAAACAAAACTTTTATATGCACTGGGAAACCCCAAAATTCCTGTGACTCCCTTTATATTGATATTCACTTTATTGCAGTGGTCTGGAATTGAACCTGCAATTTCTCCAAGTCTGCCTAAAGAGAAGTTGAGCAACACTCTAAGTCAATTGGACCTAACAGACATAAAGAACAGTCCCCCCCAACAACATCAAAATACACATTTTCCTCAAGTGCACATGGAACATTCTACAATATAGACCTCATCTTAGGCCACAAAACAAGTCTCAATAAACTTAAAAAGACTGAAATCCTATACCATATCTTTTCTGATCACAGTAGAATGGACCTAGAAAACAGAAAAATTCACAAATATGTGAAAATTAAACACCACAATCTTAAAAGGCCAAGGGTTCAAAAGGCAATTCACTAGAGAAATTAAAAATATATTGAGACAAACGCAAATGAAAACACAACATACCAAAGCTTATAGAATACAGTGAAAGCAGTCCTAAGAGGAAATGTTATAACTGCAAATGCTTACATTAAAAAAGAAGAAATGTCTCAAATAAACAACCAAACTTTATACCTTAAGAAACTAGAAAAGGAAGAGCAAAACTAAACCCAAAGATAGCAAAAGGAACCCATAATAACTATTAGAGCAGAGATAAACAAAATAGAGACTGGAAAATCAATTCAGAAAATCAATGAAACCAGGAATTGATTCTCTGAAAATATCAAAAAAGTTGACAAATCTTTAGCTAGCCTGAGGGAAAAAAAAGAGAAGAGAATCAGAAATGAAAGAAGAGACATTACAACAGATTTTACAGAAACAAAAAGAAGTATAAGAGAACACTATGAACAATAGTCTGCTACAAAATTGGATAACCCAGTTGAAATGGATACATTTCCAGAATCACACACCTTTCACAACTGAGTCAGGATCCAGCTAAAGTCAAGGAAGGGAAAATAATGAAATAGTAAGAAATCAGAGTGAACAGAAAATGTAAAAGAAAGCAGAGGTATAAAACCCTCACTGATGATGGTAGAAATTAACTTGGATGGATTTTAACTCACCCTGTTAAAATATATAGTCCTCAGATTGGATTTAAAGAACTAAATTCTAATGCTTCACTATTTATAAGATAAATGTTTTTCTATTTATAATAGAAAATAAAATGGTAGTAATAAAAATGACCCATAGATAAACATCCGTTGGGTTCTTACTACATGTCAGGCACTTTCAAACCCTTTAACATATGCTGTATCTCAACAAGGAGACAGACAGATAGATAAGTAACTGGCCGGGGTGGAGCCAGGGAATTGAATGAGGGGACTTTGGAGGCCACACTCATAAATGCTATACTATTTTTAAAAGAAAAAGATTGGAAATTTAATAAAGAAAATAAAATGATGGAACAAGAATGTACTATACTACAAAAAGAAAACAGCAACATCAATACTGAAACCTCATGAGGCATCACTTAAAGTCAAAGGTAAAATCTACCAAGAAAATGGAATGTTCATGAATGTTTATGTATATGTATGTGCAAGAGTGTCAGTGAACATCTGTGACAATGACTGTTAGAAATATAAGGAGAATCTCATAAAAACACAATCAAGGCACGGTGTTTAACAAACTCCTTTCAGATGGACTCAGGCTGGAATTTTGTTACCTGCTTTCCTGGTCTGAAGGTCATGGGACTTCCCAGTCTCTTGTGAGCCAATTCCTTATACTGTATCATATCTAAATCATATTATATCTCCTATTGTTTACTGGAGAATAACCAGAGAAGCAGAATAACAGAGAAACAAAAACAATAAATAGAAACCAGAAAAACAGAACCTTAACACAAGTGGAAACTAAAATAACACTTCCCCCATCCCCTTCTGCTACTACCAATCTAATCATCTGAAATTAAAAATAATAATTATTAATTCAAAAGTAGTCCTTAGATCAAACTGGAAAAAAAACAACAACTAAAATTATGGACTTTTTAGAAGTCCAGGACAAGGAGGACACTGTATATTGGTCCAAAATTATAGCAGAAGAAAACCCATGGTCATAAATGTTTTAATTAACAAGTAAAAATATTTGGAAATATATTCACTAGAAGTTACTCAAGGATTAAAGAATGTACAACCAAAGGAAGTTAGAGAAAAGCATTTACAAACACCAAAGCAGTCACTAACAAATTTTAAATCAAACAAAGTTGCTCAGATAAGCAATCTATAGAACTGATCAATAAAACCAAGTGTTGCTTCCAGGAAAAGACCAATAAGTAAATCAATCTCTTCAAGAAAAACACAAAGACCACAACCTGCAGCGCTGTGAAAGAGTCTTTAAGAGCATATTCTGCATAAATTTCATCTAAAACACTAAAAAATATAGATGCATTTGATGATTTTTCCATAAATTACCAACATTTGCCAAGAAGAGGTGAAACAGTAGACCAGCCACCATAATAGAAACTAGAAAGTCTGTCAAATCCATCTTTTCAAAAGGCTTCGTGCCCTAATGGTTTTATAGAAAAGTTTTACCTAAATTTAAGGCATAGATACTTTTTTGATATAATAAACTGCCTCAGAACAATACTTATTAAGAGAATACAAATGAACAGGTAGTGAAACCTGAACAAGCTAATCCAAAAAGAAAAAAAAAAGGAAGGTAGAAGGCAATTTCACAGATCATAGAAAAGCAAAGATAATAAATCAAATTCTAGTACGTCTAACACTGTAATAAAAGAAAAATACTCTTATCAAATAGCATTTCTTTCAGGAAAGAGAGGGAGAATCAACATTTTTGAATCCATTCCTGTCTCAGAAGCCAGAGAGGAACACCCTCAGCCTGATCGTGGATATTGACCAGAGGTCACAGTCACACCAAAATCACCAGCAACGTTATGGGATGTTCCCAGCACCGCCAGGGCAGCGGCCACGGTCTCCACAAGCCCACACTTGTTCAACGCGGTATGTCTCACTTGAGTTATACGTAGTCTGTATTACAAATATACATAAATACAAGAAACACACCTTTTCAGGAAGTAACTCCGGAGGAAAATGAAATTCGTACTTGTATGTTTTAGAGGTTTGAGCTATTATTTTGTAAGTAGTAATTTTTAGTTTGTGATTATGTAAGCTTTTCCTATTACGTTATTAAATTCCATCAGTGGCCTCCACCACGGGGTGACCACCTTAGCACACCTAAACATCCCACCTCACGTGAAGACTCATGGGTGTGGCTAGTTTTGGAGTATCTGTGGGTCTCAGACTAGGAGAGTGTGTTCCCTGTTAATGACTGGAAGACCATTTTTGAACGAACAGAACATTTGAAAGTTTCGTGACTGCAGGGACCACAGCTTCTTAGTGCCTCTGATTTCATCAGTTTAGACAAAGTAGACGTTTCTTAGTTTATAAGCAGGCGCATTCCTTTGTGGTCTAGTTTTCAGTTTGATTTTGATATAAATGTAAAGCAAAACTGTCATCACTTTGGGCCCCTGAGGATTCTTTCTATCCTCTGCTGATATGGTTCTACTTCTCCTGGAGGCTCCTTGACGCTGTCTCCTGAGCTGACATCACTCAGATAGAGGGCAGAGAGCAGGAGGATGGGGTGTGTGTGTGAGACTAGCTGCGTGAGGCGCCGGAAGTTTGGGACTGAGCAGTAACCGCCGAGGATCAAAGTGTTCTGGGAATTAATTTTCCTAAGTAAACAAGGATTCCAGAAACACATCTTGTCCCCAATTCCCTGGTGACTCTCTGTCCTTTCCACAACCATCCTGTGCATATAGGCACTCAAAAAATATTTATTGACTAGGTCTTAGAGTATTTGACTAGGTCAATGTGAATTTCTTGGTTTTGATTACTTGCACTATGGTTATGTAAGATTGCTGGCGAGAGGGAAGGCTGGGGAAATTGTTCAGGGACACTCCATACTATTTTTGCATCTTTCCTGTAAATCGAATTTTATTTAAAGCAACAAGTTAAAAAAGAAAACTGGATAGAGGAGGTATTATTTAAGTGGATCTTTAAAGAACAGGGTTTTAAACAGAGCAGTGAGGGAAGAAGAGACCGGGAAGAGGAATGAAAGAGCAGGTTTTCAAAAAGGACAGAATAGCTCGCTGCTCAGCTGGGATGGGAGAAAGATCTTTAATGCAAAGTGCCCCTGAGTCCATAAGACTTGTAGGTGAGAGCGAGGCCAAAAGTTCATGGGGAGCGAGTAGTCTGAAGAGGGGCAAAAGTGGACTCGGGAAGACCACGCAGTTGGCTGCTCAGGTATTTAGGGGAGAAAAATTAATGTCCCTCACCCAGGATGGTGTTGGAGGCGAGGCAAGTCTGAGAGCCCCTTCTTAAGGGTGTGGTGGATGGGCCCAGGGGCCTTTCTTGACCCAACAACGCAGCCCGTCCTACTCAAGGACAGTGTCTTCTCATTATCGGTGCTTTATTGCTGATAAGAAGGGGAAAGAGCCTTGCCAATGGAAGATGTTGAGTCAGGTGAGGAGTCCAGCGTTCACTTTCCTGTTTTCCCTTCTTGGGTAGTCAACCTGGAGCAAGGGGGGACGTCCTCAGGCCACTGAAAGGGGCCTCTTGACTATTAATTTGCTCCTTGCCAAGCTTTGTATTAGTTAAGCGTGAATGAATCAGATTCATATGGGGATGGTTTCTTTCAGTTTGACATGTGGATTTAATGCGAAATGGACTTTACACAATACATTTGGGGTTTTGCTTAACTGAACACATTTTGGAAACAGTTGGAAATTAAGGAAGTGCCCTGAGGCTCTTCAGTCCTGTTTGTTTTGCTATCTCAACATTTGGAACATGACCGTCTCCTTAAGGTCTAGAGTTTTCCAGACTTCAGGGTGGAATGCGGCATTGCATTCCCAGAGGGTATTGGTGAACTATCCAAAGGTCTAGCAAGGGAGGGCTCCTGGAGACCACCCCTGACGGTCTGCTCCCATGGTGCTGAAACCAGGGTCTGGGTCACATTTCTTGGTCTGATACACTCCTCCTGCAGTTGCCTTCTGATCCACAGGAAAGGCAGACAAAGATGAGAGCAAGGCATCTTCAAAACTCTGAGAGTTAAGTTATCAAACCAACACGAAAGTTCAAAGGCACCTTAAAGGCGAATTTCTAAGCTACAGAATTAGGCAGAACTAGTGAGTCTTGTCTCTGGTCAAGGATGCTGACATTTTTGGAGACTTTCAAAGTTGAGAATCGCACTCAGCTTTGAGCACAGGCCGGTAGGCCATGTGAGGACAAACCAGCCTGTGGGCCTTTGGGGCTGCTAGCAGCTGGCTATTCTCTGATGACAGCCTCCACCTTCCATCCAGACCAAAACATCAAGAGGAAGGAGCAGTTTCAGCAGAGGGAGGAAGGTGGCCATGGGAGGTGGCTTTGATTGAGATTCGTATAAACTTGACTACTACCTGGGGAAAAAGAAAAAAATAATAATAAATAAAACACTAACCACTAACCACTAGAAGTCCTACCCTTCTTTGCTGGGAGAAAGAGACAAATGCAAAGGAAAGAGAGTTAGCAGACAAGAAGGGGGCAGTGAGGAGTGTCGTGTGGCTCTTATGTTGGGTCAAGGTGGATGGGGGTTTGAGCCCCTCCTCCATGTGTCCCATGTCCAGGTAGGTGAACTCGCCGACCTCAGATACCCAACCCATAACATGGGGGTCATGGAAGGTGTGCCTCACAGGGTCACACAGCAAAGGAATGTGTGTAAAGGACTTGGCATGTGGCCAAACACATTTTTTTTTTTTAATAGGGGCAGAAATAGCAGCTTTTGAGGAAAATTTACCACCTCAGAAGCTAAGGAGAGGACAGACCCATAGAGGATGAGGAATTCTGCCCCGTTCTCTCCCAGGGGTAACAAAATGTGCCTGCATTTTGGAAACAGAGGCTTTGGGGGCAAAATTCCCCCTCTGTCCTCATGTGCAGACTTAAGGGAATCATATCCCTTCTCTGAACCCCACTGCTGGCGGCTTTCATGCTGGGGCTGCAGTCAGCTCAAGGCTCTGCTGAGAGTCCCTTGGGCTCTCTGTCAAAGATCTGGGTGCTGGAACCACACGCATAAACCTTGCAGCTTCCTGGAGATTTCTGCTACCAGTTCTTTGTTGAATCATCCTCATCTTCCTGATTCCACACTTTTCAATGGCATCATCTCTTCTCAGATAGTTTTCTCTACTGAATTTCCATCTGAACAGGGCACAAGAGCCCACCCAGACCAAATGAAGCAGAACCACTCGGGTGGGGCCCAGTGATTTGTGTTTGAACAAACTCACCTGGGCTGAGGGTAATTCAGGCTTCAGAACCATGACTCTACCTCCTTAATTAATTGAGAAATTTTATCCACTTGATCAGTCATGATATCATAAGGATGAGTTGGTCTTATACTACTTCTGGGTTTTGTTGATTTATTTTAGAAGTTTCTAGATTTATGCTTTATGTTGTTTTCCTATGTTATTTACTGCATAAAATACAGTTGCATTATCACTGTAGGTGAGACCATGTATTAATATTTGGTATCCTTTGTGTGTTAGTTTATCACTTTTGCTTTAACTTTATCTTTGTCTGATATTATTACTGTGACTCTTAGCTTTCTCTTTGTTAACATTTGCTTGGTCACTCTTTGTCTAATCTGATTTCATTAGTTTCTTTTTTATTTACATTTTATTTACATTTATTCTACATTTATTAGTGTCATGTCATCCAAATGTACTAATCAAACATGCCATATTATGTTTTACACATTACTAGTTTTACTTTTGAGATTTTTATTTGTTTTCAATATACTCTTTATTTCCATCATTTGCTCTAAAAATTGCCTTTCCTCTCTTTGCTTTGTTTTCCCCTTTCTTTTCCTTTCTCTCTCTCTTTCTCTTTCTTTCTCTCTTTTCTTTTCTTTTTGATATTTGAGGTATACGTGTGTTTGCCTTCCAGTAATTTGGAGGAATTATAGTACATTTTTAGTTGACATTATTATTCATATGTCACACCTATGAATAATAAGTACACTTATGTCTTAATTTAAGAAGTATAGATAGCATCTATAGACTCCATCTTCCTATTTTTGCCACCTATAATATTGTTTTATTGTGTGTGTGTTTATGTTTGTTTGTATGTGTGTGTGGTTCTTTTTACTATAGCAGTATACTTAAAAACTTTCTTTTAAATAAGGAATGCTTTATGAATTTGTGTGTCATCCTTGTGCAGGGACCATGCTATTCTCTGTATTGTTCCAGTTTTATTCTATATGCTGCCAAAGCACACTTACAACTTTGTTAAATTTGGAGAGTGTAAGGAAAGATCCTTTCTAATCTTCTTTGGTGATGCAAGGAGAGCATTCCCTGGTCCACAGCGATGATCAGTCTTCACCTCCCCTAACACTGATGTCTGACTGGCCCCAGCTTGGTCTCGGTTGTGAAGTATCAACACACAGCTTCCCTCCAGAGAGAGAACAACTTGATAAAATGGTAAAATAACTCCATCTGCCAAGTAAATTGCACGTGTTAATCTTATACTTTTTTTTTATCAGCTTAATCTATTCTTTGGCATCCATGGTAAGTAAATGGTTTTTATTGCCGTAAGATAAATGGGGGGGGGGAATTAGAGTCTCTTGCATTGAAACTAATGAAGTCCTTAGAGAAACGGGTGATTCATGATTTTGCGCCGACTGAGAAAATGCTATTATGGCCAGATGCATTACACTGGTTTCGGCTAAGAAATGCCACTGTGCTGTTTTCAAGGTTTATTACAAGGTCCTGGATAGAGAATGTATCTTAAAACAACCCAGCAATGAATACTTCCTTATACAGTCATCTAACATTTATAGACTTTTTTTCCCTCTTAAAAGTTTAAATGTAATTCAGTGTAACTTCTCACAGTCAAAATCACCACTTCCGCCAATTTTCTCATTACTCCATCCCCAGTCCGCAGCTCACAGTTAATTGGTAGAATTCCCCCCTCTTTTGGCTGCTGTATCCATTTCTCTTGGTCCTCTGTGGCTGAAAATGGAGGCCCCCACTTGGGTGCTTGGAGAGACCAAGGAGCTGCTACTCCCTAATGGAGGCAGCAAACAAATCAAACCCAAAAGTAACAGGGGAATCTCTGTTCAGCTGGTGCCCTGAGGTTAGGGACCCTGCTGCTACCACCTTCATAAAGACCCCTGCATCCCTGAATTCCTGAATGGAAAAGAGAGGGAAATATTTGCAAATGAAGCAACTAACAAAAGATTAATATCCAAAATTTACAAGCAGCACATGCAGCTCAATATTAAAAAAAAAACCACCCAATCCAAAAATGGACAGAAGACCTAAATAGACATTTCTCCAGAGAAGATATACAGATTGTCAACAAACACATGAAAGGATGCTCAACATCACTAATCATTAGAGAAATGCAAATACAAACTACAATGAGGTATCACCTCACACGGGTCAGGATGGCCATTATCAAAAAATCTACAAACAATAAATGCTGGAGAGAGTGTGGAGAAAATGGAACCCTCTTGCACTGTCAGTGAGAATGTAAATTGATACAGCCACTATGGAGAACAGTATGGAGATTCCTCAAAAAACTAAAAATAGAACTACTGTATGACCCAGCAATCCCACTACTGGGCATATACCCTGAGAAAACCATAATTCAAAAAGACACATGCACCCCAATGTTCATTGCAGCACTATTTGCAATAGCTAGGTCATGGAAACAACTTAATTCCCATCGACAGATGAATGGATAAAGAAGCTGTGGTACATATATGCAATGGAATATTACTCAGCTGTATAAAGAAATGAAATTGAGGGCTTCCCTGGTGGCGCAGTGGTTAAGAATCTGCCTGCCAATGCAGGGGACACAGGTTCGAGCCCTGGTCCGGGAAGATCCCACATGCCTCGGAGCAACTAAGCCCGTGCACCACAACTACTGAGACTGTGCTCTAGAGCCCGCGAGCCACAACTACTGAGCCCGTGAGCCACAACTACTCAAGCCCATGCGCCTAGAGCCTGTGCTCTGCACGCAACAAGAGAAGCCACCGCAATGAGAAGCCCGCACAACGCAACGAAGAGTAGCCCCCGCTCGCCGCAACTAGAGAAAGCCCCGCGTGCAGGAACGAAGACCCAATGCAGCCAACATAAATAAATAAATATTTAAAATAAAAAAAAAAATAAAAAAAAAAGAAATGAAATTGAGTTATTTGTAGTGACTTGGATGGACCCAGAGTCTGTCATACAGAGTGAAATAAGTCAGAAAGAGAAAAATAAATACCGTATGCTAACACATACATATGGAATCTAAAAAAAAAAAAAAAAAAAAGGTTCGGATGAACCTAGGGGCAGGACAGGAATAAAGATGCAGACGTAGAGAATGGACTTGAGGACACGGGGAGGGGGAAGGGTAAGCTGGGACGAAATGAAAGAGTTGCAGGGACTTATAAATACTACCAAATGTCAAATAGATAACTAGTGGGAAGCAGCCGCAGAGTACAGGGAGATCAGCTCGGTGCTTTGTGACCACCTAGAGGGGTGGGATAGGGAGGGTGGGAGGGAGACGCAAGAGGGAGGGGATATGGAGATGTATGTATGCATATGACTGATTCACTTTGTTATAAAGCAGAAACTAACACACCATTGTAAAGGAATTATACTCCAATAAAGACATTAAGAAAAGCTTTGCTTCTCTCAGGAGTTCTGGGCTCCATGTCTATGTTGCACTGGTCGTCAAGGCAACAACTTTGGGGGATGCAGGGGCTGCTCTGAGGGCAGGGGAAGCTCTCTCAAGGTGCTGAGCTGAAGAGCTGGTGCAGATGGATCTTTACTGACAGATTCCATTTCATTCCAACCTGCCCCAGTTTCTAAGAGCAGCCACGCCTCAGACCCCCGGTGTGACCTGGAGGCTGGGCGGCTGGTGGTGGCATGGAGCAACCCCTTAGGAAGAGAAGAGATGGAGGGCAGTCTTCTTATCTAGATTCTCTGGCTGTGCCAGAGGGTGGCCCTGACTATGAGTGGGACCATTCCAAAAAAGCATCCGTAGGGAAAGCTAGAGTTGTGTTAGTAACAGCTGATGAAAAAAATCTGCTCTCTCCACTAATTTTTGTAGATTATAGAATATTTACTATCTTTCTTTGAAAGAAATACAGTAAAATCAACTTTTTTGTTCTGTTTCTTCTTACCAGTGGTCAAGGTCTTTATTTTAACAAGCACACCTGAGTGCGCGTCCTTCCCCCACCTCTCCTGCAGCAGGCGTTGCTGGTGTCTTGCTCATATCCTCTCAGTACTCATTTCTACACGCAAAGACTCTCTGCATTTGTTCTGACTGTGGCACATGCTCACTTTGCCTATCTGAGAGGTTAGAAGTGCCGGAGAATCAACACGCCGCCTAACAACAGCCTTTACCTATGATGCATGGGTTTTGGTGGATACCTCAACTTCCTAGGCTCTCAGGTGGACTGACTCTGAGGCATGTCCTCCAGGGGTTCCAAATAGGATGAAACTCCACTTGCCTTCAGCACTAACTTATTGATGAAGAATTCTTCATGGGCAACTCACATTTCTAAGATATCCCAGCTGGGAAACAGTGACTTATCCAAGGCAGAAAGACCTTTCAGGAGGCTAGGAGTAGACATAGGTAGACTTATCAACTCGATCTGAGGAAGAAGTTGGCTGCCACAGATAAATGAGGATGCAATGAATCGACCATGGGTGTAGTGAGTTCTCTGACTGCAGCAGCATTTAAATAAAGAATGAAAAGTTATGAGGCTGGAGTTTTGAAAAGGGGACTCAAACAGCAGCTGGGTAGCTGTAGCTTTAAGAACTTTTCCGAGAGTGAAATTGTCTAGGTAGTGTGCTTGGTGATGCATAAGGTAATCACCAACTCCACCTCTTTGTTTTCTCTGTTCTGTATTTACAGGTGTGAATGATGACCTTGAGTAGATACAGTCATGTCCCTGTGAAGCACTGGGACACACCTAGGGTCAACAGATGTTTCTCTTCTCCTCCAAATTCAAACACTTTGGGCTCAGATCACTTGCAAGATCGTCATTAAAGCCTCTGTTTCTCTTTGATGAACATCGTCTTCACACCTAGAATATAAACCGGGACCGTGCCATGTCTTCACTGATGTCATTGTCATCACCTTGCACTGTGACTGGCCCATTGCAGGTGTTGGTAGCTGTTTATGGGATGAAGGACAGTGAGCCCTGTGTTTGGCTCTGAGGAAACAAAGAGGAACAGGCGACATCCCTTTTTCCTTCAAGGGCTCACATCAACAGATGATTCCTACACAACATCAAAGAAGGTAGAGAGCAGGGAGGTGGGTACACAAGGGTGAAGGGCATGTCAGGGAAGACTTTCTAGTGAAGCTGATGATGGAGATGGCTTAATGTAGTGAGTCTCCATCCTCTGTATGCCTGAGAATCCCCTGGGGATGCTGTGAAAATGCTGATTCTGAGTCAATGGTCTGGAGTAGAGCTTGAGATTCTGTATTTCTAACAAGCTCCCAGGCGACATGACGCATCTGGTCAGCAGACCACTCTTCAAGTAACAAGGTCTTAGAAGGTAATTAGGTTTTCCCCAAACGAGGGGGATTCCAGAAAGAGCAAAGAACATAGAGACATGGAGATACAGACAGGAAGTGTTAGAAGATTGTTGAACAGTTTGGTAAGGATAGAACTTAAGTTGTATCGAGAAAATAGCAAAAGAGAAAGTATATGAAGAGGACCATGGGCCATAGGTCATAGCTGTGGAATTTCATTGTTAACCTTATTCTTATAGGCAATAGCGAGACACCATATGTTTCTAAGAACAAAGTGGCTTGATTGGCTTGCGATTTAGATGGACCACCAGGTGTCTGTGCAGTGAAGCATGAGTTGGGTGGAAAAACTCAAGATCTTTGAATTATGATCCAATATAGCAATACAAATGAAAGGCAGAGAGGGATTTACCACGGCAAGTGTTGTGGTGATGGAGAAGTAGGGATAGATTCACACCATGTTTGGGAAATAGAATCAACAGTATTGATACAGAATCTGGGAGAAAGTATGGGTAGACTACAGTCGGCCCTCCACATCTTCAGGTTCCACATCGGCAGAGTCAACCAGTGGTGGATCAAAAATATTTGAAAAAATTCCAGGGAGTTTCAAAAAGCAAAACTTGAATTCACCACTCACTGGCAACTATTTATGTAGCATTATGTAGTATTAGGTATTATAAGTAATCTAGAGATGATTTAAAGTATATGGAAGAATATGCATAGGTTGTATGCAAATTCTGTGCTATTTTATGTAAGAGAGGAACATCTGCAGAATTTGGTATCCACAGAAGGTCCTGGACCCCCTCCCCTGTTGACACTGAGGGACGACTGTAGTAAACAAAAATATCATTCAGATTTCTTGCCTGGGAGCTTGAGTGGATGAACTGCAGCATTGAACAAAATAGAGAATCCTGGAGAGGAGCAGCGGGCTTGCAGGAAGACAGGGAATTCAGTTATTGATTTTGAGGATCATGAGGAACACCCAGACTTGTGTACACATGTGCATACACACACACACACACATGTATAAGCACGTTGGCCAAGGGGGCGCCAGATACTGCCTTAACCAAATGATCAAGGTCGACAGCAATGGTGATGAGTCATGCTGACATCGTGTAACCGCTAATAGGATGTGATGAGGACACTACACCTCTGTAATATTCTTCCTCAGAACCCATACTCCCAGTCTAACGATGAGCAAAACATTAGAAAACCCACAAGTTAGAGTCTGTAAAATAACTACCCGATACTACTCAAAATCATCAAGGTCATAAAAAAACAAGGAAAAACTGAGAAACAGTCAACGCTCAGGAGACTAAATCCAATGGGAGATCTTAGCTTGAATCCTGGTGTTTAAAGAGAACATTAGTGGAAACACTGGTGAATTCACACAAAAAATTTAGTCGATAGTAATATACAAATGTTAATTTCTTAGTTCTGAAAACTGTACTATGGAAATTTAAGATGTAACTGTTAGGGAAAGCAGGGTGGAGGTATACCAGAAGTCTCTGTACTGTCTTTGCAATTTTTTCTGTAAATCTAAAATTATTCCAAAATTTAAAAATTTGTTAATTACTGTGTGGAATCTCAGAATCAGATAGCTTGTAATGTTTTCCATATTCCTTTGATTCTTAAAGCAATTATTATAGAATCAGCCTAAAATGTAGCTTATTTTTTTTTGAACTGTTATTTACTGTATGTTTCTTAGTGGTTAAGTGATTATTAAAATTTTTATTCTAAAGAATACCGTACACTTTTTTGCACAAGTATATACTTAATAATAGAAAAGTTAGAAGAACTTACCAAAAGCAGTTAACTGGTTTCATACTGAAATTTGTTTCTTATAACTTCCAAAGATTTCTTATTTAAAATTATGGCTTTTGTTGTTAATAAATGGATAGCACTTTAGTATCTTCCCTCAAAAAAGTGTTTGCAAAACTCTGTCATAACACAGATTGCAATGTATTGTAAAATTTTAAATAAATCTCTCTTTCCCCTGCCAGTGAATGAGTTCCTTAAGGACAGAGAGAGATTGTACTCATATTTATCCCCTACCCGGTTCCCAGACTGAGACAATGTTGGGCACCGACAGTAATTTTGAATAAATAAATCCTGCCAAGCATATTATTCTTTATTCGTGCCCTCAAGAGGGCAGTTACTTAGACAATAGAAAGACATTTGCATCACGCAGAGCTGAGCTCACCCTAAGGTCAGACAGATAATGGCTGCAAAAGTGAATTAAAGACCATTTTTGGAAATTAACTTTTCAAACCGTGTGCTGTAAAGTCACAATCCAGGTCAGGCAAATGTCAGGAATCAGTGTGACCTTACCAGGAAGTCAGTGGGAGGAGACCTAGAAAAGGGTGAAGGTCAACTAACTCATATTTCTCTGTGGCGGGAGCTGTTTTTGCAACTAGTCCCTGCTGACTTAATAAATGGGAAAGAAACTGCCTGACACTGCTCGTTCTGCAGACACATCCCACTTTGGCTCGGCCTTCCTCACCCCACCCTGGTATTACCTGCGTGGGTCATGGTGTTTCCATGGTGATTTTAATTAAATTAGTGGTGACCATTGTAACATGTTACCACAGCAATTGTTGGTGGTGCCAATGTTTACAGGAAATGAGCCATTGCGTTTAGCTCTAATAGATTCAAGCAGGAAAGAGAGTAAAACATGTATTTAGGGAATTGTTCTTGGGAGTCTGTGAGACAATGAGGGCTGTTTGGAGCCGTGACAGGAAAGTCAGTGAGAGAATGACAGGTACAAGCATGCTGGTTAGTGAGCCGTGGGCACCTCTGCAGACTTCATCACTCAAGTTAATCGTCCTTCTGGGCAGAAGTCAGAGGTCTAGCATGTGAGGACAAACTGAAACAGGAAGCAAAGCAGAGGACCACAAAAGTGAGGTCAAGAGGCCAGAAAGGCAATGAATATTTTGGTTCTGCCCAGAAGACCTACAGACAGGAGACTCCTTGGGTCCAGGAGGCACCCCCGCCCCTTCAAGCGTGGGCCCCTCTCCTCCCTGGTTTCCCCTGATACCCTGGCTCCCCATTCTCAGTCTCTGCAGAGATTTCTCTTCCCCCTCTTCCTTAAGTCACCCGAACTCAGCACAGTGTCTGGCACCAATGACAACTTTGAATAAATAACTACTGCTAAGTGTATTACTCTGTATTCTTGTACCCTAGACAGGTGTGTCATCACAAGGGTCACTGCTGGGGAAAGATGGGCCAGTTCCCACTGGAGGCTCAGAAGGGAGCACAGAGCACCTCTCCGAGTGGTGAGCTGAGGTGCTTTCCACATCTCCTCGAAGCACTGCTCACTGGTTCCTGGTGCTACCCACCTGCCCTGCACGCGGGTGTGGCTCCTTCTCACCCAGAGCCGCCCAGGGCAAAGTCGCTGGGGCGCAGGGTAGGAAACTGCCCGCACGGGGGCGGGGACGGGGGCACATGAGTGGGTCCACTGCCGCAGTATTAACACCGCATATTCGGGTCGCCTCTTAACTGTCCACCTCTAGGACTTAGGACAGCCTCCCTTTACAGGAGAAGCGGGCGTAGGGATGCGTGGGGGAGGCCAGTCTGGAAGCAGAATGCAGGGCAGGTCGAAGCAGATGGAGATGTTGCTCGGGAGAGAGAACTGGGTGGAAAATACACCAAAGTGAAAATACCGGAACCAGTGAGGGTCTGAAAGGCAGTGAGAGCAGGAACTGGGGAACTGGATGGGACAGAATTCATAAAAGACACAGTGACAGGATGTGGACGATTGTATTTAGGGGAGGGAAGGTAGGGAAAAGTCAAAGATGAGTCTCAGATGTTGAGGTTGGATAGATGGACTCACGTGGGAAACAGCAGAGCTTTGTGGTCCCTCCTAATCTGCCTGTGCTCTTGGGTGATCCCAGTGCCTGAGGACCTCTGCTTTCTCATTGTTTTCATGAAGACATCGGAATGTATTCTATTTAATCTCTGTGCACCCTTACCTTGCCACGATCCTAGGTTTCTAAGAGCGGTTGGAAATTCATTTTACTAACTAGAGTGCTGGACCCTTCTCATTGCAAAACTTGCTCCTGGCACTGGTTCAGGCCAGCCACTTGGGGCATGGATCCCATCACACACCTGCGCTTCCCAATCAGATGGGAAATGTGTCAAAAGCAATTACAACCAATACAAAAATTGCCAAAGCTTGGGAATTATTTCCTTCATTAAAAATAGAGCTAATTTTAGTTATCGTTATAACAACATTACTCTCTGCTATCATGTTGACAAGTGCCAAGGATAAGTCCTAGAGATGACGTCAGTACTTGACGTCACTTGGATAGAAAGGAGTTGGGCTGTGGTGACGTCCAGCAAAAACAGTCTCCAGAGACAGATGGGAGTACAATTTTCATGTCCGCCCCCAGCCCCAAAGGCCCTCACCAACAGACACACAGCTGCGGACGTGGGAGGTTTCTGAAATTCAGACGGGCACTGCCACTCCCCAGCCCGAGGCTGACGCAGTCCAGGAAGCTGTCCTGCCTGGACCCACGATGGGGGTGGGTAGGTGCTGCCCGTCAGCGGCAGAGTTAGATGAGACCCACGTGATAGGGAGAGCGCAGCACCCAGGTCTCAACGGACAGCCAAAGAACACATGGCGTGAGCCCAGGACATCCCTGATCTCAGAGTGGTGGGCCTGGCAGCAGGGCCACCTCCTGTTGTTCCAGGGGGTCATGGTGACAGATGCTCAGACATGTCACAGAGTCTGCCTGACGGCTCATACCCGGGCCTTGCTAGAATGGGTGGGAAAGGGGGTAATGCCAGAATTTTCTTTCCTGCAGAGGTGCTTCTTGACATGTTCTTGCAGTTTTACCAGGAATGAAATAGTGATTGCAAGCAATTATAGTGCTTCATCCATTCACAACATTTGAGAGATTTTATCCTGAATCTGGGCACGCTCATGGGAGGGTGTCATCCCTGGGATCATAGTTCCTCCTACCTGTGTCTCCAGGAAAAGATTAAGACCCACTATGTCCACCATGATTTTCAAAACTAGGTGGTTGTCTCCATTATAAATGAAGATGGCATTCAAGAATGGAAAGGTACACCTTACCGCTGGGCCAAGAAGTTATATTCTCTGAGATCAGAGAGAAAAAAGATGCCGCATCCGTCGACTTCCCTCTTGCATCAACATCTCTCTCCTCCCTGAATTTTATCCAGCTCCCAGCCAAAGATTTGTTGCTCTGAAGATATCACCAGCCAGCTGACTAGGCAGACACTGTTGAAGCCCCACCTTTATCTACTAGGCCAATGGTTCTCCAAAACTGGTTTCTGAACCAGAAGCATCAGCATCACCTGAGCTTGTTAGAAGGGCCAACCCTTGACCCCTCCCCAGACCTACTGGATCAGACCCTCTGGGGCAGAGGCCCTGCATTCTGTGTGTTGAGGCACCTTCCAGATGGTTCCAGGGCCCATGCAGGTACTCGCCTTCCCCTGCACACTCACTGCTTCCTGCTGCAGGCACCTGAGAGCTCGTTCAGGTGTGTGCAGACCACAGATGTGCAAAGACCACAGGCCACACATGTGGGTCAGTCCGGAAGTGCTGGGGACCCGGTGTCCTGGGATCAGCTCCCAACCAGTGACAGACAGGACTTGGAGAATAAAAATACGGCTTCTTCAAATGTCAGATGGGCATCTCTGAGTCATGTGTTACCTGGTTTCTCAGAGGTCCCCATCAGGACCGAGCCCCAGTTGCCACAGCTGCACCTGTTTATCTACGTACCTGTACTGACTCCCTTCCTGTATCCTGTCTCACTCCCTGAACCCCATGCTTCCTGGACCACCTCCTAACAGGCCACTTGCTCCTCGTCCTTGTCTCGGGGTGTACTTCTGGGGAAGTCTCTTTAAGACTCGTTACTATGGATGAGAAATAATACTGCATTCTAAGTGCTTAGGTGCTATCACACTTCACCCTCACAATGACTCTGGAAGGCAGACTGGACAGGACAGCAGGGTGACATGCCCCAGCCCCAGAGTTCTCAGTGGTGGAGCCCAGATCTCCAGCATCTTGGGCGCTGATGGGAAACACCTACAAGACACTTTCACTTTGGAACTTGGGCTGAGGAGACGAAGAGCAGATAGACAAGGGCTCCAATCACGGAAGGAGAAATCAGGATGGCCTGACCTAGGAGCCCTCACTGCTTTGGACAGTTCGGGGATCCGGTGGGTCTGATAATAACGTCAGGATCAAAGAAACCACCACTGGCTGTGACAGACACTCGAAGAAATTAGACTTCCGAGGTATGGGTTACTAAAAAGACTCCCTTTGCTCCTAATTCCTTTCTCTTCCCAGAGTAAATGATGACGCTATAATGCTTGTGGCAAATATTCATCAGACCCTTCACTGATAATTATTATGAAAAACTAAAGGGAAAAATGTTGTGACTCTTATAAAGCGTAACTAATTAAAGACAACCTATAAATAATGCATAATCTTTCAGCAGACCAAAATTGGAACAATATGTCTATGGTTTTGCACGGATCTGTCAACTAGAAGCAACTCATCCAGAGCCCAAGTCATTGTTCAAATAACCAAACATTTCTGAAACCTGTTTGCATAATGGTTGTTCTTAATTATGAACCTTTCTTGATCACCAAGGAAGAATCAAATTTTCTTCAGATGAGTTTTTATTATGAAGGACGTTGAATATAGTTTCATTTGCAGTGTGTAATTAATCAGAAAGCCCATTAATTAGAACTCTGTACCCCCCACTATTAACGATGCAAAAAAGGTGAATATTTACAGCGCGTGGAAGGCAAGGAGAAGGAAGTCAATTCCACGATCCTTCCTCGGATTAGGATGTCCTGTCATTCCCATGAAAACCATTGTTAGCTAAACATAAATATTTCCAGTTACAAACAGGCAAGTATTCTTTGATTTTTGCAGTGGTTGTGAAATCAATAATGTTTGTAGCTTATGCTTGTTAAGGGGGATTTTATTTCCTTTCAATTATCGTAAAGACAAGTGAAAGATGAAGTCAGCCCAACATCAAAAAGATCAGAGAGGAGGATTTTGTATTGCTTTAATTAAGGTAATTTCAAATTGTCCTGCTAACGTTATGATCTGAGTCTTTGGTACTGACCACCCCTGTTCAGAATTTGGAATTTTGCTTTAGAGTGGAGAAATTCAGCCTTGTATGGACTCCTGGATTTTCTTTTTCCTCACATTTCTTTTAGCTATCTTCTTCAATCTGTATAAGACAATCTATCTTCTTCACTTCTTTATGGGGTAGGGGGCAATCTTTGCAACCCATACATTGTACTAAAAGTCAGGAAGAGAAAAGAAAAATGTCCAAAAAAGGTTTTTACACTTCCCATGCTGGTAAAGAGTTTTACAAATGTCATTTTAAACATTTTTGAATAGGTTAACACAGGGAAGAGAAAATGAATGACCCAGTCCCCAACCTTCAAGGAGTTTACAGGATTGCTGAGGAGAAAGACATGAACTCCTCCAGCACAAAGAGGTTCGTGAGCAATGAACTTGTGCAGGATGGGATACCGGAGCTCTGAGGAGCAAGCTCTCAAGGCTGGAGAGGATGTTCTAGAAAGCTGCCTCGCAAGGGGGAATCTCTATGCAGCTGGGTCTCAGAGGATGAGTAGGAGGAGACAAGGTACGGGTGTCACCAACGAGGGATCTCCATCTACCCCACAGCAACATCTCCCATGGCTCAGGCTCTTGTCCAAGGTGACCTTGACACTCATCCTGTCAAGAAGTGGAGCTATATCCCGCCCCCTAGCTTTGGGACGGCTTTGGTGACTACTTTGGCCGTTAAGGTGTGCAGAGGGGATGAGAAGGGACTTTTGAGGCCAGATCATGAGAGGGAATTCAGCCTCTTCCTTGCTGCTGGAGCCCTGAGGCTGCCATGCTGGAAGGCGCCCCAGTCATCCCGTGTAAAGAGGCCACGTGCAGCAGACCTGCAACTATGTGAGCAGAGACGGGGGCGGAGATGTCTAGCCAGCCCCCAGCTGCTCCAGTGCCCAGCGTCTCCCAGGTTTTTCCAGCTCCAGTCAGCGACTGACTACGGCCAGTAGAGATCCTGAGCCAGAGCCACCCATAGACACTAGGAGAGAATAAAATGATTGCCGCTGTTTTAAGTCATCAAGATTACAGGTGATGAGTCAGCAGCAATCGGACCTAGGTGGGAACCTAGGGAAAGATGTGGGGTTACTGAAGCCACTCCTTCCATCAGTGAGCCCCTGAGACCAGCCCATCCACCTTCGTCGGACAAGTGGTCTGCACCCAACTGAGCTGTCTTGGAAGACATGAACGGGCGGGGGATGGGCTGACTATAGCTATAAAGCCTGGTGTTGATACATCTTGACTAATTTTCTAGTAATTTCAACCCTGTTCAAATGTAGAAAGAGATTTGAGCCAAATGCAGCGTAAATCTCTATATGTCTTGGCAGAAGGACCTAGCATGAACTTCCACATGTAGGAACCAGAGTGATGGGCGTGGGTCAGGGAGATTCATCAGTGGAGTGATGGGGACAATGCACCTTGGGAAGGATGCTGTGTCAGGTGTTGCACGGGACCTTCCTAGGACAGCTGGAGGTTGTTTCATTTTTAAAGATCAAACCTTCCTCTTGTGTGAGTTTGGCTCCTAACCCACTCTGGAATTTCTGTAAAGATTTTTGCTGCAAAGGATATTTGAAATATCATGCTGATTTTTGTTAAATCAGAAAACAATTCTTGTTAGCTTTTGGAAATTCCTGAAAATATACAAAAGATGAATAATAAACAAAACATTATTAAGAATCCCATGACCCATTGTTACCATTTGGTTGCATTTTCTTCTGGCATCCTTCCATGTTTATACATACATTGATACATGTCTATTTAGAGCAATGAATGCTCGCTAAATATTTATAAAGAAAAAAAACGCTGCTATAACATCAAACCTAATGCCTGGAACGCAGTGCTTCATGGATGTATAGACACGTAAATATGATCGCTTATCTTCAGTGTAAGTAGTTTCACAAAATGAGTGTCATCCAAGTTGCTTTTTTTTCACTTCACATTATATCGGGAGTGTTTATATGGAATGAGTTCATGGAGGCACAGAGAATGGAAACTCAGAGCCTCTCATCTCTGACTTGAGTTCTGCTGCAGGTCCCCATCCCCTTTGCTCATTACATGAATCGTGGACAGGACGTGTTTCTAACAGGCCCCATCACCCAGGGTGTCCCTGCCAGTTACCTCTGTTGCGTAGGAAATTCCTTGATGCAAGGGCTGTCTCCACGTACCTTCTGGGCCGCTCTCTGTGAGGTCATGAAAAACACAGTGAGACGCAAGAGGAAAGAGTTGGGCTCAGTCCTGTGCTTTAGGTAGCGTGCCAGTCGGCCGGAAGAACCCCGCTCCCTGAATCCTCTGTAGGCAACACCCTCGGCAACATCCCTTTCCTGCTGATGGAGTGGTGATGAGGGCCAGAGTCAGAGGCTCAGAGGATGGGAGGTCTCTGGACCCGACACCCAGTGGTTCCATCTGAGAGATGTTGGGGCCAGTGTGCCTGACCGGCAGCTGTGGCTCACAATGACCTGCCACCACCATGGCTGTTATCCATGTGTTTTGGCCAAGGGACACATGGGGCCGGAACGGAGGTCGTCAGATCTCGTGCACATGGATGTCTCCCAGGCCTCCCATTCCTTCCCATCCGTTTTCAGCAGCAGCACACGCTCTGCTCAATTCATCCAACTCAATTCAAGCAACTCACGGATCACCTGCTTCCACACTGACCTTTATACGTCTTCCTTATTTGCTTGTTTCTCTTATTCTAGGGCAGAATGGAAGATTCCCGAAAAACACAGCAGGACAATGGCCGACTTGGGGAGCCCATTCATGGAGAAGTCTGAGCTGAGGGAACAAGGGTGGGTGGTCCCTTTCACCTGCTCAGAGGACCGCCCTGCAGGAGAGTGAGGGATGCAGGGATGGCCCCTCCTCGGCTGCAAACCTCTGTGAACTTGTGAGGCAAAGGCAAGAAAAGGGGAAGTCACTTGGAGGATTATTGGTAATGGTGATGTTTCTTATTTTTAAAGTATGGTTGATATTTAATTACAAAAAGAAGCTCATTGAACCCCTATCTTAAAGAATGAGGGGGCCAACTTGTCCAGCAAACGCCCATCCTGGGGCTGCTCCCAGGCTCCAGTACATCCAAACTGAGCTTGTCCAACCTTTGAGTTGACCTGGTCCATTGTGTCTCTAGGGATGAAATGGTGCCGACAGAAGAAGACCTGAATCTAAGCATCCTCCTGTACTTGAACCTCACCTTTCCTCAGATGAATTGGATAAGCAAAGGAAATATCCAGCAACTCTTCCTCTCCTGTGACTTTTCATCTTCAGCTTCCCTGGAGGGCCCTAGTTTCAGTTACAACAAAAACTAAAAGGTCAAGTCATCATAAGTTACCCACCGGGATATGTTCAGATTAAGGTTTAACTCCAGACTCAAAGGGCCAGGATAATAGAGTGCTATAATGCAGTCATTTCCCATCAAGGGCCATCCAGAAAAACCAAACTGCTTAAGAGAGGGGCTGGCGTCGAGGTTTATAGGATTATAGAAGGTAGAATCTATGTAGATCCCCCACTTGGAGTAGGTTCAGGAAGGAGGGTGTTGAAGGGAGGACCTGCGACGATATGCGATATGTGTGTAGACCTGGGGGCCGTGGAGACGGGCAGCTCTGCAAGTGGGATTTCTGCAGACCCCACGAGGCGTCCAGGGCAGCCTCTGTCCCTGGTGGCATCAGGAACACTGCGGCATGTTGACTCCACAGCCAGGCGGGCAACCCGGCCCCAGTGTGCATCCCTAAAGCATTGGTGACCTTGGTTTCATTTTCATGGAACGATAAGTACAATCCTAACATAAATTATCAAACTTGACGCAAATTCAATATTGCCATGGTGGCTCTGGTTCAAACACTAGCAGAAAAAGTATCTATAAGTCAGACACAATTACATTTTTGATATTTTAAAATACAGCTGGATTGGATTTATCTTCGTGAGGCTTGTTGATTAATTCAAGGGGACAGCATAGGTGACATCGGAGGTCAACCATCTCTCAGGTGTACTGATCCCAGACAATCAGTCACTCACAAGGGCTTCTTACCAGCAGGCTGCCCATGAGGGATGGGGGTCTGGTAAGTGTATTACCTGACAGCAGCCGACAGCATCCTCTGAAATAAATTCCTTAATCAAAACTTTCCACCACAGTGAACCAAATGCAATGATTCAAAATAGAGCCTTCTCCTATGTGTAATATAAAAAACTAACAAACAAACAAACAAAAAAAAGGTGAACAAGTCAAACTGAACAAAAACAAACAGGTGGATGACAGAGAACAGAGTAGTGTTTCCCAGAGGGGAAGGGCGCTGGAAGGGTGAAATGGGTAAAGGGGTCAACTGTATGGTCATGACAGAAACTACAGGTTGGGTGGGGAGTACAGTATAATGTCCACAGAAGTGGAAATATAATGTTGTGCACATGACACTTCTATTGGTTATAAACCAATGTTATCTCAATCAATAAGTCAATAAATCAATACAATTTTTTAAAATTTAGAGGCTTCCTTACTCTGAAATGTAATTGTAGATATTAGAATCCAGGAACCTGCCTCTTTGGAACAGCCTGGCGTTCAGTGGCATCGTTCCTTTTACCCTTATACCCACCTAAGAATCTAGGCCTCCATTTAGGAGATGCATGTCTTAGACTGAGTCCCCCCAGAAGCAGAGCCTGAGACAAGGAGGTGGGTGGGTGCATGTGGTTTATTTGGGGGAGGGGATCACAGGAAGAAGGGCAGGCAGCGTCATGAAGAGTCATGCTGTGGACACCTGGCTCTGTCCCGTGAAGGAAGAAGGTATAGGATGTGGGTGGCTCCACTCAGAGGCTGGGAGGCTGGGTGCTCACCCATCCGTTCCTACCTCGTGGCCTGGGGCTGCCTCCTTGCCATCTGCCTCAGGTTATGGTAATCTGCCTCCATCCGGTGCAGGATTTTCTTAAGTGGAACAAAATCGGGGAGGATACAAATGGCTTCTGTAATTCTTCTGCCTCTGTTTCCACAACTGTATCGTAACACCTGGACTGTGGGGCTGCTTTGGGGCAGCACTAATGCTCTTAGTGTCTCAAGATGCCCTTTTCCCAAAAGCTTCCTCCGTGGTGGGAAGGACAGAAGATAAAATCCAAGACCGATTCGAAGCTTGTAACGATTTCCCTGCAGCAGAAAAAATAAGTTCAAGGCAAAAAGGTGGCATCCAGCCGGGATGAGAGCTGTGTTCTTAAAGCCTGAAATTGAGAGATGCTCGGAGAATGGGAGCATCACCGCTGCTCTGCAGCTGCTGGGGTGGCAGCAGGTGATTCGACCAGGAAGGGAATCTCTCTTGCTCAGGCGGTGCTGAGAGCTGGGGAGCGGGAGGCGGCTGCACCTTTAGGGAGACACGTTGACAGAATAAGAAGCAGCTCACATAAACAAGGACCATAGAAACAGAAAACTTTTTTCTCAGAAAATATTCGTGGGCAGGGGAATTCCCCGGTGGTCCAGTGGTTAAGGCTCCGCGCTTCCGTTACAGGGGGCGTGTGTTCGATCCCTGGTCGGGCAACTAAGACCTTGCATGCCTCAAGGCCAAAAAAAAAATAATAATAATACATAAAATCAAAAAAAGGGGAAATATTCATGGGCATTAAGAAAGATTCAGTTATGGAAGGGCTGTCATGTACAGATGGGTGTGGATGGGCTCTGAGCGGCTTCAGAAGGTAAAATGGGGACAAACTGGTAACAAGCGGGAAGGCAAGTGTGGATTTAGTGTCAAAGGGCATGCTGACCCTCGGGCCTGCCTGACAAGGACTGAACGTTCCTGGAGTTTCTGAAACACCCTGCTGCAAACCAGGGTAGAAGCTTTAAAGATGGGCGCCCAGAAAAGTCCATTCTCTGCCATGTTTTTGGTTGTTGTAGTTTTGTTTTGAGGAGGAAGGTGGGGAAGCCAGTGACAGTCTCTGGAGATTGAAACCGCAGTTTCCTCGAGGTGCATCCCCTCTACTCAGCACTAAGATTGCACTCGTATCATCAGTCTTTCGGAGAAGTGCGTCGCTGCTCTGTCACGTGGTCCATCATGAGCGTGGGAGACCCCGACATGCAATGACTGTCTCTCAGATGCTTCGCTGAACCGGGATGGACCGTTGCTACTTCGAGCCCCGCGATCTCCATCCTAACTCTCCGTGTGGCAATCTTTGTAAAGTACTGTCGCCTCTCTCCCCTCCTGGTCCCAAGGATCTCTGGCACGGGGCCCTGCACGGAAGCAACTGGGAGATCACGTCGTAGTTTCTTGTCTGGCAAAGTGACAGATGGTAACCCCGCCAGTTCTCTTCCCACAGCCTTGGGATCCAACCGCCCTCCCTGGGAGTCATGCCGGGTGACTCTGCAAGTGAGGCTCAGAGACCGGGGGACACACGCCGGGGCAGGCGAGTTTACATAAACAACGGTGGTCGGCACCTCGGATTTCACAGGCTCGGGCCAAATGATGTTTTATTTCTCAGGGAGACAGGGGCTGAGAACAGGGTAAAAATTAAAGGGAAACCAAAGCTCCACGGTGTTGGGCTGTGGGGATGATCCGGCGTGTTCTAAGGGCTGGAGATGGGAGCAGAATGTTTTAGGCCTCCCCTGGGAGGGTCTGCTTTGTGAGGGACTCAAAGATGAGAGGAAACATAAAGGAAAAGAAAACGGGCCCGCTGAAGCACAGATGGGGGAGCAAGGCAACCAGAGATGCGGCAGCAGAAGGGGGCAGCCGGGCCTCCAAGGGCCCCAATCACCCTTCAGGGGTCAAGGCAGCGTGGACACAGACATGGAGACGCGGGACATTCTCGCATGCTCAGGCTTAAAGAGTTCGTCCCCCATTCCTTGGCCCCGAATGAGAATTTTAACGGAAGAGTCAAGGGTTTTTCGTGTGTTTTTCCTTTCTAAAGCGAGTGATTTACATCTGCCTCTGCAGGCTCTCTCTGTGCGTGCATGTGTGTGCGTGTGTGTGTGTGAGTTGAGGGTAGGCTGGGACTGGAGAGACCCTTCGCATAGAAATAAACAAACTGGGGAGTCAGGAGAGAGCTCAGCCATGTCAGCCCATCACGTCTTTTTATCCCTGGTTAATCTTTTTGTCTCCACGGAAGAAAGTCTCTGTGCAACCTCAAAGAGCCTCTACGTGAGGATGACAGGCCCCATCAACCCCGCACCCCCATTCTCCTGAGGACTATTGGAGACAGAGAAGCAGCCCCATGGGTGATCACCAACTTCCGGGCCAGGCAGGCAGGCTGCTCCCCTCCTCGCCGGGTCTGGGGGTACCCCGGAGCTCATGGAGGTGCCCCTGCAGAGGTGACAGCCCTGGAGGAAATGGAGGCTGACTCCACTGTCCTGTCTGCCGAGGGAAGAGTCCCCAGTCTTCCGAGCAGGGAGCCTTTCAGAGAAAATTCCCCGGTGATGGGTCTGCGTGGGTGTGAGAGGGAACCTGGCTTTCTGGATCCTAGTCAGGTGCCCACAGTCCTGCACACTCCACAGGTGACCTGACAAGAGTCACCTGTCCTCTGAGCCCAGGTGGAGTGGGCTTGGAGACAATAGGTGACGTCAACCATCAGCACAAGGATTCACCGGGGCTTCAATAGTCAAGTTCCAGTGAGAGTAAGTCTGGGGGGAAGAGGGTCGCTGAGCCCTGCTTGGAGCCGGTTTCCACTGCAAGGGGAAGACAGCTCTCACCGGGGCTGGGACGCTCTGCACCCCACAGTGATAAGCCTGGACTGGATCTTTGTAAATGAGCTTTTAAACTGTGGAATGTCTGATGCATACAACTATATGTACATACGTGTTGTAAAGCATAAAAATAAAATAAAAACCACATGCCCACCACCCAGTTTAAGAAACACATCATTAGCCTGCAGATGCTTCCCCTGGACCCGGTGCCCTACCTCCGCCCACCAAGGGAACCGCTGCCCTGAGGTCAGCTGTTCCTTCTCCTGTGGACGGACATGCAGGTTGTCTCCAGGGTTTTGCTGTCAGAGGCATGCTGCTGGGAACATTCTTGAACACGTGTCCTGGGGCATGTGGACAAGAATTTCACCAGTGTAGGTGACCAAGGCTTGACTTTATCAGGTAATGTCAAGCTGCCATAATTTCTACTCTAACAGCTATTTACAACGATCCCCTGCTGCTCCGCAGCCCTGCCCAACATTGGGTGTGATCAGGTATCTTAACTGCGCCAACAAGCATGAACGCAATAAAATGCATTCTTGTATTTCTCTGCTAACTAGCGAGGCTGAGCTGTCCTTAATGTTTCTTGGCCATTTGCGTTTCCTCCTCTGTGAAATGCCAATCTGTGTCTTTGCCATTTTCCCCTTGGGGCTATTTTCTCATTTTAGTATTGATCTGAGTCTCTCTCTCCCCTCTCCCCTCTCTCCCCTAATTCATTGCTCTCTGTGTGGCACTTTTCCCATTTTCTCTATGAGATCTTTGGACGAAGAGAAGCTCTCGGTTTAAGAAGCTGGATGCTTCATTATTACGCCTGTGGTTTGTGTTTTTGACTTTTGTTGAGGGAATTCTTCCTGGCTCTGATGTTCCAAGTATCTGCTCTTATATGAACTTCTAAAAGTGTGACATTTTGCTCTTATGGTTAAGTCTTTATCCCACTGAGGTGCTGACATGAGGCAGTGTATGTACTGTTCTCCACGTGGGTATTCAACTGTGCCTGACTGTCTATTGACTGTACAGGTGGGTCTGCATCTTGGATCTCCATTCTGCCCCACTGGGTGATGTCTCTCTCTCTGCTGAAACCTCACTCTAATGACCATGGCTTTATAATACCTCGGTGTCTGGAAAGGTGACTCTCCCCACTTTATTCTCCGTCTTTAAGGAGAGGTCCTCACACTTGCAGCTGCTAAAACAGAAGGTCTACGATTCCTGAGAAGAATAAGCTTCCCAAATAGCTGATGGTGTTGACACTTGTTCATCTCTTGGAACTCCTGATCTCACTTCATTTCTGGCACCAGCGTATTTCCCTACTTACTTTCTTGCAAGAGCTACCTTTCCTATCAAAGTGTGTTTTAAAATATTTTCCCAGCAGTCTCGCACATTTTACTGAGGACGGTTTCAGTCTACCATTGGCAGAAGGCTCAATTGATTCTGAAGTCCCCACGACCTGCAGATAACAGATGTCTTGGGAGAAAATTCCTCTGGGAGCAATACAACGGACTCATCTGCTCTTGTGCTGGGTCTGGGACAGATGGTGCCATACGTGGGTAATGAGTTCCGGGCGACTCTAATGGTGCAGTGAATGTTTAGTGCTTGGAGCTAATCCTGGAGATTTCAGCCAAGAACCCCTGGCATTTCTTTTTCATCACCTCCCCCAACTCAGGGGCAGCCCAAGCTTGGGGGAAGGTAGAGGCTCTCCCAGTACAAAGCACGAGTCTCTTGCGGCACAGACTTAGGGAGAGGAAGGGGCTGGGGTCCCCATTGTGCTTGGTCGTACCTTCCTCAGAAGCCCATCCACTGGAGTCCCGAATTGCCTAGACCCCGTCTTGGGATGTAGTCTCAGCAACCTGCTTGTGGATCTGTCCAAAGGCAGGGTGACCCACATTGTCCTTGTTGAGACTTGACCTCCAATGACTGAATGCAGATCAGCCAGCATGACCGCCACCAGGGACCCGCTGCAGCGCACTTAGCACCAGGATTGCGGTCGGTCTGTAACTCAAGAGGCCCCTCAAACCCATGCTTTTTAGGACTGGCCAGCGATGCCCAGAACATCTAGGGTTTGGCTATGACACCAAGCCTCATGTTCAGATGAGTCCTGGCTGATACTTGCTTTGACTTCATTATTTCTTTCTTGCTCCGTGGAGCTGGTTTCCACAGAGGTAACGATGGTCTTGGCAGGGCAACCACGTGCCCAGACAGGCCTACCCTGGACAGTCTGCCAAGGCCCCAAACATCTGCTCACAGGCCTTGCCCCAGACTACCTGAGGCCCTGGGAACTTGCCGTCTGTGGGCTTTCTCCACCTTGTTGGAAACTTTTGTAAGAAAATCTGCTTTCAATAATGTGTGATTTACCAACCTATAAATATTGCTCTGAAAAACTTCTATAAAATTCCCTAAGACATTTTAAAATTCCTGATTAATGGATTGAAGCTAGTGGATGGCAATAGGCATCGCTGGTCCTGTGGTCTTTCTCTCCTTTATTGTATGTTCTCAGCTCCCAAATGAAACCCCACTGTAAGGTGTTGTGAGGTTGGTAACCTGAGAATACTCTTCTGAAAATCAGTAGAAAACCCTAAGGCATTTTGAATTTCCTGCAATTGGTGGCCTGAGGCCATTGTTGTTAGTGGATATAATTTCAGGGCCAGTTCTCTCTGGGCTGGGACCCTGCGTGGCCACTATTATTAACAGGGGTTCAGGAGAACTGACACATGCCCAAGGACAACTTTAAACTATTTTCCCTGGGGAACCAGACATCCAAAGGACTTTGCTTCTATTCTTCCGGTGCCACTGAAGAATAATTATCTTATCTAAATAAACAAATGCTGCTATATATTTCACATCCTCATTAACCTTTTCCTTTGCCTCAAGGCCTCTTTGAAAATTGCTAAAACCCAACAGGGAAATGAAGGCAATTTGTGTTTTGTTCCCATCGGCCAAGGGCACCCTACAAGTGCTCTGCTTCCTGAGTCCTTAGCAACAGTCCAAGCTAGTGGCCCTTAGCAACAGTCCAAGGTCTCCTGAATTCAAGCTGAACTCCACGGATCTCCTTTAGACCATTTAGTGGGTTTACTCGGGGTAGGACGTCTGTCCTGGTCAGATTCCTTCTGGACCACACAGATGGAGGGTGGGATATTATTAAGTGCTGTAGGACTCAGTTATTATGCTTGATTTCAGACGATGAGCTCCGCTTAGACTTTTCTATGAAGGTCAGTGTCATTTTCCTCTGCCCTGCATTGCTCAGTCTGCAGACAACTTACATCCCAACCCTGGAATGTCCTTTTCCCTTTCTCCTTCCACCGTTCATTAATGAGGAGTCATCAAAATAAAACCTCTCCAACTCTGTTTGTGGGGGAAGGCTCCGTACATACTATCCCAGGACAGAAATGACAGTGTGCCTTTGTTCAGTTTCTATCATTATATAGCACCTGTACATGGAACGCAAATAGAGAGTATCTAGGTATTCATGTCTGTATCCTGCTCACCATACTGGGCTAGCTCTTTAAAAAGGTCCTTAGAGACAAGCACATGCCTTCCAAAGGTACCATTCCAGCTCCCCACTTTTCATTTCAGGGTTTTGGGGAGGCACAATTTTACCACTATTCCCTTTGAGATTTTTGGCCAGGCCTGAGAATTAAACTGACTTAAGGCAGAGTAATTGGAGAAAAACACACAAATTTATATTTTTGACATTACACAGGAATCTTCATAAAGAATAAAGACCCAAAGAAATGGCAAACCCTGCATGCTGGGCAAAGAGAAGCGACTGTGAGAGTAAATAAACTCTGTGTGGCCGCCAAAGGAAGATAAGAATTATTTTAACAAGGTCTGTTTTATATAATTCTCTCAGTCTCAACTTCTCATTCTTGATGATAAAAATGTTAGTTTCCTTCTGGTACAGGGAGGACATCTTTCACTTTAAGGGGAGGTTTAATCTCGTGTTTCCAAGAAGAAAAGGGAAGATTAGAACGGGTCTGCTTGCATCTGCGACTTTTAAAGTACCTTTAGCTCAAAGTAACTCATGCCGCAGTGGCATAATTGGGGTGGCGTGTTCTGTCACCCTTCAAGGGCCTCACTTTGGGGTCAACACCTGAGTTTACTTTGTATAAAATTCCATCCAGCTCCAAATTAAACATGAGTCCAAGGTTTTCCTCTGGTCTTGGTGAACTCTTCCATTGTTTCTGAGTTCCAACCATAGCTGGTGGCTTCCCCTACCCATGTGGGACGTCCCCTCTGTGTCCCCACGCACCACTCTCTTCCAGTCCTGGCAAGGTGACCAATTTCAAGCAGCTTCAGTCGAGACACCCTTTGGGGATGATTTTGTTTCATGAAAATTCTTGGATTGAATAATAAAAAATGAAAAGAGAAACAAAGTCACTCTCCTTCAAGGGTACGTACATATATGAGGACATTCGTTAAACATATTAGCATGTACCCCTATTGAGGAGGAGGAATAACAGTGGCAATAAGGATAAAGTGCAGAACAATGACTGAATTAATCAATGTAACAATCAGTGAATGCAGGACACGGGCACTGCATGGCCCGTGATGGCACGGGAGCCACTGTGTTGAACTGAGCCCTCCGACCAACCCAGGAGTGGGCATTGTGAGGGGGAAAGGACTCTTAGAGACCTTCACACTGCCCTTTCCTCATTTCAGTGGGGACCGTTCCTTCCTTTGTACCGTTTTGAACTTGGAGACGTTAAGTAACAGCATTGATGTTGGCCCTGAGTCCTCTGGCTGTGTGCATCGTAACCCTGCGATCACCAAGTTCTGTGCCTATTATTAGACACCCCGTTGGTCCCCTTGCTGATAGCCACAGACACTCAGGGTGGGCATAGGAGTGGGTGGAGTAATGGGGAGAAGAGAGGAGTGTTGATTCCAGAAAGGCCTCCACCAAAGAAAGTGTCCCCGTTGAACCCAGTGTAAAGCAGTGAGAAGTAGGTCAGCATTTAAAATTCAGCAGGCAGACTCAGAAGAGCATGTCAGCTCATACAATAAGTAACGTCTTCTGTGGGCTCAGACCTATAAAGCAGGGAGGTCTTTGCATGAATGATGTTCATTTATTTTCTGGTACATTTATTTGATGGGAATTGGCCTGAAAAATGAGAGTTGGTTTCTTTTTTTTCTCTACTTCAATTCGACCCTGAATTGAAGGGTGTTTTGTGGTTGTTTTGTGATTACAGTGTATAAAACAAGAAGTGATTATAACAAAGAAAGGATTGCATAATAATTGGGTCCTATTTCAAATTTCAGAAAATAAATGGTTAATAGGCTAAAACCCTATTCTCAAATAAAGCTAATGGAAAAGATTGGGTGATTAAAAAGAGACACCAAATATACTTTATTTTTTAAAATAGTTTTAGTTTTGGTATTTAGTTTGCTGTTGGGAAGGTTGGACAGCTACATGCAAAAGAATCAAACTGGACTACTTTCTTACATTGTATACAAAAATAAACTCAAAACGGGTTAAAGGTTTGAATGTAAGATCTGAAACCATAAAACTCCTAGAAGAAAATAGGCAGTATGCTCTTTGACAACAGTCTTAAAAATATATATTTTTTGATATGTCTTCTCAGGCAATGGAAACAAAACCAAAAATATACAAATGGGACTATATCAAACTAAAAAGCTTTTGCACAGCAAAGGAAACTATCAACAAAAGGAAAAGACCACCTACTGAATGGGAGAAGATATTTGCAAATGATACATCTGATAATGGGTTAATATCCAAAATATACAAAGAACTCCTGCAACTCAATATCAAAAAAAAAACAAACACAAAACAAAACCCGGTGGAAAAATGGGCAGAGCATCTGAAGAGACATTTTTCCAAAGAAGCCATACAGATGGCCAACAGGCACATGAAAAGATGCTCAACATCACTAATCATCAGGGAAATGCAAATCAAAATCATGAGATACCACCTCACACCTGTCAGAATGGCTAGCATCAAAAAGACAACAAAGAACAAGTGTTGATGAGGATGTAGAGAAAAGGGAACCCTCGTGTACTGTTGGTGGGAATATAAGTTGGTGCAGCTACTATGGAAAGCAGTATGGAGGTTCTTCGGAAAATTACATATAGAACTCTCATACGACCCAGCAATTCCATTTATGAGTATTTTTCCAAAGAAAATAAAATGCCAATTCTAAAAGATATATGCACCCTCATATCTATTGCAGCATTATTCACAATAGCCAAGATATGGAAAATCTAAATGCCCAACCAGAGGATTGTTTGTTTTTTTGATATTGAGTTGATAAGTTCTTTGGGGAGTCAGTTCTATTTTTAAAAACTATGTTTTATCTTCATTTAATTTGTTTTAAGCACCAGAACCAACATGGACACACAGTTTTCTGGTATTATTTTGACATCAGCCATCATACCTTGAAATGTAAAACTTCAGGCCAGAGAAGCTGGATGCCACCCAGCCTGGCCCGGGGAAGCAAGTCAGCTCAGGTCCTGCGCTGTAGGACTCTTTTCCTTTCTGCTCGGTCTTCCAGAGCTGCCTGACACCTGCCTCACAGCCTCTTGGGTCACTGGAGTGTGGCTGTCATCTGCTTCCACACCTCAAACCTCTTAAGCCTTGGGGGTGGATTTGGGCCTCTGTGGCTGCCCCATTCACTCCCCCCCGTCGTCAGTCTCTGTGTCCATCTCTGAGTTCAAATTCATCCCTGTCATGACCAAGTGCAGGAATGGGTCTTCCTCTCTTGCTGTCTTTTGACTTGGATTTGTGGAGTCGTCTCACACATGCATTTCCCTGGCAGAGCCCTGAGGCTCTCATCCACTCCAGAGACACTGGATCCTGAAGGCCCTTCCTCTCTGCTTGAGCCTCTTGCATGCTATTCTCCCATCCAGGCTGCTATAGTCCATAGGGGCTGCTATAACAAAATACCACTGCCTGCGGGGCTTAGAACAGAGGTTTATCTCTTACAGCTCTGGAGGCTGGAAGTCCGAGATCAAGGTTCCAGTATGGGCGTGTCCTGGTGATTCAGAGACAGCCATCTTCTTACTGTGTCCTCACATGGCGGAAGGGGCGAGGGAGCTTTGTGGAGTCTCTTACAAGAGCCCTGATTCCACTCATGAAGGCTCCACCCTCATGACCTCAGCATCTCCCAAAAGCCCCACCTCTTAACACCATCATGTCTGGCATTAGGATTTCTACATGTGAGCTTTGGGGGTACACGAGCATTCAGACCGCCGACAGGGCACCAGTTAGTGTTGGGACAGCCATGTATTTTCCTTTGTTTTTCTAATAAACGACCATGAGATCAGGGCCTTTATACCTGAAAAACAAAACAAAACAAAACACCTTTCTATGTCACGGGTTATCCTGCTTATCCCTGGGATGCCCTACCCAGTGGTTGACACAAGACAGTCACTTGAAAAGCAGATATTATTGAGTGACTATTCCTTTTGGAGGGAAAAGTTTCAGGAACAATATTTCCAGAGGAGCTAGACAGCTGGGGTCCAAGGGGTGGGGTGGGAGGGGCAGTGGGCAGGCAATGAGGAGAGAGTGGACGGTGTGGCACAGGATACAGCTGGACACCCACAGTCCTGCCCACGGTGGTCCAGCCAGCTTGTGCCTCTTCCCTTCAGAAGACATCAGAACACTCCATCCACGGCAAATATTGTAGCAAAAGTTGAAGGGCCCCCAGGTTTGAGAACTGGCTTCCGGCCTAAGCAAACTGTCTAAAAGAGCCAATTCTAGAAATATCCGAGGGTGGCTGGCATTTTTAAGGGCGTTAGGCAGGAGCAAGCCATGGGAGGGGTTAATTGAAAAAAAAGTGTATTTTCTTACAGTGAATTTTGAGCACAGTTATAGTCAAGGAAAAAGGACTTTTTTGTGCAACTAATATAGCAAGGACCTTAAAACAGCAAAGGGACAGCCCAGAGGAGGTCAGGTTGGGCCAAGAAATACAGACAAGTAGAGAAGAACCGAAAATTAGGGAGAGACCATCTGATGGGGACAGGAAACATTCCCGGCCAAGGAAGAGCTGCATGCTGGTGACAGAACCCATCAGAGGCCCCTTTCATGGTTCTTGAATGTATTTATGCTTTAATTCATAGTATAGTGAAAAGCACACGCCACATTCCCTTAATTCAGACGCTCAGATGGAAGATAAAGAATCAATTTAACAGCAGGGTTTCTTTTGCTTTCTGTTTTCTGTTTTCAAGAGAAAGGAGCATGACATGAAATGTAAACTTTGTAAACTTTTCAGGAACATAAAGCATATGGGGGGAAAGGGTATGCGTTGGAATCAGAGAAAACACAATAGTTATTTTTTGCATAGTTCAGGCTCAAGTATGCTCTATTAAAAGTTTTATGATTTCAAAATATTCCAAGTTAAAAAATACGTGACTTGTTTTTCCCTTTCCCGAGCATTATAACAAGGACTCTCACGTCCAGACTGGACAAAAACAGGTAAGCTGAAGTCCTTGCAGAATCTCATTTTTTCAAGGCCTAGTCACGTCCGGGATTTTGCCTAATTAGAAGGGACAATAGTGATTTTCGTGTTGGGACTCTTCATGCAGGCGCCAGGAAGCTGAGTTGTGGAAGGAGCTTGAGGCCGTGGAGCCTGATCCCCGCCTGGTGTGTGTGTCTCCCGGTCTTGGATTTCCAGGAAAAGGCATCATGGGCCCTGGGTGTCTGCACCTCCAGCAAGAACCCTTATTATCACAGCGTTTGAAGGCTTAGCACAGGCTCAGGGCCTTCAGCACTGGATGTGTTTCCTGGTATTTGAATACTAACAGCCATAGACGGGGTGTTTCCACATAGGAGGTTATGTGTTCCTATAACAGAGTTGAAAACCAAAGTATAATTGCCTGAAAGAAGTGGACGAAGTCAACCTGAGCTGCTGCCTTAGGTGCAGGACGCTGCGTAGTGTTCTGTGCCTTGGTGATGGTCTCCGAGCATCAGCGGTTTGGCTGGGGTCCCACAGCTGCCCACGACTACAGATGTAACTGATGGGCTTAGCCCTCGTGAAGGAAGAGGGACGGCATCAGAGAGCTTGGCATTGTGGGAAAATGGTGTCCAGGACTTTGTGAAGAAAACTGTTGTACCCAGAGATAATCCCTGCTTTTGAAGTATGCTTTAAATACAGAGGCTATCCTCAGAGATGACAGGAAGGACGAATGGTTTGACCAAATACCATTGTTAATATGCTGCTTGTTAATGATCACAGGCTATTGGTGAACAAATGAACGAAAAATCAGAGCCCTTTTAATTCTTACTTATCTGTGAATCCACGTTCCTTCAACTGAGCACTTAACTGCTCATCGAGACCCGTCCGAAGATGTTCTCTGACCATGTTTCTGCTCAGATCTTTCTACGGTAAGTTAGCCTCAGGTGTGAGGGAACATTGAGGAAATTTTCTGAAATCTACCCATTAAGAGCATCAGAACAACCAGAGTGTATCTGTCTTAAAATATAATTTTTATACCTATTTTGTAAGGCCTGGAATCCTCCTTGTAGGTAGAAGGTAACTCAGCCGATGCCCACCTTCATGGACCCAGAGAGGGAGGACCCCCTCTCTTCCTTGCTTTGTAGGAAAAGGTGTGTGAGCACAGGGAGTGGGGCCAGTTTCCCTCCTCTTCAAAGAGGATATTGATCACATCCTCTTCCTTTGGGTCATAATGGGGACGGGCTGTTTCAGGAAACGCGGCTCCTCCTTGCAGGAGCTCAGGACACAATTCCACGGCCAGGCACACACGCCGTGGCCCCTTCCGGTGGATCTTGCCAGAAGCCCTCTTGTCCTGCGAACGAGCAGACCTTGCCTGGCCTTTTGTTTGTTGAAAGGGTTAAGTCAGAATTGAGGTTTTTTTGGTCCGAAGAAGATAAACATTCTGCCCCCAGTGTGTATGTAGTGAAATCCACTCCCCACACCACTGCGAGAGAAGTTGTCCCAAGCACCTGTTGGCCGTCTGTGTGTCTTTTTTGGAGAAATGCCTATTTATTTCTTCTGCCTGTTTTTTAATGGAATTGTTTGTTTGCTATAGAATTGTATGAGTTCTTTATATGTTTTGGGTATTCACCTCTTACTGGATATTTGATGTGCAAATATTATCTCACATTCCATAAGTTGTCTTTTCATTTTGTTGATTGTTTCTTTTGCTGGGCAGAAGCTTTTTAGTTTAAGTTAGTCCCACTTATTTTTGCTTTCGTTGCTTGTGCTTTAGGTGTCATATCCAAAAAAACTGTTGTTTCCCAACACCATATATTGAGAAGACTAATAAAATAGATGCAGAGACCAATGGAAAAGAATTGAAAGAGCAGAAATAAACCCTTGCGTATATGGCCAATTAATATTTGACAGGGGAGCCAAGAAGACTCATGAGGGAAAATATAATGTTTTCAAGAAATAGAGTTGGGAAAACGGAATAACCACAGGCAGAGGAATAAAACCGGACTCCTATTCTTACACCACTCACAAAAATTAACCCACAATGGATTAAAGACTTAAGCATAAATGAAACTGTAAAACTCCTGGAAGAAAACATAAGGGAAAACTCTTTGACATTGGTCTTGGCAACAGGTTTTTGGATATGACATCTAATTTATAGGCAAATAAAACAGAAAAACAGAGACGTCCGGTTGTTCTCTACTTGTAAAAGCCCTTACTTAAGGATTCTCATTCTGTCCCACCTCTCCACGTTACAGCACTCTCCAGCAGAGAAACACATGGGCTTTCCAACTAACTGTACCTTGTTTCGATTACTTTGGAATTACTTAAGACATGATGAATAGCTTCCACGCTAGGATAGGTAATGAAAAAGCCATGGTGGTGATGTCACCGTTACTCATTAAGCGGCCTCAGTAGAATATTTAGCATTTGTCAGAATACCAGACGACGCAGTTTCTTACCACAGGGACTTCCGGGCTTGTACTGTGGATAATGTACCCATGATGCAGGGTGAAACAAACCAGATACGTAGCAGAAAGGCAGCATTCCTCACTCTGGGTTTCCCACTCCTCTGAATCCTACTAGTGGTTCAATACAGACCCTTCATTCCAAATCCATGGGTAATCCTATAGGTGTCCCTCAGGGTATTTGCCCAGCTTGTCACTGGTGCATTCATCTCCCACTAACATCCAGGAGAGGGTCTCCTCAGCCTTGCATTTTATTCATGATAACCTCTCACTCCAGTCACGGGTTACTGCATTCCACGTGGACCCTCCCTCAGCTCCACCAACCAGGGGTCCCACTCAATCTGGGTGATCGTGCATGGAGGAATGGGGGTCACAGCCTCATACCCACCAAGGTCTCTAAGATCACAGAGAATGAGTGAGATGCCCAGAGGGAAGTGGTCCTGCCAGCCCTGCCTCTGGTTTGGATCCTTTATTAATGTGGCCTTGGGCTGTGAGACGCACATTTGCCCTTTTGACCTAAGGTACCTCAAGGCAGCTGCTCCTTGAAAACTAAAAGTCCTAACTCGGTCATTCCCAATAGGATGTTGTGGTAGAGAAAGACATTATATTTTGTTTTTTCTCCAGTTCCTGGCACAAGGGCTTTAAAAACTCTCAGAATTTTCTAAATGATGGGGGTGTCAGGGGTGTCTTCTGTTATTCATAATAAGCCCTTTTCAACCCTACTGGGTTATGCTAACAAGGTGACTCCTGGTGGGTCCCTAGAGCGCTTCAGGATGGGGGCTGGTTGTCAGAAGAACCGGCTGGTGATTAGAGGACTGGAACTTTCAGCCCCATCCCCGACCTTCTGGGAGGAGAGGTAGGCAGGGGATTGAGTCAGTCGCCAGTGGCCGATGATTTTATCAATTATGCCTCTGTAATGAGCCTCGAGGGGGCTCAGAGAGCTTCTGGGTTGGTGAAAGTACCAATGTGCCGGGAGGGTGGTGCGCCCCAAACTCCTCAGCTCCTGTGCTTGGGACCCTTCTGAACCTCACTTGATGTACCTCTTCACCTGGATGTTTATTTGTATGGTTTACAATATTCTTTATAGTAAACCGGTAACAGTAAGTAGAGTGCTTCCCTGGGTTCTCTAAGCTGTCCTAACAAATTATCAAAACTGAAGAGGGGGTTGTGGGAACCCCTGATTTGTAGCCAGTTGGACAGAAGTGTTGGTAAGCTGGGCACCCACTACTTGTAATTGTCACCTGGACTCGGGGAGCAGTCCTATGGGGCTGAGTCCTTAACCTGTAGGGTCTGTGCTAACTTCAGGTTGTTAGTGTCACAATTGGGTTAAATTGTAGGACACCCAGTTGGTGTCTGCAGAGAACTGGGAAATTGATGTGGAAAACCCAACGACTGGGTGTCAGAAGTATTATGAGTTGAGAGGTGGTTTTCCTTTACCCATCGACTCCAAAACTGTACTTTCTATGGGAGAATGAGAGTTTGTTGGCTCTGGTCCCATGACCCAGCAGTACCTCCAGGTGGACCTCAGCCATAGCGCTGCCCACCATAAACCCCTCAGAACAGCTGCCCAGTCGCCGCCCACCAGTCCTATCCTCCTGCTAACCAATGCCAAGAGCAGGCCAGGGAGGCAGTAATCTATCCACATAACCCAGTACTTTGGTTGCCATGGGCATAGTGACTGACAAGAACCTGAACCCTCAGGGCCACATATGGTTTGGCTTCTGCAATGTTCAGAGAAGACCAGGAGCTGAAGCCCTACTGGCAGGTAGCCCTGCGCCCACTGGGGATTTGCAGGTCCTCTGTTCCATGACTTATAGCTCATGGTCCACACAGGGTGACCTTCATCCCTTCCAGTCCTTAGCCAGCTTGGTTAGCATATTGGTCATGGGGGTTGACTGTGACAGACAGAGACAGAGACAGAGACAGAAAACGGGCAGGACCTAGGACTCCACACTCCTCAATTCCTTCTTTATTTATTCATTCAACACATATTTTATTGTGTTCCCACTCTGAGCTTGGTACCTTCCTGGGCCCTGGGGACGCAGCAGAGGACAGGACAGGACAGGCTCTTGTTTCCATGGAGATTTCCCCGCAGTGGAGGCAAATATGAATGCAGCTGCTACTTACATGTGATGGGAAGGAAACTGCTCTAAACTAGAGTGGAGGGTGTGCTTGGAGGAGTGGAAAGAGTTGGTGAGGAAGTGAAGCTTAGGACAGAGCCCCTAAGACGTGCAGGATTAAGCTGGGTCAAGGTGCTTATATAGGGTTTGTATAGGGTGGGTGAGGGGTGAGCATTCCAGGTAGAGGCACCCGTGTCAGAGGGTGGCACCGACACATTCAGTCTCCTACCCAGGGCCACCAAGAGCGGGTCTGGGGACTTAGGAACCAGCTTCAACATGACCCTCCACTTTTCAACCCTGAACTAGGCCAAAGAGAGCCACACGCTTTGGGAAGGTCCAGGGTAGAACCCATACTCTCAGCAGGTTGGATTCTGAACCTTAAAATGTTCTTTCATTTTTCTCAAAACTCAGGATGTGGTTCTGAAAATGAACGGGTGGGTATCGTCCGAGAACCAGCACAGCAGGAGCCTCCACGATGCCCACCACTGGGCCAGCTTCTAGGTCCTGAAGGTGCGATCCTGGGTCACCACGTTCTTCCCACGATGTGCCCTGGACACTGCTCTCCTGTGCGCTGGCCCTGGCTCACTGCCTTGACAGACTCAGCCGTTTCCAACCCCAGGGCCTTTGCACATATCCCTCCTCTGCCTGGAATGTGACTTCTCCTGGCTGCCTTGCTGACCCCTCCCATCGCCTGGCCTCAGCCTCCTCGGGCCTTGCAGGATGGGTCTTCTCTGACCGTCTGATTGAAAGTAGCCTTCACACCACCCCACCCCACCCAACCCCTAGCCCTGCCCCACCCTATCATGTACCTTCCTCTCTGTCCTCTGCTTTTATTTTCAGTGTGCTAATCACGATTTCCAATGATCTTCCTCACTGGTTTGTTTACTGTTGTGTTTGTTGTATTTTTAATTTATATTTTTTTAGCTCCTGCACATGGACGCCAGCTCCAAAGGGTGTGAATCTCATCTGCCTTATTCCTCTGTACACTCAGCGCCCAGCATGCAGCACCTAGTGCGGGTGACAGGGCATCGTGCTTGTTGAACGAGTGAGTAAACCCGCTCACTCGCTCACATCCATCAGTGAATCCATCGTTGATGGATGACGGTGAGAGAGGAAGCCAGGCAATGAACAGGAAGGGAGGAGCAAAGCCGGTGCTGCCCACGTCTGTGTTGTGATTCTGACCTCAAGGAGCTTAGCAGCTAGTGGAGGGAGATGCTGACAAACAGCATATTTTTCTGTGCTGATAGGATTGGGCCAGAGGGCCTGTGCGCACCAAGGAGGAGCCCGAAATGTTTGTGTCCAGATCTGAGGCAGTGCCAAATGTCAGGGGACCTCATCTTCCTCTTGGAAAGATATTTTAAAAGGACATTTTACAACTACTTAATTTTTGTGGATGTGGATAAACTAGTCAAAATGTACACTGATAGATTATATTCCTTAATTGCATTACAGATACATGTTTAAAGCAATATATTATTTAAAACATGAATGTCTACTGTTCATGAAATCATTTTTAAAACCTTTTATTTTGGGCACAGCTTCAAATGGCGGAGGAGTAAGACGCGGAGATCACCTTCCTCCCCACGAGTACGTCAGCAATACATCTACATGTGGAACAGCTCCTACAGAACACCTACTGAACGCTGGCAGAAGACCTCAGACCTCCCAAAAGGCAGGAAACTCCCCCACATACCTGGGTAAGGCAAAAGAAAAAAGAAAAAACAGAGACAAGAGAATAGGGATGGGACCTGCACCAGTGGGAGGGAGCCGTGAAGGAGGAAAGGTTTCCACACACTAGGAAGCCCCTTCACTGGCAGAGACGGCGGGTGGGAGTGGGGGAAGCTTTGGAGCCATGGAGAAGAGTGCAGCAATAGGGGTGCAGAGGGCAAAGCGGAGAGATTCCCTCACAGATGATCGGTGCCGACCAGCACTCACCAGCCTGAGAGGCTTGTGTGCTCACCCGCTGGAGCAGTTGGGGGCTGGGAGCTGAGGCTTGGGCTTCGGAGCTCAGACCCCAGGGAGATGACTGGGGTTGGCTGTGTGAACACAGCCTGAAGGGGGCTAGTGCTCCACATCTAGCTGGGAGGGAGTCCGGGAAAAGTCTGGACCTGCCTAAGAGGCAAGAGACCATTGTTTCAGGGTGCACGAAGAGAGGGGATTCAGAACACCGCCTAAACAAGCTCCAGAGACAGGTGCGAGCCACGGACACCAGAGACGGGCATGAGATGCTAAGGCTGTGCTGCAGCCACCAAGAAGCCTGTGTGCAAGCAAAGGTCACTATCCACACCTCTCCTCCCGGGAGCCTGTGCAGCTCCCGAGATCCAGGGACAACTTCCCCAGGAGAACACACGTTGTGCCTTGGGCTGTTGCAACGTCACACTGGCCTCTACCATTGCAGGCTCACCCTGCATTCCGTCCCCCTCCCTCCCCTGGCCTGAGTGAGCCAGAGCCCCGTAATCAGCTGCTACTTTAGCCCCATCCTGTCTGGGTGGGGAGCAGATGCCCTCAGGTGACCTACATGCAGAGGTGGGGCCAAATCCAAAACTGAACTCCGGGAGCTGTGCGAACAAAGAAGCGAAAGGGAAATCTCTCCATGAAGCCTCAGGAGCAGTGGATTAAATCTCCACAATCAACTTGATGTACCCTGCATCTGTGGAATACCTGAACAGGCAACAAATCATCCCAAAATTGAGGTGGTGGACGTTGGGAGCCACTGTAGACTTGGGGTTTGCTTTCTGCATCTAATTTGTTTCTGGTTTTATGTTTATCTAAGTTTAGTATTTAGAACTTATTATCATTGGTAGATTTGTTTATTGATTTGCTTGCTCTCTTCCTTTTTTTATGTATATATATATTTTTTTTCCCCTTTTTCTCCTTTTGTGAGTGTGTATGTGTATGCTTCTTTGTGTGATTTTGTCTGTATAGCTTTGCTTTTACCATTTGTCCTAGAGTTCTGTCTGTCCATTTTTTTTTTTTAGTATAGTTTTTAGCGCTTATTATCATTGGTGGATTTGTTTTTGGTTTGGTTTCTCTCTCTTTCTTTCTTTTTTTTTATTACTTTTTTAAAATAATATTTTAAAAAAATTTTAATTTAATAACTTTATGTTATATTTAATTTTTTTCCTTCTTTCTTTTTCTCCCTTTTCTTCTGAGTCGTGTGGCTGACAGAGTCTTAGTGTTCCAGCCAGGTGTCAGACTTGAGTCTCTGTGGTAGGAGAGCCGAGTTCAGGACATTGGTCCACCAGAGACCTCCCAGCCCCGTGTAATATCAAATGGTGAAAGGTCTCTCAGAGATCTCCATCTCAATGCTAAGACACAGCTCCACTCAACAACCAGCAAGCTACAGTGCTGGACACCCTATGCCAAACAACTAGCAAGACAGGAACACAACCCTACCCATTAGCAGAGAGGCTGCCTAAAATCATAATAAGGTCACAGACACCCCAAAACACACCACCAGATGTGTTCCTGCCCACCAGAAAGACAAGATCCAGCCTCATCCACCAGAACACAGGCATCAGTCCCCTCCACTAGGAAGCCTACACAACCCACTGAACCAACCTTAGCCATGGGGGACAGACACCAAAAACAACGGGAACTACGAACCTGCAGCTTGTGGAAAGGAGACCCCAAACACAGTAAGTTAAGCAAAATGAGAAGACAGAGAAATACACAGCAGATGAAGGAGCAAGGTAAAAACCCACCAGACCAAACAAATGAAGAGGAAATAGGCAGTCTACCTGCAAAAGAATTCAGAGTAATGATAGTAAAGTTGATCCAAAATCTTGGAAGTAGAATGGAGAAAATATAAGAAATGATTCACAAGGACCTAGAAGAACTAAAGAGCAAACAGACAATGATGAACAACACAATAAATGAAATTGAAAATTCTCTAGAAGGAATCAATAGCAGAATAACTGAGGCAGAAGAATGGATAAGTGACCTGGAAGATAAAATAGTGGAAATAACTACTGCAGAGCAGAATAAAGAAAAAAGAATGAAAAGAATTGAGGACAGTCTCAGAGACCTCTAGAACAACATTAAACTCACCAACATTTGAGTTATAGGGGTCCCAGAAGAAGAAGAGAAAAAGAAAGGGACTGAGAAAATATTTGAAGAGATTATAGTTGAAAACTTCCCTAATATGGGAAAGGAAATAATCAAGTCCAAGAAGCACAGAGGGTCCTATACAGGATAAACCCAAGGAAAAACACACCAAGACACATATTAATCAAACTATCAAAACTTCAATACAAAGAAAAAATATTAAAAGCAGCAAGGGAAAAGCAACAAATAACATACAAGGGAATCCCATAAGGTTAACAGCTGACCTTTCAGCAGAAACTCTGAAAGACAGAAGGGAGTGGCAGGACATATTTAAAGTGATGAAAGAGAAAAACCTACAACAAAGATTACTCTACCAAGATTGGTTCAAGATGGCAGAGTAGAAGGATGTGTGCTCACTCCCTCTTACAAGAGCACCAGAATCACAAATAACTGCTGAACAATCATTGACAGGAAAACACTGGAACTGAGCAAAAATTATAGCCCACATCCAACGACAAAGGAGGAGCCATAATGAGACGGTAGGAGGGGTGCAATTTCAATAAAATCAATTCCCATAACTGCTGGGTGAGTGACTCACAAACTGGAAAACATTTATACCACAGAAGTCCACCCACTGGAGTGAATGTTCTGAGCACCACGTCAGGCTTCCCAACCTGGAGGTCTGGCAACTGGAGGAGGTATTCCTACAGAATCAGACTTTGAAGGCTAGCTGGATTTGATTGCAGGGCTTCGACAGGACTGGGGGAAACAGAGACTCCACTCTTAGAGTGCACACACAAAGTAGTGTTGCATTGGGACCCAAGAGAAGGAGCAGTGACCCCATAGGAGAATGAACCAGACCTACCTGGTACTGGTGGAGGGTCTCCTGCAGAGGCAGGGGGTGGCTGTGTCTCACCATGAGGACAAGGACACTGGCAGCAGAAGTTTTGGGAAGTACTCCTTGGCATGAGCCCTCCCAGAGTCCACCATTAACCCCACCAAAGACTGGGTAGGCTCCAGTGTTGGGTCGCCTCAGGCCAAACAATGAACAAGGAGGGAACCAAGCCTCACCCATCAGCAGACAAGCAGATTAAAGTTTTACTGAGCTCTACCCACCAGAGCAACAGCCAGCTCTACCCACCACCAGTCCCTCCCATCAGAAAACATGCACAAGCCTCTTAGATAGCCTGATCCACCAGAGGGCAGACAGCAGAAGCAAGAAGAACTACAATCCTGCAGCCTGTGAAACGAAACCCACATTCACAGAAAGATATACAAGATGAAAAGGTAGAGAGCTATGTACCAGATGAAGGAACAAGATAAAACTACAGGAAAACAACTAAATGAAGTGGAGATAGGCAACAATCCAGAAAAAGAATTCAGAATAATGGTAGTGAAGATGATCCAGGACCTTGGGAAAAGAATGGAGGCAAAGATCGAGAAGAGCAAGAAATGTTTAACAAAGACCTAGAAGAATTAAAGAACAAACAAACATAGATGAACAAGACAATAACTGAAATGAAAAATAGACTAGAAGGAATCAATAGCAGAATAACTGAGACAGAAGAACGGAAAAGTGACCTGAAAGACAGAATGGTGGAATTCACTACTGCAGAGCAGAATAAAGAAAAAAGAATGAAAAGAAATGAAAACAGCCTAAGGGACCACTGGGACAACACTAAATGCAACAGCATTCGCATTATAGGGGTCCCAGAAGGAGAAGAGAGAGAAAGAGGATCCAAGAAAATGTTTGAAGAGATTATAGTTGAAAACTTCCCTAACATGGGAAAGGAAACAGCCACCCATGTCCAGGAAGCACAGAGAGCCCCATGCAGGGTAAACCAAGGGAGAAACACGCTGAGACACAGAGTAATCAAATTGACAAAAATTAAAGACAAAGAAAAATTATTGAAAGCAACAAGGGAAAAACAACAAATAACATACAAGGGAACTGCCATAATGTTAACAGCTGATTTCTCAGCAGACACTCTACAAGCAAGAAGGCAGTGGCATGATATATTGAAAGTGATAAAATGGAAGAACGGAATACAAATTGCAAAAGTAGAAGTAAAACTGTCACTTTTTGCAGATGACATGATACTTTACAGAGAGAATCCTAAAGATGCCACCAGAAAACTACTAGATCTAATCACTGAATTGGGTAAAGTTGCAGGATACAAAATTAATGTACAGAAATCTCTTGCATTCCTATACACTAATGAAGAAAAATCTGAAATAGAAATTAAGGAAACACTCCCATTTACCATTGCAACAAAAAGAATAAAATACCTAGGAATAAATCTACCTAGGGAGACAAAAGACCTAAATGCAGAAAACTATAAGACATTGATGAAAGAAATTAAAGGTGATACAAACAGATGGAGAGATATATCGTGTTCTTGGATTGGAAGAATCAACATTGTGAAAATGAATATACTAACCAAAGCAATCAACAGATTTAATGCAATCCCTATCAAATTACCAATGGCATTTGTTACAAAACTAGAACAAAAAAATCTTAAAATTTGTATGGAAAACGAAAGACCCCAAATAGCTAAAGCAGTCTTGAGGGAAAAAAATGGAGCTGGAGGAATCAGACTCCCTGACTTCAGACTATACTACAAAGCTACAGTAATCAAGACAATACGCTACTGGCACAAAAACAGAAATATAGATCAATGGAACAGGATAGAAAGCCCAGAGATAAACAAACGCTCCTATGGTCAACTAATCTATGACAAAGGAGGCAAGGAGGTACAATGCAGAAAAGACAGTCTCTTGAATAAGTGGTGCTGGGAAAACTGGACAGCTACATGTAATGAATGAAATTAGAACACTCCCTAACACCATACACAATAATAAACTAAAAATGGAGTAAAGACCTAAATGTAAGGCCAGACACTATAAAACTCTTAGAGGAAATCATAGGAAGAACACTCTTTGACATAAATTACAGCAAAGATCTTTTTTGATCCACCTCCAAGAGTAATGGAAATAAAAACAAAAATAAGCAAATGGGACCTAATGAAACTTAAAAGCTTTTGCAAAGCAAAGGAAACTATAAACAAGGCAAAAAGACAACCCTCAGAATGGGAGAAAATATTTGCCAATGAATCAACAGACAAAGGATTAATCTCCAAAATATATAAACAGCTCATGCAGCTCACTATTAAAAAAACAAACAACACAAAGAAAATTGGGCAAAAGACCTAAATAGACATTTCTCCACAGAAGAGATACAGATGGCCAAGAAGCACATGAAAAGCTGCTCAACATCACTAATTATAAGAGAAATGCAAATCAAAACTAAGATAAGGTATCACGTCACACCAGTTAGAATGGGCATCATCAGAAATTCTACAAACAACAAATGCTGGAGAGGGTGTGGAGTAAAGGGAACACTCTTGCACTGTTGGTGGGAATGTAAATTGATACAACCACTATGGAGAGCAGTATGGAAGTTCCTTTAAAAACTAACAAAAGAAATACCATATGACACAGCAATCCCACCACTGGGCACATACCCAGAGAAAACCATATTTCAAAAAGACACATGCACCTCAATGCTCATCGCAGCACTATTTACAATAGCCAGGTCATGGAAGCAACCTAAATGCCCATCAACAGATGAATGGATAAAGACGATGTTGTACATATATACAATGGAATATTACTGAGCTATAAAAAGGAACAAAATTGGGTCATTTGTAGAGATGTGGATGGATCTAGACACTGTCATATAGAGTGAAATAAGTCAGAAAGAGAAAAACAAATATCGTATATATTTTTTTTCCTGAAATTCAGATGATTTTTTTGTGTGTGTGTGGTATGCAGGCCTCTCACTGTTGTGAACTCTCCCGTTGTGTAACACAGGCTCTGGACGTGCAGGCTCAGCGGCCTTGGCTCACGGGCCCAGCCATTCCGTGGCACATGCTATTTAGCCTTGTTAGGATTATTAAACAAACTCTGAAGTCGTCATCCCCGCAAAATCTATGGGCCACAAAGCTCTGGTCCAGCAACAGGCTGATCTTCACCCTCAGAGTGGTATCCTTTCTGTCACTAATTTCAGAAAATTCTCAACCATGAGTAAGTCAAATATCTCTTCCAGTCTGTTCTCTCTTTTTTCTTCTGGTATTCCAATGACACACGTTACATCTCAGTGTGGGAATTTCTAGTGACATATCTTCATGTTCACCGATTCTATCCTCAGTCACGTTTAGTCTACAGAAGAGCCCATCAAAAGCAGTCTTCGTTCTGTTACAACGTTTGTGATTTCCAGCATTTTCATTGGATTCTTTCTGAGTTTTCACCTCTCTGTTTACTTCACCCATCTGTCCTTGTAAGTTGTTCAGTCTTCCCATTAGAACCCTTAACATATTAATCATGGTTATTTTAAATTCCCTGGTTTGATCATTTTAAATTCTATGCCATATCTGAGTTTGGTTCTGATGCTTGCTTTGCCTCTTCAGACTGTGATTTTTCTTGCCTTTTAACATGGCTTGTAATTTTCTATTGAATGACAGATATAATGTATTGGGTAGTAAAAACTGAGTTAAAATAGGCCCTTAGTATGAGATCTTATGTACATCTAGCTAGGACTTGGGCTGTGTTTAATGTTTTATGTAGCTGTGGGTGTCTTTGGCCTCAAATTATTCTCACGTCCCTGTTTTTGTCTCCCTGTTGTATTTGGGTTTCTCTAAGAACCCCTTCTTTTTTTTTTTTTTTTTTTTTTTTGCGGTACGCGGGCCTCTCACTGTTGTGGCCTCTCCCGTTGCGGAGCACAGGCTCCGGACGCGCAGGCTCAGCGGCCATGGCTCACGGGCCCAGCCACTCCGCGGCATGTGGGATCTTCCCGGACCGGGGCACGAACCCACATCCCCTGCATCTGCAGGCGGACCCTCAACCACTGCACCACCAGGGAAGCCCAAGAACCCCTTCTTGAATAGAGTCTGCATCATGCAGCTTTTCAGGTCGTCCTGCTGGGGAGGTGTAAAGTCTGGGGGAGGGCTTCATAAGAGTTTCTTAACTTTTTTTTTCTGCCTTAAGTGAGACAAGAAGGCTAGCAGGGGCTGGAGGTGGGTGATTTCCCTTCCCCAGTTTAGAGAACCTGCTAAAGCATTTTCCTGTTGAGTTGGCCTTTTTTATGGAGAAGGCTCTGGTCTGTTTTAGGTTGGTCACCCTTTTCCTGCTCCCTGCCAGGAACTAGAGGGTTTTTTTCCCTTGGCTCTTCTCTTTGAGAATCTGGTGGGGTTCTTGGAGGTATAAACCACAAAACTATGGGGTCCTCACTAAGAGTGAGGTCCACAGAGGTTTCCCACTCTCACACTGGTCCACACTCAGCCTTCAGCAGTTCACCAAAATTACCATTTAAATGTTCTTACTGGTTTACAGCTCCAGCAGCTTCTGCTCTAGGTGAGCAGACCCCTCTGTGACCCTCCAGGTGAGACACCACTCTGCATGTGCCTGTCTCTCCTGATTTGAGGTGGTGGGCTTGCCCTGTGACCTTGGTTCTCCGATGGGCCCAAGAAACATCAATGCTTTTCCGTTAGCTCAGGGTTTTTTCTTGTTGTAAGGATTGGAGTCACAACTCCCAAGCTCTACGTGGTGGAGCTGAAACCACAAGTCTTTCACTTGTGTTTTGCTTGGAAGGAATTATCTCACTCCCGTGGTCACTGCACCTAAGGCCTGGTCTCTGCATGAGACTGGGTTTCTATATTTATGAAACTAGTTGAATTATTAAGGGCACCGTTTGAAGTGACATGATCACCCAGGCTCCTGACATCCTCTTAGGGCCCCTCTGGCATCTGGTTCTGTTTGGTCTCTAGGTCTCAGCTCGGAGTCACCACAGAACCCACCTGAAGCTCCTGGGGGTGGTCCTGGGGCTGACCTCATCTCCCCGACCTGCATGTATGTGCCAGGAGAGGAGGTCCCTGGTCCCTACACGTCCTCTGTGCCCTCCTAGGAGTTAGGTTGGTGTTTCTCCTTCTTCTAGATACTTGTGAAGGGGTGAGAAAAGGAGGAGAGGGGTGGTGAGAAAGGGCAGGAGGAAATGCTGGGGAAAGGAAGCATCTTCTGACCGCCTGTGTGTCTCTGACAACAGGTGATGCTGTTGTCAGCGGGCTCCTCAGGGAGTTATGTTTCTAATACAAGAGTGTGGTTATTTAAGGGCTACTGCAAATAAACTGGCAGGTGCCGTGTCCTTAGCTCTACCAAGAACCATCTGCGGTGGACATTCCCCTCCACTTCATGTGCAAACCCCAAGTGGACTGGAAAGAATTTCAGTGGAAGGTGGTATCATAAAACAGACCATATCTCGTATTAAAAAGGCAGTGTTTTCCATTTCCATGTAATCATATCAAGAAATGGCTCTTTGTCCAAAATCCCTTCTGTGGGTCCACTGGTGATTTAGTAAATAGAGAACGCGCTGGGGTTTACTTTAGAAAAGCCACTTTCCTTCATTTCATGAAGGTTTGGAAAAGTGAATGATCCTGTTGCCATGAAAATAAGACATATTATCCTTCTGGGTAATGGGCCATTTTGAAGGCTCTGGGCATTCTTCATTAAAAAGAGAGCACTGGCCTTTCTGGGCGTGGCTTCTGACATTTCTAAATTGCTTATTTGATGTTTAAAGTTTATTTCTATCAGAAGACTTGGTACTTCAGTTGAGCATTCTCGAAGAGATGAATCTCCCCGTTTACAGTGTGCTCCCTGCTCGCCGGTTAGCATGTGTGTGGCTTCTTGAAGGCAAGCCCCGCAGAGACCCAGAGAGGAACTCCCAGTTGCTGGACAAGGAGGAAAGGAAAAGCATCCCCCAGTTTGCATTCTGAGGGTGGGTAACGTGCTGAGTTTAAGCAAAATCCTGCTGCTTCTCAGAGCGCAGCCCCCAGGGCAGGGTCAAGTCAAAATAAACGCCAGTTTTATCAACATCAGGAACATCTGCATGGGACCTTAAGCATCCCACCCATAAAGACACACATCACTCAGTCAAGTAAAAATTTGAGCGGCTTCCATCTTGATCTTTGTATCATAAAAGAATGGTTATTATTGGCTCGTGCCTTAAACTCTATAGGGTCTGCAGTGATGGAGAAATACATTTTTTTTTTTTTAGGGAAGCCAAGTTACAGGTCCATCTTTGTTTATTTCTTTCCAAACTGGAAATATCTTTTTGAAATTTAGTGCTGAAGAATAAAGTCTTAGGTGTATGTGCTTTACAGCTAGGAACAGCAGGCTGACGATGAGGTGACAGGGCACGTCGGAAAGATAGTTGAGCTCTTCTATGAAGCTGAACCATGACTGCTGTGGGCATTTTACCACCAAACCCAGCTCTATGCTGCCGTCAGCCCGAGAAGCGTTGCTGGTTTCGCTGTGTGAATAAATACTGGCAAACCATGAACCCAAGGCTACTATAAACATAATTTGCAAAGTACTAATTGGCGTTTTTGCCTTTCCCTTTCAAGTAGATGGCATGATGACACTGGCCTATCTGTGTTGATTCGACGAGATACATATTTCCAAAATCTGAGGCTTGGAAAAGACAGATGGTAGCTCAGAGGTGTGAATCTCAGCTTTCTTTCCACCGTGGGATTGTTTCAAAATTCCCATAGCTGGTAAGAGAACACAGCACAGCTAATCCTTCGAAGATATACACCTGTAATCATAGAATTATGAGAAAATGTCTTTGTCAGAGTTTCCTTTGTCATAGGTTTCAGGAGAAACTTTTTAAAGGTCAAGTCATAGGTTTTCTTTGAATTCTTGGATACAGGCAAAAAAAAGAAAAAAGAAAATGTACTTACCGGAAGGAAAAGTGGCACTAAACTCAACAAGAAAGACACTGAGTGATCAAATGGAGCATGTGGTTTTAAGATATGAACTGTAAAGTTACATTTTGATCCTTTAAAATTGTGGGCTTTATGTCTTTACAGCAAGCCTGATGCACTTACCCTGCCTTCTGCTAACTCTGTCTCCCTCTGTCCTTTTTATTTTTTTTTAAGCTTCCTAATACTCTGTAAAACTTCCTTCTTGTTTTCTGTCTCTTTTCTTCTAACACTAATTCATACTTTTGTCTTTAAGTAGTAAAAAACAATCATTTTCTTTAGCTTTTCTTTATCTTCTTTCTATTTTGTCGAATGCTGACATGATAGTGAGTCAGTGTCTTCAACAGCTGTTGAAAAACTGTAAAGCAAAATGAAACACAAGCAGGTCCATTCACAGCCAAGCCCAGCTGGGACTCCAGCAGACACTGATCTAAACGTGCCTGTCCCTCTGAGACAAGCTTGATTTTATGAAGGTCATGACCCATTTTAACTTCTTTTATTAGGGTAACATGAAGAAGGACCCTACTGGATACTAGACAGAGGGTGTCAAGTTCATTATCTCATTTCTCACAATGCGATGACAGGCATTAGTTCCCGATTTTATATATTTAGTGATTGAGCTCAGAGATCACAGCCCAGAGTGGCCCGTTATTTGTTCTGTAGCATTAAATTTAAAAATGGATACAATTCACATGTTGTTAATGTGCTTCTGTTACATTGTGGTGCACTTCCTCCCCAGAGGTTATGGTAAGATGGAATTCGTTAATAAGGATCTAGCAGCTGTGAGCACTTATCTCACACGTGGGAGACAGGGATCCCCACAGGCAGGGCTGGGCTTTGTTTGGTTCTTTTTAAAAGTCATAAGGAGAAAAGAGGGACTCTTTAAGATATTAACACATGCAGGGGTCATCAGTGTGAAGGGGTCACTCAGGCTAGAAATGAGATGTGATTCCGGGAAAGAGAAGAGGAAAAAGTGCTGGATTCTTCACTTATCTAGTCACGTACCGTCACAATCGTGCAAGTTTCCCAATTTAACACACACCTATATTCCCTGAAATCCTCTTCCTAATAAATATTTCCCAAGATACTGGCAGCAGGCATCCATAAAATGCTAGAGTCCACCTCCAAAATTAGTCTATTAACAAAGGCTAAAAGATAGAGAAGGAAGAGTCTTAGTTACCAGCTCACATCTCTCAGAGAGGAGATCATAGGTCCCTCGGGTCCTCTTCCAATGCCAGCACAGCCCACCATCCAAACAGCCTCTGTCTAAACCTAATTCCCATGTCTCTCCTGCCTCCGTGAAAGGAGCAGCTGGTCAGCATCTGTCCAATAAGACCTTCCTGTTGGAAGATGTCGTTCATTTCTCAAGGCTAAATCACCCTGGCACCTTTGACCTCCTGCCTAGGTCTAACTTTAAACCATCTAAGGATCTACAATCAACTTGCAGAGCAAGGAGGTCCAGATGTCACGGCGAATGGGAGCCAGGAGTTGACCCTCGACCCTCATTCTGCCTGCGTGGACCGGGCTGGCAGCATGACCAACAAAAATGGTTAAAACCGTGAGACCCCGTCCTTCCCGTCCATCCCAGTCAGAGCCATCATTCGGGCAGCCACCAGCATTTATGGAGGGCTCTGGGGGTCAACAAAGCACTAGATTTCCCATCAGTACTTTCTGAACACTTTCCCCTGTGAAGCCCCCGAGTGTGAGCGGCTTACGTAGGTACTTTTGCAAAAAAAAAAAAAAAACCCAGTTCTTCAAAGTCTGTCCCTTATTCTTTTTTATTTAGGCACATTATAAACGTTTTGAACCATGACATTCAGGAAGTAATTCAGCTGTGTCTTGGTGATAGAGTAGCATATCTTACTGCATTTTATTATGCATTAGAAAGTGGTCACTTGTGCTCAGCAGACCGCAGGGGCATTTTGTAAAGAGCTGAGGTAGAAAGAATGCCCACCTGCCTTCCGTACTTTACACCTTAGGAAATAATGTGCTACAAACAGGTGTCAAGGTGAAGGGTGCTTTGGGAATGGTAGTTTTGAGCCACTGAGCAACAGTTCACAAATGGACGGAAGTGGGTGGGATGGGGTGGAGCCCCCCTGGCGTTCTGCACAGGCCGAGTCTGGTGACCATTTCTGGGCCAGGCAAAGGGACTAGAGGTGCTGGGCAGCCCGTGTTTTGGGCGGCCCCCAGAGGCAGGTCCTGGTTTATTTGGGAGTTGATCCAGGAAGCGCCAGTTGGGGAGTGGGAGGTGAGGCAGGGGATACAGTAGAGGGTTGGGGTCCAGCGAGTTTCTGCTGTGGGCGACAGGAGCTTAATCCCACTGGGGGTCTGGGGGGGTGGTTTCAAAACATGCCACAGGGTTGTCCTACTCCTGGGTATTTAGCCATGATTCCCACCCAGAATTGATTGAGGACTGTCCCCACGGTCATTAACTCCTGGCCCTCTGGCCTGCCTCTCACACAGGGGGCTTGGCCCCCTGCAGCCAGAGGATAGAGTCAGGCAGATAGAGTCAGGTTTCTGCCGTCGGGAGCTGTCCACGTGTGCAGAAACAATGTCGGCCGTGGGCACATGGGCAGAAACCAGCTCCTTCTGCTGGAAGCAGAGTCAGTCCCTGCCGTCGCCCGCTAAACCCCAGCCCACGTGGGCGGACACTGCCCTGCCGGAACCTCACTGGACCTTGCTGTGTTGAGGACTAGTTTGCTGGTCCCCGAGCAGGTCCAGGGAAAGGAAAGCTCGCAGCACGAGAGACAAAAGTCAGAGACTCTAGTACGACAGTATGAAAATGTGCTGTTGATAAGGGGTGTGCCAAGAACCATCAGTCCCCAGTGGGTGAACATTGAAGCAAATGTGGGAGGGAGGGGTGGTCTGTATAAGCTTCTTAAAGGGAGGTGTTTCCTGGAAGTGTTATCCTAGATCACGTGGCTGGCAGAAGGATGCTCTGGGCACTTGGGTCCTGTTAGAGCTTTGTGTCTGCTGACTGTAGGCGGTCATCCTGTTTTCTATTTTCCTGGCATTGCATTTGTGGCTCTCCAGGAGGCGCAGCACGACACCATGGATGGAGAAGGGTTGGGGCAGAGGGGCCTGGGGCAGGGGGCTGGGGGAGCACAGGGGAGAGACCTGCTAGCTCAGCCCAGGATCCTCCAACAGTTTTTTTCTACAGCTTATGGGGAGAGCACACTGTAAAAAACTGTCACTTGTTAGAAAATTGCTGGCAAGTTTGTTGCTCATCCATTGTTCAGCAAGTAACTTCCATAGGCTGTGGCTCTGTGTCACCCCAGATTTGCAAACTGTCATCTGGAGCCTTCCTTCAGAGCTGTCATGCATCAACTGCTAAGCAGTTACAGAGGGTACAGGGTATGGATTCCACCATGCAGCTGAAGAGATGGTCCAAACTCTTAAGGAGAAATAAGTTTAAATGACAGGGAGTGAAAGAAGGCCAAGCGATAATTAAATGTTGCAGGAGAATTCAGGGACCACAGACAAAGCAAGTCAGAAGGGAGACAAGGATGGAAGGTTTAAAACATCAGTGTCTGTGGCGGGTGCTGGGATGCACTGTCAGATTCTCCTGATACTGTTGCTAACAGAAGTGCTATCACAGCCATCCGTGGCCGTCAGCACCCACCCCCACCCCCGCCCCACGCTCAGGGTCCCGCCTCCCATTGCCTCTGGCACTGACCATTGGACATATGGATGGACATGTGAAAGTCCAGCCCCTCATCCCAACTTGGGACAATTCTGAAGGACCATCCCAGGTCGAGAGCACCCTGGAGACGACCCCACAGCCCAGCTGCTCTGCCCACGTCCTCCGTCTTCCCCTGCTTTCCTTTCACAGGCATTGAACCCAGGATCCTGACCCAAGACCAAGTTCCTAGTCAACTTCCTGTGCACGTTCCCCACCTCAGAGTCTGCTGTTCCTGGAACTCAACCCATGGCAGTGTTGCTTCAGAACACAAACCTCGTCTTTAGAAGTCCCTGCTTAGATCCCTGGAATGTCTTCATATCAAGATCTCACCCCTCAGCTTGGCCTGTGAGGCCCAGTTAGATCTGACTCCTGCTCGAAGCTCACCCTGTGCTGGTCGGCAGGTAGCTGTCCACGCTCATCCTGCCAGCCTGGTGGCCAGCCTCCAGGACTCCTGGCATCGATGCGAGATGAAGTGAATGAGTGCTTGAATGACCGCATGGAGGAGATGGGCTAGGGTGGTTCTTCCACGAGGCTGTCCACTCCCCATTGAGTAGCGGATGGAAGAAAGAATTCTGCACGAGTTCCATGGTGCTGTGTGTCCCCTGCAGGCTGTACCGCTCTGGGTGCCTGGGAGACCAAGGTAAGTGGGAGATGGGGCGGCCAGGGAGCAACTCACGCAGGGCCCAGCTGCTGCAGCTTCTCCTTGGAGCCAGGGCGAGTGCCTGGAGGAGGTGCCTGGGAGGAAGCGGCCTCAGGCATCAGTTTCCAAGATAAAGCCCAGAGGGTGTCCTACGTGCAGCCGGGCAGGGGGAGTGGACTCTGAGGTCTTCCGGCTTCCTTGGCAGCAGGCTGAGGTCACCTGCTTGGTCCAGGTTTTCAGGGATGACATGCGGTCCCTGCCCTTTCATTCTTTTGGGAATCCACACGCAGCCCCCCCTGAACCAGCCCACACAGCTGTCTCCTGCAGGCAAGGGGCGGGCCAGTTGTGTGCTCTCACCAATGGGCAGGGCTAGTGCCAGGGCACAGCTGCCCCAGGTCAGGCCCCACTCCAGTATCCTTGTGTGAATTAAGGCATCTCATCTCCAACAGCCGCACCAGGTCAACAATATCATTATAACCATTTCACAGAGAAGGAGACTGAGGCAAGCTCTCAAGGCACTCTCCCGTGATAAGCAGTCCCTCTGGCTAGGTTGCAGGGGGTTGGGTGGGGACCCATGGCATGTCCACTGCCACCCACAGAGCCATCCTCAACGAGGCCCTCACGACTCTGGGCAATGACCACTTCCTCTTCCCACAGTGCTCCTCCCAGCACCTGGGAGAACTAAGCTTCTCCCATCTCACTAAAAGGATTACTTCCAGCCTATGCTAAATGAGAAGTCACGTGCCATAGAATGTTTAGGACAATTCTATTAGTCACAAGGTATAATTTATACCAACCCAAGTGTTATGCTTGGGAGACAAACCGGTTCCTTAGAAGGGATCACGGGTGCAAAGCATCACCTGCCTTCCAATAGGGCTGGTCGCTGAATTTAGGGATGCGGGTCCCACATGGTGACACACCCCTTGACTTGGTCTGACTCAGGATGCTCTGTAAGACATGCGGCCTTGCGCACCGAGCCAAGCACAACGGGCCCTGGGCCCCTGTGTCCTGGGTACCGTCCCTACCCCAATGTGGAGTGGATGGTAACCCAGGCACCTCTGTGGGTCTGTGCCCACACCTGCTGGGGTTCACGTGGGCAGCGTGGACCAAAGGATGGCTCTGCAGCCAGGTTTGCACGTGGTCCTCTTTCGAGCCCTCCACCCCAGTGGAGACGAAAGGGGTCCTCAGCCCCAGGCCTTGCATGCCTTGGCCCCCACCTTGCATCCAGGAAGGAAATGAGCAAAACCCCCAGGTCTAAGTCGGGAGTGAGCCAGAGCCCCTGCCCAGCACGTGTGGTTCCAGGGAGTCCATCACGGGGGCTGTGGAGTTGCGGTCAAGGTCAATTAGGCAGAAAATGAAATGGAGCATTTCTGCCCAGCCGCGCTCACTGTGCCTCCCTGTCTAAGACGGTGGAACCGTACCATGACTCTGCCCCGTCTTAGAACCTCACTTGGGGTTGGAGGGCCTTTCTTCCCCATGGCTCAGGACGACTTTTAGACCGCTCATAAGGAATCATAAAAACTCAAATCCAGCCCCAACTGCTCCGCTACTGCCTGACGCTCGGGCTGTTGAATGCCTGCCAGCGGTAGACTTGCTGAGGTTTCCTACGTCCCCCCAGGGCGGCCAGAATGCCTTCCTCTCTCTCTCCCCCCAGCCCATGTACTTCACGATGTGGCGCCTAAACACAAGAACATTCTCTCATGTCAGAAATTATCAAAATTAGTAAATTAAGACCTATTCGAACCTATTATCTAATCTACAGACCTTTCTTCAGATGTCACCAATTGTCCCAGTAATGTCCCCGTGGTAAAGGGAGCTCTGGGGTCTGCAGCCCCTTGAGCGCAGACAGCTCCCCACCTTCCTCTACACCCCATGGCCTGGGCATGTCAGCCGACTGCGGTCAGTTTGCCTTGTGCTGCAGAAGTCTTATTTATTTATTTATTTTGCGGTACGCGGGCCTCTCACTGCTGCGGCCTCTCCCGCTGCGGAGCACAGGCTCCGGACGTGCAGGCTCAGCGGCCACGGCCCACAGGCCCAGCCGCTCCGCGAGAAGACTTACTTTTAATGGATGGCCCCGAGAGGTTTGAGGACCCTCCTAGCTGCCCTGGGGGCTGGGGTCCTGACGCACACACGTCACTTCCAGACCTGGGACCCCTGGGGGTTGTCGGTGCCTTAGTGCTGGAGGCCTGATAGTTTCCATGTGGACAAATACATCCTTAATGGTCACTCAGAAGGCTCCTTGTTGCAGGGCCAACTGCTGGGCTTGGGATTGCTCTTGCTGGTGACTCAAGCAGCCTCATCGAGGGGCAGAGGAGAGAAAAAGAAAACAGTTGGCTGGGAAGGGCGGGGGTGGGTAGGAGGCTGCTCTGTTTTCACGAAGATGAATTAGCAGAGCCCTGGACCTGCCAAGGGTACGGTCCTATTCCTCTATCAAAACAGAACCAGCACCTGGAGATTTAGATAAGACGCCTGCCAAATAGGGCAGCACTGTGTGTGTACGAGAGCCAGGATTTGCCTATATGCAAGTTTAAAAACAGCCTGCCCAGACTCAGAGCCTTGCTGTAAAACTGAGAGCCGTCATATGAAATGCCCAGGCCGTGGGGTACAGAGGGAAGCGGGGAGCTGTCTGCGTCCAAAGGGCTGCACGCCCCGGAGCTCCTTTTGCCCTGGGGCGTTACTGGGACAATGGGTGAAATCTGGAAAAGGACTGTAGATTAGAAAATAGGTTTCTGCAGTCGCCTCCCCCACCCTTATCAGAGGGTGGTACATTCCAAGACCCCCAGTGGATGCCTGAAACCTAGGATGGTATGGAATCCTTCATATACTATGCTTTTCCTATCCATACAACCCTATGATAAAGTTTAACTTATAAATTAGGCACGGTAAGAGATCAACAAGCATAACTAATAAAATAAAACAATTACAGCAACATATTGTAATAAAAGTTATTGAATGTGGTGTCTGTCTCTCAAAATATCTTACTGTACAAATTTAATGCCTTTTTCACCTTAGCTGAGCACTTATCAGGCACCGTGGCCATAACTTTTGCAGTTTGAGGTGTGACAGGCAAACTAGCATGAATTTCTTTTTCCTTCTTCACAGTTTCAGACAGAAGATTTGTTCTTACCGTAGATCTTAGCAACCTTGGCATATGACTTTTTTTGCCCTTTTCTTATTAAATCAAGAACTTTCACCATTTCAGGAAGCACTTGACAGCTTCTCTTTGGCGTATTTGAGTTGCCAGCATCACTATTTCTGTACTTTGGGACCATTATTAAGTAAAACAAGGTCACTTGGACATAAGCACTGTGACACCTTGATCTGATCACTAAGTGGCTACGAAGTGACCAACAGGCAGGATGCAAAGGACAAAGGGGTGATTCATGTCCCGGGCAGAACGGAGCCGACAGCACAAGATTTCATCACATTACTCAGAATGGCATGCAATTTAAAACTCACGAATTGTTCACTTCTGAAGTTTTCATTTAATATTTTTGGACCGTGGTTGACCTTAGGTAACTGCAACCAAAATAAGTGGAATCGCAGATAAGGGGGGACGACCGCATAGGTCTTAATTTGTTGATTTTGATAATTTTTGAAGTTTTGAGACAGAACATTCTTGGTTTCAGGGGACACAGAGACAAGTATTTAGGGGTAAAGGGGATGAAGGAGAGAGAGTAGCCATCTCACCATGTTCAAACCTGGGTCTCTGGGTAAAAGGTATTGGGAATTCTCTGTATTCTTCCTGTAACTTTTCTGCAAGCCTAAAACAGCGTCAAACTTTTAAACAACAAATATTTTTTTAAAAGTTTGTGTCTAGACCGTCAATTTTTATCCAATTTCCACTTTTAGTTCCATATTTATGCCTTTCTGAAAGGATTTGAACACGCATACGATTGATGTGTACAGAGCCGTTCACGTGGCGGAGCCTCCTGTCTGAGCCGCGGGCTGGTCCCCAAGTCCTGCATCCTTCCTGCCACCTCCACGCTGGTCCTCCTACCCTCTCCCGCTGGCATCTTGCTGCCCCTGCCATGGGAGCCTCCTGTCCAGGTGGCCTGTCCTCAGTGTGTAGTCCACGGGAGGGTGAGGGTGGTGAGGATGAGGTCCGGCAGCCTGCCTGCTGGGTGGTGCGGGAGGGAGGGCCTGGGTGGCTGTAGCTGTGAGGTGGCCGCAGGCAGGAGGAGAAGGAAAGACTTGTAGGGCATCTGGTGGCCCTGCCCTGGTCACGGTCTTGGGGACCAGCCCTGCAGGCCGGGACACACTTCTTTGGTCCCTGTGAATTTTATTTTCTCATTTGTGTTTCCACCATCCCTCCACCCCTTTGTCACACACCCCTCCCACCCCAGTGAGCGGCTGGGCCTGGGCCTGACATCAGTGGCTCACAGACCACCTGGCAGGCCTCCCGGTCCCAGACTTGCAGGAACGTCCTTTTAGAACACATTCCAACGTGCACCCTCCCACAGCCTGACGGCCCTGCCTTCCGCCGCCCCACAGTCGGCGTGGCCCACGGCTCTACTGAGCTCGTCCCCTAGGGAGACTTCTGAGCTGCTGTGTGAACTGGACGTGGTAGGGTGGCCACCAGGTGACATGGCAAGGCTGAGCCACAGAGCATTAGAACCCCCACAGTGACCTGTGACTCCGACAGGCTAATGGGGTCTCCCGCTTGGGGATCCGGGAAGCATCTCCCAAGCTCCAGGGCACCTGCATCCGCAGGCTGCCGGCTCGGAACTGGGGATGAGCTGAGGATGGACCCACACTGGAGGGGAACATTCCAGCCTTGAGGGATCGTCTGAGATCAAGCCCACATCGTCCAGGTCACTCCATCTCGATGCTCCTTTTCCTCCAACCAGACTCGGGTTGGTCCGGGAAGTACCCGTGAACAAGCCAGGCCTCAGCACGTCTGCCCATCCCCCGCCCCCTCCTGCTCGCTGGAGGCTCAGGCGGGCGCCTGGCCTCCCCCGAGTGGGGACGGCTCAGGAGAGGCTCTGCAGGCGATTCATGGTCACCATGAAAAACTCATGTGTGTTCAGAGTGCTGTTCAAAGTAAACATTTAAAATATGCCACATGCTTTATAGCCTTCCTTGGGCTTTTGTTCATTTTTAAATGCACTTGGAGCTTGTGGAATGGGAGTAGCCAAAACCTGAACATCCTCTGCGCTGCTCTGAGATGTGTCCACGTGTGTGTGTGTGTGTGTGTAGGTGTGTATGTGTGCGAGCACAGGCACCCCACCCCGCCCCCCCAAACACATGGGCCTCCATGGTTCACTGCAGGGCCTTCTTATTCTTCCTGCTATTCCCTGCCTGACACACAGCCAAAGTCCAAGGCATTATTTTTTAGAGCGGGAACGTCGAAACGGCCTTCAGACAAATGCTTGCCTCTCAGCAACACAAGGGACACGATTAGAGCATCAGACATGGGCCCGCTGTCACCCCGAGAGCAGTTTCTCTGCCTTGCGAGGCACGTGCCCAGGCAAGGGGTGGAGACTCTCACAAGAATGACCTGTGAGCAACTTCTGGGCTCATGGCCTGCCTGTAGCCCTGGGAGGGGCAGGAGATGGCCAGGGAGTCCCCCAGGGCGTGGAGGGCTGGCGACGGGGGCTGCAGGTCTCAGCTCAGACCCTGGGACTGACGCAGGATCTCCCTCCAGGAGAGAGAGAGGGAACGTGGTCAGCGGGGCCTTCAGGATATTAGCAGAACCACCGCCTGCAGGAGACTGAAGAGGGTGACAGCCCAGCAGGGGATGCGGGCATCCCCAGGGCCCCCGGGCCATTGGTTTTGAGGCGAGGCTTGAGTGTGACTGTGACCTTGCTGGTCAGCGTGAAAGAGCAGAACAGTGATGGTAATGAAAGTCACTCTTAACCCTGCTCCCACGATAACAATTATTAGCATATAGTGTGTTTCCTTCCTGTTTACTCATGTCTATACATACACAAATGCTGTGATTTGGTTTTTTTTTTTTTTACAGGCTTGAAATAACATGCACCATCCCCAGATTCTAATCTTGCTTTTCCCCTTAACATTCTAATGAGCATTTTCCCATGACAAGGTGAAATTTTCTCATCAGAGCTGAATTCTGATCCAATAGCAATGGAGAAAATGTCTGGCGTTTGCAAACTGTGCAGGAAGTTTGGGTGTGAAGGGAAGAGCCGGCAGGGTGTCTGTGTGGGGGGGTCTGGAGCCCCACCTTTTAATGCACTTTCTTGCTTAATGACCAAGTCAGCTGGCTTTGCTGACCTCAGCAGCTTCCTCTGTAGGGGGGGTAATCAGACGTCCCCGCCAGTGGCCGTGTCACCTGCTCTCAGAATCCTCTGCACTCACTCACTCACCCAGAGCACATCCATAAAGACAGTGGCCTGTCCCGGGGAGGAGGCTGGGTTGGCGTGGAGGACAGATTTAGTCCTTGCCTCCAGGACACTATTTTTATGAAAAGCATGATCCTTCGGGTCCCCTCAGTACACAGGGATAGGGAAAGAGGAGACATGATCTCTAATCCCTAGTGTTAGACGTGATCTGGCCAAATTCTCTTTTATCACAGTGAAAGCTCAGACCCTGGGAGTTGGTGACGTGCTCGGGGTCTCTCTGGAGACGGCCTGCTCTTGTTCCCAATGACAGGCAGTAGTTTGTGGCAATCGTTCCTGTGTCTATTGCTGATTTTTTTTTTTTTTTACCCTATTGCTTATTTCTTTTTTTTGCTTATTTCTGCCATGCTAAAAAGTGTTTCTCAAAATGTGTTCCATGAAGTGCGGCCGCATGGAAGAGTGAAAGGTCATGGTAAGAAGGGGCTCGGGGACCGAGTGAGTCGGGCCCACGCTGGGTTAGAAAATGGAGTGATTCTCTCCTGCAGACCTCGGATGACTAACGGGCAGCACTTTCCATGGAACCGTCGGGGGGAAGGGGAGTTCGTGCATCTGTTTTCCAAAATCATTTCGCAGGACATACGCGAAGCACAGTTTGGGAAAGTGTTCTGGGATTGCACTGCCCTTTTACAGTTAAGCTTCTCTAATTCAAACAAAATTGCTGAAAATACCATTTGAATGACAAATTGTTTCTAAAGGAAATGATTATTATTTTTAAAGAACACACAAAGCATTTTCAAGTTGGAAAGCCAGATGGGCTCATCCAATTAATAAAGATCTTTCCTAATTATAAACGCCTTTGGTCTATTAGGACCTAAGAGTAATTTGCTAGTGTCTTAAGAAGATCGAACGTGCTCTCAGCAGCTACATCTTATGCCGCTTTGTGTTTGAGAAGTAACTCAGCACCCAATATTTATTCTTTCATTCTTCCTGTTATTCATAGAATCCCCGAACCCCAGACATTCCCCAGCCTCTCTCGCTGACAGATGTGGCCATGAGACTGTGTCCTGGCAAGCGGAATCGACCAGAAATAACACATGCAATGTCCGCATCGCATCCTTCAAAGGAAGCTGCTGCCCTCTGTGTTCTCCTTCCCTCCCCACTGGCTGGAACACAAATGAGGCAGGAGTTGCTGGGCAGCTTTCGTGGGCAGTGGAGACGCCACTCAAGGGCTAGGCAAGCGAGGCATTGGAAGGAGCCTGGGTGCCCAGACTGCTACCTGTCTTCTATCACTTACATCTCCATCCCAGTCTTAGCACATGGTTTCCCAGCTCAAGCTTGCATTCTGGATGCTGGTGGCTGCATGAGGCCATGGGACTAACTTGTGTCCCATGAATGCAAGCGATAAACGCAACTTCCAGGGTGTGTGTAAAAGGGAGCTGTATGCCTCCGCCTTCTCCTTCCCCAGCCAGGAAGTCAGATGTCGGGGGTGGGGGCATCTCCAGCCAGGCCACACTCTGCTTAGTGCCTGGACCACTGGGGGACCAAAGTCATGCTACTCCACTGGGCCACCTACCCATGTGAACTTATATGTGAAAGAGAATCAAACTTCCATTTTATTCAAGCTGCTCTTATCTGCTCTCGTTTAAAGCAACTAGGCCTGTATCTTAACTAATATACCTTCCATCATCCTCCATACATTTTGAGATGAGTTGCTGGCTGTTCTCTCTGTATGCTTTGAGCCTGGCTTATGGATATCAATACAGTTACTTGAAGCCATGAAAAAAAATCACCTACTGTCTCTGGCATCTTGACAGGGGTGCTGTCTTTTTGCGCTTGAATTCAAAGCATGTATCAAATATACTTTAAAAATCTTACCCAGGCCTCCTTTGCATGGAGTGTGCGTTTCAATCACCATAAATTGTCTCTGTAAGCACGGCCTCAATTAGATCATGTACTTCCCCTTCTTATTTGTTTTTACATTTTTTTTCTAGGTCTCGAAAGAGCTTTAAAGGCTACAAACTTGAACCAAGCACTAATGAGGGTCCATTTAAATGTTTCTTCCTCTGTTTTCCAGCCAACTTTTCATTCCTGCTAACTAACGCTGATGCAGTGTTTTCCTCTAATAACTGGTTCATATTCCTTGAGTTCTTTTCTTGGCTCGTGAAAGTGGGCTGCAGCTGTTAGCTCATAAATTGCCTTGCTTTTCGAGTTTATTCTTCCTTTATGTACATAATTTACCCAAAGCCAGTTTTCATCCTAATTGCTCCCCTTGCTTTCTGTGTCCCTCAAATTAGAGGCATTTCTAGTCCCCTTCTTTCCAGAGTACACATTGCAAGGCATGATATAGATGGAAGTCTTTTGAGGTCAGGACTGTTTTCACTATTCTTGGCAGGACTCAGCAGTGTCCGGAGACAATGGCGAGGTCCCCAACCCAGTGGAGACCTTGTTTACCAGTAGAGAACCAAGAAGTCTAATTTCAGCCACAAAGCTCTCCCCTCCCTCCTTCTATTTAGCGATGCAGGCAAGAGCCCTCACTTGGGAACCTGCTCAAACTCGCCCATTTTGCCCCTTGAGCTCCTCAGCCACAGACACCGGTCGGGTTTCCCCTTAAGCCCTGACCTGCACTCAGGTGGTCTGGTTAAGCTTTTTGGTTGCTTTGTGTGTAGAACATATTGTTTGGAGCATCAGTGTTCCCCTTCCAATAAATCTATAGGCCCTTTCTCCACGTACAAAAGTAACAGCCTTCGTTTCACTTTTTTTTGCTGCTGTCGCATTGTCCAGCATGATGGACGCGGAGCTATGCCTCCAGTGCCCTCCTTCGGGACTGAGACCTTGCGTCCCCCACTGCCAGCCATGCTGCTACCTGGCAACCCCCAGCCATTCGTGCAAAGGAAAGAAACTCAATCTTAACCTCTGTTGTGAACGCACTCCTTTGCCATCTTTACTCTGGGCAGGCAAAGGTTTCCGGGCTCATTCTGAAGCCCCAAGGTCATGACATTCTGTGTGTGGTGGTTTCTCCTTCTCTCCGTTTTGGCTGACCGGTGCTAGCAGCGCTATGGGTCCCCCGCCACCACCCCAACTGCAGCCTTTCCTCCCTACTCCCTGCAAAGATGGGCAACTGCAAGTTCCCTCCCTCTGCCCCACTGTCCTGCCTCCTTTGACTCCCAGCGTTTTCTGCAGCCAGACTAACAGGTTTTCAAGCAAAGGACTGTCTCGAGGTTTGCCTTGAGTGTGTGCACCTCTCAGGAGGACTTGTCTCTGAGGAGGGACTCTTCGTCTGCCCTGTTTTCACGTCCACGTTCATATAAAGGTGTGTTCGATGTTTCTGCAGAACAGATAAGTGTTCACCGCGTGCATCGCCACATCCTTGCTTCCTTGGAGTTTAGGATAACGTCCCACTGGGTCACTGGCAGGCACACCTGAGTTTGCTTGCCTTCTCTGCCCCCCTTTGCAGAATCACTGGCCCGTCTCTAGGATGAGGGATGAAGCCTTCCCCGTGCACGGACGAGGTCCACCCCACCGGACGCCTAGTGCTTCTTATTCACCGGACCTGTATTTTTGTTGAAGTCTAAATCCAGAGTTCAGACTCTTAACCACGAGCCACCCTCTCCAGGAACCACTCTCTCTGGGCCTCTCAGAGCACAGACTCCCATTACAAGTAACTGAAAGCAAAAGCAAGCAGAATACAGTCCAGTTCTCTTTGCTCTTTGGCTCTCTCCCAGCTCTGTTCCCATTAGTGCCCTCCTGGTTCATTTGGAGCCTTGAGAAGGCTTCTGCCTCATCCTTCACGTTCAGCTCAAGACTGTAGCCCCGGGGCCACAGAGAGGATCCAGGCTCGAAGGTCGTGCTCGGGACCTGCTCCCCAGGAGAAACGCAGAGAGACTTCGTGGTGAGCATGCAAGCCCAGGAGGGGGACGCCTGCCGACCGCCCTTCTGCATCCGCATCTGTGTCCTCATCTGTGAAGGGAGAGGTTTGAAAACAGTGATTGGCAGGTCTGGTACCTCTGTGTATCACCACATGGCTGATGCTGCCTTTTCCTTCCAAAGACTGGCCCTCCAATGGATGAAAATCACTGGGCTGTTTAGGGAGGACATTTCGGTGCTGATTAGTAGCAAAAAATGAAGGGATATAAAAGATAGTATTCAGCCTGGGCCGCTGCTCAGGGAACATTTATAACCTGAAGCACACGCTTCGTCTGTCGTCACGGGTCGTGCTGCGGATGCAGTGTTGTCCTGTGGGTAGGGTGGTCTGAGAAGGCCTCACAACAATCTTAAGTATCCAGAGAAGTTGCAAGTACAAAATTAAGACTTTCTATTCCTGAGCCTTTTGAGAATAAGTTTCGGACGTGACGCCCAAACCTCCTCCACCAGCCTCAAAACCGTACGCAAACATCGCAACCAGGAAATGTGCGTGGACACATTACACCCACTTGTCCTCGGAGCCCGACTGAGTGTCTCCAGTTGTCCCAGCAATGTGCTCTGCAGTAAAAGCGTTCAGGTAAGTAGCGGGGGCTGCATTTGGCTGCCAGGTACAGTTAGCCATCTTGTCTGAGACATCTCCTGGGCTTTCCCTGGCTTGCCCGACCTTGACACTTCTGAGGAGGACAGGCTAGTTATATTGTAGAGTGTGCCCCAGTTCGGGTTTGTTTGATGTTTCCTTGGGATTAGATTCCGACTATGCATCGTTGGGCAGGAATATCTCAGATATTCTGGTTCTTATCTGGTTCTTATCTCGGCCTATCAGGGGGTGCGCAATTTTGACTCACTCCTTTGCTGATAGTAGAACATTGTGAGGGCTTGGTGCTCAACCCCCAGGCCTTCCACCCAACCATCCATCCATCTATCCCACGCTCGGAACAGAGACTTGCGTTGCTGTCTGTCACCTGCGTGGCAGGACTGTGTGCTTCCTCACTGGGACATGAGGGAGGGGACGGTGGGAGAAGTTTACATGGCACTTGGACATTTCTCTACTTAATGATCTAGTCCTGCGTCAGTGGACTTTCAAATGACAGAACAGATGCTGTCCACAATTTACATGCTCAGAAATAAGAGGCTTGCCCACTTCACGTTCTGTGAGGGCTAAATGGCTTTGACAGGGACAGAATAACTTTAACACAAAATACACTGTCAGATTGTCAATATTGGGTTCATTTCTATTGGTTCTCATTTGTAGCAACAATGTAGATAGCCGTTGGGTTTTTTCTTTAAGAAAAAGAGAACGTGCCTTGGTTTTAAAATTTAGAATGTTCTTCCCAAGAGTGGGAAAGCTGAATTCAACATGAGTCCTGGACTCTGACATGGAGGGAAACCAGCAGGAGCCCAAACCATGAATTAACTTTCAAAGAAAAACATTTCCAACAGAGCCAATGAAATATTCATTTATTGTCAAATGATAGCCCCACAGAAAATCTACCATCTAGTCTCCTGAAATAAGATTTCTAGGACTCCTCAGTTTCTGGCATCCAGTGATCGAACCAGCAATTTTTCTGAGTATTTGGCTAGACTCCTGGAAAGTTATACAAGTGTACAATTTGAAATGAGACAATATGATTGATGTAAAGTCCAGAGTAAAACACAGGGAATGAATTGTCTTTTAAGGGCTGGACCAAAGCAAGTTCTTCTGTTACTGGCATTATACTGAAGCAAGAAGTACTTAAGTTACTGGGCAAAAGAGAAATAAAAGTTGCATTCAGCCACCATGTCAAATGAGTTGGAAGTGGGTCTGTCTCGTAAATATGATCCTTTTGAGTCTCCACCTTGGGCAGTGGATCAAGGAAGCAGGATTCTGGCCCAGCATTGTGTCTGGGGCATAATAGGCATGAAATACACCCCTCGATCAATGAATGCATTGATCATCTTCAGTGATGAGGGCAGTGAATCACCAGGGAGTAGAGTTACTTTTTGTACATCTTGGAGCACTTAGTCTCCCGTTCCTGTTTGCAAACAACTAATTAAGCCCACAGCTGTGATGCTTGTAAGGCGCTGGTCCTTTGCTTGCTGTAGAGATACAAGGGGATAATCAGACAAGTCCCCTGCACTTGAGGGATACAGTATCTGGACGTGTACAACAGATACGTACAGGATACCAAATTACAACTGATAGTGTAAACGCCCAAAGTAAAGGATAAAGTCGTCCTGGGGAGGGAACTAACATCAACAGCTGTAGATTCAGGGACCCACCTCGTGGAGGAAGCAACGTGGAAGAGTGTCATCGAAACTTTGGGGTCATCTGTCCATGTCCTGACCCAGTTTCTTGACCATGACCATCTCCTCCCCTGGGAGGTGGGCTCTTGGCCTCCATGTTCAGTTTTTGAGACCCGACTCCCTGGCCACGAGGGTCCAGGCAGGGGCTGAAAACAATGTTCCAGTGACACCTGGGAGACCTCCTGCTCGGACCCCAGAGCTGCCCTCCTGAGCATGGCTTTCCAGTGGCTCCCAGCCTCCACGAGACACCCCAGGGTCCTGCTTGAAAATCTCCCCTGCTGTTGAAGCTTGCTTCAAGTTGAATTTTGTTTCCTGCTGGCAAGAATCGAAGGTTGATTAAGTCCAAGAGGAGGAGAGAACCAGCTAGCATTTATTTATCTCCACCTGTGTGACAAGCACTGCATTTTTCATCCATTAGTTTGTTTACTGCTCCATGAAGTTGCTGTTATTACTCCTACTTTTATTATTATTATTGTTTTTTGCGGTACATGGGCCTCTCACTGTTGTGGCCTCTCCCATTGCGGAGCACAGGCTCCGGACGCGCAGACTCAGCGGCCATGGCTCACGGGCCCAGCCGCTCCGCGGCATGTGGGATCTTCCCGGACTGGGGCACGAACCTGCGTCCCGTGCATCGGCAGGCGGACTCTCAACCACTGCGCCACCAGGGAAGCCCACTCCTACTTTTAAAATGCGAAAACGAAGCTTGCAGGATTAGAACAACTAAAGTGCTTCCAGGGAGAGGTAGCGGGGGAACGCAGCCCCAGGCTCCGAACATGGCGTGTCATCCATCTCTGCGTCTTCTGGGTAGCAGGTGGGGAAGGGCACGGGGAAGTTGTTTGCCAAACGCCACCAACTTAAGAAACACAGATGTGATCTGGCTTTTTGTAGATTTGCCTTGATTTTTTTTTCTTTTTCATTCATTCTTTTTTCACCGTACCAATATTTTCCAAGAGTTCATCCCGAACTCAGGCCATTCCTTCCGAGTCAGTCGGGTTCTGGGGCTGCAACAGTGACCAAAACAGTGACCTTCCAGAGCTTAGTGCCAGGGTGAGACGATGTGTCAGTGTAGGGTTACCAGGTGCTGCCAGTGCTATGGAGAAGGCTCCAGGGGCGCAGAAGGAGATGAAGTGGGAAGCGGGGAGGGACCCGGGCGGGATGGAATGGCCGGCACAGGCAGGAGCCTGTTGTCTGAGCTCCGGAGACACAGGATCCCCAGGTGGCGTGGCTGGGACGGGCCCCCTCCCCCGGGCCTGACTGGCCCAGCCCTGAAGCTCCGATGCGCTGTCCTGGGCTCTCAGGGGTCAGTGCGGTTGCGGAAGGGCCACAGCCGGCCATGGTCCACGCCATCCCAGGCCCTGCGATGTCCCCTGAGCCCCGTCCTCCTCTCAGCGCCCCCGGGCTGTACCCAGACCACCTTCTGGGCTTCTACAGGCAGCTCGTTTCCTGGTGGGCTTCCAGCCTTTAAGCTTGGAGTTTGCCTGCTCTGTCATTCCTCGTAAGCTCTGGAATTCCATTTCCCAAAGAGTGGAACTAGGTCTCGTCTTTCTTCATCCGGCCCTGTCCAGAGCATGTCCAGGTCCTGCTCCAGTGTAGACAGCCTCAGCCCACCCAGCTGCTCCTTCCTGAGCCATGTGGGGGCCCTCTGACTCCCGTGCCCACCGTGATGATCACCCCAGCTCCACCCGGTTTGGAATGACCCCGGACAGCCAGTCCATTCTCTCTGCTCTGGTGTGGCTCCTGGCCTGGGCCCGCTCCCTGCAGCTTGCGTGAGTCCCGGGACACCTCACGGCTACGGCAACTGGATTACAACCCACCTTTGAGCCCACGTCACAGACAGAGCTGGGGAAGGAAAGGTTTGGAGTCAGACGGGGTTTCTGAGCCTGTGTGGCCAGATCAGCATGAAGTCACATAGGAGCTACGTCTGATCCCACGCCATCACCAATGCAGTTCCAGCTCTCGTTTGACCAGCCCTACTGGGGCCACTGGTCACAGGCACATGATACTTGTTAAAGTATTCTGAATCCGAATAAAAGCCATTCCTACAGGCTGCATGTAATAACCACGTCCCTGTCCACTCTGGCCCCGGCAGCTGGCGGCCAGATGCCTTGCGTCTCCTCAAGGCAATGGCAGGCTAGTGGGGGAAAGGTCTGTGTTAGTCCCGTTCTGCTGTGTCACCGAGAACCTCACAGCCTCCGCCTGTGACTAGAAGGCCGCACGCTTCCTTCTCTGACTCACAGACCAGAGGGTTGGCTGGGGTTCAGCTCTGCTTGGCTGGCCTGCAGACTGCGCCCAGGGCTGGAATCAGCGCCACTGGCTGAGCCCAGCCTCCAGAGGACGGGAAAGGTATCCCACCCACTCTGGTGGGACTGCTGTGCGACCCCAGGGGAGAGGGCCCGGGATGGCCTTCCCATCCACCACAGACACAGACACACGCGGGGCGTAACGATGCCATGAGGACATGAAGCCCTAAGACCACACTCGGGGAGGGTCAGTGGCTAACCCTTATGGTCACTGTGGTGCTTTTGCAAACGAGGCCTGATGGAGCCCAAGACAGAAGCCCTGGGCAGGATGCATGGGAGACCTTCTCGCCAGCTTGCGTCACAGCGTCAGCAGGAATTGCATCAGCAGGAATCCCGACATGCGTGGAGCGAGGAAAGCACCGACTGCAGCTAAGGAAGAACTTGAAGTGTCAACACTGATGGCTTTCATCACCTTTTATTTATTTAGTTTTAACTAAGTCTGATCCGCCAGATCCTCTTTTCTATGAAAGAAAAGAATTCCAGCTTTGGTCTAGAGGAGAAACAGCTCGTGCTGCACAGCTCCAAAGAGAAGAAATGAGCTTTTCTGGCCACTTTTCTCAAGGCGCCGACGGTCAGTATTTCACTCAAGGTCACTTAGAAGTATTGAAAGCAGATGTCCTTCCCCTGTTTGCCACCTACTTGGCCTCCGGTGATGAAGAAAACATCTCGCGTGGTCAAGTGGCTGGTCAGAGTAAATCCAAAGTTACCGAAGGACAGATGTGACCACAAAAGGAAGTTTCACAAACTTTCATTTCCGTTCACTCCTGGGCCATCAACCTGTCAGGGCTAGTGCTGAATAGTTAGGAATGAATCAGGAGATCTTTGAAAAGGATGGGCTTCCCCCATAGAGCTCAGAGCTCCCTGGAGACTTAGCCAACAATAAGACCAGTTATAGCAGCTAACAGAATGTATGAGTGCGTCCCGGGCACATGGTCCCTGTCACATAGCCCTCAGGACAAAGCTCCGTGGTAGGTACTTTTATTGTTCCCATTTTATAGATGAGGCAACAGAGGCCCAGGAGAGCTGAGATCATGGTCACACATCATCCTGCAGGGAAGTGAAGAGACTCTGAATAGAGCGTTTCCTCATGGAGGCAGGAATGCCTTCCTCCTGAAGGCCAGGGCAGCATATCTATCCCTCTGAAAGGGGCGAGACCCTCAGCCCTTGTGAGCACCTACCTCATCAGCAACACGAAGCGGGCTGGACCAGCTCTGCCAGCCTCAAACCAGGGCTTCTGAAGACAGGGGCCGTGTGTGTGGCAGGCTGAGTAAGGACCCGCCAAGATGTCTATGTCCTAAACCCGTGGATATTACCTTACATGGCAAAGTCTCTGCAGGTGTAATTAAGGATCTTGACGTGGGGACATGTTCCTGGAGTATGTCGATCGGCTCACAACGCTATCACAAGCATCTCTATGAGAGGGAAGCAGAGGCAGGCCACGTGACCACGGAGGCAGAGATTGGAGTGATGTGGCCGTGAGCCAAGGGATGCCACCAGCCCCCAGAAACTGGAAGAAGCAAGGAATGGATTCTCCCAAAGCCTTGGGGGCTGGGGGGTATGGTCCTGCCAACCCTTGAGTTTGACCTAGTGAAGCTGATTTTGAATTTCTGGCCTCCAGAACTGTGAGAGAATAAATCTATGTTGTCTTAAGCCACAGGATTTGTGGCAGTCTTTACAGTGGCCACAGGAAACTAATACATGTGTATGAAATAGATTCTAATACCCTTTTATTCAGCAAACATCCTCCAAGGGCCAGGTGTGTTCCAGGAATTAGGGATCAGAAATGAGTGAAACTTAACTCCTGTGTCTCTCCTCTGGGGCGGGGCAGAGATCTGGGGAGGGAGAGAGAGCCCAGGGGTTGGGGGGGGTGCGGACTTGTGTAGAAGGGGCTCCACTTGAATTTCCACTGATAACCCTGCAGAGAGATGAGCCCACCACTGATATTTGCATCAGAAATCTGAGTCTGAGGCCTAATTCTGTCACCCAGAAGCTGTGTGACTTGGGAAAGGTCACCTGGTCCCACTAAGTGCACTTATTGAATCTGTAAGATGAGGGTGGTAACACCTACCTCACAGGGCTTAGGACTATTGAACAAAAGAACGAGCCCAGAAGGGAACCTGACTCAGGGCAGGTGCTCGGCAAACATTCGGGCTTGAATGGCTACACCCACGTGGTGTGACCCAGGCTGCCACACATGGGATGGAGGTGGAGCCAGTGCCGCTGAACTCGGAAACTCAGCCTTAGTAATTTACTTCTTCAAGATCCTGTTTGGAATCAAAGTCCTGGGAGATGTTACACCTTCTGTTATTAACACCTAAGGGTGGGAACCCAGCACCTGCTCTCTCAGCCACCAGCACAGGAGATGAACCAGGCAGTTAAAGATGAAGACAAGATAGAAGGGCAGGGCTGGACACACTGCCCAGGGCAATGTCACAGTGGCTGGTGAAGGCCATGCAGTGTTAGGTTATCTGGAGTTAGGGTCTCTGGAGGGGTGTTGAAGGACCGACTCCTTAAGAAGAAATCCAATTTTCCTATCCCTTTGGTTGCCTGGGGTGACCAAGAAAGTTGTCCATGTTTGCATGCTGTGGGCTAAGAGTCAATTTGATAGCAGGGAAGGAAAGTGAGGGCCCTGGCCTAGGTTGGACGGCTCCCCATCTGGATGGACAGAAGCAACCGGCAGGGGAAGGGGAGCGACAGCCCCATGTTCTGCTGTACATGCTTTTAGAACTGAGAGACCAGGGGTGTCTCCGAGCCAAGGAGATCAAATTCCCCAGCAACAGGCCATTCTGGGTGTACTTGTGTCACGTTTCAGCCTCACAGAAGGCTCCATGCTATGTGCCAGAGTCAGAAACACCATGGCTGTGGTTCAGCAAAATGCTTTCACAGGCAATACGCATCTCCAGCCTGTGTGTCCACAGGTGGTGGCACCCAGCAGGGTCCTGGCGGGTCATTGAAAGCCTCACGCAGAGAAAGGAAATCATTCAAGTGGACATTTCTACAGGATGATCCGTGGGCTAACTATGATCTCTCGCCCTGGATGGATAGAAGGCAGAGTTTTCCAGAATCATAGTCCAATATCTAGAGTTGAGCTCTGGTTAGATTGGGTGTCATGGTACTCAGATCCAGGCAGTAGTATCTGACGGTCATTCACTAGGAAAAGGAGGGTCAAGGCTCCAGTTGAAAGTCCAGCTCTCAGGAACTTCTTCCCCCGCATCCAGGGAAACATGATGGGAGAGCAGGTCTTGGAGGGAGCAGGCCAATGGAAAGAATCGCAAGTACACAGGAGGATGCCCCTGTCGAGCTCAGAGACCCAAATCCCCCACGTGCAAGCTGGCTGAGATGCAGAAGGCCTTCTGGCGGATCAAGACCAGATCCACACTAGGAAAGGCAAGCGTGCTGCAAACATTCCATCACACCCTTTGCACGTCCATGGGAGGCATCATCACTTAATCATAGCAATCTTTCCAGCTTGGTCCCGTCACAGCCTCAGAATCCTTCTTAACACATTGCCTCCAACCCTGTGCCCAGGGGAGCTATCCATGGTGCTGCCTCAGCCCCTGCCCTCAGGTTCTCCCTATTCTGCTGTTTTGCTTACTGAAGTTGGCGCCCAGCTGTTCTTGCAGCTGGGACCTGCCTTGACCTGTCCCTTCTGTGTGGTTTCAGCAGGACCTGTCCTGACACCACCTGGTTCTGAGCCTTTCACCTGAGCCCTGCATTCACATCTCAGCCTGTCCTTCAGTCCTCTCATGAAAATTCTGCCCCCGTTCTTTTGGGCTGCCTGACACATGTTACCCCTCACCCACAAAAGACAAGTTTCCTCATTCACAAAACTCCAGTGGGAATGGGGGCCCACAGCTCCATCTGGACAGCTGCCACTCAAGTCAGAGTTCCAGCTGCCTGGCCCATTGACTAGCCCCAATCACACAGAACACCGGCCCTGCTCTATGTCATGTATCCCCAGCCCCATTCTAAACAGGACCTGGCGAGGCTGCGTGTAGATGTCATCCCAGCGTGGAGCTCAGCTGGCCAGCTCTGGGGAAATGTTCTTCTTTTTCTCCCGCTGCTCTGTAGCTTCTACAGACGGGCCTGAACCTCTCTCTTAGCCGCTGGGTCTCTTCTTGGGTCACACTGGGCTCCAAGTTCCTCATGGGCAGGAAGGAAATTGTCCAGAGTCTTTTTAGCTTAAAAAGAATTCAACCAGCCCTTCATCTGTTCCTACTGGGGCTGATGCAGCTCTGTGTAGCTTTACGTTTTTTTCCTCTTTCAGAAACTCCCCCCCACCCCACTCATGTTTCCAAGAAACATTTACATTCTAAGGAAACTGGATGTTTTGAAAGGATTCTGGACTCAGACACTTGAGCCTAAAGTGATTCCTAGGGCCCCCATGAAATCAAGCTAACACAGAATCAAAACACACATAACATGGAAAGAAAACAAACATATTCTAAGAAATAAGCTTAACAGTAAATGTGTTCTAAGCAGCCCCCGACTTCACATTCCATCGTACAAGCCCTGCACTGATACTCCGAAGTGATTACACAGCAACACGAATCAAGGCTACGACCGACGCTGTTCTGAAAGGTTACAGGTCCGCTTCCCGGGGCTAGTGCAGCTGGCTTGCCCATCTGCGGGGGAAGAGCGCAGGCACAGGGCCCCCCAGACCACCACACGACACTCAACAGAAACACTGGGAAGTTCAGAATCAAGCAGATTTGCCAACCTGGCGAAGAGGACCAAACGTAATGACTTCTGTCCGAGGGAGGGAGAGTGAGTCTCCCTGACTTTGCTGAGATCGCAGACGGAGGTGAGCGTGACCCTTCCCGATAAAATCCCTCCCGCACATCAAATCAGACCACGGGGCACAGTGCTCCCACCTGGGGGGCCTCTGCCTTTGCTCAGGGACTGCTGGCCCCCACTTGAATCTTCCTTCCTAACAGATTCCAACATCTGCGAAAATACTGCTTCTCAGAGGTCAGTTTCCTGTCCCACAAGAGGGAGGTTTGCGGGACATCCAATTGATCCCACAAGTGAGATCAATTCCCTTTACATCCTAAGAGTGCCCTGGTTATATCCAGTTTGTATTAAAGTCTCACTGGGAGGTCGCCCAGTGATACAGGAGGATTCAAAACGCAGTGCCTTTGCACCTCACAGGCCATTCCAACTTGTTCACGATTGCCTCTCAAATGGTCCCCACGTGCCAGCAGTAAACGGAGCAAGGCCACTGCCCGGGTGAGACATCCTCCAACAGTGAGCTGCCTCTCCTGGTGCTGCGCCCGGTTTCCTCGGCTCTGGCGTCAGGACCCGCCTCTCACTACCCCCCATCCCTCCCCACGTCTTTCCTCTTAAAGACTTGGGTTCAAATTTGCTCACTAGCCATGTCATTCACACACATTAATTTCTTCTGCCCATTTCTCAGGTTAGAAAAGCGAGGTCCTGTGACTAGCAAGTCACAGGACCTCGCTTTTCTAACCTGAGAAATGGGCAGAAGAAATTAATGTGTGTGAATCTCTGATGGTTTGTGGAGGGTAGGCCCTCCACTAACACAGGTTCCTTTTCCTTGTAAGTTGAGGACAGTGAGAAACCGGCTCTTTATTTCTGCCTTGGGTTTTTTCTTGGCGTTGTTCCAAACCAGGGTTCCACGTGGAGCGTCTCAACCAGATCTGCTTTCACCTCCAGCCCTTTCCTCTGCCGTCTGACACCGTCGTGAGCTCATGGAAGTTCCGGGGAAACACAAACGATACTTGTATTGGGACAAAGTAAGCCATTGGGAACGTGGATTGTTGGGCTGTAGTGAAATTCAAATCAGACCAAATACTGAATTGTGAGCAACGGGTGAGCTTGAGCAGAGCTCGGACTCCTCAGCCCCCAGTGAGAGTGTGAGCTGCCTGCTGGGTCCCCCGAGGCCGGGACTCTGGAGGGTCTCGCCCCGACCCACCCTCCTCTCCTTCTGCTCTGCTGTCTCCACCCTCTCCCTCTCTCTCTCTCCTTCTCTCCCTGTTCCCTCCCTCTTTGCACCTTCCCTCTCCTGCCCCCTTACTGTGCCTGGTGCTATGAGATGAGATCAGACTGCCCGGGGAGTCTGGACGTTCTGTGACGTCTGGGGCTAGCCTCACCTGAATGAGTCTCTCCTCTCATGGTTGCTCCCCCCAGCCACTACCCTTCCTCCTACGCAGACCCTGCAGCTGGTCCCCTAGCTCCTGCCTCTTCTGCACCCCGTATTTCATTTACACACAGGAGACGGCTTGACTTATTGAGGTGCAGAGTGGACCCGTTTCTTGAACTTGCCGACGCTGAGAACCCACCATCTCCTAGAGGATAAGCTCAAACTCTCTCCTCTGTGTGCAAGCTGACTTCTGCCAACTTTCAATTTCACCACTGAAGAAACTCAGGCCCAAAGAAGCAGTCTTTCTTCCCATTTTAACTTATCAATATGAAAACCAATAAACCCTGGGCCACACCGATAAGTCACACCAGACTTTGAAAAAATAATGATGAATGTTAAGGAATATTCAAATGTCAGAACTCTCGGAAAGGGGGCTCTAATCATTGGGAACAAGCAGGACAGAAAAAAGAAGTTGAGAACATGCTCACTAAATGGCAGAGGTGGAATTGTCCTAAAGTTGGCTTTGAGGGAATAGAACTGAAAGGTCTGGGAGGAGAACTTGTCCTGATGAGTCAGAGGACTGTTTTTGATGCTGTTGCTGGTTTTTAGTCCCCAATTATGAGTTACAGGCCACAGTCATTGTTTGGAGTATCCTAAGCGCCTCTCTCCGTGTACTAGGGCAGTTAATTTGAGCATCCCTCTTTTGGAAATCTGGCACTAAAGGCTGCAGAGCTTGAAGCCCAGGTTCCATCTGTGGTTTCCCAGAGGCTGGGCATCCAGCGACCACAGCTGGAAATCATTAGGCTCTCAAAAGAGCGCTGACCGTGAAATTGCAGGCCACCCTGATTGTTCTGATGCTGACTTTGTCAGTTGCATGAGAAAGAATATTATTCTCTGTATGTCTTCTCAGGCTCAAATCCCTGTTCAGCTGAGACTGAATACCCAAGTAGGCAGAAGCCAGTCCTGTGATGCAGGACAGTGACACAGACCTGAGCTCCAGCGCTGCCACTCATCAACTCTGGAACCTGACACTCCCGCTTCTCTGGGGACCGAGTGTCCACATCGACAGGCAGGACCTCTTACGTCACTGGATACAGGAGAAAAGTAAATAAGAAAATGGATGAGATTGAAAGGATGGGGCTAGGGAAGAGGCAGCAGCTGGAAATGAAGTTGATGTAGAAAAACTCATGGGGTACAGTCAACACTTTGTTAGGAATGAGCCAACATTTGGATTTGAGTCTCCAGCAGCTCGTGCAAAAACAGAAACAGTATAAGGTGACTGGCACCCCGAAAGCGCTCCTGTGGTCTCTTAACAGCTCTGCTCTGGGGCCTCCCTTCCTGGGGCCATTTGCACACTGTCCACTGGAGTTGCAGCTTAGGTGTAGACGGATCATGACCCGGAAACAGTCCTCCACCAGGCCCTCCGCAGGCTTCTCCGTCTGGGGTCATCTGCCCTGTAGATCAGATGTTTTAACCCAAAGTGCCAGGAGAAAAGAAATCTGTTAGTGCCATAGAGCTTGTGGGTCTGCTGTCTGGGCCTCCAGGCTAAGGACAGACGGTACACACCTATGAAATCTGGGCTCTGCCTCAGGAACTTGAAGGTCTGTGCATGGAGTCAGGACAAGGTGGACTGGCTTTAGCAGCGTGAACGTGATGGCTTAGGTTGGGTTCTAGGAGCCGAGTAAGCGGTTTGTCTGGGTGACCCCAGGAAGCACAAGAAGCGTGATGGAAGTGAGTCAGGGAAGGAGGCCAATGAATCCTGCATTCCCAGATGCAAAGGACAGTCATTGCAAAATGTTGTAGACAGGAATGAAGGAAGGGGGGTTAAACAAGAAAGGATTATCCCCAGATACTCTTACACAATCAGTCCTCCGGTCCTGTTTTTTTTTTTTTTTTTTTTTTTTGCGGTACGCGGGCCTCTCACTGTTGTGGCCTCTCCTGTTGCGGAGCACAGGCTCTGGACGCGCAGGCTCAGCGGCCATGGCTCACGGGCCCAGCCGCTCCGCGGCACGTGGGATCTTCCCGGACCGGGGCACGAACCCGTGTCCCCTGCATAGGCAGGTGGACTCTCAACCACTGCGCCACCAGGGAAGCCCATCCGGTCCTGTTTTTAACCACAACGTCCATGGCGGAGAGAGAGGAGAAAAACCAAAGGCAACCTGGTGACATGGGACAATTGAACAGGAAACGGGAAGATGAGTGAGGTGCATGGGTGTTGGTTACGGTAGGAAGGTCAAAGGGAGTGACTTCTGTGAGCGTCCACCGGCCGGGAGACTCAGCCAGCTGCAGCGCACGTGGTCAGTGCCAGCGCCCTACTCCTCAGACCCAACTATTGCAGGCCCTAGACAAACCAATATTTAAATAAAGTATCTGTGATTCTGTGAGCTAAAGACAATCTTTGTTTTAATGGGTCCTCATGCGGGCTAATTCTTTTTGTATCATATTATCGGGGAAGAAAATGGATTTTTCTTTGTAAACATTTGGTGAGCATCTTGACAGATTTCGTGTAAGTTGCTTTCACATACATGATGTCTCTAAGCACCCTGTACCTTTGGTCTGGTTCTCTGCCCACCAACATCCTTTTTACCTATTAGTTTGGTCCCAGATACTCCGATTTTGAGACAGAGTTGCCCACTGGGGAAGGAACACTGCTAGTGGGGAATGTAGAACAAACTTAGGGACTGGAGTTGAGAGCTAGGGCGCAGCAGCATGGCTTTGGCCATGTCTGCCGATTCCAGACCTGGGCAATTACCTAACCTTCCAAAGCCTTATTTTCTCCAACTGTAAAGTAGGATAAACATTCCTAGCTTCAGCCTAGGGTTACTTTGACAAGTTCGCCAAGAACGCGCTGGATTTGGTATCTGGTTCCTAACAAGGGCTCAGTGAATTAGAGTGGCATTCTCATGTATACAAGAGGATTTTATAAATGTGATTATTACCTTTGACTATGATTAACCTTTGATCTAATAACAGAACCACAAAGCATCCATCAACCATTACAGTAGAGAAAGGAAAACAAACACGAGAAACCCCAAACCTGCAAGAACAAAACAAGAATGCTTCAGATGGACTTTTCATGTACAAGGAAAGATAAATTTCACAACCGTGCCTGCAAAGTTATCACTGTCTTGGCATCTCCCTACAGCCCAGCCCTGCAGCGTCTTAGTGCAAGCTTCTTTGACTGTCTCCCTGATGGCTTTTTCTGGTCCCCAAAGCATGCTCAGCTTGTGTGCTGGGCAGGAGGAAAGTTCGGTGGACTTACTGCTCGAGGAGCAGACTTCAGCCCATGGAGTTTGCAGGTAAATGTCACTGCTCCTTCTCCCCCAGGTGGAGCGACTCCAAGACATGGTCTACACCCTCTCTGACGGGTCTCCCTCAGGACTGAGCCCCACGTTCCCAACATAGTCCCCTGATCATGAACACACCCGGGACTGGCACCCTTCTCTGCCCTGCCCTGCATGCCCACACCCCCATCAGAGTGGGAGCCATGGGACCACCTCCCACATTCAGAGCTTGCACCCAAATCCTTGACAGAGGGTCTGCTTTGGGTGGGGGGAGACCCAAACTAAGGCAGATAATTTGTTCACTGAAAATATTCAGGTGACCACTATACAACTGGATTCATACTAAGAAATATTTCTTTTCCACTCAAATAGAAGAGAAAAAAAAAAAACTTCTTGGGTTGTTTTTGTTTTGGGTTGTTTTGTATAGTGTTAAGATCATGTGTTGTCCATGGCAGAGCAACTCTGCTCAAATCCATGCTATATAACATACTAGCTCCACGATGTTAGGATAATCGACATAAGATAGTGAGCAGAGTGCTTGTCATAGAATAATTCTTATGGATTTTTAAAATCACCTCTATGAAGGTATAATTTGCATACAATAAATGCATACATGCTAGTTATACAGTTTGATGAGTTTTGACAAACACACACGCCTATGTAAATACCACCTCGATAAAGCTAACGTGTCCATAACCTCAAAGTCCTTATGTCAGCCTTCACCCCATCCCTGCCCCAGGAGACTCCTGATTTGCTTTCTATCTCTATAGGTCAATGGACTTTGATTTGAAGACACAATTAATGGTTGACTTCAGTAAAATAGGTAATAACAGTGTTTGTGGGAAAAATCGCTTATTATGATCTATGATTTTGCATCAAAATTTTCTGTATTCATCACTTCTGTGAATGATGAAGAGGAAAAGAAAGCCAGTTTCAGAACTGAAGGGTGTTCTCCTGACTCTCAAATCCAACGAGGTGAAAAGCAAGAAGGAAGGGCAAATAAAAGGTGGAATCAATTTGAAATTTGGAATGACTTCTGCTGTGAAAGTTCCAGAAAAACAAATCTGAAACTTATTCATTAAATTAAAGAAAACACCTTCAATTGTAACTTGAACTTCGTTCCACTTGTTGGAACTTTCATAGTCATGTTGTATCAAGGCCAAATCTTCAACATCTTATCCAAGTGAAGCCCCAGGAAACGGGGTCCAGGAGGGATGCTGGTCTCTGAGTCACCAATTGCTCAACAAACATTTACAGGGTTTCCCCTTTGCACTAGAGGCCATCCCACACCCTGAACAGACAGACACTCACTTTTTGTGTAGAAGAGAGCACATCCTCACGTAGACAGAAAAGCAAATTAATGCATAACCGAACACAGAGGGAAATGAGTGCTGGACAGAGACGGAAACAGAGCGCCAAGGCGGAGGCATCACTTTAGAAGGTGTCTCTGGGAAGGTCATCTTTAAGCTGATTCTGAATGACATAGAATGAGCCAGAACAGCACAGTTTATGGGAAGCATGACAGGTAGAGGGAACCGTCACACAAAGACCTTGAGGCTGAAACAAGCACGGCACCTTCCAAAACTCAGTGTTGCCAGAGCTTAGAACTGGTGGTGGGAGGGTGGTGTGAGATGAGGTGAGAGGGCAGAGCGGGACCAATCCTGGGGGGAGGGACTAGGGTTTATTTTATATTCTTTGGGAAGCCGTTAGTGGATTTTAAGCTGATTTCTATTTACTCTGAGGGCTACAGGGGAGATTAGATTTCAGAGGGGCAAGAGTTAGAAGTTGGAATCTGCTTAGTCACCCAAGTGAGACATGAAGATGCCTGTTGGATCAATGGCACAGAGACAATGGGCAGCTTCACAGCTATTTGGACACAAAGTAAACAGAATCTTTTGATATCAAGGATAGCATCCACACCTTAGAATAAAGAGTATATGAGGTGTAGGAAGAGGTAATATGAGGGATGTAGGTTGGGAATTCATCAACATTTACATGGATTTAAATCAATGGACCAGATGAGGTCAGTCAGGAAGAGTGTTTGGAAGGACAAGAGGAGGGGACATTCTGCATTTACAAGACAAGGAGAGACGGCAGACAGCAAAGGAGAGCAAAGGAGTCGCCAGTGGGGTTGACGCAACATGAGGAACTCATGAACCTTGGAAACCAAAGAGTAAAGTATTCCAAGAAATATATATTTGGAAAAGAAAAGTCCAGGAAGAACGTCTGTGTTTAATAGTGACCACTATCAACTTGATGAGAGGGCTTGAACCAGGTTGGTGTAGCATCAAGCAGCCTCAACAGAATTGACTTCAATGACTCTCCACGTCGCCATCTGGTTCAACCTCCCAGATCCTGTGATTCTGCACCCACCCTGAGCTTTCCTGGTTTTCTGCTTGGCACCACAGAACTTCACCATTTGCTTATTTTCCTCCTTTTATTCTGCCCTTGTGTCTCTGGAGAAAAGAGGAGATTTGACATAGTTACCATACAACCAGTGCTTGATTGGCTACATGATCTCAAGCGGCAGCACTGGGTTTAGTTAGGAGTCCCAGAGCGTGCGCTTATTGGGAGAAAATTTCCTGCGTCGGCCAATAGTCATTCCTGTTTCTTTTTACATATTTGCTCTCAAGAAAACATTCTCTTATGCAGCTCAAGAACAAAGAAACATAGGAAGTCACAGAAGAGATTTTTTTAAAAATAATTCTTGTTCAGACATGTAGTATCGTTCCAAAACCCTGGCATTGTTTTCCTCCGACATTTGTGTTTCACTTGTCTAGAGTGAAACCTCTCAGCATTTTCTCAGAATCCACTTAGCCTAAAAGATTAATGCCAAGGACGAACAGAGTTTTTCCCTACCCTTTTTTGTTTCTAAGACATGTCTTAGGCAGCCACTAACGAGATCGTCAAATTCGCCTGTCTCCAGGTTAGAACCGATTTTATGTCCGCATCCTTTATTATCTTTTGAGGGGAAGTCTATTTTTTCAACATTCAGAGTTGAACGTTTGCTTTATTGATGATCCTTTAACCGGTGACACAAGCCACGTGATGTCATCCCAGAAGAATGCAAACCTCCCGGCAAAACACTGAGCTTCTCCATCTATATTTGTGCAACTTGGAAACAATTTTGCCAGTATGATTCAGCTACAAAAAATTAACAACATAACATTCCCGGCGGTGGCCTTTGCCCTTGTGCTTGACTTTGCCTTGGTTCAGGGACGTGGGAGCTGCTGGGCTCCTCTGGGAAGCCCAAGACCATCGCATCACCTTGAGCCAGAGGAAGAGGTTCTAGAGATGGACCATCTTCCCTACGTGCTCCCTCTTCCTCTCCCCCTGCAGGTGGCTGCCAAAGGCTGAGTTTGGCTACTCTTCACTCTGTTTCTATAACAGAGTGCTACTTGCTGTCAGAGGTCATGGATGAAAGGGCAGATTGAAGGACAAGGCTTCTTTGCCCCACCTTGACTGCTTCGCAAAGATCATCACAGCCTCATGACACCCAGTGGCCCTTCTCAGTTTTCACCCTCACGGTTCCCTGAGGCACTAGACGTTCTCCCCCAATGCCTCTGGCCACTCTCCCACTCGTCCCAGGACCCCTCCTCTGCCGGCCTCTCCTAGGTCTGTCCCTGAGATTGTGCCCAGGAGGCCCTCTCTTCTCACACACAAACCCTCGAGGGGATGTCCACCCCTGCGGCTCCTGCGGCTGGCCTGCAGGCCTCGGTCTCTCTCCACATCCAAGTTGTATACAAATGTCAGCTGACCATCTTTCCCTGAACCCACCCACTCATTTAGTCCTTCACTTGCTCATGTATTTAATTAACATGAGCCAATGCCTGCTGGCTGGGGCAGCAGGGACACCATGGGGAAAAGGACAGGCAATCCCTTATCTCAGCTCAAAATGATCATGGCTGAGCTCGACATCTTCAGCCTTGGAACTGCCACCCCCCCATGAAGGGTCGCAGCACTCCAGGCATGAATCCCACCAACCATTGCAAGCCTTGGCAATTCTCTTCTCTGTCTCTGGAATTGGCCACTTTTCTCCACTCTCATTTCTGCCGGGTTAGGTTACTCCCAGCTCTTACCTGAAGATGGTGACCACGTCCTGCTTTATTCCTCTCTGTGACTTTCTGTCTCTTTGACATGACCTGCAGCTCCCAGGATCTGGCCCTGTCTACCTCCCAGCCCCCGCCTTCACATCCCCCAGTCAGACCCCAAGGTGGCCACACTGCCAGCTTCGTGCCTGGCTCTGGTGGCACCTTGTCACATGTCACATGTCACACCTGTCCCCACTCCACTCCTGCCCAGTCCTTATACCCTTGCTGACGCCTGCCTGTCCGTCAGGTCCAGAGCTCTGTATCGCTCTCTCTACAAAGTCTCCAACTCCCCAAGGCTGAGTGGGGGGCATCCTCCAATTTGCCCCACCCCAAACTCCCCTAACGTGGTAATGCTGCTGACTGCCGCCTGAGCGCTTGGTACAATGTCTCGGTCCCATTGTAACACGGTGCCTGAAACATAGGGTAAACATTTGCTAAGCTAATGAATGAGATAATTTTTTAAGCCAATACCTTGCTGGGTATGAAGGAGCAAAGAGGGGTGTGCATTTGAAAGTGAGGGGAGACTCTGGAGGAATAACAATGTCTCCAGTGACCTCTGAGAAGTGGGTTAGATGACCAAGCCTTCCTGGCTGGTCTTCCTACCCAATCCAGTAAAGTTCAAATCATCCTTAGGGTCACTTGGGAAATTCCTGAATATTAAGTAAAGTGATGTTAATTAGAGCAATCAGAGAAAGCTGCAGAAACTTGTCCTGTTGATTAACCCACATTCACAAAGTGGGCATCTAAACATTATTTGATATTAATCAGTTGAGCTCTTAAAATATACCTGCTGGTAGAAATGCTCAGCTTTTCTAGGAATTTGGTGTCAGAGTAGACTGAACTGAAATTGGCTGCCCTTGAACTGGAAAAATACCTGGAACAATCTTCATTTACGATAATGAGAATTTGGGAAGAATTAATGTATTATAAATACATATTTTGTAAAGTAGTTATAAAATGCCTTTAAAATACGTGCAACTATTTTTTTTCCTTTGGCTTATTATTTTTTAAATTTATTTATTTTTATTTATTTATTCTTTTTGGTGGCGTGGGGTCTTCATTCCTGCACGCGGGCTTTCTCTAGTTGCCATGAGCAGGGGCTACTTTTCGTTGCGGTACGTGGCCTTCTCTTTGTGGTACGTGGCCTTCTCTTTGCGGTATGTGGCCTTCTCTTTGCAGTCCATGGTCTTCTCATTGTGGTGGCTTCTCTTGTTGTGAAGCACGGGCTCTAGGGTGCACGGGCTTCAGTATTTGTGGCACACGGGCTCAGTAGTTGTGGCTCGCGGGCTCTAGAGTGCAGGCTCAGTAGTTGTGGTGCACGGGCCTAGTTGCTCCGTGGCATGTGGGATCTTCCTGGACCAGGGATCGAACCCGTGTCCCCGGCATTGGCAGGCGGATTCTCAACCACTGCGCCACCAGGGAAGCCCTGTGGCTTATATTTAAATCTTGAACTTTTGTGCTGTAAGTTTTGCACCAAACCAGTTTCCCGGGATAAAGAAATATCATTTTTCCTACGTGATCATTTTTCCTACGCGATCCATCAGCCAGGGCAAAAGTACCAAGGAGCTGGGCTGAAAAGCAGGACTAAGGGAATCCTCTCAGGAAATGTGTCTCCTCCTCAAATGGTAACTGTGGGGAGGGTGACCTGGGATCCTCCAGGTCCTCCAGGAAGTAAGTCTGCCTAACGGTCGTCCAGCCGGGAGGGGAGGTCTTCTCTGGGTAATTCTGAGCCTGATGCCAGCGGCGATGCATGGCTCGCCCCAAACCTGGAAGGTGAGGTCCCGGGCAGAGCTGTCACAGGTAGGCATGTTCTTCTGATGGACTCACCACCTGTGACCAAGATGGCTTTCTAGACTCAGCCTGCACACAACACTTCCATTTGGTTACTTTTGTCCCTGATTCTAAGCCATACTTGTGGTTAAACTACTTCCCAAGGTTCCCAGTTTACATGAATAAATACAGCATCTAGAAAATCAATATTCGTTGAGACAGGGCATCAACTGTTCTATGGCCCTTACACTTCACAAAGTGCTTTTTCTACAAATCATCAAATGTTAATCTTCTCTCAGTCCTGCGAAGACTTCATATTGTGCCCATTTTAGAGATGAGAGGAGTGAGTCTCAAAGAAGTTTCTTGAGTTGGTCAAGATCATGCAGCAGTAAGTAAAGCAGTGAAACAAAAAGTTCATTAGCTGGATAAACAGCAAGGTCCTACTCTATAAACTGTATTCAGTATCCTATGATAAACCACAATGGAAAAGAATATTTAAAAAAAAAAGAATGTATATATATGTATAACTGAATCACTTTGCTGTACAGCAGAAATTAACACAACACTGTAAATCAACTATACTTCAATAAAAAACAAATAAAAATTAACATTTAAAAAGCTCATTAGCAGCAAATGGCACACAAAGTAACAAAACAAAAGATGTAATCAGAGTGATGGCTTGTCGAGGAGCTCCACTCAACACGGGAGACAGTGAGCCTCTGAGCCCCCAGCTGCCCCCTCTGCTCCATCTTTCCTGCTCATGTTGGAACCCACTCCAGCGTAGGCCTCCTGGGGAGAGTCCCGACATCTCCAGGACAAGAGCCCTTTAAACGCTCTCCTTCGTTCAGCCGTCAAACGTTCCCTTGACCTCACCCCATTCTGGGTTCTCTTTGGAGTTAAAAAGTTGATGTTTGCCTGTGATAGGACGTTGATCCCAGGTCTTTGTGAAAACTTTCCCAGGATGTTGCATAAGTCTTGGCTGCTTCCAAGGATCTGTCTCCCAGCTGAGCACAGAAGGCCTGGAATGCTCTCCCTGTGTGGACGTGCTCTTCAAGCACAGCTATGGGATGAATACTTGGATTCTTGTTGCAGGGACAGCGAGGAGCTGACAGCCCGTCTGGGGGCCCTTCAGTGGTTATAATGGGGGGTGCGAGCTGGGAAGGTCTGATCTCAACCCTTCATTGTGTCATTAGAGAAACAGGGACTCAGGGAGACTGAATGACGGTCCAGGGTCCACAGTGAGTTGGGGCAGAGCCAGAGGCAGAGCTCAGGAGACCGTGCTGACCACTCAGGGCTCACACTTCCATGACTTGATCTGCTGAGCTTGCCTTTTGTTTCTGTTCTGATCAAGATACGTTTGCTGTCACAATTTGTTAGATTAGCACCTCTTATGGTTACTGGTGGCATATTTTTAACCTTTCCTCTCTGCCTGATCACTCCTGCCATCCTGTAAACATCTTGTCATTTCTCCCAACTGAGAAACCCCTGTCCTAGCCCATCTTCCCCTCCAGGTGTTACCTGATTTCCTTGGTTTCCTCATTTCCTCCTCTCATTTTCTCCTGAGCAAGCTCAAAGCAGGAATGTGAGTCAGGCTCAGACGTGCCTGCCACTCAATCATTCGGTACCTCTAGACTCTAAGCACTGTTAGGTACCAGAAACAACGCAGCATCTATGTCTCTGAATCCTGGCCAGGGCCATCCTCCCCTCCTGACCCATCAGCGTCCCCTGATGCGGTTGGTCATACGACGCCTTAAACATTCCCCACACTTGGGCGCTGGCCTCTGGGTTCCCCTTCTCAGTTTGGTTTGCTGGTTTTCCCTTTTCTGTCTAGAACCAGGTTCTCTTTGCTCACCACGCTCACTTTCCAAGTGATCTCATCCAGTCTCATGACTTTGGAAACTACCTGCCCCTTAGCAACGCCCTCGGTTACGATTCCAGCCTGCGTGTCTCCCTTGAGCTCCAGACTGGCGTGTCTAACGAACTATCCAGATGCCCCAGTTGGATATTACTGGGCATCTGAACCTAACTTCTCCAAAACAGAACTGCTTGCCTCCCCGCCCCCTCTACCTTCTCTTCCTTTGTGGTCCCCATCTCCTTAGTGCAGTGGCTGACTTTGAAGTCCCAGAGGCATCCTGGACTCTTCTTCTTTCCTCACAACCACAGCCAATCCAGCAGCAAAAGCTGTTGGCTCAGTCTTCAAAATATACCAGAATCAGATCCCGGCATCGACTGGTCGACTGGCCCGGCCCCCATCACATCCTGCCTGGTCCCCCTTCACTGCACACCTTGTCCATCCTCCACACAGTAGCTAGAGGGACCTCAGAGGGCACCTGTGCTCTGATTCCTCTGAGGCATCTGTCTCACTCAGGACTGATGCCAAAGTGCCGTGAGACTAGGGTCCCATCCTTGGAGCTCACCTCCTCCTCCTGTTCTCTGCATCCCAGTCACTGTGCTCCAGGCTCACCAGCCACTCTCCCCTCCAAGGGCCAGCGCACCGCTGCCCCTGGGTCGAGGACACTCTTCCCCTGATGCTGCTGGATGTCACATCCTGCCCCCTCAGGTCCTGGTGGAAACCTCACCTTCTTAGTGAGGCTTTTCCCAACAGCTTTATTTAAAACAATGGCTTCCACCTCCACCCCCATCAGCCCTCCAAATCACTCTGCTTTGCTTAATTTTTCTCCCTGGCACTTGTCCCCAGCTAATCACACTATGTATATTACTTATTAAACAACACATTGGCTGGGCCCCCAACCCCCCAACTGGAACATGAGCTCCACGGAGTCAAATCTTGCATTAGCGCCTGCTACGTTCCCAGCCCCTTGCGGGGTGCCTGCCCCAGGGTGGGTGTGCAGTGAACACGCATTAGAGGATCAGGAAGCATAGAAAAGTGAGAAAGAGGATGTAAAGGCCACCATCAGGGCTACTGTCATGAGCTGCTTTTCTTGTTATTCTTATTTCGCTGATTCCCTTTCAGATGGTTTCTCAGCACAATTTTACCATGCTTTAAAGTATAACTTTTTGGGGCTCCCCTGGTGGCGCAGTGGTTGAGAGTCCGTCTGCCGATGCAGGGGACACGGGTTCATGCCCTGGTCCAGGAAGATTCCACATGCCGCGGAGCGGCTGGGCCCGTGAGCCATGGCTGCTGAGCCTGCGTGTCCGGAGCCTGTGCTCCGCAACAGGAGAGGCCACAACAGTGAGAGGCCCACGTACCGCAAAAAAATAAAATAATAAAATATATATATATATATAACTTTTTGATAATATATTTGTAACTGCATAATAATTCATCCTATGGATTCACAATGATTGAATTTGATATTTCTTTTGCCATTTTATACATCTTTCTACATAAATCTCCTACACTTTTGTATCTATGTCCTTAGGCGAAGTTTCTAGAAGTAGAATTACTATTACTAGGTCAAAAGTTCTCAACATTTATTTTTTCAGCCAGAGGTAGAGCCCAATCAGTATTATGTGTTTGGGGGACGTTTAATTCCAGGACATGTCCTCCAGGCAGTATGGACTCGCTGGACCTCCATCACTGTCTACAGCTACATGATACAGCGAGAATCCACATATAATACAACCCTGAATGAATTCAATAAAGTCATTACAGATTCATGTTTCTTCACTGTGGATCAAGGTAAGGAAATCAACTCATCCATTTAGATATAATTCCTACCTCTATGTGAGAACAAATAGAATTTCCTGATATTCCTCAGTCAGGAAGCACAAAATCAGAGAGTGGCCCTGGTCCTTCTGGTCCTTGCTTGCTTTGCTATTTATTGGACCTAGAGCCATGTGGTCGGGGATGGGTGGGGGGGGGGATGGGGGTGTGTGTCACGTGATCCCTCTGTGTCGCAGCTGCCTTTGTCTTAAATGATGAGGTCGGGCTAAATGACCAAGCAATCCCTTTCACCTCTGAGAGGCCATGAGTCTACCAGAAATTTCCATTTTCAAAATCACTCCATTCTGTTTCTCATAAAGTTATTCATGCATCAACCCAGCAATTCCACTGTTAGGCATTTACCCAAGAAAAATGAAAGCATATATCCACGAGAAGTTTTGAACAGGAATGTTAATAGCAGCCTTATTCATAATAGCCCCAAAGTACAAGCCACTCAAATGTCCATCAGCAGGATGTATGCATGGACTTTTGCAGTGGAAAGAAACAAATTCCTGACACACGCAATGCTCTAGGTTAAAGCATCCTAACACGCGTTGTGTGTTTCCACTTATGCGAAGCTATAGGACCCGCAAAGTTGATCTACTGAAGTCAGACTGTGGGCCTTGGGTTGTGGCAGGGGGTGCTCAACCGGGAAGGAACACAGGCCTCTGTCTGGGCTGTGAGGGTCCTATACCCTGTACTCAGTCCTGAGCACACACAAGTGTATACGACTGGCAAAACTCATGGAACCAATGAACCAAAGAACCATGTGTCAGTGTATGTCAATGATATCCCCCCCCCCCCGAAATGTTTTTTTAAATCCTCATCCCATTTCTAAGCAATGAGCCTAAATTCAGGAATGAAGAGTGTGTTGGATATCTGGGGGCAAGCTGCCTTCCCCTGGAAGCACGTATACATGGGGTCGTGGGTGCGCCAGGCATGGGAGCAGAGATGTGCGGCCTTAGAGCCTTGGGCCAGGTTCTGCATCCGGGCCCAGGCCCAGGCCTTCCCGTGTACTTGGGGCAATAAGCCTGCTTTCAGCGACAGAACCGTCTCGGACCACTGTGAATGTGTGGGTGAGAAATAACCCTAAATGCAGGACTGCAAAACAGACTGGCTGTCTGAGGTGCTTTGGAAACCCAAGGTGAGCGCTGTGAAGCCTTTTCAGAGAAAACACCAAATGCATTTCCAGAATGGATGAAGCTGCTTAGTCGTTCCAAACCCCAGTCTCAGCTATTGGCTCGCGGAAGTCCCAAAGCTGCCAGTGTGCTTTATCTCAGTTTTACAAGTGCTAAGTACTAGAATTTAAAGCCAAGAACAATCCTTTCCGAGGACGAGAAACACATGTTTCCCAACGTAGGGACCAAAGCTTATGACCTTTGAGGAGAAGTCTGCACAGATGCATGGTTATCTGGGTAATTCACTGCTGGGAAGGAGATGTGGAGACCCAAGGTATAAATCCTAAACAAATAAATACCAATCTGGGTAATTCAAGTAGCACTGAAAAATCCATGGTTTGTCTGAATTCTTCTTCCTGGGAGGGAAGCAGTCTACCTGGAAACAGGCGGCTGTGTTTCTGCTGGCTCTCGGTCAATGAAAATGAGCAGGACACCAGCTCCAGCACCTATAGACAGAGGAGGTCCCCTAATCACTGGGCAATGTATAAAAGCATGGGGGAGGCTTCAGAGCATGAGCTGGCTCTCCCACAGGGGCCATCAGACCACAAGCTGTTTCCAGACTCTTATCAATACATCAGCAGAGGTCATTAGTGTGGAGTTTTGAAACTCACCTCTCCAGCTTTGTTATATGGCTTGTGTTTGTTTTACAATTTTTTTCTAATATTAAGACTGATTCATACTCAGTACATTAATGTTGAAAAACAGAATCGCTCAAATTAAACAGAAAATCCCTCGAAATCTCATCGCTTAGAGATGGCTTGGGTTAACATATCGATGTATGCCTTTGATATGCATGTAAATGTGAAACATTACAAAAGTGTCACCACATTATTCTACTATTTTGTAGCTTACTTTTTCTCGGTAAATGTATCATGAGCATTTTCCCATGCCAATAAATGTTCTCCTATAAATAATTTTTCTATTGGTAACACAGTATCCCTTAATAATGAATCACAACTTACCTAATTAATCACCTACTATTAAACCATAGCCCCAGGATGAATTGATACAAAACATGAGATTTGCTATTTTGAAATAAAGAGTTTTTTTTAAAAAAAATCACTGACTTAAAATCAGATTAAAGTGGTAATTCTAACATTTTACCAATCAAAATCAGGAACCTCTGAGTAAAGATGGAGGTTAAGACCAGATTTCAAAATCTTTCTTTCTCTAAAACATAATGCTACCATCATCATCAAATGGGTGAACACCATCACTGAGCACCCCTCACCCCTTCCACCATGTGAGGACACGGTGAAAAGCTGGTCTTCTCTGAACCAGGAAGCTGGCTCTCACTAGATACCAAATCTACCAGTATCTTGATCTTGGATTTCCCAGCCCCCAGAACTGTGAAGAAGAAATTTCTATTGTTTTTAAGATCCACCCCAGACTATGGTCTTTTTGTTACAACGGCCCAAATGACTGACAACCTGGGAACAGTTAGTGTACAAAGTTAACGCCCCGATTTACAGAAATTGAAAGTACAGGCAATGCCGCCTCCTCTACGATGGACTCTCCAGCCACGCTTGTCCTCAGCAACCATTCCTCATTCTCAACTTGAAGACTTCTGATGTCATCAATTCTGCCTCCAGCAAGTGGCGTAAGTGCTCTGATCTTCATTGCTTTGTTTCTGAACCTGGAGTGAAATCACAGCTACAGTGAAAAGTTGTGAAAGCACCTGATACATATTGTTATTGTACAATATCATACATATTGTTATTGTATCATACATATTGTATGATACAATATTGTTATTGTACAATATCATACATACATACAATATTGTTATTGTATCATACATATTGTTATTGTACAATACCAACATATTGGTATTGTTTTGGCTCTTGGTACTCATATTGTTGGACTGTATTTTAACTTTCTGTATGTGAATGGCTTGTTTCCCCTGGAGATTGTGAGCTACTTAAAGCCTGGGAAGAGTGTATGATCCTCCTTTGTATCCTATACAGTGTTTTTGGTAGCTTCTCAATAAACACTTAACTGCAGATTTAATGAACAAGATACTCTGATCGTCCCTGTATTCCCAGGTAGAGAGATTTCCCTACACTACGGGATGACAGCATTCTCTGGTGTCTGGAGGTCTTCATTCATCAAGGGTCTCTCAAGTGACAGGGACACAAATCAAAGACCCCCCAGAGCCATGGACTCTGATGCCACCAGGAGCATCTGGACACTGGCATGGTAGATTGCTCCAGGGAAGGCCCCCATGCAGCACAGCTCCTGCTGTCCACCCCTGCTCTGACTCTGCACTTGGCTGCGTGTCTTGCTTCAGCCAATTGTACATCAGCAAACATGATGCAAGCAGCTCATTAAGCTCTGGGCTTGAGCTCTTGGAAGGCAGCCACCATGAGCTGGTCCCACACAACTCGCAGCTGAATGTAGCATTGTAGGGGAGCCAAAGGAAGACCAGAAGGAGATCACCCAGTCACCAGAGGGCTGAAGAAAAAAGAGGGTGTGGGCGTTTCCAAGCCAGTAAACCCCGGGCTGACCTGTTACACAGCAGATGTAAACTGAGTACCTGGCTTTGTTTCTCACAGGGGGGCTATGAGCCTGGACCCAAGCTGGTTGGCGGGCGGATTGTCATCTTGTGGCTCGTAGAAAAGTCCTGGGGGAGGCCTGGAGTCCCTCCGGCTCAGGCCTCCAGCCCATCGTGGTCTGTTCTCTAGGGGCCAGGGCTACAGGATTCTGTGTTTGACGTTTGAGATACCTGGTAACATTTCTACCCCGTGAGGTCAGACGGTGAAGCATTTCAGAGAAAGATGAAAAGGTGGGTTGAGAGGCACTTGACAGAAAAAGCAAACACCCACCCGCAGGGTCCTCGTGCCCCTGACTCACCAGTGAACTGCTTCGTTGGAATTCATGAGTTGCCCTTCTGCTGTGTAGCAGGATGGCACTGTTTGCACTCTGTCTTATCAGCTACTCGGGAATGAGCCATTCCTCTTGGAAAAGCTCACGGGACTGCTTGCGCTCCGGGACTTCTAACCATTTATCATTTCCTTTTCCTCCCATAGTCTTCATGGCCAGTGTTTCTTGGACATCCACAAGGAAAGCCTCCCTCTGGAATACTGCCTTTCACTTGATCGTGTACACTCACCTGCTGACTCAGATCTGAGGACACAGAAGGTTAAACACACTCCCTTCCCACCAGAACCTGGGATCATGTCCTCAGCTTTCTTTTTAGAAACTTCCATCCACTCCTTTCTCATTGCCCCATCATGCTGTGTTGAACTGAACATACACACAGGCAAAAGCACAGGCACACAACCAGCCCACACACGTGCACACTCACGGTAACACACCCACACACCAGCCCACATGCAGAATGCAAGTGCACTGGGCTTCCCTGGTGGCGCAGTGGTTGAGAGTCCGCCTGCTGATGCAGGGGACACCGGTTCGTGCCCCGGTCCGGGAAGATCCCACATGCCGTGGAGCGGCTGGGCCCGTGAGCCACGGCCGCTGAGCCTGCGTGTCCGGAGCCTGTGCTCTGCAACAGGAGAGGCCACAACAGTGAGAGGCCCACGTACCGCTAAAAAAAAAAAAAAAAAAGGATGTGAGTCTCTGTGGATTTAGGGGCCCAGGGGTTCTTGGAACCAATATCCCAGATATACCAAGGACCAACGGTACTTCCATTTATGTGTGAAGAATACCAGTTTCAGGACAGCAAAGTCAAGCATCAGAAGGTGGCCAACTGCCCTGCTTGTCTTCTGGGCTCTTCCAAGTCAACATGGCAATCCCCAGGGACCCACCTTCAGCACAGACCCCACACTCTTCTTCATCCTGTCCACCCCGGGGCAGCCCAAGGTCACTCTTGCTGCTGAAGTGGCTTCTTAAATGGCCTCCCCACGAGCTCGCCCTCTGCCATCGTTCTACACACAGCGACCAAAATCACCTCTCAGATGAAGCAGAGATGATCTACCTTCTGAGATGCCGCCTACAGGACAATAGCACAGTGTTTCCCCCCTCCCGAGAGGGTTCAAGTTTCCTTACTTCCTCCAAGAGCTTTGGCTGCAGCTGTGGGAGCATCCTATATTATATCATTTTCCCCCTTCACTCTTCTCCATCACATTCCTCCTTTTTCAGTACATTACTGGAACAGTTGCCAGGCAATCCTGCTTTGAGTGTGGCAGCCTCCTGGCCTCAGAGAAATGGGGTCAAGTTCATTCTTCACCTTCCCAAGTCTTCCTGCAACCTCCCTTTGGGAAAGGGGATCAAACCGCTTCCTCTGCACCGGCCTTGGCTCGTTCCAGTCCTCATAAGAAAACGGAGGTTGAAACAATTCTGCAAATATTTATCAAACGCTGACTTTGTCTCCTCTTGGAGAAGAGATCCCACCTTTCTCACGGCACACATATACACCTCTCTCTGAGGAAGATTCTAGCCTCAAGAGGGGTTATAAGGAAAGGAAACCCTCCCCCATGTTAACTGTGTAAGCTTATCTCAAGTTGAATACTATTAAAGCGGACTTTAATTTTTATGATAGAAAATCTAAAGTAATCGTGATAACTTGCAGCTTTCCTTCGGGTCTGCCATCGGACACGGAAGTTTCTGGAAGGATGCATGGAATGACCATGAAAGAAAGAGACTGGGAATCACAAGAGTGAGCCTTATTTGAGCTTGTGACCTAGTAATTCTGTGACCTTAAGCATAATACTGTCAAAGTGGTTAAACAAGGAGGCCATTGGATATGGCCGGCTGCGATGCCTTGACAGCTCACATCATCAACCGAAATCTAAGCCAGAGACAAGGCACGTGAATGTGAAAAGTGAAAATCAAGAACGACCAATTGCAAACAGCCACTAGGCTTTCCCTAATAAGCAACTGCTTAAGCCAGAGAGTCGAATAACTTCCTTGCTTGGCTCCCGCATCTTCTCCCTGAAAATCTCTCCCCTGGCTCCTGCTGGAGGAGCACTCCTGATCACTTCTGGTTTGATTCAAATTGACATTTGCTCAAATAAACTCTTCAAAATGTGTATGTGTCTCCGTGTATATTTTAACAATTCATAACCAACAAGGACCTACTGTAGAGAACAGGGACCTCTGCTCAACATTATGTAACGACCTAAATGGGAAAAGAATTTGAAGAAGAATAGATACATGTATATGTATAACTGAATCACTTTGCTGTATACCTGAAACTAACACAGCATTGGTAATCAACTCTATGCCAATATAATGGCTTGGCCCAAAAGTTCATTCGGGTTCTCCTTAAGCTGTTAAAGAAAACCCAAACGAACTTTTTGGCCAAGCCCTAAACTAAAAAGTTAAAAAAAAAATTCATATGCTCTCTAAGCCTGTTTTCTGATCAGTAAAATGTAGCCTAATCACCCTATGATAAGGGTTTATGAGCAGATCCAACAGTACATGGGAAAGCACAGCACAGGATGGACAACCAGTCATGTGCGTAGTTACCGAACTACCCAGGTAAGTCCCTTCCACCAATGAAGAAACGGTTTCTGTACTGTTCATGTAAGTGTTTAGTAAATATCAGTGAATTGTACATTTTTTATGATAATGGCAAAAATATACATTCTTTGTCTCCACTGATGGTCTGAAAGGAGTAGCATTCTGGAACTCTTTAGGGGCAATTCCAACAACAAAAAAAGGAGACTTCTCAGGACTGTCAGCTCTTTTCAGCTTCCCTTTGTTGCTGGGTGTTCCACTAACTCTTGTTGAATGTAATCTTCTTACTCCCTGGCATCCCCAAGACAGTGGCTATGGAAGGTGTAAGTACTTTTTCAAAAACCTTCCATTTCCCCATCCTTAAGACATTCCTTTGGAATGATCAGGAGTCATTTGCTCTTCCCAGGTGTTTTTTCATTTGATTTTGCTTGATTTCTCTCACCTCCAATTTGGTGTTTGTTGTTTTTCTTGCTCTTTCCTCAGATTCAAGATGAGGATCTCCTAATATCTGCTGAGAGGGAAGGCTTCTCATCCCCCCAGGCTATAGTCTGAAGACTTCTCTTCCTTTTAGGGATGGAGGAAGTGGGGTATTGGATCAAACTCCACGCATTCAGGTTTTCTCCTTGGACTTGTTTCCTGGGAGGAAATGTCAACGTTTGAAATCCTTTTCTTTGGTCACTGTTCATCTTGTCCTTCTCTACTCCAGCCACACCAAATCACACCTGCCCTCACAGTCACAGCCTGCAAGGTGCTAACTTATTGTAGAGTAGATAGAGTCTGGACACGTGAGAGTGGACTGGCCAGATGTCCACATGGATAACCAGCATGGTGGCGTCTTCTAACCGCAACCTCGAGGTGGAGCGTGACACCATGATTGTTTGCTCTGCTGGGGCCAGCTGCTTCCTCTCCAATCTTCCCAAATCCCTGGCTCCCAAGTGGAGACTGTGCCTCACCACTCCCACCCCAAACCCCAGTTGGCTACTAAGGGTTCTGGTCCTATAATTAGTCCCTGCAGGCTTCCACTCACAGGGTGGTCCTTTGGTGGGATTTATGTTAGACCACTTTAGATGGTCCTTCTTGGTTTATGAACAAGACACCTACTAGAACTGGGATGTCTGTTTCTGAATCTACCCTTTTCAGTCCACACACCCCTAGAGCAGTCAAATCCATAGGGACAGAAAGCAGAAGGATGGTTACCAGAGGTTGGGGTGGGGATGGAGAGTTGCTGTTTAATGGGTATAAGTTTCAGTTTTTCAAGATGAAAATTGTCCTGGAGCTTGGTTGCACAACAATGTGAATGTACTTAACACAGAGGGAGACTGAGGCGCCTGGGTGTTACTGCTCCAAACCCATCACTCAGCCAACAGTGGGTGGGTGTTGTGGGAAACTCCCCAGGTTCCGACCCCTCAGGGAGGGACATTCTCCACCATCTCCCAGAATTCCCCAGCAGGAATGAGCCCCAGCTGCCCAGGGCAGTAACCAACTCAATGATACTCCCTTTACTGGTTTGTTTACCTTTCCCAACCGATTTCCTCCCTCCTCTCCTGGTGCTCCCTGGGATCCCCTCCCAATGAACCACTTGCACTCAGGTCCTTATCATCTCAGCATCTGCTTCCAAGGGAACCCAACCAAATGACTCCTATGGAGCACTCATCTCCAGCATAGGGTGTGGGATGATACCCAGGCTGGCATCTTGGGAACCACTGGTGCGGTGGGTGGAACCTGGTGCAGGATCTGGATGTATCAAGGTTCAAACTCCCACGGTGGCCTGTGCTCATGGCTTGGTCTTAAGGAAATTGCATAATTTCTTAGAGGCACAGTAAAATGGGGACAACGAACCACTCTCAAAGGTTGTAGTGTGCACTTGAGAAGACATGCAGAGGGTCCTGGTGCAGAGCACGCGTTCCACAAATGCCAGTCATGGTTTCCAAGAGCCCCCGCCATGATATACACTACTCTTCAGTGAAGTGTGAGACTTACAGGTGACCTTGGAGCTTGCCAGCTGTTCTAAGACCTCAACAAGGAGGGGATAGCCAGCTTTGCACATTAGACTCAATTGTCTATAAAAATGAATCTTATTACAAATATGCAAGTTGGCGTATTAAGCCAGATAAGCCGTCCATTCAAGCCAGTGCTCTATCCCCAGAAGGGAGTTGGGAAATGACCACGAAAGAAGCTGCTTACCAGCTCTTAGAGACACCTTCCTTTCTGCCACACACCACCATCCTTCCTCTTGTGGGACAATACTGGCCCCATCTCATGGAGGAGGGAGGCAACTCAGTTCTTTAATTCTTCCCCTCCTTTCTCCAGAACAGCTGCTTCCCCAGGAGCAGTGCCCAAGCCCTTCTCTTCTGAAGGTTGCTCTCACTTTTATTCACCCAGCTCCCCTTTCTTCTTGGTAGCCTGGGGTCCGTGAGGAAATGACTGTTTATCAGTGTCTGCAATGACCTCCTCCCTCCGAGCCTCTCACGTACCCTCTTAGTCTCCTAGACAATGCGTTTCCATGCTCTGTGTCCAGATCTGGGCACACCCCTTCAAAACAAAACCAAACCAAACAAAGGATGCTTGTAAAAGCACCTGTAATTTTTGCAACTGGTAGAACAAGCAACCGCCCAGCTGTAGGATATTCACCAGTGACTCCCGGTTGAAAAAGCACAAACACAGAGGCTCCTTATCTTCCTTTGCTTGGCTGTATAAACAGCCTCTGGTACCCAGAGAACACTTACCTTGACGTAAAACTTGCCTGTATAGCAGAGCTTAACCTCTGTCCGCCTTCTTGTTTGTTTGCTTTTGGCGTGTATTCCTTGGTTTTTGATAACAAGTAAGCAAATAAGATATGATCATCAACTCTTTATTAAATTGGTCTTGTTATCAACCTTATATTTAAAAATACAGGATCAAGCAGAGGAAAACAGGGAGCAAAGGATCTTAGTGTTGTGGACAGCGAAGTGTTGTGGACAGCAAAGTGTGCCAGGACTGTCCTGTGTAGGGTCCCCCAGAAGCAGACCCCGAGACAAGGATGCAGTGAAGGCAGCTTAGTTGGAGGTGGTCCCAGGGAGCGCTGGTGGGGAAGCAAGACGGGGAAGGGAAGACAGGCAATAAACAGCTCATTAATGGACAGGTTACAACCATGGGCAACAGTACTCCTCGCTCTGGGGACTTCTGGGTGACAGGGCAGTACTCATACAACCTCAGAGTCATGCCACGCGTGGGACAAGGAAGCTGGGCTATGGACCCACTAAATCCCATTTGTCCTAGATTCAGGGCAGATTGTGGGGTGTCTTTAATGGCCCTGCACAAGGACCAAGCACGCTCCTGTATCCAGAGGAAACCTTCAAGCAGGGCGTTTCACTTATGTGCAGTAGAGACGCCTGCAGTGTGTGCAGGGTCGGTAAGCGCCGGAGGGCCGTGGAAGGGAGAATGCTGAAAGCCCGGGTTATACCCTGACCCACTCCGGCTCTCTGTATTGCCAGGATATGGTCTTTCTCTTTCCTTTCCTTTTTCTTTACCTCACTTGCTCTGTGAATGTATGTTTGCATGAAGGCATGTGTGTGTGCGTGCATGTGTGTCTATATGTAGGTAGTGTGTGTCTATATGTAGCTAGTGTGTGTCTATATGTAGCTAGTGTGTGTCTATATGTAGCTAGTGTGTGTCTATACGTATGTATATATGTATTCACATTTTCCACCATACGAGCAACCATGCAGAACCCAACCTAACACAATTTTTGGACGATGCCAGGGTAAGTGGTACTTAGGTGAGTGCCTGTGACCATTTACACCAAGGGTTGACAAACGTTTTCTGTAAAAGGCCAGAGAGTACTTTTAGGTTTCACGGGCTTCAGGGTCCCTGTTGTAACCTCTTGCCTCTGCCTGTGTAACAGGAAAGCAGCCACCTTCGTACACCCGTGGGGCGTGGCCTTATTTGGATTTGCTCACCTCGGTCTAGATCGTAAGGCGCACATTCAGTCTGCTCTTAATTCTCAGCAGCGCCCGCCAACACAGCCCCTCTCCACCAGAGTTTTCCCCTGAATGAAACTGTCTTTGGGATTTGAACACCCAACTTCCGGTTTCTGAAAAGGAATCTGCACCCGGGTCCCAGCTGCCTCCTAAGGTAGTCAAAGTTCCGGCCAAACACAAACTCATGCTTATATTTTTGTGTGCTTCTTTATATAGAGAAGGATTTTATAACCTTAATATTATTTCAAATGTAATCAATTTCTGGCTTTCCCTCAACATACAGAACCATCATTTTTCTCCTTTCCTTTATTTGGTTGTTTCTCTTCAAAGGTCACAATTCTTTATCTTTGATCTTGTCAATCCGTCGTCTTTTCTAGACAAACCAAACCAAACAAACACATATTCAACTGGCTAAAAAGGCAGGGACCAAGTCCAGCTGTTGACCCAGCGCTAAGCTCAGCCCCAAGCTGGGGAGCTGGCCTGGTGGAATCTAGGAGCCTAAACGCAGAAGCCCACCTCTCCAATTCCTTCCTCCTCTGCCTTCCCGGTGTTTCCTGTAGGACAAGGGAAGGTGCTCCTGGCCGCCTGCGAGGGGGCGTCCCATGCACACATGTACCGGCCAGGCTTTCTTTCTCCCCTGGCCAAGTCCTGCTGGCCTGACTTGATTTTCAAAATTTGGATTCTTACAAAGCTTGGAGCCAAAGGACAAAATTCTACCAAGGTTGCACCTGCCCAGGAGCCCACCACCAAGTGTCTTAGCAGCTGGAGGACAGGCAAGTTATATTTCAAGACTCTGAGATGAAGTTTGTGGAATTCGAGATTTGTGGAATTCACGTGTGATTTTCAGAACACAAGCTGTGCTGAACTTTCAATCAGATTGATGCTAAACCGTGCTTGGGGACCAGCCATGGCATATTGGAACGCGTTCCCCTGATCTACGGACGTGCACGGTGGCTGAACGGAAACTCCAGCTTCCCAGAAGCTCAGTAATTTGTGAGATTATTTTCAGAAGAAAGAGACCCCTTTCTTCACCTCCGGGACAATGAGTAACATGAATGCTGTCCCCCCCAGGGAGCTCCAATCCTGGAACAAGCCAGCAGCCAAATGAGAAACAGCACCGACAATAACAGCGAAATGTCACCCTGCCATTCACGTGGGGATGCACACTATTTGCTTTTCTGCCCTCTATTTTCTCCTCCTGCATCCTCGGGGCTTTGTCTGTTTCCGAAATCTGTCTGGACAGCCTCTGAACTCATCTCTGCTCCCGGATCCTGCCAGCCTTCTTTGTTCTCACCAAGATAAGCTTCCACTCACCAATTATAAGGTTGCTTCCGACTCTCTCCTTGGAAGTTTACTGGTATGAGGGTGAGTTTGCAAGTGGGGCTACGTTGCCAGGAGATATCCTCGGTCCTTCTGAGCAGAGCAGGCACATCTGGCCCCCTCTGCTTCTCCCTCACCACGTGACACCCACACACCAGCACGCGGCTTACCTGGACACAGGTGTTCACGTAGGCACCCTTGTGGTTGTTTCTACGACTACACAATCAATTACCCTCAAACTCAGCCACGTGCTCACAGTCTGCAGGCCAGGGGTTCAGGACGGGCTCAGGTGGGAAGTCCCCACTTGGAATCCCTCAAGTGCTTTCTATCAGACACCTGCCAGAGCTCCTGTCTTCACCCAGACTCCATGTTCCCAGGTGACTGGCTTGGCAGGCAGGCAATGCTTGCTGTTGGCCAGGAGCTCAGCTGAGGCTGCCTACCAGAGCCCACACGTGCCTGTCCACGCGGCCAGCTTGTTACGTGGTGACATCCCCAGAGGAATGTCCAAACAGCAAGTGTTCCATGAGACCAAAGCCAAGCTGCAAGATGTCTTCCTGTCTGTCCTTGGAGGCCACACAGCATCATCTACTGCACAAGTGAGTCGCTAAGCGGAGGGGACCCGGACCCACCTCTCATTGGAGGTGCGTCTAAGAATTTGCACCATCGTCAACCCACCACAGGGCCTGAGCCTTACTCCAACCTGCTAGGACAGCAAAAGCCAATCCAGGTTGACCGGGAGGGGTCCCTGTCATCAGGGGAGGAAGTGACTTGAGACCTAGTCTTCCACTAACAGGCTGTGTGACCCAGAGCAGTGATTTAACCTCTCTGACCCCCAGTTTCCTCACCTGTAAAAATGGGAATAATGCCCTTCCTGTAGCCTGTTTTTGGGACTGACCGGGATTAGGTGAGGAAATGTCTGCAAAAGAGATTCCTGCACCCCGGGCCCTACATCCACAAATGTACTGACACGTCAGGGAGCTGCCACGGAGCAAGGCCATGGGGACGACCACAGCCCTGCCGCATCTGATCTCCTCTCCTTACGGGCTCTGGAGCTGGGGCCTCGTGACAAGGGCGTTAGAAGGAGAACACCCCTCTTCTGCTCTCCCCCCTCATGACTTTCTCTCTCTCCCCATTCTCTTGTATTCTTTCCTTCTCTTGATCGTGCCCATTCCTCCAATTTTAGGATGGCAGCTCAGAAATCCATCAATCAACCTGAGGTGCTCCAAGTCACCCCTCCCTTGGGCTTTTCTTGTGGCTTCCAAACCAGGTCCCCACTTCAGCTGGTCCAGAGGGAAATAAGCCCTGACCAGGCACTCCCTGGCTTCCTCCCCCTCCTGCTGCGGCCTGTCCCTGGCACACGGGCAACGTGGGGCTGTGGAGGGAGGTGTGAGCACTGGATCCCTGTCACGGCACATGGTGGGAGGGTGATAGCACATTGGCCACCTGACCTCATCTTGCAGTGGGGAAAAGAGTTGTCAGGAACGATGAATGACACAGAGTGACAGCAGAGGAGGGCCCAGGCTCGCACCATCCAGGTCCGCAAACAGGTAGGGTGACCGTGACCCTGAGATTATGGCAGTCACCCTGGACGTGGCAGGAAGGCGAGCCCTCATTTGGGAACTTCTGCTCTATGGAGCCCAGGCATAGAGGTGAGAGACGGGCCACCACCAACCAGCTAGGGGGGACCGGGGTCTTCAACCACCCCGAGGAGATAGACCCTTCTCTTTGTTGAGTTGTTACTCAGGGAACCGAAACCTCAGCTCAGGCTCTGGGGGACCGTGAGCCCTTGGACAGTTGTCAAGAAGGCATCATGGTCACAGCCCCGCCCTGCACTCTGGCCACATCCCAGAGGGCGCAGAGGGGCTGCCCCAGCTACTCCAACCTCCCACCTCTGAACAATTGTCTTGCTTTTATTGAGCTGTTTCCCCTCAACACAGCCCTTAAAATAGCAGCATGGCTACTCTGAAAGGCACTTTGGTTGGCCGGCCTGGAATTTCCTGGAGCCGCCCAGCGTGGGCACTCAGCCCACAGCCCCCTCCGGCCACCCAGCCGAGCGAGCACTGCCCGGCCCTGGCCCTTCCTGCTTCCCGCCAACCCCACCCTCTGCACCGGGCAGAGGGTTTGGTGCTGAGTATACCCAGGAGTGTCAGCACACTCCCTGCCCTGACCCCAGGGTGGGACAGAATGGGAAGGTCCTTTGGGTGTCCCCTCGCAGACTGGTGGGAGCACATAGGCGGGGGCCACAGCTGAGCCTGGGCATCTGAGGTCACAGGGTCAGCAACACTCTCTCCATTTGTGCAATTTCTTTTTCTTACATTGCACTTTCTTACTTGTAGGATACGGTTCAGAAATTGTCTCGAAGTACTTCTTTTCCAGGGGAAACGCCGACATTGGACTAAAAGCATGGCGAATGCTCCAGGCGTTTCCGGTGCCCCACCTGGTCAGGCTAGGAAGCTCATCCTTTCAAGGCTTCATCTTGTCCACGCCTGGGGAAACCATCTCAGCTGAAGCCAAACAACCAGCCCAAGAGAAATCAGAGGGACAGACAGGCAGATGCAGAGTAGACAGAGGGACCAGACTGTGTGCCAAGGAGTCCTTAACCTACGATAAGAAACGTGGTACTCAAAGGGCCTGGCAGAAACATCTGTCCATTTCCTGCCTTGAGTGAGTGCAGAGAAGGTCCAGGAATGACCAGAGGTCCCGTGGGCCTAACGTGCGTTGACATTAGACTCCGGTTAGGTTAGTCTGGGCCAACTTAGAGACATTCCTGCTCCCTGCCCCAAGGGGGTAGAAACATTGCCCCACAGTCCTCTCTGCTCAAGGGCATGTCTCACAGCAAATCTGACCTCAGCCTTCTGGAAAGTTCTTGAGCTCCCTTCTTTTTCTTCCTCTCCTGTGAAGCTGTGAAGCGGCAAAGGGGCCCAGGCTGACCTCCATCAGGGGGTTGTCACGGTGGTCATTGCCAATGGCTCCGGCCTGCACCAGACTCCCCCCCAGCTGGCTGGTCCCCAACAGGCCTAGGAGCTCAGCACGGCCCGTTTAGACCGTGGGGCGGTTATCATCTCGGGTGTCTTGACGCTCCCTCTTCCCAGGTGGGAAAGGACACCTTGATGCGGGGAAGGGCAGTGTGGCTGGCAAGGCCTGAAGGGCGAGATCTCCCACGCACCCGGCTCCTCTTCCAACACGCCTTTCCCTCTAGGGTCCCGTTCCCATGACAAAGGGCCACAGACAAGACTCTGGGCCCTGAGGAAGGGGCTGCCCAAGAGAGGAACCCATTGGGGACCTCATTCTGGCAGCAGGAGGTGGCTGCACGGTGAGCAGGCCCTGGGGTACATGGTGAGCAGGGCCTGGGATACAGGGTGAGCAGGGCCTGGGGTACAGGGTGAGCAGGGCCCGGGGTACAGGGTGAGCAGGGCCTGGCGTACAGGGTGAGCAGGGCCCGGGGTACAGGGTGAGCAGGACCTGGGGTACATGGTGAGCAGGGCCCGGGGTACAGGGTGAGCAGGGCCCGGGGTACAGGGTGAGCAGGGCCCGGGGTACATGGTGAGCAGGGCCTGGGGTACAGGGTGAGCAGGGCCCGGGGTACAGGGTGAGCAGGGCCTGGCGTACAGGGTGAGCAGGGCCTGGCGTACAGGGTGAGCAGGGCCCGGGGTACAGGGTGAGCAGGGCCCGGGGTACATGGTGAGCAGGGCCTGGGGTACAGGGTGAGCAGGGCCTGGGGTACATGGTGAGCAGGGCCTGGGGTACAGGGCGAGCAGGGCCTGGGGTACAGGGTGAGCAGGGCCCGGGGTACAGGGTGAGCAGGGCCTGGGGTACATGGTGAGCAGGGCCCGGGGTACAGGGCGAGCAGGGCCTGGGGTACAGGGTGAGCAGGGCCCGGGGTACATGGTGAGCAGGGCCTGGGGTACACGGAGTCATGGGTAGGAAACTGAGTGGGGTGGTGAAGGCAGAAGCCATCCTGTGAATGAAGCCACTGGTCCTGATGGTTGCCTGGTGTCCATGCCCCAGCCTTGACCCCAGGAGATATGTGGAGGAACCAATAGCATTGGGTTTTACAAATTACCATCCCCTGTGGCCCTTACATCAGAACTCTGTGGTGTAGCTGAATTGTGAGGGCTGCATCCTCTTGTCCCATCCCCCATTTTTTTCATACACATCCCATGAAGGTGGCTTTCATTGCAGAAACAGTTTGGGGTCCCTGTAACTAGTCCTGCATGGATGGTTGACCCCCCCCCTCCTCACAGCGGGGGGGATGCTGGTCAGCTGTTCCCACCTTTGGGCTCTCATGAGTGTTCCTCAGGGCCCTGCCTCTGGAGGAAAGGACGTGTGGGGAGCCAGATCCCTAACAGGATGAGGGGATGCTCAGGGCTCCGGACCCCAGCCTGCAGATTGGTCCTTATAGCTGTGTGACCTTGGGAAAGTCACTTACCCTCGATAAACATGACTTGCCTCACATGCAGAACAGTCATTAGGAACCACAAACCTACAGCCCTTTGGAAACTCAAGCACGCTAGGGAAGCGTCAGCCGTCGTTCTGCCTGGTCAAGTTTTTATGAGCTGCTAAAGGGAGCTTTGGCTGAAACCCCACTCCTCCTCAGCCAGCTCAAGGAGCCAGCTCAAGTCTCTGCTCTAGAAGGAACCACCCTCGTCTGTCAACTGGGCTTGAAGTTTTCAGGCTCGTTTAGTTGAGTGCTTAACTCAGCGGGTCAAATTGAGCCTGGAAAATGAGACATTCCTGCCCACCCTCTGACGTCACGTGTTGCAGCCACAGTGGGAGCAGGGGTGATTTCCAAGATTGTCCACAGCAACGCTTCTGTCCACATTCACGGGATCAGAGGATGTTAACGGAATCTTTGTTTTCCCCCGTGGATCATAGCCCAGTCTCGTGGGCCCATCCAAACCCTGAATCTGGTTACGTCAGTCAAAGCTGCCAGCAGCACAGACCCAACCCCGAGACCGTTCCACTTGGGGGGCTTTGGAGGAGCAGGGTGGTGGGGTCCTTCAGCAGAGTCGAGGAGAGAAGGTTGGAAAGCAACCTCAGAATGTCAGAGGTGTTCGCTGGAGGTGGGCGCAGGTTGATGTGTGCGCCGTGAGCCAGCTCCATGGGGCCACGAGGGTACAGCATGGCCACCTCTGTCCATCCTGACCCAGGAGCAGAGGGGTGGGGATGAAGGACGCAGGGGCCGCCAGCCTCTGCCGCTTGAGCTCAGCTCACGGCCTGCCCCCTCTGGCTCTGGTGCCTGGGCTGGTCCAGCTCCCAGGCTCAGCCACCGAGAGTTTCTCCTGAGATTTACGGGAGGCTGGGGTGTCTCACTCTCCCAGGGCATCCTGTCTCCCTGTGCAGCTAGGACTGAGGCAGGTTTTGTCTTATGTTGTTTTGTTTTTCATGGCTTTAAGAAGACTTGGAAACTTTCTCTGCAGAATTTTTCAAACTGGGAATAGGAATGTGATTTCTATTTTTTCTTTTTTTTAAAAAAATTTATTTATTTAATCATTTATTTAATTTTTGGCTGCTTTGGGTCTTTGCTTGCATGCGGATTTTCTCTAGTTGCTGAGAGCAGGGGCTACTCTTCGTTGTGGTGCGCAGGCTTCTCATTGCGGTGGACTCTCTTGTTGCAGAGCACAGGCTCTAGGCGCGCGGGCCTCTGTAGTTGTGGCGCACAGGCTTCAGTAGTTGTGGCTCATGGGCTCTAGAGCACAGGCTCAGTAGTTGCGGTGCATGGGCTTAGCTGCTCCGCGGCATGTGGGATCTTCCTGGACCAGGACTCGAGCCCGTGTCCCCTGCACTGACAGGCAGATTCTTAACCACTGAGCCACCAGGAAAGCCCGATTTCTATTGTTTCTTAGAGAATTTTCTGGAGCCCGAGGCCTATGCTGAGGGCTGCATCCCAAGTGAGTGAGTTGTCGTAGCTGCAGCCTCTGGGTCCTCCTCCTCTTGAGAACCAGGCTTATCCCCAGGTGCCACATCAAGGTAAAAACCAGGGCACAGAGCAGACCTCAGGGCATTGCTCCCCTCTGCAACCCCCAGTTGATCAGTGCCAGCTTCATTATATCTGTGGAATTTCTAAGTTGTTCTTTTCTCTCTGTGTTGGGAGAAAAATGTAGGAAGAAATGAGGATTAGCTATTCAGTGGCTGGAGAGTAGATTTGAATAGTCACTGGTGCTAGTCACAGATATTCTTGATCTTTTTCTGGGCACATATTGGGGTAGAACTGAGTGCCCTCTTTGACATCAGACAAGGCCACGAGACTTGCTTTGGCCAATGAAATGCGAGTAGAACATCACAGGTCACTTCCGGTTGGTTAGCAGCTTTATGGGCAGCTCCCAAACTCACCGTGACCCTTCCCTGCCCCTGAGGTTTGGAAGCGTCTGTTGGGATGCAGCCTCTGCCGTCCTGGGAGATGAAACCTTTATCGTCCCAGGTCCCCCAGTGATTATTACGAGCAGAAACCCCGCCACAGGCCAGCCCATGGCAGACACACAATGTGAGCAAGAGATGAGTCTTTGTTATTTGAACCCCTTAGAATTTGAGGTTGTAGCAGAGCCTGTCGTGTCCTCACCGACACAAAACAAAATACCAAGTGTGCGTATAGTGGGTCCTTCCTGCCGAGTCTGGTCCTCCTGACTGAGGAATGCGTAAGCAGCCTCAACTAGTTCAGCTGTGGGATACCTGCCAATCTCTCTGCTTTGGGGCTGTGCTAGTAGTTTTCTGTGAATCATGTGAACTGACCTCCCCAGTTCTGGGTCTTCTCCACTCATTATCTGTCCGTTTTCTGTCTCTTCGCTACTCAAATAACAGAGTCCTCAACAGGTGATTTCTAAGGTGGTTTTGCTTTCCTCTTATAGGCTCTGAACCTATTTCTACACCCACTGCCTCCACCTCCTGCGTCTCCTTCCGTTTCCGGGCACTTGGTGTACATCACCTAGCCTTATCTTTTCTGAAGGCTTTGCTCTCTGTGGCCGGCAGCCTCTGGGTTAGGCTTTCTAATGTCTACATGACTTGTGGAGTGTAGATGCCGATTGCCTTTCAATGAGAAAAGAAACTTCTGATTTGATATCTAGCAGGGTAGGTGCTTTCTTATGGATTTGGGGCAATGTTTTAAGCAGCCCCTCCCCCTCCCCCTGCTCAGTACCTTCCACACCTTTTCTCTTACATCTTTCGATGTGGCACAGAGTGGAGAGATCCAAAATACCTGAATGGTACAGATGAACTGATTTACAAGGCAGAAAAGAGACACAGATGTAGAGAACAAACGTATGGACACCAAGGCGGGAAAGTGGAGGCGGGGCGTGGTGGTGGTGGGATGAATTGGGAGATTGGGATTGACATATATACGCTAATATGTATAAAATAGATAACTAATAAGAACCTGCTGTATAGAAATAAATAAATAAAATTTAAAAAAGAAAAGAATTCCACTTACACTAGCATCAAACAGAATAACATATTTAAGAACAAATGTCACAAAAGATTTGCAAAACTTACACTCTGAAAACTACAAACCATAGTCAGAAGAAACGAAAGAAGACCTAAGTAAATGGAAAATCATCCTGTGCTCCTAGATTCAAAGACTTAATGTTGTTCAGATTGCCAAACTCTCCAAGTTGAGCTATAGAATCAATCTCAGTTGGTTTCTTTTCAGAATTTGACAAGCTGATCCTAAAACTCATACGGAAATGTCAGGGACCCAAAACTTGAAATAATTGTCATCATTTAAAAAACTAGTAAAAAAAAAAACACAAAAAACTAGTAAAGATCCATTTGTAGGCAATTCTGAAGAAGCGTTTGAAGCCTAGATGTCTCCCTTTCCCCAGGATTCGCGACGGGGAGAAGCAGAGGCCTCCCATTCTAGCTCACCTTCCAGTGTTGTCTGGGCTGCATTTCCATGTAGCTAAGGCTCCCCGTGTGACCCGCCATGACACGGCAGTGTGAGGTGAGGTGCGGACCCCGTGCACAGCCTTGTCTCAGGCATCATGTCAGAAACCCACATATGCAGCATCAAACGTGAAACAGTGATGCAAAGAGACCACTACTTCATTTCAGAGTTGTGACGATGAGCCTTGGAAAGGCTAGTGACTTGTCAAAGGGCTAAATAAATTTCTGAGGCATAAGCAGCCACGTCAGACCTCAAAGCCATGTCTTCTGACTCTAGTTTCAGGTTGGTTTCTAGACCACGCTGCCTGGCCAGCTTGCAAAGCAGGGAGCTGTTGTGGGCTTACAGGATTTAAGACGGGACCCTGAGTAAGAAAATAACCCACGTCCCTCCTTCCGTGGGTGCATACAAAGGAGGGAAACATACTCGGTTTCCATGAAGAAATTATCATCCTCACGCCTGTTCCCTTCGAGATATTTCTTGAGTGTGTACATTTTTCTCAGCACTGGAGACACCTTTTACCATTGACCCGGAGCTAGAGTCTAAACACTTTGAGGTTTAGGATGAGGGTGAGTGCTACGTGGGAATGGTCTAAGAAGTCCAGTTTAGGTGATAAGGATTTCCGCCTCCCAGCTGGCCCAGCTCCCACTGCCTTCCAGGTTTCGGCAATATTGCATACACTTTTTTTCATTCCACGTGTCCTTTCCTTTGTTTTAAAATATTTGCCTTGGATGTGTAGCATCCATGCAGTGTGGACATGCAGCCGATCTCATGAGTCAAGGTGTGAGGGAGAAAGTCCCTGTGTTGGAGGCATGTTTCAAGATGCCCAGAAGAGCTTGGAGGGGCACCCCCACGTCTGACTTTCACCTTCAAGTTAAGAGCGGGATCCAGGGCTGGTGGGCTATTCTGTGATAATTCCAGGGGCTATTGCCCATATTAAGAAGGAACTCTTTTTTTCTTTTTTTTGGGACTTTTTTTTGAGCCCTATTTGGAATGCTCAGTTTGGAGCTAGTGGTGCTACAGGTCCTAAGACCTGAGCAAAATTGTTTGAGATTCTTAGGCGCAGAGACTTCTCTTTATCTACCCCAGGACTCCTGGGGGGGCCAGGAGGGTCTGGCCTCAGATATGTGTCATGGTTCTCAGAGGGTCCCAGGGACCCGTCTCCTGCTCCCTCCTGGCCCCAGGCAGAGCGCGTTGCAATGTCAAGATTGCGGTGCTTGAATCCCAATGTCAAGGTTGTGGCGCTAAATCCCTTAGGCATCCGCTCTCTCTTGCCTCTGAGCCTTCACACCTGTTGCATTCTCTCCTGGAGCCACCTCTTTTTTTCTAGTCCCCATAGATCGGAGTGAGACGGAATTACGCCTGGAGACTCTGATTCACCCCTTCTGCTTCCCCAGGTACAGCATGAGTGCTTGGTGGCCCACCCATAGCCCATCAGCCTTCCCAGTACAAGTTACAGTGGCTTAATTGCTCACAGTCTGAAGACTGCCTGGCAGCCAGAGCTGTGCATCTCGACGGAGGTGCTGGAAAATGCCCGGCCCACTTATATAACACACGGCAGCTCTCCACTAGTGGCTGACGGGCCTGGTGGACAAAGACCCCGGCTCCCTTGCCCCTCAGGTGGGATCTCCCTGAAGATATGTGGTCTGCAGGGGGTCCCAGAGTCCCTGGCAGGATGCGCTCTGATAGTCCACAGCGGTAACTTCTCGAAACACACCCTGTGCTGAATGCCTTCCCTTCCCTGTCTCACCCGCTCCTTCACTTACCAGGGTTTCCTGGGATCATCTTCCAAACAAACTGCACCCTGTCTCAGGGTCTGCTTCTGGGGCGACTCAAGCCAAGACACCCTCCTAATACTTACTGTAGCCGCCTATCTGACTTCAGGGCACCCTCCACCTAACCCTGCAGTCAGGATGGGCTGGAAGGAGTTGCTCTCGTTCCCTGCAGTATCCCAGTGCCTGATGCACTGCCTGGCTCGCGATTAGTGCCAGTAAGTATTTTCTGAATGAAGAAGACACAGTGCAGCCTATGGAAGACCTTAACCATCTAGCAGGGAGACAGACACAAGCAGATAAATGACAACTCAGAGGCATAAGGGGAACCAGTGCAGCATCTGCAAAGGTCACACAGAAAGGGGGGGACCCACTGTGTGTAAGGTGCACACAGAGTCAGAGCAAGTGACCTCAGTGTCTTAAATGACTGAATAAACCAGGTGGGGAAACAGGGAAGACGGTTGAGCAGAAACAAGAGTAAAGGTGAGTGTGGTAGACACAGCAATGGGCTGCCTGATCTCCCTCCAGGGAAGGACTGCTGCCAGGCGGCAGGAAGCGTGGTCAGCAGGCTGCCCGCAGCCATCAGCTCCCGCAAGGGCAGAGAGCCATCTTGCCAAGGTCGAGCCAGCCTGGAATGGTCTGCCTCAGTGACTGGGTAAGACGGGGGTATGAAGGCCGGGCTGGTTTGACCTGATTCTGGACCCTGAGCAGGTCACAGTGACCTCTGTGCTCCCGGGGGGCTGGCCAGGGATCTGCCAGTCCTGCAGCCTCCAAGCTCTTCCTCTGCCTAATCTGGTCAAGAAGCCTCCCGCTTCTTCCCTTCACAGGGACTGATCCCTACTCAGGGTTGCCAGATTAGCGAATAACAATACAGAGTGCCCAGTTAAATTTAAATTTCAGATAAGCAATGAATCATTTTTATATGAATATTCCAGATATCGCGTGGGGCATACTTCGAATACTAAAGAATGATTCTTTGTCTGCAATTCAATGCGATGAGGCACCTTATCTTCCATCTGACAGCCCTATCAATGATATGTATCATTCCCCCCTCCAGTTCCACCTCGTTATCTGCTCTGGAGGACTGGCCGGCAGCCCCAGCATAGGAGGCACCGTGTGATGTGGGGCTGCAGGCCGTCCCCACTGAGATGGGGGTAGCGGTTGTCAGAAGGTAGGGCTGAAGAGCAGGAGACTCCGAGTTCTTCATCTAAAACTCACGAATTTTATCCTCAGAGACAATGATGGAAAAGGATGGAAGGCTCTAGGCAGAAGGTGGCCGGGTTTGCATTTCAGAAAGGCCCCTCTCATGACTGTGAGCATGGCCAGGAGGCTGCTACAGCCTGAGGGTCACCCTAGGACAAGGAGACAAGGGACTTCTGAGATGTTCCGCATTGGGATAGAACTTCGTTTGGAGGAGCAGAGGAGAGGACCAGTTACATCCCAGGCCTCTGGGTCAGGACGCTGTATGGGGTGCATGTGGTTCAACTAAGGGGCACCAGCATCTACACCATGGGCTCTGCTTGCTCAACCCGGCTTCGTGGGAGGTGTGATCCCAGCGTGGCAAGAGTGAGAAAGGAAGTGGAGGGATGTGTAGGAGGAGAGAGGCAGAGGTCACACAGGCCGTGCACATTGGATCCTGGTACGTGGCTGCACCATCACAGTGAGCGACTTCTGGTCCAACCAATGGAGTCACCTGGTCTCATGGCCTCATGGTCTCATGGCCTTTGAGGGCAGGAAGGGAGAGACTGATTTTGTGGATCCTTCTACCTCTTCTCGCTGAGGCCTTAGCTCCTCCACTGCTCTGGGCTACGTTACCTGATGCCTCCAGGCAGCCACGTCCTGTCTCCCGTGATCCCTGAGCCTGTCGGAGTCCAGAGATGGAGGCTGGACCAGGGCTGCAGGGGGTCTGAGTGGGCTGAGCTTGGGTGGGACTTGCAATCCTTCCGTGGTGTGTGCAGCAGAGGCGCTGCCGGACCCCAGCCCAAGGGTGTCCGAGAGAACCTCCAGTTTGAGGAGATAAGAGAAGATGTGGCTGGATTGGGGGGTGAGTTATCCTCTGAGCAAGTGGTCAAGGATGGAGGTGGAGGGGGCAGACCAGGACCTCCAACTCCCAAAATCCACCTGATGCAACCAGCTGATGACCAGTACAATTAGCTGTGCCCTGAGCGACCCAGGGCTCCAGGAGCTGCCCACAGAACTGGAGCGCGGGGTCCCGGGCTGCGGGGAGAGGTGCTCCTGTGGGTCATCACGCATGTGAGGTTCAGAACCCAGGGGTGGGGTGATGGGCTATGACTTGGTGAAGAGGACAGAAGCAATGCATGGACAAGGTCAGGGTCCATGGAGGCAGAAGGCACTGACCTTCAAGGTGGGTGGGACTCAGTGGATAGAATGGAAAAGTTTGCTCAGCGAGACCCCCCACCCCCCAACCTCCAAAAAGAACAAGAACACAAGGCTGTGGGGCTCAGGGCTGGAGGGGCAGGTGGTCCAAAGGTGAAGGCTTCTGAAAGGTTGAGGTGGCAGATGAGACAGAGAGAGTTCCTCAGGCCTGGCACTTAGAAGCAGCTCAGTGACTTTTATCAGCATAATCAATTCTAAGAATAAATTTGGTACATTCAAGCTAAGGTTTTCCATCAGTAACTAAAAACATGAAATAAGGGTTGCAACTGAAGCCACAGCTTCAAGCCACGTTCAAGGAATCTTGCTCCTTGCCCCCATTTCAGACTTTTCTCTGGTTTAATAAAGAAGTAGGAATGATCTTGAGACAGGAAAATCTCTTAGCCTTGCAGTAAAGCAAAGAACGCAGCTAAATTCTTTGAACTCAAGTGTCTCTGACAGTGTAAGAGGATTTCAAGAAAGGCTTCATTTTTCAGAAATGGAACCAAGAAAAGCAAACGAGGACAAGCCCCCATGAAACATTCTCTGAAACCCATCTGCTCCTGAGAGCCATCTCCACAAACAAGTTCATCTGTTTCTGGAAATGTATTATTTTTTCATCTTCATAGGCATCTCAAAAATGAAGCCTTGCTAGGGTTGAGACAAAATTCTTTACCCTTTACCCATTTAGACCTAGAAAAAAATAATGATCATTTTCCTAAATTTCTCAGCAGATTATGATGGCATTTCGTATTGGTTTTGGTAAATCGGTAAAGGAATTACCATTTTAGTTTCCCATTTCTCACCTTTCCCCTGAGTGTGCATGTTCCCCTCTCTGTAATTAGACCTCTAGGCAGTCTAAGTTTCTCACCAGGAATCCACTCAAGATTCCATTCCTGGGCTTCCCTGGTGACGTAGTTGTTAAGAATCCACCTGCCAGTGCAGGGGACACGGGTTCAAGCCCTGGTCTGGGAAGATCCCACATACCGCGGAGCAACTGAGACCCTGAGTCACAACTACTGAGCCTGCACTGTAGAGCCCATGAGCCACAACTACTGAAGACCCCGCACCTAGAACCCATGCTCCACAACAATAGAAGCCACCGCAACGAGAAGCCCGCGCACTGCAATGAAGAGAAGCCCCTGCTCACCGCAACCAGAGAAAAGCCCGCGCAGCAATGAAGACCCAACACAGCCAAAAAATAAAATAAATTTTTAAAAAAAGGTTCCATTCCTAAACTTAGTTGCTGCCAACTGCTTTCTGATTTTGACTCTAACTGCTAAAGACTGAGGGGTCTTCACTTCCCAGCGGCATTTACTTTGGGAAAGAAGTGTCTCCCAGAGGGGCATCTGCATTGTGGGAAGAATCTGGCAGTTATCCAGGAGAAAAACAATGAATAATGAGTCCATGACTTTGCCAGCGTGGTGTTGGAGGTCAAGGGAAATGAGAAAAATTCCTGTGGAGGAAGAGGCTGCAATATTCTGTTAAGTGGTGGATCCCACATGAGGTGTGGGGTGCTCTAAAAGCAGCCTTAGAAGGTGATCCTAGACCTAATCAAACTCACCAGCTCTTGAACAGCAAAGGAAACCATAAACAAAATGAAAAGACAACCTACAGATTGGAAGAAAATATTTGCAAATGATACGACCGACAAGGGCTTAATTTCCAAAATATACAAACAGCTCATACAATTCAACAACAAAAAAAACCCCAACCCAATTGAAAAATGGGCAGAAGACCTAAATAGACATTTCCCCAAGGAAGAAATACAGATGGCCAGTAGGCACATGAAAAGATGCTCAACATTGCTAGTTATTAGCAGAATGAAAATTAAAACCATGGTGAGGTACCATCTCACACCAGTCAGAATGGCCATCATTAAAAAGTCTACATATAACAAATGCTGGAGGGGGTGTGGAGGAATTCCTACACTGTTGGTAGGAATGTAAGTTGGTGCAGCCTCTGTGGAAAACAGTATGGAGTTTCCTTAGTGAACTAAAAAAAGAATTACCATATGATCCAGCAATCCCACTCTTGGATATATATCCAGACAAAACTGTAATTCAAAAAGATACATGCACCCCTATGTTCACAGCAGCACTATTCACAATAGTCAAGACATGGAAACAACCTAAACATGTCTATTAACAGATGAATGGATAAATATGTGGTACATGTATACAATGGAATATTACTCAGCCATAAAAAAGAATGAAATAATGCCATTTGCAGCAACATGGATGGACCTAGAGATTATCATACTAAGTGAAGTAAGTCAGAAAGAGAAAGACAAATACCATATGATATCACTTATATGTGGAATCTAAAAAATGACACAAATGAACCTATCTATGAAACAGATCAGGGACATAGAGAACAGACTGGTGGTTGCCAAGGGGGAGGGAGGTGGGAGAGGGTTGGAATGGGAGTTTGGGATTAGCAGATGCAAACTGGTATATATAGGATGGATAAACTACAAGGTCCTACTGTAGAGCACAGGGAACTATATTCCATATCCTGTGATAAACCATAATGGAAAAGGATATGAAAAAGAATGTATATACACGTATAACTGAGTCCCTTTGCTGTACAGCAGTAATGAACACAACATTGTAATTCAACTATATTTGAATAAAAAATAAATTTTAAAAAATAAAAATAAGAAGGTGGTCCTAGAGGTGCTGAGCTCATACAGGATGGAACTTGACAGCAGCAATCGGTTATTCCAAATTCAGCCTCGCAGCACCTCTCCCCAGCTTTGTCCACTCCTGTCTGATCTTCACCTGCACATCCTGCCTTTAGGGTAAGGGGCCTGGGCAGATTGAGAATAAACCAAAATGAATCAGGAGGAGAGCAAACAAATTAAGTCCTCGTCTGAAATGACATTTCTTAATATTTTACTCTTTATTTTCTGTGATTTATCTAACTTTAACTAATGGGACTAGACTAAGATATCGAGATATATCTATCTGGTATGGTTAAACCCCAAAAAGAAAAATTTTAAGCTTAATTAAGCCACTCCAGCTTGTATTCCTGGGACAGAGGAAGTGGTTGAACGTTGGTCCTTTTTTTTTTTTTTTTTTGCAGTACGCGGGCCTCTCACTGTTGTGGCCTCTCCCGTTGCGGAGCACAGGCTCCGGATGCGCAGGCTCAGTGGCCATGGCTCATGGGCCCAGCCGCTCCGCGGCATGTGGGATCTTCCCGGACCGGGGCACGAACCCGTGTCCCCTGCATCGGCAGGCGGACTCTCAACCACTGCGCCGCCAGGGAAGCCCTGAACGTTGGTTCTTGACAAACGTCCATCCTCTTCTTCTTGATACCAACATTACCATGGAAATGACAGAAGCCTACATGAGTGACCTCTCCCCGAGACATTTGCATTATGTAAAGGAACATTTTTGTGTACATTTACACAACTGTAAATCAAAGGAAAAAAAAGTTTTGTTTAGGGAATCAAGCCAGCAAGACATTGGGTAAAATTGCAGGGATGGTCCCCAGGGACCTTGACCCCGAGGGGTTCTCCGGTACAAGCTGGTCAGATCTGTTCGTGAGCAGAGAAAGTGAGACATGGGGGTCCATCCTGGCCCCTTCAATGCAGATTGAACTGTTACATCATGAAAGAACGCACATCCATCTGGAAATTGGACAATTGAATACAAGTTTCGCTCCCGTTCCTTCCTGTGCCATTGACTGAGCGCAGATCCCATTCTCACCCTCATTTTCCTGGTAAAATAAAACTAATATATGGACTCAGCTTGAAAATCAACGAGTGTGGTGACATGTTACCATTCTCATTATTATCACTCCTAAAGTTCTCAAAGTTCAGGAAATTGCAGGAAAAAAAAACATGGAAATTATTCTTAACTTCATTGCCCCAAAGCCACCAGTTTCCCCAAATTTAACCTATCTGAAAAAAAAGAAAACCTGTTGACTAAGTACCAGTTACCATTTAGCCCTTTAGAGTTGCAGGTTTGCGCTTAATAATCTCCAGAAAGGCTGATGCCCGTGATTATTTTAGAGATGTGGGAGGAGGTTTGCAGAACATTGCCTTTTTTTTTTAATTCCCACTATTATTCAGTGAGGTAAAATAACGAGAAGTCCATCAGCTAATCATCGCCTGATAAGAGGCGTCACACAATTTATGAAAGGAAAAAAACACTAACAAGCACATCCAAGGTAACCGAGGCTGATCACAGTGTCTGCAGAAAGTTTCCGTTTACAGTTTCCATTACAGATGGTCAGTTGTGCCATGAATACCGACCAAGCAGGCTGCTGGAAGAGGGAGGGGATATGGGGATATATGTATACATAGAGCTGATTCACTTTGTTATACAGCAGACACGAACACAACATTGTAAAGCAATTATACTCCAATAAAGATGTTAAAAACATATCTATATATATAAAGAATCTAAAAAAAAATAGTAAAAAAAAAAAAAAAGCAGGCTGCTTGGCACCTAGGAGACATGACTGGGGCTTTCAGCGCTCATGTTCTGAAGTTTCATTTGTGTTCCAGGAGGCTCAGCGTAATGCACAGAATGACTGACCTACGGCATCCAGCCAGGGAATGAATTCCTCCCTCCAATAAAGGAAAAACAAAGAGCTCGCCATGCTTATTCCATCCCTGTCTGTCCAGCATCTCAGATGCCTTTGTAGGGAGCAGCAGGTAATAACCTGCAGCTGAGAGGTGCTTGGAATAAGTGTGGCAGCTCTGCTTCCCACCTTCACAGGACTGTCAGCACCTCTCCAAACTGCTTACTTGGCAAAGCTGAGAAACCAGTTACTGAAGAAAATAACACCCTGCCATTTGCTCTGTTTAAATGTATACGGAAGGCACTGTTACAGCATGAAAACTACTTTATTCTGTGGATTAACAGGCTTATCTTCAAGATACAATCGGTTCCTGAAGTGTAGGAATCACCTGAACTCTTGGCCATGGGCTGGTGATGAAGACCTGCCATCTGTCTAAAATGGGCCAGCACCTTCCTTTAGCACCAAAACACGCATCTCCCTACTTCACCTGGACTTGCTGCTGGGTTTCTGCGGTTATGGCATCAACATTCTTCCTCTTTGAGAGATCATGTAATCTGCAAAGAGTCAAGGGTTCTAGATTCTCACCTTGTTCTGTGACTCCATTCTGTCATTCATTTATTCATTCAGAAATATTTACTGGGGACTCACTGGGAACTAGACATCACCAAAGATACAGAAATGAATAAGATAGACAACAAAAACAGAAAAAAATGTATGTGTGTGTGTGAGAGAGAGATAGAGAGAGAGAGAGGAGGGAGAGAGAGAGAGAGAGAGAGAGAGAGAGAGAGAGAGAATGAAAAAGACCATACAGAAACTCTGAATCGAGCACAGCGGCAGTGCCTGGGCAGTGACTTTAAACAGATCGCCTTTCTGATTACTTTAAGATCTGAACGGGATGGAGGAGCCTGCTGTGCACAAGTTGGGGGCAAGGGCAGCCCTTGGCAAGGACTAGAGCAAGCAGGGTAGGTGAGCCTTGATAAGGTGCTTGGACGGTGTTCTAACAGATACGAGATATTGTTGGAAGGTCTGAAGTAGGAAAGTAACTTGGTCCATGCTTTTAAAAAATCACCTTGACTCTGTGTAGATGCTAAAATGTCCAGGGCAAGGGACTAAAAGACTAGTTAGGAGGCCACAGACCCGCCCAGGCAGAACACTCTAAATGGTGGGTGCCAGGGATGGAGAGGAGGGGATTGGGGTCCCATTGTTTATGGGATACAGAGCTTCAGTTTTGGAAAATGATGAGCATTCTAGAGATGAACGGAGGTGATGGTTGCACAACAATGCTACTGCCCCAGAACTGTACACTTAAAAAGGGTGAAGATGGTAAGTGTTATGTATATTTCACCACAATAAAAAAAAAAAGTGATTGGTAAGTTATTTTGTTGCTGATGGAATTTAGAGCCCTCACCCAACCTCCCAGATAAAGCAAGATCAGGGGGAGGGGTTGGTGTCATTTAGGGTTTTGCTTTTTCCTTATAAAATTCACCTGTTATCAACATGATTTATTAGAAACTCAAAAATCCAAATAGTTTCTAAACAAGATTCAGTTACTAAAAGGTATAAGCATTAAGGGTTCAACAAAGCAGTGACACAAAATGGTAATTAACTCAAGTCCACCCACACAGTCTTTCCAAACATCTGTTCTCTTCTCCCCTCTGTTCCCTCTTTGGTAGCTGCTGCTGTGAAGTTACCACCCATCCTGACCCTTTCACTCATTCAGAGGCAATCGTGATGTGTATACAATCACAGATAATATTATCAAGAAGGATGTAGGGTTTTTGTGTTGTTTTTCAATTTTTTTTTTTTAATTTCTGTTTCTTTTTTCTTTTTTTGACCATTCACCCAGTTTCCAGAGCACTGGTCATTCATTGTCTAAATCCCCTGGTCTATCCACGGGGCGCCTCACGCTCTCTTCCACAGTGATGCTGCCCACGGTATTTTCCTCTTTAACTCACCTCTGACTTTGCCTACTGTGGGAGTCTGCAGGGGTCTACAGTTCCTCCACTAGAGCACTGAGGCATAAAATACACGGCAAACCATGTGAATTCCTGCCAGTGGACCCCGCGTCATACACACTCAGTGGCGTGAGCTGCGTTACAGAACAGGATGGCGATGGCGATACTCCAGCCCTGGCGTGGTGATCTTGGATAAGCCGCTTCCTGTCTCAGGCTGGGTTATGCCCTGGGATGAGGATTAAGTGCTGTTAACCTACATTTTAGAAATGGAGACCTGATTGAAATAAAGAGGAGTTTATTAGGGGGTTTTCTTAGGATTGTAGCCCAAAGGAGCACTTGAATTATGTTCCATCGGGCTATAAAATGGGGGGAGCTTCTAAGGGCAAAAACTGCAAGGCCATAGTTAGTTACATAAGTTGTTTGTCGAGAATTATAATTGGAGCTGGCAGGAAATAAGGGGGCTTGTTAATCAAGGATCAGTTGGGGTCCAAAATATTTGCATAGTTACAAGGGGGGGACCTTGAGACCATAAGATTGCAGCTGTCGTTTGTTGTTTCCAATATGACTGGTGGCGGCCTTGAGTTTGATGCAATTCAGAGAAATTCAGGTTCTCAGTGGTGGAGGGATATGTCTGACACCAGGTCCTCATTGGCCACCCAACTCCATTTTTAGATGCCTGGGCACTCATCCCTTCTAAGTCCACTAAGGGAACCAACATTTTTAGCATTTTCACTGTGTTTCATCTCTATTCTTCCCCCCAAACCCTCTGCTCCTAACTTGCTCCATTCTAGTCCACTGAGATGACTAGTGCTCCTCATGACGTTCTCCAGGGAAAAACCCGTTAAACAACCCAACTTTTTAAAAATGGACAAAATTTGGTTTTTTTAACATCTTTATTGGAGTATAATTGCTTTACAATGGTGTGTTAGTTTCTGCTGTATAACAAAGTGAATCAGCTATACGTATACATATATCCCCATATCCCCTCCCTCTTGCGTCTCCCTCCCACCCTCCCTATCCCACCCTTCTACGTGGTCACAAAGCACTGAGCTGATCTCCCTGTGCTATGCGGCTGCTTCCCACTAGCTCTCTATTTTACATTTGGTAGTGTTTATAAGTCCATGCAACTCTCTCATTTCATCCCAGCTTACCCTTCCCCCTCTCCACATCCTCAAGTCCATTCTCTACATCTGTGTCTTTATTCCTGTCCTGCCCCTAGGTTCTTTAGAATCTTTTCTTTTTTTTTTTAGATTCCATATATATGTGTTAGCATACGGTATTTGTTTTTCTCTTTCTGACTTAATTCACTCTGTATGACAGACTCTAAGTCCATCCACCTCACTACAAATAACTCAATTTCATTCCTTTTTATGGCTGAGTACTATTCCATTGTGTATATGTGCCACATCTTCTTTATCCATTCATCTATTGATGGACACTTAATTTGGTTCCATGTCCTGGCTATTGTAAATAGTGCTGCAATGAACATTGTGTTACATGACTCTTTTTGAATTATGGTTTTCTCAGGGTATGTGCCCAGCAGTGAGATTGCTGTGTCATATGGTAGTTCTATTTTTAGTTTTTTAAGGAACCTCCATACTGTTCTCCATAGTGGCTGTATCAATTTATATTCCCACCAACAGTGCAAGAGGGTTCCCTTTTCTCCACACCCTCTCCAGCATTTATTGTTTGTAGGTTTTTTGATGATGGCCATTCTGACTGGTGTGAGGTGATACCTCATTGTAGTTTTGATTTGCATTTCTCTAATGATTAGTGATGCTGAGCATCCTTTCATGTGTTTGTTGGCAGTCTGTATGTCTTCCTTGGAGAAATGTCTATTTAGGTCTTCTGCCCATTTTTGGATTGGGTTGTTTGTTTTTTTGATATTGAGCTGCATGAGCTGCTTGTATATTTTGGAGATTAATCCTTTGTCAGTTGCTTCATTCGCAAATATTTTCTCCCATTCTTAGGGCTGTCTTTTCGTCTTCTTTATGGTTTCCTTTGCTGTGCAAAAGCTTTTAACTTTCATTAGGTCCCATTTGTTTATTTTGTTTTTATTTCCATTTCTCTAGGAGGTGGGTCTAAAAGGATCTTGCTGTGATTTATGTCCTAGAGTGTTCTGCCTATGTTTTCCTCTAAAAGTTTTATAGTGTCTTGCCTTACATTTAGATCTTTATTCTATTTTGAGTTTATTTTTGTGTATGGTGTTAGGGAGTGTTCTAATTTCATTCTTTTACATGTAGCTGTCCAGTTTTCCCAGCACCACTTATTGAAGAGGCTATCTTTTCTCCATTGTATATTCTTGCCTCCTTTATCAAAAATAAGGTGACCATATGTGCATGGGTTTATCTCTGAGCTTTCTATCCTGTTCCATTGATCTATTTTTATGTTTCTGTGCCAGTAGCACACAGTCTTGATTACTGTAGCTTTGTAGTATAGCCTGATTCCTCCAGCTCCATTTTTCTTTCACAAGATTTCTTTGGCTTTGGGGTCTTTTGTGTTTCCACACAAATTGTGAACTTTTTGTTCTAGTTCTGTGAAAAATGCCACTGGTAGTTTGATAGGGGTTGCATTGAATCTGTAGATTGCTTTGGGTAGTAGAGTCATTTTCACGGTGTTGATTCTTCCAATCTGAGAACATGGTATATCTCTCCAACTGTTTGTATCATTTTTAATTTCTTTCAGCAGTGTCTTATAGTTTTCTGCATACAGGTCTTTTGTCTCCCTAGGTAGATTTATTCCTAGGCATTTTATTCTTTTTGTTGCAGTGGTAAATGGGAGTGTTTTCTTAATTTCTCTTTCAGATTTTTCTTCATTAGTGTATAGGAATGCAAGAGATTTCTGTGCATTAATTTTGTATCCTGCTACTTTACCAAATTCGTTGATTAGCTCTAGCAGTTTTCTGGTAACATCTTTAGGATTCTCTATGTATAGTATCATGTCATCTGCAAACAGTGACAGCTTTACTTCTTCTCTTCCAATTTGGATTCCTTTTATTTCTTTTTCTTCTCTGATTGCTGTGGCTAAAACTTCCAAAACTATGTTGAATAATAGTGGTGAGAGTGGGCAACCTTGTCTTGTTGCTGATCTTAGTGGAAATGGTTTCAGTTTTTCACCATTGAGAACGATATTGGCTGTGGGTTTGTCATATATGGCCTTTATTATGTTGAGGTAAGTTCCCTCTATGTCTACTATCTGGAGGAGTTTTATCATAAATGGATGCTAAATTTTGTTGAAAGCTAAAAATGGACAAAATTATCTAAAATTACCTAAATACCTAAGTTACCTAAAAAGATATCCAAACAGCTAATAATGATACTCAACATCATTTGTCATCAAGAAAATGTAAATCACAGCCACAGTGAGACATGGCTACACGTCAAAATGGGTTAAAAAGAAATAAATACCAAGTGCTTATAAGGATGTGGGGCAACTGGGAATCCATATACTTTGGAAAATTGGTTGAGTGTCTTTCCAAAAGCTAAACTACACCTACTCTACTATCCCGACATTTCACAGGGGAGTACTCATGTTACCAGAAAACGTGGGAAAGGATATTCACAACAGCATTATTAATAATAGTCAAATCAATATAGATGACAAAATACATTTTAGCATTCACCAAGAGAATAGTACAGACACACAACACAACACAACACAAACAAAACAAAAAACCATGTGGGTGACTCTCATAGCCATGGCCTTGAGCAAAAGCACACACACTGTGTGATCCTGTTTGTATGAAGTTCAAGGACAGACCAGAGGTTCCTCCTGGGCTGACGGGAGGGGCAGGAAGGAGTGAGGCTGGGGATGCCCTGAATCTCCATCTGGGCAGTGGTTATGAGGCCCACATGACACATGCAAGTAAAATCAGTGTACTCGCCCATGTGTATTTTAAGCCTCAGTTAAGAGAGAGAGACTTGAGATACATCAGCTGAATGTGATGTGCAGAACTTTCTTGGATCCTATTTTGAATAAGATATCTGTAAAAAGGCATTCATGACATAATCAGGACACAGTGACTCTGACAATACTGCATGATGTTAAGTAATGATGGTTTACATATGCTGATGGTATCACAAGATGTGTTTTTTACGCCCTTCTCTCCTAGAATTCGTGCCGAAGCCTGAAATGACAGGGTATTTGGACTTTGCTTCAGAGTAATGCGGCGGGGTCTGGGAGGAGAACCAAGCGTACAGAGGGCATAGGTGGGGGCCACTTTGATGATGGGTTCTGGAATTCATTGCACTTTTCTCTTTACTTTTGTGTTTGGAGGGAAATTTTCATAATAAAGAAAAAAAGATTATTTAAAAAGTATCTAGCTTTGGGGAAGGCTGAGGGGGAAAATACAAATGTTAAAATACAACTTGATTTTAAAACAAAGGCTGTTGTTGTCTCACAGTGTGAGGTGTGAGGAGGGGATGTGAAATCACGTAACTGCTCCCGACCCGGGCTGCCTGGCCCTCCCAGCACCTCTGATCACTGGCAGGGCTCTCGGGCAGGCAGAGCCCACCACGGCCATAGGGAAGTCCCCGAGGCTGCAGGAACATCCCTCCCCAGGACCCCAGAGCTCCTTCTTCCTCTGAGAGGTCGTCCTGAGCAGCTGTGTGTTCACCTGAGTTCATCGCTTCTGGCTCCACCTGGCTCCTCTTGTCCTTGAACGAGAGGCCACAGGATATTATTAGCTCCCCAGCCCTGTACCGCCCCCACCCCTGGGCATCTCTGTGCTATGCTTTTCCCAGATGAAGGCGTTGGGATGGCTGCTGCTCTGAGCCAGGAAGCTGCAGCCCTTGTGGGGTTGTGACCGTAGACCACACTTCCCGACTGGAGGAAAGATGTTTGGGAACCATAACAAGGTGAGGATGCCCTGCTGATGTTAACATACAGAGACTCCAAGGAGCCCTAGAGTAAAACGTAGGAGAACAGAGCTACCTAGCTTTGCCCCTGAGCAGGTGAGCCCAGAGTAGCTAATGAAGGGGCATCTTGGAACAGCCCTCAAATCCTTCTCAGGACCCCCACTTGGGGAACGCTGCCCAGAAGCTTCCCCCAGAGCAGATGTTCGGAACCAGGATCCATGCTTGGGATCCACGCTTGGGTTGGGTGGGGAGCAACTTGCAGTCATGCATTGCGTGTCTGGCTGTGTCCCCTTGTGGAGCAGGGGCCCTCGGCTTCATCAGCTCCCAGACTGTCCAGAGACCCATGAAAGTAATGAGAACCAGGGCACCCGGGAGATGTTCCCGGTGAGGGGGGTTTGGTGTGTTCTTGGTGAGTGTGGGATTTGAAGGTGCCACATCACAGCTGAATACAGTTCTCTTTCAGGGTTGTCTATCACTTTGAAGATCTTATCCTACAAATTATGAGATGGATCCGGTTCCCGTTTTAAAACCAGGAGCAAAGGACTCTTGAAAAGCAAGAGGTCAAATCCAGAGCACCGACACAGGGGACAGGGTGGGTGGTCCATCTGTAACAGGAAAGAGCCAAATCTGCCTCCACATTGGATCAGTTTCTTTTACTTTAACCTCTGTTTTCCACTGCTTTTGTTCACTAAAAGGATACCATCTGCACATAATGGCCTGCCTCAGGGAACCCTGCCCTCTGCCTGAAGGTTAAACCAAAGTGCCTTTGTTCAGGCAAACATCCTGACCCTGTCCACCTGTGGATGGCTGCAAGAAAGAAGAAATTAACACATCCCCTCCCTGAGGCTGGCTATTCCAGGGGACATTTGCATAACTTATGGCCTTTTTACTTTATTTCCTCATCTCCTTCCCCTCTCTGTGCTATAAAAGAAACTGGCCTCCAAACAGGGATAAAACAGTTATTTTGAGACTTTAGTCTGCCATCTTCTTGGTCTGCTGGCAAGTCATCTTTCTTGCCTCAACACCTCATCTCCGATTTATTGGCCTGTCGTGCGGCGAGCAGAGCGAGCTGGGACTCGGTAACACATCCTCCACACACGTACCTCTGACCTGGAAAAGCTTGAGTTTGTGGAGAATCGCGTTAGGCAAACTTTCTGCTTGGCTCTTTTATCTACTCAAGATTCTGCTGAAGGCTACACAAACCGTCTCTGCCACTGTGCGTCTCTATAGAAGGTCTGCTAACAATTCCAAATTGTACTGTATAATGCAAGGGGCCATGTGATCAGTATGAAGAGGACTGAAGTCCTAAAAATCATGGTTTGTGCTTGAAACTATAGACGGGGTCTGGTCTGACACCGAAGGGAGGTGCTTGGTATCTGATAAAAAAGAAACTTGGGGGCTTCCCTGGTGGCGCAGTGGTGGAGAGTCCGCCTGCCGATGCAGGGGACACGGGTTCGTGCCCCGGTCTGGGAGGATCCCACATGCCGCGGAGCGGCTGGGCCCGTGAGCCATGGCCGCTGAGCCTGCGCTTCCGGAGCCTGTGCTCCGCAATGGGAGAGACCACAACAGTGAGAGGCCCGCGTACCGCAAAAAAAAAAAAAAAAAAAAAAAAGAAACTTGGGCGTTCATATTTTGCTCTTTGTGGGTTTTCAACTTGGTCTTAAATTTTTATTTAATTTGTTTTTATTATTGACAACCCATTTTACTGGAATTTTTCTTTCCTGTTTAGTCCACCTTCTAGTTCACCAAACTGTAGCATGCATAGTAATAAAATATGTATTTTATTATTAAATAGTTAATAATACATGTCGTTGTAAAAAATTGGAAACTAAAAATCACCCAGAATTTAAACATGTCAGAGGAAACTATGGCTCACAGAAACAGACTTGAAAATGTAGCCCTTTCACCCTCTCTGGAGACCTAAGTCATGTGTCTCTTCCTTCCCATATTATAAGGAAACATACACTCTATAAATAGTTCAAAGTTCCTGAGATTCCTATGAGTCTAATGTACATCTGGAGAGCACAAGTGGTCAGTTCCTTAGGCCTCGGCAGAATGTACTGGGGAATGGCATCTAACAATACATTACCAGAAAGTGTCCCCGTAATAACTGCAGAAGGGTGTGGCCACAGCTATTCTGCACTTCTGTTCTGCACCCACCCAGGTCTGAGTCACAGAACTCCCTCCTTATCAGCCACCCTGCTTTCCACAGACCCTGCCTCTGACCTTGCCCGCACCCTCACCTCCTCGCCTCACTCTGGCCTCACGCAGTCCTGCCAATTCAGCAGCCACTGACCACCCTGCATTTCAGGACCAGCAAAAAGGACAGAGAGGGTCTGAGTTAAACATGGATTTTAAATGTATGAAGCATATCCAAAATTGACATTTTGAATCCAAACTGCATATTTCCCCCTACTATGTAGATGGGACATCATCAATTTTTCTCCCAGTGTTGGTTCATGTGTGTCTGTTTTCTAAAACTGTACAAATGTTAAGTTTTTAATCTCTGGTAATAGGCTATTACAAAGAAATTGCTTTTCTTCTGTTACTGTTCAGCTCAGTCATCTTCATATATGCTTAATCATTACTAGTCACTTATGTTATTTCATTTTCTTCTGTTGTTGTTTTTTCATTTCCCTTGGAATATCAATGTCTTTGTAACTGGTTTCTACGGACTCATTTATGACTGAGGATGTTAACCATTTGTCATTCAATGCAAATGAAATACCATGTTTTATTGCCATCAATTTACTACTGTGTTTTGTATTTTGGTTGTGTACTTACTGGGCTCCAACTGATGGCTTTTGGATTGAATTGTACAAACACTAGAGGAAAATGAAAGAGGAAAAGGAGGAGCCAAACCAGGACAAATATGCAAAGACATCGATGAGGCTGTCTTGGGCAAATAGACACATGGTCCTTGTAGCCGGCAACCTCTAAAGGGCTCTTACTGATATTGTCACCCCTGTGCTATAGCCTCCCCTTGAGGGTGGGCTGAACCTTGTCATTTACTTCTAATAAACAGAATATAGAAAAAGTGGTGAGGGGCATCACTTTCAAGACTGTGACTTCCATCCTGGAGGCCTTCTCTACCTCTCTCTTGGACCCCGGGGAAGCCAGCTGCTTATATGAAGGCAGCCCTGTGGGAGGCCCGTGAAGTGAGGGGCCAAGCCTGCCAACACCCAGTGAGTGACGTTCACCCACACCCACCTCGCCTGGCCACACCTTCAGATGAGACCACAGCTCTGGCTCACAATTTGACTGCAGCTTCATGAGAAACCTGGAGTCAGAGGCACCCAGCTAAGCCACACCTGGATTCCTGACCCACAGAGATGATAAATGTTTGTTGTTTTAATCAACTGAGCTTTGCAGCGATCTGTTATGTAGCAACCGAGCTCTAACAGACTCATCACATTCCACAGGTATTTCCGGGTATCACTCAGGAAGCTGTGGTCAGCATTACCTACCACGTTTCCACCAAACTCACCAGGAACACCATGCAAAAGGCCTTGGGGGTCAGAGATCTAAAAAAGCTGTGTGAACACAGGCAGTCACCTTGTTTGACCTCTAAACCTACTCCATTATCTTTAAAATGGGGAAGATAACCTCTAGCCCACTGACCCCTGGGGAAGGTTAATGGAAAGTATGCTGCAAAGTTCCCAGCACCATCTCTGGCACATGGGTGGACTCTAGGAAATGCTACCTCTCAACCCCACATTACTAAACAATCAGCCAAAGAGAAAATTAGCTTCCAACCAACGACTGACCTCAGTTAAGTGGAATCATATGCATGTTGCAAAGATCAGTCACTCTGCCCTGGGGTAGCACTGAGGAACAGCTAGAGGGAAGGCACGCCGTCCACTTGTGCCTGAAAGTCCAAACCCTGCTTCCTAGAGGCTCCCCTGCTAGGCTGCCCACTGCCTGTGCCCAGGCTGCTTCCTTGACTTCATGCCGAGCAGTGTCGCCTTCCGGTTTTGAGTACAGCCCGGAAATTGCGACTCTGGCTTAGCAGCAAGTGAAAAGCTGAACAAACTGAAAAAACAACAACTCCTTTTTCTTTTTTTGAATTTTATTTATTTTTTATACAGCAGGTTCTTATTAGTTATCTATTTTATACATATTAGTGTATATATGTCAATCCCAATCTCCCAATTCATCCCATCACCACCCACCACCAACCACCACTTTCCCCCTTTGGAAAAACCAACAATTTTTCTTGGATCCTTTGGAGAAGTGAGGTCCCAGGGGAAGCTCTGCCCACAAAATTGGAGAAACTGATGGGCGGATACACAGAATCACCACTTACTGGAGGAGAAACCCATGAGCAGAAACCTCTGTGGGAACCAGCACCGGGACAGGAGACCTGAGCTGGGACTGAGGCATTGCTGGAGGCTTGGTGTGCACAGACCCGAGTTTGAAACTCCGGGGGGGTGACCCTGGTGGGAGGGGGGTGTCCCATACTTCCATGAGTTTTCCCTCCCAGAGCTCTACCATGTCCTCACAGTATCTCAGGAAAACCTCCTAGTGCTCCCAGCATTTGCAATACACCACAGCGCTCTGTGCTTCTCAACAAGGCCTTCTCTCCAGCCTAATCTATTGGAGTTTGATCAGAGCCCAACCGACTTGGGAAAAGGAAAATACCCAACGCCAGCCCCCTTTAGCCACACCGTCCCATCTAAGAGGGGAACAAAACAAGAGGCACTTGTGAAGTTCACAGCCCAGAGGCACAGACTCACTAAAGGATTAGAACTAATCATAGGACCACACATCCCCCTCCCCCCACATCCCACCATCGTGTCACTAACTGCGCTCTGTTTACCTTTTACCCAGTACAACACATCCACCTTTCAACAGAAAGTTAAAAGGCAGAAACACAGTTGAAGAAATTGAACAAGCATCAAACCCAGAGTCAGATTTGGCAGGAATGTGAAAATTATGAGACCTAGTATATTAAAAACTATGACTCATATGCAAGGGTTTACATGGGTAAAGTGGACAGTGTACAAGGACAGATGGGTGATGTAAGTGGAGAGAAATTCTAAGACAGGGTCTACAAGAAATGCTGGAGATTAAAAACACTGTAACAGAAATGAAGGATGCTTTTGATGGGCTCATTAGTAGACTGGACTTAGTTGAGGAAAGACTCTGAGATTGAGGGTATAGAAACTCCCCAACTGAATGTCAAAGAGAAAAAAGATTTAAAACAAAAAAAGGACAGAATATCCCAAACTGTGGGACAACAAAAAAAAACCTGTAACTAACATCCACATACCGGAAGGACAAGAGAGAGGGAAAGGAACAGAAGAAGCACGGAAGCAATGATGGGGAATTTCGTCCAGTTAATATGAGACACTAAACCACAGACCCAGGAAGCTGAGGGAACAACAAGCAGGATAAAAAAACAAAAAACAAACAAGTATACTTAGACATATCATATTCAACTTGCAGAAAATCAAAAATAAAGAAAAAGCCCTGAAAGAAGCCAGAGGAAAGAAACACCTTCCCTACAGAGGAACAAAGATGAGAATTACATCCAACTTCTCTGTAGAAACCAAGCAAGCAAAAAGAGAGTGGAGTGAAATATTTAAAGGATTGAGCAAAAAATCCACCCACTGAGAATTTTGTATCCTGTGAAATTATCCTTCAAACACGAATGAGAGGGCTTCCCTGGTGGCGCAGTGGTTGAGAGTCTGCCTGCCAATGCAGGGGACACAGGTTCGTGCCCAGGTCTGGGAAGATCCCGCATGCTGCGGAGCGGCTGGGCCCGTGAGCCATGGCTGCTGAGCCTGTGCGTCCGGAGCCTGTGCTCCGCAACAGGAGAGGCCACAACAGTGAGAGGCCCGCGTACCGCAAAAAAAAAAAAAAGAACATGAATGAGAAAAAAAGGCTTTCTCAGACAAACAAAAATTAAGGGAATTTGTTGCCAGTAGACCTTTCTTATAAGAAATCTTAGAAGTTTTTTCAGAGAGAAGGAACATAATATAGGTCAGAAACTCAGATCTACAGAAAAGAAAGGAAGAACACTAGAGAAAAAATAAATGAAGGCAAAATAAAATCTTTTCTTATTCTTAATTGCTCTAACAAATGTTTGTTCAAAATAACAATAACAATCATGTATTAAATGCATATACATTCTAGGTTACATTTAAGGTTGTCAAACCAATCTTTGACAAAGGAGCAAAGGCAATACAACGGAGCAAAGATAGTCTTTTTTAGCAAGTGGTGTTAGAAAAACAGGACATCCATATGCAAAAAGAATGAATCTAGACACAGAGCTTACATGCTTCACAAATATTCACTCAAAATGGATCATAGACCTACATGTAAAACACAAAACAATAAAACTCCTAGAAGATAACATCAGAGGAAAACGAGCTAAGGTTGGATTTAACCAGGGCTGTGAGTTGCCAAACCAGGAGGAGAGAGGAGCAAGGGGATGCTTACAGCGATGACCTGAGATCTGAGCCGGGAAGGAAGGTGTGAGGACTTCTGCTTCTGGCCAAGATGGAGCTAAGGGACCCGATTTATCCTCCCACCTTAAACAACTGAAAAACTGGACCTCCCCGCCCCCCACCAAAACAACTATATACCTCAAACAATGGTGTTCAGATATTGGAAGACAGGAAGCTCTGGCAGGAATGCCTGAGAGATAAGAAACAAAGAAGTTTAGTCTATGGTTGTCCACCTTACCACCTGGAAAGGGTCCTGGTTGCAGACAAGGAAGGGAGACCTTGGGAAGAACCCAGCAGCCTTCCTGAGGTGAGGGAATGGAGCTGGGGGTCTGGGGAGGCCACAGCAGCTGCAGAGAGAGAGAGTGTTGCGGAGAGCCCCTTATGTCTTCAGGTGAAAGCACTTGGTACCCAGGCTGAGAAGAGCCACCAGAAGGAGCACCCCGTGAACCACCTGTCTCGTGGTGTGCAGAGCATCGACTGAGGGCTCAAGGCTGTTGCCTCAGTAGCTGCACAAGGTTAGGCTGCTCTGACTTCACCTAACGAAGCGTAAAAGCAAGACCCCAAGGGATCAACTCTCTCCTTAAATTAACCACATCCCAGGAAAAGCTCAAGAAGAGTAAATTCATCCAAGAATACTCAACAGCAACGAGGTAACATGTGGAAGGATACATGGAATGAATACCCCAGTGGCCTGGGAGGATGGTGAGGCGTGGAATTCTAGAGAGAGGAAACTGGGAATCTAGGACGCGTTGCTCAGAAGGTGGGGTCCTTGAAAATAAGGTGCGGCCAGAGCTGTAGTTACTGCTAATGACAACAATATCTCGAGTAAAACTCTGAGAATGCAGGACAAGTCCAGTGGAGGAGAGGGGCTCAAGACCCGAAAGGCCAGTATCATCAAAAAGACGAGAAATAACAAGGGTTGTCAACGACGTGGAGACAGGAAACCCTGTGCCCTGTCGGTGGGAATGTAAATCAGTGTAACTGCTGTGGGAAACAGTATGGAGGTTCCTTAAAATAACAGAACTACCATATGATCCAGCAATTCCACTCCTGGGTATATATCCAAAGGAAATGGAATCAGGGTCTCGAAGAGATATCTCGACCCCATGTTCATTGCGGTATTATTCACAATAGCCAAGACATAGAAACAACGTAAGTGTCTGCCAGTGGATGAATGAATAAAGAAGATGTGAGATATATACAAATATTATACAAATATAATAATGAAATATTATTCAGCCATGAGAGAAAAGGAAATCCTGACATTTGCCACGATGTGAATGAACCTTGAGGGCATTATGCTGAGTTAAGTCCGACACAGACGTATCGTGTATGATGTAAACTCACTTATATGTGGAACCTGAAAAAGCCGGACTCATAGGAACAGAAGGTAGAATGATGATTACCAGGGGTTAGGGGGTGGGAGAAATGGGGAGATATTGGTCAAAGGGTACAAACTTCCAGTTATAGGATTTACACGTGCTGGGGAATCTCATGTACAACATGGTGATTACAGCTAATAACACTTTTATATACTTGAGTGCTGCTGAGAGAGTAGAGCTTAAATGTTCTCACAGCAAAAAGAGATGATAATTATACGGTGTGGTGGAAGCATTAGGTCAGCTATGGTGGTGATCATTTTGCAATATGCAAATGTATCATACGAACACGTTGTACACCTTGAACTTAAACAGTGTTATATGTCAAGTATATTTCAATAAAGCTGGAAGAAAAAAAGAACCGGGAGGCCCGGTTGGGGAAAAGGTCATGCATGAGAGCATTGAAACTGTCAGGAATTGAAGCAGATGTTATATTGGAGAGAATGACCGGGAGTCGAGATCTTTAATCACCTGCGGTGCCAACCATTACGACGGTCATTAGCCATGCCTGGTAATTTCCATTTTAATTTTTAAACTTAAGTTAATTACTCTAAAATAACATTTAAAAACCACATCCTTAGTTGCAGTAATTACATTTCAAGTGTTCAACAGTTACCAAACAGCACAAGGCAGACGTGGAATATTTCCTCCATGGCACAAAGTTCTGGTAAACAGCCCTGGCCTAAGGTGAAGGGAAGTGACCCTGAGGAGGACAGTAAAGCAGCGTCAGTGCGGGGGACTTGCTTTGGGTACAACGTGGGTGAAGGAATTGGGCTTAAAGGCACAGACCCTTCCCCTCCTTCCCATTGTCTATCTGGTCTCTGCAGCAGCAAGAAATGAAGCTGGAGGTCAGGTGTGATGGATCCGGAAAGAGCCGTCTTCTTTTTTTTTTTTTCTTTTTGCAGTAAGTGGGCCTCTCACTGTTGTGGCCTCTCCCGCTGCGGAGCACAGGCTCCGGACGCGCAGGCTCAGCGGCCATGGCTCACGGGCCCAGCCGCTCCGCGGCATGTGGGATCTTCCCGGACCGGGGCACGAACCCGTGTCCCCTGCATCGGCAGGCGGACTCTCAACCACGGCGCCACCAGGGGAGCCAAGCCCCTAGGCCGGTCTTCTTGAAGATGCTGATAGGATTATCCCAACCTGAACTTCTCATTTATTTTGAGCTTGAACCACTTTAGGATGTGCCGTTTTTAATGGAATATTTCTTGGGCTTCATATCCTCAAGCATTTCAACTGCTGTATATTTCTGGCGCACTCTTGAACCAGCATTGATGTTCCCCCGGTTTAGGAGGGAGTGAGCTCCAGACAGCCCAGGATTTACTGGAGCAGCTGAGACAATCGTCAGCGGCACTGTGGGTGGGATGATGACACGGCACCTGCAGGGTAATGTCTCAGGGGAGCTTTTGTCCGAGAGCCCTGTGAAAAGACAGTGGTATAAGGGGATGGAAGATGGAAATGAAAATGAACAAGTTAACTCAAGTTAATTTGCTTGAATGACGGAACATCAGGTGGCCTAGAGATGAATTCAGAATGATTTTTCAAAGAAAGGCTAGATTGTTTTTGTTGCATGGAGCCCACGCGCCTGAGTTCAGGCTGGTGGGGTGACGGAGCTAGAATCCCCACCCCTTAGGGCTCTGCAGGCATCCTTCTCCCTGGATCTGTGACCCACCCCCAGATCAGACCTCTGCTGAACAGGCCTTAGGCCAAGGCATGTTTTGAATGCTTAGAGAGCCCAGGGAAGTAGAAATTTTAAAAAATACAAGTAGAAGTTGCCCCTGGTCCTCACGCCGGCACCCACTTTATTTCTGTGAATGAGATCACTTGGAAAGTAGAAGTGCATCCTGGGTCCAGGCAGCAGCAGACACGACCGGGGCAGAAGGAACCAGTGAGTGTTGGTACCCGAGGCCAGAACCGGGCTTTGAGGGAGCTGGGATGTTGGATAAGACATCCAACCCCTGGAAATGGGTGTGCAAGCCCCTTCCCGGGCACCAAGTCCAGCATGATGACGGGTGACCCTGAGCCAACGAGCTTCTGATGTCCCTTCTTGTAGCCTGGCTCAGGGTGGCCTCAGTGCCCGGGGAGGGGCAGGGAGAGGGCTGGGAAGAACAGGAAAGTATCAGGATGGTGGCTCAGCCACCGCAAGAGGGTAATGGAGGTGGGAACCAGACACCTCTTTCCAGGCGGGGTGGACGGTTAGGCAAAGGGCAGGAAGGGTGATGGCGTGGGTGAAAGCGTGAAGTCTGGGATGGAGAGGAAAACAGCTCGAGTTATCTGTGGTTTCTGTAAGGGGCCAGGGTTCCACTGATCCCTGTGTGGCTCCAGGGTCATCAGGAATGTTGAAACCCAGAACCAAGGGCAGCAGCATCTTCAGAAAGAAAGAAACAATGAAGCGTTACTCACAACAGCCAAGATATGGAAACAACATAAATGTCTATTGACAGATGAATGGATAAAGAAGATGTGAAACACACACACACACACACACACACACACACACACACACACACACACATATACACACAGTGGAATATTATTCAGCCACGAAAATAAGAAAGAAATCCTGCTTTTTGTGACACCATGGATGAACCTGGAGGAATTACTAAATGAAATAATAAGGCAGGGAAAGACAAATACTGTATGATCTCATTCACTTGTGGAATCTATTTTTTTAAAAAGCCAGTCTCATAGAAACAGAAAGTAGAGTTTGCTGGCTGGTTGCCGTGGACAGGGGGCCAGGGGTGGGGGAGAATTGGAGAGATGTTGGTTAAAGGGTACAAACTTTCAGTTTTAAGATGAATAAGATCTGGGGGTGTAATGTATAGCATAGGGGTTATAGTTAACTGTACTGTATTGCATACTGGAAAGTTGCTAAGAGAGTAGAAATTTGCTCAGAGAGTAACTCATACGTGTTCCCACTCCAAAAAAAAAAAAAGGTAGCTGTAAGGCGATGAATGTGTTAATTAACTTGACTGTGGTCGTCCTTTCACAATGCATGCGTATGTCAAATCATCACGTTGTACACTTTAAATACATGCAATTTTATTTGTCAATTTTAACTCAATAAACCGAGGAAAAAAAACAGTGGAGGTTTTTCAAAACATGACTCACTCCTCTCAGGGCTGCTGTGCACTCTCCTCTTTCCAAGGGCTCGCACCTTGCCTCCATCCTTCTTCCTCCCCACATGGCTATTTCCACAGTCCTCAGCTCAGCACCTATGGGGGTGTGGGAGGAGTAGGGTCAGCCTGATCCCACCCTGCCATCCTGCGGTGCAGAGGATGCCCAAAGCACAAAGCGTGCAGGACACTGAACTTCCAGGAGAGGTTCCTCATCTTCATAAAACAAGCAGCTCCCTGGGGGCCCGAGGCACTGTCTCAGTTCCTGGAGTGTGAGGGAAGCCTGTCCACCATGTAACCTCATCTGAGGTCAGCAGGCAGCTGTCCCACTCCCTGGACGGGCAACTGGGAAGGGGAACCCCTGTAACTTCTCTCCACTGTCAGAGTTGGAGGCTTGCCCACAGTGAGCTTCTCCATCGGGCCTGAGCTGGGGGTCACCAGAGACTCTATCCAATACGGTGTCCCCGTGGACATGTCCAAGGGGTGGGGCTGGCGCCTGGGCGAGGCTGGCCTGAGAGAGCAATGTCTGCCTTCCTGTGGGGTCTGACAGTAGAGACTTGGACAGGGTCAGAAGGACCCGCAAAACAGCGTCCTCTGCTACCCTCTGCTGCCCACACTGCTTCATTGCAGCTGGTTCAGGTAGAGCATCATCCTACCTTAAATGGGATTTACCTTCCACCTGCTTCCCTGCAACTGCGGGCTCGCGGATCAACGAGGAGCAAGAGACAGGCTTACCTTTGACCTGGGGCATGACAACCTGCCTGGTCAGCATCAGGTGGAGGGGTCGTAGTGGCGGTGTTAGGGTCACAGTGGAGGTGTTGGGGTCACAATGGAGGTACTGGGTTATAGTGGTGATATTGGGGTCACAGTGGGGGCGTTGGGGTCACAATGGAGGTATTGGGTTATAGTGATGTTGGGGTCACAGTGTGGGTGTTGGGGGCACAAGGACAGTGTGCACAGAGCAGTGAAGAATCCCAGAGTTGCAGAGCACAGCTGGGGCAGCCACTCACATTGACAGAGCAGCTGTCCGCACAGGTGCCACTGGCCCCAAAGTCCCTGTTCTTTCAACATCTGGTTGTGACATCAAGAATTACATCGGCCAACAAATATGAAAAGAACTTGTAAGCACAGGACATCTGTCATAACTGATGACATTGTCATTTGCTGCAGCACAGCCAGTGACCCCAACCTCCCCGCCATGGTTAGAAGCAGAGGAGATACTGGGGCTGCCCGTCTGGTCCTGACCCGCAGGCCTCAGAGCCCTGCTTCACAGATGGCATGGCCTCAGAGGCTGGGGACGGCTGGGCAGTGCCGTACTGAGACAGACCCCCCCTCACAGCTTGGGGTTGGGGGCCATCTCCTGGGCAATGCCACGGCCGAGGTCCTTCAGAGGGTTAGGGGACCCCTGCTTCAAGGGTCCGGAGGTGAGCAAACAGGCCAAGGCCAGTCTTTCTTCAGGTGAGGAGTATGGTGACGGGGCCACAGGGAAGCTGACGGCTCACTGCCACCAGCCTTCCCCAGAAGCGAGTCCTCGCATGGGGTAAAGGGGAAAGCTGCTGAGATGAGGCTGGGGTCTATTACAGGTTTGACTGACCCACCAAGTGACAAGAACCATGTCTCTGCTTTGCAGTGAGATGCTCGTAACCCGCGAAGCATTGGCAGGAGGGCACCCACTGCCGTTCAGACAGTGACTCTGGCCCAGAGCAAACCATGCGCTAAAAGGCAGGGAGATGCCATCTCCCCACACCTTCCCTGCCTTAAACACAGGCCTGACCCAGCTGAAGAGGAGAAATGTCAGCAAGGACCCTTTCCATCCCACGTAGATAAATTCACAAACTCTAACACCTGTGCCCCGTTGCCCCAGACTTATCTCCAAAAACAACACAGAAATATGCCAATTTTGAAGCTTCTTTAATTTTGACTTTGTCATGGGTTCAGTGTTTAAAACACTCATTTACTCATTCATTCAACATTTTTATTCTGTGTCTGGGCACAGGGCTTCAGGTTGGGAGCAGGGAGCTTACGCTTCAGTAAAGATGGCAGCTAATAAACAACTATTAATAAATAACTATACAGACACGTGAGAAAATCACTACAGATCGTGACACAAAATTTGAAAGAAATAAACAGTGAGATAGAAAGTTGTGTAAGCTGTGGCGGAGGTGGGATGCGTGGGTGCTTTAGAAAGGTTGTCAGCCAAGGCCTCTGCAAAGGTAGCATTTTAGCTGCAATTTGAGGGGTGAGAAGTTGCCGGCCAGCAGGAGAGCCAGGGCCAGAGCACATGATGCAGAGGGAAAACAGGTGCAAAGGCCCTGGGGTGAGAAAGAAGCAGGCATCTTAGAGCATAAAGGATGCTGGGGAGTCTGAAGCACAGTGAGAGAACAGAGGGGAGGTGAAATAAATTTGGTAGATTAGACAGGAGCCCCAAGAAAACAGAAGCCATGCTAGGCACGTCCAGCAGAGAGAATTTAATACAGGGGATGTGTTATACAAGGGACAGGGAGCTGAGGCCCCAAACAGGAAGTAGTGATGAATCCAGGTGTTAGCAATGCCAGGAAGCTGATTCCCCCGCCCATCACTGGAGGGGCAGGGAAGCTCGGGGTTATCAGAGCCCCAAGCCTGGCAAAGCAGGGAGCTCAGAGAGGACTGCCTCTAGCAGGGGCTGCCGTCTTGCAGGAGATGGCCCTGCTGGAGATGCCCCATGGAGGGAGAAGATACGGGGAGACATGCCCGGGCTCTTCTCCTCCCCATTCAGCTGGTTTTCTGCCAGTGCCTCCCACCAGCTGGACCTCCCCACAGTGCAAAAGCAAGGCAGGTGGGGAGGGGTAGCGTCTGACCCCGACCCATGTCATTCTGCTCCATTCCATACACTCAGACACATTAGGTGCTTAATAAATGCTTTGGGGATTGCCGACTTTTCACAAATGAAAATGAGCAAATGATGTCAAGGACGTTAGTCCCTGCACCTGAAATCAGCATCAGTTTCTGCAACCTCCACCAGCCTGCCCTGTCCTTTACCTGTCTGCCTGGTTAATCAGAAGTGAGCCTGCCCTGTCCTTTACCTGTCTGCCTGGTTAATCAGAAGTGAGCCTGCCCTGTCCTTTACCTGTCTGCCTGGTTAATCAGAAGTGTGTTGTATCACCGAAGGGGAAGTGTTGTAAGCCTCTCTGCGTTTCCTCTGCCACTTGTATGCAGATGGTGTTCACGGTTAGTCCTGTGGCTGAAAATTGGAAGGAGTCCCGATAGCAACTGGATGAGGGCAGGCCCAGGTCTCCTAGAATCCAGCTCATTAAAGCCAGAACTAACTTCATGCACAACAGAATCCGTCCACGCTGAGATGAAGGGCTGACCCATCGCAACCCTAGCAGCTGGTGAACACATGTGTGGAATCAGTCAGTACTGAATACTTTTATATTCTCTCTTCCAGTCCCTGGATCCAGGCGTCTCCCTCCATCTCTCTGATGGCCTGTGTGCTCTAGCCAGTTCGGACAGGCTATGGCTTCATTTTCCTACTGTGATACCCTTTGTGATTTGAAAAAGGTTAATTCGTTACTTGGTAGAAAATGTGAAATTCAACAAAAATATTGCTTTTCTTACTAAGCAAACTAAGCCTGATGTAGCTGGGGAAGTGATGTAACAATTCTCATGGTGGTCTGCAGTTGAACCTCCAGATTTCTGCAGCCCCGACCACGTGGCCCAGAGGACAAGGAGCCTGAACTGCCGCCGTGGTCGTGTCGCAGCTCCCAAATCCCCTGGGCTGGGCTGAGCCAGGCCCCTGGTTCTGGTCTCTGAAGCTTCGGTTAAGAGAGTTGAGCCATCAGCATGCAAGGACCCGGGGGACATAGCAGAGTTTAAATGCCCTTTGCCATGGGAAGGGGTGTTCCGCATCTGTCGCTCCCGTCAGTGCACGGCGGGGGTGAGGGGGACGTGCCCAGGAGCAGCCCCCCACCCATGAGGGACAGATACCCTGGCTTCCCCCTCCTGGAGGGCACAGGTCCGAGGCTCACCTGACCTGAGTCTTTGTGGTCCAGGCCGAAGGAACGGCGCGTGCAGAGACTCTGAGCCTCACCCATCCCTCCCTCCTGCCACGAGCTGTCCCATTCCGAGGAGGGCACCGTCAGGCTTCCCAAAAGCAGGCGACCCTACTGGCATTCGATGATGAATGTTCTTTGTTGTGGGGCCTCCCTGGGCACCGTAGGGTGTTAGCAGCATCCCTGGCCTCTACCCACTGGATGGCAGTAGAATCTCCCAGTTGTGACAATCAAAGACCTCCTCTGACATTGTCAAATGTCCCCTGGGGGGCACAATTGCCTCTGGTGGAGCTGAGATGCAGAGGCTCTGCAGGGAGTATGCCTGTCCCAGGAGGGAGAATTGGCCGCTGCAAACATCCACCTCCCATAGAACAATCACGAACATATCCACTTCCAGGGAGCTTCAGGCCCGTGTCTGGCCAGTGTGCCTGTCCCTCGACCTGGTGAGATGGGGATCAGTGAGACCGGGTGGAGCTGCACGAGGATGCTCCGGCTCAGTTGCTTTCCCTACTTAATGGTTGGGATTCCCACCTTTGGCCACTAGATGGACCCCTCATGATGCTGGACCGAGGAGCAGAGGGGCCACCAGGAAGGCCCCACCCCCCATCCCGGTGAAGCCGGATGGAGCGTTGACACCGGCCTCCATCCCGGACCTCCTCTACCCGGGACCCCAAAGTGGTCCACTCCTCCCCAGCGATCCAGGACTGGGGCCAAGACGAGGGTGTGGATGGGAGCCTCACCCTGACAAGTGTGGGCTCCAGAACCCCCAGCTGCTGCTTCTCTGCTTCCCGATCTGCAAAATGGGATGAACGAGGTTCTTGTCTCACAGGGCGGCTGTGCGCCCCGAGTATAAAGCCTGAGCCCGGGCTCAGCGCACAGCAAACACAAATATTATCAGCGGCCCAAGTCCCAGAGTTGCTCTGGCACAAACTGCGGTGTGACGTCGGGAGGGCCACCCTCCTCCTCGGATGGGCAGCAGTGACGGTCCCTCCCCAGGTCCCCTCCGACTCAGGCATCCGTGGATCAATTAGCTTGCGCCAGGCTGGGTAAAAGCCTCATTTCGTTTTCATAAAAACCCTAGGAGAGCTGCGTTTTTCTTATCCTCATCCTGCACAGAAGGAGAGCAGGGCACAGCGGGGAGGGAGTGAATGTCGGGTTCCCGCGGCCAGTAACCGTGCAGGAGGCATTCAGCCCCACAGCCCACAGAGCTGACCACCCCGTAAGCTCATGGAAAAGGGGTCTCTCGGCAGCTCTCACTCCTGCAAAGGAAGGACAGTTGCTTGGCTCGCAAAGGTCGGGGTTATTTAGCAAGGAGAGCCCGCGGCGCTTTGCTCACAGCTGGAGGGGCCAGAGACTGTTGGAGCTCCCAGGGTCTCCTGGAAAGGGGCTGTTTTCCTTTTCCTCCTGGAATGCACGGGCTATGCACCGTCTCTGGAAGGGACCAGAGACTAAGTGACTTAGGCTTCCTGGGCTGTAGGTCTCTGTCACAACTCTTCACCGCTGTCATGGCAGCACCAAAGTGGCCATGGATTAAACAAAGACAAGTGGACATGGCTGGGCGCCAATAAAACTCTTGTACGAGCAGGCGGTGAGCTGGGTTGGGCCTCTGGGCCATGGTTTGCCGCCCTGATCTAATACCCGACTCTTTCCAGAACCTGTACCTGAAGTTTTGGTCTGACCCACCATGAAATCTGCAATGTATAGTTCCCTGAAAAGGGGCTGCATCCTTGTCCCTGTCTGTCCACTAAACATGGACCGTGCCTCCGGCGTGGGCTCCCTATGTGGCCACAGACAAAGCACGCTGGGTTTTCTAATAAGGCGTTTCTAAGCGGAGAAAGCCAGAATGAGGCTGGGGCCAAGGGGCCCTCCGGGAAGCAAGGCCAGAGGCACGCGGAACGTTGCTGGTCTCTGACCCCCAGGTCCATCCCACACAGACGGCAGGTGGCCTACCCAGGGGACAGCGCCTGCCCAGCTCCGGACTCCTGAAACCCGGGAACACGCTTCCTCACTCCCCAGAACCCGAGCGTGGGAGCTGCCACTGGGTGGCTGGTGCACCTTGGAACCCTCTTGACCTTGAGACCAGCAGGTCGACCCGCTCTGTGCCTCAGCTTCCCTGTGTCCATTCTGCTGGGGGAGGAGCCCTGCCCTGTCCTCTCCTGTGACACGTACTGATGGTCCCTGATCCAGCACTTTCTCAGTGTTAGGACCTGGCAGAAGGGAACCAGAGGTGAGTTCTGTGCTGTCATCCTACAGCGGTGCTCCCCAGACCTGAGAAAAGTACCAACCCTCCATAAAGGAAAAAAAGTCATGCAAGTATTATTATATCACATATACTTGTACAAAAATAAAACAGGAATGAAAACTGACAAACATAGCTTCTGAACAACAGATGACAGCCAAATTTACGTATTTATTACAAACAAAACTTTAAAAACAAGAAAGTCAGATTACCAATGTGAATTTACCATGATAGATGGTATTTTCGATGAAACCAAATTGTCCATGTTGAATTTAATAGTAGAAAGATGTATTTGCTTGCATTCCCATCTCATCTGCTGTTACAAATGATGGACCGGCTTTTGTTACAGTATCATTATTATTTTCAATATTTTTTTTAGATTTTTAAAAATTATTTTATTAAAAAAATTTTTTTCAGTTTAAAAATACATTTATTTCTTTTAGTAATGAACTCATTAAACTATTATTCTGATGGATCCATCAATTTTAATAGCCCACTACAGAACACAGTACTCAAAAGCAAAATACACCATTAATGACAAAAGTTTTCCTTCATAGTCTGTGTGTTACTTACCACGTGGGATCTGTTGCAGATGGACACATACGAAGCCACAGCCTGAGAAAGCTATTGGCTCAATAAAAGAATATGCCTCAGCGCTGCCAGTACTTTTGGGGTTGATGGGCTGGTGTGGCTGAGTTCTAGCCATTTCTCTGTGACTCAGTGTTAGACTGTCGTCCACATGGCCTAGCTCCTGGCCACACTTGGCGGCAGAGACATAAAGGCAAGCCCAGTTCAGCAGCCACGGAACAACGCTAGCTTATGCGTTACCGGTTACCAAGTCAATGGAGATGGAGTTTTTTTTAATTCTCATTTGAACTTGAAGACCCCCAAGGACACCCCACAGACTTCGATTTGCCCTATACAAGCATGGGAGGTGGCTTTTCCATGCAACATGTTTTCTTAATTAAACAATAGTTCTTTCTCTTAAGACACTGACGTTGCTAGTACTAAAATTCTAGTTCGTGTTCAGAGTTGGAGAAAAGGTGACAAGTTCACATTCTGATTTTCCATCAACCTTCTTTCACGTTAATTTCTTAAATGTGATTTTATAACATTCAGAGAGCAAGTCGTTTTCTGAAGGAACAACTCTGATTTGGCCACGACTTTGCCGTGTGAGAGGGAAATATTACTCAATGAGAAATTGGATTTATGGACAGTTCCTGACAGCATGTTTTCTCAAAACTCAGCTTTGACTACACCTCTTTAGTTTTTTCTTCTTTGGGTCATGGAAGCCAGCAATTCTTTAAGTTAACCATACAGAATAATTATTTCTGTAGACCAAAAGCAGTCAAGTAGTGGCAAACGTACAGGATTCAATCCAACACGAAACATTCAGATCAACAGCTTTATCCCTGTGACACATAGGCGCTCTCGCTGGAAAAATTGTGCCAAAACCAGACTCCAGATCTAGACCCCAAAGTGACATTTCTCATTTAATAAACAAACTGCAAATCTGGCAATACACAGGGCGTGGAGAGAGGCAGAACTGAGCTGGACGTCCCCACCCCGTGGCCTCTCCCCCACTGGTCAATGGACGATGCTATCATTTATTAGATTTCCGTTCTAATGCGTTCTCAGATGGTGTAGCACAGGTAAGTTGTCAGCGTGATTTTCTCGTTTTCTGCCTTTAAGTGTGCCCATCTGCTGGAGCCCTGGTGAGAAAACGTGAAGGGGCATCTGGGTAAACTGATTTAAAAACCTCACCTACTTTCCAATTTCCCTCAAGGGCGAACCTCTGTGCAGGCTGATGGTCTATTATGGAAGATGGTGGCCCACAGAGCTGGATGGTAAGGGGAAAATGACCTCCCAGGAAAAGAATGAGAAGAATGTCATCCTTGTTTGCTCTGGCTCCAGTCACCTTGACATTTCTGAAAGAATTTTTCAAGAGGGTGAGTTCAAGAAGTATGCAACTTGTCCAGATAAAATGTCTAGGATCACCAGGTGGGCCCAGTACACTTTGGCTGTACTAGTCCTCCCTCAAGAATTAGATCTCATTTAAACAAAAGGGAGCAATACTCTTGCAATACTCTTGAGAAAGTATTTTCCATGCCAGGGAGCAGGAGTCCCTGAGAGTCACCCTCTGCCGACCGTCAGCGCTGTTTGGTGTTCCTCGTCAGAAGCTCAGTGACCTTGGAAAAGCACTTTCCTGCTTGGCAATTCCAGGTTCTTATCTCCAACACTCGGACCATGAAAAGAGTTGACTTGGTCTAATCCCACAAGAAGGACTTCTTCACTTGACAAATACCATCAGATGAGAAAAGCAATTGAATCCCTCTCAGACTTTCAGTGCCATGTTTGTGTGTGTAGAGTTCAGTTTATACCCATTTGCTTGTTGTGAAATTCTGTTAGACTGAGCTCCATCAAACACCCAGCAGTGGTAGAGCACAGCACAGTTTGGAATGGAATCTCAGTCCACGATGCCATGTAATCTAGATTTCAAGCATGTGAAATCGATGCTGGATTATGAATTGGCTTGTGGGGGAGTCGACATTGGAGAGAGAGATTTTGAAGGAGAGGTATGATACTGACATAGATTGGGCTTTGGAATCAAACCCAGGCTCCACATCTTGGGCTCAGATCCAGACTCTGTCATTTAATGACTGTGCGATTTTAGGGGAGCTTAGGAACCATGGGGAGCTTCATTTCCACACCACAGCACCAAGAAACAGGAATTCCTCTCTCGTAGGACAGCAGGGAGGATAAATGATGTTCAAAGTCCAGTAATTCTAGGGGCTGATAACGGGCTTAAACGCATCTGTTCCCACCTCCAATACTACTGTTCTCTTGCTGTTGGCATCAGCTCACCACTGTGGTCGATTTCATCATTCACCCTAAATCATCACCCCCTCCTGTACCCAGGAGGTTTCTGTCTTTTGGTGGATTCATGCTTACCTGTCCCCAAACCTGTAAGAAGGCGGCTCACTCTCTAGGGCTGATCCAAGTCCCTGGCCCAGCACGTGTTTCACCTCGGCTTAAACCTGGCATAAAATCCTTCAGGATGGGCTGACCAAGCAGTCCCCGTGCGTGAGCACTCGCCATGCAGAATGTCCAGTCTTCCTAATGAATTCTCTCCCACGATTCACAAATAGACAACTGGGGTGAGGGGAGGTGGCCGTCTGCAGAGTCAGCAAGGAGAGAATCTTTAATTATTTAATATGTATAACGGTATGCCTCTATTTTGTTCTATTTTTTTCACTTCTTATGTAACATTGTTAAGAATTAGCAAATAAAGTGTAAAATTGTCCTCTAAGAGGCATCCTGGCCCACGGCATCTGGGCACGGACACCTCTAAGAAAACCAAGGGTGCGATTGCCTTTTTATATCCAAGCATGAGGCCTCAGCCACTCTGTCCAGCTTGTCTAATCGTCATGGGGGTGGGCAAGCTCTTTGGACTTCATTGGGTGGGATTGTCCCTCCTCTAAGTCACTTTCCAGAGGGAATGACCTGAGAGGCACTGACTGAACTTGGGGCAGAAGGTCTGAGCATGTGTGTCCCTTGCACAGAGTCTAGGAAGGTAGCCCTCCTACAGGAAAGACAATGTGTACATGCATTGCAAAGGGGAGAGAGAGAGAGAGAGAGAACTTGTAGATTAAAGGAGAATTTGAAAACCTATTAACCTATTGCCACATGTAGAAATAATTTGATTCCTAATTCAAAGAAACTGCAGAGAAATGACGTTTATGAGGCAACTGGAAATTTGAACACTAATTGAATATTTACAGACGTTGAGCACTTACTGTTCATTATTTTTACATATGGTAATACTACTATGGTTATATTTCAAGAATCCTTTTAGTGGTACACAGTAAGCCATCTGCAGGATGGAATGATCTGATGATAAGAGTACAGAGGAAGCAAGTTGCTATGAGTTGGTACTTTGCAAACAGTGACCCCGATTTTTCCCTGGGGAAGCCTACCACAACAATGTCAAGGTGGGAGACCTTGTCTCAAAGGCCATTCAGTTGCTCAACAGAAGAATTTTCCAAACTCTTGTCAACAGTGAGTGGGGAGCAGGACCCGCACCGGCCACCTGCACTCTGGGTGAGGGAGGGGCTGGGGTCCTGCATCCCTCCCCGCGACACATGCTGGTGTCACTCAGTCTCCTTCCCGCCCTGCCTTCTGCCCTGCCTGGGTGTCCAATCAGGGACCCCCTGGCTTCTGTTTCTGCCTGCCTGGTACAGGGGCTGCCCCGACTGGGTGGGGAGAGACACCTGCCGATTCCTCACCACCCCTCCTTCTAGCATCTACCACCCCCTCTTGCAGCCCTCCCAGATTTGCTGGAGCAAGAGGACTGCCTCCCACCCCTTCCCCGCAAGGCGCAGGGTATAGCCCCGCTGCTCTGCAGGCTGGGCACCATCGGAGGCCTGGCTGCCTTCAAGATAGGATTTCTCCAGTGGCTGTGCCTTGAGGGTCCCCCTGCTGCTGTGACGTTGGCACAAGACAACAGAGGCTGTTTCTTACTCACTTGAAGTCCAAACGCAGCCGTGCCGACAGGTGCTGGAGGGAGGGTGGGTGGTCAGAGAGTGTCTAGTCCACACCGTGGCACAGTCATCTTCAATGTGGAATGTCCAAGGCCGCCCTCCCTGGGTGTTGATATCCAACCAGCAGACAGAGAGAGAAGGAGTTATTCTTGAGCAGGTTCCATCCACAGCCCTGAAAATTGTGTCTGTCCGCTCAGCTCACGTTTTATTGGTGGATCTTGGTCACATGATCACATCTATCTGCAAGGGAGGCTAGGAAATGTAGTCAGTTCACACAGACTGGCACCACTGAATGACCCTTCCTTCCCCCCAATAATAATAGCATCACATGGATGGATCATGTCACATCCAGATTGGGAGATTCAGTGACATGCAGAAAATGTGGAGTTTGGAAGGGAAATCCGACTGCATGTCAAAGTCCCGTCTCATATAAAACCAAAACACGAATGGATTAAAAATGCTAGTTTATCAGCTCATACGACTCTATATCAAAAACAAACAATCCAATCAAAAAATGGGCAGAAGACCTAAACAGACATTTCTCCAAAGGAGACATACAGATGGCCAATAGGCACATGAAAAGCTGCTCCACATCGCTAATCATTAGAGAAATGCAATCAAAACTACAATGAGGTACCACCTCACACAGGTCAGAATGGCCATCACTAAAAAGTCTCCAAATAATAAATATTGGAGAGGGTATGGAGAAAAGGGAACCCTACACCGTTGGCGGGAATGTAAATTTTTTTTTCTTTTTTTGCGGTACGTGGGCCTCTCACTGTTGTGGCCTCTCCCGTTGCGGAGCACAGGCTCCGGACACACAGGCTCAGTGGCCATGGCTCACGGGTCCAGCCGCTCCGTGGCATGTGGGATCCTCCCGGACCGGGGCACAAACCTGTGTCCCCTGCCTCGGCAGGCGGACTCTCAACCACTGCGGCACCAGGGAAGCCCGGGAATGTAAATTTTTGAATCCTTTATGGAGAACAGCATGGAGGTTTCTTAACAAACTAAAAATAGAACTACCATATGACCCAGCAATCCCACTCCTGGGTATATATCCAGAGATATAGAGAAAACCCTATTTCAAAAAGATGTACATTCCCCAGTGTTCGTAGCAGCACTATTTACAGTAGCCAAGACATGGAAACAACCCAAGTGCCTATCAACACACAATTGGCTTAAGAAGATGCAATGTAATACACACACACACACACACACACACACACACACACACTCACACACAATGGAATATTACTAAGCCATAAAAAAACAGTGAAAAATTGCTATTTGCAGCAACATGGATGGACCTAGAGAATATTATCGTAAGTGAAGTAAGTCAAACGGAGAAAGACAAACATTTTATGACATCACTTATATGTGGAATCTGAAAAATAATACAAATGAAACCATATAAAAAACAGAAACAGACTCACAGACAGAAAAAACAAACTTGCGTTTACCTAAGGGGAGAGGGAAGGGGGGAAGGATAAATTAGGAGTATGGGATTAACAGATGCAAATTACTGTACATAAAATAGAAAAGCAACAAGGATTTACTGTATAGCACAGAGAACTATATTCAATATCTTATAATAAACTATAATGGAAAATTACCTGAAGTACATACATATATATATATGTATATATATACACACATATATAAAACCGAGTCACTTTGCTGTATACCTAAAATTAACACCATACTGTTAACCAACTGTTCTTCAATTTATAAACAACATTAGTTTATAATGTATTATATTCTTGAAATGATATTAAGAGCCACAGGTGACAAAAGAAGAACTACCATTTCTCCCTGCTGGGATCTCATATTCAAATTGAATAGACTTGACATAGTCACTAAAATACTGTGAGCAATGCAGCTTCTAGTTGCTTGTGTGTTGTCCTGTGTCACACACGCATGCATATTTATACATTTTTCTAATGTTCAGTACCAGGATATAAGACAGGACAAACTTGTTTGTTACAAGGGATTGAAAAATAAAACAGATGATCGGATGCTAATTTGCAGAACATGGTAACAATTCGCAGGGCGTAGGAAAATGAAAAGAAAAATCACAGGCTCCAGTTATTAGAAAAGTCTGCAAGGAGAAAGTAAGACAAATAGAGCTTTGAAGAACGCCTCAGGTGTGGCTATCAGGGGAGTGGAAATCAGGGGTCGGGGGCATTGGTGGGCGGGCCTGGCAGCAGAAAAATTCTTGTTGAGAGTCTCAAAAAGATATGCCAGGGACAGAGTAGGATTCAAATCTAAGGGATGCAGTGCCCAGGTGGACAACGGGACCAGCAGGCCAGCCGGGCCCGGTCCTGTTCTTGTGGAGCGAGCCTGTGTAAGCTGGAGAGGAGACAGCGGGGAATTCCCTGAAACAGTGATGTCTGGTGCGGGGGGCGGGGGGGGTACCTGCGGGCAGCAGGGTGTTGCCCAGAGAATCAGCTTCACTTTGATTCTCAGATAATAGGGAGCTACAGCAGGATCTTGCCGATCACAGTGACGCGAGGTTGAAGAGGTTTTGTTCTGTTTTGTTTTTAAGAAGTGTCTGTAGTGCAAGGGAGGAGGGGCAGAGGCCGGAATCTTCAAACACGAATTGGTCACTAAGGAAATTAGAGGCGCCCTTGAATGTCAGGAGGAGTGGTCCTGGTGGGGGGAGGGGGGTGTGGGCACAAAAGCGCCAGCCCCCTCCCCCCAAAAGATGCTTTCCTTGAAGACACTCAGAGCCAGGGTTCAGCCAACATCCCTGAAAAGTCAATGCAATCTCTCCTCCTGGAAGGAGCCGTCCCAGGTGTGACGCCCTGAAAAGCCTCCGACCAGGTCTGGCTTTGACACCGGAAGCAGAGAGGAAATCTGCATCTCTATGCCACGCGGAGCCTGCACCTTCCTGGGGGGGCTGGGGGGCGGGAATACACATCCCGCCCTGGGCTCTCCCTTCTGAACCACTGTTTGCCCACCTGAGCCCAGCCGGGCCCACCGTCCTGCTGCTTTGCGGGAGGAACCGCGGACAGCTGCGCTCATAGTGGGGTCAGGAAGCTCCTCGCGGCCCCCCCAGGGGGCTTTGCATCACAAGGGGCACATTATTTCCTTGGCTAGGAAGGCAGTGTTTGTCTGAGACCCCAGGGAGCTGATGAGGTGATGATATGGGGACCCCGGGCCTCTGGGACCCGCTGGGGCTGGCCTGGCTGTGGGTAGTGCTGGCCAGTGCCCAGAAAAGCCAAGGCCGGACAGCCCAGTCTGGCCCCAGGGAAAGGAACCGCTGTTGGCCCAGGATTGGCTCATGTGTCGTGCTGGTTCCTCCAAAGAGTACAAATTCAAGGTCTGTCCTGAGCAGCAAAGCCAGAGGCAGCTCACAGCCAGTGACTGTTTCCACAGAAAACAAAGACTTTCTTTCCCAAGGAGCCCTGGGAGGTGCATGTTGGACGTCCTGGCCTGTCTGCCCCTGCAGGTCCTTTGCACGGGGCTCAATTCCTCTGTAACTGCAGATGACAGGACAGGAGAGCTTGGCCTTTTCAGAACCAGTCTAGAAGTGATCAACTACAGAGAAGAAACTAGGAGACTCAGCCCAGGTTACGTCAAACAGAACAAAATCATAGACACCAAAGGCCAGCTGCATTTTATGCATCAAAATGGGAAAAAGACAGAAGCCAGACAGGACGTGAGGGTGTTACCCCCAGTACATGTGGGTGTTGTACACAGAGTGCCCTGTCCAGGGGCAGAAAGAGGCAGGCAGGGCTGTGGGCAGGGTCTGGGTGGGCCTATGTCCTATGATCTGAGGAGCCAGGTGGGTTGGTTCTGACTCCCAGTGTTTAGTCCTCATTGTCAGCACCAGGTGACTAGCGCTGGCTCTGTTTGTAGCAGGGACTCCACAAATTCCAGGCAATGGATGTAGCATTTGGCCTTAGTTTTAGGTGGTCCACTCCCCCTGGACGCCGAGGAACAGGCCTCTGAGCACGCTGGTCCTGGGCAGACAGACCACCATGTCTGCTGGGCCTGACGACTTCCAGACAAAAGGACCCCAAGGTGCATTTGTATCTGGCCTCAGTAATGCTTTGCCTTCAAGAATTTCAGTTCAAAGAAACCACTCATTGTTTTATCACTTGTCTTTCTGTCAAGTTTCCCCAAAATTTTGGTAAAATGATCCTTCTGGCAAACTTTGGAAAAATCGAATGTCACTGGATGTCAAGAGACTTGAGTCTAATTTCTAATTATTCTGGGGCGTTAGGATGAAAAGGGGTGGATGTGAGTCTAATGGGGCCCATTAAAGCCTCCGGAGAAACAGTCCATGGAAACAGCTGGTTCGAACTGAAAAGAAAAGCAGAGATAGAATGATCTGTTCCTCTGGCCTCCAGATCACTGAATTGTTAACAGAAGGGCAGTCCTAGGGGCTGCCTCTCCCCGGAGGCTCTTGTCCTTTCCAGCCCAGAGCAGACACCAGGAGACGAATCTGGTCCCACAGACCGCACAGCTGACCTTTGGGTTCTGAGACCCCGATTTGTGGAAAAAATCAGGAAGATATTCCGAAGATGAGGATGCCTCTGGGGTTCACACCCCGTGAGGCTGTCCGGCTAAGGGAGAAGGGGGCCCCTTGCAGGGCAGTGGCCTAAGTATAGAGGTGACACAGGCAGACGAGGGGCCCCCCATTGCCTTTGAGGAACCAGAATGCAACTCAGGAGCCATGGTCTTAAGTGTGGCTAAGTCTCTGATGCCAAGACGTCCACAAAATCCCATCAAATTCTCTGAGGCTGGTGTTTTCAAATGATCGCGTCACTGCTGGTGTGTCCCCTTGCAGCTACTTCATGCTTTGATCTTTCGATGTCAATCGATATTTCAATATTTGAGACTCAGTCCTTCAGGCCTCAAAACCTAAGCTGTGAAAACACAAGTCATGGTCGTTAAGAATTCCGAACGGCTTCCCAAAGGTGCCCGTGTGACTCCCGGTGTTCCGGGTGGGCTTCACGTCCAGGCTGTGTGTGCAAAACCCTCTCTGAATGTCCATCAGCACACAAGTAGTCACGAAGCAGGTCTCCCAAGTGGATTTTCTGGTCAGACTCGTGAGATTAAAATATGATCATGGATGCGTGTTGCAGGAAATACTTTGATCTCTGACAGCGAATGTATTGTGTTCTTCACTCCCCAGGGGTAACATTTCTTAATATAGTTTGTGGCGTCCTGTGATTTTGGCAGAAATTACAGTGTATTCACTTTGGAGCATAACGAGATCAGAGCGAGACACCCACACTTCCTGAAAGACCTGATCCCTTACTGATTGCCTCTAATTAGCAGCCCCTCTGGGACCATCCTCCGAATCTTGATCTGCTCCCTGAGAGATAATGATTTTTCACCGGAACCTCTAGACAGCTTCAACATTGTTGAAAATGAAGGTCTCTTTTAAGGTCAAAACACTTAAAAGTGTTTTGTAGGTGTATTTTTTGCAGCCGTTGAAAAATGGAAAATGTCACTGTGAGTTCAGTTAACATTTTAAAATAAATTTGAACTTTACCAAATCTGCCTTAAGGAGATGTCTACTATAACTCGAAAAATAGTGCATACAATATTTTATCAATTTTAAAGCATGCTTTTTGTGTTAGACTTTACTATTTATAATAGTGTCATGTTCTTGGTCACTGACGAAGTCTTAGCCACTGTGTTGATAATTTAATGTCAGTATTTATTTTCTAGTGCACATAAACACTGATGAGTTTACAGCCCGTGGCATCCTACATTCGGTGAAGTATATCTTGGTTAGGAAGCGTAGTGTCACTCAGCCCAGAGGCCACACTTGGTATGATTTTCCCAAGAAGCTCTGCTCTGCTTCTCCCCGGAGCTCTTCTTCTCCACAGGCTGGAAAATTACTACTTTGATGTATCTTATCGTCTGTATTAATCAAGTTGTTCCTGGGTATGAAAGGCAGCAAGGTGAACGGCCCTGCTTTGAGGCCGGGGTGTGGTGTGTGCATCCGGGGTGTGGGTTTCCACCCTTGGTGTGGAAGATCCTGCAGGTCCTGGTGTGCTGCGTTAGCATCAAACATCTGAGCCTTCCCGTAAGCGCTCAGCCCAGCACTGCCCGCAGTCACCTTCTGGAGTTTGTTCCAACAGAGCCCGAAAATAACTGTTTCGATGAATCAGAGGCCAGAATGTTCTTACCAACCCACTGTATACCTAGCACAATGTCCAAAAAAGCATAAAGCCCACTAGGAAGTTGTCTTCAAGAATGTACAGTTCATTTGTTTAGAAGTTGAAGCATTTGGAGGAGAAGGGAATACTCTGCAGTGAGATCCCAGGTGGAAGGAACCAGGAATTTCACAGCCAGTGTTGGCGGAGGGGAAGCAAAAGAAGAACACTTCAACTCAGACAAGAAAGGGAGCTTGGAAGGACGGAGTCCGAGTCAACATAGAAACGGCCTGGCCCCAACTCACTCCTTGCATGTGACTCAATTTTCAAAATGCTGATTTATTGAATATCAGGCATCTTCTGGTCCTTTGTGTTTTCTGTCTGGCATTCGTGACCCCATAGCCCCACTGCGGAGCTAATGAATGACCCAGGGTCTGGCTGACTCCGGAGTCCGTGATTGTCGTGACCCCACACGGCCCCTTGAAGGACAGGCGGGAGCTCAATAAGTAACAAGGAGGGAGGGTTTCAGGAGGGAGCCCAGGAGAGAAAGGCCAGGGTCAGGAATGTGTACCTGCTTAGGCTGTTTCCCTGGAGAATTATTGTACCGGGCTTGAGGGTGATACACCCAGGACTCCATCCCATAGATACAGAGAAGGGTATTGAATAGCAGACTGTTCTGGTAACACTGCACCCTACACTGCTGTGCAAAATGAATTGTAACCCAGTTACCGCTAGTAAGAGTAGGGGGGAGGGCAGCAGTGAGGATGCCAAATAGGAGATATTTTGATGAAGAAATGATGGTTGACACTGGAGGTCATACAGCCTCAAATCAAACAGGCTTGGGTTGGAATTCATGGCTTGCACTTAGTGACTGCGTGACCATGGGCAAGTGAATCAGCCTCTCTGAGCCTCAGCTTCCTCATCCGTAAAGTGGGGACAATATTGCTTGTCTTGCTATATTCATGGAAATCTTAAATCAGATAACGAAGATAAAACACAGTCCCTGGCAATGGTAGGCATTAGCAAACATAGCTGTCTATTACTCTTGTTATTTCACTTGCTCTAATTAGTCCTTGAGTGGCTTTCTGAAGAGCTAGCTGGAAAGTTCTGGAAGGGATCACCCGATTCCCCTTTTCCAGTGCATCCTCTTATCTTTACAAATTCCTTCTATCCTTTGCTATCTGTTTCAGATGTGGTTCTAAGCCAGTGAGCACTGAGAAGGCCCAGCTAGGAATGAGCATCCCTTCAGCTCTGTCCTTCCTCATCTGAGCTGGTTTTTACTCGTTTTGTAATTGTCTCCATCTGTCCAGGTCCAGGTACCAAATGCGACCCTTCAGAGTGATGTAAGGGAAGAAAGGACCTTTCTGGTTAGAGAAACTAGTCCCCTCCTTTCTCATCCCTGTAGACGAGGATAAACCCCAGAGCTGGCACCCAGTCTTGTAGGTGGGAGAGGACCGAGGGGGGCCATTAGCCAGGGGGAGCAGAGCTGCAAAATCCCCCCTCACGCTCGGCTGACAGCACGTGGGCCCCTCGTGCACTGCTGGCTCTTCAGCCAGGAACAGCCGGGGGTGGGAGGGTGGGGAGACCTTTCAGCCAGGGGTGGGGCTAATGCAGGTACACGAGGTGGGAGGTCCACGGCCATCACTGTTACTCATTTCTTTAAAAATATTGGCAGAATTTAAGATTATTTGTTGGTCACCAGCATATATAGGTTTTGCCTCCACAGGAAATAGGTTCGTTTCCCTTCCTGAAATCTTGTCCACTGGGGGCAAGGGTCAGTCTGGTTCTGAGTCCTGATGCCCCTGGGAGTTGGAGGAGAGCTGAGCTTACAGAACATGGACAGGGACCCTCCTGCCCCACCTCGCTGGTGCGGGGAACCCTCCTCCGTGGGAGGCCTGGGTTTCCCCTCACCTAAAGAAAGCAGGTCTTAATACAGGCTGTGCATTAAAATCACAGGGGGGACTTTATTAAAACTCCTGTGTCCAGCCCCCTTCCCCAAACAATTACATCAGAATTTCTGAGAAGGGGGCCAGACATGCGTTAACTGTGATAATCCTCTGATGGGAGGATTTCTAGGGCAGAGATGAAAGGCTTCCCTCTCGGAAGATCTGCTGTTTACAAACCCACCTAGATGGTTCTCTCTCCCAGCTGACTGCTGGTGAAGGGGGAGGGGCACCCGAGGCTGGGGAGGAAGTACCAGTCGCTTCTGCTGTGGGGACCCAGCATCCTACCTTCCTGTTTCCTAGGAGAGTAAGAAGTTCTCCCTCTCCTTCTATCTCCTCCAAGGGTCTTTTTTTTTTTCTTTTTTTTAAGCAGAAATAAGAGTTATAGATGTAGAAAATAAACTTATGGTTACCAGGGGCTAAGGTGGGGGGGAGGGATATATTGGAAGATTGGGAGAGACACATACACACTATTATATACAAAAGAGATAACTAATAAAGACCTACTGTACAGCACAGGGAAGTCTGCTCAATACTCTGTAATAACCTGTATGGGAAAAGAATCTTAAAAATAGTGGATATATGTATATGTATAACTGACTCACTTTGCTGTATACCTGAAACTATCACAACATTGTAAATCAACTATACTCCAATAAAATATTTTAAAGTTTAAAACAAAAAGGTCTTGGAAGTAAAAAAAAAAACAAACAAGGATCTTTTAAGAAAGACTTTAGAAAGGAGTGGTGGCCAGACAGGAAGGACACACAGGAGGGAGTGTAAGTTTTGCTCTCTGTATTTCCCCCAGGATTAATTTTTTAATTTTATGTTGCCCTTTGTGGGAGGAGAATAAAACAGGTATCGATTTTTGCATGTAAGTTTACATTTTCTAAATGCATTTTCCCCTAATTTAATGCCTTAAGAAATAAACAATGCTTCTTTTTCCAAATACAATATCCATTTGTGAAATTAGAACCATCAACAAGACAAAACAGGAAATAAACATTCCTGATGATGATGGACTTGAATTTTGGAAGCTCTTCATTCAATAACCCTGTGGCCATGCAGTTCCCGGCTCTCAAGTTTTGCCAGCCACGGGGCCTCATCCACCTCTGGGGCTGCGCTCTCTCTTTTGGGGTCCTTGTTGCCTCTACTAGGAAGAACTGGTCTCTCAGGTGTTGATGTGTGTGTGTGTGCGTGTGTGTGTGTGTGTGTGTGCGCGCACGCGCACTGAGGGACTCCAGCTGGAGAAATTCCACTTTCACCCAATTCACACCGACTGGTACCTGATGACCCACTAAGAACGGGTCCCCTGGGGATGTGCCTCTTTCTGGCAACCTGCCTGACAAATCCACTGAAGGCGCAGGGTTGCCCTGCTGAGCATGGCTGAGGGCTAAGGGGCTCCTGAAATAAGCCCCTTGTGCCCCTGGGTCCTGCTGGGGCTGCTCTGAGCTGCTCTTCTGAGCCACAGACAGAACTTGGTGTCAGTTCTGGTTTACAGCCCCGCTTCTGTGTGGCCTTGGTCAAGTCACTTTACAGATACAAAAACTAAGACTCTGAACAGCCAAGTGAGGGGCAATTTAACAAGAAATCTAGAGTTATTAGGTCCTTTAAAAAGACTACGAGCCCCAGTGTTGACAGCAGCCAAAAGGTGAAGAAATTCTGATTCATGTTACCGCATGGATGAACCGTGAAGACATTATGCCTATTGAAATAGGTCAGTCCCAGAAGAATACATACACACTATGCCAGGTACAGAAGTATCTAGAAGAGTCAAATTCACAGAGACAGAAAGTAAAATCGTGGTTGCCAAGAGCTGGGGGAGGGACGAATGGGGAGTTAGCATTTAATGGGGACAGAGTTTCAGTTTTACAACACGGAACGTTTCCAGAAACAGATGGTGGTGATGGTTGCCAATAATGTGAATATTCCTAGTACCACTAAACTATACGCTCAAAAATGACTACGGTTATGTGGCATGTATTTTATCACACACACAAAAAGACTGAATCTTGTGTGGCCCTTCCTTCCAATTTCTTCAGCTTTACTGCCTGCTCCAAAGGCATCAATATCTACTTAGAAGGGTGTCTGATTATTCTGGAGAATAAGGGTTAGGACCCAGGGAGTCAAAGAACTTGAATTGTTTAAGAAAACTCCAGTTACTTTCTTATTTGATCATATGAATAAGACCTGAAAGGATTTATGGGAACATTAAAATGATTTGATTGGTTGAAAAGGAAGTGTTAATACTTTTTAATTTTAACAAAAATTATTGTAATATTCTGTGCGGTACCAATAATTTAAATGTCCAAAAATACATTGTTTTCCAGATAATACAGGAAAAGGGCCCGGACTCACCCTCTGTATCCGAAGCTCCCTGTGGTGAGTTTTGTGCGTACTTGCTAGGCTTGCCTTTTTCAAGACAACTGGAGGTTAGAGACAAGCAGGTGGCTTCATCCTCCATCATTGTAGAGCATCTGGGAAGGAGGGAAGGATGCTGAGAGGGGGCCGGTTTGCATGGGACAAACTTCAGTTGACAAAATACAGGTAATCAAACAGGAAAAGGCAAATCGCTCACGAACTTCTGGAGTCCGTGAACCTGGGTATGAAGGTTCAACCGACCAAGGAGAATCCGCCCGCAGTTCCCAGGCAGCCTCAGAGACACCGCAGAAGTCTCTGTGCTGCACACAGAGGTTGGAGGAGGGAGAGCAGAAACCTGCTTCCACCCAAACTCCACTCAGCGTCCAAGGGAGCATGGACCGCCAGGCCACCTGGGCTCCAGCAGGAGTCCACGGCCAGAGATGCCAAACTTCTGAGAAGGCTCAGAGACCCTGAGACCCTGTGCTCGAGTGTTCAGATGTGAGGGGTAGTGTGTGAGTGTGCCTGTGTGTGTGTGCACTGCGTGTGAAGATGTGCATGTACAGGTGTCTGTGTGGTGTGCAGGTGTGTACGGGTGAGTGTGGGTGTATGTCCATGAGCACGAGAGCTGATGGTGAGCGTGTGTGTTGCTGGTGAGTTGTCTGTGTGTGCCTGTGTGTGTATTTGCATGCATGCCTATGCGTGTGCGTTCACATTTGTGTGCACGTGTGTGAGTGTAGGTGTATGATGGATGTGACTGTGTCCATCTGTGCGTGTGTATGAATGTGAGCACACACACATGTGTGCATCTGTGTGCACATGTGCCATAGACGTGGGTGCGCCCCTGGAGTCCCCATCAGGGTCTCTATCAAGTTCCCCCAACGCCCTGCCCCCGGATAGGGATGTGCTGGTACCATGCCCCCTGGGGTTGTATGTGCCCCTCTCTGCAGGCGCATGGGAGACCCTTTGTCCCTCTTTCTTTTCAGTCTGAAGGCAGCCCCTGAAGTGTCACGGCCCTTGTTTAGACAGTGTCCCCTCCCTAGGTGAGCCTGTTTGTCCTTGCGAGTGGCAGGCTATGGACAAGATGACCAGCCCCCAGCTTTAAAATAGCTGCGCACATTTTCCTCTGACCTCGAGACACAGTCGGGCCCTATGGCCTCGAAATTCATCCTCAGGTAAACACCCTGTGACAGGCCGCAGGCCGGGGCCAACCGGCGTGGCTGCAGCTGTGCCAGCCCACGGCGCCCCAGTCCTGGCGGGGATGTTTGCCGTCCCCCCGGGTTGTGGGCAGCAAATATTTTCCAGAGCTCACCAGAGAGTAGGTTTCAGAGGGAGTTTCATGCAGATCAGTTCTGCTGGAATCTGTGGCTGACTTGTCTCAGAATTTACGGGCCTCGTGTAAGAATTCTCTTGAAAATGTTCAATTGAATTCTTCGTGCTCAATCTTACTCAGTCTAAAACTATAAACTTCTTAAATCTCGTAAAATTCTTTCAATCTTAAAATAGTAACAGTTCATTGAAGGGACAGATGAGGCCTTCAGCTGAAGCAGGTCAGGTGGGGGGGCATTCAGGACAGCTGTTCCCAGGCTGCAACCCAAACGCGCAGAAGGGGGGGCCTTTCCCCGTGTCCCAGGGGCACTAAGATAGCGTGGCAGGGCAAATCGCCTCAGCTACGGGGAAAAGAATTTGTTGCCTGAGCAAAACGTGAAAACAAAGCTAAGTTCCTGCACATTAAGTTGAAGGGCTAAGACTCCGCACCACGTGGCATGCAGAGGGAAGCGGGAGCCGGTGCACAGGACAGGAGGAGTCATCCCTGTGCGGAGGGCCGTGGAGGAGGGTGACCCAGCCTCTCTGCCACCTCTGGACCACTCATTGGAGGAGATCAGAGGGCTGGGGTTTGAAATAAAACTCTACGGGGCTCTGCTTCCCCATCCTTCCAAGGGAAGAAGGGCCAGGGATGCAAAAGCTTGGACCCTCCGCCAGGAAAACCTGCCTTCCTGTCCCTCTTGCCACCTGTGTGCTGTTGGCCGTGGCGTTCGGACCCTCTGGCCATGAGTTCCCTCACCCATCAAATGGCGGTAAGGACAGCACCTGCCCCATGGGTGTCACGAGGGGTGAGGGACGTAGAGGGAAAGCTGATGGCATCCACGAAGCTGGACGCTTTTGCTGCTTCTCCTTCCCCTCCCTCCTCATAAGTGACATTAAAATCAAGTGAGAGGCAATGTACTCACTCGTTCAAAACACACACCTTAGCACCTGCTGTGAACAGCATCACACCAGGTGCGGGAGGCACCTCTGGCCTCCGGGAGCAGGGGAGGAATGTCTCCTCTTGTGCTGCACAGAATGCAACGTGGCACAGGAATGTGGACGCAAGGATGTGGACAAGCGGACATTTCCAGAAACGCCGGAGAAGTCCGTCTTGCCAGCAGCGGGGACTCCTGGCCAGCGTGGGCTGCACCCTTGCCTGTCCCCTCTCCACGCTGCTCTTCTCTGAGGGGCCGTGTGTCCTCCCTCTACACCAGGCACACCTGTGAAACCTCCTCAACAGGGAATGTGGTAGAACTGATGGTGCACGGCGTCTGAGGCAAGGTCATACCAGGTGACACGATTCCATCTGGATCTTCTTCTTGGGACTGCACCAGGGGAGCCCTGAGCCCCCGTGTAAGAAGCCTGACTGCCTTAAGGCTGCTGCGCTGGAGGAGCCCCGGGGGCTGGGCATGCGCAGGCGCCTCCGCTGTCGTCCCAGCTCCCCGTGTGAGTGAGGCCCCTTCCACCTTCCGTCTACAGCCCCAATAGCACAGAGCAGGCGCGCCGTGTCCACGGTGCCCTGTCTGAATCTCTGACCCACAGGCTCCGGGAGCTTAATCTATTTCACTTTTTAAGCCACTAACTTACACAACTTAGTGGAATGGCTAAGCGGAATGGCTTGTTACACAGCCACAGTAACTGGAACAGGCAACGGCCTGAGACATTTTCTAAGGAAAGCTTTTTTTTTTTCTTTCTTTTTGGCTGCACCACGCGGCATGCAGGATCTTAGTTCCCTGAACAGGGATGGAACCCAGGCCCTTGACAGTGAGAGCACGGTGTCCTAACCACTGGACCATCATGGAATTCCCTCTAAGGAAAGCATGTCAACCTGGGCATGCTTGCCCATCAGATACTCTTTTTTTTTTTTTAATAAAAAATCTTATCACCAACTTTTTTTTTTTTTAATTATTTTTGGCTGCATTAGGTCTTCGTTGCTGCGCGCAGGCTTTCTCTAGTTGCGGTGAGTGGGGACTGCTCTTCATTGCGGTGCATGGGCTTCTCATTGCGGTGACTTCTCTTTGTTGCAGAGCATGGGCTATAGGTGCGTGGGCTTCAGTAGTTGTGGCGCACAAGCTTCAGTAGTTGTGGCTCACGGTCTCTAGAGTGCAGGCTCAGTAGTTGTGGCTCACGGGCTTAGTTGCTCCGCGGCATGTGGGATCTTCCCGGACCAGGGATCGAACCCGTGTGCTCTGCATTGTCAGGCAGATTCTTAACCACTGCGCCACCAGGGAAGCCGAGATATTCTTTAATAAAAGTACACCTGTGGACCCCCCATTTCCTGGTTATGCTACAGATCTGGAGAGACAAAAAAGGGTGGAAAATGATAAACTAAAACTAAAAATTCCCAAGAGTATTCTACAAACCATTGGTTCAATATGATGTTAGTAGCTGTTATGAAAAGAGGAAAGAAAGATGCCCAAGGGAGAGAGAGGGAAAGACACTGTATGGTGAAATTGGAGAAGTCCTGAGTGTAAGGGAGAAGGGGGTGCCCCCCGACCCTGCAACCACACAGCACCTATTTGTCTAGTGCACGTCACGGCCTCCTCTGCAGGACACGCAGCTCAGTGCCTGGGGTGTTCCCTCGGCTTATGCAGCCCAGGTCAGAAAAGCTAGGGAGTGACAGCACAGGAGCATCATGGGCAGTGATGGACTGGACGGGAGGCTAAGCAGCATGCCTTCTTCCCCCGCTGAGGTCACCTGCACCTTCCCTGAAGGTCTCCAGCCAGCCTGGTCCCCTCTGCAGGAGCCTGTCAATCACAAGGCTCTGTGGCTCCTCCCTTTCTTGTCTTCCTCCCAGCTCCCAAACAGCTTTCTGGCATTGCTCCCAAACCACCACTTGCAAGTGAAGTGTTATTTCTTGGTCTGTTTCTCAAGGAACTCAGACCCAGACAGTATTTTCCTCATTTTTCTGCACAATTCTTCAGAGAGAGATATACTAAAGCTCACTGAGAATCTCAAGGTGAACCCTGAGAGCTCAATGCTGCAGAAACTTTTCTGAGCAGGAAAATCTTTTTTTACTGAACATCTCACACTACTCCTGTTCTTTGACACCAGGTTGGAGAAATGTTGCCTTAAAGGTATTTGTTAAATAAGGTTTCACTGGCTAGATATTCTATGTAAAATGAATTATTTACTCAGTAACAACCTCCCAACTATTTTACAATCTTGGAAACAGGTGAAATTTTAAAATCAGACTTGAAATTATGCCTGCTCTCCTGGACACCAGGAGGTCAGATTGCTATGTATAAATATGGGAGCTTCTGGCCCTATACCAACTTCAATTTCCTTGCTTGTACCAACATTAAGCCTTATTTAAAAGCATGACTGCATTGTCTCTGAAAAAGGGGAGATTGTGTCTCTGAAACACCCAAATAGTTTGAATTAAAACTGAGGGATTTTGACCCAATAAAAACATCCAGGTTTTTGCTTCTCAGACTTGAGTACACATTGGCCCTCCAGGGCCACATAGTCAGAAAGTAGCAGAACAACCCAGAAAAAGTGATGCTAGTGTCCATACTCTTAACCACCTCACTAGTGAAAGTGCAGAAACTTCACAGAAAACCTCTGAAGAGCTACTTCAGATTTCCATCTCTTCCACAAGCTCTCTTATGAAGGGTTTGGGAAACACCGATCTAAATCTCTAGCATCAAAAGAAAGGCCCAGAGAACCAGGACAAGTTTCATAATTTAACCAGGCATGTGGTTAAATGAATCATGTCTTCCTGACATGTCTCATACATCTGAGACGCCCTTGCTCTCTGCTGCCTCTACTCCAGGGAAACGGGAGGATGGAGGGAGCTTTACCCGAGTTGTGACTTTTGTTCTTGGTCCTTCTCTTAAAACATGTTTCCAATGCTTGTTCAACATAGTCTAGCAAAGACACACAGATCAGATGACTGTGTTAGAAAAGACACTGAAGAGTTGAGGGTTCTTAAGTTGTTTAAGGAAATTATAGTAAATTTCACACAATAAAATTTTATTGGAAAGAATGAAGTCTGTCACAAAATGTCAACATGAAAACATGTTCAATATTCAATTAAAAAACAAGATTCAATGTGTTTACATAAGATGATCTCATTTTTAATCTGGAAAGATTGCCAATAAACAGTTATTTTTAGAGGATAGTGTTATAGGATTTTTTTTTATTTTATACATTTCTGCACCTTTGTTTTGTTTTTACATCTAGAATACAATCTCTATAATAAGGAGAAATATTAATAAAAAGATACAGAGACACCACAATTCCTCCATATTCTGGGCATAGATGTCAACATTCATAATCACTTGCAGCTAATCAAACTTACAAGCTTTTGCACAGCAAAGGAAGCCATAAACAATACGAAAAGACAGCCTACAGAATGGGAGAAAATACTTGCAAATGATGTGACTGACAAGGGCTTAATTTCCAAAATATACAAACAGCTCATACAACTCAATAACAAGAAAACAAAAAACCCAATTAAAAAATGGGCAGAAGACCTAAATAGACATTTCTCCAAAGAAGACACATAGATAGCCAATAGGCACATGAAAAGATGCTCATCATCACTAATTATTACAGAATTGCAAATAAAAACTACACCTCACACCAGTCAGAATGGACATCATTAAAAAGTCTACAAATAACAAATACTGGAGGGAGTGTGGAGAAAAGGGAACCCTCCTACACTGTTGGTGGGAATGTAGATTGGTGCAGACACTACGGAGAACAGTATGAAGGCTCCTCAAAAAACTAAAAATAGAGCTACCATGTGATCCAGCAATCCCACTCCTGGGCTTATATCCAGACAAAACTCTAATTCAAAAAGATACATGCACCTCTGTGTTCATAGCAGCACTATTTATTATAGCTAAGACATGGAAGCAACCTAAGTGTCCATTCACAGATGAATGGATAAAGAAGATGTGGCATATATATACATACACACAATGGAATATTACTCAGCCATAAAAAAGAGTGAAACAATGCCATTTGAAGCAACACTGATGGACCTAGAGATTATTATACTAAGTGAAGTAAGTCAGAAAGAGAAAGACAAATACCATATGTGGAATCTAAAATATGTGGAATCTAAAATATGACACAAATGAACATATCTTCGAAACAGAAACAGACTCACAGACATAGAGAACAGACTTGTGATTGCAAAGGAGGGTGGGGAGGGAAGGATTGGAAGTTTGGGATTAGCAAATGCAAAGTATTATATATAGTATGGATAAACAACTAGGTCCTATTGTATAGCACAGGGAAATATATTCAATATCTTATAATAAACTATAATGGAGAAGAATGTGAAAAAGAATATATATATATATATGTGTGTGTGTATAACTGAATCACTTTGCTGTACAGCAGAAATTAACACAACATTGTAAATCAGCTATACTTCAATAAAATTTTTAAAAAGTCACTTGCAGGAAGCAAAGTGTTTTGTGACACTGGTGTATAACCAGGAATCATTTCTGAAGGCCTGGGTTCATTCAATGATTAAATAAATAGTTATTGAGCTAATGCAAATGGCCAGGCACTGAAACAGTGTCTCTGATCTCACAGAGCTTGCATTCCACTCTGTGAAAACAGATGATAAACATGTAAACCAATAAGTAAATGAAATAACTACAAATTGTGTTTTAGAGGTGTGCGCTAGGAGCAAAGCACATATGATAAGATAATGAGGAAATAGGGGGCAGGTTATATGGGGCAGTTGGAGAGGCTTCTGCAAGACTAACGTATAAGCTGGGACGTGGAGGGTGGGTGGGAACCAGCCAGCAAAGAAGCAAGTGCGGATGGAGTCAGGCTGGGGACATCGAGGTCAACGTCTTAAGGGAGAGGGGCACACTGCAAGTATTTAAGTGACAACAAGAAGGCAGACTTACAAGATAAATGTATAATTTGTGATTGGTAGGACATATCAATGTGTCAAACCCATGTTTCTGGGAATGACAAGAGAGGTGTCAAAGTCCAGGGAGCAGGGGTCCTGATGTTTGGGCTCAGACCCACAGGCAGCACCAGGAATGCTCAGTTGGTTTTGTTTTCTATTCTAGCAGCAGTTCACAATTTATCCTCATCACACATGCTGTTTTCAATAGATCTAAATATTACCTAGCTAATACTAACCTTTCTATAGTAATTTATAGTTAAAAAGTCTTATCATAGTTCAACCTCCAGAGTGTAGTGTGAAAATTTAAGAAACCATTATTCATTCATCACCTGTTTATTGTATACCTACTATGTACCAGGCACTCTTCTAGCCAGTGAAGATGAATCTTGTTGGACAAATCATCAGTAAGAAAGTAAACTACCTAATTATCAGATGGCAATAAATGTTTGGAGAAAAATAGATTACAGAAGGGAGATAGGGAAATTGGAAGTCAGGGGAGAATTGCTACTTCAATACTTCATTTTCAATAATAGATATAATAATTAGACATATCAATAGGGAAATAGAAGCCTTGAACAACACTATAAAACAACTGGACCTAATAGACATCTGTAGAACACTCAATCCAGCAACAATAGAATACACATTCTTTTTAAGTGTACATGGAACATTCTCCAAGACTAATCACATATTGGGTCATAAAATAAGCTTTTAAAATAATTTTAAAAGACTGAAGTCACAAAAAGTGTGTTCTCTGATGGCAAGAGAATAAAATTAGAAATTAATAATAGAAGAAAATTCACCAATATGTGGATTTTTTATTTAGACACTTCTAAATAAAAAAATGGATTAAATATGAAATAATCACAAGGGAAACTAGAAAATTTTTTGAGATGAAAGAAATAAAACACAACATAATAAAACTTACAGGGTGATGCTAAGGAAGTTCTTAAATGAAAATTTATAGCTGTAAACACCTACGTTAAAAAGGAAGAAAAATCTCAAGCCAATAACCTTCCCCATTAAAAATACAAAAAAAAAAAAAAAAGTAGAGCAAGTTAAACCCCAAACAAGAAGAAGGAAAGAAATACTAAAGCAGGAATAAATAAAATAGAGAATAGAAAATAAGTAGGGAAAAAGTCAATTAAACCAAAAATTGGTTCTTTAAGAAGATCAACAAAAAATGAACTAACTTTTAGCTAAACTGGTCAATAAGAAAAAAAAAGAGCTAAAATTACTAAAATCAGAAATTAAACAGGGGCCACTACTACCAACCTCACTGAAATTAAAAAGAAGTATAAGGAAATACTATGAATAATTGCACATCAATAAATTAGATAACCTGAATAAAATTCCCAGAAAGATACGAACTATTAAAAATGTCCAAATGAGAAGTGAAAATCTGAATAGACTTATAAAAAAATAAAGAGATTGAAATAGTAATAATAATAATAAACTACCCATGAGGAAAAGTCCAGGATGAGATTTCTTCACTGATGGATCCTACAAAATGAATAAAAAAGAGTTAACATCAATTCTTCAAAAACTCTTCCAAAAAAAATAATAATAATAAGAGGAGGGCATACTGACCACCTTATCCTATGAGGTCACTGTTACCCTGATTCCAAAGCCTTACAAAAATATCCCAAGAAAATAAAACTACAGGTCAATTTGCCTTATGGGTATGAATGAATATTCGACAAAATAGGAGTAAACAAAATTCAGCAAAATATAAAAAGAATTATACATTGTGACTAATTGAGGTTTATCCCAGAAATGGAAGATGGTTCAACAGAAGAAATTGAATCAATGTAATACACCTTAGTAACTGAATAAAGGACAAAAACTACATGACCGGGCTTCCCTGGTGGCGCAGTAGTTGAGAGTCCGCCTGCCGATGCGGGGGACACGGATTCGTGCCCCGGTCCGGGAAGATCCCACGTGCCACGGAGCGGCTGGGCCCGTGAGCCATGGCCGCTGAGCCTGCGCGTCCGGAGCCTGTGCTCCGCAGAGGGAGAGGCCACAACAACAAAAAAAATGAAATCAGAGGGTGAGGTATTCACGTTAGGAATGATGCCATCTTTGGCTTTCGATGCCAGTTGTCTGCTTCCGGAGATGGCTTCGGGCCCCTGTGCATCGTGTTTACCTAACTAAATGTGCAAGGCTGCAGTACCCACGCCAAGGAGATCACCTGAGCTACAGCAAACAGTCAACAGATGCATGCTATTTATTTTGTTTTTCGGTCTTTTCATAATTTTTCATAAACCCCACAGTCATTTTGCTGATAGGTTGTTCCAAATTCATCTTCCCTGAGGCATGTTTCCTGTCAGTGCAAGGCGAGGTGCACTCATCATAGGCAAGTGTCTTCACTATGTCATAGCTTCCGACAGTAACACACACTGATGTTTACTAGGTCCTGCATCCTATGCTGCACTGCATCCTCACACTGCTTTCTCTGGTCCTCGCTGCAACCCCAACACATGTTATTACAAACTTCTTCTGAAATCTCTTTGGAGAGGTGGCTGTTATTTTTAAAAGTCACACGCGGTTATATTTTTAAGAGCTAATTTGTTTCCCTCTCTGTTCAAAGCCTAAGGATAGCATCTGCTAAATAATACAGTATATACAAAAACTTGGAGACAAGTGACTTAATGAAAACTTCCAAAGGAAAGTTTCTTTAGTGAAAGAGCTTATTTTCAACTAAGTTGGGAGTTTCTCCACATTCAGAATCCCAGATCCACGCATGGGTCCTCCATCTGAGGGTCCCGACCTGCAGCCCTAGTGATCACGAGCACAGACGTCTGACTGACCCTGCTACAGCCTACCAATATTTCTGGGTAAATTTAGTTTTGAATGTGAGGACGGCCATGAAAGAGTAAAAATGTGAAAATAAGAGTAAAACAGAACTTACGTCCTGGGAGATAAGATTGCACTAGGGTTTGATGATATGTACACATTCATCTTTCCCAAAGCGTGTTCTCTGAAGTGGTGGTATGCGTGTGTTGGGGGCAGTCAAATTATCTGGCTATGTGTGTGGAGGATACTGCAGCCTCTTCTGGGTGGTCACAGGCACATTTACACATCCTGATACCGAACAATCTCAGGGCAGCAAGGAAGCCCTTTCATCTTGGTTGACACTCTACCATGGAACCGTTTTTTTAAGTAACAGGTACTTAACATCTCAGATGAGTGTTTTAAAAATCACCCTTTGGGATCCACGGTTGTAGGGAGAGCCTCAGGATTGGTCCTTAATACATTTACACAGAAATTAAACGTGTTGGAAGCAGCTAGGTACCGATAGCTGTTGCAGCCATTTTCAGAACAGGGCATCTTTCCCCTTCTGTCTCCTTCCGGGGATAAATGATCATGTTAAATAAAAACAGAGAATGTTAAAAAAATTTCAGTTGATACTCTGTACCTTCAAGCAAAGCTGGAATTATTTCACACACTTGCAGTGCAGATGATTCAAGTTCATTATTTGGCCTCTCTCACCTTAAATAAAACTCCTGGAAAAAGAGGGGAAAAGGGTTTTGTTTAAGAATTTCTCACTGACTCAAGAGAAAGAACAATGGGAAATACACCTAGGTTTCATATTTTAACCTTTAAGTGCCAAGAATGTTGGTGATGTTTTTCCCTGGTTAATATTTTCCTCAACTTAAGTTGAGAGATCATATTACTGTGTTGATTAAATACACTTTATATATAAAAAAAGAAAGGATTGTGTAGGTGGCATCTGGCTTCTAGTCCTCAAGAAGAATACAGAAGGTAGTGACGGTCTGTGGAGTCATAAGCCTCCCAACATTTCTCGTATTTGAGTTCCTTTTGGTTTTCCTGTATTTGAGTTACCAAGTCGGCTGTGAACACGAATCATGTCAGGTAAGCCTCAAACTTCCACGGCTCCAGAACTGAAGCCTCATTTCCTGCCTCATAGTTTTAATCCTCTCTTCAGGATTCTCTTCTTTAATCTTCCGGACAATCTGAAGAAAATGAAGAGGTCCAGAGCGTGCATTTCACTACGACTAAAAATCAAGTAAGCTTTATTGAAAGAGGGCAACATTTCAGAAATCCCACACTCGGAACTTTGTCTTTTCAGTTATTGAAGTGATGGTTCCTTTTCACCATTGAGCAAAACCTACTCCCAGCCTTTGGTTGAATGCTCTACCCTAAGATTAATAATGTACATAAAATCACAGTGTTTATGGAGAGTTGAAAACAAATGTTTGAGAAGGGGAAAATATTCAAGTGTAAAAGGTCACGAAGGAAACGGAATAACCGGGTGAATTGCCAAACCCTTCACGATGTCAAAGCATTTTGCCAAGGCTTCATTTTTCTCTCCAAGCAGCATCTAGTCACCCCCAACATTGGGGGTGATCCAAGCAAACAGCCCCACCAGGAGTGACAGGTGGCAGGGCCCAGCTGGACTTTCTGCAGCATGTGTATTCACATCCCAGCCCCTGCCAAACACGCCCGCGCTTTGTTTGATCGTCCCATGCCAGCCCTGATTCCAGCATGCAGAGCTATAGGACAACAAATAATTATGATGGGGATTTGTGGGGAGAAGAGATGGGCACACGTCGGCCGGCCTTCCCGAGGATGCTTCCTTAAAGAGGACCAGAACTAACACAGGAAACCCACCTCCAAACGTTAATTTCATTTTATTTTTCTGCTACATCTTCATACATTTATATATAGATGCATAGGAGGAAAGAACGTCTCCTAGGTGAGTAAGTGAGAAAATCCCAGAGCCGTCTCCCGCCACCGCCAGGTTACCGCTGTGTCCTAGTCAGTCAGCATCTCTCCAGATCATCAAATGATGCTGTTTCCTTATTTTCTTTCACCTGATAATAAGATTGGAATGAATGGTCAACTTATCATTTTAATCATCCGGACAACAAGTTTAATTCAACAAGTGTCATTCATTAAACTATACAACAGAGGATGAAAGAAATAATTTCTCATGCCCACGAAAAAAAAACCTAAATTAACCATATTTAGCCCAACTGACTCTTAAATTACAGCCTACTAACTATAAGCTCATCAATCCTAGAAATCAAAAGATAGATATTAGATATAAAAGATATATACATATATACACACATGTTACATAAAATAAACATATATATATAGGGGTGTGTGTGTATCTCATTGGTAGCTTTTTTTAAAACGTCTTTATTAGAGTATAATTGCTTTACAATGATGTGTTAGTTTCTGCTGTATAACAAAGTGAATCAGTTATACGTATACATATATCCCCATATCCCCTCCCTCTTGCGTCTCCCTCCCACCCTCCCTATCCCACCCCTCCAGGTGGACACAAAGCACCGAGCTGATCTCCCTGTGCTATGCGGCTGCTTCGCACTAGCTATCTATTTTGCATTTGGTAGTGTATATATGTCATTGGTAGCTTTTTATCTTGGAGGGAGCTCAAAATAGTCCGTGAAGGAGAAGAAAATATTTCCTGTCTGGCACCATTAACAACTGCATTAGCATAAAAATGCCTGGAGTGACACATTTTATAGATGCATAAGAAGTGGGAAACGATGGTGTTTAGAAGGTCAGAGACAGAGAAATGTTATGGGTTCTGAAAATGAAATAACTAGGGAGCGCGTGCATCCCCGCAGGGCACTCTTAGATGCCTCATGAAATGAAACAGTCTGGGGGGACCAGGAGAGACAAGCTCGTGTGGCCACGCCACCATGTACAGGACAACCACACGAGCATCACTCCTTCCTGCCACCCTCTGGACAGAGGGACAGACAGCCCTGTCCCTCTCTGTGACTAATAATTGCAAATTTGTTGCATACACATTCCAACGTTCCATTCTCTGACAAAAGGAAGGTTTTATTCCCATCAAAAGCTCTTTTGCTCTAATTAAATCCCACTTCTCTGGGCTCATTTTCCTTTGGAAACACCCTCGAAGTCTGTCTCCTCCTCAGAGCATCCCAGTGCTGTCAAACGCAGCACAGCCCCAAAGGACCAGTTCCTCCTTGGCTCTCCTTGTCCAGACCCTGGAGAGACAGTGACACACAGGACACAGTTGCTGACCACAGGGACATCACCACCCACAAGGAGGTGGCAAATTTCTCCCTTGTCCAGAATTCCCTGGTTTCTTGAACAACTAGAGGATGGCTTCTAAACGTTTAAGGGAAAACCTGCCTCAATAAAATAAAAAGAGCATTTATAAGAATTCACGTCTTCTCTATTCCTTCCCCTCCCTTTGTTTTTCTCCAGCAAACCCAATTAAAGGAGAATTATTTGGACTGGTATAACTCTATTAAACTATAAAATAGCTGAGAGAGTTAATTTTTTTCCACATTATTTTTTTCAAGTGGAGTCCCTATCCCTTGATAGGATAGAAATACAGAAGTTGAGGGCACGGTTCTGATTTTGGCAGGCCAAATGGGTTTGGGGTGACACAAATGTCCCAGGCCCATCTCCCTCAATTTTTGAGGAGCCATTTAAATGTGGGAACCACACACTGCACTTATGCTTTATCCAGATCATTAAATCCTCTGAAAATATTTTTCATGAATTAAGAATCTAATTAGCAAACTTCAGCTATAGAGTTCTTCAAATAGCTGAGTAAATATTACCTAGTGTCACTGTGATAACTCCCTATTATGCCTTCTCATACATGGTTAGCACTACGGAGTTACTTCACAGACCAGAGCACATTCTGTTCAAAACAAAGAGCATCTTTTCTTTAAATACTGTTTCTGGATGCTAGGCTGTTGGGAGGTGTCTCCACCTCTTCCTACGTAAATCTCCACTTGAACTGTTCCTATTATTACATACACTTGTTGAAAATCTAAGATTCTAAGTCACTATGCCTCTTTTTGAAGGTTTATGTCCTTCCAAAAAGGATTGGTGGTCAAATGTCCATTGCTTTCCTATATCCCAGTAAATCCACTCTTAGTTAAATGCCTTGGAGAAATTCATATAAGAATGTTTGCCGTGGCATTAATAATAATAGTGAAAAAATATGGAAACCTAAATTCCACGGAACAGAGAATGGATAATTGAGGTAAATTCATACAATGTAATAGTATACAGCAGTGAAAATACACCACAGAGAGATGCATCAGCGTGGGTGAATTTGAGAAACACCACTTTGTGTTCAAGAATCACTTATAGAAGAATATATATGCATGAGTCCATTTAGATAAAGTTAAAAATAGCACAGAAGTAAGCAATAGAGGAGCTGCATTTCCTGTACGCTCCGCATGGGGGGTGGGGACGGTGGCAGAGCAGGGTCTCTAAAGCATGGCTGATATTCTGTTTCCTTTCCTGTGTGCTAGGTGCATAGGACTCAGTTTTGTATTACACTTTCAATTATACATGTCCATCACATTCATTCTTTTATATATATGGCATCTTTGGAAACAAACCAAAAAGGATAAAAGGAAGCCTTTCTATTTTCCTGCTGGATTAGATCCAGAGAGGAGCCTAGCTGATAACATCTTACTATCTTAGCCAGGCTGGAAGGGGACAGACATGGAGGAGAGACAGCTAAAAGGGACAGAGGGACTGGGGACATGGGGGAGGAGGGCCCCCAGTGTTCTGGTGACTTTGTTTCTGTTTCTAAATCAAGTCCTTCCCAGAGCCAGATCCACTTTCATGGCCATTTCACCTGAGCTATTAACCAAAATTTGGGGGGAAAGTTGCTTACACACACACACACGCACGTGCGCGCGCCTAATTGATCCAGAACATCATTTTTCCTGCTAAGCTAGCTGCTATTAACCTTGGTGGTACCAAAAATTATTTGGGAAACTTTAAAAATCCCAGTGTTCAGGCCAGGAGCCAGACCAATAAAATCAGAAGCTCCAGCCTGGGGCTAAGCAAGAGCAAGTTCAAAGTTGAGCAGTTGGTACCAGGATGCAGCCGAGGTGAACAAGCAGGGTCCAGGCCCTGCTGTATCACAGTGACCTGCGGGAAGCACACAGTCTGTGAGACGGAAATCCCCGAGGGATCTGTTCGCAACGCCCGTACAGGCTGCCGTGACTCACTGCACCAAGTCCGCTACTGTCCACAGTGCCGTTTGCCCTTCCTCCACAGTGGTGGAACTGTGACAGTTTTTTTTTGTTTTTTTTTTTAATGCCAGCTACTTTACTCTTTTTTTTTTTTAAGATTTTTTTTGAAGATTTTTTTTTTTAATGTGGACAGTTTTTAAATTCTTTATTGAATTTGTTACAATATTGCTTCTGTTTTATGTTTTGGTTTTTTGGCCACGAGGCATGTGGGATCTTAGCTCCCCAACCAGGGATCGAACCCACACCCCCTGCATTGGAAGGCAAAGTCTTAACCACTGGACCGCCAGGGAAATCCTTTTTTTTTTTTTCCTAGCGAAGCAAACTTTATTGTGGGTCTGAGGTCGGGGCTCTTCCCTCCAGGTCCTGCTACAACCAAGAGCTGGGGTGAGGGGCTCTTGTGTTGCCCCCAACACGTCCATCACATTCAGACTCAGCACAGTGGTCTCACGGGCCCTCCCTCGGTCACTGCAGCCAGGCCACTCCTGGCTCAGCATTTCCTGAATCACAGCAGCTACACGTGGCCACGTGACTCAGTGCCCTGAGCGAGGGGGATGGGGGAGTGATGGGCATGGTGCTGGGTCTGAGCCTCAGGCTGCACCCTCTGCACTCCCCTTCCCCACTGTTGAAACCTGACCAGAGCAGTTGTGGAGCTTTGACCATGCAGCTGTCAGCAATGACCTTGGGATGACACAGGAACAAGACAGAGAGAACCCGGGCCCTACCACATAGGTTAATCCCATAAGGACAGTTATATGAGAGAGAAATGCACTTCTGGTCAGCTCTTACGGTTCACTAAGCTACCCTAACAAATACACCAAGGGGATCCTGCAGGGAGCTGCCCAGTCCAAGGGCATTCCCAGGGAGGCCCAGTGACTGAGGGTCATAGGGGTACAAGGGCGCAGCTATCTTGATCCTGACCAACCTGAAGGGTCGCTCTGGCCCCTCGGCCTTCCTGGGGTTGGCCGAGCCTGCATCGACCTCAGCGCCTCCCTCTGCTGCCCCGTCGTCCTCCTTCCACAGGTGGTCCATTCTGAGGCTTCTCCTTCATAAGCATCATATATGATAAACTCTGTCTCAGATCTGTTTCCTGAGAAAACCAATCTACGACCCATAGCAGGTTCTCAAAAAATACCCGTCCAGTGAAGAAACATATAAATAAGTAAATGAGGCCGGCCTGGGATTTACACTGTGCCAGAGAGAAAGCTGAATATACGGGAGTGAAAATGCTGATCACTTACTTCTAACAACAGGAACTGTCCTAAGGAAATTTTAGGGCTTTAGATCTCTTACAGTTTGGTGTATGACAAATAAAATTCCAACGTATTCACTCTCCAAATTAAGTATTAAGTATCCCACACTGGGAAAGCTAAATTAATGCTAATAAACATCAAAGACTATTTGTATGTTCCTTTTATTTTGGCAAGACGATTTCCAAGAACTTTTTTTTCTTGCCATTCTGAGGGGACAAAGAGAAAGGGGAGCTCATCACTGCCCAAGTTCTCATGCACCCGACTTGGCCCTCACGTCCCCAGCCTAGAGCTCCTGGCACCCTCTCCACTCCCTGGGGGGCCTCTCACACCGTGAGTATTAAAATACTGAGACATGTAGCTGGAGCACCAACACCCCTGACTGTTCTGTTAGTGGAGGATAGAAAAATAAATGCAGACTGATTAGAATGAAGTCTTGTAATTTTCTAACAATTTCAATCAATAATGATTTTTAAATCTGATTTTCTGGAGGGGACCAGATTGTCCTCCCTCCTTCTCCCACATTCCTGCTGCCTAGAATTGCAAAGGGGTGTCATCCTGGGTCCTGCAGACAGAGAAACTTGGATCCTGGAAGATTTGACAAAGTTTCCACTCCAGCCCTGAACTGTCTGGATCCAGGTGGCGCTTTACATGAGAAACTCACAACATTGACATCTAGGCCACTCTTTTAGGAGTCTTCGCTACTCACAGTTCATGGCAATTACTAACCTCAGAACACCAGGAAAACGATATTCTTTATGTGAAAACGAATGACAACTTACTGTTTTTTTCTGTGTCACTTAGAAAAGTAACACAAAAAGAAACAAAAGTAATGCATGCATCTCATGAAATGAAATCAACTTCTATTTTGAAATTTCATAATTTGTCATAAAACTGAATTCTTTTTCAACATAGCACTTGAATACTGTTCCGTTAATGCCAGGGTTTCTTGGAGCACAGCATCAGAAATGTGGTGCGTATTCTATCCACATTATATGTGGGTAAACACAGAAGTTCAAAGGGCTGTCAGAAATTTGACCATTCGCTTCATGTTACAACATGTACATAAAATAGTTTTATTTTGAATAATACAGTTTTAGTTACACCAAGAAACACACACAGAGAAAGAATGAGTGTAGTGGAAATTCATCAAAATGAAAATGGATGTCATCCTTGGGCTACGTGATCATTGGAGACACAATTTTTTTTCTTTTTGCCTGGTTCAATTGTCTAATTTTTGGGTAATCGTATTTCCTGTATCATTTGAAAAGTGTCCCAACATACATTCCTTCCCCCAGAGCCCGGCCCTTTCCTGTTATCCCGTGAAAGATGCAGGGCTTTGAGGATTTGGGCCAAAGTCCATCGTCCACTCATGGGGCGGGTGGACAGGCCCTCAGAAAGCCGCCTCCTCCTTTTCTTGGGTTAAAACGTCGTTAACTGACTTGCCAGTTTGCTCTTTTTCATTTCTGTGCATCCTGTGCTTCCTGCTTTTAACTACGGGGGCAGCTTAGGCAGCTGGAACCCCAGAGAGGATATTTGTGACTAGTCAGACACGGACAGAATGTGCAGGGGAGAAATCTCCAAGTGTGTATGGAGACAGGTCTGCTACAACCCTAAGTAAACACGAGCCAATAAAAGCCGATGAATGAGAACGAGGCGGGGGGGTGCAGCCCGGGGAGCGGGGCAGAGGGAGCAGGCGGCTGTGTGTGCTCTGGGCCCGCAACCGCAGAGGTGATTCTGGTGTGTGGTGAGGATGGGGCTGGCGGGGGCTTGACAGTGATTTAATACACAGCTCTACACACGAAGAGACTTCAATAAATGTTGTTGGCTGACTTCCGAACTGGCTTTGACCTCCCCTGAAAGGGTGCAGGGTGCTAAATAAACTCAAGGTATTATCATAATAATACCTGCTGACCAAGAATGCTGTCAAGATGACTGAACACCTTTGGAAGGGCAGGATGGGCTTCTCTGAAGAGTGACACTGGGCAGATGCTAAGCCCAACCTCCTTCAAGAGAACTTTCTGTTGCTTCAGCTCTGCCCCGATTACACCACCAGCTAGACGCCTCCTGGAAATGCAAACACTGTCTTGTTGAGATGACCCACCAAAATGTCACTTGTCTGGGCACCAGAAGTTTGCTCTGTCTTTGTGAGGTTGTAACCCTAGGATGGAGTGGATCTTGGAAGATGGAATGCTTTGTCATCCACTCAAGGCCAAGACTGCACCAAAATAATCATCTAGAGGCAAGTCCTCCTCTCTCTACCCCCTCCCCTGCCCCCAAGCTTGGCCCCAGGAAGAGAAATTCCCCAACTCTCCTGGGTAACCGTCCCTAGTGTTTGCACCATATCCACCGTCAGGATGACCCTTTGCCATGAACCCTAATCCTTTGAGAAATGATTTGTCAATTCCTTACTGTTTTGTTTTTAGTGGAAATAAAGAAAACCTGATATCCCGCTTCTGTTGAGATCCAGGCAGACTTACACACACACACACACACACACACACACACACACACACACACACACTCCTTAATTCAGCAATTAGGGGCTTTAAAAGCTTGATTTTGTCATTAATTCAGGATCAACTCCAGCTCCTCCGTGTGCCTTTGTCTTTTTCCTCATCTCCCTTGTGCCCCGGCTACCTACTTACACATTTTCAACCCAAGCCAGAACTTGGCATTTATTGCAAAAATCTAACACATAAAGAGTTACACATACCCAAGAACTAATGCCTTTGATGCAGCACTTGGGTCTCCTTCCGTTTATGTTTGGGAGGCAAGGCAGCCCTGGGGGTGGCGAACGCGAGGGTCACTCTCCTGCCCTGTGATAGGGTTATTTGCCCAGTGAGTAATGGCTCCATGTGTCACCTTTGGTGCAAAGCCCATGACTTTGTGGCTCAACTCCAGGAAAACAGCTGAAAAGTGAAATTTATGTTTGTCCATTACTTGATATAACTGGGGAGCCTAATATTGGTCACTGAATAAAAATTCATTTTGTTTCAAAATCATTCAGCCTGAATGGACGTTGGTCACCCACCCAAACACCAGTGATTTTCTGTTGGTTTATTGAGGCTATACTTACCCGATCTGTCCTGTGTGTCACTGGTATGTTATATATGTGACAGAATCGACCAGCTGACACTATCTCTTGTAAGGCCTTAAAATCTAAGCTGGAAAGAATGATTGAACATCTGGTCAACAGACAAAGACTGTAATGATTTAAAGAGATTTAGACAAAACAGGGTGTGCCCCTCTATTTTGGGGGAGAGGGGACTAGCTTCCTGGAAAAAGCTTGGCTTGAGGAATGTAAGCAAGATTATGCTACATTACAGGAAGCTGATTCCATCTGTATGATGGATACATTTGGAATTATGTCAAGGAAAGAGACATTTTTTGAACATCCTGATTTATAGCTGCCAAACATTGACGTGTGTGGGTGACAGACAAGAGGACCTTTTCTTCTCTTAGCTTGTGTGCCACTGAGCAGAGATTCCCTGGGAAATTTTAATGACTAGGTTACAGCAGTAAAAACATATGGGGCTTCCCTGGTGGTGCAGTGGTTGAGAGCCCACCTGCCGATGCAGGGGACACGGGTTCGTGCCCCGGTCCGGGAAGATCCCACATGCTGCGGAGCGGCTGGGCCCGTGAGCCATGGCCGCTGAGCCTGCGCGTCCGGAGTCTGTACTCCGCAACGGGAGAGGCCACAACAGTGAGAGGCCCGGGTACCACAAAAACAAAAACAAAAACAAAAACATATGAACAACTCAATGGCTTCCCTTACTTGCAAGGGACTCCATGGAGAGTCAAAAGTAGTCATTTATGAGCTATTTTCTATGTTGTGCTCTTAAGCCTTTCTGGAACTTTTCTATTAGTGTCCCCTGTTTTCTGTGCTTTTAATAGTCTTTACAGAGGAAGCAGTTGACATGTGTCTTTTACAGTCTGGCTGGTACATTCAGGTTCTTCATTGAAATGCATCTTCTCAAATGGGGATTGAGACACGGCTGCCAATCTCAGCTCCTAGAGCATCTCTCTGGAAACCAGGAATTCAGATCATTTGTGCTCCCCCAAATACATTCTAAACTAAAAAAGAAAAAGAAGGATAAAATATGTCAGTAACTTTACTACATTCTCTGAAAATAATAAGCATTATTTTTTATCATATATTATATAAACTATCTCTAGCAAACTATAACAGTAAAGACAGGGTAGATTATAATAGTTACTTAAAACAGCCTCAGGTATTTTTTCACTTGGGGAAAGTATAACAATGTTAAATAATTTAGACTTAATTTGAAAAAATACTGAAATAGTTACATCTTGGAAGAAAGGTGGAGATGAAAATTGAGATATCATATTATTTTTTTTAATCTATAGATACACACAAAGATGATCGGGATAGTGAGCACATGGTTTCATTTAATTGATGTCTGTACTTTTTCTGTAAACTTGATAAACTGCAGTTATGAAACTTTTAAAAATAAAGAAGATAAAGTAACAAAACCAGTAAATTTTTTAAAAAATTTAAATAATAAAAAAAAAGTTAAAAAGGGGAGGACGAAGAAAAGACCTACATGAACAATGAAAAGGTGAGTTATTGCCACATAACCCTAATGGGTGTTTTTTGGAGACAGTGCAGCCACCCTGGTCATGAGTGAAGTCTCATGGAAGAGACTGCCTGGGGTCAAATCCCAGCCAACCAGCCACTAACTGTGTGGCCTTGGGTAAGTGAGCCACCCTCTCTGAGTCTCATCTGTCAAATGAGGGTAATAATAGCAGTGAAGAGAATGAGATGAGTTACTGAATGCAGTGCCCCAAGAACAATGCCTGGACCAGGAAATGAGCCATCAGGGGTTCATGGCCTGTAGAGAAACAATACCTAAAATTATTGTATGCATTGGTAATTCTAAACATTGTTTGGGATAAAATATTCCTCTCTGAAAAAAAAAAAAAGGCTGGTCTAAAAAAGTTTTTAACAACTGCTGTGGGGCTTCCCTGGTGGTGCAGTGGTTAAGAATCCACCTGCCAATGCAGGGGACATGGGTTCAATCCCTGGTCTGGGAAGATGCCACATGCCGTGGAGCAACTAATCCCTTGCTCCACAACTACTGAGGCTGTGCTCTAGATCCCGCGAGCCACAACTACTGAAGCCAGCGCAAGCCTAGAGCCCATGGTCTACAACAAGAGAAGCCACCACAATGAGAAGCCTGCGCACTGAAACGAAGAGTAGCCCCCGCTTACCGCAACTAGAGAAAGCTCACGCGCAGCAATGAAGGCCCAATGCAGCCAAAAATAGATAAATAAAAATAAATAAATTTATTTTAAAAAATTGCTGTGGTTATTGTTGAGTTTTAACAGTACCATATGTATGTATTTTTTAATTTTATTATTATTTTTTAATTAATTTATTTTTGGCTGTGTTGGGTCTTTGTTTCTGCGCGAGTGGTTTCTCTAGTTGCGGCAAGTGAGGGCCACTCTTCATTGCGGTGTGCGGGCGTCTCACTGTCATGGTCTCTCCTGTTGCGGAGCACAGGCTCCAGACGCGCAGGCTCAGTAGTTGTTGCTCACAGGCCTAATTGCTCCGCGGCATGTGGGATCTTCTCAGACCAGGGCTCGAACCCGTGTCCCCTGAATTGGCAGGCAGATTCTCAACCACTGCTCCACCAGGGAAGTCCGCATCATATGTAGGTAAGCTTCAATTTAGAACATTTTAATTTTCCATTCTTTAGTAAACGTTTGATTTTACATGGCAGTTATATAGTCAGCCAGTTGTACAGTTGACCCTGTACATACATGGACTCAGCTACACACACAGGTTTCTGGAGTAGGATTGTTTGTGTTCAGAACTGTTTGAGGTCTCTTCGAGCAGGACTGGAATCTCCGCCCCTTGCATTTAAACAGTGGATTGAGGGGGGAGGAGACTGATAGGAAAGAGATTCTAAAGCTGAAAAAACAGAACTAGACTTACTTCAATTTATGCACAAATCATTCTGTGAAGTTTGCAAAATTTATTTTTTTTTCTTTTTCCCCACAATACATTCATGTAACTAAAAGTATTAATCCATTCCTTATTTCCTTTTTTTGCATTGTATTGTTGTTACTTTGGCTGGCATGATTATATATACGAAGTTCAATCAAAAGTTTTCAATGAGGGACTTCCCTGGTGGTGCAGTGGTTAAAAATTTGCCTGCCAATGCAGGGGTCACGGGTTCAAGCGCTGGTCCAGGAAGATCCCACATACGGCAGAGCAACTAAGCCCGTGAGCCACATATGGCTCTACTGAGCCCATATGCCACAACTACTGAAATCTGCATGCCTAGAGCCGAGCTCCAAAACAAGAGAAGCCACCACAATGAGAAGCCTGTGCACCGAAACAAAGAGTAGCCCCCGCTCGCCGCAACTAGAGAAAGCCCGCACACAGCAACGAAGACCCAGCAAAGAAGACCCAATGCAGCCAATAAAATAAATAAATAAATTTATAAAAAAATACATGAAAAATTTTTTTCAATGAAATAATCTGAAAAAGAAAAAAAAATATGTATATATATAGTTGAATCACTTTGCTGTATACCTGAAACTAACACAATATTGTAAATCAACTTTACTTCAATAAAAGAAAAGTTTCCAAGTTTCATGTTTATTTTATGACCACTAATATTCCTTGTTTTATTTCAAGATTATACTGAAAATAATTGCATCAGAAGGTGGGTTGTTAAAAAATGACCTGCCTGTGGTGTCAAATCCGCCAGGCATCCCACTATCTGGAACAGAATAAGCTCTCAATAAATGCTGGTTATTACTGTAATTAATCTTGCTGGTGCTTGGCACTGCACGATATCCAGGAAAGACTGTGTTCGTAAGAGTCCAGGTTGGGTATCAGAAACGTGTCGCCATCCTCCTCCTTATCAATGCCTCACCTCTGGCTCAAACAAGATACCATTCAGCAGGCCATGTTTGTCAAGTACTTTATCATCAGCTATGAGCTCCACCAAGAAGCAGCCCTGGGAAGGAAGGCCAACTCCTTGGTGCTTGTTGGAGAGATCAGGAAGCAGGACTCTGTGGGGAATAGGGGCAGCCACCCAAGCAGGCATCAGCCCAGCAGCCCAGGAGCTGACTTCAGCTTCCTGGTACAAATTGTTTGTGCGCACTTAGCACCTGATACCTACACGAGAGGTCATTCCCAAGTTCACCCCTAGGGAAACAGAGACACCACAGGATTCATGAATTTAATCTAAAGCCAAAGGAACAGTGCAACAACGAAGAACCAGTCAACGATAGTAATTATTGGGCTGAAATTTTCCTTAACCAGCTGTTACTTAGTACAGACTTGGAGTAATTGTCTTTCAGCTATTATCTCGTTTTTGTCCTCACAACAAGCCTACAAGGTGAATCCTAACAGGGCTGGCCCCATGGGACATGGGGAGGCTAGCCTGCTGGGAAGTGAGGGAACTGGGGTTTACCCTGGTGTGTCCAGCTGCAGCCTGCTCCTTCAGTACCATTTGCTAATACCAGAGAGCCTTTGGCGTGTGAAGTCTGGCTTGTTGAACATGGATTCCCATGTTGTTGATGGACCAGCACACTGTGCCTCTAAGCAAGGCTTTTCTACAAGACTTGGAGGAAATAAGCCAATTTTGATGTCCTCCCGCTGTTCCAGGGACTGTGTGCACCCCCTAGTTCTGGGTGTGTGTGTCTGTGGACTTCTTTTGTCTAATCCATCCTCTAGGTGAATGCATGTGAGGAACCTCTGTCACCAGTATTCCATAAACTCCAAATGTTTATACTTACCGGTGTTTCAGCTCAAGCTCGTTCTGCATCTTCTTTTCTCCTTGGTGACATTCCCCTGCCTTCAGATCACCTGTTCAAATCCAGGACGATCAATTATGGAGCTTATAATATGCACAAAGCATCGTGATGGGCACGGGAATTACAAAAGATGAGCATGGCCCCTGCCCTAATAGTTCGCAAATGGGAAGATGGGTCATCAACACAGGTTCTACTCCAACCACATAACATAGTTAATAACATGAAATGTCACAGAAATTGAGAGAGAGACAGAAAGAGAGAGAGAGAGATCCTTGTTTGAACTGGGTCTAAAAAGAAGGGAAGATAAACAGAGAAAAGAATGAAGCAGGACAATAAGAAAGGCAATAAGGAGGCATTCTAGGTGGCAGACAGTGGGAACAATCACAGTTTCAAATCCCAGTGTTTTATTCCTGTTGGAACATGCAACACGTAACAATGTTACTTATCACATCTCGAACTATGTAACTTGTTTTGTTTTTTAAAATCATCTACTCTTTTAAGTTTTTTTAGGAACAAAACGCAGGATCACTTTAAAAATTCTGAATTTTTAAAATTCAGAGCAGCACAAAGGAGGTAAGAGAAATCCACCAAACTCAAACAAGCAGGGCTATAGATTGGTAAACACTACCCAAAACATCCATCTCTGCATATAGACAGACAGACAGAAAGATTGACAGCAAGATCGATAGATAGACAAATAGGCAGATAGACAAATAGATAGGTAGACAGAAAAAAAGATAGATAGCCAGACAAAGAGAAACAGATGACTTTAGAAACACAGCCTCATAGTATTTATGACATTTTAATTGGATTAAAGTATTTTCACTTGAACCAAAGAAAAAGAGGATGAAGTAAAATTTGAGGAATTGCTAAAATTCACATAGTATTTTCCCAGTGAAAGAACTGAGCATTTCTATACGATTCTTCTAAAGTTAAAATAAAATGAATCCAAAAATCTTTATGAGTTATGGTTATTATTTTTATAATCATATTTCAACTTTGTACAATATCTGACTCCTGCTTTAAGAGATGAGGAAATTAGCAAAGTCTTTATATGTAAATTTTTGTCCTCTATATCGAAACCATTTCCACTAATTTTTAATTAGAGTTTATTGTGATTAGAGCCAACTTTTTTCTATTACCACTTAGATAGTTTATAGTCCTGTCAGTCCCATTCTTTGTCATTCCTATTTTGTTTATAAGTTACAAATAAGAGTATTTTATCAATTTATGTTCTTAGCTAAAACCAGCAAACACCCCTCCATCTCATACTGTTCTTTTCATTTTCTTGGTTTTGAAAATTTTTATTTTTCAATTTTCATTTTGAAATAATTTTAGACTTACTGAAAAGTGACAAAAATAGTACAAAGAATTTCTGTAGACCTCACACCCTGCTTCCCCAAAAATAATGTCTTACGTGATCACAGTACAATGATCAAAATCAGGAAATTAATATTAACACAATATTATTACCATTTTTTCTAACTAATACCCTTTATCTAGCCTAGGAGCCAACCTAGGACTTAACACTGCATTTGGTTATTGCGTGTTTCTTTCTCTTTGTTGTAATTCATGTTCTGAATAAGTCCTTCTATAACATGAAGCATTCCCTTGTGGGGAATTTTCTTCTTTTAGAATTATGCCTTCTTCCAAACTGGATTCTTCATCTCCCTTTTTGGCATGTTATGCAGACATGGTGGCTGCCCACCCGTTTGGGCAGTACCCTCTTTTTTTCTTGGATTTCTTACAAAACCTCAACCTTATTCATTTCCTGAGCAGAGATTCTTAATCTTGGACATGATGTGACAAACCAGTGGGTTGGAGTGGTTTTATGATACAGTCCCAAGCAAAGAGGCTTAGGGTAAAGTCCAGACTGTGTTGGGGAAATTCTAGGAAGGAATGATTCTCCGTAACAAAAGGATGGTCATTGAGGAGAAGAGTCTGTCCTGCATTGCCCTGTGTCCCCTGACTGTACTGGGAGGTCAAGAAGCTTGAGCTCCTGTTGTTGTTTTGCTGTCACGAGGGAAAGGCTGAGAGAATCACAGAGCCCTGAAGTCAATGAGCCCAAAACCAAGCCAAGCAACCACCCACCTCCTGACTTGTGACTTGAGGGAGGAATTCCCTATTCGTCTAAGGCATCGCTAGCCAAACGTCCTGAGAGTTGCAGCTAGATATACTCTAATAGACAGAACGTGCTGTATCTCTTTATATTTTCTTTGTTCAAGTTCATTGCATAGTTGCTTTGCCACTGTTCATCTTGTTCGTTCAAGTGAGCTGTTCTGTCCAGAATTTCTACTTCCTCTGATGGCATGTGACTATATTGTCCTTGATGTCTTCCCCACTTTTATTTAAATCCTGACTGTCCTCCCCTTTGAGATATAATCTAGGGGTTGAGGACTGCAGTCCATCTCCATTTCTTCAGAGATTTTATTCTAAAGTCAATGAAGAGTTATTGGAGGGCTTCAAGGAGGGAAGACAGAGGATCAGATTTACACACTTAAAGAACTGCCCTGTTTGCTGCAGGTTGGGGGCAAGCACAGAAGGAGAAAGCCCACCTAGCAGGTCCTGAAGTGCTTCAGGAAAATCGTGGTGGTTTGGGTGATGAAGGCAACAGTGGAGGTGATGGGAAGTGCTCGGAGGTTAGGCCAGCAGGTCTTGCTTGTAGATCGGACACGGAGTGTGTGGGAAAGTGAAAGAGAGAGGTTGAGAGTCTGAGCATCTGCACGAATGGAGGTGACATTTAGTAAAAAAGAAACTTGAGGAAGAAGGGAGATTGTATATATAAAACAGATAACTAATAAGGACCTACTGTATAGCGCAGGGAACTCTACTCAGTACTCTGTAATGACCTAAATGGGAAAAGAATCTAAAACAGAGTGGACATATGTATATGTATAACTGAGTCACTTTGCTGTACTGCAGAAACTAACACAACATTGTAAAGCAACTATACTCCGATAAAATTTTCTAAAAATAGGAAGATTGGACATGGGATGGACAGAATAAGAAAGCAAGAGTCCTCTTAAGCCCAAATGAGAAGGAAGCATGACCTCAAGGATTCACTTTGGGGAATTCTCTTCTCTTCCTTGGATGAGGCTTTCTCCCAAGATGATCATCATCTTCCTTTTGTTCACATGTTGAGGAGGTGCTGGGGTTGCCTACACAATGGGCAACAGCCCCAGCCCCTTCCCTCACCACCAGAACCCCACCTTTACTCGAGTCATAGGAAGGTGCACTGGTCTATGCTAGAAATCCGTGGCAGGACAGGAAAGACTACAACTCCACTGCTTACTTTGTGCCAAGGAATGGTATTACGTATGAATTTTTTCTTCAAACACTAAGCCTCCAAAAACCTCGAGAAGATGCCATCTCACTTTACTTTTAATTCATAGACAATGACACTGGCATTCAAAGCAGCTAAGAAAGCAGCCCTTCGTTACATGGCCCAGAAGGACAAGCCCATCTCATCTCACTCCAGCGTCCTGGCACATCACTCACTGCCTCTAAGACCCCACCAAGCACTTGGGAACGCTTCAGTTAAGTCACCTGAGACAGAGCTTAATTACCACTCTACAGAATCATGGAGGATGTCCCTGTCCAGTGGCAAAAATTTCCCAGCTGTGTACTCTCTGTGCCTGTCCCCTGGCGCTTTGGGTCAAGTCTCTTTGGGAATGGCATTGGGCAGGGACATTCTCCCCTTCATTAGGAGGACTTCTAAGCCTGCCCCCACCCCTGCACTTTCTCTGCTTTCACCTCCCTGCCTACAGTCCAGAGTAGGGACACACATACTGAAAGATAGCATTGGTTTTCAGAGATAGACTCTGAATAGGAGGCCAAGGAAAATATATAATAGAAAAACAGGCCTTAAAAGTGGACGTAGGGGGCTTCCCTGGTGGCGCAGTGGTTGAGAGTCTGCCTGCCGATGCAGGGGACACGGGTTCGTGCCCCGGTCCGGGAAGATCCCACATGCCGCCGAGTGGCTGGGCCCGTGAGCCATGGCCGCTGAGCCTGCGCGTCCGGAGCCTGCGCTCTGCAACGGGAGAGACCACAACAGTGAGAGGCCCGCGTAATGAAAAAAAAAAAAGTGGACGTAGGACTTCCCTGGTGGTGCAGTGGTTAAGAATCTGCCTGCCAATGCAGGGGACATGGGTTCGAGCTCTGGTCCAGGAAGATCCTACGTGCCGCAGAGCAACTAAGCCCGCGTGCCACAACTACTGAGCCCACGTGCCACAACTACTGAAGCCCATGTGCCTAGAGCCTGTGTTCCGCAACAAGAGAAGCCACCACAATGAGAAGCCCGTGCACTGCAACGAAGAGTAGCCCCCGCTCGCTGCAACTAGAGAAAGCCCACGCACAGCAACGAAGACCCAATGCAGCCAAATAAATAAATAAAACCTTACGTTCCAAAAAAGAAAGTGAATGTAAAATGTCCTTTCCTACCAATGGGAAAAAGGCTCCCCTGAACAAGAGCAGAAAGCACTTCCCAACTCAAAGAGAGCCTGTATGTGTGGACCTTTAGTCAGCCCGAGCACTCTGAGTTGCCTTTGTTTGAACGTGTCTTCCTGTTACAGTAATGAGAAAAGTGTAGCCTTAATGACTCATATAATACAAATTTTAATGGTAAAATTACATTTTGAATAAACTCTATGAAAAGTCAAATATTAGAAATCCATTTCTTAAAAGCTTACAGTAGTGACTTGTCAATGTACTAGCCGAGCTTAAGTAAGATCAGTTCAGATTATGTATACAGTGCTGAACTATTTCAGTCTAATTATGGCAAAAGTGTGTTTCCATTAAGGCTCCTTCCTAATGCAAGAACGCCACTAAAATTATTCTCATTGACATTTTCCTAATAAGCTGGCTCAGAAACTGTACTTACATTGGATCAGGCAGTTGTCTTTGGAAGTGGGGATGGCTCAGAGGGAAGGAATCTCATTTCCCTTTCTTGATGGGGATGCTGTGAGGGTTGAAGGAGACACTACTACAGATAAAGCCCACGGCTGAGAGCCTGACACATCAATCACTTTAAAGACAATGATAACTCTTTTTTTCCCATCTTTAAAAAATTTTATTGAAGTATAGTTGATTTACAATGTTGTGTTAATTTCTTCTGTATAGCAAGGTGACTTAGTTATACGTATACATACCTTTTTTTCTTTTTTCTTTACTTATTTTTAACATCTTTATTGGAGTATAATTGCTTTACAGTGTTGTGTTAGTTTCTGCTGTATAACAAAGTGAATCAGCTATATGCATACGTATATCCCCATATCCCCTCCCTCTTGCGTCTCCCTCCCACCTTCCTTATTCCACCCTTCTAGATGGTCGCAAAGCATGGAGCTGACCTCCCTGTGCTTTGCAGCTGCTTCCCACTAGCTATCTATTTTACATTTGGTAGTGTATATATGTCCATGCCACTCTCTCACTTCGTCCCAGCTTACCCTTCCCCCTCCCCGTGTCCTCAAGTCCATTCTCTACGTCTGCATCTTTATTCCTGTCCTGCCCCTAAGTTCTTCATAACCATTTTTTTTTCTTTTAGATTCCATATATATGTGTTAGCATACAGTATTGGTTTTCCTCTTTCTGACTTACTTCACTCTGTATGACAGTCTCTAGGTCCATCCACCTCACTACAAATAACTCAATTTCGTTTCTCTTTATGACTGAGTAATATTCCATTGTATATATGTGTCACATTTTCTTTATCCATTCATCTGTTGACGGACACTTAGGTTGCTTCCGTGTCCTGGCTATTGTAAATAGTGCTGCGATGAGCATTGTGGTACATGACTCTTTTTGAATTATGGTTTTCTCATGGCGTATGCCAAGTGGTAAGATTGTTTTCATATCCTTTTCCATTATGGTTTATCACAGGATATTGAATATAGTTGCCTGAGCTATACAGTAGGACCTTATTCTTTATCCATTCTATATATAATAGTTTGCCTCTGCTAATCCCAAACCCCCGTTCTTTCCCTCCCCTACCCCCAAACCCCTTGGCAACCACAAGTCTGTTCTCTATATCTGTGAATCTGTTTTTGCTTTGTAGATATGTTGATTCGTATCATATTTTAGATTGCACCTATAAGTGATATCATATGGTATTTGTCTTTCTCTTTCTGACTTACTTCGCTTAGTAGGATCATTCTAGGCACATCCATGTTGCTGAAAATGGCACTATTTCATTCTTTTTGATGGTTGAATAATATTCCATTGTAATAACTCATTATTATTGCCACTACCTTCTATAATTAGGTCATCTATGCCAACAAATATTCAGGTAAAGGGGGGCGGTTGTCAGGCTCCAAATGTTGCAGCTACTTCATAGCTATAGACTGTTTGGGGGCAGCCAATGACCAACACAGAGACTGGAAGCAACTTCTAGATGCCATGGGCTGAGTCACTGGAGCATGCTGTAATATGGGGAGACAGTGAAGGGTGGGGAATGCTTAGACGTCACCAAGGCCAAAGTCAGTAACACTAGGATGGGGAGGTTTAGGTTCACAGACATCAGACACCTAGGAAATCACTGTGAGAAATGACCATCAGAGCCAAGGCAGCAATGGTGCTTCCTCCACATAAAGGATTCACAGGGCACATTGATTATGCACTGATGAATCCAATTATTATTTCCACACATACTTGTTAAATGTTTAGCACATGTCAGGTCCTGGAGATACCACAGTGAACAAGACAAAACAAGACCCCTGCACCCCTGCTGCTTACCCTCTAGGAGGGAAGCAGATACTAGGCAAGGAAACAGACAATCAACCAGAGAGCTTCAGGTGGTGATCTCTCTTATGAAGAGAACCAAGGAGAAACGTGACATGGAGGAGCAGTACAGCAGGGGTGCAGCAGGCTTACCATGACCGGGTGGCCGGAACCAGAGCCCAGAGGAGCCAGGATCACTCAGTAGTTGCTACATATCCTGGTCCCCATTGATCCCCAGTCACTTTCCTCCAACCCTCGGGACTAGAGATGGGGACACAAATGAGGAAAGAGGGGAATTAATCTTTCAATACAGTCTGACATCATTGGATAAAGCCAGACAAAAAGGAAATATGGGGATGAGCACGAGCACAGGACGGGTGGAAAGTGGTGTAGAAAGACCCTGGGAAGTTGTAAGTAACTGGAAAGGTTAGGAGACTGTAAGGAAAAATCATCTGTGGTTATAAGACATTTCTGATGGAGCGCCTTCTGCCTACCTGAACGTCACTCATACAAGTTCACAACGGGAGGGGACTTTACGGTGTTCCCCAATGGCCCCACCTCCTGGTATTCGTGCCCTTGCCTAATTCCTCTCCCCCTGAGTGTGGGCAGGACCTGTGACTTGCTTCTGACCAACAGATGAGCAGTGAGTCATCGCGGCCATGACTTCTTAACGAGAGTGGCGTGGGAAACCTTATCCCCTCACTGGCTTTGGTGAAGCAAGGGACCCAAGACAGCCTCCAGCCAACCACCAGCCAGAAACCGAGGCCCCCAGACCAATAGGTGGCAAAGAACCAAATCCTGTCAACAACCTCATGAGCTTAGAAGGGGAGTCTTCCCAGGTTGAGCCTTGAGATAAGATCACAGCCTCAGTCAATGCCTTGAACTCAGCTTTGTGGGAACTCAGCCAAAGTACGGGGTCAGCTGAGCTGTGCTGGAGTCCTGACCACAGAAACAGTGAGTTAATAAGTGGGCATCATGTTGGGCTACTATGTTGGTGGTCATTTATTATGAAAATGAATACCGTGGCATTCATGGAGGTTGTCAGGACCTGGGTTGAGAGAACCCAGGGGAACATCACTTGGGAATAAAGAAGTCAGGGGCTCAACCAGCCCCTAGGCATTTCCCGGAGCATTTACTGCACTCCTATATTCGGACAGGGAAGAGCTGAGCACAGACATGGCCACAAAGAGGCTGGCAGAGGAACTGGGATGAGGGTGGGAGCATCAGTGGTGGTAAACAGAAAATGGTCTGGACTGATGCAGGAGATGTAGACGCATGGCCACAGCTGGATTCGTGTGCTTATTTAAAAAACTAAACAAGCTTAATTAAAACAATGCAGACATCATGATTTTTTTAAGTAATACAAAAGGATATAAAACAAAAGGTAAATTCTCCCTCTTCTCCTCTCAGGCCCCCAGGTCTATACCTAAGAGAGTATCAGTCATTACAATTCTTTTCTGTCCCTTCAGAAATCTTTTGCACATGTATAATGCACATGTACACTTTTCTTATACAAAAGGGATTCAAGTATACATACTGTTCTGCCCCTTGCTTTTATTCAAGCACTATGTCTCGGAGAGCTCTCAATGACTCCATGATCCAATTAACTTATCCTTTTACACAGCTGCATAATATTCCTTGGTGTGACTACACCTTAGTTTATGTGATGGGTCCCCTGTTGATTAGCACAGAAGTTGTTGCTGTCAAAACAAATGCAATCTGTGAACCTCTGCTCATTTCTATTGCCGGAGGATAAAGAACTGGAAGACAAATTGTGGGGTAGAAAGTGATGCCAATACAAAGGCTGCACCCATTTTACTCTCACACCCAATCTAAAAATACCCACCTTTAGCTACACCTTGGCCAGCGCTACACGTTAACAAATTAAAAACCTTTGCCAACTTAATAGTAAAAATGTTATCTAGGTCTTTTGTATTTTGGGTTTTTTTTGTTTTTTTTTTTTTTTGCATTGCATAGATCTGAACATTTACAAGATCCTCACAGGTTGAATCTACTTAAATGATCCGGGATCCTGGATCCAGAATACAGGTTAGACATCAGGAATGAAACCCTTAGGGAGGGAGGGAAAGAAGAGAGAAGTGTGGCCATTTAAGAAGTTTTACTAAACAGCAGCATACCGGACACCCACAGGGGGTCATGATCTTGCCATCCGCCCCATCAAAGTTTAGAAATGTTTTTTTTCCCCCCTCTAAATTGCCACATACTTTGTTTAGGGTAAGACTGGGCTGTGATCAGAGAAGCACTGTGCATCAGGCACAATGAAAACGCATTTGGAGCCCTTGGTGAGTGTCAGACGACATCCTTCTTCAGAAGTCTCAGCAAGGAGACTGACGTTTGTTGGGTAATTGCTGTCCTCAGTGTGGTCATGTTTGAAGGTTAAAAGAGCCCAAACGGGGCTTCCCTGGTGGCGCAGCGGTTGAGAACCCACCTGCCGATGCAGGGGACGTGGGTTCGTGCCCCGGTCCGGGAAGATCCCACATGCCGCAGAGTGGCTGGGCCCGTGATCCATGGCCACTGAGCCTGCGCGTCTGGAGCCTGTGCTCCGCAACAGGAGGGGCCACAACAGTGAGAGGCCCGCATACCGGGGAAAAAAAAAAAAAGAGCCCAAACACTTTCTCTCTACTCCCTAGTTCTTTAAATCTAAAGAAAATCATTTATACAGGACCCTCCCTGTAAACCAAGAGACGTTATTAAGAGAGTCAACCTCACAGGCTCAGTTAACATGTATTAATATTCGCTTTCAACTGTGTTCAACAGCTCATGAGCTCACAAAGCTGCAGGCTCAGGGCCGCAGCAACAGCCAACACACAGGGGCTGTCAGGTCTCCCCGTCTTGGAAGAGACCTGACCAAAGACTGGATTATTTTTGAAATCTATTTTTGCAGCGAAAGGAAGCCACAAACATCTGAAGACTGGCTCCCCTGCCTGACACCTAGTTTCTGCCAGGGCATGAAGAAGACCTTCTGGAAAGGCACCTTGGGAATCTGAGTGGGTTCAAGACAAGATTGGAGTGTGTGAGTGGCTTTTGTGTTTGTTTCCTACCCAGCTCTCCTTCATCCTGGGATTTCTATCCTCCAAAGGACACTATGTACTCACCACACTTACTCCCTGATCATCCACAAACACAGATCCAGATGCATTTTTTAAAGACTAATGACTGAGGACTTGTCCTGTATTTTTGTTTTCCCCCAGCTATAGTCTACCTGTGCCAACAAAAATGAGTGTATTCATTTATTTTTTTTAAAAAAACCTCCTACACATTTTCAGTGACTCTTTGAGTATAAAATATTTATACCTTGACTCCAAATTACAGTTGGGAGAATAACCACTCAACAAGTACTTTTAGTTCAGATTCATTTTAGATTCATACAAGCAGAGGAAGCAGACATGGAAAACACAAGCATCCTTTGAAGGAAAGAAATCCTGAATGAAGAAACGGGTGGGAAAGCACTGCCATTTCAAACCAGTCCAGATCCAATGCCACAGGTTCGGAGTTATTTAGGGTTGAGGAGCCAACTTTGCCAGCTACAGAAGGTGGCCGCAGGACAGGACAACTGAATTAAGGAGCTTCTGGGGCAAAAACAAAAACAAAAACAAAAAAACTGATTGATTTAGAGAATTCAGTTAATGCAGTAGGACTGCATCCCAGCTGCATAGACTTTTATCACAATTACTCAGTTGCATCTGCTGTGAATCACAATTACTTAGCACTTGAAGGAGAGCTAACCTGATAATTGAGTTCCATTGAGTCTAGACAGCTAGAAAGTTGATTTTACTTTGGATTCGGATGCTGGGAATAAAATGACCTAGATATTCAAAACCTAACTTCTTGATTTTCATGAAGTGCTACTACCTGGCTGGTCTGGCTGCAAATCATTTTGGAAATGCAAAACCCAGTCCCCAAAGTTTCGGGACTTTTCCTTTTTAGTAATCCTTATAATTGTTGTAATCCTGGTGTAGATAGTTATAGGAGAAGAAAATGCTTCTTTGCCGTAAGCCTCGCAGACGGGTAGAATAGAGACATTTTGCAAATTGGAAACAAACATTTTTATTTGACAATAGTTTGAGGGAAATTTACCAGCATTGGTGAGGTCTGCTGGGCTATGAGGTCTTTAAATGGTGCAAACAGGGCAAAAAGCCATTCATTCTACCAGTAAGATTCTACTTTGCTAGCAGTTGAGCAAACCTAACTAAGCCCTTACTGGGAAAGACCACCCCTAAGCAGAACCCCTCTGGCTCACCCCGGAATGGGCTGCAGGGATCACATCCCTAGAGGTCCACAGGGAGAAAAGCTTCCAGTTTGTGTGATTCAGGGGTACAGTAAGAACGAAAAGACCATGGGTTCATTCTGCTTTTCTTGTCTTACACTGAGTGGGCAGTTTCATGCAGGGCTGCCAACAGCCCCCAGAAATTTTCACCATGACAATTCTTCCCTTGAATCCACGAGAGAGGGCGGGGATCGCTTCTCAGAAGAGCAAAGCATCACTTTTTCCAGATGCTCTCAGCACGTGTCTCCTGAGGTTCACATGGGGTGCAGAGCCTACCCCTGGACTGGTACCTGTGTCTGGGGGGTAAAGTGGAGCTGATTAGCTCGGGCCTGAGCCCAAAGACGTTCCCCAGAGCCTAAGGCGGGCATTAGCAGCCCCAAATGTAAGGACCACGTGGAAAAGGTGTGGACATTCAACTACAGAGTTACCAAGAATTGACAAGGAAGTGGATGCTGTGGGCCCTGCTCCTCTAGAAAGAACAGGCCTGAGGAGTCCCCGGTGGGTCCGGACTTCTAATACCCCACAGACCTCCCAAAACCAGGCAGGTCCTGGCCTCACCAGCTGACCTCTGGGGCTGCTGCAAAGGTTCAGAAGGAGGTCTCCCCAAAGTCTCCCACTCACCCCGTCCACCCTGGACCAACTCTAGAACTGTCCCAGCCACCCCACCTCCAGCTTAGACCACAGCTGCCCCCAGGAACCGCAGGCCCTTGGCACGTGGCCCTCTCCATAGGCAGGCTCAGAAATGGCAACTTACTTCCCCAAACTAGCAAGGGAGAGCCTCTGCCGCCAGGATTAAGTGCTCCCCCAGGGACGTCCCTGGTGGCGCAGTGGTTAAGAATCCGCCTGCCAATGCAGGGGACACGGGTTCGAGCCCTGGTCCGGGAAGATCTCACATGCCGCGGAGCAACTAAGCCCGTGCACCACAACTACTGAAGGCCGCGTGCCACAGCTACTGAAGCCCTCACGCCTAGAGCCCGTGCTCCGCAACAAGAGAAGCCACCACAATGAGAAGCCCCGCGCACCGCAACGAAGAGTAGGCCCCCTTGCCGCAACTAGAGAAAGCCCACGCGCAGCAACGAGGACCTAACACAGCCAAAAATAAACAAACAAACAAATAAATAAATAAAAAGGGCGAGCTCCCCTCTCGGTCTGACTGATCCCAGGTGAAAGATACTCTGCTTCTTTGGTGCCATTGCCCAGCGCTGGCCTTGCCTGGTTCTTGGGGGAACTGTGCTGGGGGGCCTGCACAGCATGCACCTGGTCCACACACAGCGGCCTCTCACCTTTGGGGGGGCTGCAGAGCCTCTGAGTCCCAGCCATGCTCACCTTCAGCGTCAGCTTGACCTTCCCCACCAAACACTTTGCGGTCACCTGGCAGCCCGGCAGGCACGATGGATCCGTCCCTGGGTGACTCTGTCCCGCACCTCCACAGCCTGCAGGAGGGCCTGGCCCCCCTCCCCTGACAGACGGAGGGGAGGAGAACTCAAAACACCGAGTCAGGCTTCTCCACCCCTAACCCGCTTCCTTCTTTCCGGCTCTACTGCTGCCCTCCCAGGCTGGAAAAGGTCACGCGATCCCAGATGCCTTCAGAGTCTCAGAGAAACCCCTTCCAGCTGTTTCCATACCCCTCCCTCATCCAGGGACCCTGACTCAGGAGGAACAGCTGGGCCCTGCCCTGCACTCCTCTCTCTCTGAGCCTCGTGGGGATGGGGCGGGCGGGCGAGGGGTTCGCTCTTTGCTGGGCAGAGGTTCTACACTGTATCCTGCAACCTCCCTCGGCCACGGCTCGTGATAGAGCTTTAGGGTCTGAATCTGTCCATCCTCACTCCTGACATGTGAAGGAAGATTCTAGGGTTTCAAATATCCTTTTGTCTTTCCCCCAGACTTGGTTTTCAAAATTATTTCCTTGCTATGGACTCAAGAAAGAGAACTTTGAGCCTTAGAACAGGTCAACGACCATTTTATTCTCAAAGACCGGTTCTGGGATGGTGGACTGGCTTTGCCTGGGAGCTTGTCAGAAGCACAGAACTTCAGGCCCCCGGGGACCTCCTGAAGCAGAATCCGCCTCTCTCCCACCCACCCCCCCACGCCCACCCCGTGACTCATGTGCACCGTAAAGTTTAAGCAGCAGGAGTCTAGAAAACACTCCTAACCCTTCTCTCATGGGTTCAGTTTCATAGGGGATGGAACAAAAGGAGCATGATTGCAAGGGGCCAAAGAAGGCATCGTTTCCGTATTTTCAACAAGGAGGGTTTGTCCTAGACGTCATGAGTAGATGCGAACACTTGTAAAGAAGAAACAAGCCCTTAGGAGGAGCCAAACCCACCCCACGTCCCCCAAACCAGTAACTGGCTTATGAGAGGAGTCCTCTGACCCTTTCAGCTCGCACCTCCCTGTGTCCCTGGGCACCAGGGCATGGGACAGAGCCTACACCCCTCCCCCGCCCCCCACGATCTCGGGTCACCTTCATAGTCTCTGATCACATGCATGTCCTCACCCCGTTTTAAAGGTTAAGCTCCTGGGGCTTAACCAGCTCACTCAGGGTCACCCAGCTTCCAAGAGACAGAGCTGTGGGCAAAGCTAGGTCATCTGAGTCTATGCCCACTGTCTTCCCCAAGCTGTTGGGAAGGACAGTGCTGGTAAACGCTTATTTCCCTGGTTTCAGAAAGAACCAGGAAAAACAGTAGAAATTCTTGCCTTGGGTTAGACCAGTTCCGTCTTCTATGTCACCTTCTGTGGGAGAATAGGATGCCCTTCAAGATATCAACCTCAAACATGAGGGCTTCCCTGGTGGCGCAGTGGTTGAGAGTCCGCCTGCCGATGCAGGGGACGCGGGTTCGTGCCCCGGTCCGGGAAGATCCCACATGCCGCGGAGCGGCTGGGCCCGTGAGCCATGGCCGCTGAGCCTGTGCGTCCGGAGCCTGTGCTCCGCAATGGGAGAGGCCACAACAGTGAGAGGCCCGCGTACCGCTTAAAAAAAAAAAAGAGAGAATTTCCTCCCATAATGATGAAAAGGAGGAGGAAGATGAAGAGGATCAGGGCATCATAACAACCAGCTGGGAGTTCAGTTTTCCTGCAGGAAGCATTAACCTTGTCTCTCTGCTCTACCTGGAACAGACACCTGGCTGAACAGGTGGGCAGTGTGAGAGATGCAAGGCAGGGCTGCAGCTGCCCTGGGTAACATCACCTCCCAGAGCTCCCCAAAGGGAGGTCCTCAGGCACCATGCAGTGCTGGAAGTCAGACTTCCAAATTCAGTGAAAATCCATTTAGCTGTTCCCACAGCAAGCAGTAGCCACCACCACGGAGAGAAATTGTACTGTATTTTCCAGGTCATGAATAACACCTCCCTGTGAGTCACCACTGGGTGACAGGCACGGTCCCCACCACGCTGAGAGGAAGAAGCACCCGTTACCTTCTTTCAGAGGTGAAGAAACAGACTTACAGAGGCTCAGTATCCTCACCAAGGTTACCCAGCTCCGAGGGGGCTGAATCAGAGACTCAAGTCTAAAGGGCTTGATTCTAAAGGTCATGCTCTTATCAAATACTCTCCTCCATTTCTGTCTCGTCCCATGAAAACCTTTGGTCTAGACCACGCGTTAGACTGGATGATAAGTCCCAGGGAAGGAGCAGCCCCTGGCAGAGCCCGGGGTGGGGGTGTGATGAAGACAGACTTCAAAGGTGGTAACTGACAGAAGGTCCTGCCCCCATGTTAACACAGTTGCAGAGAAAAGGTGATGAGTAAGATTGAGCTAAAGCAAAACTGAGGTTTTTCCCGGCCACCATTCCGGCTCCTTCTCACACAACCCTTTCAGAAACAGTGGTTTCAGTGTGCCCTGGTGGTGTGCCTTCGTCTTTTCTTGTAAAATTTTAAATAACCTCAACCATAGCTATTCCAGGTACTGAGGATCCACTGCAGTTTTAGCACAGACCGTGGAACATTTTAATGTCGAAGTTCCTAACAATCTGACAGCCAAAGGTACCTTCTCAGCCCATTTTCCAGCACGTTCTCCCACCAGAAAAAGAGATGAACCGTGCAATTGCCTACATCAACTCAAGAAAAGATGCCTCTAGGTTTTCAAACCCTAGCAAAGAGGGGGCTTCCTGATCAAGAGATTGTTTAGGAGAAGGAACCAGCCCTGCACACATGCCTCGACTCCTACGCACACAAACCCTGCCCACGGTCGTGGACCCTCTGGCCATTCAACTCATCCCTCCCGGCCCTCCCAAGTCCAAGTCCTGCCGAGATGTAGGCCTCCCTCCGACGCCTTATGATTGGCTGCTGCTGGGCACTGGTGCCCAATCAGTGCACGCAGAGAACACAGACCCCGCGGCAGACAAGGCAGACACTGAGGCGATGGGGCTGAATACCAATTCCTCCACCAAGACCCGCGGAGAATTCATTATGTGGGTTGTTCTTCTGCACACTGCTTTAAACATGCAAATCCCTCCAGCAGCAGTGTACCCGTGGTTGAACAGAATATGAATCAAAGGCTCAGCCCTTTCTTTTCATGCTCAGATCATAAAGTCTGAAACATCTCAAGTTTGTGTGTATGTGTCGATTTTTTTTTTTTTTTTAATCAGAGGCAGTGAAGGCTCTATTCGGTACTGCCTAAAACAAGATTAGGAAATGGGATGTTGTCCCATTGCTATCTAGATTTAAAAATTAAAATGATTAATGTCTAGAACATAAAACTCAGTTATAGGAAGGACCATTGGGACAGTGATAAAAAAAAAGAGAGGTGGAATTTCCAGATAAATTTGGAAGGGTCTTGTCACTGATTTAAGGTCCCATTAACTTCATGGGGATCTAATCAAAGGCTTTCTGTTAAAAGTAAACCCGAGGCTCAGGGAGTGAGAGTTCTTACAAGGATGGGAGAAATTCCATCAGTACTCTGTAGAATTAACCCCGAAAATGGGATGTCCCTTCTCACACATGGTGGGAATCATCACCATCCTGGGTTTTTTTGCACAAAAGTGCTTAGGGTCGAATTATAAGGGCTTTCCTTTGTGACCTCTGCTCTGTTTGAGCCCAGTGGATTGTACTTTCTGGTCTCTGGGGCTTAAGGAGCAGCTAGAGATCCGGCCTTTGTGGTGAGGATTTTCCATGATGATATAATGTTATCATGAGTCCCCATTCACTGCAAGTGAATCATCTCACCAGGAAACTAGGAGCAAGGCAACAGTTTACCTTCTACTTAATAGGGAACAAAGTTCACCTTTACTCAATACTTCAGCTGACGCTTTCACCACTGAGCATTGGAAATGCACAATTTTAGAAGGTTTCTGCTCAAACTGGGCATTTCTACCCGCCTTCCTTGTGGTGCAGCAAGCACTGCTGTGGACGCAGGAGGACCCTCAACCCCCTTCACCCCTATCCTCAGATGTTGGCCCTAAAAAGCGTGGAAATAGCATGCCTGGATTCTGAAACACTTTTCTGAGGGACCCCTTCGATAGTTCTAGAGGGAGTTGGCAGAGCACAACTTTCGGTGGGTGAATGTTGGGGGCTAACTACACGAGACTGAAAATTCACATTTGGAAGGTGGATTCCACCTTGAAGACCTTGGAGAGGACTTGTGGCCTCCCCACACTTGGGAAGGCAGTGCTGGGCCCAGGGCACGTGATGACAATTATTAATATCATTACGTGGCCGTCTCCCCACCATGTAATGTCACTCATTCTTAATGATATCACTTGAGAACTAAAGCCAAGTCACACTTAAAGTTCACAGGATTGTGAAGCCTTTATCATCATTATCCTAGTTTGATGACTGAGAGGTTGAGGCTCAGGGGGACTGAGCCATTAGGAAATGGAGACACTGGAACTTACAGGGATGATGTCAGGACACTGAATAGTCCCCCTAAACCCTCCTTGCATTTGCCACGATCTGCAGGCAGCTTTCTGGCAGCAGGATTCCACCTTTCCCGCGCAGGACAGGAAGTACCTGGAGGGTCAAGACCCCAGCAGCTGCAGGAGTTAGGGCACAGACCTCTCTGCTCCCTCCCACTCCCAGGGAGGCGTCTGAGGTACAGGTTCTCCTCTGGCTTTGGAGGCCGCTGCAGATGAAGCCCCAGTTGCCCACAGTAGGAACTGGCTTCACCACAGGCCCCTTATCGGCTGCCTTCCCGTCCTGGTCTCATGACCCCAATCCTTTTCCAGTATTTCCTGAGCCAAGGGCCAGCTTGCACTTGAATCCCTGGCTCTACTTCTGGGGGGAATGGAGACTAAGACGGAGATATTTTGACCCCCAGTTCTGTAGTTTCATGTCACCTGACACTTTCCTGTCTGTGTCAGTTAGGAGTTTTCTAGAGACACCATCAGAGGCCAGAGGTAGCACTAGGACATCTGCATCGCCAGGCAGTCTCCCCACCCGGACGGGTGCTGCCAGCTCCTAAGTGGTTGTTCATCCGGGCTCCCTGAGGCAGCCTCTAGGTCGAGTTTACCCTGTGCCACATTCACGGGGAATTGGTGGGCTCAGTGCCTGGCAGAGCCGGCAAGGTGGGAGGAGGTGGATATGGGCTGGGGGGCAAGTTAAGCTTCCACGTGGCCCCAGAGCAGACTTGCTGGACCCCATGGGGAGCCCGGAGCTAGTGCGGCCCTCAGAACTGTCTGGAGTGGGGCTGAGATCTCATCCATCAGGATGGAATGTTGGCCAACCCAGCGAGTGTCGTGAGCTCTGAAGCCCAGGAAACCCGAGGGGCTGAAGTGGCCTGTGGTTGTCACTCCCCGCAGCCAACCAGCCCTCCCTGGACCAGGGCCAGCTGAGTGGTGGTCCTGGGCCCAGCCTCACTTCCCTCCACACTGTCAGGAGAACTGCCACTCCAAGCCCTTGGTGACAGCCATCCTCTGTCCCCCTGCAGCTCACGGCCTCCCCCAGGCTGTGGCTTCCCCAGCCTGGCGGCTGTATCAGGTCCACGCCATTGCACTGGCATTTCCCTCCACTAGGGGAGCCCTGGGTCCCTTTCAGCCTGGAGAGTTTGCCGTCTTCCTTCGGGTAGGACCTAATATCGCCCACTGGGCAGGAGGCAGGGACCTTCCCATCCCAGGAAAAGCGGATTGCTGCTCTCTGGGGTGCACTAACACACTGCATTGTGTTGATTTCTGGTCCACTCCCGACCCTGGGAACTCCTTGAAGATATCCGTGATGCCCTGGGAGCCCTGAACCCATGGGGCAGGTGGGGGATTCATAAATGTTTATTGGATGCATATTGGCTGAGCTGCTCCAGGAACAGGGACAAATGTGCCTTTAAATGAGAGCTAAGACCAAGTTTGATTTGCACATCCTGTCACAAGTGTGGCAGGAGTTGAGAAGAATGAAGGTCACCTTGGGAGCTTCGGGAACACAGAATTCCTAATCCCTGAGGTCACTTGCAGGCAGGATCAGTCCCATCACTGTGACCATTGGCTGCACCCCAGCGGGAAGAGGCTCAGAGCAAGGAGGTGCTTGACTAACCTCTTGATGACAACTGCTAGTGCTGGAATTTGTTGGTGCTCTTGGAAATATTTTAGCGTAACTTAAATATAAAAATAACACGTGGATGCATTCTCTTTGCAAAAAAAATTGAAACATGACAGATAATGACAAAGTCCCCTTTAACATGCCATCACCCCAGCACACCCCCTTTCCTCCCCAGAGATGACCTCTGTAGGGTATGGTGTGGATCTCTCCAGAACCTCCCACCCCAGGCACTAAAGAAACATGTGCGCGCTCACGCGCAGACATGAACAACAAGATGCCCTGTAGTACTCATTATAATAGCAAAGTTTGCAAACTCACCATGTCCCACGGAAAAGGGGGGAATTTCCCATCACTAAGAGCAAGGTTTCCATTTTCTTATGGAACAGGTGGCTACATTGGTCCACTTAAGAGAATTAAACTTTCCAAGTTACCCGAAATAAGTCCAAGTGGAGGGAGGGTTTTGTTTTGTTTTTTAATCTAATGGGTGAAACTTAGCAAACATTCCACCCCAGAGCATGTACCCCAGGTTGGTCTGAAGCACCCAGCGGGAGGAGGATGGCAGGGAGGTTCTGGCAGCTGAGGTACCTTCTGGAAAGATGAAGGAGGCTTCTGCCAGCTTTGGGTCACCAGGAGAACAACACTGGGTGTAAAACGACTTTGTGGGTGGGAAAGAAGGGGAGTAAGGAGAATGTTAAGGGAAAAGAAGGGGAATCAGAAAGAGGAGTGGTGAGCCGGGAAGGGTGAAGAGGGGAGTTGCAAAAACATTTGGGTGCTGGGGTTTTCTGGACCAAATCACTTCAGGAAGAGGACAGGGTAGGGAAGGGGAAGAGGGATGTTTTTAGCATGTGGTAGAAGGTTTAGAAAGAATTGGAAATAGGGAGGGGTTGGGAGTTACTGTCAGCACAAAAATAAAATGCTGAGTTTAACCTTCAAAGGGAGGGAAAGCCATGGAATTGAAGCTAAGGTCCAGCTCTTTCCTAAGAAGGGTAGCAAGTGGGTAGAACAGTTTTGCTAATTCTGGAGCGGTCCTTGACCCAGAGCTCAGCACAGCTCTGACCTCATGCAGAGAGATGAGAATGATCTTTTCAAATATGCGGGGTCATTTTGAGCAGGTTTAGCTGTCTTTTAAGAGGGTTGATTTGGTTAGAGTTGAGAGGATAAACCGTAAAACGTAGCATCACGCAGTTCTCTAGGCAGTGTTGGGATTTCCTCCGGTGTGATGCTGAGGGCGCAGGGAGGGAAGGTAACGCTGACCAGACATTCTCCGTACACCAGGCGCCCAGCTAAGCCACCTTCAAGTGCCTCAACACATTTCATCCTCACCCAGTCCACGGCGTTTGCTGTTGTCTCCATTTCAGATGGGAGATCTGAAGCTTTTTTGCTAAGGAGTCCTCAGTCCCAGTGTACCCAGTCTTTCAGGCTTTTTGGAGAGAACCCACAGTAGGGAATACGTTTTCCATCCTGCTGCAGATACACACACGTTTATAACAAAAACAGAGGGTTTTCAGAACTACACGTGACTTTTCTATGTGAGGTGCACAGAGGGATTCTGTTCTATTCCTTTCCTTTATTTAATGATAATTTCAATGAAATAGATTGCTGTCACAACACAATGAAGAGTCATCAATTGGAGTTTGAAAAGCACTCACCCAGCATTTGTCATAACCTGATTTTATGCCTCCAAAACCAGTCTTCAAGGGTAAACGATGGGTTTTTCAATCAGAGTTGCGTAGCATCTGTCTTTTGTTCTTCCTTCCATCCAAGTGTCCGTCCATCCATCCAGTAAACATTTGTCAGTACGTAGAAGTTGAACCAACTTTCGGATTCCCCATTAGGGGAAACTGTGCTATCTCATCAACTCTCAGCTCCCAAAATAGAAAAACTCAAATCATCAAACCATGGAAAGAATCAGTAAGTGGCAGATACACACCCCAGAAATGCCCAGAGGGGCCACTGTAGATGGTTCCAGAGCTAACATCCTTGGATATAATCCCCACCCCTCCAAGAAAGAAAATATTCCTTCAGATATTCCGTCACAACGACAAAACATGCAAAAAAGATAAGTGAACCAGGTAGTAGCATTCCAAGATGTCAGTACTGGAGGTCTCTGCAGCATAAAAAATTGGGTCAGGTTGCAGGGGGACCTGGAGCGGAAGAAAACTGAAATCACGCCCCGTTCCTACAGCACTCTCTCTTCCTGCATCTGAAGCTGTTGAGTCCTGCTAACCGTGACCACAGGCTGTTTAAAATGACACCGTTTGCCTTATTTAATTTTCTTCCGCAGTCATAAATATTAATTAAGCTAAACCACAGAGAGCTCCATTTCAATCCTTTCCCTTCCTGCGGACCATAAGCAATTAAGATGCATAGCTTTAAGTACTAACCTGTTCTTTAAGTCTGCCCTGGGACATCCACTTTTTTATTTTTTTAATTAGGACAGATTTATTAAATCTTAGTGGTTTATTTTTCCTGCCTAACTCTCCCGAGCTGTGGGTGTTCTCAGTTTGATTCTCTTCTTGCAAATACAATCTTTGCTTCTCCAGCGGACTGCCTCATCTTCCCCAAACCAAGATGCAGAAAAGTGCATGTTCAATTCATGAGGAGCAGAAATATTTGTGTGCAGCCTGTCAGCTACCCAGTGGCAAAGACCACACTTTTCAATGTTCGGTAATTTAATATTATTTAATGACAAAAACAGAAGAAATAACTGTAAAAAATGAGGAAAATATAACGTGGAAAGTGCAAGTCTTCTCTCAAGCCTTCCAAGTCCCTATTTCTGGAGGTGTAATTGTTAATAGCCTTGTGTGCAACCTTCAAAACTTTTCTGCACGTAGAGTCAGGATTACCTTTACAAAAATTAGATCAAATTACCCATATCCAGCGACTGTTTAGCCTTTCATCATAAAGTAGATATACTTTCTATATGATTTCAGAAAGATTTATATCAGCTTTATAACAGCTCCATAATATTCCACAATTAAGTTGGGTTTTGTTTATTTAACCTTATTCTTTAAGAGTTACGATCTTGGGCATATCATAGATAAACCACACACATACACTTGGTACCAGTAACTGAAAACTCTGCCTGTGAGCATTTTCCTTTTTCCCATGCTTCTCATGACTTCTCCATCAGAGAACATTATAATGTGGAAACAGGTCAAGGTTTGGGTCAGAGGGCCTGGATTGAGATGGAAGGGCTGGGTGGTCTGAGGCGAGCCCTCAACATCTCACTCCCATTCCCCAGGGACAAAGGGAACTCCCACCTGAGAGAGGTTTTGGAGAACCATGAAGTCTGATGCAAATATTACCCCTCCCACCACGAAGGTCCTGGTCACTTGGGGGGCAGTAAACCCGAGGAATTAACATAAAAAAAATTAGGTACCTGTATTTCTAAATTCAACATAAAAAGGAGAAAAGAATAAAAGAAACAGGGAAGGAGAAAAAAGCCTTCTTTCAATTTCTATGTAACTACAAAGACTGGGGAGCAGGGCTCAGGTCTGAGACATAGAACTCCCACTAGGACCAGGTGGTCCTCATCGTTAGCATCTACTTAGCACTTTATTCTGAAGATTTACAGGAATGAATTTACCAGGTTTCCTCTTAAAGGGAAAAACTAAACTCTCAGGATTTTGCAAGGTATACATCTATTTATGTAGACTCCTCTGGAGAATATTAAACAGTACTGATCTTTTGTTATATGATGTAAAACAATACATCCAAAATCAGCATCGCGTATTTCCATGCCTTAGTCCGACAGAGGCAAACTATGGGGTGATGTAGCCGCTGGGCATGAAAGAAACTACAAAATAAGTTTGTATTTTATATCCAGTTCCGTCCAGGGATCTCAAAGCAGCTGAATACAATGTCCTCCCCAGCTTTTTCACCCCCCCCCAGTCGTCATTGCTTTAAAATCAAACAGATTAAGGACTTGGTCTAAAATTCTTACTGTGTTTACATTGCTTTTTTTCCATGTGCTTTTATAAATATGGTAGAAATAAGAAGAATTTGCCCTGTTTAGCAGTTCTTACCTGGAAAGAAGGAGCCCTTTTAAGAACGAATGACATTTAAATTCCCACAAGGGAAAGATGATCTGAGCGCTAATTATGGGTGCATATTGCAAATAGAATAAGCATTAAGGAAACATCTTGAGTTTTTAAATTCTTCTCATCTTTGAGACTCAAATTTTAGTTTCCAAACGTTTCCTATTATACATGTTGGAAAATATTTGGGTGGCAAAGCAAGAGAAACAGTGTGTTTCCCAGCGTGGGAGTGGGGGTAATTTTGGTGTGTCTGCGGGTTCAGCTTGCATTTCTCCTGGTCTTGTTCTTTTTCTTGGGCATCAGCAGGCAGTGCCAGTTCAGCATTGGGTCAGCGTCTTGGGGAAGAAAATTCCAAGTCCCAGTCACCTTCCCAGGAGGCCCAGGTCTTTTCCAGGAGGAGGACATGTGCAAACCCCATTTGAAACTCAATAAACAGGAATCTCCTTGTCACTTTCTCTTCTTTTGGATCTATTTTGTTTCTTAAAAATGCACATTGGGATCAGTGAAGAGGTAGGGGATGTTTAGGAAAGGTCAGCAGGTCCAGCGCACCAGATTCATCGGGAGGCAGGATCAGCCCGGGTCCTTCGGGCTCTCTCTCCCTCAAGGAGGAGAGTTAAGGGGCCTTGGAGGGCGTTTGTGATGCAGTGTGATTGCAGCTGAAACTTTGCTTAGGCCGTTTTTCCTTGCTTGGAAAATGACAGCTTCCAAGTCACCAACTGATCATTGCTGTAGGTTCCCTGTCCTGCCGGGTCAACCAGGGAGGTCCCAGGAGAGGCGCTGTGGGAGGTGCGGGAAGCTGACAATGCCAGGTGGGGCCTGGGATGGGGGCGCTGCTGAGAGCACATTCTCCACGCCCCAAGCTGCGGACACGTTCTGAACCCTGGGAAGATGCATTCTGGCTGTGGGGAGGGTCGGTGTGGCCGGGAGCAAGTGGGAGGGGAGAACCCACAGGAGGTGAAGGTGGACTTGCTTTACATGTCATCAAGGCCTGTCTCACCACTGAGCTCAGGACAGACTGCAAGATGAGTTAGGGAAGCGGGGCTATTTCACCTGTGTTCAGCGGACCAGCAGCCTCACCATCACCTGGAAGCCTGTTAGAATGCCAACTCTCAAGCCCCTCCCCCGCCCAGAATCTGCATTTTAACAAGATCCCCAGGGGCGGGTTTTATGCACATAAAAATTTGCTGGGCGGGTCCCGGGCCCCCGTTAATTACCCCAGGCCCCTGTCAAACGAAGCTCCCACTTTTCAGGAAGCTCCACAATCCTTCCTCTGGAAAGACTTTTGGAAGCAAAGCAGGCAAGGAGTGAATACAGACACGTGTCTTACACACACTTGCCACGGTTCTCACACACACGGGGCACACTCTCAAGCCAGGAGGAGCACCTCGCTGCCGACTTCTGTCTCCTTCCCAGAGCCGGAAGCCCCCCTAGTACCTGTAGGATGGAAAACTGATACTCTAGAGAGTTTACAAATGGTAGCGGGACTAGAGTCGCCTGCCATTCTGCTGGCATCCTGCCCACTGCGTCAGAGAACCCAACCCTTGGCTCTCCCATCAATTCTGGGTCAACACAGGCAGCGCACTTCGCCTTGGGTTTGCGTCCATCCCTGCCAGCAGCTTGGTTAATTCCGAATGGTGAGATGTAGACTGCCCTTTGGAATGGGGTTTTTGGCCCTTGGAAATTCCTAGGTCATCGTTGAAAGGAGACTTGAAGACATAGGCAAAATAAGTTCTGCTGGAACACGTAGCAGAAGAAGGCAGGAAGTGGAGCAAGTAGAAGGAAACACTGCAAAGAAACCTTTGCAAGCACATGGCTTTGCCTACCATGGTCAGGGCGGTATCTCCGCCATCTGGAATATAGTAAGTGCTCATTAAAACAGTTGCTAAATGGACCAAAAATCTATAAACTACTCTTCACTGTCACTGCTCAATATGAGAGCAAGTTATGTCTAATTCTTTTCTGCTTACGCAGAGCCCCTGTATCACTTTGAGATGGAAGCAAGAAGAAAACATCCGCTTCACAAGCCTAAGGCTCAAACTCCAGGCCTTGCTAACCTCCTCTGATCTCCACATCTGTCTATGCTTCATCCTTCCATACTTATTCAAAGTATATTTGTTCATCCAAGTAACTGATCAGTAACTTGTAGATCTAATGGGGCCGCTTCTTAATTATCTCCCTGGGTTCCTAAGAATGAATGTCTGAGTCCGATTCTTTAGGTCTGTGACAGACTCTCCATGACTCCTGTCCTCAGTGAGGTTTACTGCTGGCCCTTTTGGCACGAATAACAGCTCCTCTCCAAGAATAACGTCCACATGTATGAAATAGCTCGCAGAGCCACCAGTGCAGATACATCTAATTTAGGCATCCCTCAAAGAGGAGTTTATTCTCACTTACGTTGACATGTTATTATTCCCACTCAAAGTCGTCATTTCTTTATTTTTCTCTCTTCCACTTAATTTAATTACCTGCTCGAAGAGTCCCACTTACCAGAAGCATGCTAAAAACTCAAGAATGGTGGACAGGATGCCAAATATATGCCAGAAATATTTGTCAGATCCTGGACCCGAATGGGCAGATCATCGACCTTCTCCACAGACCCACAAAGATGGGAGTGGAGTCGACAACTGCTCAGCCTGACCACCGAGGAAGCCCACAAAAATGCACAATCCATTACCACAACCAACCTTCCAAACAGCTATCAAATTCTACGTGCACAGAAAAAGACGGCTGAGTGCCAAATTCTTCCAACAGGACCTGAGGACAGAGCCTCACCTGCTCCCGACACAGGGCTATCCTAGCCACCACCTGGGGTTGACGTGCATATCACTTCTCTTCCTCCCTTAACTCAAGGGAGGGCACAGTCGTCTTTCTTACGCGGGTCAGAGAACATAGTACTGGTTTGTTTTCAGAACTCAAACCCTTGAAGTGATGGCTTCCCTGATCGCCTTGCATGTGTGAGAACTGAATGAACATGGTATGAGTTATTTTGCTAAAGTTTCCGTGACATCAGATCTACATTTCACCCTAAAGTAATGTAATCATAAAATAACAATCATATAAAATGACACAAATATACTGCAGGAAAAAAATGTAGACTGAAGAGATCATTCTACCACCAAACACAACCAGGGTTACTAACATCGTATTTATCTCATTTTTTATTTATTAGGACTTATTTCCCATCTTTTCCTGTGAATCTTGCCCAGGAGTGGTAGATTGTATGCATGTGTATAAACTTACTGTGTATAACCCTACAATGCCATATCTTGCTTTCCTCTCAATTTTAACGTCACATTCAACATCACTTTCTTGTGGGTTTTTAAATTTTTTTTCACATAAATCTCCTTTGAAAGATATTCTTCACTAATTATCTTTTCAATTGCCCTCCCCATAAACAACTAGGATTTTGGCCATCAAAGAACCACGGAAGCCAGTAAAACAAGTATCTGATTGCGCAGTGCCAAGTAGCTTGATTTTTTTTTAAACATAATTTCAGAAATAACAACCCATGGAAAGTGAAATGTTGATCGCACCCTTGGATACAACTGTACGCCTCTTCTTTAGTAAGCCTTGGGATACACCCTGAAAATTCCACCTTGTGAATAATGGAGGTGTGGGTGTCTGATTTCTGCCAACCCAAAGGTTATCTGAAGGTAAAATGTGTATTTTCAGAAGACTTTGCTAAATCCCCTTTCTCTGTCTCCTCTGTTTTAACCTCACCTGCAGACCTGCCTAGTAATGCCCTAAAGCAAGGCTTGTCCTGGGTATTTATTCTCGAAAGGGCTTCGGGAACTGGAGGGAACTGGAGTATTGATCAGCCCAAAGCGCACCCGCCCTTTGGTATTTTGTGGGTCATCGGTTAGGGAAGTTGAGTACTGTTTATTGATGCCCCCTTCCTCACAGGCTAGTTTCACATGACGGAGAGCCCCCCGGGGTAGGAGTTTTGCTGGAGATCGCAGGGAGACCGAAGGAGGCCCAGGTTTGAGCCCAGTCAGTCCGCTGGGCCAGCGACCGGAATAAAACCAACGCGCTAAATACAGGCACAGTCATCGGTCATAAGGCGGCTTTAAACGCAAACCCGGCAGCACCGAACGACAAGGCCGGGAAAGAGAGGGGGCACGGGCAAAGGAAATCTCTGTAGGTCTCAGCCCTAGGTGGGGCTTCAAATAAGGGGGGATCAGGGGAAACATCTGTTTTCAGCCCGAGCTACCCGCGAACTTTTTCCTGGAGAGAAGCTCGCGGAGCAATTTACAGCATTCCAGCATGAGGCTCTCGTGCCAGACGCTCTGAATCAACCTTTAGAAACCAGAGCTGCCGGGAAGGGAAGGAGCGCCGTGTGCAGGGGCGGGAGCGCCTCGGCGGGCCTCAGCGCAGGGAAGGGCGGCGGGCCGGGGGCGTGGGCTCGCGCTCCCCGCAGCATCCGCCGGCCGCGCTCCCCGAAGGAGGCCAACCTGGGTTTGCGCCGAACGTCGGGGACCCCGAAGAAGCGCCAGCCCCCGGGAGGCGTTTTCGGAGAGACTCGGAGAGGCCGGCGGACGGCGCGGGAGTCCAGATAGCGGGGTTAGGGGCTCGGGGGTCCGTGAGGGCTCGGTCTGTCCCGGGGCCGCGGCCGACAGGGGGCACCCTGTCACTGCGGAAGCCGGTGACCAGGGGCCGGGCCACCGAGGGGCACGCCCTCCTACCCCGGGCCGCTCTTTCTCCTGCTCGTGGCGAGATTTCTAGAACCACATTTTCCACCAGGAGCAAAAAGAGGGGAGTGGACACTCACGTAGACGCACAGACTAGGTTAACCCGGACACTCGAGATTTAAATCCCACGCACACCAGAAAGCTGTCTGTCGTTGTTTCTCGGGTTTGTCTGTCTGACCTACTGAATGTGAGAAGCGCCCCGCGGGGGCAAGGAAGGGTGTGTCTGTGTATATGTCTGTGCGTGCGCGCGCGCGTGCGTGAGCGTGTGTGTGTTTCTGCCCTCGGTCTACGCAGAAAGCTTTGGAAAATAGGCGAGGGCGGACCCTCTCTCCCCAGCCCTCGGGAGAGCGATCAAGTAGTTTCCACCCACGCTCGGGGACCCGGCGAGAGATGCCCGGGCATCTGGTCCCTCGGCTCCCCTGTGCACACCGACACTACGTGTGCATACGCCCAGCGCACTTCCCGGCTGCACCGCGCCGGCCTGCCCCTCCTGGGAGCACTCTGCGCTGCGCACGGCTTTCAGGGAGAAGCAGACCTTGGCTGTGGGGGACCCTGCCCCGGCCCTCGCTCAGCGGGTTCATTAACGCTCTCACTAAGAATTGGTCAAACCAGCCGCGCCTGCATCTTTAGTTCAAAGCGTTGCAGGCCCGAGAGCCCTGGAGTAGAGGGAAGGGGTGGGAGTACCCCTGCACCTACTGCTCCGCCCCCTGCCCTCTGGCCTGACCCTCACCCAGCCTTCCGTTTCCCTTGCTCTGCTCCGTGCCTGCCACCTCGCTTCTGTCTTCTGCCACCATTACCCATAACTCTGGACAGGTGGGCCAGATACCCACTATTTTCTATTTTTCTCTTTTTGGGGTTGAGGGCGCAGGGCCGCATCCTCACGGCCCAGCCGGGGTTTAGAACCAAGAAAGGGCGGCCACCTCCAAACACCTGTAGTATTCTGCCTCCCCGCCCCCTCCCCAATCTGGCGCACTGAGGTCTTGGTACCTGGCCTAGGACAGGTGATCATTTGAACTCAGAAGCTGGATCGAAAATAAAAAGGACGAATATGGTTGCTAGGGTTTCTAATTCTTATAAAGCAGGAAAGCAGAGAGGACAGAGACACCCCCGCCCACAGCCAGGCGGACTCCATATGCCCCATTATTGATTCCCCTCTCTCCTCCTGCCTCGTCCCCCACCTCCTGTCCTGTTTGTTTTAGTTACGAAATGTTGTGGGCACCTCAGTTGTGACTGAAAAGTAACCTTGAAACACGCCGTCCTGACTGTCAGAGACAAATAGTCTCCCAACCGTCGCAGCAGCTGGCGGGGCCGCGCGCGCCCTGCGCCCGGCACCCGGACCGTGGGACGGGGCTCCTCCCCTCCAGCCGCCCCGTCCGGCGCTGGAGGCCTGGCTCCCGCCGGGGAGGCGGGACCCAGCGCCCCGCACCCCTCCCGAAGCCGCTCCGGGTCTTAACTGTAACGGGAGGGGCCTCCCAGCAGCCGCAACAGGCGAGTTAAAGGTGTGTACACAGTTTTTCTAAATACGACAGCGCTTTGCAGATTGGCTCTGTCACCGGTTGGTTGTTTTGACAGGGAATGAGCCCTGAGAACTAAGAAATCCGGGATAAATAAATGCGGCTTTGATAAGGCTCTGCAGGGGCGAGAGCGGGCGCAGAAGCCGGACGCGCCCTCGGACAGGCGCGCCAGGGGCCCGGCTCTGTGGGACGGGGACGGGGCCAGAGCCCTGGGCCGCTCCACTGGGTGGCCTCCTCCCGGGTCCCTCCTCCCGTGGAGACTCCCCGCAGACGAAAGGGGGCTGGACCCGGGCGCCCACGCGCCCACCCGCCCCGCTCGCCAGTCCGGGCTCCGCGTGCCCGGCGCAGGGCAGCTGCGCGGGCGCCGAGGGCAGGTGCTGGGCGCCGGCCGGGGCTCCCTCTCACCCAGGTGTGAGCTGATTATTCAAATGGGCTGCCCCGGGTCTGGGGATTGGAGGCCCGCGGCCGCGCGCCGCGCTATATCACCAGCAGCCCACGTCACTGCGGCACTTGTCCGCTGCGCGGTCCACACCTCCTCCTCCTCCTCCTCCCTTCCCCCCCTCCTCCACCACCTCCACCTCCTCCTCCTCCTCCTCTTCTCCACCCCCCCCCCACCCGCCCCCGCGCCGCGCGCTTCCCGCCGCCTCCCGGCAGCTCGGCACTGCCAGCCTCGGCCTCCACCCGGCAGCCCGCGAGCGCGGCGGCGGCGGCGGCGGCGGCGGGCGGCGGGCGCTCTGGCAGCGGCGATCGGCTCCGGGCCTCCTCCCACCCTCGGCCCCCTCCTCCCGCGACTCACCCCTCCCGCCCACTTCCAGCCACTGCCTCTGGCCGGCCGAGGGAGAGAGGGAGTGGAGCCGAGAGAGAGGGAGCGCGAGAGGGAGGGAGGGGACGGTGCCTTGGCTGACTTTTTTTAGAAAGGAGGGTGGGGGTGGGGGGGTGATTGCCGGTCGTTTGCTGGGGCTGTTAAATTTTAAACTGCCATGCACTCGGCTTCCAGTATGCTGGGAGCGGTGAAGATGGAAGGGCACGAGCCGTCCGACTGGAGCAGCTACTATGCCGAGCCCGAGGTAGGCACTCGCCTTTGCCGGGGGAAGCGGGGTGGCGACGTCCGCTCTCGGCCCCAACCTCTGGACCGCTTCCCCGGCCGGCCCCCGGCCCCCACCCCAGCCGCTCCGGGCAGCCGCCTTTTCCACCCTCCTTCGACTCAGATGGGTCTCTTTTTTATACGACACACTGTTAGCCTTGAGATAATATTAACTTTGTGATCAAATATTGACTTGCGGCGCCTCCAAATCCTCTTCGTGGCCGAGCCACGCACTATCCTAACAGAGTTGTGTTTGGCAGCGCGCGGCTGGGGAGGGGTGGGAGGTCGGCCGGCGAGGGGGTGGGGAGCTGGAGTGGAGAAGGTGGGTAGTAGTTGGGGGCTGAGGTAGAGAAAAACGGTCCAGGACTAGGCGACAAAGAGAAAGAAAGTTTGTGGCTGCAGAGCCCAGCCGCGTGTAGTTCTGTCCGCGGTCCCCTCCCTGTCCCTCCACTCAATGCCTCCGGCTGGCCCCAGACTGCGCGCAGGTACCGCGTTTCGGTTCCCCTGGGGCCCAGAATGGGGTCCCGGGAGGAAGGCTGAATGGCGAGGACCCTGGGATCGTCTCCGCGAGAGGCCGCCGGGCGCCCTGCGCCTTGTCCCACAGGTCGCTGGCCAGGGTCGGAGGTGGCGTCCGGGGCCGCGGCGCCTGCTCGGTATGCTGGCGTGAGAGTCGGGGAGACTCTGCGGGGGGGAGATGCATTTGGGATGCCTGGCTTGGGGCGCTCCCGGGGACCTCTGTTTAAGAGTCTGAGCGAGGCGCAGGAGGGCGAGGAGGCGGCCACGGGCGCAGAGCGGCGGCCCCCGCGCCACCTCCCCGAGGGCGATCGCGGCGCGCTCCGGGTGAAATGGACGCGGGGCCGGGGCCGGGCGAGGGCAGGACTCCCCGGAGGCCTCCCTGGAGGCGGGGGCCTGGGCTGGCCCGGTGGGCGGGGGGTCAGGCCGGGCGCGCTTCAGCCGCGGTGCTAACGCTGTGCGCCTCCCTCCGGGCTCTGTCCTCAGGGCTACTCCTCGGTGAGCAACATGAACGCCGGCCTGGGGATGAACGGCATGAACACGTACATGAGCATGTCGGCGGCCGCCATGGGCAGCGGCTCGGGCAACATGAGCGCCGGCTCCATGAACATGTCGTCGTACGTGGGCGCGGGCATGAGCCCGTCCCTGGCCGGCATGTCCCCCGGGGCGGGCGCCATGGCCGGCATGGGCGGCTCGGCCGGGTCGGCCGGCGTGGCTGGCATGGGGCCGCACCTGAGCCCGAGCCTGAGCCCGCTCGGGGGGCAGGCGGCCGGGGCCATGGGCGGCCTGGCACCCTACGCGAACATGAACTCCATGAGCCCCATGTACGGGCAGGCAGGCCTGAGCCGCGCGCGCGACCCCAAGACGTACCGGCGCAGCTACACGCACGCCAAGCCGCCCTACTCGTACATTTCGCTCATCACCATGGCCATTCAGCAGAGCCCCAACAAGATGCTGACGCTGAGCGAGATCTACCAGTGGATCATGGACCTCTTCCCCTTCTACCGGCAGAACCAGCAGCGCTGGCAGAACTCCATCCGCCACTCGCTGTCCTTCAACGACTGCTTCCTCAAGGTGCCCCGCTCGCCCGACAAGCCCGGCAAGGGCTCCTTCTGGACTCTGCACCCCGACTCGGGCAACATGTTCGAGAATGGCTGCTACCTGCGCCGCCAGAAGCGCTTCAAGTGCGAGAAGCAGCTGGCCCTGAAGGAGGCCGCGGGCGCCGCGGGCGGCGGTAAGAAGGCGGCCGCCGGGGCCCAGGCCTCGCAGGGTCAGCTCGGGGAGGCCGCCGGGCCGGTCTCCGAGACTCCGGCGGGCACCGAATCGCCCCACTCGAGCGCCTCCCCGTGCCAGGAGCACAAGCGAGGGGGCCTCGGGGAGCTGAAGGGGACGCCGGCCGCGGCGTTGAGCCCCGCGGAGCCGGCGCCCTCGCCAGGGCAGCAGCAGGCCGCGGCCCACCTGCTGGGCCCGCCGCATCACCCGGGCCTGCCGCCAGAGACCCACCTGAAGCCGGAGCACCACTACGCCTTCAACCACCCCTTCTCCATCAACAACCTCATGTCCTCGGAGCAGCAGCACCACCACAGCCATCACCACCACCAGCCCCACAAAATGGACCTCAAGGCCTACGAACAGGTGATGCACTACCCCGGCTACGGGTCCCCCATGCCGGGAAGCCTGGCCATGGGCCCGGTCACGAACAAAGCGGGCCTGGACGCCTCGACCCTGGCCCCAGACACCTCCTACTACCAGGGAGTGTACTCCAGGCCCATTATGAACTCCTCTTAAGAAGACAGCGTGACCTGGCTAGCCTGGACCCAGACGGGAGAGACAGGAAATGGGGTAGAGACCCTGAGAAAGGGGTGCTGGAAAGTTGCGAGGCAGAAGGACCCATCACACCCCTGCCCCCCCGGAACAGAGGTCTCCCCCACCCTCTGCAGCCCTTCCCTCCCTCACATGGGCCACACTGATGTTTATCATGCTATATAAGGAGGGAAAGGGAAAAAAAGATAGTCAAAAAAAGAGAAAAAGGAAAGCCTCAGTTTCCACTACTGTGTAGACGCCTGCTTCTTTAAGCACCTGCGAATCCTGACTTTTTGTTGTTGTGGTTTATCTCCGTTGCTGTCATTGCAGGGAAGTCTTACTTTATTTAAAAAAACAAAAAAACAACAAAAAACAAAAACAAAACAAAAAAGAAAAAACACAAACTTTTGTGAGTGACTCAGTGTAAAACTGTAGTTTTAACAGAAAACAGAGTTGTACTGTTGTTTAAAGAAGAGAAAAAATGATGTAAGGGTCTGTTGTAAATGATCAAGAAAAAGAAAAAAAAAAAGCATTCCCATTCTTGATACGGTGAAATTCAGGTCTCGAGTCTGATTAATTTATGGTTTCCGTGTGCTTTATTTATGGCTTATAAATGTATGTTCTGACTACAAGGACCAGAGTTCCACGAATCTATATTAAAGTGTTATTGCCAGTTTTTTGCTCTGAATCTTCAAGATTTTTTTTTTTTCCTTTGCCTGATTTAAAAAACAAACAGACCTGGGAATCAGTTTAAAATTGAGGGAGGGAGATCCTGGCTGGTTGCAGGTTTTATTTTATTCTGGGGGAGGTAGTTGCTGTTTTATCAACTGTTTATTATTAGCATTTTCAGACAAAGTAAAGTTGAATGAATTTGACAGTAAACAGACACATACCCATTGCCCAGATCCTACAGTTCCCATTTCACGATACTTGTTATACAGCATATCTATCCATCTATCCACACCTCCATCGGTCCACTTATCTTATTTTCCTAGATGCATTTCAAAGTAAATTTCAGACTTCAGTACACGAAACACTTCAGCAAGGACATGTTAATGGAACTCAACATTGTTCAAGGTTACTTCTTTGAATTTTGGGTTTAACTTTACACACAGTGAAACTCACAGATCCCAGGTGAACCATTCTGGGGATTGTGGGGATGATGCAGGTTTATCTCCGAAGCCTGGAGAAAACCACACATCCTATCTGTATTTTCCAGCTGGGCCATGTGAAGGTGCAATGTTGTTGACATCTCTGGGACCCTGGGGCTGGCTTCTCTGGAAAGAAGCCTGGATTTTCCATGTTTTTTCCTGTATGTCCAATCCTAGGCCTCCCTTCAAGGCAGGGAGCCCCGATTGGACTTGCAAATTTCTGGTGCAGCTCTTTTCCTTTTCATCACTGCCTCTCTGCACCCATTCACCCTTCCATGGAATTGGAACTCTGCCTGGATTGAGAGCCTCAGGCCTCTGTCCACACTCCACCCTCCATCCCACCCTCCACCTTCACTTAGGTGTTCTGCACAACCTTGGTAGAACTTGCTGCAGCCCAGGAGTAGTGAGGCTTCTGGAACCATGCTTTTGAGCATCTGGTCTGGAGAAACAAAAGACTTTCTCCTGGAAGTGATTTTAAAGGGCACTCAGGGTCCTGATGAAAATCTTTTAAAATATGTGTAACTGGGGGATAAGGCAGAGGTAAGGGGGTGTCCTGCACGGCTGGCCAGGTGCCCCTTGTCAGGGGTGGGATCCCAGGGTCTGCAGGTTTTCTCCCTCCCCACTCCACCCAAACTCGGAGCGAGGCCTTGGCCAAGAGGCCTCTTAGCCCGGGTTGGCAATCTAGGATTACAGCACCAAGGAGGTGAGTGGGTATGTTGTGATTCTTCAAGGAAAACCGGAAAGTATAAAGAAAGACCCAGAATAAATTCTTACAAATCGCACTGCCTCTCTCCACAGACAGCCTAGTGGCCCTAAATCCTCGGCCAACCGAAGTGGAAACCTTGGAGGCCAAGCGGGGCCCAGCTTCGCAAAATGGGCTCCGCTTTGGCTTTGCCCTGGGCATCTGCTGGCAGGCAAGTTGGCCGAGCGAGGGCAGGAGCCATCCAGGGAGCAGCTAGCTTGCGGTGGGTGAGAATCTCCGCAGAGTCGGAGGCCAAAACTTTCGGACTCAGCTTTCTAAGCTCAGGCTCCCATGTCCCGGACTAGATCTTTGGGCTTCTCGACCATCTAAACTTGGAGTGTCCCAGCTTCGCCCCCAAGCCTGGATACCACCTCTGCGAGAGCCCTCCTCACCTTGCGGGGTCTCTCTGCCCCTCAAACCCTGGCCTTCCCACGCGCCTGAGGGGGGTTGGTCCTCGCCTCTGCCTCCCGCCTCCAAATCCCTTTTTAACATGCCACATTGTCCCGAAGAAAACAAGGAAGAGAAATTGGGGAGGGGGGTGGTGGGAGGGATCCGGAGGTCGCAGCCAGCAATCAGGGCCGTCTCTCCCCCTGGCAAGGACACACACGTCGTGAGCCCAGCCTGAAATGTGTTTCATTATCACATAAAAGGCTCCCGTGGCGAAGGAGCGGAGAGGCAGGGCCGGGGGCCGAGTGCGGGACAATGAAGGCTGAAAGCTCTGCCCTAACCTGCTATGTTTCCTATCGCACGTCCATTGTGCGAGGGTCGTTTTAAACTACTTAGCGTGCCCCCCTCCACTGATCCCGGCCAGATAAGATATAGTTCTGTCCGAATACATAAAAAGGATGTCGGGGAGCCGGCCGCTCCGGAGGCTTTTCTGCGCGTCCTGCGTCTTTCACACCCCTCATCCTCCCGCCCCAGACCCTCCCCCCGCAGGGCCCCCAGCTTACTGGCGCTCAGACCGCCCTCCGCCCGCGTTCCCCAACTCTGCGTGGTAGGGTGCAGCGTTTGTTTTTCCCTCTCTCTCCCTCTTTTTCTTCCTTTTCCCCGCGCCATCCGCGCGCGGGTTTAAGCATCCGTGATCTGTGAATAAACAGTCAGTAAACAACCGAAAAAAACATTCTAGATCCGAATTCCAGGAGGGTAAACTTTCCATGCCACGTCACACTTCAGCAAATTTGCACAGATATTATATTGCCTCTCCCTCCTTTATTATTTTTTTTCTTTTTTGCCAGGATCCCATTGTACTTAACTGAATTTTATAACGCTGATCGATATCTTGGTAAAATATTCATTTTTAAACTAGCGGGCAGTGAAATCTTTGCTTTGTGTGCTAAAGTCAACAGTCGCTAGGTTTGAGCTCAAATAAATGCGGGGATGCCTCGGCTCGGAGCAGTCGGCCGCCTCCCTCCGCGCTCTGGACGCTCCGCTGCCGCCGCCGCCCGCCTGCCCGCCGCACCGCAGGTAGGGAGCGCGCCCACTCAGGGGCCGCGCCCGGTCCCCGCCGAGCGTGCGCCCCCCACTCCCGTCCGCGCGCCTCCCCTCCCCCAGCCAGCCCCTGGCCCTTCCCGAGGCTTCGACGCCTGGGAGACAGGGAGTGAGAAGCTAAGTCGCGGAGACCCCGGGGCTGGGGAGGTGGCCTTTTTGCGGGGGATTCTGAGGATGCTCGGCGTGGGAGGATGAGGGGTCGAGGAGCTACACACTCAGACTGAATCTGGGCCCTGAGCACAACTGAAAGTTTGGTGGGACCCCGAAGCGACAGGAAGCCACCACAGGCCCCTGCAGCCGCTCCGGGCTGCTGATTCGATACGAGGGCCGCCTGTCGCCCTAGGACGGTGGGAAGATGGAGGTGGGGGCCGGCCTTGGCCTCAGAGCCTGGGATGGGGACGCTGGAAGACGGCGCACTGGTACTGGGAGGCTGTACACCGAGGCCCGAGCGTGGACGCGCATGGGTTCCAGTTCCGTCTCTGGGGTTCCAGGAAGCCCCGAGGCCCAGGCGGCGGTGGGGTTCCCGCCGTCCGGGAGCCGAGGAAGGGCAGCGCCTTTCCGAGCGGCCGGGGAATCCTGCGTTCTCGCCGCGAGAGTGCACGGCTGCAGGCAGGTCAGGGAGACTCCGGGCCACTAGCCCGGTCCAGGAGGGAAAGGCCGAACCCGGCCGCGGGGCCGTTCTTCACCCACTTCCCCCGCGCTGTCCCGGGGCACCGGGTTTGGAGGATCGGACAGACCGATCGCATCTGTCTGCAGTCTGCGGGAAGGCGACGGCTCGGAAAACTAGTGATTCCGAGGCTGCCAGTTGACACCGCAGGACCCTCGGTTGTCGAGGGCAGGGTAGGAAAAGGTGTCTTTCCTCTGGGGTCTACCAGGTGGCCCCCATCAATCTGCATTACCCCTGACGGTTTGCTTTCTACGGCGGGGTGTCTGGCTCGTGATAGGCCTACGCCGGCTCGGTCAGTTTGGTATTTCGCCAGGACGTACGTAGGTCGCGCTAGGTCCCGGGTCACCGCAATTGCCCGCCACCCCAACTGGAAAGTTCTTCTAGTCCGTGCTGCAGTCACCCAGATCTCGGACCCAAAAGGGCAGAAATCGGTCCCGGTGATTGGCAGGGTCAGTTTTGTGGACACCTCCATGCGTGGGGACCCTGGGCGCCCGGTCCCCTCCTTCCCCGGCGCCCGGGGCTGCGCGCGCCTTTGTCCACCGCGCCCGAGGCCGACAAGGGAGCGCACCCGCCTCCCTCCAAGTCCGGCTCCGGCTCGCGTGGCTGGTTATCTCCCCTGAACGAGATGGCCCGCCTGCGGGACACACGCGAGGCTAATCGTTTTTTAATAATTAATGCCTCCCCGTTCCGCTGGTAATGCGCGGCCTCGAATCCGTCAATTACTTGTCATTAGACGGTGTCGCCCCACGGCCTTTCCTCGGGCCTTTGACGGCGCCGGGTCACCGCGCCCGGCCCACTCCACGGCCGAATGAAAAGGTGCCCGGCCTTTGAGAGCCGGTGCGGAGTAGCCGCGGCCCTTAATTCAGTGCGAGTTTTGAAAGAAAGACCCTCGCTGAAGAGATGTAATCTTCCAAATGGCCAATTTAAACCCCTGATGTTTATCGTCCGCCTCTCCCGGCTTTATACAGAGAAGCAGGTCTTCAGGGCTTTGGGGGAATTTTAATGTGCGGGTGACGCAGGGAGAAGCGAGAGATACTGCTTAATAGGGTGCGGGGAAGGGGGGTGTTTGCTCAAGAAGGCACCTGGAGGTACCTCGGGGTAACTGGTTTTCTCTGGGGCAGTGCACTCTTCTGAGTATCGGGGGTCTGGAGGTCCTCCCGGCTTGGGGCTGGAGTCGCGGAAACAGAATCTTCTGAATTGCGTAGACCAGAACTGTCCGGAGAAAGCAGCAGGGCCACTGGGGCCGGGAATCTTCACCCTGCTCCAGGGGGTAGGAAGGAAACGTTCTCTGAGTCCCCCATCCGCACCGCGGACCTAACCTCGCGGGCTAGCATCCACAGGCTTACGGGCACCCCGTCCAGCCACAGAGGAGACCCCCCCCCTCACACACACCCCTTCGCACCACCATCTCCAATGTGCTGTCACCACTGCAGCAGAAGAGCAAGATTTCAGACCCTAAATGTCTCTGCTGGGTCAGGGACACAGTGGACACCAGCCCGGCCACAGCACCATGGCAACCCAGGCCGCCCAACAGTTGGTGGCATGAAATTATAAAAACAAAAACAAAAATGCAAGAAAAAACTCTCCAAGAGTTTGCCGCTCGATTTAATTATCTGCTGCTCTCTTCTCCCGTCAAATGTTCTTTATACCATAAACAGATATCTGAGGGTCTCAGAGCCTTATATGCCCCTTTTGGAGTGAAAACAATACACTGCATGTACAGCCCCCCTTGACGGCAGAGCCAGCTCCTGCTAAGCTTTACAGACGTCCGACTACACGTTTCTTACAGCTTCTAACCCCAGGACTGGTTTTCCTCTGAGAAGAGGAAAAAAGAGAATGTAGGGTGGAGGAAAAGATCATGAGGAATGTGGGAGAAAGTATTTTAAAATGGATGGGGAAAGGCCAGCTGGCACAGGCCCGTGTGCCCGGCCACCCATCCCACCCCCCGCCCGGGGTGGGGGGAATCCTGGGCTGCTCCTGAGGCTACGTCCTTTCTCAGGCAGCCACAATAATTGAGATTTTTTGAGAAATTCCTTTTTGATGAGATGCACCGGATATGGGCAGGATGGTACAGGCACCTCCAGAGACAAGCAAACAAAAATTGCATGGTATAGACGGTGTCCCCAGTGGCACTCAGCGGGGTCCCCATCTCCTGGCAGGCTGCCTCTCCCTTAGACAAAACTCCCAGGGAGCGCACTACCCCCAGCCCTCCAGGGGTTGCCTCAGAAGCCTAAATCCTGGGGCATCTTCCCCATTCTGTTCACAGCCTTCCTGCCCACTCTCTCATCCTTTCTCTCCTTTCTTCTTTAAAACAATCGTGTGTGTCCCCCCCTCACCCCCTCCCGCCATTGTATTTGTTGATGACCTAACACGCTCACACCAAAAGCCACACACAGAAAACCAACAACGTGGGTTGGGAGGGGAGACCAATTATGAGTGAGGCTAACAAGCGGGGAACACCCAAGTTGAGGCCGGCTGTCTCCTGGGAGACTGATGGAGGCTTATTTTACAAGCTGTCATTCCGCCCTGGTCCCTATTGCCAGACTGGAGGTGATTCCTACTCTCCCCTCCCCCAAGCCCTGCACCCTTGGGGCTTGTTCCAGATTCTTTTTATATCCTCTGCATAAGGTACAGAGGACAGGGTGGTTGCACAAGCACATCTTCACAGCAGTGTCCTTAGTTTTTACATTAGTGGCTGTTCCTCAGAGCTCCAACCTCACTACCAACAAAACATGGACTGGTCAGATGTCCCTGTCATACATGTCCCCCCTCTCCACCAGGTTCCCATGAGAAGGCATTGACTTATCCTTCACACACACCTCTCTCTCTCTTTCTGAAAAGAAGGTGGGGAATTTTACTGACAGATAATACAACCGATAGCCGAGAAGCTGAAAAGAGCCACACGAATGAAGTTGCATTCATTCATGCAAAACTAGAGGTTCTCAGGTCTCCTTAGGGCAAGTGCCTGGGGTTAAACTCTCTCTTTAAGCTCATTGGAGGCACTGATATTCCTGCAATGCCAGGATACCGTGCCAGCAAGTCCACATTGATTTAACTTAAACACATCAAATGAACCGAGAGGGAAATTTTCCACATCACAAACGTAGATGCGTGAGGGAAAAATACTGGGATGTGATGCAGATGAAAACTTTGGAATCAGAATAGTTTGCTAGTTTTTAGTTCTACTTGCTTAAGTGGCTTCACTTCTGCTCACTTAAATGGCTGAGGACTAGACTTTCTTCCTAGGTAAAGCAGCTTTCCCATGGTTTCACTTTTTTTGAAAAAAACGTAAAACACAGGTTTCAAGAATAAGCAGGAACGTTTTTGGACCAAGGTTGGTCACGACCCCAGCAAATCAAAATAAGGTCGCATGCGTGTGAATTTTGACTTATTTCATTAGAAATAGGACCTCAATTCATTATTTTTTTCTCTCTTCACAAAGTAGATGTAGTTATATAATGGATTCTGTTGAACTTTTTGCTCACATAAAGAAAAGCATACGGTTCTTAATTTGAAGACTTGGGTGTTCAAAGTGCATTACTTAAAAATAGAAAACAATCTTAGGAAGTGTTTGGCGAGAGCGCTTGGGAGGAGCTAAGGTGTGAAGTGGGAGCTGGGGGACTGGGGAGGGCAGATGACGATGAAATGACATTTTCTGTGAAGACCAGGGTGGAATGTCAGCCAGGACAGGACCTGGGTCACAGAGGGCTCTGTATGGGGGCCAGAGGCATCTTTAGCAGAGAAAGCAGGAAGCCAACGTGTGTACACTCTGCTCTAAAAGATACAACCCTCTGCTCGAGCTTCCTGCTTGCCTTACCTTCTAAAACCCAATCTAAGAAATTTAAAATAAACGAGACCAATTCAACTATATACCTTCTAGTCAGTCTGCAATTCTGAGCTACATTAAGCTGAGCTGTTTACACACAGAAAGAAGTTGCAACTTCAACAACTCTCTGGCGGAGAAAATTTACCCTCTACCCAGAAAAATGAGTCCATTTGGGGCAAAACTTTTGCCCTACTTTCTACCATCTTACTGTATCTCCCACCCCCGCCCCAGCCCCTCCACGTCTTTTATTGATCACAACTGTATTCCATCCACCACCAGTCAGTGGGGTCCCCTCTGTGCCAGACACTATGCCAGGTGTCTTCATGAGCATGACCTCAGTTAAGACCACTCCCCTCCCCAGTAGCTGTCAGAATTTATGGGTGATGGGCCCGGGCAGAGAGAAGTTAGAGAAAAAGCTTCCATTTCAGAGCTCAGCGTTGAATTCAAATCTTTCACCTCTGTGTTCTTTCAACTCTTCCTGGTTTCATATGGCCTGGGCACAGACCTCTCTGATTCCAATGCAGTAGGGAGCCTGCCTTCGCCAGGACCCCCAAGTTTGTAAAGTGAGCTGCTGATGGTAAGCGGAGGTGACGGGGCGGAGGGGACCGCAGTGTTAGAAGAAGGCTAGAAAGAAACAAGAAGGTCTCAAGAAGAACAGGCTTGAGCACTTCTTGGAAGGATGGCAGAGACCCTGCCCACTGTCCTAGAAGGGGTCAGGGTGGGTTATGTCTGGGGTCAGGCTGGCTTCTCTTTTGCCCTCTTGGAGTTAGAATTCCCATGCGACCATGGCCCCAAAGCCAGCCAGAGGATCAGTCAGGCCTGGACCACGACTCCTCCCCGTTCAAGCTTCTGGGACCAGCTGGCTAAGGCTGGAAGGGAGGAGAGGGCAGAGAATCGGCAGCTAGATGGCTCTTGCATTGTGATTAGAAAGAAAAAATGCCAGAGAAGAGGAAAATGTCAGGGGCAGAAACAATAGCCTGACATATGGGCTTAAAATAACCCACGTCCGAGGTGCCGCCTGTCAGCTTTACTCCTTACGGGGGTTTTGGATCAGGGGCCAGGAATTCCTGAGAGCCTCTCGCCTCTGACCTCCCCCTGACCCACACCTGGTGGCCCGACAGCCCAGGTGACAGCACAGCTGGAGCGCACCCACCGATCACAGCTGGGCCCCTGCACGCCCCCACTTCAACACAGCTGCAAGAGACCCCGTCCCCACAGCCGCCTCCCCCACGCACATACAGATGCAGATCGGGATAAACACCTGCCTCCAGGTTGAGCCCTGAAAGGGATGCCGGCCCAGGTGGACGGGCCTGCTTCCATCACAGAGGGTGGCTGGGACCCGGCACTCAGTAGGCCTGCAATCTGGGAGAAGGGCACCACCCCGGCCGAACTGTACACGGGCACAGGGGTGCCAGCCAAGGATGGTTCACGCCTGCTTATGCCACATGGAGGTCTCCTTTTCTTTTTGACTTACTGCAAGTTCAGTCCCCTGGACTGTCTGTTTTTAGTGGGGTGGGGATTTCCTGCAGACTGAGCCCCTCCCCTTTTGGGATTTCAGGGGAGGCTCTGGACAACTGGGTCCTAAGGCCAGCTCTGCACACAATGATGTCTCAGGCATGGGGGACCAACTCTTGGAAGTGAATGGAGTTCTGGATTAAACCAGACTCCCCACTCCAAACTGATAATGGAGACGTTAGATTGAGGTGGGGAGAAAGACAGTTACCACAGTCAGACTAGGTGCGGAGCCTTCTAGTGACCCCAAGAGGGGGGGAGAATGCGATCTTGGGTCCTGTCTGGGGGCGAGCTGGGGACAGGAATCCAATCTGCATTTTAGCCTCTCTCCACTTTAATTGCCACTCCCCTCCAACCAGCAGATTTGCCAATTAAAGGCCAATCTCTCTTGATTTCTTTGCTTTCGAAGGACATTTCGATTCACCCAGGCAGACAATTAAATCTCCTTGTCGCCTCTCCCTTCCCAGAGCCCAGAACAAGGTGCCTCTGTATCTCTTGCCAGCATTCAGCAGCGGGAAGGAGTTGATCTCAGGTGCTAACCTGCAGTTATCAGGATGCCAGACTCATTTAGGGGGCTCAGCTCTGGAACCCGAGGCCATCCCTTCATTGATCCTGGAAAGCGCTGTTTAGATTTTGCCCTTGCTCAGTAAACAACCGAAAGTAACTGTGGGATTTCTCCCTTGTATTCAGCAGAATCCCCCCCCCCCCTCTCTCTCTCTCTCTCTCTCTCTCTCTCTCTCTCTCTCACACACACACACACACTCCTCCCCTCCCTCAGGCTCCTATCAGTCATGAAAGGACAGTCAGTCCACAGTCGTTTCATAGCACCCTCAGCTAACCTCTGCCCCCAGCAGCTGTGTCTTCTGGGGGTGCTACTCTTTCCTCTGAGGACTAACAGCTCTCCCAAAGGACATGGCCTCCCAAGTTCCTAAGTCTGTAGGGAAAGTTTCCTGCTGGGACTTGAGCCCCCTGTTCTGCTAGCCCCCACCTGCTGAGACACACTCCAGGGACCTCCCTGGTCCATTCCTCCCTCCCTCCCCTCCCCCACCCCAGGCCTGCCAAGCCCTCTCTATCTTTGGTCAGCCAGTGGCCTCTTGGACCCAGCTGAACACAGCTGGGGGTTGGGAGAGCAATCGCCGTCTGCGTCGCCTGAGCATTGCTTCTGGGTCGGCTGCCACAGTCTTGGACACAGACCTCTTTGGGATAAAAGCGAAAGAAATTGGCAAACTTACTCTGATGATCAGTGCTCTTAGGTTCTTAACAAGAGCCTCATTTACTCCTCCATTAGAATAGAGAAAGAGAAAGAGGTTCCTATTGCCCAAGTTTGCCATCCTCTGAGTAGACCTGTGTTTTAGTCGAGTCCCTGGCATGAGCTCTTCTCCAGGAGGAGGTTTGCTCTGCTGTCATCTGTGGACATCACATTCCGCCATCTATTTGTGTAAGATAAACAGAAAGACATAATTGCCAGTCATCCACAATAAGAAAGATTAGGACAAATCCTAAACAATGATCCCTTTAAATTCAATAATTGTAAAAAAAAAAATTAAAAGTCAAATGGTAAAGGTCAGTTTTCCTGAAGGTGTTCGATGCAGTCAGCCTGCTACGATGGTGTTTTCAAAAAATTAAGGAACTTTCTTTCTCAAAGTTGGTACTGCTTCAAAAGAAATTCCTTTCTTGTTTGCTTAAACCCCTTTCGTATGATAAAAAAATATTTTGCAAATGAGATCGGCTCAATACCGTTTTCCCAAATCAGCCAGCCTCAAGCAAAAAGGTTTTTGAAAGGCTCACCAATGTAATTTCTGGATCTATTCTTTCCAAAACGCCAAAACTCTAATATCTTTTAATTTCTAAAAGTCACTAACATTGTCCGTGAGCTCTCCAATTAAAAAAAATAATCCTACGAAATGAGACAAACATTCAAATCTGTAAACTTTTAGGATTTAAAATAGAAATAGCTTTCACGGTATTGAGTGTTTCACAGTAATGGGCATTAAGCAGATATATATGCATATATCTATATTTTCTTTAAATGACGTATCGTTCCTGAGAAAGCTATTTTATTATATGAGTACCTCTGGACAGGCCAATTAAGTATGTCATTTCTTTGCTCCTTACCTCTTGTAGCACAGTTTTGTGAAGGAATATAAAATGCATTTGGGGTTTTGATAGATTTATTATGTGCCAATCTATCTGTATATTTGATGAGGTTCAACTATCTCCTTGTGAGATGTATGGTGTATGGTGCGTTCAAGGATTACCGTCTACCCGTGTTACTCTTTGGCGTAGCTGCTCCCATGCAGCTTCCAGCATCCTGGCTCCAGGGTTAGGGACAGTGGCATTTTGTTAAATATCAGCTTTGAAAGGACTAAAGCTAATTACCCAATTTCACTTCGTATTTTTCTCTAAATTTTTTTTTATACAATAGCTCAAGGGTGCTAATTAAATTTCTCCCTACAAAGCCTATCGCTTTTCTCAATGTTTGTCTGTCTAGCGATGAAATTTACACTGAAAGCATTTCTGGGAGAAGTGAGTATATTGATCATTTTTGGATTGCTTAAAACTACTAATAAAATATTTTAAAATGTTTCTGGGTAAAACTAGAATAGATTCTATGTAGAACAGGAATTTGTTTGCTTTGCCTCCTTCCTTTGGGTCATGTCTGTGGGGGTCCCCCCCCCACCTGTGTGGAGCAGTTCAGCTATTTTTAATAGGCCACCTTTCTGGCGCCCAGGCGAACCCGCGCTACGTTTAGGAAAATAATTCAGGAGAAACCCGCAGACATTATTGGGAAGGGGTGTAACCTCCCCTGGCACTCTAAGGCAAGCGACATTCTGTTTGGTGCAGGGGGCGAAAAACACGACCTAACAGTGTTTACCTGTGTATTCACCCATGAAATTGAATATTATAGAAGTTGAAAAAATGCAAATCAAATTAAAACCACGGAAAATTGTCTTTGGAATTACAGCGGCCCGGAGCCCCCAAGTGTTTGCTTAAAATTGAAGCGTTTAGAAAATGAAAAACCTCTAAATTGCCCCTCTCTGCTCCCCCGCTCCCCCCAGGAAGGAAACGTACTCCTTAATTCTACTTTTAATTCTACTACAAAAATACTGAGGCGGCTCAGACACTCATCATCCGCCCGAGGCAGCAATCACGCTGTAATACGACTTTTTCTTAAAAATGAAGTATCTCCCTGTACCTAAGCTTTACTAACGTCAGACCCGCTTCAGAAACCGAGCGGCCCCAAGGTCTTCATTCTGAAAGGAGCCCCCAGCTGCTGGACCGGCTTCTCCTCCCCGCGAGGGCCTGGGACCCTCTGCCAAGGCCCCGCCGCCGGCCCCGCCCCGGGTCCGCGCCTCCTGGGGCGTGTGTCTGGCCGCGGTGTCACCAGATCCGGAGCCTGGCCTCCCCGCGCGGCCGAGCGCCGGCGGCAGAGATGCGCGCAGAGCCGAGAAAATGCGCGCACCCTGCCCTGAACTCACTTGGCCAACACAGGACTTCGTAGGGCCTTGGTGGAGGAGCCCGAAAAAGGGAAGCTCCAGACAGATATTATTTCTGAATAATAATAATAATAAGCAACAGGCAGACGGGCGGTCATTCTTGCCTTTTCCATGTCCTACAGCGCAGGGGACCGACCCCAGAAGCCCACCCAACGGACGGGCCAACCCCACCCGTAGGCGCCCGGCGCCGCAGGCTTTACTCCTTCCCGTCCAACCAGCTCCCTCCAGCCTCGGGGAGACGCAGGAAGTAGAGCCGGGGCCCCGCAGGTGCCGAGGGCGCCGCGATGGGCGGGAGACCGCCGGGAGCGCGGCGGCGGCGGCGGCGGGAAGCGCTGGTAGAGCGGCCCAGCGCTCGGCGCGACACGCGGGCGGTCAAGGGTGGGAGCGGGTCCCGGGCAGCCACGCCCACTGGCATGAACTGGGACTTTGGGGGTCGTAAGGGACGTGTGTGGCGAGGATGTGCTGGCGCGGCCCGGGAACAGCTTTCCTCTCCGTCGGTGACCTCTGAGGAAGCACTGCCTCTCTTTCTACCCTATCCACCCGACCCCAGCCCGGGAGCCTGGTGCCAAGCCCCGTCGAGGGCCGTGTGGCTTTCTCTCCCCTGGGGAGGGAGGACAGTTGGTGGACCCCGCGACGCTCGGTCCTCCCTCCTGGCCTCCTTCTCACACCTCACAGATTGAGGGGCAGCTCCTGTTCCAGAAACGCAGTAACTCCCGTGCAGACCACCCCCCAGCCGGGGCGGGGTGGGGAGCCGCCGACGCCGATTCTCACGTGAAACCTTCCCCTATATTTCCTTTCCAGGGAACCCCTGGATCAAGACCCGCTCAACGACGGCTGCGAAAACAGGCCCGTGTCCCCCCGGAACTCTTAACCCGTCCTTAAGCTGTGGTCGTCTCTTGGAGACTCGGGACCCTATTTCCAAGGACAGTTGTGGGGGACAAACTTATGTTTGTTATTTTCAAAACCAAGCGGAGGAAACAGCAGCCAATTAAAATGACATATTTTTATTTGCCTCGCACGTTGTCAGTGATTTGCCCCCCGGGATCCACAATTTTCCCAAGCCTGTTAACGGGTGACGATGAATGAGTGTCTCGTGTAATTTAATTTTCCTGTCACACTAAATAGAGCTACATTGTAAACCTTAGATCTACTCTTACTGATAGGATCGCCTTGTTTTGCCATTTGCACCATAAAGACCCCCAAAAGGGACACTGTATTGTGACCTCTACTCTTGAATTATTCAAGAACTTAATGACATTTTCCATTTTAAAAAGGAAACTAATTGCCCTTGATGTAAAGCATGTGACCTTCTCTGGGTGCCCAGTATGAGAATGTAACCATCTGTATGCGGACCCCGGAGCCGTGGAACTGCAGGACGCTGGCAAAAATAGGAGAGAGACGTGAACACAAATGAACTCCAAATGGACACTGGAATCAAGCATATTGTTTAATTTCACCCCAAGCCATGCCATATAGTTCCACAAAATCCTTTAACCTGACTAAAATCTGTATAAAAAATCCTATCAACTCAGGCCTGTTTTTTGGGGGTGTGACGTGACTTTTTAGCTAGGACAGGAACATTGAAAGTTGTGAAATCCAGTATCCCTTCATTAATGTGAAATTACTTTGTGTGATATCAAGCAAAATGCGTAATAATCTACACCCGTCCCTTTTTAATTACTATTATTATTATTGCTTTTCATCATGTATTACTACTTTCTTACTCAAAAGAAAAAAGAAACTCACAACTGTAAAGAAATTGCACCATGGTATTTGCTCTTTGAATCAGTCTGGAGTTTCCAGGAAAGCCGCATTGAAATTCTTCAGTATCAGAATTCTCACTCTTCAAATTACTTGAAAACGGAGGCTTATCTTTCTTCAAAATAAAAAGAGTTCTGGTGTATTCCCTACTGGTCTTTCACTCTTACCCCGGCCCCTAGAGGAAAGCAAAATGAGAAAAAATGCACTTCTACCAATGTTCTTTGACTTCATAAATTCACAGATCAGTGTACGAAGATGATCTGGTGCTTTTCCTGATTTATCGGGAGTAAGTCCACTGCCAGCATTAACCATTTTAAAAGTCTGAGTGAACTGGGAAGTAAAACACTTTCCCATGCTGGGCTTCAGCTATTTCTTTTGAACTTTTAAGTGATGCTTGAGACAAGGAACTGTCATTTCTGCATCAAGTGGGCAGTTCCTTTAAAAATGACACTGAATAAACACACCCAGGCTTCACTGAGACTAAACATCCTCTGTGTTAGGCTGCAAATCCACATCTTTCTCTTTTAGAATCTCTGGAAAAGAATATAAAGTGCATTTGAATATCCAACTTGGTTCTAATGGAGCCCACGTTATGTCAACAAACTGGACAGAATCACTGCTGGGGCAGCCGGGAGAGTCAGAACAGAATACCCGGCCCTCCATCTGTGCAGGGGGAGTAAGTGCTGCTTCGAAGGCGTTTGTCATGAAGCTGCTGTGGCCCAAATCATATAATGGAGTTACTGTTTTCCTATTTCTTTAAAAGAAACCTGTTTTCCTCAGTGGTGTCATGCCCTCTTTGTGTACAACATGGCAGAAAAAATTGAATAAGGATACATATCTCTTGTTGTCAGATAATAAGGACATACTTAAGAAATACATTTGAAAACATTTTCAAGTCAAGAAAAGTTGGAACACGTATGGCATGAGTGGCGATCCATCTTCTTGCATGGTTTCTGTGATAAAGGCAACACTTTCCGGGTCAAATGTTAATTTACTCATAGATATTTTTCATTTGGTTCTCCACATTGAGAAACGTTTTGAACAACGTGATATAGACTATGAGACACAGAAGAAATGATATGTGTCTCTCTAGCATTGTGTAGTATTAGAATCCAGTAATTTTTCCATGGGGACACATTGGCACTCGAAATGAAAATTTCACCTTTCAAACTGTCACCATGGATAAGTTACAGTTATTTTTCTTTTCATTTTAAAAAGCAACTCTCTTGCTCTAGGACCACTTGAAGTACATTTTAAGTACTGTGGAAAGTTTGTGGCATCTTTAGGGCTGGCAGAGCCCTCTCCTGGCCTCATTCCTGGGTCTCACCATCTTCTGAATGGATTTCTGTGTTGATATTTCAGAGAGCCAGGAGAAGGGGTTTTATCTTTACTGTGGTAGAGTGGAAGGTGTAAGAGTGGTGTGCAAGAGGTTTGATTTAGGGCCATGTTTCATCCAGTTCCATTGCCAGCTCCTGCCGTCCTCCAGAAAAAAAAAAAAAAAGAAAGGAAGGAAAGGATGGAAGGAGGGAAGGAAGGAAGGGGGAGAAAAGAGAAAAGAAAAACAAAAAACAACGTTGAAAAAATTCTCATTTGGCCTTTCTGAAAGGGTAAGTACCTCACCCACAGGGCAGGATGACACCGTAATTCTTCATCTGGAAAATGGGTTCCTTATTTCTCTATCAAGCCTGGTATGAAGGGAAGCACTGGGGCTTTGCAGTTGTGTCTCTTGGTTTTGGTGGCGATCAAGAGAGCTTTGCACTTTGGTTATTTGTAAAGATGCTGTACACTCACTGGAAGGGAAAAATGAGGCAATTACAGAGAGGGAAAGTGAGTTAGCTTAGGATATCTAGGCACATAAATATGGTCAGGCCAGCTTGTGCTTATTCCTATATAATATAATGTCTTCAGTTTCCCAGTTTCCAGAAGGGGTTGAGCAGCACCTGGGGCGTGGGGGCTTGTCCTTATCTGTTAATTGACTCCCAGCCAGAAAGACCAAGAGGGACATGTGTTCACCCTCAGCCTGAATTTGGTTACATCCTTCATCTCCTTTACATATTTTAACTGCTGATATATGTTTTTTTTTTTTTTTTTAATGTCAGTGCTAGCAACAGTTGACACTAACTTTCCATCTGGTTCTGTTTATCTGAATGTGTACACCTTCGTACATTTATTGGACTTCTGACTCTCCGTTTTTCTTCCCTGGGAAATGACATCAAGACAGGACATCTCTGACATGATTACTAAAAATACCTTTGGAAAAACTCAGTTTCTTCTGTTTAGCAAATTCTTATTTTATAAACAGGGACTACAGCCTGACTCTGGGTCAGGACCTTGCCTATGGATGGAGACGGTTATGCAGGATCAGTAAATATGTCTGTGGATGTAGAAACACCCTGTTCTGGCATGTTCTCTTTCTTCAGGGAGCTCGGGGGTACAAAATTCCTACAGGATTTTCCACCTGGTGGGTGAAGCTCATGTGCTACCCATACTGGGTTCTCCAGGACACAGGTTAGGTGTTTGGATCACCGAGTAATTAAACCTCGGACAAAATATGCCTTGAGTTCATGGAGGCTGAATGCTCTAGGCATAAAATACATCAATTTTGTAATGAAAATATAGGGACTTTTCAAAGTGTGCCGTCAGGATGTAGTTCAATTTTCAAACGAAATTCTAACGACTGCCTAACTCTCTTTGACTGCATTCTTACTTTTTCTCTAGCTTTGCTTATTCACAGATACTGGAACAAAAAGATGGGATGAAGGGAGGAGGCTTGTTTTCCTAAGAGGTGCACGTGACTGAAAGCATACAAGCTTTTCCCCATACTGAACTTTGACCATCACAGGAGTGTCCCTAAAAGTCTATAACTCTGCTGTCAGACTGCTCCTGGGGGCTTTCCCCATAGTTTTCCATGAGTGTCTGAGGAATGAGGTGGGTGCTGGGCATGAATATGAGCTCTCAGCCTAAGGGAAGAGGGTGCATGAAAATCGCGATTTGCAGACTTGGACCAAACCATCCAGCCAACAACCACCAAAACTAGTCAACACAAAGATATTAAACCATGAAAGAGTTGATTTGTCCTGCTGTACAAATTAAAGTTGCCCAAGTAGATATTTAACCTCCCCTGAAGTTACTAAAGCTTCTAGTGCATGAATAATGACGAGCAGGCACGTTTTCTGTCCTTGGCCTAAGACATCATTACTTTTCAATGACCGGAAAAAGTCCATAAACTCAGAGTGATTGTTTGGGGCAAAAGGTGGTCCAGAACCCATCCCTCATGGGTTTTTTTTGCTGGGCAATAAGGCATGGGCAATTAGTCCCTGCCTCATAGAAGGGACAAGAGTGGCCAGCCTGGAAAGAGGCCCAATAAGCCCCCCGGGCAGGTGCACATTCCCCAAGGGGTTCAGAACCCGATGGGCACACCCATGGATGCCTCTGCCATCTGCCCAGCATGGCACACACACGCAGTGCTGACGGGGACGCATCCCCAAAGGAAGGGAGTGGCCAGGACCTGGGCGTGGCCCGTGTGGACTGAGCTGTACTGTCCTTAGTATCATTTCTAGGTGTTGGGGTGAAGAAGGGCATCAAAAACAGGGATGGAACTCAACTTGTTTAAAGGAAAAAAGTCACCTCCGAGGGGCGCAGGACACCTCTCCTTTTTTGAAGACTGAGGGTCCCTCACAGCTGGCCCTTTGCTGCAGGGGGGGTTTCTAACATAATGTGATTTCTCAGTGTGCTTTGTCTCCGTGGAGAGGCTTCAGAAGGCCCTTGAAGTCCTCAGCCTTAAATCCATGTTAATAGGGCAAGTGTCTTTTTTTTTTTTTTTTTTTTTTTTTGGCGGTGGGGAGGTTTGGCTGGGAGAAGCGTTGACCCAGACTGCGCTCTGGGTAGACCCGATATCGTCGGCAGGGCACTTATTAACCAGTGTTCATTTGCAGGATCAATATTTCCAGCAAAGGAGTCCACACTCCAGTTACACAACTATGTCTCGTTTTTTTCCCTTGACACACCATTTATTTTATAAATACATCTGCCGGAGAAGAAAAGGCTGTCCGAAGGACTGTGTCTTTTATCTCCGGGATATGCAAAGCACATTTATTTTCAGCTTTTATCTCCGGAATTGTATGTTGATCCCATACATATAGATTGATTTTGTTCAGGTAGATAATGAAAAGTCAAGTGGAAAATTACACAATGGCACTCACGATCCTGGTCTTATATCGGTATATAAATTGGTTTATTATTTCATTCTATTAAAGAGGCTTTTTTTTGGTACCAGGAAAACTTCAAAATACATCAGGTTGTCAGCCTCACTGAATTTTCTTTTGGGGGAGGAAGTGGGGAGGGAGAGCAAGAGAAGGGAATTTCTCTGGCTGCCTCTGCTAATTGCACGGGCTAAATGAGCTTGCACAGGGCAGGGTCTGCAGCTACCTCCCCGGCCCACGTCGAGGTTACTCACGCAGTTTCTGTGACTTTGGGACCATTCTGGGGACAGGACAAAGGCGCCTATCACACATGTCCTGATACACAGGTGGGTATTTTTTCACTCCAGGCAATTCGAAATTTTGTCACGATGACTGGATAGGCAAGCCCTCCCACTCCCAGCACCAAGAGGCCAGGGGTGAGAATGTGGCAGCCAGATAAAAGCCACCACCAAGGGACAGCTTGGAGCCAGAATCCTGGAGGAATCGTTATTAATAAACATCTTCTGGACATTTGGTAGCCCGTGGAGCCTGCTTCAGCTTAAAGCAATTAATTCAGGACACTGACATAAACTCTCCAGGTCTTTGACAGCTTGGAGCTGAAATAAAAATGCTAGTTCTCCGGGGAAGAGAAGAGGATGGTTAGCTCTTTTCTGGACTGTTTGCTTATAGGCCCAGAGAGCAACCTTCCTTGCAGAATGAAATGCAAGGGCACAAACAATGTACCAGGGAGAGAATAGGAGATGGGAATGAGCAGTTTGAACTATTTGCTCAGCAGAAGGGCACCACAATGCTGGGCTGCTGGCTTTCCCATGCAGCCGTCGTCCCTTCTTTGGGCTCTTTTGTTGTCCCCTGGTTCCTTTGGCCAGATAAGAGCACAGCTGCAGCGTTGCTGCTAAGTAAGGCCGCACTTATACCCCTAAATCTCGGGGTGTCTTTACTGTAAGGGTGAGGCTTGTCTCTCTGTTTTTTCCTAGGGGACAGTGAGGGAGAGAACGGCAGAATGGGGGGTGAGGGACTGTGACATCTCCTGTGTCCAAATTCCTGATTTTTCTTTCTTTCTTTCTGAAATCCAAGCTGTGATCAAACAGGATCTTTGTGGGGAGTTTAAATGGAAGGGTTCAGAGATTTGTACTGGTTGTCAAGCCAAAATATTGCCTTTGGGGGAAAGGAAGGGAAGGAGGTGCGTGGGTAATGCAGGAAAGGGGAGGGTGAAGCAGAATTGTTGGTTTAAACACTCAGATTTTATGGCTGTTAAAAAGAAGAAGTTTCGAATTGGCCATTTTGAAACTGGTCGGTGATGATTTTGTCACTTCTGAAAATCATCGTGGACTCCTCCTTTCCACACTGATGTTGTTGATTCCAAATGAATAGAGGTTGCCGGAATCAGAGTAAAAACAGGATGAGCTGGCGACGGGACATAAAAGGTACTTTTGTAATTGCTGTAAATTACACCTTTCATCATAGTAAATGTCACCGAAAATATAATCAAAGTGTTCTTTCACATTTGCTCTTTTAAAGTCAAAGCCTATTTTAAATGCCATAAGAGAAGGTAGACGTGATAATAATATAAAAATAAGCACAAAGTATGGTTTACATTAGGTCAATTTTAAAGTCAAAATCTTACACAGATTTGTACCGTCTGTGTGTTCGGACTCCGTGGGCTTTACCATGGATGTTGGACTGAGAGCCAGGCAACAAGGCTGCATTTTATTCGAAAAAGGTTGATTTAGCCTGAATGGTTTTATAAGGTGAAAAGGCAAAAAGTTTACCAGCAGAGAAAATTAATGGTTTACTAAGATTGCACGAAACGTTCGCAGGCCAGAAGCCCACCTGCAGGAAATTTGAAGTTTCAATGCTGTTTGTGTGGTTTTTTTCTCACAAAACTCACAGAAAAAAACCCTTCCCTAGATTTTGCCTGCTGGGTGGTCAGAAGGGAAGGCCATGAAGCCAAAGGCCTCCCATTGAAATGCGGCTCCTGAAGAGCTGACCTCACGGGGCGGCACCGCGGGAGATAGAGCACCTGTGTCTGCTCTGGGTGGCCTCGTGCCTGCCCACGGCCACGGCCATGCGGGACAGGGCAGCCCTGCCTGCCCACATGCCTGCTGACTGCCCACCCCAGTCAGGACGTCCTGTGGGATGCTCCTGTCCAGGAGAGCTGCTAAGTAGTTTTAACGTCAGGGAGATTAAATTTGGTTAAAAGGGTTTGTGTGTGTGTGAGTGTGTGTGTTCTGGCCTGTGTGCGATGCAGGGAAAGGGGATGGAACATAGGGAGGGTTTCTTTTAGACATTTGCACATGTTTGATGGCCCCATAAAAGGTTGTAACACTTTCGTTGTGTCATTTTTGTTACGATTTGTATAAACACGTATGTAAGAATGATAATTTTTTTTTTTTCTGTAGGGACTGTAATAAAAATATCAAGTTTGGGTTGTTCTGCATTTCCTTTGGAAGTACAAATTTTAAAATTTTGTATTTAGGACAGAAATCATATCCCATAATAAAGGAACGAACATATTGTCCTCTCCTGGTTAAGTGCTCAGGCTAAATGTATACATCCTTCTGAAAATTGAGGCCAGGGTGGAAACTGCAGTCTCCATGGGAGAATGTGTTTCTTTTCTCTAACTCTTGCCATAAAGAAAAACTAGTCTAGGGAAAATTTTCCAGTGTGGCATTTTAAGAGTGATCTGAAAATCACGTTGAATGTCGGTAGATAACTCAGGGAAACGACTTTTCTCCTTTTGAGATCATGGGTTTCCACGAGAGGGGAAATTTTTTTTTTTTTTTGCGGTACGCGGGCCTCTCACTGCTGTGGCCTCTCCCGTTGCGGAGCACAGGCTCCAGACGCGCAGGCTCAGCGGCCATGGCTCACGGGCCCAGCCACTCCGCTGCATGTGGGTTCCTCCCAGACCGGGGCACGAACCCGTCTCCCCTGCATCAGCAGGCGGACTCTCAACCACTGCGCCACCAGGGAAGCCCGGAAATGGTTTTTTGACTTTTTTTTTTAAAGATATTTATTTATTTATTTATTTATTTATTTATTTATTTATTTTATTGGCTGCATTGGGTCTTCCGTTGCTGTGCGCTGGCTTTCTCTAATTGCAGCGAGCGGGGGCTACTCTTCTTTGTGGTACGAGGGCTTTTCATTGCAATAGCTTCTCTTGTTGTGGAGCACAGGCTCTAGGCACGCAGGCTTCAGTAGTTGTGGCACACGGGCTTCAGTAGTTGTGGCTCACGGGCTTCAGTAGTTGTGGCTCACGGGCTCAAGAGCGCAGGCTCAGTAGTTGTGGGACACGGGCTTAGTTACTCCGCGTCATGTGGGATCTTCCCGGACCAGGGCTCGAACCCGTGTTCCCTGCATTGGCAGGCGGATTCTTAACCACTGCGCCACCAGGGAAGCCCCCGAAAATGGTTTTTTAATTGCCGATTTTTGCAAAGAATGCTCGGAAACTGGTCTATGGTGCAAAGCTACACGTGTTGGGAGGCCTCTGGGGGCAGAGGATAACACAGGGAGGGTGGATGCACAAATCATTAGAATCAGGTTTAAAAGACTGTGGTCAGAAGCAAGGAGCAAGTGATACCAATCTTGTATGAGACGGGCTTGGACATCACACCAACTGCCACGGGGTTTGATTAATGAGGCATTAAGGAGATCGAGTGACACTTACAGCTAGTTACTTATGGTGCTAATTTCAAAACACTTTGCAATAGACAAAGAGAGTCTGCTCATAATGCGAAGTAATTTGTGGTGTGTTGCTGGTGAATGCATTTCCTGAAGCAAATATAGTTATGCAGAATTTAAATTAAGGTTGACACTAAGGTAAACAAAGCCCAAGAACCACTGTCCAATAATTTGATGAGGACACAGGTTTTAATCAAGCATCTTCCACTAAAATAGCAATTTAAATCCCCATCGTTTAAACTGGATAAATGCTTAAGCCGTGAATGTTGGGGGGGTCAAAATAAAAATTGACTAGAAAAGAAACAAGACATACAGTATCTCTGGGGAAACTGTGATTATACTTTGACACAAAAAAGGGATAGCCATGCCGATTTAAATATTAGGGTGATTTCAAGACCAGATTGTGGGAATTTGTAGGCATTTGCCTTGTATCTTTTATGTTAGGAAGTGATGGTTTACGGGTAGTACCGATCTCAGAATAAAGGTGATCCTGGTATGAGAAAATGGAGACGCTAAGCTGATTCAGAGGAAGTATTTATTTTATTTATTAAAAGGAGAAATATTGCCCCCCCCAACTGATTTCTATTTGAAGTGAAAACTTCCAAATTGACTGGGGGTGCTGGGAAGGGGGCAGGCCGGTTAGGGAGCTGGGAGCACCATCCTGCGGGTTGGCGTTTCCCTTTCCAAGAGGTAACACACTGACCATAGCCTTGCCGGCGTTTGCTGGTTTATTTCCCTTCCTGAAAATCACTGGAGAAGGGGTGGGGGTCAGCCAGGTGTTCACGTTAGTTAAAATGCCGGCAGCCCAAGTTCCAAGGCTTGGATAGCCTGTATATGGGAAATCAAACAAAACAAAATAAAACAGCAACTTATTCTGTTACTGCTCTTGGAAGGAAAAATGGGGGAAGGTCTGTCCACATCTCCTAGGGTCTCCTGACATGACTCTTAGTAAAGGAGTCAGAAGGTGAGGGAGCCCTAAGTCCTCTGAATTGTGATCTGACTGCTCCAAGTCACGTGAATGACGCATCTTCTGGGGAAAGAACTTTGTACAAAGAGGTGTGTTTTAATACCTATCCTGAAGAAAGGGCCAAAAACTATTTGAAAAAGAAATTCTTTAAACATAAAGGGCTGTGGAGATGCTCCCGGCGATGACATTCATGCTCAGCCCCCCTGAGGAGGGAAAGCTGGAGACCGTCACCTTTGGGGGACGGACGACCGAGAGTTTACCTCGATCCCGGGCCCACCTTCACAGTCACAGGCTCATAAACAAAGAAACTGAACCCACCCGGCTCCATCACGTTCCCAAGGCCTCGTGGGCAGCAAGAGCAGGACCCGCATCCTCCCCTCTCTGCCCAGAGGAAAGCCCTGCTCCTCTCTTCACACCCTTCCTGTGTGGTGCTCAGGGGCTCTCGGTGCTGATCTGGGGAGACTCCCCTTTGGGGGGTATTTCCCGAGGGAAACCAACAGCTCAAACTCCCTTCCAAGGAACCTGCCTGAGAGGGGAGGGGAGAGGTGATGATGCCCACCCCCCCACCCCCCGGAGTCAGAGAAAATGACCTGAAAATGCGTCTGTGTGAATCAACTCTGAAAACACTGAGTCTGCACTGCTCTCTGTGTCCAAGAAGGACAGACTCTCGGGGTCCTCACGTCAGGGTCCTCACGTCGGGGCCCGTCATGTCGGGGCCCCTCACGTCGGGCCTGGCGGCTGGGGAGGTGCCACAGGCCCCTCAGGCAGAGGCTCCCACCCTGGACACCGGCTCCCAGGCTCTCCTTCCTGCTGAGTGAGGTGCAGCACAGGGCACAGTGGCTGGCAGGACACGGAGGGCTGGGGTAGGAGACAGGACATGGGCCACTGTGGACCATCAGTGGCTTCCAGAATCAGGTCAGAAAGGAGAGCATTTTGTCAGGCTTGGGAGGCATGGGGATTCTCTGGGGCTAGCCTCTTCACCTTCCCTCTGACCCCTGCTGTGGCCGTGGAGGGCGGTCCCCAAGGGACGCGCTGCACCTGCCGTTGACACAGGATTTCTGCCCTTAGGAGGGCCGCCCACCCAACCCGGCCAGCGTGCACAGGTTGGAGGGTGACCACGTCTCTGCTCATGGCTGTTCCCCAGTCCCAGGGGTCGGGTGATCATGGTACTGCTCCAGCACAGTCCCCCAGGACCCCACTCAGCTCTGTGCGGCGTCCTGGTGGGCCAGAGCCCCTGCTGCCCGTGGCCATGACCAGCCCAGGGCCATTCCTCCTCCTGCCTCATTTTCCCCGCCCTCACTCTGCCCCCTTCCCGGGATCTACACACACACACGCTTCCCACTTCCAGTGGAGAGAGTGGTGTCCTCACGCCCCTCCCTGGACTCATCTGCGCCCTCCAGTCGGTCTGGCTTCAAGGGATAACACAGACCATTCATCACTGCCTCCATTTCATCCTTTAATCATAATCCCAGAGTCCTCATCCCTCGGAGGTGGCCTGTCATGAGCTCTCTAAGCAGCAGGACTGACCCCAGCAGCTCCCATTTCCACCCTCGCTGCCCCACCGTCAGCCTGGAAATGCCAACTCCTGCTTTTGGCATCAGGCGCTCTCTCTCTGTCAGAGGATAAAACAAAAATGATTTTACAGACAATTGTTTAAAAGACAAGTTTCCTGGAAATGAGTGATGCCAGTGATGTGTTTTGGATCCGTTTCTTGTTCTAGAAACAGGGGCAGAATAGTGTGGGCGCAGTTAGCTCTCGAGGTCCACTGGACAGCCCTCACGTCCTTTCGCCTGCTCTGTGAAAGAGATCGGAAGCTGTTTCTCTGCCCCACCTCTCGGTTTGGGACCTCAGCGCAAATCCCAACATCAACAAGGTTGCTATGGTTTTTACGATTATCTTAAGAATTTGTCTCGAATGAGGCTCAAGGACCAGCAGGGACAGGTGCTGGGATCCCCGTTGGCCAGCCGGTCACCCGGCATCGCCGGCACCGTAGTCCGCCCTGCACAGCTGCTTTCCCACAAGGACCTTCTACCACCCACTCTGGGCCCAGAGGCCTCCAGCGCTTCCTCCAAAACAGAGAAGAATGTCTGTGTTTTTCTCATCACCTTTGCAGCATCCTCTGGACCGAGCCTGGGCTCTCAACAGCAGGCTGGCCACTGAGAGGGCCAGGTCGTCTGGGGCAGGCTCTTCCCAGGGGTCAGCTCTCCCTCACAGCTGTCCCAGTGGACGCCTGCTTCTGTCTGCCCACGAGGACTGTCCTTTGTCAGCGCCGGTGTCTGTGGTTGGGTCTTATCTTAGGGAGGTGTCTGGGAGTGGTGAGACCCTTCACCTGCATCAAGGGCAATTTTGCACCTTGATGGGTAGAAATAGTTGGCCAATAGGTTTTTTTTTTTTGTGGTCTTGGAATGTCCTCTGATAAATAGTGGTAGTGACAGGCTGGGGGGATTCTTCTTTGAAATCCTAAATCAATCTGCTGACATCTGCATGCTTTATTCTGATGTGCTGCTTCTAACAAGCATTTTGGGGGCCAGTTCCAGGACTGAGTGGTTTCTCTCGGACCTTCATTTTCTACATTTCACCATCTCCTCTCCCTCCCTTCTTCCTCACCTCCGGGGCACAGATGTGGACTCCTGGGTGTCCCCCCCACAACATTTTGTCAGTCCTCATGCCTCAGCCCTGCAGACTCTGCCATTGCTAAAGCATTAATAGCATTGATTACATAGAAGAGCCCACAATTTTTACTTATTCTACAGAACTCTTTATATGTGCAGGCATGTCAGCAGCTCCTCCACGTCCCGTATATTTCCTTAACCACTCATTACTCAGGATCTGAAGCATTTGGGTATTTTTCAGATAAAAAGGTTAGTATTTTATTCCCTTAAAATGCTGTCTGGCACATGGCTCAGGATTTTAGAATATCCCCTAGCTGATGGATCTCCTTGTTATATATGATCAGTTTTCTAAGAAGTATCTGGAGATGAAAGGGTGGATTCTGATGGCCTGGGGACATTTCTGGGGTTATCTGAGCACCTGTTATCTGCAAAGTCAGAGCCATACCAGCTGAGACATCCATTGGCTTAAAGCAGAGGACAGTTTTCCTGTTCTTGTGAAATTTCCAATTCACATTCTTTTGTTACTTAAGATTCCATTGGGCAAGGTATTTGCAATACCTCAACTCTCTCTTTCTTCAATTATTTACCAAATCTTGTTAGTTCTTCTTTCTTAAGGTCGCATTTATCACAACTTTTCCATTCTCTCTGCCAGCACCCTAGTCTAGGTCCTGTATGATGAAGAAAATCTTTTTTTTTTTTTTTAATTGGGGTAGAGTTGTTTTATGATGTTGTGTTAGTTTCTACTGTACAGAGAAATGAAGTAGAGCTCCCTGTGCTACACAGCAGGTTCTTATTAGTTACCTATTTTATACATATTAGCGTATATATGTCAATCTCAATCTCCCAGCTCATCCCACCCCCCCCAACTCCCCGCTTTCCCCCCTTTGTGTCCATACGTTTGTTCTCTACATCTGTGTCTCTATTTCTGCCTTGCAAACTGGTTCATCTGCCCCAGATGAGGAAAATCTTGATGAAGAGGAAAACCAGCTTCCAGTACCACCTGGTTGGTTTCTAGAATTTGTGTCATTGTCCACGGGATGAGGGGGGGGATTTGCACAAGATTCCTCCCCCCCGGTTATCACTGTATTTTTTTTGGCCATGTCGTGCGGCATGTGGGATCCCAGTTCCCCAGCCAGGGATCAAACCCGTGCCCCCTGCAGTGGAAGTGCAGAGTCTTAACCACTGGCCCACAAGGAATTCCCATCATTGTACTTTTTATGAGGCATTTCATACTTATTATTTCAATGTCAGTGACAGACCACATTCCGAACATTGTTTTCATTTTAGAAAAATCTGTAATTTGTCATGGACATGAACACAATTTTTATATTTAAGAGATATTGATGTTTTATATGTATCGATCTGCTGTATCTAGTCTTTAATTTTTCTGCTGATCAAAATGGATTAGATTTTCTCTAGGAAAGTAAGAACTTGTATTTTCCTGCTAACGTGGTGAAAAGTACCAAGAATTTATAATGGATGGATGAGGTGGACTGCCTCTGAGCCCACACAGCAATCAGAGCATCACAGAGAGAGAGGCCACAAGACATTGGACACTGATGTCATGCAAGAGGAAACAAATCTAACGTGAGCCACATCGAGCCTCTGGGTTTAACTTCTAGCTGACAGGAAACACAGGGGCCAGAGGAACTTCTTACATGGTACCAAGTGGGTGCTGTCAGTGAAATCCAGATGGTGGAAAACAGGACACATTACCTCATTTCTTCAAAAAGTAATCATCAAGAAGAAAAAAAGAGGGAGAACTTACCATTTAAAAGAGACTGAAAACACAGGTTAGTGAAATGCCAATGTAGATCTTGTTTAGATCTTGATTTCAATAAAGCAACTCCTCCCCCACCAAATCCTATGAGATAACTGGGGAAATTTAAACACTTCTGGGCTCTTCAGGAAATACTGTTAACTGTTTAGATGTAGCAACGGTCCATGGCTATACTTTTTAAAGTCTTTATCTTTTAGAGCGGCATTCAAGGAATGAATGAAGGTAAGAGTGATTTAATAGCCAGACTTAACTTCCGAATGAACCAGCTGGTCAGGAAAGTGGGTGGAGTAAGGATGGATCAGGATTGGTTATGGGTCAGTGATCGGAGGAGCAGAGTGATGGGATATACTATTCTTTCTAATGTGTTTGAAAATTTCCAAAATAAAAAGTGAAAAAATTGGGGCTCACATTCATTAAGCTATTCACCCCAAATCTCTCAGCAGTTTAATGTCAGAGGTGGACTGGGTCTGGGGCGCTATGTTCCCATCCACTGTGGCCCCATGCTCTCCTGGATTTTCATCCACCTCCCTCCTGGTGGTGACTGCTGACCTAGCTGATGTCCTTGGTAGGAGATGCAGCGACCGCCGTGCTTCTCATGCTTCTCCCAACTCCCCGCTCTTCTGTTTGCTAACAGAGCACCCTCAAGGGATGAACCCTGAACACAAGCCCAATGACCGCCCCCTGTGACTGTGACGGAGGCGGACACCATTCACCAGCTCTCCCTTCCTAAGACTGTCTTTCCCCAACTTCCATGATGATGCAAATACTGAATTTCTTCTGGTTTTGTAACCACGTCATTAACTAATGGCTCATCCTTCTCCTCTTTATCCGAGCCATCACCTCCCGTTCAAGGACCCTCCTCTCAGCATCCAGCTGGCCTCCCTCCTGAGCTCTGTAGTCTCAGCTCTTCAGCTGCCGCCGGACACCCCTAAGCAGAGGTTCCGTCATCACCTCACACCCACTGTTCCCATATTTCCTGAGGCACCGTATTTCCTGCCTGCTCTCCTTTCATGAAACCTCATCTTTCATTGATACGCTTTTCTGTCCTTACCAACACATAAACCCAGGGCCTCCTGTCTCACCTTTGGGCTGGCATTCCTGACATCTTCTGACTTGTGCAAAGTACCACCGAGCCTCCCCACTGCGGTGCTCGGCCCTCCTGCTTCTTACAAGATGAAATTCTACACTACTTCTCCACCAGCTCCATCTGACCTCACATGACCATTTCAGCCTCATTTCCCCCCATGCAAACTCCACGCTAACCTGCTTACTGACAGCATCCTCCCGCTGAGTTCTGAATCTTCCCGGTCCTTCCTCCAGGGGGTAAGGCGGGTCCTTCCTGATGGAAGCCAGGATCCAGCTGCTGGAAGCCACAGATGGGGACTGCGTTTTCTGGCATCGTCAGTGTGCCCCAGAGAAGGGCACGTGGTGGGAACCTGCCTCTGGGCTGACCATTCCTCCAGGTGTGAGGGTTCACCTCTCCTGCCCATTTTTAAATTATTTATTTATTTATTGAAGTATAGTTGATCTACAATATTGTGTTAATTTCTGCTATACAGCAAAGTGATTCAGTTATACATACATATACACATTCTTTTTAAACTATTCTTTCCCGGGCTTCCCTGGTGGCGCAGTGGTTGAGAGTCTGCCTGCCGATGCAGGGGACACGGGTTCGTGCCCCGGTCCGGGAGGATCCCACATGCCACGGAGCAGCTGGTCCCATGAGCCATGGCTGCTGAGCCTGCGTGCCCGGAGCCTGTGCTCCACAATGGGAGAGGCCACAGCAGTGAGAGGCCCGCGTACCGCAAAAAAAAAAAAAAAAACTATTCTTTTCTATTATGGTTTATCACAGGATACTGTGTATAGTCCTCTGTGCTATACAGCAGGACCTTGTTGTTTATCCTGCCCATTGTAAAATGGAGATAAACCCAACTCAGATGTCCACCCTGGCTGGGTAAACCTGGGGGCACTGTGCTGGGCAGTTGGAGCTCGTAACAACTACTGTGTTAACTACATGTATAGGTTTTTTCTCTCTTGCATGAGAATATGAGAATTTTAAGGTTGAGGCTGTCTTCCTTCCTCACGGCTTGCAGTCCTCAGCATATAGTTGTGAACAGAAAGTGTCCACTAAGGATTGTTGAGTAAAGTAATCGCCTGTGACCTTCCCCCCAACCACCAGCCTTAAGCCCAGCCCGGTCCTGTCAGTCATGGGATGTGTGCCCATTGGCAGATTTTTGAGAATTGCCCACTTTCATATGCTCTCCCATTTTTCCCAGTAAGTGTACTTGTATTTCTTGGTTTTAAAAATACTGCTGACTGCGGCATACCTTTGGTTTACATAGACTGGAACTTTCTAGATGGTGTCCCTCGCTGACCTAAGTAACTTGGGGTGGGTATGGGGGGTCACAGGGAGGGCAGGTTGGGTGGTGCAGGAAGATGTGTGGGTCATCACACGCAATCACCCCCGTTTCCCCAACACAGCTCACTTAAGCTGCCTTTTCCCTTTGCAAATATGCTCTGAAAGGTAATTGCTAAACTTGCTTGGTATGTGTTTTACACATTAAAATTCAAAGCAAAATTTCACTACTCAAAAGATTTTTTTCACTTACAAAACATATTTGTACACTTGCCTTGTGTCACCCACTGTTCTATGAGCAGGGAGCACAAGGGTAAACGTGATATATACATTTAAAAAAAATCTTATTAAAGCATAGTTGATTTATAATGTTATGTTAGTTTCAGGTGTACAGCAAAGTGATTCAGTTATTATATACATGTGTGTATATACTCTTTTTCAGATTCTTTTCCCATATAGGTTATTACAAGATATTGCATATAGTTCCCTGTGCTGTACAGTAGTTCCTTGTTGGTTATCTAAGTTATATTTAGTAGTGTGTTTCTGTTAATCCCAAACTCCTAATGTATCCCTCCTCCTGGTAAACATGATGTTATTCCCTGGGAATAACTCGGTCAAGAGACAGACACACCCATGGGATGTGAATTCAGCCCCACGTGTCACCACATTGTGTTGGGCCAGGTGTAATAGATGGGTAAGAACAACATCTTTGGAAGCAGAGTGGACTAATTTCCTAGGGCTGCTGAGACAATGTTCTATGTACCAGATGGCTTAAAGGAGCATCTATGTATCGTGTCACAGTCTGGAGGCTGGAAGTGTGAGATCAAGGCTCCTTCCGAGGCTGTGGGTGAGAATCTGCTCCGTGCCTCCCTCCTGGCTTCCCATGGTTTGCCCGCAGTCTCTGGCTTGTAGACCCATCACTCCAGTCTTCGTGGGGTTCTCTCCTTGTGTCTCCATCCCTTTCCACTGTGCCCCCTCTGTGCATGTCTGTCTCTGTGTCCTAATTCCCCGTTTCTAGAAGGACACCAATCTTATGGATCAGGGCTCACCCTAATGACCTCATTTTAACTTATCTTTCTAAAGTCCCAATTTCCAAGCAAAGTCACATTCTGCCGTTCTGGTGCTTAGGATTTCGGCATATCTTTTTCTGGGGAACACAGTTCAACCCATAACATGGAGGAAAGAAAAAAAAAAAACCCAACTAATTTCAAGTTCTGTACCACGCTGTGTGACCTTGAGCATTTCCTTAACATCTCTGAATCTATTTCATATAGTATACAATCAGGATATCAACATCTCCCTTGTAAGGGTGCTGGGATGACTCACTTAGTCTCACTTAGCTAAAAAGATGGTGCCCTTAGAATCTTGTCTGGCACACAGTTGAGGTTCAGTAAAAATTAATACTCTTGCTATAAAAGCTACATAATATATATACATATTCACACATTACGTCAGTTCAATTATCTGTCTTAATTTATCTTTATTCAAATTCATAGCTAAGGTGGCAGTATGATTTATTTGAAACAAATTAAATGTGTACATTTTATTTATCTGTATATCTGTGTATCTATATATTTTACTTATCTATATATCTATGTATCTATATATTGCAGTTTAAGTGGAAAAGCCTCAATTCCAGATTGAGTCAGCTTGACTTCAAAGGCCAGGCCCTGGACCCACCTGGACCCATCTGCTGCCTTAGGAGGACTGGAGGCCGAGCCTGGCCCTGACAGCCCAGGGACTGCATGCGGGTCATTTAGCAGCATCACACCCCCACTGGATGCATGGGGTGGGGTGGGGTAAGGATGCAGGGGGTGGGCAGGGCACATGTGCAGAGTCTTCTTTGTTTCCAAACTGTCAGGACCAATAATAACTTGCTGTTATTTTACTGATTTTGACTTACCGATGCGGCATTGCTAATGGTTTGACCAAATAGTTTTAACACAACTTCCAAGAGACTTTTCACAATCTGTTGTAATTACAAATGCTTTTCTTAAACCCTTGAAATCCTAGTTGTCTGCGAAGGGAGATTTCAAAGGACCGAGAAAAGTACAGTGAAAGAATCAGAGACAGGTGTTTAAATTGTTGGGGAGTTCGAGGTGGTTTTGAAGGATGTATAGGAGTTTTCTAGGCAAAGGAGAGGAGAGGAAGGCTACTCTAGGCAGAGGAGAATCCGTACACCATCTCTTAGTCCTGAGTTTCCTGCTTGTGCCGATGGCACTACCTTCTCTTACTGAATCCTGGTGAGAAGTGAGATGCCTTATCCATCTGGCTTCCTGCTTTGTCCACAGTCAGGAACAGCGCCTAGACAGAGCGGTCACTCAATAAAAACGTGTGCTGTTGAACCAGTGGCGTTCCCCGTGCCAGCAGTGGAAGAACCACTGCTTACCCGCTCAGTTCTCACCCTGTCAGTGTGCTGCCACACCCTTTTCTTCCATTTCTGCTCCCATTCCCACAGCAAGAGTCTCATTTCTGAAACAAGGGCAGCCCTGCAGGTAATCTTGCCACCTCGTGTTAAGTGCTCACTCCATATATCCCTCCACTGCTGTAAACCAGGTTCTCCGGAAGGGCAGTTAGAATGTTTCTTCCTCTGTTCAAAAACCATCACTGACTCCCCAGTACCTGATGTGCTCAGTACAAGTGCTTCTTGGCTTTTAAGACTTATGCCAATATGACCACTTCACTTTTTCAATTTTGTAACTTACATCTTATCTCTGTAAGTTCCGTGCTCCAGCAAAACGGAAGTATTTCCTGCTCCCAGAACACGCTGTCTATTTCCTCACCTTTAAATCTTTCCTTCATGTGGTTCCCAGGACATGGAAGCACTCTCCATTCCAAGTACACCTGATGAAATCTACCCCCTACTGAGGCCCAGTCTTGGGCACCACCACCTCATGAGTCTTCTCTGATCAATCCTTCCTAACACTTTGTGTCTCTCTCGTGATACTTAACATAATCACCTTGGAACATTACTTTCTGTACCTGTGATTCTAGCTGAGATCCTTCAGTAGAGTGGACGTGCTAGGTATTTGTGGGATTGAACTAAGCACCAGTTATGTACAATGCCCTCTGCTAGGTGCAGGGGATACTGCCAGGGTGACCTTCTGAGGATGATACAAGAGAAAGTATTGGGACTTATTTTGTAAATCCAGAAGTAGTATGCACATTTGATGATGATGAAGATGAAGATGGTGGTGATGTTAATGTTGGTGGTGGTGATGATGATGATGGTGGTGGTGAGGATGGTGGTGATGGTGGCGCTGATGGGGGTGATGACGGTGGTGGTGAAGATTGTGATAATGGTGGTGATAAAGGGGGTGATGATGGTGTATGCACAGGATATTTGCATTTCCCCCTCCAGATCTACTCTCTAACTTTATCATCCTGTTCTGTCCCATGGGAGGTCGACCTTATAGACTGTTCAGCCAGCCTCCTTGTCCTTTGGTTTTCTGTTGGTTTCACCCAGTAGAAATATCAATGAAAAATCAAAGTGAGAGGAGAGAGAGCTTGGGTGTTTGTTCCCCCAGCTCTCTCTCTTTGCTGGGCCTCCACTGAAAGTAGCTTCATTCTGAAAGTCTCAATCCCTCCCAGCTGATCTGTCCTCTATAGTTAGATGTCCTACCAGATTCCAGTTACTGGTCCCCATGTTGTCCCTTCAGGACTAGGATGGTAATACTACCCCCACCACGTGGTTGTCAGTCCTAGGGTGTGTCACTAATAAGTTCCCTCATCCTTGCCGTAACTGCCTTTTCAAAACTCTCCACAATTTCCTTTTTTCAGTGCGACATCTGCATTTCTTACCAAGACCCTGACGGACACAATAGTGATGGTGGTTGTGGTGACAGTGCTTGTGGTGATTTTTCTCTCAGCTGGTAGTCCGGGGGTCCATATGTGTAACCATGCAGAGAAGCCAGAGAATCATGGTAGAGGCTAGCAAGATGCTCAACGTGTTAGTTACCTACAGCTGTGTGACAAGTCACCCCCAAACTTAGTAGCTTTAAACAATAACGAAAAGGTACTATTTCTTATTGTTTTTGCAGGTCAGTAATTCAGCAAGGGAGAGTGGATGGCTTGTTCACTGACTGGTCTAGCAGTTGATCCCAGCTGGTGGCTGGGGAACTGTTCAGCTGGAACGTACACATGGGGCCTCTCCATGTGACCTGGGCTTCCTCCCAACATGGCGACTAGAGTCCAAGGTGAGCCCCAGAGACACAGAGAGTGAACCAAGCCAAAGCTGTGTTGCATTTATCACCTGGTCTTGGAAATCACTCACGGTCACTTGTCACTAGCATGTCCACCATGTTAGTTATAAAGGTCCACCCAGGTTCTAGGGGAGGGTAAGAGGCCTCACCTCTCAGTGGAGGAGTGTGGACATCTACGATTGATTGTCGATTGTGTGAAGTGGACTAAAGTGATGTAAGTTACTGGATTCACTCATATATCTCCCCGCACCCCTCCCTCCCTCCTCCTTCCCCAGCAGAGCACCTGTGTGTGATACATGGTGGAGATGACGATGACACCAACCTCAGGGAGCCTGGATCCCTGAGTCACCACCTGGAGGAGAACCATCCAGTCCATAATGACTTTGTAAGCATGAGAATTACACTTTCAGTGTGTTAATCCTCTCAGAGTTGGCAGTTGCTGTAAGGGTTTTATTCATATCCCCAAACTTGGAGCCAATGTCCCCCTCTTCTCCTATTAACAGTACATGTATCAGGACCACAAACGCATGATGAAAGCAAAGGGCTGGGGTTCATTTCTTTTTCCTCCTTATAACCTATGTGCCTCCCCGCCCCAAGGAGCAGCAATAAAATGACTGAGAGAAGTAGAAGGAGGACCTCGTGGGACTGCCTGGGTCACTGACCAGCAGGACCACTGATGCAGCCAAAAATGTCTCGGCCAAGCCAAACAGTGGAAAAGGGAAAATGTTAATATGAAAGCTGTAAATATTCAGTCCTTTTTTGAAGGATTTAGGGGAAAATGGAGACTGTTGTGTTGGAAATGATTGACAGGCGTGTATCTGCAGAGGCCTCCCTACACCACCCAAGACATTGTCTGAAGGAGACAGCATGCCTGATGTCTGTCCCAATAAAAAGCCTGAGAAAAGCATCTGTCAAGTGATATTTAGAACTGACATTTTCATAAGGATTCGGTCTATGGAGGGTTTTGGCAGGGCTCGGAAAATCACATTTCTCATCCTTCCTCCCCCCACCTTCTGCAATTAACCAAGCTCACAGTGTTAAACGTACATTCAAAATGACTTGCGTTAGGGACTACATTTTTATTTATTTATAAATTAATTAATTAATTTTATTTTAGCTGCATTGGGTCCTTGTTGCTGCGTGTGGGCTTTCTCTAGTTGCGGCGAGCGGGGGCTACTCCTCGTTGTGGTGCACGGGCTTCTCATTGCAGTGGTTTCTCTTGTTACGGAGCACAGGCTCTAGGCACACGGGCTTCAGTAGTTGTGGCACATGGGCTCAGTAGTTGTGGCTTGCGGGCTCTAGAGCGCAGGCTCAGTAGTTGTGGCGCACGGGCTTAATGGCTCCACGGCATGTGGGATCTTCTCGGACCAGGGCTCAAACCCACGTCCCCTGCCTTGGCAGGTGGATTCTTAACCACTGCACCACCAGGGAAGTCCCGGGACTACATTTTTAAAAGCTTTTTCTTTGGCCTGGCCTACCCTGCCCTAAAAGCTTTTTATTAATAATTTTGACAGTAATAATCATTCCAATTGTAATAATAATAATAATAATGCAAATAATTTCAAGAATTGTTTCTTTCTTAAACCATTTAAGTTGCACACATCATGACTCTTCACTCCTAAATATTTCAGTGTGTATTTTCTATGAAATGGGATTTTTTTTGCATAACCATAGCACAGTTGTCGACCTCAGTAAATTTAACATTGACAATATTTTTTTTCTAATCTACCAATAGTGTTCTGATTTTATCAATAATTTGACTCAAGATTGTAGGGTTTGGCTTTTTTTCCCCTTAGCACATGATGTCATGTGTCTGTGATCTTCTTTTTCTGAAATATTTCTTCAACCTTTTTTTATACTTTATGATATTGACAGCTTTGAATAATACAGTCCCTTTTTTCATTTTCCCTTGTTTCCTCATAATTAGATTCAGGCTGTGCTCAGCTGCCGGGTACCCACAGGTGATGCCATATTCTGCCCAGGGCATCCCTTCAGGCACACAGTGGTCCATCTCCCCTTGTTGGTATTGATTTTAATCACAAAGGGTAATGACTTCCATGAAATTCTTCAAAAGGAAGAGGCCTCTGAAGGTATAATTTCCTGGAATCTATTTTCTAAGTATAAGTCTGTGGACTTTCTAAGAATGAAGCATGGGGTGTGAATGTTTTCTTGGTGGAAGGAAGCCAGGCAGATACATCCTAGCGCAGCAACTGTGCTTTCGTGCAGCTGGATTAGGGGGCGAGGCTGGATCTCCATGCCCTCAGGGAGAGAAGACCGGGCCAGGACACGTGCACAGGCAACGTCCGCTGAAGCTGGGGTCTCAGATGTCGAGGGAGGCCTTCCATCTGGCTCTAAGCTTTGGGAAATGGAAGCCCACACCCTGTGTTTATTCTCCATCAATTTGGAAATTCCTGAAGGAGGATGCTGGCCAGTAGCCATCCACGTAGATGGACGTCCCTGCTCTCTCACCAGGCGCACTGTCCTGATATTTCCACGTTCTGCTCGGGGGAGAAATAGGAGGGATGCTCACCCCACTTCCAGGGCCACTGATTGGAGAGGGGTGACTAACATAGTCTCAAGTCAGAAAAGGTCTGGATAAACTGGCCTTCACGAGGTTAAACATAAAGTGTACATTATATAATCACAAAATGACCTACTGTATTTCCTTGGTTCTAAGAGGCTGGCCTCTACCTTCTATTGTTTGTGAACTTTAAATGCCTCCTAAAATCTGTGACGAAGGCAACAAATTATTTAACAGGTAAAGTAGTTGCCGATATAAGATCTACCTGGGTGCAGATAAAGGTTCAGCTCATTGTCACCTGGCTTCTCCTCCACCACTGGTTACACTGAACAGGAATGCATTTTTTTAAATCGAAGTACCATTTCCATACACTAAAGTGCATCCTTCTTATTGTACAGTTCCCGGAGTTTTGAAAAATGCATACCGTCATGTAACCAACACCAAAATCAAGATACGGGGCAGTTCCACAAAAAAAGTCCCCTTGTGCCTCCTTGTAGCCAAACCCTTCCCTCCTGGCCCCTGGCGTCACTGATCTGTTCTCTATCCTTAGAGTTTTGCCTTTACCAGAATATCATAGAGATGGAATTAGATCTGTGTAGCCTTTCTGTGTCTGGCTTCTTCTGCTCCTTGAACGCCTTTGAAATGAATCCTCTTTGTCACAAGTGTTAGTCGTCAGTTCCTTTCTCCAGCTGAGTGGTACCCATGGCAGGGATGCCCCGGCGCATGTTTACCTAGTCATCATTTAAAGGATATTGGTGTTGTTTTCAGTTGGGGCTATTATGAATAAAGCCATTATAAACATTCATGTCCAGGTTTTTGTGTGGACATAAGTGTTCATTTCTCGTGGGTAAATAGTTAGGAGTAAGATTTCTGGGTCATATGGTAAGTGTATGTTTAACATTTTAGGAAGCTGCCTAACTGTTTTCCAAAGTTGTTTTATCAGTTCGCACAGCAATGCATGTGTGTCCCATATCCTGGTACTGTCAGCATTTTGTAGAAATTCTAATATAGGCATATTGGTATCTCATGGTGGTTGAAATGTGCATTTCCCTAATGACAAACGATGATGAATATCTTTCGATATGATGATTTGACCATATAACTTCCTTGGCAAAGTATTTGGTCAAATTTTTAAATTGCACTATTTTCTTTTTTCTGAATTTTCTTTTTTACATATTCTGGGCAAGTCCTTTATCTGATATGTGTTTTGCAAACATTGTCCCCTAGTCTGGGGCTTGTCTTTCTGTTTTCTTAACAGTGTCTTTTTAAGAATAGTTTTTTTTATTTTGGTGAAGTCCAATTTATCGTTTTTTCTCTCATGTGTTTTTGACATTGTATTTAAGAAATATTTGTCTAACTCAAGATCCCAAAGATTTTCTGACTTGTTTTCTTCTGGAAGCATTATAATCTTACATTTAGGTCTATCATCCACTTTGAGTTTATTTTTCTATATGGCATGAAGTAGGGATTAACGCTGTGTACATTTACAATGTGAGTTTTTTATTTGTCTTCCTGCAAAGATGATACTAAGTCAAAGATATATCTCACAAATGATAAAGTCTTCAGCTGAGAGAAGTGGAAGAGATGCCAGACTTGTGCAACCTGGCTTAGTTTTTGTGAGAAAGATCTAGAAGCTAAGGTGGGCGACATGTTCACTGAATATGACAGTGTGCCTCAGCTGTTGAATAGGTTGAAATCGTGGCATCCATATCAAAGGAGGTACTAATCCTACTGTTTTCCATAATAGACAAGCGATGCTTGAATTGCTGTAAAATTTTTATGTGTTTTTTTTTTAAAGAGAGATACTGACAAAAGAAAGCAGTATGACAATGATCTTGGTGTATTTGGCCCGGGATGGGGGTAGGAAGGAGGGAGGTGGGGGACTGAACAGCATTTCTGAGGAGCAGAAAAGAGTCTTCATTCTCTGGAAATGCAGCCCAAGGTTAAGACCTCAAACTCTGACATCAGCCAAAATAGTTTAAAATCTCAGTCCTATATCACTGTAGCTGTGGGTCTTTAAGTGACTAGCTTAACCTCTCTGATTTTTTGTTTCCACATCAATAAACTGTAGATAAGAAAACTACCTATCTCATAGCTTCTATTGTGAGCAATAAGATAATCCGTGCCAAATACCTAGCTCGATGGCTGGTGTTTTGTAGGTTCTCAAAAAAGGTTAGCTGTTTTTCTTGCTATTCATTATTTACCCCCTCAAGTTTCATTCATGTATCAGGCATCTGGGATATCCAAATGGGATAAAATTCCTGCAGAGGCTTGGCCTAGTAACATTGGGAATTGGACCAAGGCAGACAGGCTCCCAGAGATTGACTTAGTTGTTTGCATGGGCGTTTTTGGTGTGTGTGTGTATGTGTGTGTGTGTGTACAGTGTGAGATAGGCTTGAGGATGTGTACATTTCCCATGGTGCGAGTTTTGTCTTCCTGAAGAGATAATATTAAGCCCAGGATGCATCATACAAACGCTGGGATATTCACTTCAAAGGAGTATGATAAATAAAAGTCTTCTGAGACACCCAAGCCAGCCTGGGGGCCAGAGTTCCACCTTGGCTTTCCAGAGGGCCGAGCCTGGCACTCAGACCGGAAGGAATCAGCCTGGGGAGGGCTGGAGGAGGACACAGAAGGTGGTCCACACCAGGCAGTTAGCCAGTGTCCTAGAGCCTGGTGGCAAAGAGCATGGGTCTTGGAGCTACCGACACCTGGTTTTGGACAAATCAGTTTCTGGGCAAGTGACTTACCCTCTTTAAACCCCGGTTGCCTCGCTTGGGAGGCATGAATAATTTCTCCATCTCAGGTGGATGTAAGGAGGAAGAGAGACACTTGTGCAGCCCCTGGTGAGCACCCAATGGTTTATGCTGTCTTTGTAATTATCCTGATAACTCAAGCAAGCCAGTTAGTCTGGGGCAGAGGGTGAAGGAGGAGGCTTGAGGGGCAGGGGGACGGGTGAGAAAGGGGCTGGGATCGCGTGATGATGAATGTGGATGTTATCTTGAAGGTAATGGTTAACCAGGGAAGGGGCTTAAGCAAAGAGTGCAGAATTTTAGAAAAAGCACCCGGACACATGGCAGGACGACAAATCGCAGGAGGTCCGACAGGGGCAGGAAGCGTAGTTAGGCGACGTGGAGAAGTCCAGGCAAGAAACAAAGGCTGCAGAACCTAGGCGATGGCATAGGGGATGGAGAGGAGGGGCAGACACGGGGAACACTCAGGAGGCAGCACAGAGGCTGGGCTGGGGTGAAACGGGAGCGGCAGGTGGAGATGCGGACGTTGGGGGCTGTCCCACTCGGGTGACATGGGAGAAGACGGGGCGGACGGGTTTGGAGGGAGAGAAAATGAGTTCACATTCATCCTGATGTGGCCGCGGATCATGGAGTGCAGATGTCCTGTACGCAGTTCACATGTAGACCTAGAGCTGCAAGGAAGAGTCCTCCCTGGAGATGCCCATCAGGCAGATGTCAACAAATAGCTCGACGAAACTCCAGTGGGGACAGAATTGCTCAGAGACAGACTGGTTAGGAGATGCCAGATAACCTGCGTGTCCAGGCCTATTCTGCTGGTTGACCTTGGGCACGTTACTCAACCACTCTGAGCACCACCCAGTTTCGTCATCCGTAGAGGGAGAGTCAGAGTCCTTGTGGCCTTATTCAGGAATGAAATGGGTACAGACATGCCGAGGGCTCAGAGCAGGCAGGGCAAGTGCTCCAGAACCTTCCTTGCTGCCAAGAAGGGCAGAGGGCTGAGGGGAGGGGCTGGGAGCAGCCCCAGGTGAGGAAAGAAGAGCTGAGGAAGGGTCTTCAGAAGGGAGGGAGTCTTCAGAACACAGGGTTGGAGGATCCAAGTGAGGGGCCTCTGAAGGATCTCATTTCACGAGATCCGGGGAGGAACCGAGGAGGGTCTCCCAGATGAGACAACCAGGAGGTTGTGGGCATCGTTGGTGGGTGGGAGGCTGCAATGGGAAAGAAAGCAGAAGGAGCAGAGTGAGATGAACGCTTAGCTAGAAGAGAAACAGAAGAAGGTCTCTGTCCTGAGAACAGTTAAAGCAGTTGTACAGGGAGAAACCCTTCAGCTCACGTGATACAATACATCCCGGGGAGTCGTGTGCTCATTGTACAGCTGGGCAAAGCAAACTGAGTCTCAGAGAGGTTGGAAGACTTGCTCAAGGTCACACAGCTGGTGAGAATGGAGTCTGATTTCAGATGGACTTGGCCTTAAATTCTAAAGCCAAGAGGTGAAGGTAGACAGGAGGAGACATGGGCTCAAAATTAGAAAGAATGTTTTAGCAATCACGAACACCTGATGATGGACTAAACAAAAATAAGGAGGCCCCTGTCCTGGGAATGTGCCCTCGTAGCCCAGACAAGCAGCCTCCAGGAGGAACCATCATTTCACCTTGTGTACACAAGTTTACATAGTGGATAGCGAGTTTCTTGAAGTTTTATTTATTTTTGAATCTCCTGATTTACTACAGTGCCCGTGATATCGTGGGAATTTAAGAAGGTGTGCTGGCTGGCTGGCCTTCGAGGGGATCTTTGTACTAAGGAATTAGACACGTTATCTGTGCTCTAAGGCCCTTCCCTGGTCTGAGTCTGAAATCTCTGAGCCACAGCTCTGAAATCTCCAATGGGGGGAGTGAGCTCTGAGCATCAGGGGCTGAAAAGAAGCCGAGCAGATACCAGCATGCCAAGAAGGAGCAGGGTGGGGACCCAGGCCAGGAGTCAGTTCGTCAGGGACCAGAACCAGGCCTGGACCCAGGAAACAGAGATCCGGCGCACAAAGGGCTTCTAGAAACATTAACCTCTAACAGCAGGTGCCGAGAGAGAACTGAGGTCCAGGACACGGGGTGGTGGACACGAGCCAGTCAGGTCCTCAGGCCCTGCTTTGTGGGGCGAGCTGGCCAGGATCTTGCGCTCCAAGAGGCTGGGCCATGTGGGCCGTTCCCCCATGAATCCTGAGTGAGCCAGAAAGTTGGTCTCCTGGGGACGCTGGGAAGAAAGTGAAAAGGGCATCCTCGGTAGTCCTGAGCCTTCCTTCTCTGACTGGGCGACGTAAGACAGGAGTGACTTTGAGAATCCTTGCAGAGATGCTTTGGAAATGAAGGGCCAACCACAGGGCACTTCATATACTTTACGGGACTCAGTGCTCAAAGCAAAGCAGCCGTGTTTGTGATACTGAAGCCCAGAGAGGGCGAGCACCTAGTCTAGGTCACACAGCTAGGAAACAGGGAACTTGGAGGGAAGCCCAGACTCTCAGGGTTAGGAAAAGAGGAGCGAGCTTCTCAGGTCAAAAAACTTCTCAGTCATTCTTTTCTTCTCGAAGATACCAAGACCAGAGAGAAGACATTGATGGAGAATCCAGGCAGGCTTTTTAGAGCCGGGGAACTCATTTGGGGGGAAGAAAGATTTTGTCTGTTGGATCATGTTCTTTGATTCCGGATGCAGGGCTCACCCCGCCGTGCCTCTGGGTGCGTGGAGACCTTGAGGGGCACAGGCTTGAGCGCAGTGCGGTGTGAGGACAGGATGCACGCGGCGCACGCGGGCACGCACTTGTCGTGTTCTTCGTAGAGAATGCTGTGGGGAACCTATCACGTGAGGGTACAGCAGGCGCTTGGGAGCTGGACCCCAGTTCTGCAGGCTGCACGCCCCTCTGGTTCGCTTTCCCAGCATCAGGCCTGGAGCGTGACCTCCAGTCCCTGGGAAGTGCTTTGTTCTTCACTCCCTGCCCCACCGTCTTTGTTCCTGGTGGAGCTAATTTGGCCCAGGGGTGGCTAATTAGCCCCAAAGATGAGGAGAACAATGGCAGAAGTCCTGGACTTTTCCTCAGCTGGTGTCTCAGCTTTTTTTACGAGGTGGGGAAGGGGGACAGGGGATCCTGACTTCTTAGACCCTCTTCCAAGCTCTGTCCTTGGTCACGTGAGATGCTGAGTTCTCTCTTTTTAAACTCACCCGCCAGCACTATGACAGCCTTACGATATCCACGGTTGGCCCTGTCACCACCGGGACCCAATTGTGAGAAAGCTGGAGTTTTTTCCTTTCTCTTGGGAGGTAAACTACTGCTTTGCTCTGTAAAGGAGGAAAAAGCAAGGGGACCACTCGAGTATACCAGATGCCCCGAGGTAACATTCTCCCAGAACGGCCCCCAAAGCTGGCATGCTGCGGCCCTGGCTTGCCCAAGCTCAGAACATGCACTCATGTTGTCACGTTTCCAAGCTTTGTGCTGCACTTACACAGACCATCCATCTGTGAAGAGGGCCATTGTGGCCTCTACAGACTGGGGCCCAGATCTGCCTCTGAAGGTCATCCAGGCCCGCTTGACTGTGGGCTCTTGATCATAGGAAAGGCAATTTTTAGACTTCTCTTTTTTTAGTGTTAAGTATCTTATTTTTACCTCAGGGTTCAGAAAGGGGAAGAAATTCATTGGACTTCCCAGGGGGTAACTAGGACCCTGATGCCTTACAGCTTTCAGCAGGAACCCAGACAGTCTTGGTCAATGGGCACCCACAGATATGCAGAATGGGGGGCAGAGACCTTGGCAAAACGACACGGGAGTAAATCTGTCTGGTGTCCTCCCCCCGCCCCTCCATCCTCCCTGCCTCAAACCTCTAGAGTCTTTCTGGAGCCTGGTTTCTGGTTTCTCCTTATTAACTGAGTGACCAGAGACCATACACCACTACTCTTAAAAGGTTACACACTGTAGTGGTTGAGATGGATGTAGTGTGCGGTCACACAGAGGGTCGGGATCCGCTTACCACTCACTAGTGACAAGATGCTCAGCCCCATCCTGTGATTTTTTTTTTTTTTTTTTTTTTTTTGCGATACGCGGGCCTCTCACTGTCGTGGCCTCTCCCGTTGCGGAGCACAGGCTCCGGACGCGCAGGCTCAGCGGCCGTGGCTCACGGGCCCAGCCGCTCCGCGGCATGTGGGATCTTCCCGGACCGGGGCACGAACCCGTGTCCCCTGCATCGGCAGGCGGATTCTCCACCACTGCGCCACCGGGGAAGCCCCTGTGATTTTTTTTTTGTGCTTCATTTTTGTCATCTGTAAATGGGGATAATAGAACCTAATTCACAAGGTTGTTCTGAGGATTAAATGAGCTCCTATGTGTAAAATCCTAAAAACAATGAATTATCATTATTTTTGCTTTCCAAAAATAGATGGCTAGTGGTGTCATTCCAAGACCATTGGTCCCTGAGAGTGAAAAATACGGACAGTGGCTTTCTGGATCCTTCCTAGTCTAGGATCATTTCAAGGTGTTAAGCACGACAGTCAGCCACTGATAACTCTTCTGTTTTTGTGTTTCTCTTTTTTTTTCCTTTTCCCACTGGCATGCTTTCTAGATATTTTGTTTCTCTCTAAGATGATAATCAGCTGATATTACTGACTAATCAATTTTAACAGGAATTTTTAAACAGAGTAAGTATAACCAATGCTTAACCAACAGGAACGATATAAATATAAACCAATAGGAACAATACAACAATGTATCTATGTGGCACGAAGTCTCTAAGACCCAGCGCCTCCACTTCCTGGACCCACGGCCTCGTGTCATCCCCTCCCCTTGAGTAACTTGCTTCTGACCAATAGAATATGAGCACAGTGAGGGGGCATCTCTTCCATGATTAAGTTACGAAAGATTGTGACCCCATCTCGCTGGCAGTCTTGCGGCTTTAATGGAACCAGCTGCCATCTGTGTTGGGGAGGCCCCAGGGTGAAGAAACAAGGGTGACCCAGTCAACAGCCAGAGAGGAACTGAGCCCTCAGGAAACCCAGTCCTACAGACAACCAGTCTGAGCGTGGAAGACATCCTTTTCCAGTCGAGCTCCTGGATGAGACCCCATCCTGGCCACATCTCAACTGAAGCCCAGACTCCAGCTAAACCTTCCTGGTTTCCTACCAACAGAGACTGTGAGACAATAATGTGTTGATTAAGCCATTGAGTTTGGGGTAAACTGAACAGCAGGAGGAAACTTGTTGCACACACTGGGTTATCTGAATTCTTGCCTTGCATCTTTTCTCAGAGTGGTTACGTAACTCCTGCCAGATCACACAGCCAGGAAGTTGTAAACCTGGCCCTTGAACCCACATCCTAGCTGTTTCTCAGTAGAGCCTGCAGGATGTAGTGTCCTGGACTATCTCCTGAGATTTCCTTTATGCATTTTAGCTTCAGTTTTTACAATGATTCTCTTGCTTTCATCATCTGAGGTGGGGAAAGAATCAATGCTCACCGGCCCCCAGCCCTGCCAGAGACTCTGAACACATTGTCACACCTGGTCCCCCTAGCTTGGTTACGTGGGCACCGTCGTACTCAATGTACTGGCTTCCCCAAAGTGAGTTTTGAAGACACTGACCCCTCAAAGTGCTCTGTGGAAAGTGTCCCATGGCCACAATATTTGGGCAACACCAAGTCCCCCTCTTGGTGACTCACTGTGCATGTGAGTCCAGTAAAGTCCGGAAGAGTCACAGCGAGGACTGCTGCCTAATGTTCTGTACCGTGTATCCTAACCCTGAAGACTCTCATCCGGCTCACATCCCAAGGAACATTCCACAAGACACGCTTTTGGGGATGCTGGCTTACAGGCAATTTTCACACTTGTATTTTTTTTTTTGGCGATGTCTCCCAAAAAGCTTTGTAATGACAGCATAACATTTTCCATTTTACATATGAGAAAACCGAGAGTCAGGGAGTAGTCAAATCATCACAGATCATGTCTGTCATCAGGCTGGTGGCCACTCTGCAATATTTGCTGTGGTTACCCTCCCTCCCTCCCTCCGTCCCTCCGTCCCTCCGTCCCTCCCTCCCTCCCTCCCTCACACCTTCCTTTCTTTTCTAAATTTCTCCTACGGCTCCACCATGTCACGTTCTCTTCCCATTTTCACACTGTTCCTCATCCTATCCCCTCATTTCCAAATCCTCAGCACCTATCTTGTCCCCGAACGTCGGGATTTGGAGTGGCAAACTTCCAGAACATCTGGAAAGGTGCCCTTGCCTCCCTGCCCACCCCCAACAAGCTGAGGCCTCCTGACAATTGTCACTGCGTGGGGTGGGAGGGCGTGGGAGAGGTCAGGACCCCAGGCTCTGGAGCCAGAGTGCCTTTGCTTGCTTCTCTGTGCCTCAGTTTCCTTCTCTATAAAATGCATATAAAAATAGTATCCATGTCATAGAGCTGTGGTGGGCTTAAAGGAGCTTCTCCAGGGAAAGCCCATAGCATAGAGCTTGGCAAGTAGTGAGGCCCGGCAGGTATCAGTTATTATTACTGCGCGGCCTATGCCTCTGTGAATTCCGTGGGGGTCAGAGCATATGCATGTTTATCACCTTCGTTCCTTTTTCTTTTATTCAACGAGTATTTATAAAGCACCTAATATGTGCCAGACATAGGTTCTGGGCATACAACAGTGAACAGTCACTATCTCTTCTGAAAGAAGAATGAAATAAACAAGTAAAAATAAATAAATGAGCAGGACAATTAAGGACTGATAAATAAAGCCAGTTATTACAGACAGAAAGTGGGCTGGGTGGTGGTGGCTACTTTAGATTGGGTGATCAAAGGTGCTACTGACTTTTCACAGTTAAGCAAACTGTTTGTTATGGTTTATGGCAAACAACCACTCTTAAAATATGAAATTTCCAATTACTAACTTACTAAAAAAGAAGAGCATTAAAATTTTATTAAATGCTTTTTAGGCATCTATTTAAATGTTTGTGTTTTATTTTGAGTTGTTTTTGTTACATTAATTCATAATGAATTACATTAATAGTATTCTAATTTTGAAACATTATAAAAAATCCATTATAAAAATTCTAATAATCGAATTATGTATCTATTTAATCCATAGATGAATTAATTGTCCTAGTATTTGGCTGAATCTGTTCCACCACTTGTTTTTGTACAGCCAGCAACCTAAGAATGATTTTAACATTTTTAAATGAAAAAATCAAAAGAATAATAATGATGATGACAGGTGAAACTTATCTGAAATTGAACTTTTGGTGTCCACAAATAACGTTCTGTATTACTTTCTTATTGCTGCTGTGACAAAGTAACACAAATTTAGTGGTTTAAAACAACACAAAGTTATTCTCTTACAGTTCTGGATTTTAGAGTCTGAAATCAGTGTTTCTGGGACAATTTCAAGGTGCTTATGGGGCTGGGTCCCTCCTGAGGCTGAGGGCAGAATGCCTTTTCTAAATTTTCGGGGTGCAATTCTTTCTTTTTTTTAAAATTTAATTAAATTAATTTATTTTTTTATCCAGCAAGTTCTTATTAGTTATCTATTATATACATATTACTGTATACATGTCAATCCCAATCTCCCAATTCATCCCACCACCACCAACAGCCCCCTACCCCGCTTTCCCCCCTTGGTGTCCATACATTTGTTCTCTACATCTGTGTCTCTATTTCTGCCTTGCAAGCGGTTCATCTGTATCATTTTTCTAGATTCCACATATATGTGTTAATATACGATATTTGTTTTTCTCTTTATGACTTATGTCACTCTGTATGGCAGTCTCTAGGTCCATCCACGTCTCTACAAACGACCCAATTTCATTCCTTTTTATGCCTGAATAATATTCCATTGTATATATGTACCACATCTTCTTTATCCATTCGTCTGCTGATGGACAGTTAGGTTGCTTCCATGACCTGGCTATTATAAACAGTGCTGCAATGAACATTGGGGTGCGTGTGTCTTTTTGAATTATGGTTTTCTCTGGGTCTATGCCCGGTAGTGGGATTGCTGGCTTATATGGTAATTCTATTTTTAGTTTTTTAAGGAACCTCCATACTGTTCTTCATAGTGGCTGTATCAATTTACATTCCCACCAACGGTGCAGGAGGGTTCCCTTTTCTCCACACCCTCTCCAGCATTTGTTGTTTTTAGATTTTCTGATGATGCCCATTCTAACTGGTGTGAGGTGATACCTCATTGTAGTTTTGATTTTCATTTCTCTAATAATTAGTGATGTTGAGTAGCTTTTCATGAGCTTCTTGGCCATCTGTATGTCTTCTTTGGAGAAATGTCTATTTAGGTCTTCTGCCCAGTTTTGGATTGGGTTGTTTGTTTTTTTAATATGGAGCTGCATGAGCTGTTTATATATTTTGGAGATTAATCCTTTGTCCATCGATTCATTTGCAAATATTTTCTCCCATTCTGAGGGTTGTCTTTTCATCTTGTTTATAGTTTCCTTTGCTGTGCAAAAGCTTTTAAGCTTCATTAGGTCTCATTTGTTTATTTTTGTTTTTATTTCCTTTACTATAGGAGGTGGGTCAAAAAAGATCTTGCTGTGATTTATGTCAAAGAGTGTTCTTCCTATGTTTTCCTCTAAGAGTTTTATAGTGTCTGATCTTACATTCAGGTCTTTAATTCATTTTGAGTTTCTTTTTGTGTATGGTGTAAGGAGTGTTCTAATTTCATTCTTTTACATGTAGCTGTCCAGTTTTCCCAGCACCACTTATTGAATAGGCTGTCTTTTCTCCATTGTATATCTTTGCTTCCTTTGTCATAGATTAGTTGACCATAGCTGCGTGGGTTTATCTCTGAGTTTTATATCCTGTTCTGTTGATCTATATTTCTGTCTTTGTGCCAGTAGCATATTGTCTTGATTTTTGTAGCTTTGTAATGTAGTCTGAAGTCAGGGAGTCTGATTCTTCCAGCTCTGTTTTTTTCCCTCAAGATTGCTTTGGCTATTTGGGGTCTTTTGTGTCTCCATACGTATTTTAAGATTTTTTTTTCTAGTTCTGTAAAAAAATGCCATTGGTAATTTGATAGGGATTGTGTTGAGTCTGTAGATTGCTTTGGGTAGAATAGTCATTTTCACAATATTGATTCTTGCAATCCAAGAACATGGTATCCATCTGTTTGTGTCATCTTTGATTTCTTTCATCAAGGTCTTATAGTTTTCTGAGTACAGGTCTTTTACCTCCTTAGGTAGGTTTATTCCTAGGTATTTTATTCTTTTTGTTGCAGTGATGAATGGGATTGTTTCCTTAACTTCCCTTTCTGATCTTTCATTGTTAGTGTATAGGAATGCAAGAGATTTCTGTGCATTAATTTTGTATCCTGCAACTTTATCAAATTCATTGATTAGCTCTAGTAGTTTTCTGGTGGCATCTTTAGGATTGTCTATGTATAGTATCATGCCATCTGCAAACAGTGACAGTTTTACTTCTTTTCCAATTTGGATTACTTTTATTTCTTTTTCTTCTCTGATTGCCATGGCTAGGACTTCCAAAACTATGTTGAATAATAATGGCGAGAGTGGGCATCCTTGTCTTGTTCCTGATTTTATAGGAAATGCTTTCCGTTTTTCACCATTGAGAATGATTTTTGCAGGTTTGTCGTATATGGCCTTTATTATGTTGAGGTAGGTTCCCTCTATGCCCACTTTCTGGAGAGTTTTTATCATAAATGGGTGTTGAATTTTGTCAAAAGCTTTCTCTGCATCTATTGAGATGATCATATGGTTTTTATTCTTCAATTTGTTAATATGGTGTATCACATTGATTGATTTGCAAATATTGAAGAATCTTTGCATCCCTGGGGTAAATCACATTTGAGCATGATGTATGATCATTTTAATGTGTTGTTGGATTCTGTTTGCTAGTATTATTTTGTTGAGGATTTTTGCATCTATATTCATCAGTGATATTGGTCTGTAATTTTCTTTTTTTTGTAGTATCTTTGCCCTGTTTTGGTATCTGGGTGATGGTGGCCTCGTAGAATGAGTTTGGGTATGTTCCTTCCTCTGCAATTTTTTGGAAGAGTTTGAGAAGGATGGGTGTTAACTCTTCTCTAAGTGTTTGATAGAATTCACCTGTGAAGCCATCTGGTCCTGGAATTTTATTTGTTGGAAGATTTTTAATCACGGTTTCAATTTCAGTGCTTGTGATTGGTCTGTTCATATTTTCTAGTTCTTCCTGGTTCAGTCTTGGAAGGTTGTGCTTTTCTAAGAATTTGTCCATTTCTTCTAGGTTGTCCATTTTATTGGCATAGAGTTGCTTGTAGTAGTCTCTTATGATGCTTTGTATTTCTGTGGTGTCTGTTGTAACTTCTCCTTTTTCATGTCTAATTTTATTGATTTGAGTCCTCTCCCTCTTTTTCTTGATGAGTGTGACTAAAGGTTTTTCGATTTTGTTTATCTTCTCAAAGAACCAGCCTTTAGTTTTATTGATCTTTCCTATTGTTTTCTTTGTTTCTATAACATTTTTTTCTCCTCTGATCTTTATGATTTCTTTCCTTCTACTAACTTTGGGTTTTGTTTGTTCTTTCTCTAGTTCCTCTAGGTGTAAGGTTAGATTCTTTATTTGAGATTATTCTTGGTTCTTGAGGTAAGATTGTATTGCTATAAACTTCCCTCTTAGAACTGCATTTGCTGCATCCTATAGGTTTTGGAACATCATGTTTTCATTGTCATTTGTCTCTAGGGTACATTTTTTTAATTTCCTCTTTGATTTCTTCAGTGATCTCTTGGTTATTTAATAATGTATTGTCTAGCCTCCATGGGTTTGTCACATTTTTTTTCTCTGTAATTGATTTCTAGTCTCATAGAATTGTGGTCAGAAAAGATGCTTGATATAATTTCAATTTTCCTAAATTTACCGAGGCTTGACCTGTGACCCAAGATGTGATCTATCCTGGAGAATGTTCCGTGTACACTTGAGAAGAAAGTGTAATCTGCTGCTTTTGGATGGAATGTCCTATAAATATCAATTAAATCTATCTGGTCTATTGTGTCATTTAAGTCTTTTGTTCCCTTATTAATTGTCTGTCTGGATGATCTGTCCATTGGTATAAATGAGGTGTTATAAAATCCCCCATTATTATTGTGTTACTGTCAATTTACTCTTTTATAGCTGTTAGCAGTTGCCTTATGTATTGAAATGTTCTTATGTTGGGTGCATATATATTTATAATTGTTATATCTTCTTCTTGGATTGAGCCCTTGATCATTATGTAGTATCCTTCTTTGTCTCTTTTAACATTATTTTAAAGTCTATTTTATCTGATATGAGTATTGCTACTCCAGCTTTCTTTTGATTTCCATTTGCATGGAATATCTTTTTCCATCCCCACACTTTCAGTCTGTATGTGTCCCTAGGTCTGAAGTGGGTCTCTTGTAGACAGCATATATATGGGTCTTGCTTTTGTATCCATTCAGTGAGCCTGTGTCTTTTGATTGGAGCATTTAATTCATTCATGTTTAAGGTAATTATCAATATGTATGTTCCTATTGCCATTTTCTTAATTGTTTTGGGTTTGTTTTTGTAGGTCCTTTTCTTCTCTTGTGTTTCCCACTTAGAATAGTTCCTTTAGCATTTGTTGTAAAGCTGGTTTGGTGGTGCTGAATTCTCTTCGTTTTTGCTTGTCTGTAAAGCTTTTGATTCCTCCATCGAATCTGAATGAGATCCTTGCCGGGTAGAGTAATCTTGGTTGTAGTTTCTTCCTTTTCATCACTTTAAATATATCATGCTACTCTGTTCTGGCTTGTAGAGTTTCTGCTGAGAAACCAGCTGTTAACCTTATGTGAGTTCCTTTGTATGTATTTGTCTTTTTTCCCTTGTTGCTTTCAATAATTTTTCTTTTCTTTAATTTTTGTTATTCAATTACTATGTGTCTCAGTGTGTTTCTCCTTGGGTTTATCCTGCCTTGGACACTCTGCACTTCCTGAACTTGGGTGGCATTTCCTTTCCCATGTTAGGGAATTTTTTGACCATAATCTCTTCAAATATTTTCTCGGTTCCTTTCTATCTCTCTTCTCCTTCTGGGACCCCTATAATGTGAATGTTGGTGTGTTTAATGTTGTCCCAGAGGTCTCTTAGGCTGTCTTCATTTCTTTTCATTCTTTTTTCTTTATTCTGTTCCATGGCAGTGAATTCCACCATTCTGTCTTCCAGGTCACTTATCCTTTCTTCTACCTCAGTTATTCTCCTATTAATTCCTTCTAGTGTAATTTTCATTTCAGTTATTGTATTGTTAATCCTTGTTTGTTTGTTCTTTAATCCTTCTAGGTGTTTGTTCTTTAATTCTTCGAGGTCTTTGTTAAACATTTCTTGCATCTTCTTGATCTTTGGGTCCATTCTTTTTCCGAGGTCCTGGATCATCTTCACTATCATAATTTTGAATTCTTTTTCTGGAAGGTTGCCTAGCTCCACTTCATTTAGTTTTTTTTTCTGGGGTTTTATCTTGTTCCTTCATCTGGTACATAGTCCTCTGCCTTTTCATTTTGTCTATCTTTCTGTGAATGTGGTTTTCTTTCCACAGGCTGCAGAATGGGAGTTATTCTTGCTTCTGCTGTCTGCCCTCTGGTGCATGAGGCTATATAAGAGGCTTGTGTAAGCTTCCTGATGGGAGGGACTGGTGGTGGGTAGAGCTGGATGTTGCTCTGGTGGGCAGAACTCAGTCAAACTTTAATATGCTTGTCTGCTGATTGGTGGGGCTGAGTTCCCTCCCTGTTGGTTGTTTGGCCTGAGGTGACCCAGCACTGGAGGCTACAAGCTCTTTGGTGGTTCTAATGGCAGACTCTGGGAGGGCTCACACCAAGGACTACTTCCCAGAACTTCTGCTGCAAGTCTCCCCATCCCTGTGGTGAGCCACAGCCACTCCCCGCCTCCACAGACGACCCTCCAACACTAGCTGGTAGGTCTGGTTCAGTCTCCTATGGGGTCACTGCTCCTTTCCCCTGGGTCCTGATGTGCACACTACTTTGTGGGTGGCCTCCAAGAATGGAGCCTCTGTTTCCTCCAGTCCTGTCAAAGTTCTGCAATGAAATCCTGCTGGTCTTCAAAATCTGATTCTCTGTGAATTCCTCCTTCTATTGCCAGATCCCCAGGTTGGGAAGCCTGATGTGGGGTTCAGAACCTTCATGCCAGTGGGTGGACTTCTGTTGTATAATTGTTCTCCAATTTGTGAGTCACCCACCCAGCAATTATGGGATTTGATTTTACTGTGAATGCACCCCGGCTGCCATCTCACTGTGGCTTCTCCTTTGTCTTTGGATGTGGGGTATCTTTTTTGTTGAGTTCCAATGTCTTCCTGTCGATAACTGTTCAGCAATTAGCTGTGATTCTGGTGCTCTCTCAAGAGGGAGTGACCACATGCCCTTCTACTCCACCATCTTGAACCAATCTTAACCTTAGCTCTTTACACATAGAAGACCTTCAAAAAATACTGCTGCTGACTCACTGAACTTACTGTCCTGGAAAGAATCTCAGGTTCTCCAAAGCAAAAGGGGCAATGAGGACCTGTCCCCAGGGTGGCAGGGACTGGAGCGGAGACTCTGGAGACTGAGGTCACTGACAACCCAGGAGGAGGGCAGAGGCAGGAGCCCAAGCCTGCAGCCTTGACTCAGTGCCCAGCACCCTGCTGCCCTTGAATTAGAGCCTCTCAGCCTTGCCCAGCCCTGGTTGGAAAACCAAGAGCTTTAGATGTGATCTTCTGAGGTGTGACCCTGACTCTTTCTGCCTGAGAACAAAGGCCGATTAGGGCTCTTTTGTGAGAGGTAGCTGAGTGGAAGCTGAGGGCTGCTTCCCCAAAGGGTGGCCTGATCACTGGCTGGATTTCTAAAGTAAATGCCCCACCTGTGCCCACTTTTCTAATCGGTAACATCCCAGCCTTTAGCAGGGGTTCTTCAGCTCTCCCTGACCCATGTGGGTCCTGTCTTGATCTTTGGGATCCTTTTGGAACATCTCCCCCACGACACCTCCAGGTGCTCTCTGACATAAACTTCACCCTCTGAGGAAACAGGCTCTGGGAACCTGACTTCAAAGCTTGGCGATGTGGGCTCCTCGCAGAAGTACCTGAAGCAACAATGAGCTTGAACCAGGTCTGGGTCGGGCTCCGAGTGGGCACGCCTGGACCTGGCAACTATTGTGTCCAAAGTCACGGGGCAGCCACAGACGAACAATGCACCTGGCAGCCCACAAGGGTCTCTTTCAAAGCTAAGTTGCTCTTGCCAGCTGTGCCAAGCAGAGGACCTGCATACACAAACTGTCATTTATTTTTTTCAATATCAAAGAATTACACTAAATGAAAATCATAATATTTTTTTCTTTTTTTATAATAAATGGAGTATAACCACATCAAAGGAAAAATTTACACAAAAGAAAGAACAAGTCCTCCTGTGATCCTAGGCCTCTCAACCACCATGATCTTTCGGATGCCTCTATCTCTAGTGTTTCTGTTTTCTTTTTTATTTAAAACCATTGTCGTAAGTATATAAAAATTTGCCTCTCTGTTGCTTGTTTAACTGAGAATCACTACAGGCACAGAGGTGCTGTATCATCTTTTTGTGTGTTGTTTTCATGGGTATAGAGCTTTCCTTCAAAGTGATTTGCTGTGACAAACTCAAACATATTTCGTTTTCGGAGAATGATGTGCTATTATAAATAAGACTGGTGCGTATCCCTGGACTATAACATGCCAGAATTGATGACTTGTTTTGTTTTGCATTTTGATAATTCTGCCATTTTTCTTTTTCTCTTTGTCCAAAATGGAGACTCCAGATCCATTGCCTCTAGACATGTGTGAGACTGCAGTGTTCAGGTAAGGTGATTTTTTTTTTTTCATATCCCAACATTTTATTAGGAAAATTTTCAAACATATTGAAAAGTTGGAAGAATTTTGTAATAGACACCCATAGACTGATTCAGGGTGACCTTTGAGCACAAACATAATCTTTGAAGATGCTGAGCAGCAATTAACCAGTAGATACAGAAATGTCTGTTATTTTCCACCTGGTGCTCCTTGAATGTAATAACCATGGCAATTTATTGTTATAAGATTTTATAGCCTTTACTGTTTTTCAAAATGCCTTCAGGCCTATTTTCTTACTGTATCCTCAACATCCTCAAGGTTTAGCCAAGGCAGGTGTTACCAGGTGTTCTCTGTACGTTTGCAGATGAGGAAATGCATGATCCGAGAAGTTAAGGGGACTGCCTAGGGCCACACAGTAAGACAAGTGCCATTGCAATACCAGGGCTGAGCTCTCAGCTGAGCCACGCTCCTACAGAAATGTCTCCCCTTCATTTATTAACTTATTAATTAATGACAGGTTTTCTACAGCCCTTTCAGCTCCCTGATTCTGCTTGTCTGTGACTGTGGATCTTTTCAGGATACGAAGACAGGGGCATGTGAACCTGTAGTCCTGCCACCATAAATACCAACGTGAGGATTAAAGACCAGCTGCAAGGGGATTTCAAAAGCCCCATCGAATCCCAACACTTTTCTCAAGACACAATTTATCTTTGTCTGTGAAAGTAGGGCTAATTTAGACAACAATTAGACCCCAAAAGTAATTGTGCATATGAGCTGGGTTGTCTCCCTTGGAGAAGAATCCGGGAAGATTCTGGATGGTTCTGGAGGCAGGGGGTTCACTCTGGAATAGTAACCACCACCACCCTCTCCACATCTCCTGCCTGAAACTAGTAAAAAGAGTCCCTGCCCACGCCTCGAATGTGGATTGTCACCAGGAACGGTGGCTTTTCCAGAATGGCCCATGCTCCAGCGTCCATGTCCCACCTGGGGAAGCAGCCTTCGATGCTCAAGAAGGCACCATGGTGGGACCTGGGGCCACATCCACCATGCAAAGTGCCCCTGGGATCTGGGGCACGAGGACTCCTCACTGGATCTCACAGGCTGTCCTTCCCCAACTTCCTTATTTTTATTCCTCCATCAGAGCAAGTCAACTGTCTCCACACTTGCTCTGAAAACATGTTTAACATGCACTGACAGCCCACTCTGACACAGGCATCGTTACTCCATTTTACAGACGAAGAAACTGAGCCTGGGAAGTTATCGAGAGCCATGACCATCTCAGAAGAGACCAGCTCATCTCAGAAATGATCTCGCTGGGAAAGGCCGTAATTTTCCACCAGGCCACGGGGCCCACTTTGCATCCACAAGGAGAAGCTTGCGCAGTTGGGCTCCTCTCCTGCCTTGTGTTGTCTGGACCCTGGGGCCAGTCTTATTTTGCATGAACAGAGTTGTCCTGGTCCCAGCGATTCTTTGCTGGTGTGGAGACTGGAAGTAGGAGCCCAAGGTCCACCAGGCACGGGGGCTCGTGGAGATGGTTATGCTCAGGGCAGGGGTCTGGGGATGACGCAGCTTTTCTACAGAAAAATGCCCTCTGTCCTCTGCATAGTCCATGGTAGCCAACCTTAGTTTTGTCTTGCTTTGTTTTTTTCTCTTCAGCCTCCAGAAGAGTGTCTGTTCAACATAAAGAATAAAGCATGAGTGAGTTCTGAAAGCCACTGGGGAGACCTCCTTTTACTGGGGACATCTGCTTGTCCTTGCCCTTTGGAGAAATCAATGAATTTGATTTTTGGACAGGTGAAAATATTCATTGGAACACCATGGGTGAACAAAGTCCACCCTCCCAGCCCTCATTGATTTCTCTGAAGTTGGCCAGATGTTGTCACAATTTCCCTGTAACAGATCCTGGGGAAATTCTGTGCTGAAAATAGCACCCAGGAGCTGGTGGCTGCAAATGGGACAGTTATTCCAGGACTCTTCTCAGAAACAAATACAAACCTTATAACAAAACCCATTGCACCAGTAGAAATCCCATGGAGATGCCTTCATAATTTGGAACTTCATGATTCGCAACTTCATACCTTCAGCTACATGATGGAAAAATTCCCACACGGGATCAGTTATGAAATCCACAGCTAAGTCAGCCTCCTCCCTGGGGCTGGTGGGCTGGGAACTGCAGTCACTTTTGATGGAATAGAGGACCCCCAGGAAATGAACCTGGAATGCTGGAGACTGGGGAGAGTTCTGTCCAAAGCACGTCTCTCTCTCTCTCTCTCTCTCTCTCTCTCTCTGCCTCTCTCTCTGCACACTGTGACTTGCTAACCTCTTTCCTTTAGCCAGTAGCCTCAACTTTATTTTCACCACATCATTATTTCTGTGGCCCGGACATGCCAATGGGATGTCAACATTATTCTGATGAGAATTTTATTTTATCATGAGGATTACAGGCAAATGACGTAACAGCTTTCTGTTCACCAAGGAATCTCTGGCAAAGGGGAAAAGGCAGATAATCCAGGGGAGGGGGAAGGGCACTCACTTTTATTGCACGCCTCCTAAATCCAGGTGCTTTACGTAGATTATCTCAGATCAGTTCATCCTAGGCAACAGCCTTGTGAGGATCGTCATTCAACAGACAAAGAAAGGAAGACTTAGGGGGGTTGAACAAGTTACCCAAGACCTCAAGACCTGAGCTTAAAAGCAGGCAGACGCAGGGGCCAAAGTCTAGAATCTTTCCACTGACAAAGCACCATCTCTACATGCAGAGTACCTTGAACTCTTAGACTAACTCCCGAGGCTGCAGACCAGCAGGAGAGAAGTGAGGGCAGCTACCTGGTGTCTCGGGGCTGAGAAGAGGTCCACTGGGGAGCCTTGGACAAACCAGAAGCACAGCAGTTCGGGGCCCCCTTCCTTCTCCAGACGCAGCTCTCCCCTTGCTCGGTGAGAAAGGACAGATGGACAGCCTGAGCCTTGCCTTCGTTAGGCCGCAGCCTTCCCACTTTGAATGATTCAGGCCCTCCCCTAGCTATCAAGGTATGTAGGGCTGCCCTGTCACCTTCAGCCTGCACCAGGGTACAGCAGATGGCATTCAGGCTGATTCTGCTCCTCTGGTTGACTAATCTCCCGGGCACAAGAGTAAACAGAGAGCTCGGGACACCATATGTCCCTGACTCACCGTGCTGGCCGGAATCACCGCTGTTCTCCATGGCATATGATTTCCTGGGCCCAGGTGGAAGGTGGGTCAGAGGAAACCTGCCTGAAAGTTACAGGCGGAAAGATTATAGACGTAAAGACACACATAGGGAGTGGACATCGGTTAGTCATATCCTAAATGACGTTTATTTTTAAAACCTGCTTTGTTTTCCTAGACAGCGTTCGACTTCGGCCATTCCTTCCAGGGGCCAGCACAGCACTGGCCACCGCAGACCCTCAGGGGATGTGGCTGGAATCAAAGGATTGCCTGCTTAATCCATTTTCTTTGTTTACCACTCTGGAATTTCACCCACAAGTTGAAAATGAAGCTGACTGTGGTTCAGTTGAAAGATGTCTTCTTGAGATGGGGAAGTGGCATCCTGGTAGGATATCTGTTTCTTCTGACCTCTTCAGAGTCCCCTAAGCAGGAGAACCAAAAGGGCAAGGTTGGAGCGAGGGTCTTAGGGTGGGCTGCTCAGGGCCTGAGATAACTGGATTTCTTCTGAACACGCGCACTTAGCACTCATTAGGAAGATAATGGCTCATGAAACTTCTATCACTCTTTTCTTGGTCAACCAGAATACTGGGAGTATAGGTCAGTCAAGGCCAGAATTCTCAGGTGTAGGATCTCAGGAGTATTGCGCTGGAGCGGTTGGACCTGTCTAGTCATTCCTTTCCCGCATACAGAGGGTGGGGTGCAGTAACCCACCTAGGTTCATACGGTGGGGAGAGGTCAACACGGATCTAGAGGTCTCTCAACGGTCCAGTGCTTTTGTCGAAAGAAAGAATCCAGTGGGACCTCCAGCATTTGAGTCATTCTGAGCCCCTGCCCTGGGACCCCAGGGATGGATGTCTGCCTTTCACACTGCAGGCTTTCGGGCCATAGCCAATACTTGGTAACTGGAGTCACAGGAAGGTTAAGAATGATCCAGAGCAGCAGTAACAGTCAAAGCCACTCTAGACCAAATCGTTAATACTATCAAGAGCTGCTCACGGCAGTTTATCAGTCCCTATCCCTTCCAACCCTGAAAAATTTGCAAGGTGGTTCTTTTTTTTTGCTGTACGCGGGCCTCTCACTGCTGTAGCCTCTCCCGTTACGGAGCACAGCCTCCAGACGCACAGGCTCAGCGGCCATGGCTCACGGGCCCAGCCGCTCCGCGGCATGTGGGATCTTCCCATACCAGGGCATGAACCCATGTTTCCTGCATCATCAGGCAGACTCCCAACCACTGCGCCACCAGGGAAGCCCTGCGAGGTGGTTCTTATCGCCACTACACAGATGAGGAAGTTGAGACTTTGTAAGACCAAATAAGCCTCCAAGGGTCCACTATTAATTGGACAAGGATGGAATTTGAACTTAGCCCAGAGTCTAAGATAGTTCCGAGGCGCTATTTATAATCTTTAGAAGATAGTTCTCAGACAAAACGGATCTTATGGATACAGAAGACAGACTGGGGATTTAATGTGGGTGCTTAAGACACTTTGAAAGGTTCCTCTTCCAGGGCAGCAGCTGACAGGTGGAGCCAGATAGAGACACCCACAGGAGAGCTCACCTGCACTCAATACTCTTCCCAACCTCCTGTCCTGCTGGTCCCTGCCAGGAAGGACATGGGAGTTTCCCAACTTTCTTTATTCTCTGTTTTCTTTCTGTACCTTTTCTGCTAAAGCTAAAATTCTAACTCAAATTCAGGAACGCTGGTAACACGGGTCCACGATGGAATTTTTTGTTTACTCTTTAGGAAGCTGGACTCCATCACTGAGGAACCCACTTGTCCAAGAGAGTGAATTTGCCTTTAAGAAACAAAATCCTAGAAAAATATCCCTCTCAGAGGATGTAGGAATAAAATCCCATGGCTTCTGGTCCAACAGAGTAGACGTTTATTGAGGAAGGAGAGCTGGTGCCCAGGTTCAATCGAGCCTCACCCAGGTCACTGCTGCTGGGGACAGGCAGACAGGACACAAGCCAGTAACGCTCACATGCAGAAGTGTCTTCAGCTCATGGGGTTATCTGGAAAAGAAACCACTTTGAAAAGGCTTATGCTAATATTAGCCAAGTATGTTGGAGTCCCCAAATCACTGTCTTCTGCTGGACTTCTCATTGGAACTTTGCATTCTCCAAGGCCTATGTTGCATCTCCACAGGGAGAGCCCTCTCAGCTGGCACCTCTTAAGGGATGCTACCAGCGCCCCATGTCCCACATGTAGCCCCTTGGCACTTGCCTCTCCACTCCCAGCCACAAGGTACCCAGAACTTCGTCCTGGGAGCACCTTCCTTTCTGCCTGAGGGCTTTCTCAGGCCTCCCAACTCAGAGGAAATCAGGAATCAAAGCATCCCACAGAGTAAATACCCTGGTCCCCACTCCCTGAAGTGGAGCGATTCTGATGCACACTCTTTGCTTCTCCCAGAGGCCCCCACAGGGCTGAGCCCCACGGACACAGCAATTGTGCAATTGTGCAATAACTGTGCAATTGTGCTTTAGTGCTTTCTCTTTTCTGTCTTACTCCCCACCTTCCCTACCATTGCTCACAAGGTCACCTTCCAAGGACACTGCTTACAACTGAATCCTGCTTCTGGGGGAGCCCAAACTAATATGTGCCTCAAACTCAGCATGTTTGGGACATGTTTCTCTCCCTCTGCTTTTCCCAGTTAATAACAACACCCAAAAGCTCCCAAACAAGAGAGTTGGGGGATCTTTTTTTTTTTGCGGTATGCAGGGGGCCTCTCACTGTTGTGGCCTCTCCTGTTGCGGAGCACAGGCTCCGGACGCGCAGGCTCAGCGGCCACGGCTCACGGGCCTAGCCGCTCCGCGACATGTGGGATCTTCCCGGACTGCGGCACGAACCCACGTCCCCTGCATCGGCAGGCAGACTCTCAACCACTGCGCCACCAGGGATCATTTTTTATTCTTTTTCTTTCATGTTAGAAAACCCATCTTTCAACTGGTCACTTATTCCTAAGAATAAACCTCTAAAAAATCTCTCCAATCAGTCCCTCCTTTACTTCCAGTCCTCTCTAGATACAACCTTCCACAAAACTTTGGGCAATTTTAATAGCTTTCTAAGTCCTCTGTGTATCTTTAAGTTATTCTCTCTTCAATCTTTTCTTCATAGAGTCACATGACTTATCTTACGAAAACACAACTTTGACCACATACTGTCCTGCCCGGAAGCTTCTGATCACTGCCTGTGGGACGTCCAAGCCCCTAGCCCTGCACACACCGTCGTGAAAAGGCCCGGATGCAGCCCTCTCTTCTCAAGCTGAGCCTCCTCCCACAGGCAGCCCACCAGGCACCCTCGACTTGCAGGTCTCCAAGTCATCCACCTTCTTTGTCAACACTGGGCTCTGCACATGTTATTTCTTGACCTTGGAATGTCTTTTCACGTCTTTTTTTGGTCTGATGAATTTTTATACATCCCCAAATAGCCTAACTGAAACCTGGCTTCCTGCCCCTAGCAGCGAGGCCGAGCTCATCTCCCTTCCCTTTCCGCTTGTACATCACGTTGGTTGCTGTACAGTCTCACATGCTCGTGTCTTTCTCGCCTCTTTGCTGTGGGCTCCTCAGGGCAGGGAGCTTTGGGGTTTAAGCCCCGCCCCACCTCACACCCACCAATGTCATCCCCGCATTCCTGCACGCTCCGCCCCACCCCTGACATCATCGCTTCCTCTCCTCCGCTCATCTGCTCCAGTCCCTCTGGCCTCTGGCCTCCAGCCCACCTGGAGAGTCTCCTCCTCTGTGGCTATCACTTCCAATATCACTCTCTTTAGAAAAACACCAAATTTTTGGAATTCGGTGGTTATCTATGCGCCCACACCTCCCTCATACTCTCTCCTTCTCTTTATTTTTTCCATAGCACACACTGGCTTAGAGCATGCACTAAAATTCAGTTATTTCCTATTTTTATTGCTTACTGGCTGCCTCTGCTTCTGAGATGATAACCTCACAGTGGCAGGGAACCAGTGAGTGCCAGTCCCAGTGACCAGGTGCAGAATTCCCAAGTGAATAAATCAATGAAAAGACACATGCACCCCAATGGTTATAGGGCACTCTTCACAATAGCCAAGACATGGAAGCAACCTAAGTGTCCATCAACAAATGAATTGATAAAGAAGATGTGGTACAGGTATACGATGGAATATTACTCAGCCATTAAAAAGAATGAAATCATGCCATTTGCAGTGACATGGATGGATCTGGAGATTATCATGCTAAGTGAAGTAAGTCAGAGAAAGACAAATATCATATGATATCACTTATACGTGGAATCTAAAAATGTGACACAAATGAACTTATTTACAAAACAGAAATAGACTCACAGACACAGAAAACAAACTTATGGTTACCAAAGGGGAAAGGTGTGGGGGGGGATAAATTAGGAGTTTAGAATGAACAGATACACAAGACTTTATATAAAATAAATAACCAACAAGGACCTACTGTATAGTACAGGGAACTATATTCAATGTCTTGTAATAACCTATAAGGGAAAAGACTCTTAAAAAGAATATATATATATATATATCTGAATCACTTTGCTGTACACCTGAAACTAACACAGCATTGTAAATCAACTATATTTCAATAAAAACTAAAGTAAATAAATAATTTTATAACTTGTGTATCACCTTAGGTGTCTAAGAACGCTTTGCAAATTACTTGCCTCAAATACACAGTCCCTTGTTAAAATCCTGGTTAAAATGGCCTTTTAGTTGAATAAATAATATCTATTACTAATATTATTAACAAGTAATACTTGATAAGTATAGAATGAATTACTCAATTCTAGAAATATAATTAACCCTAAAAAATAAAAAGAAACAGGAAAAAATTAATGTGAATATTTTGCTTAATCTAATATATCTAAACATTATGTCAGCATATAATCAATATAAAAATATTAATGAGATTTTTAAACTTTTTCTTGCATATTAAGTCATCAAAATCTAACGTGTATTTTACACTCAGAGCACATTTCAATTTGGACCAACCACCTTTCCAGAGCTTAGTGGCCCCATGTGGCTCACAGCTACCATACTGGACATGGCATGTCTAAACAGTTCCCAATTTAGGATATGGACTCTTCTGAAAGATTGATTTTGTTTGCTTGTCTTTGTAATAAATGCATGACTGGAAATGTACCCTAAATTCTAGTACTGCAAACAAGTTACTTTTTAGGGAAGCCCACCTAAATCCTATCAATGACTCACAAATCTGACTTACTTTTCAATCACACCTAAGCCCTGATGTAAACTTGACTCCTATGGGATCTCTCACTAGAGTCTGGGCCTGCAGCAGGCCCGTGGCAGCAAGTTGAGGCTCCTTCACTATTTTTGCATAAGACCTCGTGTGTCGAGGTCAGACACCCCGCTCCCTGGGCCCCATGATTTTATGAAGGGATGTGTGAGGAGAAGGGTTTCCCCCCAGCTCCCCTCCCACCGACTTGTAGGTGTGCATAGCTCATCCATTAAGGACGGCTGGTGTGAACATGGAGAAAATTGCTTGAAGGCCTTGGGCCAAACAATTACACCGCTTTGCCCTGTTTGCTCCTTGTTGCCAAACTGTGACCAACAGAGCGTGGCTGTGAGAGGTCATGTGTTAGTCTGGCTTTAAGAACTTGATACATTGATTACCTGGGATTTTTTTCTGGGACCGTTTGATCTGGACTTGATGCTAGACATCTAATCCTCTCAAGTGTGGCCCCAGGAGGCTGAGGCCCATAGAACTGGGGGTGGACCCATTTTCCCTATGTAATGAGAACTTGCTGTGTGCCGGGCTCAATAGCTTGTTATTCTATTGACTGTCCCCAAACCCAAAGAGCGAGATTCCATTATTTTCCCTATTTCTCTGATGAGTCTTGGGAAGGTTAAAAAAGTTAGTAAGATCTCTGATTCTGACTTAAGTTTCCAGAATTTGTTGAAATTCATGGTGAAAGAAAATACAGTGAAATGATACAGTAATACAAAGCTGGGCGCTCTGGCCAACTCTTTTATGTATATTTTTAAAAGTCACTTTCTGAGATTCGCTTCTTCTGGTCAGATGGAGAACTAATGAAGTGGAGATGGATCACTTTATTCAACCCAAACATGGTGACCCACGGGAGGTAGATGGTTGCTGGTTCTCTCGAGTCAGGAAAATGCAATCCAGGGGTCAGAGGGTCAGGTACCAGAGAAAAGTTGGCTGGGGGTTCCCCTTACGTGCTTTTCTATCCCCACATTTCCCTGGAGAGATCACCGCTTGCCCCATCACTGTGGCAGGGAACAATCCCACCAGCCTGATGATAGCACAGGACGAGCTGGGGTGCAGAGGTGCTGAGCACACCCTGCTCTGCTGCACCACCTGCGTCAGGTGGGTGATGATGTCAAAGGAGGTGGCTCTCCAAAGTGGCTCAGTCACCTGGCCTGGGGGCAGGTCACTGCAGGAGTTGTCCAGCCCACTGAAAGTATGAAAATCCTCCACCCTGACACTCGACCCCCTCCATTCGTGTCCTCACCAAGGGGCATGGAAGTCCTGCGCCTGGGCCTTTGCTTCTCCTTCCAGGGACACCTGTCCTGCCAGAGCAGCTGATGCTCCCAAGTGCATGTGAGCTCACGAGGAAAAGAAAAAGATTTTTCAGGAGCAAGTTTGATGATGGAACCGTCTACACTGGTTGACACAGCAGTGAGATGCTGAGACAGCACTGGTAGGTCAGGCGGGGCAGGAATTAAAGGAAGCCGAATAACTATCCTCAAGGAGACAGGAAACACAAAACAGGAACACACAGCTGCAGACAGACTCCAGTGGTTGAAATGAAGCACTCAGCAGCGGGACAAAATAGCGGGTAGGATACAGTGTGAGGGCAAATGAGGAGACAAGGTCAGGTTAAGAACCTCTGAGGACCTCAGGAAGATAAAAATGGAAAATGCAAAAGAAAAGTAAGACGATGGAGGGTAGAAGTGTCATTATCCATATAACAGGAGCCCCAGAAAGAGAAAAATTCGATAAGGGTGAAAACACACACAACTTCGAAAGCAGGGTCTCGTAGATAAGACAACGGAAGCAGGAGATATCAATGAATCTTTAAAATAAAAGTTGTCTGATCAAGGACACTAAAGTGAGCAAGGATTTGGAATATTTGAAAAACAATTACAAGCATGAAGGGATGCTGTGCTGCTGGTGGCCTGAGCCGTCACATGGTCTTCACCACTTGGAATGTGTCCAAGGCAAGCGAGGAACTGAATTTTAATTTTCTTTAATTGTAAGAAATTTGAGTTTAAAAAACTAATACTTGATTCAGGTACTGGAAAACTTTTAAATATGCTTGGAATAGCTTGGGTTGTGAATCCCCTCTTGCAGCTGTAAATTGAAACCTAAACACAGATCAACTATATCTGATGTGAATTTCGTAATTATACTGAGATGCACTCAAAGTGTAAAATTTCTAACGTTAAATACAGAAAAGAGAGAGTAAAATGTCTCATTAATACTTTTATATTGATTATATGCTGAAATGATCCTATTTTGGATATATTGGGTTAAATTATGTAATTAAAATTAATTTCACCTGTGTGTTTTTACCTTGTTACTATGGCTGCTAGAAAATATATAAAATTATATATGTGGCTTGCATTATATTTCTATTAGATAGTGCTGATCTAATAGATGTACATAAACATACCAATAGAGAATATTCATTTCAAGTTCTCACAGAACAAAAGAAGCTTTAACGAATACCAAACCATCAATATATACAGATTGTGCTCTCTGATCATAATGAAATAAAATAAAAAGTCAGTAACAACAAGAAAGTTTCAAACATCTCTTGAGCCCATAAAAACTATAATAAATACTACCTAGTCACTGGGATTCAGAGAAATTTTTTTTAAGATATTAACAAAATACCTATAAATGAACAAGAATGAAAGTGTCATATATCAGACTCTGTGGCTGGTACCTAAGTTGCACTTAAATTTTGCATCATTTGAGTACATTATAGTAAACAAGACACATTGAAAACCAGAGACTAAGGGCATGATGAGACACACTAGGAAAAAAAAAAAGAGAGAGAAGAATAGAATAAAACTAAAGCAACAAGAAAGAAGAACGTAAAAAAGGTAAGAAGAAAAATCACAAGAAATAGCTCCAAATTCCCACTACAATCTGATTCTTCGCAAAGTGAGTGAACAAAGGTGGATATGAAAGTCTGTATATAGAAATATTTTTAAACCAGGTTAAATGGACAATGTCACAAGGGAAACTAATGATTCTGACTAGAGGAATCAAAGAGAGTTGACCGACCTAGAATCAAAGAAGACACCCCTTCCCAAAGGGATGCCCGCAGCCCAGGAGGCCCCTCCGGCCTGGAGGATGTGCCCATGCCCCACAGTGCAGGGGGTACACAAGTGTGTGGTTTGGGAGCCAGAACACAGACAGGAGATAGAGGGGAAGTAATAAAACAGAATAAATCTATTCTATTTATTAAGAGAGGATCCCTGGGCAGATGCGACATTCTACGGCCGAGGCATTATTATTATTTCAATTCTTTGCACTTGAGGAGATGTATTGATAGAAAGCTCTTTTAAATGTTATAAAGAATTTGGGGTTGACCTTCCCAGTCCATGCTTTTCTCCTTTCTTGAATTCCAAACATACAGTAACACAGAATTTAACACATCACTTCCCACTGGTTTCTCCTGTTCTGCAGTTTCTAAATGGAAAATTCTTTAGAAGTGAGATGGCTTTCGTTTCCTCAGGTACATCCTGAGCGCTTAGCTGTTCACCAGGGGCTATTGATTAACTCTACCTGACAACACCTCAGAGAGACACTGAGACCTAAGGGTGTGTGTGTGTGTGTGTGTCTGAGAGAGAGAGAGAGAGAGAGAGGGAGAGAAAGAGAATGAGACGGAACAAGGAGGAAATCAACTTTTTTGGTTCCTTCTTTGCTTCTGTAGATGTAGTCCAAAAGACTAATTTTAAAGCTTATCTGTTGGGCACAATTTCTTAACTTTATAGCTGGAAATGATCAATTTAGACAGAGGAGGCTGCCTAAAGTAAATACTGCTCTTACTCAATGAGGTGGGGTAGTCACGCACCACCTATAGAAGATGACATCTGAGCTGCCAAAAATACCTAATCGATCAAGGCATCACTTTTCCTAACATACCCAGAAGATGCCCATAACTGGCTCTGCTCTGGGCCTGTGGGCACAGCCCCCTCTGCATCAGCCCCATACCCTCTGCCTTTGTCTGCAAACTGGGGAGAGAAGCCGCAGGTTGGGGGCCCCGCACCAGCTGAGTGGGCCAGGTGTGCTTCCATTGGCTGCAGGGCCAGGCTGAGCCCTATTTTATTCTGTACATAAAGATAAGAAGCCAAGGGACCCCTTCCGAAAGCAAACACGTTTAATTTGAACCACCGCCTCCCTGCGATTCACGGGATGGAATTTACGATGGTGTTTACCCTTTTACACAAAAGTAGCAAATGAATCAGTCCTAATAGGAAATATAAATCCACAACAGATGCATTTTGGAACCCACAGGGGAGATTTCCCTGCAAAGACCACAGTGACTCCAGACCATTTAGCCCAGAAGTCAGAAGAAAGAGTGGCCCAGATCTTCTAGGGAGAAGCAACTCCAAGGACGAGTTAAACAAGTCTTTGCATGTGCCAAGTTCTGCGGGGGCCCCTCTTAGCAGCGGGAATTCAGATGAAACTTCAGGAATGCTTTGCCGGGCAGCTGTGGTGCATTCAAAGTAGAGAAAGGGCCTTAATCTTTGCAAAACCAACAAAGATAAGCAAGAGCTTTAGCAGGGTTGAAATTAGCCAACTCGCTGCTACACAATGTCTTGCGACCATTATCCAGGCTCTGACCGCGGAATGGCACTGCTCAAGTATGCTGGCAATGTTTAACCAGCCATCTGTCTTGTACCTGTTCCACTGAACAGCAGCCTTTGTTGGAACCCTGGCTCCATCCAGCACGCCTGCTACCTGCTCACCGACCAGGGACCCGTGGCTCTTCCCTGCCTTGTATGAATTTCACACCTCTCTCAATGATGCGTTGTAGCTGCTGCCTGAGAACTTTTGAAAGGCGCATATGGCTTTTGTATCTGTACGTCTATCATTTTGCATATCTCCATGTGTGTAAGAGCCTTGTTCGCTTATTTGATTTTTTCCAATTTTCCTTCCTTTCAGGGGAATTTCAATATTCACTCAAATATTACTAATTGCTGATTTTCTTTTCTTTCTTGGTGAATCAGCCTTGAAATTAGAACCTCCTCCCCTCAGAGATATATTTTGATACCCCAGGAAAATAGTTTCTGCTTAAACATCACGTTTTCAGGAGCTTACAGGTTATGTTACAGAAGAGTTGGGTTGAACCATGTGAACATAACATTTTCCTAGGTCTAAAACAGTCAGATCTCAGCATCTTCATATGGCTCAACAGATCTATTTCCTTGTAAAACTGCCCACGTTAAGAGTAGAGATGTGAGACAATAATGAAATCAATTCATGGATTTCATTTTGTAAAAAAAAAAATTTGCTTTGTCATGCAAACTTCTCTTTTCAAATTTATTTCTCCTGCTCTGCCTGGCCCTGCTCAGAAGTAAGATGTCCCCATCTTTGTTTTCCAGACATCACGATGTCACTAGAATGATGATTATCTCAGGCATGTCTTCACATCAACAGCCTCAGGAATCAGCTCCCTCGAAGCCACCATTGAAGCTTGCCCTTCCAGTCCAGAGACCCAAGGCCGGGACGCCTGTCACTGACCAGCTGTATTATCTTTGGGTCTCACTTGGACTCTTATCTAGCCAAGGGACTGGATTTGATTAGAGGCAAAGAGCAGGTTAGATGCCTGTTGCAGGTGGGGGGTCCCAAGAGCATCGAGCATAAAGTGGAAACAACTCTGTGCTTGGAGACCCTCAAATATATGTGCCCACGCTGGTGTCCTGACACCAGAGCCTCCGGGTGATGGTATAGCCTTGTGGCATCATCCTCACGGGCTTGTCCCAAACACACTTCTCTCTTCAGGGCAGACAGACCCACTGGAATGAATTCACATACATACCCACGCTGTCTTTCCAGAGGAAATTTGGAAAACAAAGCAGACTCTTTAAAAACAGCAACACAATGACCTTTACCCTTAAATCTAAATTTTTGTGGAAGCCAGGAAGGAGAGCAGAGTTGGAGGTGGGGGAACCATTTCAGATTTGAACTCTTGGTATATCAAAGCGAAGGGAAACAATTTTGGGTGCTTTCCAGCAATGGGTGGTCACCGCTGGGAGCTCGAGGAAAGAGGAATTCCTTCATAGTTCTAATCTTACCCTTCAGTTTCAATTTTGATTACATGACATGTTTTGTAACATCAGCTACCATTAAACGCCTGTTGTATTAATACACTTTGTTATGTGTATTGTTCATTGAATGATATGTATTTATACAATACATAATTATTTGTACAATTATACTCATACGTTTGTATGTGTGTGTGTGTGTATAATTTATTCATGAAGGTATCCATTTATCTGACGTCTGGGCTGTTCCCACCTTTAGGTTGTGGTGAATAGCGTTGCTATGGACACATGCGTACGTGTATCTGAACCCCTGCTTTCAGTTCCTTGGGTATGTGCCTTGCAGTGAAATTGCTGAGTTATGGGACAATTCTATGGAAGTTTTTTGAGGAACTGGTCTCCAAAGTGGCTATATACCGTTTTACTTTCCCACCAGCTGCATACAAGAGTTCCCATTTCTCCACATCCTTGACAATACTTACGTTCCTTTTTCTAAATGAAGCTCGCCCTCCCGAGTGGGTGGGAAGTAGGACCTCCTCCTTGTTTCGATTTGCATGTTCCTGGAGTCTTCGTCTGCATGACCTTGGGAATGAACTTCAAGGACATGGGTGTGGGCGTGCATCTCTGCTGTTTGTCAGGAAGGCGCTGGGACCCCTTCACAGGCCCTCCTGGCATCTCCTGAAGCCCCCGTATGGCCGTGAGTGCTGATACCTCCACAGGGTCCCCCTTCCTGAAGGACATGTTGCCACCAGGAAGGGGAGTGACGTGTACCCGACAGTGAGGGGAGTAGTAAAGGGGGGGGTGAGGTCCTGGAGTCCAGAGGGTGGAAGCCAGAAGAAAGAGAAAGATGCGCCATGCTGGGCCAGAGTCCTGAACCTTACCTGGCCTGGAGGTGACAGCGGCGTATTCTGAGTCCTGCTCAGAGGAGGCATCCTGACACAAGAGTGGGTGGAAAGGCACAGTGATCTTGGGTTCAGGGAGCTGGTGGGAAGCATGGGCTCAGGACAGAGAGAGTCAGGATTTGGGGGCCCCCATACACGGGCAGGTGCACAGAGAAATCCGAGATCAGACCCCGCTCACGAGCCTGAGGCTTTCGTCCCTCTGTCCTGTCTTTGGTGCTTCTCAACTTGGCCACGCGTTCAAATCATCTGGGGGCTCTGAAGACTCCCAGTGCCCCGGCCAGTGAGGTCACACTCACTGTGTGTGGGACCCCCCATCCGTATTTGTGCATCCCCAAGGTGATTCAAGTGGCCAGCTACGGATTAAGTAAGTAGAAAGGTAGGTTTAAAATTGTGGGTTTAAAAACTCAACTTCATTAGATTGTTGTTTTCATTATGAAAGAAAGACGGGCCCGCTGTAGAAGTTCAGATGGAGTGAAGATGCGGATAGAAGAAGAGGTACCCGTTGCCTCATTGCCTCACGGCTGCTGTAGACAGCAGAGCCCGCGCCCTATTTGGTGCTCCTTTCCTGGAAGGGTGGACGGGAGGAGGGCTGGCAGCCAGGGCAGGGTTGTGCCGCTGAGGACACCCAGGATGCAATGTATTCTGTGTCCCCAGGACTGTGGCAGACTCAGTGAGGGCTGCACTCAATAAACGTTTGTAGGATCAGTGAATGGGAGCAGGAAGGCATGAATTCATGAAAGCAGCTCAAGACACGGTCCCTGCCCTCTAGGAACTTACAAAGGGGCCGCTGAATAGGCATTACAATGACAATAATCGCACGGTGATAATAGCTCCTGCATCAGTGGCTCTGTATGTCTGCGCACGCAGCCCGGCAGCCAGGGAAACCAGGGAGGGTTTTTGCAAACTCTGTTTGGTAGCTACGGCCTCTCTTATCTTTATTAATGTCCAGCAAGGCACAGACATGCTGCCCCCTTCTTGATGAAACAGGTAAACAGGAGCAGAGCAAAAACCAAGGAGGCAGGTTGCCAGTGGTACCCGGAGCCACCTGGGTGGTCACAGAAAGTCCAGTGAGAGTGGAGAAAACCCTGCCTCTCAGAGGTGGAGTTATTCTGCTGATTGTTTGCCTCTTTGCTTGTTTGATGTAAGTTTCCCAAGCTCTCTAGCCTACATGATAAATTAACTTGATCAGCCGCGAGCTCCTTGTCAGTTAGAGCGTCCTCCTCTGGTAGTTGTGATGGAAAGAGCAGGACGGGGGAGAGCTGGGGGCTTGTCTTTTTTATTGTCAACTACCCGTCCAACCTTAGGAAAGGTCCATAACTTTGACCTGCAAAGCAGGTAGCAGTTTCTGTCCTGTTTCCCTTGTCTTGTGGTTGTACAAATTCAGGAACACAGAATTACTGATCTAAAGGCACCTTATAATCCTTAGGTGTTTTCAGTCTCCGTCACTTATAGGGCTGGGGGGGGGGGTCACAGGACCCTCAGTCACAGAGCAGCCCATGGGCCAGGTATACTGACCTCGGCTGGGCTGTGGTCACAGCCCCCTGCTGCCTCTCACAAGCTGTAGAGACAGGCAGCCGCCAGTAGACAGTAGGTATTAGAGGCGTACAAGGATCTCAAACAGCCTTTTATACCTGCAGCTTTATCACTGTGCCATTTAAATTCTTCCTCTTATTTCCCTCTGTCACTCCCAGGCACCCTCCTTGCCTGTTCAGAGAGAAAATGGCCTTTTCCCTCGTGGCCATTTCTCCCTTCCTTCCTTCCTTCCTTCCTTCCTTTCTCTCTCTTCTTTCTTTCTTTCTTTCTTTCTTTCTTTCTTTCTTTCTTTCTTTCTTTCTTTCTTTCTTTCTTTCTTTCTTTCTTTCTTTCTTTCTTTCTTTCTTTCTTTCTTTCTTTCTTTTCTTCTTTCTTTTCCTTCCTTCCTCCCTTCCTTCCTTCCTCCCCTTTCTTTTGTTTTTTTATCCAGATCAAATGTGTTTCGGTGGCCTTAGGTAGTTAACGAGTAGGTGATGAAGCTGGGGTGAAGACACTGACGCCCTGCCTGATGGCCTAGATTCCTGCCGTCAAGAACACAGCTGAACTGTGTGCTCTGAGCCTGCAGGGCGTCTGTTCCCATGGTGGCTCGTGTTTGCCGTAGAGGCCTGGGTCTGGCTGCTTGTCTACATGCTATGTGAAGAATTGTATGTCAATTAGCCCTTACAACTTTTAAAAATTATTTTATTTTATGTTAAGATTTTGTTTATTTGTGGTTAGGCATACCACAGAGCTTCTCTGTGTACTTTTATTTCAGAAGTGAATTGGAAATCCCAGCTCATTTCTGAGCTTCTAGGGGAGAGAAGCAGTTGGTTAAAACAGAAGAAGTTTTATCGGACTCAGAGAGAGAAGATACCACACTTGTCTTAACTCTGCTGATAAGTTGGTCTACGACTCACTAATTCTTCTCTTTCGTCCTCATTTTTCTCATCTGTAAAATGGGGAGACTGGACTATTCCTCTGGTTCTCAAGTTTTCTTTTTGTTTTAAGTAACTGGTGCTATTTTCAAATAAATTCTTATACAGAGACCTCAATCTATAAAACTGAAAAAGGAGATATTTTATGACTTTAATAACTAGCTGGTATACTAGTTTAAATTGACAACACTTACTTATCCTAAAGTCAATATGATGATTTTATGATTAACATATAAACATATTGCTTTTATTATATAAAAAGTTACATCATGTTAAATTCAGCATACTGTTTTTAAAAAGTTTTATTGGTTGCACAGTCTGTATAAAATTTTGATTTGCAGCCCTGAGCAGTTTCAAGGGATACTTTTTAACGAACAATCCATCTGAAATCTCCAAGTCTTCCTCGGTGACAAGTGAAGGCAGGTATGGCTGTACTCTGAGGCTGATGCCAGCACACCTTCACGTGGTGGGGTTGACAGTGTGCTCCAGCTCAGTGGGGTGTGCGTGCTACTCGCAAACCCAATCTCAAAATCATTTCTAGACTATAAATATAAGAACATAAAAAAATACTCCAAGCACATGTTTTCTGGACTCCAAAACATGTACTACGAAAGCAAGGCAAACAGAAATATATTGAGCCCCTAGCTGTCCTTAATCACTGATTGGGACAGAAAACATCTGGATGGAAATATAGAAGTATTTTCCTATTGGCACTTAATCTTCATATGAAGTTTGAAGCGTTAAGGCAGTGAACATTGTTTTTTTTAATCCTACAGTGATTAGGATCATGTAATGTGGCTCTGTGGATCCCCTTCTGATGAGAGACCCCCCAGTGTCTGCCACACATCGGTGCAGAAACAATCCCATTCTCCATCACCTTCCTGTGGACACTCACTCTCCTCCCTCATGCTACGGGAACAAAACAAAACAAAATACAACTTTGAGTCACACAGCTTGGTGGGGCATTCTCACCCAGAGCCCTGGGCCTGGCCCCTGAACACCCGGCTTGGTGCCCTTGCCCTTTTACTTACTCCCCGCAATGTCAACTTGGTACCACTCCTATTTTCAGGTACTTGGAAAAAAAGGACTCATCTCCTCTTAAGACTGAGAGTCGCGTCGCCTGCTTTGTCACAGGGAGATACTCTCTCCACCTGGTGAGGGGCGGGGCCGGCACAGGAAGGACATGGGGGCAGGCTCTACCTCTGTGGTGCCGATGTTGCCCACGTGGATGCCCGGCAACCAGGACTCTGGAGACCCAGCCCAGCGGCCTGGCAGGAGTTTGGCTCTGGGAGGCAGGGGGGTGTGGTGTGAGGGTGACTGTGCTTCTGTGTGGGCGGTTGGCACCGCAGCAGCACAGGGGTGGCACGTCGTGTGTGCCCTTGGCGTCTCTGCGTCCTGCGCCCTAGGTTGAGGTCCCTGTCTTGCCTTGACTGCTGTCCTGCTGGGCGAGCGGGTCCTCCTGCAGCCTTGCTGCTTCCCTGGTTGGGGTCCCCACCTGTTTCTCCAGGAAGGAGCTGCTTCACCAACTATTAGGATTCTTGTGTTTCGGACAAATGGATCCCAGACCTCCGGCCCATCTTTCCCCAGCTGCTGGGTGAAGAGGTGACCATTTTCTAGTGCTGGAGGAGGAACAAGTGAAGGTGTACATAGCAAGGCTCAATGTAGCATCACCTTCCAGGGTCATTTCAGAGATTTTCCAGGGGTTACCTTGAGCCGTACTTGTGCCCTGCACCCCTGCTTTAGAATCCCCAAGCTGCACCTCTACTGTGTTCAGAACAGAAATGAGACAAGGTCTGGAGAGGCCCTAGGAGGATGGCCAGCATATTCAACACTGCGTGCTGCATGGGCAGTGAGCTGGTTCAGCCTCCTCACTGGAAACGATGAGAAATTTTTCAGTTTGTTTAAAGGAAATGGTTTAGTTCGGCCTCGGGTGAAGCACGAAAGAGAACCCTGCTTTATTGTGTGAGTACACACACATGTAGATACACACGCACATGTAAGACATGTATGGAACATGAACACACCTATATGAGCAAGGTGAGAAAAGGAGACTGGGCTCCTGGACATCAAACAGGCCAATTAAAAGAGGGTCCCCGGATACCAGAATTTTTCCAGAATTCCCTGTTTGTTGAAAAACAACAGGCGACGTGGGGTGTGGGGAGATGATTTCAAACACGTGTGTGTTTTGTATCGCTTGTGATAGGAGAGGTCAGTGTCCAGCGTGGCTCCGTCCTGTAGGACTTCCTGTGATCACAGAGATGATCTGCACCTGCCCTGTGCAGATGAAGGGCCTCGGCTCCAGGAGACCCTGCAAGTGGGCTTTTATGTCTTCGATTACTGAGATTTCCTCCCTCTTCACCCAAGCCGAGTTCTGGACAAGCTCTGGCTCCTCTGGGGCTCTGACTCAGGGCAGCGGTTCTGTGTTGCTTCACCTTTGGAACCTCCCTCTATAGCTTGGGTCGGGGAGCCCAGCCCCTCTGCTCTGCCAGACCTCTCAGGGAGAGATGTTCCATAAATCTGGACTGGACCAGAGGACTGGACCTCTGCTAACAAGCTAATCCCAAAGAAGAATGACACTTGGAGCCTCAAGATTTTGGGGTACAATTTAAAAACTCAGGGATGAAATAGTAGTGGTATTATTTCTGAGCAAATCTGGCCTCCAGAAACAGGCCTGATCACGTAAAGGATGCCAATGGTCGGTGGATGAAGCCCAGAGCCCTCAGGACCAAGTCTGCCCTCCTTACAGGACCTGTGAGTCCCTCACCATGTGACCCCTCCTTCTAAATCCGTCTCATCTCCCTCCACTCTCCTGGATGCGCTGGGCAACCCAAACTCCTGTTGCCTCAGAATGTCCCTCTTTACATACTTGCCTCTGCCGGTGTCATGCCCGGGGCCGGGGCTCCCCACCTGGCATCTGCTCTCGGCATCACTCATCTGCGCCATGTGGGGTGGCTTGTGGCTCCGTCCCATCAGCCATTTTGGGGTTTCTGGGTGTCCCGGCGTCACCGAGCAGATACAAATGTTGGTGGTTAAATTCCAAATGGGAATTTCAAAGGCTACCTTAGTTTCCTGAAAGCTCTGAGTAGAAGTTTCCTCCCTCTGCCTCCACCGCCACCCCACCATGTAATAGAGGAATAGAATGACTTCTTTGTTCTTCTGGGACAAACTCTGAAAAAAAATTCTTGCTCAGCCTGCCCCTATAAAAGGTTTATCTCCAGGGCTGGTAGGAGACATTTTAATTCCTTCCTGTTTCCTGATCCTTCTCCTCAAGACCCCTCCCCGTGCACCAGGTAAGGTCACCCAGGAGTGTGGGAGCCCACCTGTCACCTGACACACTCTCTTTACAGCCACTGCAGGTTGGGTGCTGGCCACCTAGACCCTGGGCGTTACTTCTAGAACACTTCAAAAGGGTCCACCGTCTCCTCTCATAACCCGCCTCCTTGCCTCTAGGGGGAGGTGTCTTCTGGCTCAGTTGATTTTGTAACTTCTCTTTCTTCATTTCCCAACGGCCCTTTCTTTTGCCAGCCCTCGACGTTGAGAGTGAATTTAGGTAATTATCATTTTAGAATTTTGCGACATCGTTTGACATTTATGGAGAGCCGCACGTGTCAGGAATCATTCATCTCTGCGGGGAAAGTTCCTGATTTAGGCTTTAGCCCTCAGGTCTATTTTGTCTTGACGGATCACCCGGAAGCTTTCAGAAAGTAAGGCACTGAGAAATGTTTCTGCTGGTCTCATGAAGGGATTTCTGCATTTTGAAGAATATACAGTGACAAGAATAACCCAAGATGGAGTTTTCTGTTATAAAAACAGTTCAGTAAAATAAATTCTCTTTTGTACCCAGGGTATCTCGTGATGTTCTTTACTCTTCCTGTTTGGTGGTCCTGGGAAGCCTTGGGGGTGTTGCATGGGCAGGAAGCAGGGCTATAATGGATGTTAACGGGAGAGGATTGGACTTACCATGCCTCTGGGAGCAGCTGGGGGAGTGAAGATTTGGAAGGGGGATGGGAAGATCAGAGAAGCATCCCCAACCAGTCCATCGGAAAAGACAAGCATGACCGGCCACAGAAGAGGGGTTGTGGTGGAGGAGTTTGGGGAAAGATCTAGGGGAAGCTGTTTCTCTGTGTAGCTGCCACTCTAGGCACCCAAGCTGGTTCTTGGTCAGCAGAGTTGAGAGTCTGGAAGCTGAGCTGGACACAGAGTAGAATCAGGACAAGCCGAGCCCCACCAGGCAGTTCTGTCCATCGTCGTGTCTGTTTTATCCAATCCCTTGGTAACGGTCAGTGCTTTGCTTCTGCAGCTCAGACCTGGTGCAAATTTCTCGTTGGGCCAATGCTACCCCAGGGCAATACAGGGGAGGGGATTCTGTAAATAATTCCCAGGTAAATTGAACTGACACAGCACAAACCACCACAGATGTGTGGAACCAGGAGAAACACTTACTTGAAATAGCAGAGCCTGGGTGGAGAACAGGGGCTTTGTTGAGAGGAGCCTTCAGAAAAGACAAGAATGTGGAGCAGAGCACCAGCTGGATGTGCAGCAAAGCAGGATGGAGATGGCGGGGGGAGGCTGGGTCTGAGGCAGCAGCGCAAATCCAGAGACATGGGTGTGTGTCTCCCCCTTCGCTGAGTGGAGCACCTTGAGGGCTGCTGTCAAGGCTGACAGCTGGAAGGCAAGTGCCTCTTGTTGATCGCTGGTGGTTTCTATTGTGAGACTGATCAGTGCCTTCCTGGGGTGTGGTTACAGAAGGACCCCTGGGAATGGCAGATCCCTAAGTATCCTGTCCCCTACTGCCCCACTGTGTGCCCTTGGTTTTTCACACCTGAACCCTAGACACTTACCTCCCAACGTGTGAAGATTAACTGAGACGCACAGGTGACGTTAGTGGTGGCTATTATGATTATGTCTATTATTTTTGAGGTACTTAAAGAGAAAGGTCGGTGACTTTCCCAAAACACTGGCCACTGGCAAAGCTGGAACTCAAACCCACATGTCCTTATTCAAAGCCCAGTGCTTTGTCCGTTTCACCAGGTCCAAGAGCGACAGATATTGTCATGTTCTGTCTGCTGTATCCCAAAGCAAAAATAGAGTCACTCCATTTATAGAACAGGGTTTAAAGCTGGTTTTCCAATGTTGAGAATGGATGACTCTGATCTTATCCATATTTTTCTTTTTATGCCCTTTGCAAATAGGCCAATTACAGCATCCATGAGAGAAAAAGAAAGCTTCCTTGGACTGAATAAGATGTCAAGCCCAAGCCTATAGCTCAGCCTCCAGGGCCAATTGACCCTAAGAGGGGAGGGTCAAGGCCCAGGTTCAGGGTGTGATGGATAGTGATGGAGAGAAGGAATGAGAGCTCCAAAGCAGGAGTGGATGGGAAGGCTTGTCCACGGCACAGGGGAAGATGGCGGCCATTTCAAGGTTGGCGTAAGAATTATGGCTTTGGGCCTCTCAACATCATCTCCACACACCTTCTTGGCCTCTTTATAGTCCTCCTTCTCTGAAATATTCCCTGTCTGGGCATCCTGGGCTTTACTGACATCTCTGATCACAGAGGAAACACTTTCACACCCAGGTCTTAGAGTCAGGAAGAAAAGACAACTATAGGTATAGGACAGAGAGGTTACACTCAGGTGATTCAAGTTTCCTAGAATTTCTCTTGGCTTTTTCAATGGCAAGAATGACCCTTTTAGGCACCAGGGCCACCACATGGTGGGGAAATCAGAGGCCCCCCCATGTTGGGTGAGCCGGAGCTTCACAAGGGTCCCTGTTGAGTTTCAAGAGGCTGCAGAACTTGGTAAAAAAATGCATCTGCAGCTTCAGTTTCTCTGGCATTCTCCTAAGGACATTTTTGGCAAGAGGTGGGGGTGGGGCACCGAGGTGGGGCACCGAGGAGGGGATCAGGTCTGAGGACAGCTGCAGATGAAACTGTTGTTTGCAGAGGGAATGTGTTCTTAGCAGCATGCAGCCGATTGGACAGCTGTTTGGGGGTTCTTGGTATCAAAAAAGGGAAAGAAAAAAGCTTTGCCTGTGAACCTGTGAAGACAGCATGGGCAAAACATCTGCTGAGCACGCAGAAGGCTCCTGGTGCCCAGCACGGCAGGGGGTTGGGGGAGGTGCGGGGACGAGGAGATCTGTAAACAAGCATGGAGCAGGTGGCCCCAAGCAGCCTGGGGGTCTCTTGTCCCTCCTCACCACCCATGTTCTAAGTGAGGACGTTGGAAAGGCAGCTGCCACGGTCAAGAGGGCGAGGCGCCCACCGAAGAGGCAGCGCAGCACCGCGCCCTCGCACTGAAGATGGATGAGGCTGTCAAGCCTCATCTGGGTGCTTCCGGCCGCTGAGGGGGCAACGGTGGAAGATGAGCGGCTGGGGCCTCCCTGGGAGGCAGGTGTTCTTGTAGATCCTCTCAGCATTTCACTGCCAGTGTCACCTGCCTGCAAAACCATGACTCATGCCAGTGAGCATCTGAGGCTTCAACTCCACTTGTGTGACGAGCGGCCACTAGTCCCCTTTGGTTTAGAGAAGCTTCCACGGTGCCATGTCTGGGGTGCTCTACCAGCTGATCAAAGAGTAACCTCTCTTCCATAGAAGAGATGAGAACAACTATCACAGCTTCCGATGTTTGGAGAGATCTTCATTTTCCAAAACACCTTCATGCTCTTCACCCCAACCCGTTGAATCCCCCAGGCCCCTCTTGGGCAGCCATCATGAGCCCCACTGACCACAGGGGAAGCCGAGGGTCAGGGCTGTATGGTGGGCTCACATGGGAGGCCGGGAGGTCCAGCCCCAGTCAGGGTCCCCTCCACCCACGTGGCAGCTGCATGACACTGAGCCCTGCTCATCTCTGTGAGTCTCTGTTTCCTGGTCTGTTAGATGGAGGTGATAATCACCCATTTCATAGAATTTTTTGTGAGCTCTAAGAATTAAGTGTGAAGTTTGTAGAGTCATTCTGGGCACCAATAAAAGCTCAGTAAATATTAGCAGTTTTTACTCTCAGTATCCCCTTCACCCTTCCCTGTCGAGCTTTCCAAGGGCACAGGTTCTCCACCATGTGCCCTCCTCCCCTTCTGACCTCTGTAAACCTGTGTCTAAGGCAGTAGCAGCTCTGGCTTCCTCCCCACTCACATGCTGCATCCTTTGGAAGTTCCTTCAACCAATCAGCATTCCCTCCAGGACATTAGACCTGGGTCCTTTTGCCCATCCCACCCCTTTTCTCCTGGACACTCCCCTGTCCGTGGTGGATGTGCCTTGGGACACGTGTCCTCACCACTACCTTGTAGAACCAAGAATGAAGATGTTGTGTAACATACCAATGGGTAAAACAATGAAACATCTTAAGGCCATTTAGTGAAGCTTGGTCTTTAGAATGGGCCTGAATCTAGAAGTTGGTTCAGAACAATGATGTCTTAGTCTGCTTGGGCTGCTATAACAAAATGCCATAGACTCGGTTGTTTAAACAATAGACATATATTTCTCATAGTTCCAGAGGCTTGAAAGTCCAAGACCAAGGTGTTGGCAGACTCTGTGCCTGTGAAAGCTCTCTTCCTGGCTTTCAGTATCATCACATGGGAGGGACACAGAGAGAGGACAGAGAGAGAGAAAGTAAGGTCTCTGATCTCTTCTTACAGGGACACTAATCCCGTCATGGAGACCCCACCCTCATGACCTCATCTAAACCTAATTATCCCCCCAAACCCTCCCTCTAAATATCATCACCTTGGGGGTTAGGGATCCAACAGGTGAATTTTAGGGGAACATGAATATTCAGTCCATAACAAGTGAGAATTATTTTACTTCAAGTCACGGAACATAGCCCATGAGTTTGCTCCACTAGGCTTTCTCATCACTGGATGCAGAGATGCACAGTCTGTACATGTCCAGAGATGATGGAAGAACCTCCCTGTTTGTGTTGGTCTCAAGATGATCCAGCTGTTGGGCGTGACCCAACATCTTCTAAACAGGTGCACAGCTTGGTTCCAGTCCACACCAAGCAGTGCCTTTAATGACGTACTTCCAAAGTGTTCATGAAATTCTCCCACCACCAGTGTAAAAGCCTCCCAAGAGTCTTGTGCAGAAGAAAAGGGTTTTGCCATCATGGCTCAGGGATTGCGATGACCAGTAGGATGGGTAAGTTCAGGAATGGGAGAGAGGTAAACTTATTTTTAATGATTTTTCCCCCAGGATTATATAATGAACATTTTCAAATGCAAGAAAGAGTGGGATGAGCTTTTCCATGAACACCCATGCGCCCACCACCCAGATCCCGTGACTACTGGTGTTCCCCTTTATTTTCTCACACACAGTCTCCCTATCCACCATCGTTCTTGTTGCATTTTGAAATAAGTTTTACATACGCATGCATTTCACCCCTGAACATGTTAGCATGCATTTTATTATGACTAGAGTTCAATATTTGTGTGCAATTTTTTAAGGTAAAGATTTACCTGTGGTGGGAGGCACTAACCTTGCATTTGCCATTCACTGAAGTTGGATAAATGTAGGCATCTGTGTAAGCCAAGTCCCCGTCAAGGTGGAACATTTCTAGCAACCCAGAGAGTTCTTTCCTGCCCCTTCCCACTCTATCTTGTTGTGAGTCATTTCCCAAGGTTACTACTATTTTTACCAGAGGTAAGTTTTTTCTGCTTTAGAACTTCATATAATTGGAATCACACTGTATGTAGTCTTTTGAGCCAGATTTCTTTCATTCTGTGTAATGTTTGCGAGTCATTCATGTTGCTACGTGTATCAACAGTCCCTTCTTTCTCTTGCTGTGTAGCATTCCAAGGCTTGGATGTACCATGTTTATCCCTTCACCACCGATGGGCACTTGAGCTATCCCAGTCTGCTGTTATGAATGGGTTAATGGTTTTAGGTTTATCTTAAGGATCTTAAATTGTTGACAAACAACCCTTAAACCCATCGCAGGTAAACTTTCAAATCTGGATGTGGCACGAAAATATCCAGAATGTATGTTTATGTTTGAAATGTTTCTCTGGGGACTAATAGAGACAGAGAATAAGAAATTATCCTCCACTTGACTATCATTTTTTTGGCCATGCCACGTGGTTTGTAGGATCCTAGTTCCCTGACCAGGGATTGAATCCGGGTCCCCTGCAGAGGAAGCACAGAGTCCTAACCCCTGGACCACCAGGGAATTCCCTCCACTTGACTATTGAGGGAGAAAATTAAGAAATAAGTCCTAAGAAATAAGAATAAGGACTTATTTCCTAAGAAATAAGTCCTTCTGTGGGGAAGGTAATTGCTGCAACAAAAGGCACAAGAGTATACTTTCTTTGTGCTTTTTTTAAAACTAGGGAAAATGAAGTCTTACTTTTTAGATGACTTTTTTTTTTTGCAATAAGAATAAAACATTAGATGATTTTCCAAAAGCTTGTCCAAAATCGTGAGTGGAGATCAGAATGATGCAGGGTTCCTCTGCTGTGAGGGTCCGTCCTTAAGTCAACAGACAAGGCAGACTCCACCGTGCTGCTGGACCTGGGATGCATCCCAGAGGGTTCCTTCCAGGGCAGGCCTTATCTGTGGCCCCTGCCCTTTCCCAAGGGCATCTCCCACCCAGAGTCTAATCAACACTGAGGTGCAGGCCAGCATCCTTGTCCCCGTGGGAACCACTTGGAAGGCCAACCCATGGGGACAGCTAAGGCTTTGGGGGGCTCCCTCTGCCCAGGTGTAGAGCTCACTCCCTAATAAACATCCTGCTAGTTTCCATCTCAGTGTCTGCTTCCCAGGGAACCCAACCTGCAATGTGTGTATAGTCAAACATATCATTAAAAATCCCATCAGAAGAGGCCCCCCTTGAGACTGACATTGTTCCTTTCAGTGGCTGCAAGGGGCCAGTCTTCCTGCCATTGGGATAGATAATGGGTCTTCAGCTGACCTGGAGTACCGGGAGATGCATTGGTTTGCATTTCAGAGCCATTGTGTATTCAGGGCATCTTTCCAAAACCCAGGGTGAGACACGTACATCCTGAGAGGCACACAGACCTCAGGGGAGGGGGAATGAGAAAACGCAGGTTCCCCCCCACCACCATTCACAGAGCATATGGTCCGGTTGGTAGAAGGGGGATCGGTGCTGCAGTTTTGACCTCGTCTCCCTCCTCACTGCCCTGAACACATCCCCGAATCTGCTTGAATTCCACTCTGCTCCATGTGGAGAAGGACTTTTTTGACCCTTCTTGTGCTCAAGATTGGTCCAGAGAGGACATGGGGAAGAAAATACTCTCCCAGGACAAACAGACCGCCTTCAGGCTGTTAGAGTTGGATGCGAGGACAGAGGGGGCATCCCAAACGACTGTCTCCCAGGATTTCATTTTCCAAGTGGTTTTTGGGTTTGGTTTGCTTAGTTTTTAATGGGGGATGTGTGCAGTACCATCAGGGTAATCTCTCCTTTTGGAAAGCTGTTAGTAACTTGATATTGTAACTTTGAACATACTTGAAAACTGAGGAATATGCAGGAAAAAATATATAAAACTGAGAATAGTGGGGGACGGGAGTGGGGGCAGAGGTCATCAAAGCAGAGTCCCTGGAACCGCACCACTGGTGGTGCTCTTGCCACCTGCCTTTGGGTCTCCTGGTAGGCTGGTTAAGATACAGATGCCTGGGCCCCCAGCAAGAGTTTCTGAATGAGTAGGTCTTGGGTGGAGTCTTGGAATTTGCATTTCTGAGAAGTTTCTAGGTGATGCTCATGTTGCTGGTCCAGGGACCACACTCAGACTCACTGCCCTAAGGCTTGAGTTGCTGCAAGGGGCTTGGCTGCATTGAACAGAATGCAGGAAAGTGACCATGCCAAGAGAGGCATCAGGACTCTAGATCCACTATGAACACAAATAAATAAATGCATTTACTCTACTTCTGGGCTCTTCATTCCAAAACGACCACAGCCAAGCCAAGTGAGCTCTCCAAGCTCTGGGCAAATGAGCTCCATTGGGAAGCATACGGCCCAGGTAGGCACAAGCAAACCCTTTGAAGGGGACCCTCCCAGAGCTGACCATGGCTTTCTTGCAGTTTTAAAGTAAACTACTTGGACATCCGGGTCTTTTGGAGCCTGACTCTCCATGTTCGAATGTGCCTGCATTGCGAACAGAAGGCACCAAAGAGAACTGCGTCTCCTCTGAGAAGCGGCATCTGATTATCCTGTGTTTAATGGTGTCCATGACTAGGGCTCTGCTGAGAAGCTGTGTTGACCTCAGTCGGACTCAAGTGCCAGCCTCCCTTCTCTCCCTCCACTTCTGCTTCAGTGAAGTCTGTCCTGGCTGCACACCCCTGCCCATCGCCTTTTGGCTCCACAGAGGTCACTTGCAGACAGCTCTCCTACACAACGAATGCTTCCTCTGGGGGGCGGGGGTGTTCTCTGAACAGAGGGATGTGTACCCCTGTTCGTGGGGTGCTCAGACTGCCAGACAGTTTGTACCCCCATGGAGGGCAGGAGTTCGTGGGCAAATAATCCAGGTGCCCTCCCAGGTTAAGTGCCAGGCTTCACAGCAGTAACCTGATCAACACACCCTCCCTTCCCTTTTTCACTTCTCTTCCCCTCACCCTGCTTCCTGGAATCACATTCCAAATAAACCACCTGTACTCAAATGCTTTTTTTTTTAACTTATTTTTTTAATTAAAAAATTTTTAATTTTCTTTTCTTTTCTTTATTTATTTTTGGTTGCATTGGGTCTTTGCTGCTGTGCACGGGCTTTCTCTAGTTGCATCGAACAGGGTCTACTCTTTGTTGCGGTGCGTGCCTTCTCATTGCAGTGGCTTCTCTTGTTGTGGGGCATGGGCTCTAGGCGCGTGGGTTTCAGTAGTTGTGGCATGAGGGCTCAGTAGTTGTGGCACATGTGCTTAGTTGCTCAGTGGCATGTGGGATCTTCCCGGACCAGGGATCAAACCCGTGTCCCCTGCATCAGCAGGCGGATTCTTAACCACTGTGCCACCAGGGAAGTCCCTGTACTCAAGTTCTTGATTTAAGCATTGCATTTGGGGTGAACTAAGACTTCTGTCTTCCCCCCAGGAGATGGGATGAAGCACACCACAGATTCATCCTTCTCTATGGATTGAATCCACTTCAACAATGACAGGAGAACGTCAACATCAGTTAATATCAATATATCATCATCAGTGCATCATTCAACCTCCATCATCTTCCCCAAATGACCATTTAATTTGTAGTTAAATCTTAAGTCAGATAATTCTGCCTCCAAAATAACAGAATATTTTTCTCTTATGCTCCCTGCATACGTTGAAGTATATTTGATTGAATGCATGATTAGCCAACAGCTTTTCCCCTTGCAAAGACGAAGACCATGTTCTACACCAAATGCACATAGTACAGGAAGATGGATTTTTATAGTAGCGTCGACTCTAACTTTACCCACAAATCAGTGGTTGATGAGACTGTGATGAAATGGACAATGTAGGGTGTAAAATTTGGTCATGCTCCCTGGACAGAAAACATTTTAAAAAGCGAAGGCTGATTATACCACAGCCCCTGCTGATTATGTTAAAACTGATAACATTATTTGAATTGGATGCTCTCCACATTCTAACGTCCAGGCGTTCTGAAATCACCCACTTTTCCTCTCTGTGGAGGGTTCTCAGAGCTGGGGCAAAGCTCTCCCAGGATGCCAGGACTTGGGCATTTCATCCTGTGTCAGTTAAGTGCTGCCCTCATTTTCCTCTGGTGCTGGATTTATTTGCACGGTGTGACTTTTCTCCTGAGCTGGTTCTTGGTGGCTGGAACCATATTGTCTCTACTTACGTTCCCTCCAGAGCTAAATGCTCTGTAATACATAGTAGGTGACCAAGAAACTTAAGAGGGATTTAAACAATTTCCTTAAGAGTAAAGCCAGGCAGCAAGACGCAGGGTGCAACATGGAAAAGAAACAAAAAAACAAGCAGTGAGCCTGCCTAGGACATGGGTCGCACAGTCTAATCCTTCTGGGATTCTAATCATCTCAATCATCCATCTGTAGTTACAGTTCCAAGATGAGGAAGCAAAAGCCGGTCAACTTTCACTTCCTCATCTGTTTAAAAAAAAAACGATGGCAATAAAATTTGTCATCCTCCAGTATGCCCTAGATGTTGTAAAGACCAATTGGATAAAATCTTCAAAGGTATTTTGACTCTGCCCAGGGAAGACATGGGCACACATGGCAGGACCATGTTTTGAGGCTAATATCTTTACTGACGATGTCTTCATATTCGATCAACTCCTAGACAAAAGCTCTGCTTTTTAATGAGCCCAAACTTAAAAATCTCTTTTCCTTTGTAAGCCAGGCTTCAAAGATGGACTTTTGATTTGCGTATTTTCAATTGTTCTTAAAGGACAATGGGACATTCATGGTTTATATCATGTTTTCAAGGGGGCTGGCAGTGATTTGACTGCACGAATCCAAAAGACATTTTCAGCAGGTTGGAGGCAAAAGCAGGGATTTGGGGGGCTTGATATCTCGTTCCTGGGAAGGAGCAGCTTCACAGAGTCAGAAGCCAGGGGGTCTTCACATGGTTTGCATTTACCCTAACTCCAGTCTTTCGACATCCGAGCTACTTACTTTTAAGGCTGTTAAGATGGGATTTTCCGTTAAAAAAAAAAAAAAAAAAGCTGTCGGGGACACTTGTATTTTAGTCGCTGAGATGGAAATATCAGAATATACCCATGGGTGAATCTCTACGCTGAGTTTTGGGAATATCACGCTGCCTGCTGTTACACCAAAGAAGTCCATCCCTGGCCCACGTTAAAAGAAACCAAAAACATACTCAGGTTAGCTTTTTTGTTTTGTTTTGTTTTTCTGGTCGGGGGAAAGATAACACATGGGGCCGGGAGGGTGACACGCTTTCCTCACCACACCTCTCCCAGCCTGGCTAGCGGGGCTCCCATGGGCCTCACGGTGGGAGTCCAGGAACAAGCCCAAGGGGTGTGCTGGGAGCTTGAGGTGGAGGGCAGCGTGCAGGTCGGGCTCAGGCCCGTGGGCCCGCTGAGGGGAGCTGGGCTCTTTAGTACCTGGCTGCGCCCAGCACCCCCCATGGCAAACACGGCTATCAAAGCGCTGTCAGCACTCCGGGCCAGACAAAGAGAGGCGCATTAATGATTAACTCTGCTAAAAGCTCCGCTTTTGTATTCCCATGGTGCCGGGCCGATCTGGCTGCCATGTGACCGGCCGGGCCATTTTCTCGCAGATCGGGGAAAGCTGGTGTGCAAACACAGGTGGTGGCGTGTCGCCCGGCTGTCAGGGACAACGGCGGCCAGCAGCAGCTATGCTGCCCAACGAGCTGCTCTGTTTGCCTCCACGTTTGCTTCCTTGGTGCCCTTCCTCTCTAAGTCGAATGCCATTTTGCACTTATTTTCAGCTCTTCACCAGAAGCGTGAAAAAGGGGGACAGGCCCCCACGCAAAAATGGGCAAGGCAGCCACACAGCAACATGGCTCCGGAAGCCCCAAGAAGGTTTGGTGACCAGATGCACGGCCCGGGAAACTCATTAAAACCTCCCAGGTCTTTAATTCCCGGCAAGAACAAATCTATTCCGCGGAGAGGGAATGACTTGAATGATCCTGAGCGCAGAGATGCCACCACGATGACGTCCCAGGGCTGCCAGCGTGGCCCCTGGCTGGCCACCCTGTGTCATCTGGCCTGGAGTGACCCGGCTCTTTGGAAGCGGCCGTGGCACTTGTACCCACCGGACAGATGGTGCAAGGACAGGGTGACCTTGCTTGGTCCTGGTTTAGAGTCAAGGTCCCTCTAGCGGCACTATTTGTCGAAATGCATTTCTTTCTTGGCCCACATCAGGCTTTCTTTTTCCTGTTCAAATATTTATGTGTGTATTTTTGCACGCAGCTTCAACTGCTCCCAATCACACCAGCAGCCATAAAGCACAGATTATCAGCGCGAGGTGATAAAGGCCCTTTGAGTCAACATCAGAAATGAACAGAAAATGAAATAAAGTTATAAAAAGAGGACAGCATAAATGTCTACAAAGAGGATATCAGTTTGCAGATATTCAAGCAATTAGCTACCATAGGAAAGACATTTTATCCAAACTAACAGGACCGCTAAAACGATTACCAATGTTTGATATTTCAATATAGCACTCTGCGGATTCCCAGTTAAAGGAAGAAAAAAAAAAAAAAAGCCCCGTGAGGTCTTTCTACTTGAATGCTGTTCCGAGGTGGTGAATGCCAGCTCAAACACAGCTGCCGCGCTGGGGTGTGAAGTGGCGTGTGTGGTGGGAGTGTGGTGCTACTTTCCACAGAATGAATGGGAGCAACCTCTGGCCCCAGACGGCTCCACCAGGCTACTGTAATCTGTTGGTGGTGTTTTGGGGCGAGGCCGGGGGCAGGGTGGTTTATTCCGCATACTCCCCCAATGCTCCTAAGCTTTGATTTGTTTTTCAGAACACGATATGGTTACAGGTCCCCACTCGGTCCAAGCACCCAGTGTGGATTTCAGTGTCAGCAAACAATTTTAGGGAATGATTAATTTTTTTTCAGCTGATAAGTAATTGGTTTTCCCTTGCAAAGGCTTGCAGACGGCTGATATCACTGTTTCCTGAATTACTTAGGACACAGAAATCAGAGTCAAACAAAAACCCTCCAGTAGCCAAACAAGAAATAAATGATTATGAAGAGCACATTGTAAAAGTGGCATAGAGGAAGTTTCTCATGGGAGCCGAACGGAAAAATCAGCTATTGGTATATTCCCAAAAGTTTTTCCTCTCTTTACGTTATTTAATGATCTAAAAAATATCATGGCATTCTTAAATTCTTTATAAAGTTGAGGGTGCAGATAAAGTATCCTATAGCATGCACAGATCAAATGCAAATAATAATTTGATAGATTTTTGTCCAAAAACTACCCTGTCACATGTCTACAGAAGTTTTCAAGTTATGCATTTTTTGAAAATTATGTAAATGTGGCACAAATTTCCAAATGGCAAAAAGAAATGAAATGCATAGGAGCAATGATAATAATGATAACATCTTTAGAAGGTGCTTACCCCGTCCCAAACACTGTTGTAAGCACTTGCCATGTGTTTGCTCCCATGACCCTCACAATAAACCCTAAGGTACGTGCTGTCATTATCTTATCCCCACTTTACAGAGATGTTAAGTAACTTGCTTAAGGTCACACAGCTAGCTGCAGAATTGAGCCTAAAATCCAGGTAATCGAGTTGCCAAAAAACGATAAAAGTTAGTCTCCCTACCACCTCTGTGCCCCAACCCCTGAGGGCTCACCAGTATATCCTTCTGGCTCATAATATAGGCATGTATAAGTATGTAAATATTTTAAAACACAAATGGTGAGCAACTGTGTTTTAAAATATTTACAAATTTAGGGTTCAAACCAATTGGGGAGTTTCTGAATGACTGTGTAAATCATGCCTCAGAATCCTCCTTCCGAGGGTGAGAAGCTGGGTATTAACCGACCACATCCCTGCTCTGTTTGACTCGTGGCAACTTCTGTGGTGTTGGTACCCCTGAACTTCCAGCCTGCCCCAAATGCACCAGGGAATCCCTTCAGGTAGAGAGAGGGTGAAGCCTCCTGCATGTTTAGATCCTTTGGCATGTGACCCCTGGGATAGGGCCAAGGTACTGACGGGTGTGCTACAGATTCCTAAACCATTGTAAACATCGAGAGAGGAAGAGTTTAGCCTTTCCAGGTGACTGTTCTAAAGGATTCTACACTCACTTCAATAGATGTGTTCTGGTTAGTTTATTAAAAAATAAAAGACTCTCTTTTATTGTTATGCCCCGTATTCTAGCAACCTTACGCATACGGGGCCTGTGGCTGAGGAGTAAGTAACGTGTCAAGGGCAGGATGTCTGTGCTTCTGCGGCTGGTTCCTGACAAGTGGGACACTTGTGGACAATGCTTCTCAAGGTCAAGATTCAGGTTATTTCACATGTCCTCACACACCAAGACCTGATTGTAGAGCCATTTCGTAAGTTTGGTTCGGTGAATGAGTGAGTGAATTTATCAATGAATGAATGTCTGTGTGAACAAATAAGCAATGTATGACCAGTAGGTACTGGGAAGAAAAGGACAAGAGAAACATGGAAGATGTGGATGAGAAAGGAAACCCAAGACTGGGTAGAATGACATCTACATTCAGGAAACTTCACCATTCTTGAGGGAGGCCACATTTAGAAGGCCAACCTCAGGAACATATAACAGAAATGGAACTTCCCTTCTTGCCACTCTAATTTTATTCAAATTTATAACTAATTTTAAAAAGCATGGACATGATTTATTTCTTGCTTCAGCAGTTAAAATGGATGCTTGACCTGCATATTTAGAGAAACCAGGCTGTAAGGGAGATATGAAATCTCAGGTCACAGGCTGAAACCTGTGTGTATATAGTCTTTTTTTTCCCTTAAAATATTGGCAAATATTGAAAATTGTCAGTGTTTGTCTATATTAAAAAAGGAGAAAGACCTCAAATCAATAATCTAAAGGGTAACAAACTAAGTCTAAAGCAATCAGAAGGAAGAAAATAATTAGGATTACAGTGAAGATAAATGAAATAGACAATAGAGGAACAGTAGAGAAAAGAAACAAAATACAAATTTGGTTCTATGTAAAGATCAACAAAGTCGACAAACCTTCAGCTAGACTGAGCAAAAAAAAAAAAGAAAGACTGAACAACACCATCAATTCCTGGGATCTCTGACATTTACAGAATCCGCTACCAAATAACAACAGAATGCACGTTATTTTCAACAGCTCATGAGACATATACTAATTTGACAATATTCTGTGCCATAAAATGAACCTCAAAAATTGTATAAGATTTGATATCATACAGAGTGTGTTCTCTGGACACAGTGGAATAAAAGTAGAAATCAATAACAGAAAGATAACAGGAAAATCTTCAAACACTTGGAAACTAAACAACAGACTCCTAAATAATGGGTCAAAGAGGAATTCTCAAGTCAAAATAAAAATGAACTGAGTAATGAAAATACAGCATATCAACCATCGTTGTACACAGTTAAAGCAGTCCTAAGAGGGTAATTTATAGCATTAATTGTACACATTAGAGAAGAGTTAGTCTCAAATCAATAATATAAGCTTTTACCTCAAGGACTTAGAGAAAGAATAGAAAATAAATCCAAAGCAAACAAAAGAAAGGAAATAATAAAGATAAAAAATCAATGAAATTGAAAATAGAAAATAGAGAAAAATCAATGAAAAAAGAGTGTTTCTTTGAAAAGATCAATGAAACTGATTAAACTCTAGCAATGCTAATAAAGAAAAAAAGAGAAGACACAAATTATTAATATCAGGAATGAAACAAGTGGTATCACTACAGATCATGCAGGCAACAAAAGGAGAAGAAGGAAATGCTACAAATAACACACATAAATTTGACAAATTAAACAAAATGAGCAAATTTCTTGAAAAACACAAGCTAGCACAATTCACTCAATATAAAATAAATTATTTGAAAAGCCCTGCAACTATGAAGGAAATTGAAATTGTAATTTAATAACTCCCCCACAAAAGAAATCTCCAGTCCAAGATAGTTTCACTGGAGAATGCTACCAAATATGTAAAGAAAAATTAATACCAATTCTACTTAATCTCTTCTAGAAAATAGAAGAGAGGAAATACTTTCTAATTCATTTTACGAAGCTGGTACTACCCTGATACCAAAACCAGAAAAAGACATTTCAGAAAGAAAACTACAAACCAATGTCCTTCGTGAATATAGACAAAAAATTTTTTAACAAAATATCAGCAAATAGAATACAGTGATATATAAAAAGAATTGTGGACCATGACCAAATGGGATTTATTCCAGAAATGCAAGGCTGGTTCAAGATCTGAAAATCAATGTAATTCACCCCAATAACAGGCCAAAGAAGAAAAAAAAATCACATGATCATATAAATCTATGTAAAATATGTACTTGACAAAATTCAATACCCATTCACAGTAAAAACTCTCAGAAAAATAGCCATAGACAAGCATATCCTCAACTTCATAAAGACCATTTACAGAAATCTACATCTACCATTATACTTAATGGTAAAAGACTGAAAGCTTTCCCCTAAGATTGAGAAGAAGGTAAGGATGTTCACTTTCACTGTTCTTATTCAACCTAGCGCTGAAAATTCTAGCATGTGCAATAAGTCAAGAAAAGTAAATAAAAGGCATACAGATCAGAAAGGAAGAAGTAAAACTACCTCTATTTGCAAACAACATGATTATCTACATAGGAAATCCCAAGAAATCTACAAAAAGTCTCCTAGAACTAACAAGTGAATTCAGCAAGTCTGCAGGATGAAGATAAACACACAAAAATTAACTGTATTTTTACATACTAGCAATGAACACCTGGATGACAAAATTAAATTACAATACCACTTACAATTATCCAAAAAAGGAGAAACGTTTAGGTACAAATCTAACAAATCATATACAGGACTTCTATGCTGGCAACTGCATAATACTGATTAAAGACACCAATAAGATCTAAATAAATGGAGAATAGATACTGTGTTCATGGATTGGAAGACTCAACATGGTAAAGATGTCAATTCTCCCCAAATGCACTTAGAGGTTTAATGAAATTCCTACCAAAATTTCAAGAAGATTTTTTTATAGCTATAAGCAAGATTATTCTAAAATGCATATGAAAAAGCAAAGGAATTAAAGTAATTTAAGTGACTTTGAAAAAGAAGAATAAAGGGGGAGAGATCAGTTTATCAAATTTCAAGACATATTTGTAGCTACAGTAATCCAGATGCTGAGGAATTAGCAGAGGGATAGACACAAAGATCAAGAGAACAGAATAAAAAACCTGACATAAACCCACACAAATACGCCACAAAGAGTTTTGACAAAGCTGCAAAGCCATCCAACAGAGCAAAGAGAACCATTTCAACAAATGGTACGAAAGTAATTGGACATCCATAGGTGACATATGAACCTTGACCTGAGTCTCAAACCTTAGAAAAAAATTAACTCAAAATGGATTATGGGCTTAAATAAACATGTAAAACTATAAAACTTTTAGGAGAAAACATAAAATAAAATCTTAGGGGTTTAGCATGAGGCAACGACTTCTTACACTTGATACCGAAAGCATGATCCATAAAAGGAAAAATTTATAAATTGAACTTTGTCAAAATTAAAAACTTTTGCTCTGTGAAAGACCCTGTTAAGAGGATGAAACCACAAGCTACAGCCTGGAGAAAATACTTGCAAACCACTTGTCCAAAGAGGACTAGTATCGTAGAATATGTAAAGAGCTCTCAAAACTCAGCAGTAAAAAAACAAGCAATCCTATTAAAAAAAAAAAAGGGCTTGAAGAGACATTTCATAGAAGATAGAAGTGGATATACAGACTGCAAATAAGCATGTGGGAATTAATTGGGATTAGGGAAATCATTAGCCATTAGAGAAATGCAAATTGAAACCACAATGTGAAATAGTGACAATACTAAATACTGGTAAGGTTGTGGAGAACATGGATCACTTTTAGATTTCTGGTGGGAAGGTAATATGCTGCAGTCACTCTGGAAAACAATTCAGCAGTTTCTTTGAAAGCCAAACATGCTACTGTCATATGACTCAGCAGTTTTATTCCTGGACATTTATCTCAGAGGAATGAAGACTTATGTTCACACAAAAATCTCTGCACAAATATTTACGGCAGTTTTATTTACAGCAGCCTAAAACCACAACAACCCAGATGTCCTTCAATAAGTGAATTGTTAAATAAAAAGTGGTACATCTGTACCATGGAATACTACTCAGCAATAAAAAGGAGCAAAATGTTGATACATGCAATGTTCTGCATGCATTTCAGAGAATTATGCTGAAGGCGAAAAATTCAGTTTCCAGAGATTGCATACTATGTGATCCCATTTATATAACATCCTTGACATGATAAAATTATAGAAATGGAGAACAAATTAGTGGTTCCCAGGGGTGAAGGAGAGGCTAGGATGGGAAAGACACGATTTTGCCTATAAAAGTACAACAGGAGGGGTCCTCGTGGTGATGAAAATGTTTTATATCTTGACTCCATCCATGTAAATATCCTGTTGCAGTAGTTTATAATTTTACAAGACATTACCTCTGACTAAAAGGTACATGGAGTCTCTTCATATTATTTCTTACAACTGCATATGAATCTACAGTTATCTCAAAATCAAAGGTTGGAAAAAAGCACTTTTGCTCAGTTTTTTAAAAAGGATGACTTTTACGTTTTTAAGCCAGAAAATATCTGCAGAAAAACACAAAGAAACAATTGCAGCCAGGGATCTTAATGTCACCCACTGGCTGTCCGTGGACTCACAGGTGTAGCCCCAAAGCCATCCTTCCACATCAGTTCCCTGAAGGACAGATAACCAAGGTTCTCTCCAGAACCAAAAGAGATGGCAAGTAAGAAAATGTTAAATATAATTGTCACAACAATTTGTGTGGAAAACAGTAGGTTGGGTTAGTGCTATGTGTAAATAACTGACCCCTTTAAACTATGTTTAATAAAAAAAAATACTTTTCGTAAGATGCACGATTTTAAAATATAATTTAATTCACCAGCTGTATAGATTCAAACATCCCATTATTAGCTACAGGAATGGTTATCAACCAAACAAAAGCTCAGAGAAAGAGTTGGTGGTGAATAAAAACCTATTTACCCACTTATTTCTCATGTATACGCCTCCCGCACTTCTAGATTGCAACTGAGGCAACCTCAAATATTAAAACTTTCACAGACCATAGTGACTCTTTAATATGCCTTTTGTAACTTGCAAATCAAGCCAATATTGTTGTTTTTTTTCTCTAGACCTGACTTCCCATCATTGGCAAAAAAAGAAAGAAAAAACAAAGCAAAACTTCAAAACATGGAAGGTTTGTTTGCAGCCTATTTCCCAGGGCAGGCATAATGTAGGCATCTGGAATAGAGACCTGCACTTGGGCAAAGCCACTTTCTAGAGCCCTTAGGCAGCTGCGGTGGCCCCCGCATCACACTTAGCAACCGTCTTTCTCCCTGATTGGCTCCCCTGGGCAGAGCATCTGCTAATCCTTAGATCTGCTCTGGAGGGTAGCGACTGGCCTCTCCTTGGCAGAGGGGGTCCCACACCTCCCTGCATCCCACAGTGCTTCATAACCACGGTAGCACTTGGGGTCTCGCGCCCCACAAAGGTTTGAGTTCCCAAGGGGAGCCTGCTCCCTTTGTGAAAGTGTAAGGAGGGAAGTGATATGGTGTTAGTCAATACGCCCAGTGATAAATGTTTATCTTGAGCAGAAAGCAAATAAAGGCAGGTTAGCCAGCCTTTTATTGCCTGCAGTGTGGTCAGATCCACTGTCAGCAGGTGGAGTCTTTTCCAGGTCATGTGGCTTAGAAGTTTAACAACCATTTTTCTTTCTTTCTTTCTTTCTTTCTTTCTTTCTTTCTTTCTTTCTTTCTTTCTTTCTTTCTTTCTTTCTTTCTTTCTTTCTTTCTTTCTTTCTTTCTTTTTTTTAGCTGAAGTGCTAAGGACAGGCAGGAAAAAATTTACCAAGTCTAGATTAATTTGCTTTAAAAATTTCATGAACGTGTAGTTTTTGTTTTTTTTTCCCAAAGCATACATAGGACCAATATCGGAAAACCTGTTTGTCTTAAGGTAAGTTCCCAAACTCCCATTTGCACATGGGGAGAGGGATTTAAGACTAGTGTAGATCTCCCCAAGAAAGCTCTGCTGTCTATATCCTTTGGGGTCCCTCTTCACCATGACTCTCAAACTTTACAGGACTCCTCTGGGGGGCTGGTTATAATACAAATTGTTTAGTCCTGCCCTCAGAGTATCTGATTCAGTAAATCTGTTTTGGGGCCCAAGAATTCACATTTCTGACAAATTTGCAGCTGATGCTGACGCTGGTTCAAGGGACCCTACTTTGAGAACCACTGCTGTGACCTGTTGTTCTCATGTTATCCAGCTGAGCAGACTTTGTGGTTGGATCTCGTATTCTGAGAATGAGCACATGAAATCTCCATGTTTTTCTGAGCTGAGAAGAATTTCTGGGACCAGAGGAAAAGATGGGAGGAAGATCCAGAACGTGGCAGCCTCACGAAGTCAAAAACTAACAATCACAGACAGAAACTGGAGGCAGAGTGGCTGTCAGCAGAGGGGAAGCCTGGCACCACCAGACAAATGAGGCCCCAGGGTGGTGAATATCTCTTTTGAGGAGCCCCTAAACTTTGCAAGGTTCAACAAGAAAGCCAACGCATGCCCTTGACCATTAGGGCAAGTAAATTCTACCTTAGCCCAGGGTATACAAAAGGTGAGCAGGACGGCATTAAAAAGTCAGGGAATTCCCTGGCGGTCCAGTGGTTAGGAGTCGGCACTCTCACTGCTGTGACCCCAGGTTCAATTCCTGGTCAGGGAGCTAAGATCCCACAAGCCATGTGGTGCAGCTAAAAACAACAACAACAACAACTGCTGGTTGAAACCATATTAGCTTATTCAGCCCATAGCCCTCTGAAGCAGGGTTGTTACCCTTATGTTAGAGAGCAGGAAATTGACTCAGCCAACTTCACCCTGCGTCGCTATGGCGGAGCAGAGACGGAGTTCAGGTCACCAGATTCCCACTCTCCTCCATGCCTAGAGATGGTACATTCTCCCTAAAGATTATGATCAACCAAAGGGCATCTGCTGTCACAAGTAGTGGCTTTGGTGTATCCAGAGGGATTCCTAGGATGGGAGAGGAGAGCTGAGCAGAGCCAGCCTCCATCAGAAAGCAGACCTGCTCATTGACTTGCCATGGTCGCGGGAGACAGTTGACAAGTGTAAGGGATGTGACAGAAGAGTGATCCAGTATGGTCACTTGGCTGGTTCCTCTACCCCGGAAGTAGCCTCAGAGTTGGAGACCCATGTGCAGGTTTATTGTAAAATGTTCTCCAAGGGGTAGGAGGGCGAGGCGGGGTCGGCATGGGTCCTGAGCTGAGATTCAGGCCCCAGAGAGCCTCAGTCGACCCCTGGCGAGTTCTGAAGGTGGACAACCCTTCAGCACTGACCCTGGGGAGGTGAGGAGGCAGGGTCTTTTTGTCCCCACATGGATAAGTCACTGGATGTGGGGCTTCCAGGAAGAGAAGGTGTGGCCTTGGGTGAGGATGCTCTCTGATAATTTTTTGAATTAAAAAAAAATAAAAAGCTCCATTACAGAATCTTGTCTTGATAAAGGGAGCTGGTGCTGCCAGATTGATTCTTCATGTTCCAAAACGCCTTCATGCGACAGTCTCATTAGAGTTGACCTCAGATTTTAGTTCACCCCGGAATCAGCCAAGGGCTAGAAGAATTTCCCTCTGATTTAAAGAAACACGAATAGTCCTTACTGAAATTAGCCATATTGACATCTTTAGAAATTACCCTAGATGCTTGTGTCAGGGCTGTTCTTACTCCCTGACATCCATCCGCCTCTTGTTCACAGTCGTATACCCCAGTTTTTAGCAAGGTGCTTGGCTACTCATGTAAAAGACTACATTTTCCAGCCTCCCCCTGGGCTGGGTGTTGCCATGTGACCAAGGTCAGACCAATAAGATACAAGCAGCCACGTTATGTGGTCCGTTCCCACCGGAAAACGGATGTAGTTTGCCATCTTGCGTCATGAAGACCAGGGCTAAAGCTTAGACACAGTAGATTCATGCTTCAGCAAAGGACTGCAAGGAATTTATGGGGTAGAATCTGGATTTTTCATCTGAGAGATATGAATGTCTTTCTTGTTTCAGTCCCTGTTACTTGTAGTCAAACCTTGACCTAAATAATACAAATCCATAAATGATTTTTGAACAATGATTTTTTTGTGTGTTTATTTGGGAGACATGAGAATGGCCCCTCCCAAACATACCTAGGACACACATACACACACGAATACAAGAGAGGTTGGTGATTCCTATTTACCATTTGGAAGACCTATTTCTTCTTTCAGACTTTTTAATGTCTATACTAAATACTTTTTTTTTTTTGCTATGTCTGGCACACAATTTGGAAACAGCAATCTATCATCATTTATGTGTTAATTTCATTCTACATAAATGACACTTCGAACAAAGTACATCCCTGCAGTATGTGGAAAACATATGGGTTTTGTCTGCAAGGGGTTATTAACTTTACACTTTCCATCTGGAGCCCATAAAGGATCTGTTCCCCGAGATAGTAAAGAGCCAAGGTCACACTAAAACATCACATTTGCAGTGAATAAGGAGGCCTTCTGATGTTTGAAATTAGGAGTTACCACTCCTGGGATAATTCTGAAAAGACACAACACTGCCTCCTAGTCTCCCATTTACACAGAGGCATTGGCGTAATTACTACCTGTGTGTGTGTGGAAATTCTATGATGGGTTATGACGCCCAAAAGCCATTTGAAAAACCACTGAGATCCAGAAAGTTATACTGAATCTTCATCATCTTATCAGTGACATGCTAATCAGGTCTCTGTTATTAGCAAGTGTCAGAAAGAAACAAGAGCAAATTACCAATGTGCCTCAATGCTCTCCTGCCTGTCCATTCTAATGGCAGCGCACTTTGAGTTTTAATATTTGTGTGACACCAGTCCTGGTGGATAAGTATTCTTGCAGAAGAAAAATTCCAAAAAAAAAAAAGTAAATCTTATGTTTTAGGAAAATTTGTAAGAATGTGAAAGCAGACAGAATGGAAGAGAGGTTTAGTAACCCAGCTATAGAGCTTGCTAGGTTGGGTCCACCTTCTGCTTTAGCACTTAGCGGCTAAAGTGGATGCTAGTTTCTGGGGAACTTGACCTAAGACAGTGGTTTTGTGATGTTAGGCCAGTTAGTTCTCTTTCTGTCTCCTCCTGCAGACTGCAGGCGATAACTGTCCTCATTTCCTGAGGCTGTTTTAAGATTTAAACAAAACAGTGTGTGTAACGATGAGCCTGAATTTGGAGTGCAGTCAATGTTACCCAAAAGGGGGGCTCCCAGGGGAAGGGGGGGCCACTGTTTTGTCCATCTCTGTCCCAGTCCCTTTCCTCTTCCCTTCAAAGCACGTCTGGCAACTCATGAAGTCAGCTTCACTGCCATTTGTTCAGGACCCTCATGGGGTTATAAATTCCTCATGGCAGAGACCATGCCTGGGGTGACCAAGGATCCCAGCTTGCCTGGGACTGTTCCAGCCTCAGCAACAGGAGTCCTGCACCTCGGGAAACCCCTGTGTTGAGCAAATCAGGATGGTGGCCGCACTCACCTCTCTTTCATGATCGGGTCTCAGCATCTCAGCATGCTGACCGGCAGAGGGAAGACGCTCACTAATACCTGATGACTGAGGATTGACGAAGTATTGATCAGCGAGCACCCATGACATTTCACAACATGCTTTTTGGTCTGTTTTCGGGAGGATAGTGCTCGTGGGACCCCAATGTAATCACAAGAGTGGAGGGAGGCAGACAAGGAGCATTCAGAGGTGGATGTGACAGAAGACGGGCTCAGAGGAAGGGCTCAAACCCCCTCCCCACCCCGCCGCTCCCTTGTGGCTTCGACGATGGACAAAGAGACCACCAGCCAAGATGGAAAGGGCCAGGATAGCGATTCTCCTGAGGAAATCCCCCAACCCCCGAGCCTCCAGAAGGGAGAACAACTCTGTCCACATCCTGACTTTAGCCCCGTGAGACCAATATTGGTTAGACCACTCACAGAAACATCAGAAAATAAATTTGTGTTTGTTTTTTTTTTGTTTGTTTGTTTGTTTTTTTGCGGTACGTGGGCCTCTCACTGTTGTGGCCTCTCCCGTTGCGGAGCACAGGCTCTGGACGCGCAGGCTCAGCGGCCATGGCTCACGGGCCCAGCCACTCCGTGGCATGTGGGATCCTCCCGGACCGGGGCACGAACCCATGTCCCCTGCATCGGCAGGCGGACTCTCAACAACTGCGCCACCAGGGAAGCCCCTAAATTTGTGTTTTAAGCCACTAAGTTGGTGGTAATTTGTTACAGCAGCCATGGAAAATGAATCCACACCCCTTTCAGAATCTGCTGAGAGTCATACCCACTTCCCACAAAGAAAAAAATAAAAGGCACTCAATTTTTGGGAGTCCCCAGACAATGAACTCCAGGTGAAGGATCCCAGCTCAGAAGCCAACAGCTATGTTCCAGGTGAAAAGCAAGACACACTGAACTTCAAGAAAGACTCACCTCGCTGGCCTCAGAGCACACGATCACTGTGCACGCACTACAGTGTTACAAAGCAGGGATGGGGTGAAAGTCACGGCCATCTCGTAGTACTGAGATGCCCTGGTCCAGCATCCTGAGCGCTGGTGGGTCGGGAGGGAACAGCTGTACAAGCTCCTGTTTCCCTCACATGCAGGGCCTTTCAGCTCAGAATCCAGGCTTCAACTCTGAGAAAAACACTGCGCTGGGCAGTGGGAGGGCTCGAAAAGATGGAAAAGGTAGGGTTTTCTTACGATGCCCGGTCGGCTGTGATGGTGACCACAGGGCAGGGGCACTGCTGTCTGTCCAGAGCGTGCAGGCAGAGGTCAGATCAGACTGGAGGGGGCCCAGGAAGGCTTAGATATGGTCCTGGGGCATCGTAGGCACAGACCATGGCTGGAGCAGAGGCCCAGCCAGAGATTGCTGGGCCCCCATGATTACTTCTCATGCTTCCTTCTGGGTAGGTTGTGCATAGTCTTCAGTGGTTTCATGTCAGCTGATGTGGCCACAACAGTTTTCTAGTGCGCCCCCAACCCCAGCAAGAAGTCTCCACGTGGCTTCTTGGCCGTGGGGCAGACCACGTGCGTCCTCACCAAGGGAGGTCACGTGTGCAGCCCGTCAGGTCTGCTCCAGCTGTCCCAGCTCCTGGCTCTGCAGGGTATAGACCTGGCCAGGCACAACGTGGGAGCAGAGGTCAGGCGGAGTCCCAGGAGCAGGTGTGGCCCACCTGGGAGTGACAAAGCACAGGTGAGGTCTGCCGTGCCCTCTAAGAGCTCATCATCTGCAGCTCTTTCTGTGCCCAAGGTGAGAATTCACGTGCAAGTGATAACGTGTTAAGACTGTATCCCTAGGGGTGCTGAGGACCCGGAGAAGAGGGGCAGGAAGGGAGGAAGCTGAGTGGGGTTGCCATCTTGAAGTTGTGCAGAAGGTAGCTTCAGCCTGAGCCCTCCCACCGCCATGCCGGGACTCTGGAGAGTAATGTGTGCCTCAGAAGTTACCCCCCTCCCTGTCCCACCCCAAGCAAGGTGCTGTGCTTTAACTCGGCCAGCCAGTGGCTGAGGCCTGCCCAGGGGTGTAAACTCCCAGGTCCTTCCGCTGTCTGCAGGGGTGGGGGGAAGCGTTTCTGGTGGATGAGGGAAGAGCCTAAAGGAGAGTGTTGGTGCTGCCTTTTCTCCCTGGAAACGAGCACACTGACCCTCTTCAGTTCCATGCACCATATACTCTGGACACTGTCCTCGGGCCTGCGTGAGCGCACAGTGTCAGCTCTTGGGGATTAAAATCAGTGCAGACCTCCAAGCGTCTTGTTTCCCTAACTTGATTGTAAACAACAAAGCTGTTGTTTGTTGAAAGCTGGGGAAAAAAAAAAAGATGGGTGTGATCAATTAGTGGTGTCTGCCAGGTGTGGATTCAGAAGGCAAATAGGTGTGATTGATTAGTGATGTCTGCCAGGTGTGGCTTCTGATGGCAAGATGGACGTGATTGATTAGCAATGTCTGCCAGGTATGGATTCAGTGGGCAAGATGGGTGTGATTGATTGGTGATGTCTGCAAGGAGCCTGGGACTGGGGAGAGTGGGCCCTTAGACCAGGTGGGTTCCATCCCTGCTTCCCTCCGAGGTCAAAACTCCTCAAGCCAAATTTACCTTATAATCCCCATCTTTCGCCCAACTTGTTGGTCAAGAAGTCCTTTTCTTTTTCTTTTACTTTTTTCTTTTCTTTTTTTTTTTTTTTTTTGAGTCTCCCTCTCCCTCTTTCTCCCCCTGCCCATTTTATCTCACTTGGGCGCTTATAGGTTTTTATTCTATAAACACTTTGCAGTCTTTGTGACATGGACTCATTCAGGACATGTTTACAGTACTTAATGACATCTCCCGGAGAGATAATGAGAATGCCTTTAAAGGTTGGCTTTCTCCCTGCCTGCGGAGGGCCGGCTCACCAGGCCTTCGAGATGAGCGCCAGGGGTCTGGCGGGGGGAAAATTGACTTAATTTCTTTTCACCACAGGAAATGGAGTGTCTGGGTGATCTGACCTAAATGCATGGCCTAAAAACCAATTAATTCTGAATTGTGAATTTCTGAGCGCATCCAGCTGTGTGCGGAATTCCCGATGAGGCAGACAACGCATACCTGGCTCATTTGCAGAATGTGAAGGTTTTTCCACATAAACATACCTGACGGTCCATTATTAACGTGCAGCCTCAAGCACAAAGCCCCTCAGCTCCAGGCCCTGCCCACTGGGGTTCCCACCCTGGCCTGATATGTGGACCCTGCAGCCCCAGCCTCCCCTCGGGCCCTGGGAGGCTGCCATCGGAGGGGCCTTAGTGTCCCTAGACCCACATGGACTTCCCATGTGGTGGTCCTAAAGTTGGGGTGCGGGTATTTGGGTGTGCTGTCCCTCAGGTGCAGCTCACCCCCAGCTCGCCTTCCCTGTGGCCTGGGGTTCCCACTGCCCTGCATTTCTCCACCCTGTTTCCTCTGCCTGTTGGGTTAACTCCAGTTTTATTGTATTCAGTTTAATTCACCTCATGTTCACTGAGGCCATGGTGCATGTGACCCTGATTTATCTGGGGGGAACAAAACTTAACCACGCAAAGAACCTGCTTCAGGCCCAAATAAGACAAAGTTGGGAGGGAAGTGAATAACTGTCACAAAGTCACATGTGGTGACCAAAAACGGAGCTCTCAGCAAAACGCCGCGAGACACAGGAGGGAGCTGGCAGGCATGTGTGTGAGGTGGGTGGTGTGTGTATTTTGTGTGTGTGTGTGGTATGTATGTGAGGGTGTGTAATGAAGACGTGTGTGTGGTATATATATTATACGTATGTGTGATGTAGGGGGGTGTGAGGTGTGTGCATAGTGTATGTAGCATGTGTGTTGTATGTGTGTGGTGTGTGTGTGATATGTGAGGTGTGTGGGGCGTGGTACATGCGAGCACAGATTATGGTGGTGATGGTGGTGGGGTGTGTGTGTGCGATGGGACTGGGATCACAGAAGTCTTCATGGAGAAGGTGGTGTCTGAGGAGCAGGTAGGATTTCTCAGAGAAGGGGGTGCACAGCACATGCAGCACAGGGGGTGCCAGGGGGGAAGGAGGGAAGTCCGTGAGGTAGGGGCTCCGAGTGGGGAGGACTCCAGCTGGCAGGCAGGAGTCGGGGACTCAGATGTGGGGGGTGACGGTGATGCTGGGCACAGGGGAGGGAGAGTGAGGGGCATGAGGGGAGCTGGAGGGTTGGGAAAGTGGCCCCAGAAACGTGAGATGGGGCTGCAGACATAGGGAGGGCACCCAGAATGTTGTCTCTCCCCAGGGCTCTGTGGCTTGGTGTCTCTCGCAGCCCCACCCTGGGCTTTTCTCCCTTGTCTGTGGGCTGGGAAACCCCCTGACAGTGTAGGGGGGTCTGGGGGTGAGGCCTTTGGAGGGCAAACCCAAGGCGATCAACTCATCCTCGTTTGTCCTGGACTTCCATGGTTTTAGCATCAAAAGTTCTTTCTCCCAGGAATCCTCTCAGTCACAGGCAAACCAGGACAGCTGGTCACCCCACTTCCCTCCAATGCACCATCCACCATCACAACATACCACGTGCTTAACATGTGTCTGCATTTGTGTGGGGAGGGAACTTGAGCACACACACCACCCCCCCCCACCATAAGTCATGGGCTGAAGGGTTGAACTGGGTCCCCACCAAATTCATGTGTTGAAGTCCTAACACCCCAGACCTCAGAATGTGATCTTATTTATGGAAATAGGGTCATTGCAGGTGCATTTAGTTAAGATGAGTTCACATTGGAGCAGCTTGAGCCCCCAATCCGATATGGCAGGAGGGTGAAAGCCATGTGAACACGAAGGCAGATGTGGGAGTGCTGTGTCTATAAGCCAAAGAGCCCCCAAAGAAGGCTAGCAAAACACCAGACACTGAGAGGGAAGCCTGAAACAGATCACAGCCTCAGAAGGAACTAGCCCTGCCCCACACCTTGATCTCAGACTTCTGATTACCAAAACTGAGAGAACTTGCATCTCTGTTGTTTAAGCTGCCCAGTCTCTGGTACTTGTTACAGCAGCTCTGGCAAATCCATACACCCGATTTCCAACAGTCCTTTGGTTGACATCTCACGAAGAGTTATCCTTTGAAAATTCCCAGGAAAAAAAACAAGCAAATTCTGAGAGTCCTGAGTGTTGAGATGAAGACCTTTTCATGAATTAAAATTTCATTCAATTAAATTTCATTTCAATTTCACCCCTTTTGTGAAAACAGTCAAGCAAAACCATCACAGATCCAACTGCCTTCTGCAGACCTTCATTCCACATGAAATCTTTTTATGGAGCTGCAAAGGCAGATGTAGGGATGGGGCAGGGAGCAGGCATGGCAGGAGGAGGATAAAAATGAATGCAGAAGCAGCAGCGTCTGCTGCTGGCACATGCTGTCTCTCCCAACCAACTCACAGGGTTCTTCCTGTCTGTCCTCAGCAGCCCACGGATGGGAGCAGAGTTGGATGAACCCCGGGTCATGGGCTGACCATGGGGATGCTGCCAGACTGTGATGTGGCCTTGACCGAGGCATCGTAGAAAGGGCAAGAAGAGAGGACGACCAGAGTCAGTGGACAGAGCACAGCCATGAGGCTTAACTCTGGTCTTGTGGGTTTGTTTTGCTTCTTGTTGTTGAAATCCCAAGAAAGGACCTTCATATGCAACTGGTCATCTCCACTGCAGTCCCTTTACCCCAGCCTGACCCAAGGCACATGCCCCTGGGCCCCAGGTTTCAACTGGGTGAATATCAGCTGGACTCTCCCCTCCTCTCTTGTGCCAGGAGAACACTTTTTTCTCAGGGCAGGGGGGAGTTTCTTGTTTGAGCCTCCCTGGCCCTTCCCTGCCTCCTCCCTCTCTCTTTCTTTTTGGAGGAAAACCCATTTCAGAACTTCACTGAATTTACCCAAGAAGACCCAACTAATAAATTCCTAACTCAAAAGATTAAAGACATTTATGTGCAACACACAAAAGTCTTTTACATCAGAGTCCTGATGTTTGTATAGCTTAGCCAAACAGAGAATAATGGCTGAAAGACAAGGACAGACACAGACATTTCTTGTTTTCTAAAACTGGGCTCAATTACTCAAAAAATATCGCCTGCTTTGTTGTTTTTAAATGCTTTTATCTCTTTCTGATTTATGGCAGTTCCCTGTATAGAAATACATCTCTCCTTAACCACCTTTGGCAGGTGTATCCCTTTACACACAATCCCCAGGAGCTGGATTCATCTGTCACCTGTCCTCACTCGGGGCCAGAAGCCTTCATCATCTTTTTTCTCTGTGACCAAGGCAGCCAGTGGGTCTATTTCATCATAAATATTCAATTCTATGTGACAACCAAGGACAGAAGAAAAAAAGGAAATCTGACGGATGTTGATCAGAATCTGAATTCAGAGAAAAGAAGAACTAATAATTATTAAATATCTATCTGGAGACCAGCTCGGGGGACACATTTTCATATAATATGTATGTATGTAGATGTAGATGTAGATGTATATATATATTCTTGGAAAAACTAACTGTGACTTTGGCAAGTTACTGAATCTTTTTTTTGATAAATCATCTGTAAAAGGTGGATGCATTAAAAAAAACTAGCTACTTCATATGACATCATTTTATATTTATTAAGTGATTGTGACTTTTTCTGTCATATTTCCTATGACTTGCATTTTGAAATATTTCTTTCAAATTCTTCAATCCCATTCCCTAGAAGATGCTTTGAATTTTGTTGAACAAATAAATACATGCATGACTAAATTTAAAAAGAAAAAATGTTTGATGGGGGAAGCCCAGTGGTGACCCCAAGGGATAAAACGGAACAAGTTAGCTCCTGTCTCCTCATGAGGAACAGAATTTTTTTTTTTAAGTGTTGCTTTGTTTCTTTCTTTGCTTTGTTTTTTTTTTTAAGTTTTGCTTTGCTTCTTTAGAAGTTTTACTTTTGATTTCTTAAACAAATCACCTGAATCATTTTACATATAAGTGTGTTATAAACATGCACCCTATAAATATAATAAGACATCACGTAGATGGTGGTGTGCAGACTTTAGGTGAGAATCAAAGCAGCATAGTGCCATAAAGATGTTATTTATTATCTGGTGCAAAAGAGACCATGGAGTTTTCTGCAGGAATCTTGAGAGAAGGGGGGTCGTCTTCTACTCAGAAGAGCCTTTTCCAGCTGTTTTCCAGGTGAGTGTTCTGAAGCAACACTGCCTGGGGGAAGCAGTTCCTTGGCTTTACCAAGTTTGAGGAAGAGAACACTTGGTCTCGGCTGAGTTGACAACTCCAACAGCCTTCACTGACAACACTGTGTTTTTTGGTTGTGATTGTGAACTGCTCTGGAATTTCTGTTGGAGCACCTCTTCTGTAATTGGGACCCTCTCAATTTATCCATATTAGATGTAGAAAATCATACACAGGAAAACATTCTCTTACCCTAGGAAGGCAGCAACAGAGCTAGGAAATGACAGATGGACGGAGAGAGCTGCTCTTTTGATAACTTGAGAATCTGTGGGGAATCCGTGTTGGGGTCACTCTGCTTTTTGTAGGTGAGTAAACAGATGACGTGGCCCCCCTGCAGGGTCTGACAGTGGGGGGCATGGGGCATCCTGGCAGCGCATCCTCCAGCTCCAGCTCAGCCACCTCAAGGAATCCACAGAGAGGCAGAGAGCTTCTAGGAGGCAAATCCTGCACGGTTTTATTCTTTATTAGTTCCTGCAGAGTAAGGCTGGGGACTATGACTTGCTTTGTGTCTGCTCTTGGGGTATCCCTTATCTGAAGGTGGCATTAGAGAAAACCTGTGTGAGGAGACGGACCTCACAGGAAGCGTGTCCTTGGGACTTGACATGTGCTTACCCCTCTCTGATGCAATCACCTAATCATAGGAGTCCCTTCCCTAAAAGAAGAAGGGGTTGCTTAGGGGAGGGGTTAGTAAGACTAAACCTTTGCCCCACTATACAGACGTAGCTGAGCCCACGGAAGAGCTTTCAATCAAGGGACTAAACTTGGAACTTGACTGACAGGCTGGTATGGAAACCCTTCCAGGTCTTCTCAAATGTTCCTTCAATACCTTGACTTTTCTGTGGTTGGAACTGACCAACAGATCTTTGTAGACCAAAGGTTGCAACTCTCAATGTAATGTGAAGTTGGATGAGAACTTAGATATCAGCCATTCTCAAACTCTTTGATCTTGGAGCCTCTTTACATTCTTAAAAATTATGGGACATGCCAAAGAGCTTTTATTTATGTGGGTTACATCTATTCATAGTGATATTTAGCATACTAGAGCTTGAAACAGAAACTATAAAAATATTTATTAATCATCTTGAAATAATAATAAACCCATTAAATGTTAACACAAATAACCTATTTCTTACAAAAATGACTATCTTTTCCTAAACAAAAAATATTAAAGGAAACGAGTGGCATTTTTTGCATTTTTGCAGCTCTCCTTAACATCTGGCTTAATAAAGACACCAGGTTTCTCATATCTGCTTCTGCATTCCATTTGTTGTGTTATGTTATTTGGGTGGCAGTGTGTGAAGAAAAGCTATTCTTATACAGATTGTCGTTGGGAAATCAAGGGGTGCTTTAATAGCCCTTTCAGATCATTGTGGATATTCTTTTTTGATGCCATGCCAAAGCCCAATAAAATGTAGTTTCTTAGAGGTGAGTTGCAATGTGACTTCCAGGAAACTTGGCATATCTTTATGCCTATGAAATGTCCCTATTAAATAAAAAGACAGGGGTCATTCCAGTGTTTAAGGTGCAGGTCTAGTGGGTCTAGTGGTATATATCATGAAGATATTCTCCACTGCTGCTTTGCTCAGTCTCTCCCTCGGCCACGCCGAACTCAAAGTTTGTTAAGTGCTTTATTGACCAAAATGAGACATGGAATCAGTTGGGAAGAGCCCAAGCTTCGTCAGCCTCTCACCTCACTTGCCCCATAGTTTTTTTTTTTTTTTTTTTTTTCCCAGTACGCAGGCCTCTCACTGTTGTGGCCTCCCCCGTTGCGGAGCACAGGCTCTGGACGCGCAGGCTCAGCGGCCATGGCTCACGGACCCAGCCGCTCTGCGGCATGTGGGATCTTCCCGGACCGGGGCACGAACCCGTGTCCCCTGCATCGGCAGGCGGACTCTCAACCCCTGCGCCACCAGGGAAGCCCTCCCCATAGTTTTTAAAAGGTCGGGGCAAAAAGCCTTTCAGAAGTCTACCTAGAAACTGTGCTGATTTCCCTAACTCTGAAAGAGTTTATTGCTGCTCCTTGGGAACAGAATGAAGAACCAACCTCTGGTTGGTTTCTGGGCAATAATGGAGCATCTGAGTGATGCCCAGAAGACAACAAAGGTAAATATAACTGTATAATAAACACAGTGGCCTTCACATGCACTCTCTTTGTGAGGGAGACAGCTGTTCTCGAGCACCTGCCCGGGACTCTCATTTACTGCCGTCTCCAGCCTTTGCCTGGACCCCGCTGCACACAGCGGGGCTTGGGGCTGTATTCCATTCCCTTCCTTTCCATCCCCTCCCCCTCCTTGCTTTGGACCACTGTTCCCCAACCTGTGTGACTGTGTGTAGATGGGTGTGCTCACGGGACTGTGAGCTCAGTTTCTAACCCTGCCTTTGAGATGTGTCTCAAGCAACATCGTGAAGCCTGAGGGCAAGAAATTTGCAAGTGGCCATTCATCCCACCTCAGAACACTGGTGGCGCATTTCATGCCTCCTTGTGCCACAGGAGATGAGCAAACCTGGGTGCTCTCAGGCTCCTGTTGGCTTGACCTCATCTCTTCACCTACACCTCACCTCTTCCCTCTATACGGGAAGCCAGTAGAAAGTCACTGCTCATTGAGAGGATTTGACAAATGCCTTTTCCAGCTCTCTTCCTCAATGAGAGGTCAGAACTCCCTACAACATTCAGCAGAGCCCTCTTTCCAATGGTCTTGAACAACATAGCAATCGTGGCTTCTTTCTTTTTCCAAAGATCCCAGAAGCTCTACCTCATGTTTTCATCACAGAATATTTCTTTCTTGTTCTGGTTTGTTTCCAGGAAAGAGATCTCTCGGTTCATACGGTTTTAGTTCCTGGGGGACATGCTTGCACAGCTCTGTAGATGGACCTCCTGGTAGAGACACCTTCTGAAAATGACTAATGCATCCCTGAATGGCTTATCAGCGCTTTGCTGCCCCTGAACTGGTGCAGATTAGCAAGAGACACATTTACCTTAAAATGCAATGAACACAAGTCCGTTTACTTTGGGTTCAGGCCAAGAAATTAATCTAACTTATTTGCAGGTGAAATAACTTCATGTTCAGACCAATAAAGATCTATTTTAAGTCCTTTTGTCTTTGAATGGCAGAGATGTGACTAGTGCTCTTTGCTTGGATACTTTGAACTTGAGGAGGCCACTTTGTCAGCATACGTCCCCAAGGGAAAAGGCCAGATGCTGAAACACAAGGCTTGAGCCTTAAAGGTTAGAGTTCACTGTCCAGTGTGTGCTCAGGTCCACGTGTCCCTTTGTTTGGGAAATGATCCCTATTGGTAATTAACATCTCTCCCCAAAAGATATTTCCAGGAAGAACAGCTAATATTGAGCAACGGAGGCTAGCCTAAATTCGAAAGGTTGTTTTTGCTGTGCTTTTCTGAGAAAAGCCAAATTGTCAATAAAACTGTCCTTAGAGAGCACTGATCAATATGTCCTCCAAAGAGGGGACGGTCCCCATCAGGAGGTGAGACCAGGGCAGATGGGAGCTGGAGAGAGGCATCTGCAGGAACCATTGGGGGCACGCAAGGTGGTCTTGGGTTTCACGTCTTACATTTGCTGGTTATCTGGAGATGTAGCATTTTAATTTAAGAAGCCACACTGAACATCTTCTATGTGTTAAGAGACTATTTCAAAGACTCTTGGCCCAAACGTGCATCTTGTGGGAAGGGCTGGGGAGCCAAGAGATCAAGGAAAGATTCTGGGAAGACGGAACCTCTAAGTTGAGTCCCGAAGAATGAATGTCCGTCAGCACTTTACACGGTGCCTGGGGGTTGGTTTCCCTAAAGGCAGATGCTGAACCAGGGACTTGAGGACCAGCCATTTTGGGAGGTGATCCTGGGAAGCACCCAGGGGGAGCAGAGAGATGAGCCAGGAAGGGTGGGGAAGGCAGCTAGCAGAGGGCTTGTCTTCTTCAGTTGCCACGACTGGGGGGGTAGAGGAGGTGACTAGGCTCCCTCCTGCTGTGGCCTCTGGGAAAGAGTGTGGAACACGCCTCGGAGCTGCCCCACCTGGAGAGACGGAGGGGGGTGTGTGTCCACCACCAGCCATCAGCCATCCCGTGGGGAGCTTATTTCCTGGAATGCAGACCTGGCCCATGGGTCACAGCCCAAGCCCTGAAGGCCTGAGTCTTGCAGATCATTGGAGCTGGAGGATGTCACAGGCACACACACAGGAATGGCCGCTCGCTGGCCCAGGACACATGCCATCTCCTGGAGGGACTCAGGACACATGGACCACAAGCCATCCCTGGCAGAGGGGGAAGCCAGAACCCCTGAGCTTGAGTAATTCAGAGGGTTAGCTAGGATGGCAGCAGCAGGGCTGGGTGAAGCCTGATTTGGTGAGCAGAGCCCACCCTACAGTCTCCTGAAGATGCTTTTCCTGCCTACAGCTCTCCGAGGCCCTGGGGAAAGCTCTGGGATTGGGTTTTGGATGGAACTCAGTCCAGAATTTCTTTAGTATCCCCTGTCAGTGCATCTGCATCTGCCTCAGGCTTTAGATGTATCTGTGCCTGTTAAGTTCATGGAAAAATTGATGGTTTTTTAGGAACAACAGGGACTTGACTGTGTTTGGTCTGGAGCGAAATAGCACCCTGGCTCCAGGTGAAGGGCTGGCATCCTGACCACCAGGTGCCCCCATGCACTGGGTTTCCATGAGCAGGACCCACGTGCCGGTCAGCCCACTGTCCTCCTACCTGTCCCTCAAATGTACCAGGTGGAGGTCCACCACAGGGCCTGCCGTTCCTTCCTCCGGAACATCCTGCCCTGGTCATTCGATGATGCTCCTGCTTCCTGGTCTCAACTGCAGGGCCTGCTGCTAGGAGAGGCTCCTCTGCTCTGCTGACCTGAACGCACCTTCGGCCCCTTGCTGGGTTCTGTTTCCTCGACAGCATCTCTGCCTGCCTAATGATGTATCCATACGCTCTCCTGCTTATCTTCTGTCTCCTCCTCTTATCAGGGGCTTGGTCTTGGTCACATCGTGTGCCCAGCTTTTGGGATACATTGTGGAACGAATGAATGGACAGCAGGGAGTGAACAAGTGAACGAATGCGTGTTCAGCCCAGCACCTGCCGCCGGGAGGGCTCCGTGGGTCAGAGCATTTCTTTACATGGTATTTAAAGGAGGCTCACGCAAAGTCTGCCACAAAACCTTGGCCTGATTTGGGGTTCATCTCCCTGCTAGGGACTGTTTCCCTTCATTTCGTTTCCTTCCTGAGCTTGTGAGGTGAAGATTTTCTTTTCTGTGCGATTTTCCTTTCTTTCTCTCCTGGCCTTTGTTCCAGAGCTCTCGGGGCTCCCTCCCTGCAGTGAACTGTCAGCAATGATTGATGCTAGGTGAACGGCTCCCGCTGAAGTTTTTGTGCTGGTGTTTAGTTAGCAGGTTTAAGTTTCATTTAATCCTGAGGGAAGGTCCTGGATGTGGGCTGGAGCCCCCCAGCCCTGAAAAGGGCCCCGAGGCTTGGTTTGCTTTGGATAAGCCCTGAGACCTTCGATTCTTCCTAAAGCAACCGGGCCCACCCACCAGGCTGCCACTGTCTCTTCTAGGAGATCTGGTGAAACTCCTTTAGCATCTGTTAGCCTCTCAATGGCCTAGGGAACTCTTCCTGCAGATGGCCTCCTGCCCAGGTAAACCTGCCAGGTTCACCGTCTGCTTTCCACCATCGGGGCAGGGCTTTGTGGGCGACAGAGTCCCCAGTCCTAAGGAGGTGGACGACCAGTCAGCACCCAACACTTTTACTGGTGCCGAAGTAAAGAGAGAGGGCAGGTGAGGGAGCCTGTGAGCAGGCAGGGCTGGACCAGGGTGTGGGCTGGTGGGCGCACCCCGGAAGAGGTGGGCTGCTTGAGGTCACCCTGCCTGGCCTTCTCACGGGCATTCTGTCACCGTGGATGCCACTGGGCTTCCTCTGGCCCTGGGCATGCAGGAGGGGGTGTTTGCAGATCCAAAGGGCCCCTTGTGTAACAGCATACAGGTGCCCATCTCCAACTTGGGGCCAGTAGAGGGACCATGGGCACTTTTAAACTAGCAAATATCAAATTATTTTTAAAATGTCGGTTTCATCCATTGCTGGTACGTAAAGCATAGAATTCGCATGTTGGCTAACTCAGCTTGGGGCTGATGTAGGAAGGGGTAGGTTTCTGGGCAAGAAGAGCTTTCAGGTCAGGCCCTGTGATTCTCTACATCATACACCCATGAAATAGGAAAAATTGCCGTTTATCCCACAACCACCATCTGTTAAATTCCTTGGCCTAAATGGAAATTCTACTGATTCTGTTCTGCCAAATGTGATGGTGTGTGCAAGTCCAGGCTGGAAAATATTGAATTTCTTTATATGATAGATGAGGAGAATACGGACTTGCAGGCCACGAGACAAGAGAAGAAGAAGCTGATAAGACGGCACAAAGCCGGCCACCACGTGAGGGACAGGATCCTGAGACCTGGTGACATTAGAAGAGAGATGATTAAAATATCACTGTAACAGGGCTGCCCTCCCCTTAGATGCCCAGATCCTCACTGAAATCGAATTCATTATCAAGTGCTCTGCATCAGTGTGTTTTAAGAAGTGGCCACAAAGGGGACATGTCATCATATTGGGTTGAGATTTGGAAACACATACCAGGAATGGGAGCTGACATCTGGAGACAGAGTCACCCTGAGGACATGAGCCTTCAGGAATGTACAGAAGTATCAGGAGGGCTTGGACTTCCCTGCAGTGTGAGATGGAGGTTGATTGTGATTCGACCTGTGTTCAAGAGTCTGGGAGACACTACCTGGCCTTCGGCTGTGCAGTCGCTGCAGCTCAGGGCCTGGCATACACTCCAGAATCAGGTCATTGATTAAAAACGGAATGTGGCCCTTCTCAACATCAAAGCCAAACCCATGCCTGATCCAGACTGGTGTTATTTGTGCAGGTGAAGCGGAGATGGGGAGAAACCCAAATGCACACAGAGTCGAGTGAAAGTCACCTCTGATTAGATCAAGCTGGAGATTTCAGACTAGCCTTGGACTTTGCAGAGCGGCAGCAGTATTTGCCTCTTTTCAGAGTTCAAATTGGAGAACCACTGGGTTCGTTGATGGAAATTTGTACCTGGGGGAGTTTCCTGCGTGGAGATCTTCAAATGGTTTTTGGCCAAGTATTCCATAAGTTACAAGAAGAACATGTACCCTAACACGTGTAAAATGCAGTTATCTGGTACATATACTATATACATAAACAAGTATATTATTATATTATGAATATTAAAAAACATTTACAAATTTGATTTTTAAAATGATGAGATAAACGTACTTATAAATATACGTTTTGACATTTTCTTCCCACACCCCGGCGTGTCTGCTTGCGTACTGCCTGGGCCGCCAGCACCACTTGGATACTGTAAGGCCCACAGGGTCTATCTTTGAACAGACACAGAGATTGTGGCAGGGGATATCAGAGTTGGGCCAGAAGAAGGCGGGCAGAGTTTAGGGGGATAGGTGAGTGCCAGGGATTGGGGATTGCTCTCTGGTACCATCCACATACTGTCATTAAAGGTTCCCATGAAGCATCTTGAGGCATGTGTGTCTAATGTGGTGAAAACATGAGATGAGTAGTTCCTCTGCAGAAGGTAGAAAATATTGAATTTCTTTGTACAAGAGATGAGAAGAATATGAACTTCCAGGCCAATAGGCAAGAGAAGAGGAAACTGATAAAATGACAGAAAGCCGGCCACCACACGAGGGACAGACCAGTGCTAGAGATGGGTGAATCCCTCTCTGGTGGGTAGGGACCCAGTTTACCACCCTCCATCCTCTTCTGTTAATGAAGGAGGTTAGGGATGCTTCCAGCCACCCAGGTCCAGGGCACCATGATGTGGTCCCCACTGCACACTGTCAAGCTGTTTAGAAAAGGAATCTCCCCCACAGCATGGGCTGTACTGATTTTACCTTTGCTTTTAGGAAGATAAGAGGTAACATTGGTAACTGCTATTCTTGTTTCCCTAAAACATCTCTCTGGATGGACTCACGGGGACTAAGAGCAGTGTGATATTCCTCCCGTCCAGCCAAAAATTTGGATGCAATGACAACCCGTATGGGGTTTAATCATCACATGATCAGTAACGTATGACCCTCTGAAGCACTGCCAGATACCCAGGGACATTTAACAAAAGTGGAAAAAACATGCTGCCCATCATACGAGGAGCCCATCTGTAGGAAACCACACCCGCCCGTGTGTCCGATCGCATCCGGAATACCCGGCAAGACTGTGGTTCGGTGCTTCCTATTGTAACGTGGCCGTAATCACTGGGAGCTCTCAAGCACGGGAAGGGAAGCATCTCTGGCACAAAGTACTTCTTATTTCATTCTCCGAACCACACTGAGAGGAAGGCGTTCTCCATCTCAGTTCACAGATGAGATAGCCACATTCAACGACTCCTTTGAGGGCCAGCTCTCACGTGACAGGGCTGAAACAAGAATGCACGTCTCTGCAACAGAGCCCAAGTCACAGACACTGAAGGTGAAATACGCCAAGAAGGGTTTTGGTTCCTCTGTGTGTTGGTACATCCAGGAATTGAACTCAACTTCATAGAGTGGGTTCAGCATAACGGGATGGTGAGAACATGGGCAAAGTGTGTGTAAGGAAAAGGGTGGCACCAGGAAAGCCACAGAAAAGGCAGAATTGACCGGATCAGAGAATGTATTCAAATAAAAGCAGAAGGACCTGTAGGGCTCACTGGAACGGTAAATTATCTACATCTAAATCCATCTCCGTATGTATTTTATTTCTCCACACTTCCAAGAAAGCATTTATGGAGGTTAAGCATAAAACCTAAGGAATAAACTAGTTAAATGCACGTTCAAAAACCATGTGGAAAAAAAGAGGTCGTCGATACTCTTTATCAAAAACTAGGCAAAAATTCCCTGTGGTTCTCAGACTCCTGGCGGCCAGTTCGAAAAGGGAAACTGCACAGGAGATTATATAATTCTCATGAGGTAAAAGAGAATCAGGACAGTTTATCAGGAGTTCACCAGATACACCTGATACAATTCTTGAAGGGTCTTCTGTTGTGCACATCTTTTTACACAGGACAGGAAAACATAACAATGACTGTGTCCTCAGCAGAAGTTCCTCTCCAGAGCCTCTGTGAGTCTCCAGGTGATGACAGAGCAGGGGGTGATGTCCGAGGTCCACCGCTCAGATTCCCTTTCCAGGAAGGGCTCTCTGTCCTTCTGGAAAGAGCTCTGGGGGTTGGAGTTGGTCGGCAGCCTGTAGACACATCCCAGCCTTTGAGCCCCTGTAGCATGACCCTGGCCAAGGTCAGAGCAGGACATGGTCCAGAGGCCCAGCACCTTCTGCTCCCAGCGCGATTCTCCTAGCATCATAGGTGTCGCCTGTGTGCACTGTAGTCTGACGACCACACTTGCTTCCCTCGATTTTCCTTTCACATTCTTTCTCCCAGTGCACGTTTTGCCCTCCTAACTCCCCTTGGTGTCTCCTTCCCGATGACCTGCCTGCAAGAGGGATGCTAATTCCTAAAGTCATCACGAGGAAGGAGGAACGTGACCTTAAAGGGGTTTTAGAGACTCGCCTGTTTATAAATTCAGTAAGTGGCCGCAGTGTCTTCTGGTCAGAGGCACCCCTTCTAAGTTAGAGGTTCCCTAATGAGACCCCATAAAACGCCAGGGAAAATGGCTCAGGCCTTTCACCCTGTTTCTTCCCAGGACCGAGTATTCCTTTTAACTCCTTCTACCCACAAGGAAGGCATTTCAGTAGCCTGTCTTCTTTCCTGAGTCTCAAGTCTTTGTGTTTGTCCCTGGACCTGGCACTGTGTCATCTGCTGTCACACCCACTAGCTCCCCGACAGTCACTGAGTCCTGATGAGGTAGGAAATCAGCCCCCGGGGCTCCCAGGGGACAGTCACCAAACCCTGCCCAGTCCAAGCCCTCATTCACTATCATTGGAAGACTGCATGGGAACCTCATTCTTCCAGCCTCCACGTCCTCGTCCAGGTGGGGAGAGTGGATCCTGCCCTGAGCTTTGTCAACTCCAGCCGAGGCCTGACAGGAGAGACCCCATTTATCCCCTGGTCAGAGGGCAGGGCTTGCCCTCCCCAGATGCACTTGGGCCCTGGAGGGAGGCCGTTCTCATGAAGGCAAGGGCACCAAGGATACTGCGATTCTACCCTCCTCCTGGAGGCGGGGCTGGATGCTTCCCAGGTGGCCTCACCACCCTGCTCCTGCGCCCAGGCTTCTCACCCCAGGCCGGCCCCGCTCACCACGAAAGGTGCAGCCTCCGCAGAGCAGCTGTGCCTCGGCTGGACCCAGTTCTGGGTCGAGAGAGTAGGAGAATCAAGGCAGACTACGTTCAAACTGAAACCCCACAGAGACACACACTGGGGTGCACAAAACCAGGACCAAAGGGCACCACGGACCTCATCCAGAATGTCTTCACGTAAGGACGGGCTGAAACTCCTGTGGCCTTTTAACTGACACAACCAGAGTGTGCCCTGAAAGAGAGGGATGCTTCTGAAGCCGACAGGCCACCAGGAAGTCGGGCACTAGTTTAACTGAAGCCAGTGGTGTGCTTGTCACCAGCCTCCTCTGACCTGCTTGCCCGAGGGACGAAGGCGAACACTCCCTCCAGGATTTCCGGGAGCCAGATGAACACACCTTGGTCCCCATGCTTTCCTGCCCCCAGCCCAAGCCAAAGGAATACAGATGTGGGTCCATCCCTTCAGGTGCAAAGACTGGGAATAAGATAGCTGAAATGAAGTGATGTTCTTTTTCCCCTGAGAAGACAATTTCAAACCCCATCACGGTAGCTTGAACTAAAGAAAAATGCGTTGTGGCTTTTGGGAGTTTTGTTCAAGTTACAGTAAACATGCGTGCACAGGCACCTTCATGCAATCGCAGAGAGGCTCTATTTCTTATGCTTATCCCTTTCTCTTTTAACCATGAATCAACCCCCAATCAGAGCCTTGTGTTAATTGTATTACTAGAAATGTACTCCTATAAACACATCTTGGGCCACGTGTTTTTCTCCAAATATCTGATTTGGCTTTAACTAAGGATTTGCAGGGCTGCACAACGTGTGGGAATAATTGCCCCGAAGTTCCAAATATTTATTACGGGGCCAGTGGGGAGGGCCAGCGGCTGACGTGGCCCGTGGCCGTCTGGCCCCATTCTTCTTGACAATAGGTGGATGGAGAGACAAGTGTTGAACTGTTTACTGCTTCAGGACATTTAAAAAGGTAATGAATGTACAAACAGCATGAAAAAAGAGCCCTCTGTAAGGTGGCTTAGAGTCGGGAGAGAAAATTCAAACAATTTTACCCTCAAAAAGTCAACAACAGACACCCTTCTACTAAGGACCTACAAACAAACAGAGTTACTCTGTACACACATTAAGTGATGCAGCGCCCTGCAGCCGTGACTTTGACCTCACAGGGCCTGACTGTCACACGTGCAGGCTCAGAACTCGGCAGGTTTGGGGGCCCAGGAGCATTGAATCCCCAGAGCTTGCAGTTGTAAGACTTTCACACCTGGCTTGTCCGGGGCCTGCGAGGGCCGGAGAGAAACTCCGATTCAGACAAGGACTGGGGTGCTCTTGACCCGGAGACCAAGCCGTACAGGACGCGTGGACCGTTTGTCTTCCGTCCCCTCACAGTTCAGCAGAGAGTGTTACAGACAGACGTCTCTTGTGCCCAGACGTCCCACATCCCACATAATTAAAAGACAGAAGTTACCCTTTAAAAAAGTAAATAATTAATAATGGGAGAGGAATCTACCATATTAGGGCTCTGCTCACCCAGGCCTAGAAATGTCGGTTATTTGCTTTCCTTCTAAGTATTGAATAATACAATGGAGGAAATAAATTCTCCTGTTTCATTTTTCTATTTTGTGAGAGATTTCGCGCCCTGCTATTTGAAGACTACCCTCTTTTAGTCTCTGATGATGATAAGGGAAGCTGCTTCATCACTGAGACATCTAACTAGAAGCAAGAGGTTGAATGATTTCGGAGGGTCTTGCTTTCACCCCGAAGTTAGGATTTGTCTCCACACTGGACCATCTAGTGCTTTCTGAGCCTTCTTATTCTTCCCAATAGACCTGAACAAGGGCTACACACAAGAAAAATCTCTAAAAAGACGTGCCTGAAAAAAAGTGTGCCTCCCCTCCCCACCCACGTGCTCATCCCACACACCTTATAAAATCTAAAAGAGCGTTAACTCTGAGTTTTCACATTTTAAAGTCACTCTTTTCCAGAAGTAAATTCAGGAGATTTCAAGAAGAAGTAAAACAAGAAATAGAAAGGATGGTCTTCAAAAACATCTCCAAAGTAAATTGGCCACAAGTTTCCTTTTAGCCCATTCCTTTAAATGCAATTATGCCAAGAGGGAACATTTAATATTGCAATCGATAGAGCCCTGTCCTTTTATAATACTGGGTCTTAACGTCCATTGATTTTGGGGGTTGGCTGCACAAACTTAGTGATACACCTGAGAATTTTATGCTACGAAGAAGAGAAAATGACTTCCCTGCCACAGTGGGGAATGAGATGAATCACTCATTCTCCCAGACTTTAGAAACCACACAGGAGGAAGGCAGTGGATGTCTTCAGATTATTTTCACAGATTCAAAAACAGAGACAACTTGTAAAATGGGGAGAGAAGCACATTGTGTCTTCATTTTTGCAGTGACAACATGGCAGGATCGAGGGTGCTGGAAGGGTGCTTTCAAAGGTACTTTTTTACTCTGGCGCACAGTTCCCTGGAAAATTATTTCTGGGGAAAGAAATGACTGCAAAAAAAAAGAAAAGAAAAGAAACCTCCTAATTGCAGTTGGCCTAACGCTTCTCAGGTGGGTCAATACCAGGCCAGTGCAGGTGGCCTCGGGCCGCTCCCTTCCCAGTGTTTGATAAAGCCAGCCTCCTTCCCGGATCAAGGTATTAAGGTTTGGGTTATTTGTATTGATTTTGTGTGCTGCCACGCTGAGCCAGTCATGCTTATATCTGCCATTCACAAATTTCCCTTTAAAATGTCACCGCTGCTTCATTTCCTCCACGATCCATCAATACTGCAGCCGGAGGGGACACTCATGATCCCCAAGGGCTGTCGTCTGGTCTGAAAGACCCTGGAGCGCTGCACATCCCCAGAGTTTTCACCGATATCAACAGTGGGGAGGGAGTGGGTTAGGAGAGTGGTCAGGAAGATTCTAAAGCAAAAAAAAAAAAAAAATCTTGCAAAGATTTTTCTCTGATATGCAGAAGGATTTTTCCTCCTTGTCCAGAGAACCCTGGCAAATGGATAGGCCCTCTAGTGGTTCACAAGGCTGCTTGGAAATAAGGGGAGGACTCAGCAGACATCATCTGACATCCCTTGAAAGTCCAGCCACACCCACAAACAGGTGTATACACGGGAATTTCGATACCTGACTGAACACAGCTATTACTGGCTATACCCATTTTTACAATTCTGCTGGACATAAATCTTAAAGAAACTTTGTCTTATTTGCTGATAATATGGGGACAAGACTTTCCCTGGAAGTTCTGCAGTATGTAGTCTTTCTCAGCAAAATACGTAAACTAACCCATCGAATCATTTTAAACAGATACTTTTCCTTCCCAGAGTGGAATAAAACGAGCCTTCACTGGAAGCCAGGCAGGAATCTACACACAGGCGGTCACGACTGTATTTATCAGTCTGCGGTGATCCTTTAACAAACATGCAGTGGGGTAAAAATAAAACACATGTTTTCCCTTATTTCTCTGCAAGCGCTTACTTAAGGTTTTATTATATTTGGCCATGGGACATTCAGTCAACTTACTGATGATATCAAAGAATGATTTTACAAACAGTAAAAGTTACACTATTGACACCTCCAAATTCTAGAGTATTTACATTGTGTTAGGTGCACACTTGCACAGGGAGATTAACAAACATTACCAGCAAGGCTGTGGCCAAATCCACCCTGGTTGTTTATAAAACCTTTACAACTCATCAGCTTCCACTAACACACTGGCACTGTTCAATTACCATCAGTTTTAAAGAGCCTTAGCAAAACATCCAGTGCCCATGTAAATAGACAAATCTGAAAACTAGCTGGTCTGTTGGCTTACATACTGTAGGTAATGTTTTCTTTTGCTCAAATTTGTTCTGGAAACTAATCACGCTCTGATAAAGCCATCTGCAAATATGAGAAAGATTGACACCCACATGTCAAAGTTTACACAGCCTGACCAAGTGTACATATAGTGTGGATGATGTAAGGGCTCTGCCGTGCAGAGCTTCTCCAGGGCCATGTTGGAATGGAGCTCCCTGGGAAGAATGCAGGCGCCCTGTCCACGTTACAGCAAGACTTGCCGGTTTCCCAGCCAAGCTAAAACTCTTGCCAAAGGGATGGACACTTTCCTCAATGCTTATTGTCACTTTGTTGCCCCAGCAGTATCAGTCTAGGACTAGAGGATGGTTATCATTCAGGTAATTCCAAACACAGTTGCTTTTCTACAAGTCACTAAAGCTTTACCTGTATCCAGAACATGATAGTAACTTATTGTCCCTCTGCTAGGAAGGATAGCATTAAATATCCTTTGTTTAATGGAATGATATGAAATGGCATTTGCCTCACAATTCACAGGTGCGCAACTCCTTCTTGTGCTTTGTCGAATTTGCAGGTATGGCTTGAGATGTGGATTTGTCCACTCACACTCGGAGAAAGTCCAGGATGAAAATCTGAGTCCCAAGCAGATGGAGCTCCTGAATGCGATGGAACAGGATAAGGAATTCATCTTCATTTTACATCAGCAAGGAGTCTCTCTGATGTAGAAACAAATCCAGTGTCCATCTCCTGGCTTCCTGATTGCCCTCCTTAGAAACACAATGGAAATGAAATCCACAGCCACGTGGAAGGACTTATTTGTAGTGACCTTACTTTGGCTCCTATGCTCACTCTTTATTAAGAGCTCAGAAATCATGTTTTAATTTACATTCTAGAATTTTTCTAGGGATCAACCAGAAGTTTCCTCATTTATCATTTCCAGAATACAGCTTAATAGATCTTTGAAAAATACAGCAACGTTTGCCTCTCTCCAGCCTTCTGACAATTCTCATTTTTTTAAATTTTTTATTACTAGGATAGCTCTGTAATCTCATCCGCCAATTCTTTCGATTCCCATTCTAAAGTCTGGATTATTTCTTAGCACTTCACCAGTTCTGGATTTTGATTCGTTCTATCAAATTTCCAATTGTAAGATCATTCATCTTGATAGATTATTAAATCTACACCCAGTAATGAGTTCCTCACTTCCTTGTCCTTCTTGATCTAAATACAGCAAAATAAAGCTTTCTGGAGGTCCCGAGAAATTTTGTTTCTGAAAGCATCATTAATATTTAGTTTTCTGGTTTCCTTGAAACTCATTGATGGTGACATTGTTCTGTGTTTGTCTCTGTCCATCTTGTACATATTTTAAAGATAAAGGTTCAACAGAAATCTCCTTGTTCAGCCACATTCAATTGTTTAGATGCCTTTATCTTTACAAATCTATGTAGGCTGACATTTTCCAAGCTAAGTCTTCTAATCTACAACTCATGTCTTAGCTAATTGCAAAATTTCATGAACAATAGCTATTCCTAATTAACTGCCCTTGTTCTTTCAAATACTTATTCTATTGACCAAAAATGGATTTAACCAATGTGCCACGAATTTTTTAAGGATGCACGCTTATATTATGAAGGCAGATCCCTTTGGCTTTGCCCAACCATTTGAGCCATCTTTGATCATATAATATGACTTCCAGAATCTCATAACCTCTTCTGTACTTCACTACATGCATCGCTATGAAATGTGTAACAATTTTACGACGATTCTTGTTCAACAGAAGCCTTTTCAACGTTAGCTCATAAAACTTAATTCTCCATTTCCTCTTCCCAAAGAATAAATGATCTTTGCCCTCTTGTGGATAATTGGATCATGAAGGTAGGCGAGAGCTTAACCGTTACCAGGAGAGATTGCCTGCTGGTGGTTAAGGGCAGAGTGGTAACTCCTATGTCTGAAGGGAAAGAGACAAAGAGGAGGGGCGAGAACCAGCATTTGCTGAATCCTGTGCTGGGCCAGATCCTGGTCTAGATGCTTTATGTTATTATTCTCATCTCATCCATTCTCTTTTTGCCCCCTAATTTATTCTCATGCCACTCATTCCCTTGTCTAATACCCTTTAATGGTTTCCAATCACCCTTTGCACAAAGACCAAACTCCCGATCACTGGCTTTGAGGTTTGGTGTGGTTTGGCTCTTGCCAACACCATCAACCTCCTTTTTCTCCTTTGTCTCTTTGTTTTTTCTGCTTCATTGTTCCAGACCTTCTTTCCATTGGCCGTAATTGTTTGGTCGACTTGTATATCCCCAAACCTAACCCAATTCTGGCACAGAATAGATGCTCAATAAATATTCTTGGTTGGAAGAACAAACAAGTGAATGCATTTAATCCTTTCAGCCATCCCAAGATGAGGAAATAGAAAGTCAGATGGATTCAGTCCCATGCCCGAGCCTCAGCTGATAACAAGTAGAAGTTAGCAATGTCTCAGCAGCGCTATAGGACTGGGCCCACCAGCTGCATCCTGCTGCAATTTTCTTTCCCCTCAGATGTGTTTGCCGCCCTGGTGTTGCTTTAGAGGTTTTATTTATCTGTGGATTTTCTTTGAAGAAAGGCAGCCGTAGGATGCCTTTTTTAGAGGCCAAGGTGAGAATGAGGAAGATGCTTTTACATGGCACCTTTATAACATTGAAAAGTGATCATTAGGCTCCCTCGAGAGGATGAGGGATTTGCATTTGACTTGCGTTGTGCAAACAGGGCTTTTGTTGATTTATCAACAGGACTTCACTGGGGGTTTTGGATTGGATTCCAGAGGTTGGCACCTACACTCTAAAAAACATCTAAACAGAAGGAGAAAATAAATCACCAACTGGCACTTTAAAGGCAAAGGTTTGTACCAAATTTAATGAACTTCCTGTCTTACTGAGCATGAGGGAAATGTCATGTTTACCTCAATGCTCCCTGCTCCTGGCAGCAGACATGCCGAGTTGGAAGGGATGTAGAAGTGGGTCGCGTTCATCCAACTGCAAGTCAGAAAACTCATTAGCGAGAGGGCACTGGGCAAGAGCTCTGGCCATCATGGCGCACCCCAGCCCTTGCTACCAACCCCAATCAGAACTAATCCCAGGAGACATGGGAGTCAAGTCATGCTGTCTGATTTGTGTTCCCCTAGAAGCAGACCGAAATCAAGGTTTTAGGCGCAAGTAGTTTATTTAGGGGGTGGTCCCAGGAAACACCGGTCAAGGAGTGGGGGAAATGAGACAGGAAGTCAGGGAGCAAAGGGCCAGTTCCTGCTGGAGACAACAGGATCTTCATCCTGCTGGGACCTCTAGGCACCAGTGTAGAAAACCTGTCTCAGAGTCATCCCAACCGAGAGGTGGGAGACAGGGACGTTGACACACCAACTCTCTCAGTGACTGGTCAAGGGCTTCTCCAGGGCTGTCAGTGTCCCAGAAATTCAAGCCAGAAGTGCCTTCAGGAGAAGCAGACTCCAGAAACCAAAGTCCTCAGGCAAAGAGATGTAGGGATGGGCAGTTGGGAGTGGACGGGCATTTGCTGGATGGATAACTGTCTAGCTGGGTGGGCAGCATGGTGTCCTGATCTGGTACAAATCAAGCTCTGTTAGATCCCTAGTTCTTCTGTAACTTCTCTTTTCAGATTTTACATGGTTCATACATGTTGCCTGGAGGTACATATTATCACACTTCTCATTATGTACATTCAAAGAGCTTTCTTTGACTTAATCATCATTTTTACCCCCAAATCCTTTTGATTCCCTCCACTGGCATTGAAACAGCTCTAAAACTACAACTAAAGTTGTGTATGACAAGGAGTGTGCATTTCCTGACTCTCCCCATAGCAATAAGTGAGAAACACGTAGATACAAATCTATATAAATGATCTACCTGCCCTTGGAATTTGGAGTCTAAAACGCACCTGATATAGTTCCCAGTGGGGAATAAATCTTTTTGCCAAAATAATATATAGTCAGGTACTGACAAAGGAATGAGAAACAGGGTGCATGGTTAAACAGCCCAATTATTTGAAAAAATGATGGGATAGTCTGCAAGCCTGGTGACCTCATGGAGACTTGGTTGCCCTTCAGGACATCCACTGCCTCGTGGTGCACGCTTGGTTCAGCTCAGGGAACATCAGCCTCCCTTCCATTCCTCTTGGCCAAACCCCATGAACCTGAGAGTCACCCATTCCCCTCCTTGCCCTTGAGGCTGTTCAGTCAGGTTCACTGCTTTATCTTGATACCAAAGTCTTTCTATCTTTGCATGGGAAGAACACTGGGCTAGAAATTAAGACACTTGGGTTCCAGTCCCAGGGATGCCACTTGCTGGTTTAGTTTGTTCTTCTCAGTTCCCTTATCTTTAAAGTGAGAGTTGAATATGGTTGCTCAAAAAATGACATTATTCTGGATGACTTATTTTTAATATGCTTATTCCTGTTAACTTGCCCTTTCTAATATATGCCTTTATTACTGTGACAGGAAGTGCGCGTTGACAAAGCTGAATGCTTCTGTCCACTTATTTCCTTTCTTTAGAAAATGATTCCCCTTTTTCTGTTCTCACCTTGTTTCAAGAGATAGATGCAGCCTTCAACATCAGTACACTTGCAGGGAAACCCTTGAAAGAAATTTGATCGTGTCTATGTATTGATGGATCAATTGACTAATGATTCTTACATTTTAGAAAGCAAAATGAGTAAAATTATGACCTTTGTCTTGAGTTAGCCGTGCTTAATAAAGATGTGGCTATTCTTTATCTGGAGCTCATTCATGTTGGTGAAAGTGTGCTTCCCAGGATGTCAGGCATTAGAGAAAATAATATGTACCAGTCACATGAAATTCTGGGTTAAAACAAGCAATACACATTTGGGAAATGCTATAACCTATAACTCTAAATATTGGAAGAAAAAGAAACAGCAGCTTATTTTAGGAGCCAGAAAGTCCTACAGAAAACAAATGAGCAATTCTGGTAATTCTGATCATAGAATAAAAACATGGAGAAGCACTGGTGTATAATCCTCTCATACCCATAAGGTGTAGAAGGCAGGAATGTAAGTTCTAGAAGCAATATAGCACATTTAAACATCCCTAGGCAGAAAAGAAAGCCATGCTAGCAATGTTTGGGCATCTGGTCGACCCCCTCTCTGGGACCTTATGAACCTCTGAGTTATGTAGCCTGTCACTAAGAATTGTAACATCTGATTTTCAGTGTACTCAGAATACAAATTAGAGTGAAAACAGAATATAGTGCAATTAATATTTCTTGAGTACAAAGAGGGTAGGAATATTCATTAGTGATAGATAGTACAACAAATTCCTCCAGCTTAGATGCAAGAGAGAGGAGGAGGTTACAGGGCAGGTTACCTGGTGCTCATTATTTCCATGTCTGTCTGTACCATTACACAAGTCACAATGTATAATGTTCACAAGGCTGGGATTTTAATCCCTGGTTGGTATTTCCTTATCTTGCTGTTGAAACACCCAAAAGTTGAAGAACAAAGGTCAATATTTAGACACATTATGAAATCACTTCAGGTCTTCTTGATTGGAAGTTTGTTTGGGTTTGTTGAATTAATAATTTCTAAAGTCGGTATTCAACATTGTGTAAGCATGGCTTTTTAAAGTATTTCTCAGCCATCTGTAATGAATAATTAATTAGTAGAGGGAAATGACAGTTAATCTGAATTTCACTCATCCATTTATTAGAGTAAAAGAAAATTAAGTAGTTCTCCAGATAGAAGTTTTGGATAAGAATTATAAAAAACAAAACACAGAATTCCATTAAAAATATTATTTTAGTAATGCTAATAAAAGAACAGAAATGAATACAAACTTGTATTCAATTCAATAATTGGTTGAATACCTGTGTGCAGGAATATCACCAATGCATATTCTTTGTAAATGGTGGAATTTAATGTTATTAACAAATGACTGGGCTGATCTGACTGAGACACCTGGGTGGTCCAGGCAGCACCAAGGATGGGCTGTGACCCTCTGGTACTTTCCCACCCATCAGCTTTGCCTAACTCCATACTCAACAGCCTATACACCCTCAAACAATTCTTTGCAAATCTGTCCTTATTTTTACATCCTTTGTTTAGTAACAGAAATAAGGCAACGCTCCTACCCTGCTCATCTTCCCAGCCCCCACTTCACCCACAATTAATCACATTTCTTTTTCAAGTTTTCTCCAGGAACAAAGCGGGGATATTGCCACAAGTTCATAAAGTTTATTATCCAGAAATTATCTGGTGGTTATGTTCTCATTGTGACTATCACTGATGTAATTTGTTATTTCAACTCACCATCTGTGGGACTAGCCCTGGGTCGCATCTTGGACATCATGGGGACCTGGGCCCCACACGTGAGAAACAGCTTCAATAAGGGAATTCGTTCTCTGTTGTCTTTAACGTTTTAACTCGTAGGATGATATCCTTTTCATACTTTCATTCAGGTCTAAAATATGGGAGTCCTCCTGGACACTTTATTCCCCTCCTAATCCTCTTCCCGAGCCACCCAACCATCCCACATGGACTTCTGTGTCCTACCCTATTCATTTCTCTGGAAACCCCTCTTCTCCACCTTTCCCTCCACCTTAGTTTTGAGTCTCACTTTTGAGTCCCTTGAATGTTGTAGGAGCCCCTAAACTCACCCCCAAGCCCACCCTAGGATCTCCATTCTCCACGTCATCCTTTAAAAATGCCAGGCTGATTACTTCCTCTGCCCACATCTTCAGGGGCTCCTATCAGCCTGCTGTCCTGTTCAAACCCCTCCGAGGAGCTCTGCCTTCTCTCCCCCCCCACCTTTCCCTTACTTTAGTCAATGGCACCACCCATCCACCCAGAGGCTCCAGCCAAAACTGGGAGCCATCTCCGGCTCCTCCTTTTTCTATCCTATTTGTCCAGTCCTGAGGCTCTGCCTCCAAAACAAGACCTGTGCCATTCACTCCTCTTCAGCTCCTGATTGTCTCACTGCTTCCTTTCTTCTTCCTCAGCACCTTCTCCAAACAATCCCAGAATCAACTTAAAGAAATCAAATCACGCTCTTTTCTCAAAGATCTCAGGGTTCTGACAGCTTTTTAATCAAATCCAACCTTCTCAAAGTGGCCGTCTTGATCCTGACCTGATCTTGTTCTGTCCTACCTTTGGAACTTCCCTTCTTTCCTGCTGCTGACGAATGGGTGGGTCCTGTAAACCCCAACATGATGTATATGGCGCACACCACACCATCCGCTATGCGCTGGACACACTGGCCTCTGACTCCGCCAAAATGGTGCACTTGTCCAGCCCTTGGATCTTGCCCAGCTCTTCACTCTGAAAAGCTTTGTCCACCCACTTCAACACCAAGCCCACCTCCAGATACTCACATGATCAGCAACATGTTGGTCACCCACATTTCATCCTCTGAGGTCTTCCCTGTATAGTTCTTCTAACCCCCCCACCCCAGTCTACTAAATGATGCTGTTTATTTATTTGCAGGGATGTCATTATCCAAAAGTAAGTTGTTCTTGTATTTGTTTATCTGTTTTATTAACCATTGCCTGCTCTGTAATGCAAGCTTCTCAAGGAAAGGACACCTATTCTGTTCCCAGTTATGCCAACAATTAGGCCTGGCATAGTTTTGGAAAGCAAAAATAGGTGTTGAATAAATGAACAAATGATTATTCTCCAACTATTACAATTTACCAATATGATAGGGTAAAAAAATAGTATCTTAAAATTTTAATGCACTCTCTGATTATTACTGAAATTGAGCCCTTTTCATACTTTTACTGATAATCATTTTTTTCCTTTTCTATGAATATCCTGTCAACATCCTTTGCTTATTTTTCTATTGGTTGTTTTTTCCCTGTTTTTAGTTGTTATTCATTATTGTGTTTCTTTCTTTCCTTGTAGTTATTTATATCTTAGATAATTAGTTTGTTCTATATTTTGAAAATGCTTTCTCCCAGCAGGTCATTTGTCTTCATTTTATTTAGGGAGATATGTGTCATTACATAGTTTCAAATGTTGATGTAGTAAAATGCAACTTTCTTAAAAGTTAAGAATTTTTTCTTAAAAATACATAATAAATAAAAGCAACAAAGACCTCCCACACTTTCAAACATAAACTCTCAGTTGACCACACTGGTTAACATTAGGATCTATGACAGCTTCACAAGTGGATATGATATAAGTTCTAGCATGATGTAACGTGAAGTACACAGCACAATGTGTGAAGCATTCTTATCAAAGAAAAGTAACATGCATTTGTTGAGGTCTTTGCACTCAATCTCCAGTCTAGGACCGAATGGGGGCGGAGTTACAGGTAACGGCACACCAGGAGGACAGAGCCAGGGAAATCCAGAATGTGGCTTTCTACAGCCCCAGTGACTTCAACAAGACAACAGCATGGGAGAAAGGGGGATTATTTCAGATGAAAAGAGACTTACGAATTAATAGGTTTAAAAAATCCTTATTCAAACAGACTGTAAGATGGCATATTTGGATAATTAGGGAAACTTGAAAATTGTCTAGATATTCAATGTTATCAAGGAAATATTTTTATTTTATTATTTTTAACAATCATCTCCTTCTTTTATTAAGAGTCAAAATTCCTATTTTTGAGATGCATATTAAATATTTAGGAGTGAAAGTGCCTGAGATGTTCTTTAAAATAACCCTTCTTCCCAAATAAAAGACCATGGGTGTAAGGGTTGGGAATAGATAAATCAAGAAAAGCAAAGTGTTGATGGCATTTGCTCAAGAGAGATGGCTTGGAGGGGAGAGAAGAGGGGTCCATTTTCAGGCCCCAGAGGTGGAGAGCTCTGTGAAGAGGCAGCGTGACTGTCAGGGTGTGTGGGAGAGACCCCAACCTTCAGTCTAACGCTGGGTCCCCCCACCCTCACCATGAGCAGATCCATCCCGAAGCCAGAGGGCGGGAAGCCCTGGTCCCTGAAAGTCCCCCTCACAGAGTGGAGAGCTCTTCTGGAGCAACAGACATCTTGGGGTTGGGGGTACCCAGCAGTCCTGGCATGTCGCTATTTTGTGTACATTTGGAGACTTTTATAATTACTCGTTTGATTAAGAAAAAAATGTACATTTTCTGCTTTGGGGCAAGAAAGATTAGTACATAGTTTTTAGATCAAATATATTAACTGCATTATTTGAATCTCCTTGATTTTTACTTATTTCTGCATATTTGATGTGCTGAATTTCAAGAGAATTGTGTTAAAATCTCCTACCTATATTTTTAGAATTATGAATTTCTTTATATTCTTCATAGTTTTAGTTTTATATTATTTGAACCTATACGTTTTCATGAATAGTAAATACATCCTCTTGATTTGTTGTTCAATATGAGATCAATTTACCAGTATCAAATATTATTTGCTCTTTTAAGGCTTTTTGTTTGAATTCTGTTTGTCTGGCATTAGCATACCTGCTTTTTTGGGTAGTATCTGTTTTGCACATTTTTTCTGTTTATTTATTTTCAACAGTTCTCTTCTTTTTGTTTCAAGCATGTGTGTATCTTAAACAGGACTTGGCCAGAAGTTTTTCCCTTTTTAAATTCAGTCTGAGCATCTCTTGTCTTTAAACATGTAAATCTCACCCCTTCATATTAGTTGTGATCACTGATTTATTTGGACATGTTCATGCCAAATTTTCACTTTTCAATTTCCTTTTTAAAGCTTATTGACTATGTGCATGAAGGCTTTGATTGGATTTATCAACTTTGTTTTATATTTTTGCAATGTTTTGGAAATTATACATTTTATTTCTGTTCTTCAGTGATTATATTTATAATCACTTACCCTGTGATTAAATGCATTACAATTTCATTTTTATCAACATCTAGAATTAGTTTCCCTCCCAATAAGACTTTATCTTCCTCCCTTCTTCCCCTGCCTCTCACCATGTCAAGGTCACCTAGAACTGCCGACCAGGGTGGTCACCACTGGCCACCTGTGGCTACCTAGCCCTGGAAACGTGCCTCTTCTGGATGGAGAGGTGCTGTAAGTGTCAGATACACACCACATTTCAAAGACTTAGGCCAAAAGAATGTAAAATTCCTCATTAATATCTTAATATTGATTACATGTTGAAGTGGTAATATTTTAAGTATATTGGTTTAAACAAAATATATTGTTAAATTCATTCTACATTTTCGTCCTTTCTGTATGTGACTACTAGGAAATTTAAAATTATATATGTGGCCCACATTATTTTTCTATTTGATTTCTATTGGACAGAGCTGCTGTAGGTTGTTAGTTTTGAGCTGTTACTTTTCAACAGTAAACCAATTTTTCCCCTTATTTTTTTCCCTTTGTCCCTCTGGTTCATTGATTCACACGATCCAGTGTCTGTTGGGTATAAGATTCTAGAACTCAATGCAATTGCTATATTGTCTTCAATTTCTGACTCCTTCTGTAGAGAGGCTGTTTTTCTGTTCTAGAAGATTTTAGGAGTTAGTCTTCACTTTTAGTGTCCTCCAGTTTCACTCAAAGTGTGGGTGTTTCCATGTCTTGTGTTTCATGCTCGGAAAACTGAAACATAGTCTTATGTGTATGTCTTTTTTAAGCTCTGGAAAAACTTCTTGCACTATTTCTCTACCTGTTTTGTGTCTTCCACAATATCTATACTTTAATCTGCATCTCCTCCTGAAAGGGATTTGCATCTTTTAGATCCATTTTCCACGTTTAAACTCTCTTTTACGTCTTCTAGTTGTCTGTCTTTCTACCATCATTCTTGCATGTAACTCACTGATTTGTGAGTTTTTCAGGGTTTTTTTTTTTTTTGCATCTATTCCTCATTCAGCCCCCTCACTGCATAGAGAACTGGATTCTCATTTCAAAGGTCTATCTGGTCCTTTCCCCTCTCAGCGCACTCTTGTGTCACAGAAGCATTCTCCTCACTTGTCCTGTGAGGATTTTCATTTTACTTCTCGTAAATGAACCAGCTTTTTGTTACAGCTTCTTGCTGTTGAGTTGGGTGTCTCTCTTGTGAGAAAGGAGACAGAAACCACTCTGACTCTCAAGACGGATGCTCTTTGCACGTCATGTCCCACAAAACAAATGCTCACACTGCTTCACCAGCTCGTTCTGGCGCACGCGGGCAGATCCTCTGCACTCACAGCACGCCTGGGACTCGTGTGTTCCACAGGTAACACCACTTAGTCTTTGCCACTCACTTGCTCTACCCTCTCTGACCAATCTCTGCCTAGAGCACCACAGGGTTAATGCCAGTCCCCAAGTCCCCAGAAGTTTCCTTCCCTAACTCCATCCTTTTAGACAATATTGAAAGGTGTTGTTATTGTTTTTAAAATGGTACAGAAGTGTTGTCGGGTCAACATATTTACCTGGAAGTCTTTTTTATGGGGACTCCATATTTACTGTAAACGTTAGATGATTCTTGGTTGTGTGTTTTTCTCACATTTGAAATGAAATGTTGGATGATTCTTGGTTGTGTGTTTTTCTCACACTGGAAATTCCCTATTAACCCATGTTTTAATGATCCCCCTCCCCAACCTCATTCACCGCTGGAGAGGGAGGTCGGGACCATCCTGCTGGCCAGATTGTGGGCGGGAGCTGCCCCCTGGGCTGAGGGCATTGGGCTCCCCTGTGCATCAGCAGCCCCTCAAGCCTCGTCCTTGTCTCCGGTGGGGCTCTGAGTGGCCCCGGGTGCCACCGCTGTGCAACACAGCAGGGCCACGAGGATGGGGCAGCCCTTACTCAGTCTCCCAACCCACCACCCTCGGGTGGCCCTAGGGCTTCCTCAATCCCCTCTGCCAGCTGCCTCAGAGCTTGGAACCCTAAAGAGAGCTTGCTCCCTGTTTTACAGCAACTCTTTCTGCCCTTGCTTGGGGCAGTATCCCCCCTTTCATCCAGGTTTATGGCTCTTCCATCTTACTAGGGTTCCTCAAAATTTCAAGTCCGCTGAGATTCAACTCTTGTTTACCAACCATGTAATGGATTCTCCTCCGTGTAGATCTGGGAGCAGGAGCTGGAGGCTGGGGCGTGTGAGTTGCCAGCCATCTCCATTCCGTTCCTGCGAGCACCACTCTTCTGCCCATGCTGTTCTCTCGGCCTGAAATACCCTTCCCGCCTTCTTCCCTTTCCCAACGCCCTTCATCCTCCAACACCCATCTCAGGAGAGATGGTCCAGAAAACCTTTCTCAATTTCTCTAGGTGGATTCAACCTCTCAGCCCTGCTGCTTTCATAGAACACACAGATTTCTCTGCTTTTATTTCTTTATTTCTTTAACTCATCCCATCCTACTTGAACACATTTATTTGTACATCTGTTAGATTTGTTTTCACGTTTTCACTGCCAGATTGTGGGTTTCTTGAGTCAAAATAGAATGTCCTAATCATCTTTGTTTTCTTTATGCTAACACAGGACCAGCTCAAAGGGGCTATTCAATATGAATTTGTTGAATGTAGACCTGGAGGATTTGACACCCACTCTGGAACAGGGGGCAGTGGGCATTTGCCTGGTGGAATGAGTATTCCTGCTGGAGCCTGTTCAATAGTCTGACATCCTGGGAATTTGTCACTCTATTTTGAGTGTACAATTCAACCTGTACCCTCTCTCCACTATTCCATCCCATTGTTAATATTTGAAATAAATGAAGGAGATGCTTCACTCTCTCTTTTTTTTTTTTTTTTTGGTGGTACGCGGGCCTCTCACTGTTGTGACCTCTCCCGTTGCGGAGCACAGGCTCCAGATGCGCAGGCTCAGTGGCCATGGCTCACGGGCCCAGCCGCTCCGCGGCATGTGGGATCTTCCCGGACCGGGGCCTGAACCCGTGTCCCCTGCATCGGCAGGCAGACTCTCAACCACTGCGCCACCAGGGAAGCCCCACTCTCTTTTAAGAAAAGAAACCACACTGTTCTCCTTATAATAGTCAGCTTCCTTTTAAGGGTGAACATATCTGCTGAAAGTTTAAATAACATTTATTCCCCCCCACCTTTGTTTCTCCTCTCTGCTTCCCTCCCAATCATGGAAATACTAAGAAATAAGAATGCATCTAAAGAGAAAGCGTTCTGAGTAGTCTCCTGATTTGTCCTTTTCTGCAAAATATATGCAAGCTAGACAGAGCTGATAAACACAGACAGCCCACGTGACTTCAAAAAACAAACAAATAACTATACAGGCAGATGTTGATTTCCCTGTGGAAATTTTACAGGAGAGTTAAGTTATGGAGTGTACACAGACCTGAAATTGCCATGCAAACTGAGTTGGCGGGGATTTCAGTGTCTATACATGGGTTGAGTAAACCAGTTCAAATAAGGAAACCCTGGGATTTGGGCTGGATATTTGAATGAAAGCAGCTGGAAAGTTAGAGAGCTGAGATGTTTCTCCGTCACCGTATCTGTATGCGTCCACCATTTTTGGTGGCTTTTGCTTTAAACAAGCGAAATTCACAAGCAGCTATGAAAGTGATGGCTAAAGGTGTCTGAATCTGATTGAGGAGAGAATGTCCTGAGTGAGAATTCCAGGCAAGTAGTTCATTTGGGAGGTGGCTCCAGGAAGCCCTGAGCTGAGTGGAAGGGAAAGGCAGCCAGTGCAGGCAGAGTTAGCAGGCAAATCAACCACCGTGGGCACCGGAGCCTCATTCCACTGGGGACCTCTGGGGACGGCACGGAACACGCGCCTCTGAGTTATGCCTCCTCTCCCCCCAGGAGTGAGGTAGACAGATATTTATCCACCAATGTCTGTCCATCATTGGCCGAGGGCTGCTCCCAGGGGGTGTCAGTCCCGGGAAGTCTAGTCTGCTGTTCTTGCTGGGAGAGCGGACTCCAGGGCTCTCCTCAAATAAAGTGACATGGGGGCGTCCCCAAAGTCAGGCCAGTGTAAACACCCAGAATAGTGGGAATGGCAGTAACAGCATGAGGATTTTCCCCTTTAGACTAATTTTTATCCTTCAGACAATGCAATGGGAAAACAACCTCCCGATAGTCCATCGTTTATGAAATCCATAAATGATGAAATTTTTATGCCCAACCTGTGAGAAACAGAGTCACCTGTGCCAGCTCTTCAATTCAAATCATTTATCCACTCATTCAATAAACTCCGTGACTGTTGAGAAAAGTCCCTAAAAAGTAAACTTTTCCAGGCAGAGGAAAGATGAGGATATGTGATTGTGGAGGAGGATATGTGGATTGTACAGGAGGAGGGGAAGGGTTGGACGCAGCAGGAAGTGCCCTGGCTGCGGGGCTGGGGCCTGTGTGTACCTCCCACAGCCTTGGCCTCCTCACCCTTAATGCACTGCATGTGTGGGTACTCTCTAGCCCTTTTCCAGCTCTGACCTGTAAATTTCACACTAAGATGGTGCATTGGGAAGAAGGGGGCACTAAGGTTAGGCTGAGGCTGCGTTCAGAAGGGTTACTGATAGGTGTCCAATCATAGCCTCAGGGTAACCCTCCTGTTTTCAAAGCTCACCCAGATGGTGGTATTGGGGTGGTCGACATTGTCCTTCCACATCTAATGGTCCATTCACACATATCGCACCGCCTGGCAATAGGCCCTGTCTTCCTGGTCTAGCATACAGTAACATACAGTGCTTGGTTTAAAAAAAAAAAAATTTAGGAATGTTTTTAGAACACGTTTTATTTTTGTTTAGTTCCTGCTTCCAACCGTGCTCTGCATTGTGGCCCTTCCCATTTTCTTAATAACGTCTGGGCAGATTCCATAACTTTCTGATCACTTAAAATTTTTCTTAAAAACTGTGATAAAATACACATAACATAAAATTTACCATCTTCACCTTTTTTTTTTGGCTACATTGGGTCTTCGTTGCTGCACGCAGGCTTCCTCTAGTTGCAGCGAGTGGTGGCTACTCTTCGTTGTGGTGCACAGGCTTCTCATTGTGGTGGCTTCTCTTGTTGCAGAGCACGGGCTCTAGGCATGCGGGTGTCAGTAGTTGTGGCACGCAGGCTCAGTAGTTGTGGCTCACGGGCTTAGTTGCTCCGCAGCATGTGTGATCTTCCCAGACCAGGGCTCGAACCCCTGTCCTCTGCATTGGCAGGCGGATTCTTAACCACTACGCCACCAGGGACGTCCCATCTTAACCATTTTTAAGCGCACAGTTCAGTAACGTTAGTGCATTGACATGGTTGTGCAACTAATCTGCAGAATGTTTCATCTTGCAAAATTGGCACTTTGTACCCATTAAACTCCAGCTCCCCGCCCCCCACCCACCCCAGCAGCTGGAAACCAGCGTTCGCCCTCTCTGTGAGTTGGATAATTCTAGGTGCCTCATATAAGTGGAATCATACAGCATTTGTCCTTTTATGTCAGGATTCTTTCACTCAGCATCATTTCCATCTGTTTTAGAGTGTGTATCAGAAATCTTCTTCCTTTTTAAGGCTAAACAATATTCCACTGTATTTATACACTATATTTTGTTTATTCATTCATCCAGCAATGGAGACTTGGATTACAAATGCTAGTGTTTTTAAATGAATTAAAAGAAATGAGTGAAACCCAAATCTTGCCCATTAATGGCTGGCTTTCAACCCACATATTAGGAAACCTCAAACAAGCGTTGTTCTATATATAAAACTCTCTTCTTAAAACTTTTGCAATTTTGCACATTTCGAAGGGGGTTTTCCTCTCTTGAATGAAAAGTCAAAAAAGAAACTCACCTTTATCGAGTGTTTACTCTGTGTCACCCATCTTATAAATGTCGCCACATTTTACAAATGAGAAAAGAACACTCCGTCATAATTTGATCACTGACACTGTTAGTGCTATTCAGGGCCTGCCATGTTCCTGGCATCATGTGAAACTGTGACCCAAACAAGACATCTTGTAGTGATTTTTTGTCTCTGTTTTTGTCATAACATTGTTGACACCCAGGAATGATCTATTTGTTATTAGACTTCTCTAGCAGATGCCAATAAGAAGTCATGATCTAACAAAATTAGAATATTACAACAATTTTGACAATGGAAGTAAAGTAACTCTTCTTTGTAACTTAAGGAATTAGGATAATCAAATGATAGCGACAATCTAGTGCCTAAAATAACCTGTACTTCTAAATAAGAATTCTGTGAATAATGAATTCATGGGTAAGGACCTTCGCATGTAAAATTTTAAAAAACCCTTATTGTGAATGGCATAGTGCAATATGTAATATTCTTATTGACATTCATAACATCTGTTGTCTTTTAAAGTACCAAGATGAAATTGCTGGGTCCCCAGTTTAAATTGAATTACCTTCATTACAACATGAATCATGTAGCAATTAATATCTGTTTATTATTAATAATCTATAAAGTATTACATGAATACATTATAAAAATTGTATATGTTGTTATGGAAAATTTATTCAGTAGGAAAATAATTGATTTTGAAATTTAGTGAAATGTAAACTTAGACATTATTTCAAAATGTTAAAAATTCCAAGATTAAAAAAAAAATTCCAAGATAAAATGTTAAGCTATTATAAGTTTATCCCAAGATATGAAAAAAGTCATTTAAAAATTATTAGAGCCAAAAAATAATGAAAGCTATTAGATGGGGGAAATGAAAGAAAACGATTCAATTATTGAATCAAGATTTTAAGAAAATAGAATGTCAGGAAGGAAGGAAAAGGCATCAGAGCTACTGCTTTGGGCCGATTCTAGCCCAGGTCCTTTACCTGTAGAGCGGGGTGTGCATTTTTCTTCTATTTCCATGCCAGGCAAGCGGATAAATTTCTAGAAAAATCGGAGGCGAAAGACCCAAGGAAGTCATTAAGCCAAATGTACTTTCTGCCAAACGAAGTAGCGGCTGTGGGATCCAAATATCCAACAAAGGGATGTTCCACTCTTGTTGGAAATGTCCTAGCTCAGGGGAGTTACTGTCTTTCCAAAAGACAATACAGGGGGAGGACACTGCCAGAAATTCATTGCATATGACTAATTCCAAGACGTGGGAAAAAGCCACTTCAACTCAGTTTCTTCATTATCCTCAAGGGATTTAAGTGTGAAATATTTTGCAAAGAGTGGGGGGAAGGAAAAAATAACTGAAGAATATGAAGATAGGCAAAGACAGGTGCAGCCCTGTAGTTGGGAGGGATTTTTAAGGTCATCCTGGATGTCAGAGATGGTCCAGCTTGGGGCCACCCAGAGCCACCAGTCACGGGATATGGGCAGGGCTTGATCTGAGGCACTCTGGCCCACTGTGGCCTCCAGTGGGGTCCTCCCAGCAGCCAGAGTTACAAGTCCCACTTTGATGGAGGATGAAGACAGCATCTCACAGCATCCCCTCTAGGCGTTCCCACCTCTCAACCTAATCTGACGCAGCCTGAAACGGAGCCAGAGTGGGAGCTAACAGATGGGATTTTCATGAAGAGGCTGGATTTTCCTTAGAAGGAACAGAGACCCGAGAGGAAAGAAACAAATTTTAGCTAGTCGGCCAATTCACAAATATGGAATCTCTGAACACTGAGGATTAACTCTATTAAAGTAATTTCAGACATCAGAGTGGTAGGGGAAGGAACAGGCATGAGAAGAAATGGTAACAGACATAATTACCTCAAGTCATAAAAAAATTTTGATGAGGAACTAGCTTGGATGACCTCACTTGCAGACGTTATAAAACACGGTTGCTAGGTGACGGTGGGTCATCCCTGAGGATTTTCTGAGAAACACAATAAATTTTGAATATCTTCTTTTCTGTTAAAATACACATATTGATTAAGAAATAAAGATTTAAAGAACATAGGTCAACATAACGTAGATAGCAGGTATGCTCTCTGAGCTCCCAGAGGTCACCACTCTGAGCTGATTAAGGTATTTGTTCCCATAATGTTTTCCACCATATCCCTGTGTGATGATTATTTCATAAAACAATTATTTTATAAAAGGGGGATATTTCTGCCTATAGAGTTATTTATTCATTTGATAAAATATCTAGGGTAATTTTCCATTTTAGGTTATTCAGATGCATCGTTTTGCTTTTAGTAGACATTTAGCATATAAAAGATAGTTTATTCCAACGGCCCTCCTTAGAAGGTGTTTGTTTCTGGTGTTTGGAACTTTGCTATTTCAGATAAAGCCACAACGACCATCCCTGAACGGGTCTTTGCAAAACTGTATGTTTTTCTATGGAACGAGCACACAGAAATAGACTTACTAAGTAAAAGGATACGCCCATTTAGACTTCAGTGGTTAATGTCTCAAAAAGGTTGCAGTAACTTATATCCAGCTAGCCAACTGTGCTCGAGGCTGCCAGAAAAGTAGTCACTTTGGATGGAGTTTGGGAAGGTGACTTGTCCTCTGGAGTCCTGAGTCTTGTCTTGGTTACACGTTGCCTGACGCTCGGGGAGCAGGAGGTCTTCTAGACAACCCACGGGCAACTTGTAATCTGCCCCATTCTAACTCCATTACACGCCCTCTGTCATGAGTGTTGTCCAAGTCTGGGTGATAAACATTCTCAGAAACTCCAAACGCCCAGCCCAGGGGTCAGGGTGCGGAACGTCCCTGTGATGCCTGAGTCCAGGAGTTCCTGCAGGCCCGTGCATGCGTGATTAGGGGACAGACCAGGTCAGGCTACCTGGCGTTGACCTGCCCTCTCTGTGCCTCAGTTCCAGCATATGCAAAAAGGGATGGTAATCACATCTCCTCCTCTGTTATCGGGAGGATGAAAGCGAGCCTGGAATATTGGAAGTGCTCAGAGCACGGCATGTAGGATGCGTAGTAACAGACTAAAGTGTCATCACTTCTCTATAGCCCCCACTAACTTTGATGCCTGACTTTCACAGAAAAAAAAAAAACTGTTTGTGACTAGGTCCCACCTACCAAACCGTTCATGCTGGGAGACCTGCTTAGCAGGTGTGGGTCCCAGGCCATCCCAGTGACATGGTGCGGTGATCAGATGCACCTTTGATTTCCGCTTTCTGTTCTCTGGAATCACTCTCCCCTCTCTGGAAACACTGCCCTCTGCCCTGCAGCTCTCCCCTATACCCTGATCACTTTCTCCTTAAACACCCCTTTGAGCTGTATTTCATTGGGCGGAGGAGGGGGTGTGTACATGACACCTAGATCCAGAGTGTGAAGTTACAATAGGGCAGTGCTGGGGTGAGGAAAGTTCTGGGCGGTGGTCCCACTCGGAGCCTGTCCATCAGACGGCACGACCCGCCTCCAGGTCTCCAAGCCAAAGGGAGCGGGGTCCCAAGGATTTGGACACAGACTCAGGCAGACAGTCTGTCTTCTGCAGTCTTTCTAGAAATTAGACCTGTTTCATAATTAACCCTACTGCTTCATAACAAAGGAGGAAACGCAGCTTCCTGGCAAGGGTCTGGAATATTTATTTCCTAAATACAAATTGCAGGGTGAATGCTTCTCCGGACCATCCCTCCCCTCACTTGTGCAGCCGCTAAGCCAGCTCTGTCTCCTTTGTTTGGTATTCAAAGCACAAGAATAGCGGTCATGAATATCAGCTAAGAAGAGCGAAGGGATTCTCGGTGGAATATCTTAACCCTAGGACGTGGCCCGCACCGGGGTGGCCATGCTGTTTGTTTACTGGGTGGGACTGGGGATTGGAAACCGCGGACTAAACCAGCGTGGATTAGAGGGGTTGAAAACATCTCATGTTTGGTGCAGGCATAGGAAAAATTACCATTTTCCTCACACATCTTCTTGTCCATTTGGTCAAGTGGGGTTAGGAAGCAGGATATAGGGAAAGATCACTTTTCTGCATAGGCGCAGAATTACCCGTGGCCGCCTGGCTGCGTGAAACAGCATCCTGTCCTCTATCCTTGCCTGAGGTGGGCTGCTCCCTTAGACTTGCTTTTCCCTCTGGGTTTTATTTTATTCCCCAAGATAGACAGACAGATAGATAGATAGACAAAGGTAAATAAGATAGAAACATTTTAAAAGTTTTTTTTTTTAATCTATTTATAAGAATAAGACATCCTTTATTTCTGCAAAGTTCAGAATGGGCAGAGGGTATTTCATACTTAAAAGGGAAAAAGGAGCTGGGAAACTTATGTGCAGAAAAATAACTGTTGGTCATGACACTGATGGCTAAGTTTTTAAAGCTTAGGAAGATGGCGAGAAAATTAAGAAGGAAGTGTACAGAGTGAACTTAAAGTTTGGAGAGTCTAGATACCAGGCAGCGTGGTTTCCAGCCCGGATCCATGCAATCTCCCTGTCCATCCCCCCTGTGCCTGGACCAAGCTGGGTGCCAGCCTCTGCCCCCAGGAGTGGCCAGGGTGGCAGCGCAGCTCTCATGAAAGGGGCCCGTCTGGGGCTTGGCCCAGACTAAATGCACCCGAGGTGGGAACCAGTGGTCCTCGAGTTGGACAACTTCCACGGTGTCCAGACCTCCAGGCTGGTGGGCAGCGGCCGCTGCCCTGAAGGCAGTTCAGCAGGGGTCAGCTTCTCACTGGGAGAACAAAGTCCCACTGAGCCCGGGGTCCCAGCTGCACAGTTCTGCTGTGTAAACACAGCACAGACAACCAGGACAGCCAAACGTTAGGGTCCCCGTGTGATCCTTTGTTAGGATGGAGACACGGCCACAGACCGTTTTCAACTACTGCCTACATCCTTCCCTCTCTCCCTCATGTGCCAGCGTCAGAACATCCTCCTACAGGACAAACCTTTGGTTGTTTCGCCCTTTTTGTTTTCCAAGCAGGGGCTCCCACCGCACCCCAAACAAGCCAAGTGTTTTCGGGGGTCCTGGCCTCCACAGAGACGGCCCCAACCGGCCTTCGGGTCCCTGGACTGATGTTCCCTGGTTAATCCCCACCACCCGGACTCGCCTGACTTCAGGTGAGAGGCAGGAGCCTGGGGGACAGGCTGCCCCCCATCTTTTCAACCGCCAAGCCCACCTTTGACTCTCAACGTTCGCCGCCTCTCTGAGAGGTCTGGTTAATAGAAACTCAGAATGCAGGTTCATATCCCCGCTCTTAGGTGTTCAAGTGTGCTCTCGGGGACACGGGTGGCATCAATCACTATCCTCAGCTCCTCAAGAAGCTGCCGCGATGGACTGGCCGGCAGAGCCCCTCCGCTGCCCGCCCGCTGCAATTCAATTAGTCGTGGTCGGAGGGAGGCATTAGTATTCATACATCAGCGATTGTTCCCAAAGTAAACAGACCACGATGAGGTCTCTGATCCCCGTGGTGCCTTTAGCTGGGACACAAAAGGAAAAAAGCTGAGACACCAGGGTGGGACATTTGGCCTGAATTTTGATCCTTGCAAGCTTCCCCATCAGAGCTTGCGGATTTCTTCCTTTCCTGCTCTTTTCTCCCCCCACGACCTTTCTGATCTGTGTCCTGTGCGCACATGCAAACCCAGCAGGGCTGCTTCAGTCCTTTATGGCCAACAGAGCCAGGAAGTCTCTTTCCACCCTGGGCATCCCCCTGACCACCCCCCCCACACTTTATAATGGATAGTGCCTCACAAAAATTGGGGAGTGGATCCTTTAAATGGTGTGAATGATCCTGTTAGACTATAACAGACCAATAACTTCCCAGTTAGCAGTAAATAACCCCAGCAGGAATAAAGGGTGACATTTGTGTTTTGTAAAGTGCTAACCACATTAACTGTGGCCTGGCCAGCCCCTCATCTGTTTATCAGTTTTGCCGGGTGCAAGTGAGCCCAAGATAAATGCCAGTTTTCCTTGGATAAATTTTACAGCCATGCCGAAAGTGCCAAAGCACACAGGAGAAGTCAAAGCAGGGCTGTGTTCTCATTGACGGAAAAGTCCATTTTGCCGGATGCACTTAGCCAAGAGCTCGGACTCCTCCCCTCGCTCCCAGCTCCAGTTCTGCGTGTTTATAATAGGGCTGTTTTCTCAGGCTGGGGAGACAGCCAAGTCAGTGAGCTGAAAGTTCAATTCAGCTGGCTCTCCTTAAGAACCTGCTGTCGGGGGTGACAGGCGGGCTGGAGCGTGCCAGTTCTAAGGGGCCAGAGCTGGGATGCCCCCACCTCCAACTGCCAGCTGTCTGTTTTGTGGGAGGGGCGCGCATCCTGGCTCAGACAGCGAGCTGATGAACTGGAGGGGATCTGGAAAATCAGGGCGCTGGTTTCACCTTCGCTGCGGGTGAATTTCACGGCACACTCAACGCCTTCTAACAGTCAGCCAAGGGACGCCTTTAGACACAGCATCCTGGTACCTCTGTTGGCCTCAGGAGGGCCATTGGCCAGTGCCCTTTGCCATTTGTGGTTCACAGCAAACCCCAGGGATTTGCTGCTGATGTCTCCACCCCTTAAAGGAAGGACTCCCAGCTTCCACAAGTGTCCTGGCCGATGGTCTTTGTGTTAGTCTTTCAAGGATGGGTCAGCTGCCCAGAGCCATCGAGAGCCCAGCCCATGCCCCTTTCAGGCATGACATCCAGTGACCATTGATTCTCGTCTACAAAGACCGGGTGTTTGGGCTGCTCTGAGGACGCGCTTCACTGCCAAATGCCACATGGGGTCCACTGGGACTCTCTTCGTCAGGTCCTGTCCCCAAAGCCTGTCCTCAAGAAACATCCTGCACAGGCCTTCCCTGGTGGCGCAGTGGTTGAGAGTCCGCCTGCCGATGCAGGGGACACGGGTTCGTGCCCCGATCCGGGAAGATCCCACATGCCGCGGAGCGGCTGGACCCGTGAGCCATGGCCGCTGAGCCTGCACGTCCGGAGCCTGTGCTCCGCAGCGGGAGCGGCCACAACAGTGAGAGGCCCACGTACCACAAAAAAAGAAACATCCTGCACAGTGATCTCCATTTCAGGGAGGGGACCTGTCTACAAGGCTTGGGGAATGACAGTGTGGAGACCATAATTCCCCAACACTCAACCCACCCAGAAACTCTCCCCAGGGTGGCCAACAAGTGGGCAGCACCAGAGGTGGGAAAACCCTCCCGCCTTGACCTGACTCCTCTGAACAACCCCCAGGGGTGGCGCTTTGAGTCACTTAATTCTCTTGTTTTCCGTAGAAAATTGGAACATTCTGGGGTCCTACTGCCGGCTGTGCTATTAAAAATGGGTGGAATAATTCAAACTAGAGGCTCATCTCGTTTTATTGTGCGTTGCTTTATTGCACTTCGCAAATACTGAGTTTTTTACAAGTTGAACGTTTGTGGTAATCTGGCATTGTCAGATGTGAGTTCTTTTTAGCAATAAAGTATTTTTAAATTAAGGCATATACATTGTTTTTTTAGATATAATGTTTTGCACACTTACTAGACTACAGTCTAGTGTGACCATAACCCTATAACATATAGTGCGTGTGTAAACTTATGCTCTGTGTGACAGGCTTCATTGCAATATTTGCTTTATTGTGGGTCTGGAAGAAAACCCTCAGTATTGCCGAGGTCTGCCTGCACCTGGCCTCAGTTTTCCTCTGTGAAAATGCGGCCGTGGTAGCGCAATCAATTTGAAGACTCAGTGAAGGAACAGTGGTCTCCTAGACTTTTCCTGATTCTACCCTCAGTGACCCACAGACGAGAGGAAAGAGGGAGGGCGGGAAGGAAGGCATGCGTCCAAGCCTTGGTCAGAGGCCAGACCTTGACTCGTGAGATGGCTTAAACTTGTCCCCCCATTCTCTGAAACTCCTCCCATCAAGAGAGGGTGTGGAAACCTCCTCCCTTTGCATTGGGTGGGCCTGAGTGCTTTGTTTCTAGTGAACAGGACGGGGCAGAAGGGGTGCTGTACACCGTCCAAAGTCAATGGAAAAGGTGGGCCAGCCTCCACCCGAAGCCCTGAGTCCCCAGGGGAAAAGCCTTAAGGGGAGATGACATTAAGGCAGAGGCAGAGGCCCGGGACCACAGGGCCGTGGGTCTTCTCACGAGCCGACTCCAGCCCCAGGCTCTGTCCAATTGTTCCCATAAGAAAGACCCCAGTGAGGACCACCCAGCTGAACCGTCAGCCTGCAGACCCATGTGGCTGTACACGAAGTTTAGGATGGCGGTTACACAGGAATAGAGGACACTGGGTGAATGAGACATCTTAACACAGAGCCTCCTCCTCATTCGAAACACGGATCCTGACCTGATAAATATCAGTCATTCAGAAGGAGGTAAACTAGTTCTAAAATCACCCAAACAAAATGAGCCCCAGTGGTGTTGGTGAGATTTCCCTCCCTGAGGCCGAGCAGCAGGCAACCTGACCTTCACCCACACGCACCCCTGATGACCCGCCTCATCTGCCGGAGGAAGTACGAGAACCGCTCCATTGGGAACTGTGAAGCTCCCTGGCAGCAAGAAGATGGCTCGTCCAATGCTCAGCTCGCGCACCAGATTCCACGGGACGTACTCGCTGGAACCTCCTCCCTCATCTTACACGCAGTTGTCCTTGTTCAGGAGGCCTAGTTTTCTGGCCTCATTGGAAATAACAGGTTTCCAAATGAGGGTCAAGGCTGCTGTATGTATGCCCTGAAAAATGTTCACTAACAGGGTGTCCGAGTCCGCCCAGGCTACTGTAAGAGAAAGCCACAGATGGAGGGACTTCAGCAACAGGCATCTCATCTCACTGTTCTCGAGGTTGGAAGCCAGAGACCAGGACGCCAGCAGGGATGGGTTCTGAGGACCGCTGCCTTCCCGCTGTGTCCCTCACATGGCAGAGAGAGGATGCTCTGGTGTCCCTTCCTCTTCTTATCAGGGCACTCATCCCATCCTGGGAGCCCCACCCTGAAGACCTCATCTAAACCAAATTACTTCCCAAAGGTACTACTACATTGTGGATTAGCGCTTCAACATGTGGATTTTAGGCAGAGACGTTCAGTCCATAACACACACCGAAGCATAATTATAAAATGTTTATGAAAATGATCCTGAGGCATCATTAAAGGTTAACCCAGATTTGAGATACTATGTTTAAAAAGGCAGAGTAGTGATTAAGCTTTTGGAATGGTTTCCACCCAAAATTGTTATAATTTTTTTAACCTCTTACACCTGGAAGTAGGCAACTTTTCAGTTGTCTTAAAATTAGGTCTCCAGGCTGGTGTTCTCTAGAAACTGAGGATGGAAGACTTACTGCAGCATTTGTTACCACCTTTACTGCACCCAACAGGCACTTACAACTTTCCTTTTGGTGATGCTGCTTCTCCAAGGCTCAAAATGGGAAGACATCCATACTTAGGAGCCTGAGAAACATGTTTGTGTGTTTTCCTGATGGGATAACAGAAGGAAGACTTTTAAGGCAGAAGGGCTTAGGTGTTAGTCATCCAGCCCATCCCACCAGGGAGAAAAACCAAGAAATGTGTAAATTCAGGGACTAGAGCAAGGTCATGGAGCTAATTTCTCCCAGGGCAGAGCTGGAACCTTGGACTTGGGGCTCCCATCCCAGGGATCCTCCTGCTTCGTGAGCCTCAGGGCAGCAGCAATGACAGAAATTAAATGTTTTCTCTGCATACTTAGGACAGCTGGGCTAAGAAGAGAAACTTGAAGTTATGGGGGTAAAGGGAATGCATTCAACTGCTCTTCCTCTTTGGCGGAGTGTTATTTGCTACCTGACTTGTACTCTCCACCAGTTTTTCACCTGAGTAGCTCACACATCCCTGACTACTCACTTATCACTAGTGTAGATGTTCTGGATGGCCACAGGGGCCACACTCCCTGTCACCCAAGAGGGATTTGGAGGCGATTCAGAGGCTCCATGGCTATCTCGAGCTCTGTCAGTGATTAACTTATGAATGTGCATTTTCCATCAACATTCCCTAAGTTCTTCACACAGCATGATGGTCCTAGATCTCAGGGTTGACTTTGGATGGACCTCCAGAGCCGAGTTCTCTTTCGGTTTTTCTTCTCTCCTGCTCTGCTCGCTGGGTAACTGATGCACATTTATTTCCCAGTGGGTTTATGTCTTGAACAGCATGTTTACTTTTTGGTGAGAAATAACTAGGAAAAGTGATGACAAGCCAGTCGTTTATTTATTTTGGAAGTAGAGAAACGCATTCTAGACTTCTTCCCGCTCATCCCTGCCCGCTTGCTATGCCCTCATTAGATTCAGGAACACATTTGTAACGTCAACAGATGTTAGCCTTCCTCACTATCATCAGAGTGAGTTCGTAAAACAGGCTGGTTTCTCTGTGTTTCTGATTTGCTTTCGTTGAAAACAGTTTGTGATCTTCAAAGAAACAACTAGCACTCGGTCTATGAAAGGAGAAGAGGTCATTCTTAGGTCTGTTAGAAAGTAGATGGGTGTTAACTAGACTGATTGAGGAGATCATTTTGTAGTATATACTAATATTCAATCATTATGTTGTACACCTGAATATACGTTATATGCAATTAGATTTCTTTTTTAAAAATTTATTAAAAAGAAAATAGGCCAATTCTTCCTGTAAAACATAATTTGGGGATGGGTGTGTGAGTACTTATAAGGGGAAATAACTGTGTATGTGTGTTTGTACATATATAAATGTAAATGATTTCACTTTTTGAAGAAAATACTTAAAATCAATGTGTGAAAGGTAAAAATATAAAATAAAGGTACATTGATTTTTCAGCTAATTCTGGAGTTTATTTGCAAGTAAATTTGAGGTCTGGTACATGTTTGCCTCTCCACTTATAACGCCCAGGCATCAGCCTAGCATTTCACATGGTAATAGACTGCTGTCACTTCTTAAAGCGCTGATCACGGTGCAGACTGGTAGTCTCTTTTCAGAGTTTCCTTCTGCCGCTACTCCAAAGGCCAGAATTCCGTGTGACTGGCTTGTCATCATTATTCCTAGTAATTTCTCACCCAAAAGTTGTCTGAGACATAAACCCACTGAGAAGTGAATGTACATCAGTTACCCAGCGAGCAGAAGGGGAGAGATGCTGTGCTGGAGTGGGCGGGATGAGGCAGTAGGAAGCACAGGAGAATGAATGGGGTTCTAACTCCACTCCGGAGACACAGCACTACCTGCCATGGCTCTTTGACGGACGGCAAGCTAGTGAACCATTCTAAGCCTCAGTTTACCTATGATACATGCCCCTATTTTACATAATGCCCATCTCAAAGGTTGTTGTGATACTTAGTAATCGATGTGAAAGTTTGCTTAGAAGGATGAATGAGCTGAGCCCTCAGTAAGTGTAAAAACACAGATGCAGCCCTTCAGTCTCTTCCACACGCAGGTGGATGTGTGCACGGATGTACACCTGACGTGAGTACGCATGCATGCACATGCGCCCACGTGTGCTTATACGTGCACACATGTGCCGTGTGCATGTGTTCCTGCACACATGTACATGTACCTGCATGGAGGCATGTGTGCATGCCTAGACAGATGCGTGGGACCCAAGGAAACCCAAGGAACCCTCAAGCTGCCAGGGATTTGAGGTTGAAGAGAGCCTTAGAGATGCAGTGGAACAGACCTCTCATCACTTCCTAATGTGCCCCTGGTTGGGACAGAAAATTCATAAGCTAATTCATAGAGAGCCTGAAAATGTGCAAAAAGTAATTCAATCAGATCGCTTGGTCCTTTGTCTTAATGGACAAGTGAGAGTAATTAATGAGTTGGTACTTCTCTTAAGGAGTTGTGGAAATGCATTCATTTATTCAATCCATAAATGCCTTTGGGGTGCTGACCATATGCCGGGTAGCAGGAAAACAGTTGAATTAATTGAGTGACTGACCCCACCTCAGGGAGCACACCTTGTCCTGGGGGACGGACAGGTGCAGATAAACAGCTACCCCACCTTGACCGGTGCTGTCAGAGAAGCCAGGTGTGCCCAGGGGCAGGAGGGAGAGAGTGATCTGTTAGCCTGGGATGGTCAGGAAGGGCCTTGAAGACATGGCCCCATCCAAGAATATGAAAGTCAAAGCGCAAGAAGTCAAGGACAGAAAGACCCACAGGCTGAAGAGGTCAGGGCGTGCTGAGGAAGGGCTGTGAGTCACTACCCTTGTGTCTGCTCTGGAGGCAAGGAGGAGGTGGGCGCTGAGGTGGCCGAGGCCCAGTCGTGACAGCTAAAGAGCTTAGACCTGCCTCCTGGAGCAGGTGAAGAGGGTCTAGTGCGCATTTCAAGAAGACAACCAGCGGTGGTGTTGGGTGCCGAGGAGCGGCAGTGAGGACATGGGATGGTCTCGCAGGAACCTGGGGGGCGGTGGTGGACTCAACCAGAAGGGGAGGAAGGAAAGGGCCCTGAGATGCTTCTGAGACACAATGGTTGGGATCTGTCGATGAGGCAAGCATCCAACCTGGGCAATTTTTCCCCGATGCAAAACTCGAAGAAGGCAACGCTGGGCCGAGATGGTGTGGACATCGGGCAAGGGCAAAGAGAAGGAATTTAATTCACACATTTGACCTTCAGAGGCACAGATGAATTCTGGGGGAAACACTCAAATGTCCTGACATCATCACTATGAACTGGGTAAACATTAGAATGGACCAAGAATTCGTTAGAACATCTGGGACCAAATTTTACTGATCATAAAACCTGTAGAATGAGAACAGATTTTTTGGAAACATTCACTTAAAATGACATCTGGAGGGACTTCCCTAGTGGCGCAGTGGATAAGAATCCACCTGACAATGCAGGGGACACGGATTCGATCCCTGGTCAGGGAAGGTCCCACATGCTGAGGAGCAGCTGAGCCCACGCGCCACAACAACTGAGCCCGCATGCCACAACTACGGAAGCCCGTACACCTAGAGCCCGTGCTCGGCAAAAAGAGAAGCCACTGCATTGAGAAGCCTGCGCACCGCAACGAAGAGCAGCCCCCGCTCGCCACAACTAGAGAAAGGCCTGCACGCAGCAACGAAGACACAATACAGCCAAAAATAAATAAATAAATAAATATTTAAAAAAATGACATCTGGTTGTGTGCATGTGCACACAGACACACACACGTTGAAAATTGAAAAGAGAAGTTGGAAAACAAAGAAAGATGAAAAGAAAAAGAAATAGAGTTTTAGAAACACTGCCTTCAATCACTTTGCTTGATTCACCCTTCAGTGTAGGGGAGAAATCAGAGTCCCATTTGGGGCGGAGATACTTGTTCAAGGGCAGAAAACAACTATATTAACCAGAAGGACCCCATTCATCAACACTGAGAGACAGGCTCTAGGCTCTAGGCTGACTGGGGACCGAGCTGTACAATGGCATCTGTTTAAAAAAAAAAAAAAAAGAGAGAAAGAAAAGAAAGCTATGTTGGACATTTTCCTTTTTCCTTCCAGATGCGATACGTGCCTTTCACCATCCTGCTTTGCTTGGGAGCCTGGTCCTTGTCAACTACATTGTCTGCTCTCTTCCCTCTGGTTTCTAGTTGCGCTCAGCCAATGGGAATCACCAGTCAGCAGGGCTATGATGGTGAATCCAACTTATGAAAGAGCCGATGAAATGTCTGTAAGGCTTGCATTTGCATATGATATATGATATTCACACCCAAGTACATGCAATCAGCTCTTTTAAGGAAGCAGATGCGAAGAAGTTAAAGGAGGAAGGGATTTATTGTGGGAAATACCTACGAACGGCAAAGAGAAGCAGCAGGAGTTGACAGCTACACCCTTCGGACCGGGACGCAGTTCTGACACCTGTGAAATGGGAGGGGAGGGAAGGAAGAAGCTGAGAAATGGCCCAGCTCTGACCCACTGCTCTATCACTGTCTGGGGCCCCACAGGATGGATGGAGAGTAATGAACCCTGGAAGCCATCAGCCAACTGCATTCCTCGAGGCTGAGTGACCAGTCCTCTCTGGATGGGGGTCTGAGTGGAGCGTCTCCACGTCTGCCACAGACACCTTGAATGTCACCTCAAGATGAGGAGGCCATGACACAGAAGGATGTTCTGGAAGGACAGGAAAAGGGAGGTCAGCACAGAGGGAAGAGAGTCCAGGTAGGAGGCAGCCAGGAGTCAGTGACCTGGGACAGACTCCCCCATGTCTGGACTGAAACCTTGGGTGGGGAGAGATGTTGAGAAAACCCAAAACTGGAAACCCTGGCTGGAGGGCATGCAGAGGGCACCCTGAGTTCACAAAGAGTGGCCATGGGTCAGTGACAATGGCACAAAGGCCTGATCAGGCAGAAATAAGGCCTAAAGTAGCCCCCAGGGTCCACCTGAGGGATTGTGTCATGCAGGAAGGATGCAGAAGTCCTTGCCTGCTTCACAGCAAACACGCAGGGCAGCTGTCAGGCCTGGGGGTGGTACCACTGTGGTGGGGACAAAATCCTGCCAGGCGAGGTAAGTAACTCGAATGCAGAACAAATTAGCTGTTAAAGCCAGAACTCAGAGAAATCGTGGTGCTGGAGAGGGGTGAACCCTCAGCCCGCGTAAACAGAGGGCGGACATGGGTCCCGGAGCTGCAGACTTGGTTAGCAGCACAGGCCTGGGGCCAGCAAGGATCTGGAGGACCAGAGCTCCACCCTCCCCTGCAAAGCATCCAAAGCTCAAACCACCCCCAGCCGCCATGGTGGGCAGAAGTGGGAGGGCCAGGGGCACCCTGATAGGAGGCGAACTTTGATTCAGCTGAATATCGACCTGAAATGCTATTGTGTTATAGGGGGAAATACTAATACCCTCTTACAGATAAGATTAAATTCCCTTGCCCCACCTTAAGACTATAGATTGTCAACTTCCTAGAAGACCCCAGAACAACTCTTTGAAGAAAAAAAACTAAGAATTAGGGGCACTGCAGGGTGAGAGAACCCCGCCCCGACCGTCTTAGTAGCTTCTCAGAATGCGGAAGTCAGGGTCTACACTGGGTGGTTTTGAAGGACTGGGTGGAGGTTATGATCTAACAGCTTTAGATCAGTGACCCCCAGTAGATGGAGGGTCTTGAAGCAAATCTCAGTGATTGAGCTGCTGTTTCGATAAGTAAACTCTTTCAGTTGATTCACATTTCTGAGGATTAGGTTTTCTTGGAGGAAGCAGGTGAGTTATTTTCGCTTGGTCCAAACCCTTAACCCAGGCCAAGAAAATATAACTGATGCTGTCTTAAGACTCCAACTGAGAGCTCTGCTGGCTTCGGTTCTTACTACCCAAAGGGGCAGAGCATCATGAGAAGGAACTTATAAATGGGAAAATAAAGATATAACGTTTCTTTTTGTCTTTCTAGTAATTTTTAATACTTGATACAGTATTATTACTAACTGAAGTCCATACTTTATTTGGGTCTCCTTGTTTTTCCCCAGTGCTCTTTTCCTGTTCCAGGAGCCCGCCCAGGACTCCACGTCACATGTACTCTTGTCTTCTCAGCCTCCTCTTGGCTGCCACAGTTTCTCGGATGTTCCTTGTTTCTGATGATCTTGACAGATTTGAGAAGTGATGCTCAGGCATTTTGTAAAACGTGTCTCACTTGGAGTTTGCCTAATGCTTTACTTCCAGTGAGACTGGGGATACGGGTTTTGGGGAAGAAGAATATCTATGTCAAGTGCCATCACTTCATGTCAAGGGCACACACCATCCAAAGGATGTCACTGTCTATGTTAACCTTGATCACCTGGATGCGGTGGTGTATGGTCAGTTTTCCCCAATAAAAACTTACTCTTTTCTTCCCTTTGCACGCTGTATTCTTTGAAAGGAAGTCACTGCATGCAGCTCACATATAAGGAGTGGGGTTATGCCCCACCTCCCTGAGGGCAGATTATTTATGTAAACTATTTGGGATTTTTCTGCATGGGAGGTTTGTCTATTCTATCCCATTTATTGACTTATTTAAATGTGTATATATATATATATTTAACTTTATTTTCATTGAAGTATAATTGATTTGCAATATTATATATGTTTCACGGGTACAGACAGTGGTTCAGTATTTTTATACTCCATTAAAATTTATCACAAGATAATGGCTGTATCTCCCTGTGCTGTACAATATATCCTTACTTCTTATCTGTTTTATACATAGTAATCTCATGCCCGTAATTTGCCCTTCCCCCTCTTTCTTCTCCCCACTGGTAACCACTGGTTTGTTTTCTATGTCTGTGAGTCTGTTTCTGTTTTTGTTATATACATCGGTTTGTCTTTTGTGGTTCCCTATAAATTTTAGGATTATTGGTTCTAATTCTGTTAAAAAATGTCATGGGTATTTTGATAGCAGAGCATTAAATCTGTAGGTTGCTTTGGGTAGTATGGTCATTTTAACAATATTAATTCTTCCAATCCAGTGGCATGGATATCTTTCCATTTCTTTGTATCATCTTCAATTTCATCAGTGTTTTATAGTTTTCAGAGTCTAGGTCTTTCACCTCCTTGGTTAAGTTTGTTCCTAGGTATTTTATTCTTTTGGATGCGATTTTAAATGGGATTGCTTTTTTACTTTCTCTTCTTGATAGTTCATTATCTGTGTATAGAGACACAAGGGATTTCTGTATATTAATCTTGTATTCTGCAACCTTGCTGAATTCATTTATTAGTTCTAATAGTTTTGGGGTGGAGACTTTAGGGGTTTCTGTATAAAGTATCATGCCACTTGCAAATAGTGACAGTTTTACTTCTTCCCTTCCAAATTGGATGCTTTTTGTTTATTTATTTAATTCTGGGGGGGTCTGATGGCTCTGGCTAGGACTTCCAGTATTACGTTAAATATGTTTATAGTAATATAGTCTCATGGATATTTATTGTACACTTTGGGTTATAGTCTAATACTATTTTATCAAAATTTTTCATCTTTGGCCTTTGGGAGCACTTTCAGATGGCTCCTGAATCCCTTTGATATTCCTCCATCGTGTCCTTTCTTTAAAGTACTTCCTTGCTTCCAGGCACTACAAGTTACACTAGGCTCATCTTGTATTTCTTGGACCCAGTCTGGGAATCAGCCATTTCTCCAAGGACCTCTGGTCCTGTTTATTAGATAATGGGTGCTTAGTGTGCTCATTGCTACTGGGGTATCATTGCTTTTAGTGACATTTCTTCTTTATGTCTGAGTAACACATTTGTGACCCTTTGTACCTGCTAATCTGCTTCTAGTTTTCCCATAGTAGTCACTTGGGAAGTCATAGAAAGAGAGACCTGACAACTTGGTCTCTCATGAAGGTGTCTCTGGAGGATGGGAAGTTTTAACCAGAGGAATCTTCTGGGCCTTCCCACTCCAAAAAGTTAAAACTAGCATTATATAAAGAAAAACACAGAGGAGTTTTCAGTGCTAATTCTGAGCTCTAACAAGGTAAATTAAAAGGCTGGGAGATGAAGGCCCATCTTGCTGTGACAGATGACTCCCCAGGATACAGTGATGAATGAGTCTGAAAACCAAACACATCAATACCTGACGGACGTGAGAAGGACGACATAGCTACCTTCAATGAGGTTAAACCTCTTCTCTCAGGTGGCAGGTGGAACCTGGGTCCATAGTTACAGTTTGATCCCAAGACAAAGAAATAAAGGTCAGTGATTGAAGGTAATTCTTTATCATCAAATGAAGATGTGACAAATTTGTCTAGTCTTCACTGACAATATTTTGCTTCTTCTGCAAAACCAAGATTAAAGTGAAAGAAAAAAAAAAGACAGACTAAGCTTTTAAAGATTTCCTATTTCAATTCTCTGGCTGTTTCTGTTTGTTCATTGAGATGTTCTCCATAGTGGTTTGAAGCTAATAAGATACTGCGCCATGAAAACTTGAAAAAAAAAAAAAAGCAACAAAATTATTTCACAAAGAGAGCTAAGTCTGACCCCCATGAAGATTTGGGTTTCGACTAGAGGAAGAGGAGCTTGAGGAGACATTGTCTTAACAAAAAAACATGAATGCAATTGAAATCCTTTGTGGTATTAAGTTTTACTATTTTGTGATTCTGTCAACATGTATCTTCACCCTGGGTCTTTGAGAGCAGACACCCCCAGGTAATTCCTTACACACACTGTCATGTAACCTGATTCTTGAGCCAGAGATGATTGGGCCAGGACTCAGCTGTGATCCAAAGACACACAGCTGGATTCTGGCACTGATGCTGGGATTCCGTGGTTGGTGAGCTAGTTGATGAGTTGGCCTGATATGAAAATCTGGGAAAATAATGGCACGCCGTCCTAAATTGTGACTAATCAATTAATCAACCCTCTCTTCCAGGAGATAAGACATCCCCCCGTCCCTCTAGGGGCTGTAGAATCACCAGAGCTTCTATAATAATCTGAACTGTGCTCCAAAATATCTCTGGTCTCCACAAAGTCTGGTTTTGCAGGTGCTGGGATAATGTCTTTTGCTTTCTAATTTCCTGAAGAGCCCTTATGAAAAAAAATGCTTCTCTGTGGTTACCTGAGCATGTCTTGGCTCCTTGCACCTTAATAGAGTCTAACAAAGTAGTTATACATTAAAAGAACCCAAGAGTATATATCACGGGTTCCTTGAGGGCAGGTAATAAGTCTTACCTTTACATCCTAAGTGGGTGCCTTTGGTCAGTGATTACTATATGATTCGTGAAAGGGCAAATGCATGAATGAAAGAATGAATGTCATAACAAGACCCAAAGAGATTAAGATTAAGAAGGTTACTGAGAACAGAACCAACAGAATGTCTTGACCCTGTGTGAAGCAGCACTAAAATGAGTCATACTTTTCTGTTCCTATATTAGATCACATGGACACCAAGCAAAAGTAGCTTAGATGCTTGTTCCAGGAACACCTGTTTCTGGAAGATAAGACCATAAAACCACCAAATAATTTACTCATGAAGACTAAGCTTCCTTAACAAGACTCTCTTCAAGATCCTTGCCTTTGCTCTGTCCCCTAATCCAAAACTATGATATCATAAACTCTGTCCAGTCCAAGCCAGTTCACTACCCAGCAAGAACCACCTTAAAAACAGTCCAGTCTATACCCTAAAGACACGATTGAGACCCTACCCTACCTTTCACATTAAGTCACTAAGACCCATCGGGGTGATGTTTTCCCTTACGGAAATGAATGTTTTCCCTTACGGAAATGAATGACTGTGATGAATTTGTTGATTCTTCACTGACAACGTTTTGCTTCTTCTGCAAAGCCAAGTGAGTCTTTGACAAAGCACAACATAGTTTTGCTTGGTAAGTTGGGTCTTCTGGTGGCCTTTGGGGGAGTTTACAGTCAGTACAACACAACCAGTTTTAGGGTTTCTTTCCTTTCTTTCTTTTTTTAAAAATAGAATTCCCATTTCTTTGAGTGCACAAAAATCTACTAAACACAGAGCAGTATAGCTGTCATTGCTTTCCTCAGAGAACCTGGAGCACGAAGCAAAGAAGCTATGTCTTTGTTACTTCGTTCAAGAAATAAAATAATTGGACTAGAAGTTATTTTAAAATTCATCCCAACTCTAGGGTTTAGGTTTCAGTGAGTCTGAGGAAGTGCCCACTAGATAATATTTTCCATAAATGTCCCAATCGCTTGCTACTGTGTGAATGCAGAAGAAATCTAACATCGTCTCAATTCTGAAACAGACAGTGGCTTAGGGTTCATGGCCAACTGTGTTAGAGCCCCGTGGCCCATTAAACACTGAGTTTAATTTGTCAAATATACACAAAAATGTGCAGCTCTGGACTTGCAGTAAAGTATCTGTCATGAGACTCATTTTAACCCAAATGACTCTAAAAAATGGCTGTCAATTCCAGACGTTTCCAACTGGATTGGGACCACAGGCACACATGTCACACAATACACCACACACAGTGTAAACAGACCATTCATGTCCACAACTGAGATATTTATGGTATTTTCTGTGGTTGCCATGTCAACCCATGGAACAACCAGGCCATTAAATCATGCTGTCAGCAGGCCAAGACAGTAACACTGCAAAAAAATTCCAGTTGCTGACATGAAAATACATTTATCATTTCAAGACTTTTTTTTTTTTCCAGCTGGCTTTTGCTTTATGCTCCTCACTGCTTTTGAGCTGGTCTTTCAGGGTACAAGGAGAACGTGAATGAGCTGTTTAAAGGGCAAGAGAAATCCCAGCCCATGCTTGATTACTTTTATTTTCATAGAACTTATTTTCTTAAGGTGAAAATCTGAGGTCACATGCCACGAGAAAAAAGGCTGTGTTGAAATTTGAAGTATCATGGATAGAAATGCTCCACTTTCTAACTTGGATTTATTACTTCATTTCTCCCCTCGGCAACTCCCTTGGATTTGAGAGAATTCACTCTGATTTCTTCTGAACCCAGTTTGAGAGCCTCTTGTTGAAATTCGTTTCCTGGATCACAGAGAAAGTCCAACTAATAGGTATGGGACAGGCTCTATAATCAGTAACCACAGGCCCAAGAGTAGATTTTTCTGGGCCATCCTGATTTTACATGATCATATTAATTTCAGAAAACGTAGTTCATTAAATGTATAACTACATTTTCTACCATTAGAAGACTTTTCACATACATTCACAAGTCAGAAAAAGGTTTTATTTTGTTTTTGTCACACTGAGTGCTAGGAGTGTTAGATAAGAAATAAGGTCACTGTGGTATTTCAGTGTAAATGATGGTAGAATCCTCAGACCAACGATTATCACGCATACTTAGAACAAGATGATTAAAAGTTCTCTCCACATTGCTTTCTATTCCCTCCTCTCCTATATTGATCCTGACTCAATTCCCCGTGGCCACCTTTAAGAGCATTAAACTTGCAGGATTTTGATGGGACTTTGGGCATTTTAGCTGCTTCTGTGACACTGTTCTCTTTTCATTCTTCCTGGAGAATGATCCTGAGAAACACAGCCAGTGAGAGTGTTCGGAAGACAAGCCTGGACGTGAATCTTCTCTAACTGGTCATCAGAATAGCTCTACCATGTAAGCCCCACAGCCCTTGAAATATACATGGTCCCGCAGGTACTGTACTAGAAAAGAGAGACGGGGTCACTGAGAAAGTGAAGGGGAGCCAGGAGGACAGGGATAGGACATTCTGGCTGTCATCAGTGAGCAGGGACCAGAACAAGGTGAGAGACTTGGGGAGAAACCAAAGCTCTCAGTCATCCAGACGCCCACAGTCAATCAGAAGAGGTCGGTCTTTACAGACCAGACTTGGATACCCTTGGGTCCGGGCTGGGAATAATGTGAACTGGGTCTTCGAGGATGGGTGGACAGTTTCTGACAGTTGGGTATGGGGAGAAGTGACTTCCAGGCTGAAGAATTCCTGGAGCAAGTGCCCAGAGGCAGGAAATGCTGCTGAATCCCAGAAAGAAAAGGGAAATCATGGGCTTTTAAGGAAGAGCCAAGCTGGGGGGCTGGGGGTGCCTGCGGGGGGGTGGGGGGGTGGAGATGGCAGCAGGAGAGGTTTTGAGTGGGAGGAGTTGTCATCAGATCTGTGCTCTTGGGGGATGTCTGCAAGATGAATCTGACAGGGAGGAAGAGGAAGCCGCAAAATCATTAGAAGCTTGTTAGAATAACTGGATTTGGAGAAGAAGATAATAGAAAAAAGGATTCAAAAAACGGTGATTGGGTCTGGTGAGAATTCTTCTCCCAGATGATTTGAAGGGAATAATTGGCACATTTAGCAGGAATGAGAAGGGATGTGTTCACACCAAGGAATAGTATGAAGCCGTGAGAAAGCTTAAGCTACAAGTGAGCACAAAAGTGTGGTTGAATCTTACAAGGTTGGAGAAAAGCATCCAGGTACGAGAGAGTAAATACAGCGTGAGTCTGTTCATTGGGAGTTCAAGAGCTCATCTCTGCTGCCGGCTAGATAGTGACGACGCTTGCGGAGGAGAAGTAACTTGCAAGGGCACGGCTGGGCCCTCGAGGGGCTGGTGGAGTTCTGTTCCTTGATCTGGGTGCTGGTTACAGGATGGGCTTGGTGTGTAAAACTCACTGGATGTACATTTATAATATGTTCACATTTCCTTATGTTAAACTTTGATGAAAGTTTTCCCCAAATGGCACACCTTGTTTTGGAGATCTTAACTTAAGGGGGAAGATTGTATAACAGCCCTTGAATCTGAATAAAAGTGGGGTAAACAAGGTCATGTTTCCCGGATTCCAGGAAAACTAGGAACTATGAATCAGCAAAGGAAGGTATCAGGTAGTGAAACCTGACATCTCCCTGCCACATGCTCCAACCCCCCTGCAGCCAAAGGCTTGGGAGGTCAGAGCAAAACCCACAGGCCTGGAAACAGTCACCACTGGTAACATCAAGAAACAAACAACCCAGCCATTGTCTCATCAATTTAAAGGAAGGAGACAAATAAAAATTGATAAGGACAGGGGCAGGGGAGCTATCTCTTAGCAGCGTCAGAATAAAACCGGTGCAGCTCAGTTGCTGCCAAGTCTTGGGTAGAAATCCGTCATTCCTCGCCTGCCCTGGTGGTCAGCCCCACTGTGGTTGGCAATTAGCACAGAAACCTGTAATGATTAACCGGCCTTGTACATACAATGGAAACCTGCAGACACAGACTTCTTATCATCCAGCAGCTCAGTATTTTAATACTTAGTCACACCCCAGGTTCAGAGAGGAAATTTACAGCTGTTAATATGCTTCAAAATCTGGATGCAGCGTTAATTCCTGTAGTTCAGTATCACTCTTCTCAATTTCTCCCCATCTGGAGAAAAAGAAAGCTTTCCATTAAATAAAAAAGCCCCCAGTTACTTAGGTGGATTCCTAAGAAGCATTTCTTTTCTTTCTTTTTTTTTTTTTTTGCGGTACGCAGGCCTCTCACTGTTGTGGCCTCTCCCATTGCGGAGCACAGGCTCCCGACGCGCAGGCTCAGCGGCCATGGCTCACGGGCCCAGCCGCTCCGCGGCATGTGGGATCTTCCCAGACCGGGGCACGAACCCGTGTCCCCTGCATCGGCAGGCGGACTCTCAACCACTGCGCCACCAGGGAAACCCAAGAAGCATTTCTTAATGAAGAGTTTCCAAAAATACATTTAGTAGATTGTTTACAGATTATTAACTCCTTGAAAAGGGAGCAGTGACAAACAATGATGGCCTGGTTGGGATGACGGTACAAAATATAGGTTTCCAGAAAAAGCGTAACCCTTATTCAAAAAATAAACTCTTGTTAACCACTTTCTTTAATAACACATGTATGGGTCCTATAAAAATTGTAGATTGTAATCAGTAGTTTCTACTTCTCGTCAGAATTGGCTTAAGCAGACAATGTCTTTGCTTACCTGCTCTGATGAAGGAGGTGTGGCATTTATATAGAACCCGCTGTTACCTGGAGCTGTTTCGTAGATATGAACATACCTGGGCTCTCTCCCTTACACTCCTGCTTTCCATTTCAGCTGTCCGTTCATTCAGCAAAGTTGTTGAGGTCCTTCTAGGTATCAGGCCTAGATTTGTTTGTTGGGGACATAGATGGCGGTGAGTCAGGTCTGATACAGGCTGAATGGAACTGACCTCTTGCTGCTGTGGCCTGGGACAGACTCTCACTCCCTTGGGCACTGGCTTTTGTAAATTCCCCCAACTCTCCACCTCCCGTCAGCCAGCTCCCACCTTGCCAGGCTATTGGGGTGACATCCTTAAAGATTAGGTGTAATGATTTTACACTCTAATGCATGTTTTCTTTTTGGCTTCCATCCCCCGGAGTGATAAACCAAAACAATACAAATATGCAAATTACCTCCCACCAAACAAAAACAAAAGAAAACAAAACCTTTGATCAAATAAAGGGACAGTCCTTAAGATAAGAAAGGCATTTAGAGTCCTTCCAAGTCTGATTCCAGATTCTCCTCACCAGGACAAGACGTGCTCTCAATGTCCTCCCAAGCCCCTTCTGTGCCTCTATGTCAAAATGGTTTCTCTATTTTGCTTTGACTTAAGGTATATCTTTTTCCTGGAATGCCCTTTCCTCCACTGCCCTCTATATAAATGTACCCATTCTTCAAACCTCAAGTTCAGATGTCCCCTCCCCCATGAAACCTGTAGGGAATGGTGCACGACTGGCATCTCTCCCCATATCTGTGTTCAATGAAATCATCTTCTTGGTAGCTTGAAATCAGCCCTGATGAGAGTATTGATGCCATGGAAATTGACAAATCCTACCAATCAGAGCCTGACTTATCATTTTGTTGTCCAGATTTAAGAAAGTGGTAGAGAAAGTATTAAGATAGCACATTAAAGTAAAAAGTGTGCTGAGTTTAGAGCTATTATACTGTGAAAGCACATGGATTTGAGGAAATATTCTCTAGTACTTGAAAATTATCTTCCAATTCAGCAAAGAAGCCTCTCACGTCACTGACGAGCCTGTGAAGTTCCAACACATTTTCATTGCTGCAGTTTAACATACACAAAAATATCAACCAACATCCATGTCAGAACTACTCGTGTTCATCCATGACATCTTTGCTGTATCTGCTAGTAAGAACTGATTCGTCCTGCAGGACAGGAATAAAGATGCGGATGTAGAGAATGGACTTGAGGACAAGGGGAGGGAGAAGGGTAAGCTGGGACAAAGTGAGAGAGTGGCATGGACATATATACACTACCAAATGTAAAATCGATAGTTAGTGGGAAGAGCCGCATAGCACAGAGAGATCAGCTCGGTGCTTTGTGACCACCTAGAGGGGTAGGGATAGGGAGGGTGGAGGGAGACACAAGAGGGAGGAGATATGGAGATATATGTATATGTATAACTGATTGACTTTGTTATAAAGCAGAAACTAACACACCATTGTAAAGCAATTATACTCTAATAAAGGTGTTAAAAGAAAAAGAAATAAAATAAAATTTTAAAATTGTGTCTAAAAAAAATTGATTCATACTCCGATTTTCAAAAATCATAGTTGAATCACATCCATAGGTTGGCCATGAATACAAAAGTTCAGCAAAAATCAACAAAAGCATTCTGTTAGAACCAATTGGCCTTATGGAATTTAAACTAAAGAGTATTTTGTATTTTCTTATTGTTGGAAAACTGTGTACCATTAGTTCATTATATCAGTAAAATGTATAATAAGCAAATAAGTGTAAAAACACACACACACATTTTTCCGGAGAGCAAGTGTGAGACATTTACAAGAACATCAGTACCTGTGGGAGGAGGAGGAGGGTGGGACTAGATTACCTGCTCACCTACTCACCTGCCTACAAGGTGGCTTCCCGTAGGGCTGCTGTAAGAAGCAAGGGGGGCATGTGAAGCTCTTGGCTCGGCAGCCCTGGCACAGCAATAAGTAATGACAGCAATAAGCTTCACAATAATAACTATGGCAAGTGTCTGTTGAACGCTTACTACGTACCTGGCTCGTTCTGAACTTCGTGTTCACGCTTCACGGCAATCCCAGTCACGGGCTCTCTGTCACTCCCAGGTTACAGAGGAAGAAACTGAGGCATAACACAGATTAAGAAACCTGTCTGGCAAATACCAGACAGGTATGCTATCACTTATACGTGTGGAATCTAAAAAAATACAACAAAGTAGCGAATATGACAAAAAGAAACAGACTCACAGATACAGAGAACAAACTCGTGGTTACCAGTGGGGAGAGGGAAGGGGGGAGCGGCAATAGAGGGCGAAGGGAGGAAAAAGTACAAACTACCAGGTATAACATAAGCTACAAGGATATATTGTACAACACGGGGAATGTAGCCAATATTTTATAATAACTATAAATGGACTGTAATCTTTAAAAATTGTGAATCACTATATTGTACACCTGTAAATTAGATAATATTATATATCTATACTTCGATAAAAATAAATAAAAAGAAAGCTTCCTGGGTCCCCCGCTGGGGGTATTGAGCTGGCTGCCCTTGTGATTTTCAAACATGATTCTCTCTTTCTTCCTCTATCCACAGGTCTTTCTTTGCTCTTGCAGACTCTCTTATCTTCCTTTCTTGTTATGCTTCTGTTTGCTCACTTCAGCTTCAGCCACCAGAAAAAAAGAGGGAGAAGAAATACGAGGCAAGATTCCTCTCTTTCCTCTTTCTTTGCTGCTCTTTTTGAGGTTTCATAGGCTTTCTAAAGTATTATTTTGATTTAACTTTAAACGTACAGAAGCGTTGCTGTAATAGGACAAAGAAATAGCAAAAAAGTAAATAAAATAAAATAAAATGTATATTAGGAAAAAATACATATTTGACCCTCTGTATCCACAGGTTTTGCATCCATAGATTCAACAAACTGCAGTTTGAATTTCAGTCCAGAGTTGGTTAAGTCTCAGGATTTGGAATCCGTGAATATGGAGGGCTGAATGTCTGATGCTATCCTATATAAGGGACTCGAGCATCCTTGGATTTTGGTATCTGCTGGGGCTCCTGAAACCAACCCCTGGCATATACTGAGGGACAACTGTATATACATTCACACCATATTAGAAAACTATCTACAGCATTATGGAATAGCTTTCTTTTACCTTCTGTTCGACTTTACTGGAAATTAATAATTTTGTTACTTAAATTGTGTGAGACCCTAAAAAATACGGTTGTATTGAAATTGCCAAAACAATTACAAATGTTGTCTCTATGTCTTGTTTTTAGTTAAAATTTTTAGTTTGAGATAATTATAAATGCACATGCAGTTGAAAGAAAGAAAGAAGAGGAAATAGCAAGCACCCTTTCTTCACATCACCCTGTGTCTATTTCACCCCATGTACTTCATCACCCTTTCTCTTCCTCTTCTCTCCACCTCGTTGTGCTGGACATCAGGTTGGTGCCGTCAGCTGGCCGAGTGGACAGTGCAGCCACAGCTCGGTTCCTCGACTCCTACTGACAGTCTTGTGTGTGAGCAGAGGAACAGCTCTCTTTTCTAATTACACCTTCCTGTCTCACCTGTTCCCAGCACAGCATTGCTAGCCCCACGTTTTGGCGGCTGCATGAGTGTCACCCTGCCTCTCACAGAAATGTATGGCACACCTTAGGCAGGTACGCACAGTGCTATCCCAACCCCTTGGGTCCAAACGTGTTTCAATATCTGCAGTTCCAGGATTCTTAAAAGGCAAGATGGGGAATATCGCCTTATTTAATAGCAGCCCCAGTGAGGTCTTGGGGAGCTATCCCAGAACCAGACAGAAACATTTCTGCAGCCAGTGCCCACAGAGTGAACAAGGACTTGACACATTTTCAGGTGAGGTCACGGCACTCTTAGTTACCAACTGAGTTTTGGTGTCAAAACGTCAGTATTCAGAGCTTCTTGCTTTTTCGAACTGCTCATAAAGGGTATGGGGATATACTTTTTTATATGAACAAGATAGGTGCTAGATAGATATTTTAGTGATGCATGGACTGTATAGCATCTATGTGGCATGGAAATTTTAGTAAATAGGTCAGTTTTGTTTTCATTAACAGTATTAAAAATTCTAATAATCTCAGCAGTACTTAAAGTATTAGGATATTGAAAACATTCCGCTAAGTACCTCCCCACCACACACATCAGAGTAGAACTTAAGTCTTAAAGATGAAGCAAAGATTAGTGCTTTCTTTCTCAACAGAAGGGCTTCTTTGAAGTCATAGGGAATTAGGGACTTGGTCATAACGAAGGTAGTTGCCTTTTAAAATAGCAGGACACATTACAGCCATCCAGACCCCAGACTGGTAATAACATTGTATTAAAGAAGAGACAGGTCTGTGTACCAGACCACAGCCCTTTACAGCAAATTGGTTCACGTAACAATAAATAACCAATTTCATAACATCACACTGGTTATCATTTTAAATTACCAGCTTTCAAAGTGTACTATAGGCTTCTTATATTTACTAAATAGATAGAATTAATAGCCCCCATTTAGCAGCCCCTACTGAGACCTCTTTTCTAGGAAACTTTACTTTTGTTATATTTACTACCAGATTCCACCCACCGTGAGACTGGACAACATCTGGGACTGTCCTCAAAAAACTTCAGGTAGGTTCAGTACATCTGCTAGAATTCTTGTTCCTTAAGCTGAGCTGGTGCTAAACCAGTATTTCAGGCTAGCTGCAGTTGATCTGAAGGAAAAATTGCACAGTTGAGTTAGGATGGACCTTAATACTTATGCTAGATACAGAAAAGTTTTCATGATGAATTTCTTGTTTCACATCATTTATTCTCAGTATTCATTTATTGGGGTTCATTAGCATATTGTGCCTATTTTAAGGACTGAGAAAATGAGAGTTTGAATGAATTGTCACAGTCATAAGTCACATCAGGGCTGCATCAGGCAGTGATGGTACATTTTAAGGTCCAGCATCAGCAGCGTAGTGCCCTGTACACGGCAGATGGTATTTGGGATCTGACACACTGAACAGAGAGACCAAGAATCACAGCTTTTCCAAAGGATCCCTCTTTTCCCAAAGAAGGCAGCAACCCCATCTCTCCTGGGAAAGGTACCCCTGGGTTGATGCTGTTCTTAAAGTAGGAGGGCGTAGCTCAAAAAGCTCAGCGCATCTTGGAATGGAGAGCATGCAACAGCCAGTGTCTGGCACCAGACACAGTAAAGCAGGTGACCAGGCTGCTGCCTAATTATTTTTTTTAAGGATGCACTGTGCCCTCGGAGCACCGTGGTGCTATCCACAGCTGCCTGCCTGTCTCCAGACAGCCAGGCTGACGTGAATTATTAACGGAAATTACTGTGACCTCCACGAACAACAGAGGAGGCTCCCAGATTTGCGGGCAACACCCGGGCACCCAAACCAGGCTTGGCGGAGGACAGACAGGATGTGGCAGTGCCAGGTGGCCATGGTGACGCAGGCCAAGGGGCACATGCCGATACGAGCCCCCCAGGAGAGGCGAGGCGGAGCCGGCACGATGCAGCAGCAAACTAGAACGATGACATTTTTAAGCGCGGCTTCTCAGCTCAGACATAAAATTATGTTTAAATATCCTGCCTCTGGGCAATCAAAAGAAGCCAACTGAAAGAAATGTGCACTTCAAGGCTGTAAATCTGAAACTTCCTAATCCCCGAAAGTCCACACTAGACTTCTTGCCTCCATGGAAACAACAAAGCATTCAAACTGATTGGCCGCCAATGAATTTTAGATAAGACAGCTTGGAAGGGAATGGATGTGATTTTAATGCAGAAGAAAGCTCTGGAAGGGAGGTCCTCTTGGTTCATATTTGAATAAAGCAAACAAGGCAGACGAAAGGCTGACAGCTGTAAATGACATTGTCAGTACAAAAATTATCAGCCAGTTTACAATCTGTTTGCTTATGTTGAACAAACAGACTGTGTGTGGCATCCTTGGGCCCCGTGAATGGCAGAAATACTTGCGGGCTTCAGAAAAGCTATCTGCTCTCCGGCAGCCCGGCCACAATTAGATCGCCATTTGACAGCCACACTGAAAAGGAAACTGTGTCCCCCGCCTCCCACTCCCCCCGCTTGCCCTCGGCTTTCTCTTGTCCATTCTTTCCTTTTCTTCGTCATCTTCTTCATGCCCTGAAGTTGGGCAGAGACACTCGTCGTGGTGTGTCGATGGCCTGAATTATGTCACTTCTGTAGCTGCCTCAAGCCGTTGAACTGCTGTGCCTGACATTCCAACTGGGGGATCTTCAGTAACCTAGCGAGGCCCGGGGCCAACAGTGTTCACTTTTTATTCCTCACAGGAAGCAGAATCCAGGGGCCCCCGAAAGAATGTCACTTTTTTCTGCTTTGTGCAGCCCGTCTCGGAGACCCCGTGCTTTGAACTTGCTGGCATCGCATCTGGTGCCGAAAAAGAACAGGACCCCAGAAGGGCTTTGCAGCAGGGCGGGCGTGGTGCCCCATCCCTCTCTGAGCGAGGCCCACACCGGCCAGGTTGCAGGAGGGAGTGACAGCCCAGTGGGCTCGACCACCCCTTCAGGGCTGGGTGGTGTCTTCCCCCAGCCCCCAGCCCCAAGCCATGAGTGGGTGGTCCCTCTGCTTAATCCCCTCTGTGTTCTACAAACTCATAACACAGAAATAGCTCCCTTTGTTGGAAAGAATAGAGAGCAAACACAGGTACTAATTTTATCCCTCACCTTCTCAGAGGCTCACCCTTGTTTAACTGCAGGGAGAGATTTAAGCCTTGGGTAGCAGCTTTTCATGGGCCAAGAGGCTACTGGGCACCCACTGCTTCTTACCTGTGTGATTCCTGCTCACCTTGGACGGGGTGTCGTGGGGGGAGGAACACAGCCTCCTGCCCGGGGCTCCCTCACCTTCACAGAACTGCGCACGGGAAACAGAATCTTCTCCCAGGAAGACAACGCAGGCTCACAGACCCAGACGCTTGATTTTTATGTGCCTCTTTGCATACCCTTCGTATTTATTGTGGTATTTCTTTTCTTTTCTTTTTTTGTTTTTTTTTGCCAGCGATAACCCGGAAGAATTCAGTTTGCAGAGAGGACCAAGTCTTCCCTTATGCCCTCTTTTCTTTTTTCCTCTTTTACTATAAATAATCTGTTTGAAGGTACTTGGTTTCTTTGACCCCAGGAAAAAAAAAAAATAGAGATGCTAGGTGAGTGTGGTGTGTTTGTGGCAGATAACGGGGGCAGAGCAGGACACACAAAGCCGGAAGACCGTGGTAATTACAGTTAAGCAGTGAAGCATTAAAACACCTCTTGTATGGAAAGTTCATCCAATTACCACTAACCTAGAGAGGAGGTTCTGTCCGGGCTGTGCTTTTCATTTTCATCTAAATTGCTGTTTCTTTTCCTCTGATATGGCCATCGGTCATAAAGAGTTGACCATCATTAAAATTGTTTGATTTGGAGCTCTGTAGTGTTTGGCTAAGAGGGTCAATGCAAATTTGATGAAAGAATAAGGATAAATTTACATATCAGCCTCAGCTCACATGGAGAGAGTAAACATTCTGTTTATCTCAAGTGTCACTTTATGATTTCAGTAGAATATAAAACTGACCTTGGCCCAGTCATTGCAAAAGGCCCAAATGAAATATGGGATTGTCTAAATACGATTTACTCAGGTAGAACTTGTGGGCAAACCCTGCGGAACTCAGCAAACAGGGCCGGAGAGAACAGAACTGAAAGCATTTTGTTCTGATAAACTCCGAATGGAATTCTGTGGAATGAGGGGTTGGGGAATAAAAAAGGATAAAAAAAAAAAATCCCACTTCACGAATCTTTGTCAACCACCATGAATTAAAACATCCTATTTACTGGTAGTTTTAATCTTTATTCATCTAAAAATGAAAAAGCATAAAATCTTAAAAACCATCATTAACCCTTCAAGGTAGAGTGAGTTTTCACCAAACCTTTGTTTTATCATTTGGGGACAAGAGTAAGATCATTGTTTGCTTGGTTTCTAGAAAATGTAATTGATTCGAGGAACTTGCAACACTCCATAGGTAGTTTACACTGTAGGAGGATAATTCCTTTTGAAAGCTGTTTGAACCAACCACGTTTGCATTTTCCACATTTTTAATTAGTTTTTTCCTAAAGCTAAGTCAACGTTCATCAGTGTGTGAAGGAACATCAGACTTTTGTTCAAAACAAAGGCTTTTGAGTGCACAGAAAAATATTCAGAGACAATTGCAGACAACTGTATTGATATTTGCCCTTCACTTTCTCACACCCAAAACTTTACTGCAGAAAGTGAAGGAGCGAAATGTGATTATGTTCTCTTCTGGAGGAAAGTTGATGGCGTAATCTACAGTAAGGTGATGGGGGATTAAGTATCTATCTATCTATCGGTAGATATTTTTGATTTGAGCTATTTTGGAAAAGCTGCCCACTGTAGAGCAGTGAAAAGCATATCTAGCTATAAATAATTTGAATTAGAAAATCAAAGAATATCCTTGCAGGACATATTTATACATTTACTTTTATAGCCCACAAAATAATTGTTTTTTAAATAAGCAATATATCCGCACAGAATAGCACAGAGTTTTAGCAGAAAACCCCACGAGAACTTCATATCTGAGTATAGTTTGCCTCTTAATTACAAATAGCTAAGCATATTTAGCAATTTCTTCAGTCAGAGCTCAGGTTTTCGAGGCTTAAGCAAGTAGGAATTTAAGGAACGACTGTAACTAAGGAGAAGGCACCTCATTACTAACAAAACGGTGTCTGGGTTTTTCAAATGATGTTTGAAAGGAAACTGACAGGTTGTCTACACTGGCAAGAGTGTGTGTGTGCAGGGCAGTGGGGCGGTGGGTAGGACGGGGTTGTATATGTTTGAGGAAAAGGGAAGATTGAGAACCTCTCCTCTGACACCTCTGCTCACACCCTGCACACCTAGAGTGTTGCACACGACACCGATTCTGAAGCGATTGTAAAACGCCACAAATAAGAGGCTCTAAGCTGAGAAAAGGGTACCAGGAACTGGGCAGGCCCATCCTTTTCCAACCCCAAGATGTTCAGCTCTGAGCTTCAGAGCTTCCAGAAAGCAAAGTCTGCCCGCCACACACAGAGTATTGGGACGTGGTGATTCTAAGAAAAAAATAACTGAGAAGGGAAAGAATAATGGCCAAAGGACAGGGGTCTGAGTAACTCGGATGGGGATCTGGGCAGTGGCTCAAGGCAGTGGAGTCCTCCTGCCAACCGTGGGCCATCTCTGCCCAAGATGCACCCGGAGGGCACTGTTTTCTCAAGCATGAAATCCACCCTCTACCTGTGTCCCCGGAGACCTCCTTAAACTAGATCCACACAGTACTGAAAGCAATCACTAGAAAAAGAGGAAACCATCCAAATGCTCACGAGCTTATGAAGGGATAAACAAAATGTGTCATAGCCACATAAGGGGTTATTACTTGGCAGAAAACAAAAAAGAATGAAAGATTGACAAAGGATGAATCTTGAAAATAAGATGAAGCCAGCCACAAAAGGCCACATGATGTACGATTCCATGCCTATGAAAGGTGCAGAATAGTCAACCCTAGTGGTTGCCAGGGGCTTGGGGTGGGAGGCGGGAATGAGGAATGACTTGAAATGGGTGTGAGGTTTCTTTTGTAGGGTGATTAAAATGTTCTCAAATTATTTTAAATATAGCAGTGTGTCCTTGTCAATCCCAAATTCCCAACCTACACCCCTGCACCTTTCCCCTTTGGTAACCATAAGTTTGCTCCCCATGTCTGTGAGTCTGTTTCTGTTTTGTAAGTAAGTACATTTGTATCATTATTTTTAGATTCAGCATGTAAAGCGATATCATGTATTTGTCTTTCTCATTAGCTTGCCGTGATGGTGGCACGAGTCTGTGAATGTATGAAAACTGCTGAAATGTGCATTTGGAATGGGTGAATTTTATGATATGTCAATCATATCTCAACAGCGTTGCTTTAAGAAAAATAAGGGAGCAATTACTTCTTCTGTATATTTAAAAAATAAAAACAAAAACTGACAGGCAGAGCCAAGAAAAGGCTTCCAAAGAGAACCGTGTGGACGTCATTCCCCCCTCAGACTGTTTCCACCCTGTGAAGGGGGTGAGCGTCAGAATCAAAGCTGAACATACAAGTGATACGTAACCGTGGCTCATCTGTGACATGCCAGCCTGGCGGCCACAGGCAAAACACAAGCCTCTTGAACCCACAGCCCAGAAGGAGAGAGGCAAATATATACCATAGCGAAGCGCCTAACAAGACTCTTGATTCCACGAAAAATGGAACGTCTTGAACGCAAATTGGGTGATTTACCACCCCAAGGCATGGAAAGCATCCAAAGGGCACATTCAAGTCCAGACACCTCCGTGCAGAAGGAGCACATTTGGAAGAATATGGTCAAGACGTGGGAGGAGCTGCCAATCATGAGAGGCTGAAGGAAACATGAGACATCCAGGTGGGCAGGAGCAGAAGGTGCATGATAGCCAATGTGCAGCATCACCCCTTGCTTGGGTACCACTTCATTTAATCATCTGAGCCGTAAGAGCAAGATGATAAGCAGTAGTGTCACCCCCATGAGGATGAGGAAACTGGGGGATGGAGAAATGAAGGAATTTGTCTAAAGTAATTAGTAAATGGCAAAACTCCTCTGACACAACCCTGTTGATTATCCAACTTAGGTCCTTAACCGCTACCCTATTCTATTTTCTTGTTCTGAATAGTCTCAAAGTATGTCAGATTTACCAATAAGCAGAAGCTTCAGGGACAGCAAGTTCATTTTCTGTATTCAGTAAAGAACAGAGACTTTCAGAAATAGTGAGTTCCCAGTCATGAGAGATGGTCATGCAGGGGCCAAAAGACCATTGGTTGGAAACATCGATGGTCTAAAGTACTGGGCTCAAATGACCTTTATGTATTCTTTCAACCTCATGATTCTGACGTGGTGACTACAGAGTCCTATGAAGGGAACGGGAGTCCCTGCATCTGGTTGCCCAGGTTGTGCACTGCACAACCCCAGAGCAGGGCACACTTCACATCCACACACATCATGGGTTTGAATATTTACTAGGACAGTTTTCCTGAAGATGTCAATGGAGAGTTTCAAGGGCTAGTAGCTATTTCTTATGTGCCCCAAGTTTCTATTTGGACCTTTAGTGGTGGTGACCATAACGGATTTAGAAAGCTTATTGCAGAAGAAGGGGGAGATGAGGCCAGTGACAGGAAGACAAGTTAGGGGGTGATGGCAATGACTCCAGTGAAAAGGGGGAGGGCTTAGTGATGAGGATGAAGGCACAGTGGGGATTGGGGAGCTGTTTCATTTCATTTTGCTTGAGACCCAGATTTCAGAGTCACGTATAGAGAAGGTAGTTGGAGGGAAGAGAACTGGTGGGTTTACATGAGAAAGACCCTGCAGCAAAATAAGACAGGTCTGGCAGCAGAATCCCGAGTAGTACACAAATTCTCGGATGCTGGTGAGGAAGCAGAGAGAGGAGTCTGCAGCTGGCAGGGGCTGGCAGAGGGGTCTTTCAGGGAGGAATTGCCACGGGAGGATGGAGTGACGCTGCCGCGCCTCACAGCTGTCGGCGGGAGTTGGCTTTAGGAGATCACTTTCAATGGATTATGGATGGAAGATGGGATGGAAACCGGACTGATGGGTTATGGTCTAATGGCTGGTCAGAAAGTAGAGAGAGTGGGAATTCCCTGGAGGTCCAGTGGTTAAGACTCTGCCCTTTCATTGCCTTGGGCGCAGTTTCAATCCCCAGTCAGGAAACAGATCCAACAAGACACAGAACCAAAAAAAATTTTTTAAAGTAAAAAAGAAAGAAAGAAAGTAGAGAGAGTGAGTTAGAGGTGGGGCTTGAAGAGGAAATTGTGAAGCCGTAGTTGAGTGGGCAGGAGGGCCCAGGAAGGTTGTGGGGTTTTCTGAGATGAGATTGGAAAGACAGACTGACACACAAAGTGATAAATCCTTTGTAGGCAGGAACCCTGCCTTACATATCCCTGTAACATCTAATGCGGATCTGGTGCAGAGCAGTTTTTGAATAATAGTGTCCCATAATTTCTAGTACAGTCACTTCATAGAGTAAGACATCTCTTTGGGGGGGAAAAAATCTATATTTCTGGTCTTGATTGTCTTGGAAGGATGGCCCTAATCTTGTAGTATTGAAAACACACACTTCACAAAAGCTTCTGTTTTTATAAGAAAAAGGGGGAAAAAGTTTCTAAGCAACTCAGAGCCATGGAGCCAGCGGGTTCTGTGGCATAGCTTTTCTCTCTCTGTGAGTCCCACTTTACATCCAACCCAGATGCACCCTGTGGCAGAGAAACATGGGAGAGTTTGGGTACAGAGGGTTCAGAGGGACCTGGAGACCCAGAGGCCAAGGCAAGTCCTCCTGCTGCCTCTGCAGCCTCCAGGAAGCAATGGTTGAAACTGCTGGTCACGCATCAAAGCTCTTACACTGGCTCCAGGCAATTAGTAAAAAAAGTCAGCTAGAACTAGTTTATCATCTCCTTCTATCATTATTATTAAGTTCTTCAGAGGAGTTTTGCAAAATAAAAAGCCTGACATGTTTTAACTTAGGGGAAAAATGCATGACATTAAAGCGTGCCGTATGAAAAGATCGTGGCATGTGAGAGCAGGACACCTTATAACTTCATTATAACTCTCTGATTTCCAAAGTTCCACATGTTTATTGAAGTGAACAATGGTGGGATTAGGAATGATATTCATTATCATCTTTACAATACCCAACCTTTAAAAGTAACCACTGCTATTATCCTTATGTCTTTTTTTTACATATACACATAAGTTATTATTACTTATGTAATTAAGTCCATCACTCAATATGTTGGATAAACAAATGAATGCATACACTCTTCGGTAATTGTCCCCTTAAAAATTCATTGCAAATTATTTTCATAGTTAAATGTGCTTGTCTACTACATGATTTTTATTACCTTCATATTATTCCACTCTTGTGTGCACAAATACCATGACTTGGTTAGACATTTTTTACTGTTGGGTAATTAGATTGCTTCCTTTTCTTATTCAGTTGTAACCAATGCTATAGTTAACATCTTTTCTACAATCTCTTATTATAATCCTTAGGATAATCTGATATCTTAATGTCATATATACTAACTTACAGGGAATGAACTTTTTTTTTAGTAACTTAAAACAACACAAATTGTTGCAAAATTTCCCCTTAGAATGTTTATTTCAATTTACAATGCTTGAGCTGACACCAATGTTCATTATTATTTTTTTTGCACTTTTATAAAGTGTTGGGTATATTCATTAAAAAGAAAAACCTTAACCAGTTTTATAAGATAAATATTGAATATGTGTATACATATGCTAAATTTGTTGAAGTAACTGACATTTGATTACAAATGAAATACATTTTTTTATATATTTACCAACCATTTCTTTCTCTTTTTCAATGAGTTTATATCTTTTGCCAAATTTTCTACTCATCTATTGATGTGTTCATCTTTCTCTTATTTATTTATAAAATCTCTTTATATAGGAAAGATATTAGTCTTTTGTCTACCATGTGTTTTGTGGGGTGTGTGTATGTATTTTGAAATTTGATATTTGATGTACCCAAAAAGAGCATTCATCTTCTTGGTGGGATCTCTGTTTGCTATTCTGCTTACATAATCCTTTGTTATCCTGAAATCATCTATTCCTCTAACCCCCTGATTTTTCTTCTAATTCTATTGCATGAAAATATTTATCTTTTAACTTTTAGGAAATCAAATTCATCTGGAATATATGTGAGTGCATATATGATACTCTACAGGGCTCTAAGTTTGCTATTTTTCCCAGAGATATAACCAGTTCTTTCACTAGCTTTCATTCTTTCCCTTTCCTATTATTTTGAAAGCTACTCTTATCACATCCTGAATTTCTATACATGCTGCACTCCCTGAGTTTCTGCTCTGTTCCATTAACCTGTCTATTCTTATATTGGGATTATTCTGGTGTAATAATATATCAGCTTTACACAGCAGTAATCTTCAAAGAAGAATGGCAGGATGATAATAGTGCCTCTAATGTGGTCTGGCAGCAAAATTTGGAACTGAAAATCAGAAATTTCACGTCCTAATGTAGGCATTGCCATCAATTTGCTGGGTGATATAGAGTCCCCTAAAATTTTTAAAATATTTCTTCATTTAAAAATGTGTATGGGGCTTCCCTGGTGGCGCAGTGGTTGAGAGTCCGCCTGCCGATGCAGGGGACACGGGTTTGTGCCCCGGTCCGGGAATATCCCACATACCGCGGAGCGGCTGCGCCCGTGAGCCATGGCCACTGAGCCTGCGCGTCCGGAGCCTGCGCTCCGCAACGGGAGAGGCCACAACAGTGAGAGGCCCGCATACCGCAAAAAAAAAAAAAAAAAAAAAAAAAAAAAAAAAAAAAAAAATGTGTATGTAGCATACCTAAAATTGAGGTTATAACACCTTTTTTGCCAATCTCGTAGCAGTGTCCCAGAATCACGAGTGAGATGATATCAGAGCCCTTGAGTTCCATCTCAAATGTTGTTGAGGAAATAATGTGTCCTTCCTATGGCAGAGTAAGGAAGACCTCAGATTTTGTAACATTGTTTTAAAAAATGAGTATCCCTGGTTTAAAAGAGGGGAGAGAAAGAGTTATAGGTTTAGTTTTCAACCCTAGCTAATAATTTAGAAGAATCATCATTAGAACATTCCATGCAACCCTAGGACCTACTTCTTAAAGAAAGAAATGCTTCAGAAAAAAAACTCAAAACATATATATTTTTTTGGTCTCAGGAGGAAAAACCTATTTCTAGACGAATCTTCTTGCTGGAGGTGTATAGGGCATGCAGCATCGTTGTAAAGGAGACTCGGTACTGATTCAGTAGATTCACTAGCTGCTGCGCTGTGTCTTCCACAACTACTTTACGAGTAGTAGTAGCAATAAAAAGTTGCTGTCTAAGTCACTCCTTCACCTGTGTTCATATCTGAATAAAACCTTCAGCCACATGGGGCGGGGAGAGAAGGATGGAAGGCACAGGGCACCGGCTGGGGCATCAGGGGCTTCGAGGTTTGACCTCACTCTGCCTTGAACTGCCTCTGTGCCTTGGTTTCAATGTCCTCTTTTGAAAACAAGGGTGTTTGGGACCAGATTATCTCTTAGGTCTTTGCCATCCTAGCTTCCTATGACTTGGTAACAGCACCCAATTTCCCGGTGTCACGTGGGAACAGTGCTCACTGTACCTGCTAGCCCGGAGTTTGGGAATCATGGCACAGGAAAAGAAAACCGGGTGGAGAGGACACAATTTCTTAAGCTCTATGAGACCAGCGATATCATCTTCTTCCCCAGCATCTAGCTCTCTTCCCCAGGCACCTAGGCAAGGTGGATTGAAAGAATGAATCAAAGGAGTTGAATAGATGGGAAAGCACACAGGTGGTTTGCCATCAGGGGAGGAGACCTGAGAGGTATTTACCCTTCCAAGAAGCATGAGACTCTTAGTCCTTGCTTTCCCAGTTTCCCATCCCACCCAGGATAAAAGGGGGCTGGCTCCTCCCACACGCAGCCCTCCAACTGGGCCATATTTGTCTGCAGGCACAAGCCCCTCCTTGTTTATTCTGCCGGCAGGGGATGCACCTGGGAGGCAGCACTTCAAGGCCAACATCTCTCCAGGGGCGGTGCCCGAATTGACGTGAAGCCTCTCCCCACCCCCCAATACCAGTGAACCCTGTTCCTTGACCCAGGATGGGGTTCCCACCCTTGGGAACCGGAGGCATTCATTTTCTCTCCACCTCAGCCTGGCAGAAACGTTTCGTTTAGACAGGTGGCTGAGCTCCCTAGCCACTGGCACAAGGCTCCTTTGGCTTTAAGCTCCATCCTCCCTGTGGCTGAGGTCTGGCCAGGATCGGGGGCAGGGAGGCAGAGGGAGAGGACCCCACTCATTAGAGTTGCCTTTTGATGGAGTAGAATTATTCTGCCTCATTTGTCCAGAAATGAAGCCCGAGGATTAGGGGCTGATCAAACAACCCCCAGGCCAGCCCAGACCTCCCACCTTGCGCCCAGGAGCCCCTTTACCAGGGAACTCCAAAGCTGGCCAGGAGCCCGGTGGAAGGACCATGCGCCTGGCTTCCAGCGATGCACCCAGTGCTGCCAGGACTGCCCTGTGCATTGCGTGCTAAAGGGACCTGTGCTCCCCAATCTCCTTCAGGTTAACCTTCCCGGCATGGATGAGCTGCAGGGAGGCTGGGAGACATCAGGCTCACCCTGGCATCCGACTGCGTGAGCTCTGCAAAGATTAACAGCCTAACTTGGCAGAAGTCTGGGGAGCCCACCAAAGAAAGCCTCACTAGGCATAAGATGTAGTTATTTCCTTCAAGTCAGAACTCTGCATAGGCAGCAGTTTTCAGGGAAGAAAGTCCACGTATTTCCTATCCCTGTCATGGAGTCATTGATCATGGGCCCTATACCTCTGCTAGATATACGTCCTGAGATGGTCACACATCCCTAGATTTGAAAATCTCACCTTAGCAAATGACATCTGCTAATTCCTTAAAATCTAGGACTATATAACTCAAAAGGTACGGTGATTCCCAGCCATTTATTAATAATTCTGTAACCAGAGACCCTATTTCCTTGTGTATTGTCATGAGGTCAACATTCTACCTCCAGGGAGTTTTGGAATGCACACCCAGAAGATCACACGAAGGCCAGGCATGTGGGCGTGTTTGGTGTGTGTGGCTGGCTTGATCAGTCGTTTGGGTGTTTGCTTCAGTACACCAGCCTCTGAATTTGTCCGATTCAAATTTGTCCCTCTGCAAAACGAACAATGAATGCACGGCCACTTGTAAATGTTAAATCTGCAAATACCAAGCCAACTGAATAACGTTTCTGTACAGCGTGGGCTTCTTGTCATGTTGTCACCATTTCTCTTGGGAAGGGGACAGGGTCAGGATGACCACTTTGTATGTGGGGAAGTAAAGGCCCAGGAAGCTCAGGCCTACGCAGGAGTATGAGCTCATTTGATAGAATCAATGCAGGAACCATATCACAAATCCCGGAGAGAGTACGCGGGGGGAAGAAATCTCATGAACCTTTTCAGCCATAAATAAATTCTTATGCAAACATATTTCAAAATGTGAGAGTGAGTGTACACCCATTCGAATGAGGTTTTATTCACCAAGGGGAAGGTCGCGTTTTCATACAGAACACTCAGTGGCAGGGAGAGATGAAACCGTCGTCCATAGAAATGGGGTCACATAGGTTACGGCTCCTGGAAGACTTATTAAAAAAGAAATAATTCCTACTTCTCATTCATAGGAAAACTGGAATACTCTCAAGAAAAATTTCAACTTTGAAATATCATAGTGTGATTCATTTTATGAACAGACTGCGTTTGGAAATTTATAGATTGACAAGCAATTTGATCTAACAAAGCTAATAGGTTGGATTTTATGTTAATGTTTTTCTTCCTTGATAAACCAGGCAGCTCCTTATCCAGAAATCCTTTCTGAAATTTCACATTCTGTATGAATCTTAGGGAAGGATCGTATTTTTAAAATTTCCCAAAATGTCTAACATTCTTTTCATTTTACTCCTGTATTTTTTACGTAGGTGTTCTCATCTTACATCTGGATGTGTTGAAACAAATTATCATTTTTTTCGTTAAACACAGGCAGAATTCCAATATACTTTAGTAAGTCAAATATTCATGATTGGACTTTGTTATGCTGTGAGCCATTAAGACCCTTTAATATAAGCAGAGATTCAGAACGTTCCGTGTTATAATTTTCTGTATAGCTCCTTAAAATTAGGAAACATTGTTTTTCTTGATTCTTTTTTGTTTATACAAGTAATGTGTGATAATTTGCAAATATAGCTGAAATGTCACCACAGTTAGCATTTTGACATATAAATATAGACATACACATTTTTACGGACTTAGGATCCTACAGTATGTAGATCTTTTGTTTTCTCCTTTGCTCACTTTTGATACATTGTAAGCAGCTTCCCATAGTATTAAATATTTTTTGAAAACATGTCCTTTAATACTTTATGGATGTAAATTATCTAGATCGCCATACATGTGATATCTTAATATTTTACAATAGGCCACAATGTCTAATTGATTCATTGAAAAGAGGTCAATTTCATGCCATCAGTCAGTTTCATGGGAAAAATAACACATAGTTAGAATGGCATTGAATTAGGAACTGTCTAATTTGATCAACAGTTTGGCTTCTCAACCACTGTGGTCGTATGTAACTGTAGCACTTCTGGATCCCTTCAGCACCAGGAGTCCACGGATCACCGTGATCGTTTAAAGCCATGAGTCAGAGAACTGAGGTTAAGAACGAGAGGGCTATGCTCTGGAGCATTCTGACCCCTGGATTTTCCATGAGCCTCATGCAGGGCCTACCATTTTAGGAGCTGAGAAGAAGGGATGCCCAAGATGAAAAGCAAACAGCTCTAGGTGGGACAGGTGGATAAAGATCTATTTCTGAAAGAGCTGTTGTTTTATAGTTTCTCACTAGTTTTATTATTTGCCTCTGTCGGGTCTTCGTTGCATCACGTGGGATCTTTTTTTTTAGTTGCGGCGTGGGGCATCTTTAGCTGTGGCGTGCGAACTCTTAGTTTCTGACCTGAGAACACACTCTGCCCTTGGAAGCCACTCCCATGAAAGTACATCCTCGGCGAGTGAAGCCGTACATTTCCCCCTTTCCTTCTCTTGGTCTCAGATTGGGCAGCTCAGCTGTGTGCCAGGTATCTGCTCCAGCCCAACCCTCCTACATCTTGTCAGAGAAGCTCATTGTTATCCAACGGAAGCTCATGATTCAGCAGGTACTTGACGTGTGGTCTCCTAGGAAACGGCTGCCAGGCATCTGAACCACTCACTGCCGACTGACCGCATCTCCAGCCACCAAATGCTTCCTGTAAATGAGCAGTCACCTTCCTCTAAGAGCAGCAGGGTCAGTGTGCCCCCCGGGGCTAATGATGGAATGAAAACCTCAACCAGGTTGATCCCTGCCCCCGCCCCAAGAAGTTTTAGGCATTTATGTTGGAATACAGGTTGGGTTTTGGGCATTCTCTTCAAACTAGGTTACCATGTGGACACAGGCCAGATGCGTCTGCGGCAACCACAGTACAAACTTTCTGGCTTTTTGCCATTGGTGATTTCTTCATACCCACTCAAGTGTAAAGGACCAACCAGAGGGCAAGACTTTGCCAGCATACAAGCCTGTACCCATCCATCTGTTAGCCAACATTGAGGTATTTTATCTAGTCATATCTAAGGCTTGAACCTGGCACTGAGGATACAAAGATGGATAAGATCTGATCCGGAAGACCTCAGTCTGGCAAGAAGATCCGCTTTCTAATCTAGTAAGTGTCCCACAGTAATAAATTTCACACAGAAGGAGTATGAACAAAACACTGTGGAAGGAAGGGCCAATATGAGGGAAGAATTGAATAAGCTTTCCCAGAGGGAGTGGGACATGTGGAGTTGGATCTTAAAGGATGATTAGGAGTTTATCTGGCAGAAAAGGAGGCCAAATCCATTTTTGGCTTAGACAACTACACGTTTTTTGTTACTACCCTTTGGGATCGCTCCTCCACTGTGAAGTTGGGCACAATTCATTTTTTTTTTTTTTATCTGTAAGCAACTTAAGGGTACAGGTAAATTCAGTTATAGACATTGTTTTGTTACGAAATCACCTTGGTAAAATTTTCAACTGCAGCTCCATTCTTTCCTGTTGATGTTTCCAGGTAAAAAGGACCCTTCTCGCAGACACTTAAATGCTGAAAGGTCAAGTAGGTTTCCTAGTTTCTGCTCCCACTTGCTTCATTGAGTAACAGGAGTTTACCCCAAACTTCTCCTTAGCAATACATTTTTTTTCTCTCTCCAGACTTTTCTAACTGACCCGTCAGTGAAGCTGTTCCTCTGAGGCATTCACTGCAGTGAAACGACCTGGACCCAATGTCTTTTTGTACAGTCATGCCACGTTTTACTGCACTTTATTGAGTTTTGGCAGATATTGTTTTTCACAAATTAAAGGTCTGTGGCAACCCTGCATCAACAAGTCTATTGGTACCATTCTTCCAACTGCCTTTGCTCACTTCCTGTCTCTGTGCCACATTTTGATGTGACACACCTTCTTGCAATATTTCAAACTTTTTCGTCATTATTAAATTTGTGATGGTGATCAGTGAGCTTTGATGTCACTATTGCAAAAAGACTGCAACTCATGGAGGCTCAGATGAGGGTTAGCATTTTTTAGCAATAGAGCATTTTAACATTAAGGTATGTACATTGGTTTTTCAGACATAATGCTATCGCACACTTAATAGGCTACAGCAGAGTGTAAACATAACTTTTACATGCACTGGGAAACCAGAAAGTTCGTGAGACTTGCTTTATTGAGATACTTGCTTTATTGTGGTGTTCTGCAGCCAAACAGCCGTATCTCCGAGGGCTGCCTGTATGTACCTAAGGGACTCTCACTTTCTCTGGACAGCTTTTGTCACTACAACTCTGCTCCTACTTTATCACCAGCTCCCTTTTGGTGAGTCTTACCCAGATGAACCTTCCTGGTCATCCATCTTGACTTTCAATTAAATTACCATTTCAAAAATCTAGCTTTTTTTTTTTCAGTGTTGGGAAAGGGGGGCTGTGGTCCGAAGCCAATACCAGAGGGAGAAGGGTGGTGTTTCCCACATTTGCATCAGTTACACAAAAATAATTCCCCTCTCTTCCCGTGACTCACCTGTGTCCATGTTTCAGAGGCTTCGGGATAATTGCAGGGAGCCGCAGGGACGACAAAGCATGTGCTGCTCTTCCTGTCCTGCACCCTCTTCTTCCACCTCTGGCTCTCTGCTCATGCATGCATCTATCGGAAGGTGCCCAGGTGGGCAAGGTCATAGCTGCGCTCTGGCTGGCAGCAGGACTGATGCTCCCAGAAGGTTCACCTTCAAATCATTTGTTCTCTCTGGGAGCTGGAGTTATTGACAGAGCCCCATGTCTGAACATCATGGAAAACTGAGAGTCTGAGACTGGAGCGTTGTGGGCAGTCACTGTGTCTTATGGTTACAGCAGAGCGTGTAAAGTTCTAGCTCTTCCCTCAAATAAAGGCCACGGAGCCACAGACAACCACCCTGCTCACCTGAGGGGCCCTAACCCTCTGGCTCCCCCTGCAGGGATGTGGGGTCTTCTTGCCATTCAGAGGGGCAGCACACACGCCCACACGGCCCACGCCTTTCTCCATGCGTCATCTGCCATTCAAATCCAGGCCACGCTTTGAAACAGAAAACATCAAAAGGCAAATCCAAACTTACTCTTTGCCAAAATGTGAAAATGTAAGAGGTGAAACTTAGGGACAGCCCGTAGTGACAGGTGAGAGGCATCAGCTCTGTCCACTCCCCCAGGGCCTCTCTGTTCCAGCGTCTTTAGACGTCCCCCAAGACACCACACAGTCTCTTCCCGTCTTTCTTCCAACTCCAGTATGCGCGGCCTCTCTCCGAACCCATAGGGGCTCTTCCGAGGTGCGAATTCTAGAACACGTCTTCTTATAACTGTGAACTGCTGGTATTTTCACCCCAAATCTGAGTCTCTTCAGTGAAGCAAATTGTTACTTAACACAAGTTACAACACCAGGGAGGCTGGTGACGAGCATCTAAGCATCACTCTTGTGTGTGAATCAGTTCCTGTGTGTGCCTGGAACATCTTATTCTGATCACACAGAGCACGTATAGAGCAGAGAAACCTGATCAATGATTAAACCCTTTGATTTTGCTATGTTATGCTAATTCACAAAATCCAACTTAAATGGCGTTCTCCCCGAGAGTTAAACAGAAAACATTTAAGTAACTGTCAATCGTCATGATTTTAAAGGAAGGAGCTTCTGTACAGATAATAGAAAGCCAGCACTGGTTTGGGATGCTATTTTGGGTGGCTCGTGTAGAGGCAAGGTGTGAAAATATACAGGTGTTATATAACAGACTAGATACCCCACTCTGACCAGAGACTTTTATGACCCAAATATCGGATGCATGATTTGTTATTATGACGGATAGAAGGATGGATTATTTGAAACGGGGACTGATCTGGAATACAAGGAGGCTTACCTGGGGTACCTGTCAAGTGTCAATCCTAGACACCTGTGCCGGGCTTGGAAGGCTGAGAGCCTTAGAAGGTGAAGTCTCCACCTCTTCATTCATTCCATGATCAAGTTTCTACTGAAAAAGTGGGGTAAGCAAATGAAGTGATTATTTCGGTAATTCCACAAGGAATGCACTTTGGATGAAGTTCTTCTGAGTGACCATCTCAGAAGTTAGTTTTGCCTGATTGTGGGAGGTTTGACAAGAGACAGAAAAAGAAAAGAAAAGAAAGAAAAAAAAAAGGAGATTCAAAGAACAACAAAGCACACACATCTCTTAGAAAACAAATTTCAAAATTCGAAAGATTACATTCCTCTCAGTTGTCTCTTGAAATATCTTTCACATTTTGCATTTTATGTCAATGCAAATTGATACCTTGCTGAGACGACCCAAAATCCAGATAAAGTCCCAATTCCCTTTTGGTCACATGGAGAAAATACAAATTCTTGGACTGGACTTGATGTATATAATTAGGAAGAAGACAGACCCTCTAAAAAGCTAAATGCAATGTTTACTTTAAAATGTCCTAAGGTTAAGACCTCGCCAGCAAGTTTTTATTGCTAAGCCACAGCCCAGAGTGAGAAATGGGGTTTTTTAATGGAAATGCAGATGCACAGCCTTAATTATCAGATCACCGCCGGGCACCGGCATAATGAAGGAATTTTCTTATTTTTGCACAATGAATACTAATTGAAGTGGGAGAGAAAACTTGTGTGGCTACACGGCAGTCAAAGGGTGCCACCTAAAGGAGGACAGCAAAGCCACACGGGTGGCATCGGCAAAGGGGACAAGCAGGACAGCCTCTTCCAGACCCTGCACAGCTGGATTTCCGCACTTGGATTTTTCACTCAAAAAACAGCATCGAATTCTACTGTTACAAATATAGTTATCTGGTAGAGATGAGGTGAGGCAGATGATACACTTTTCCCCGAAACCCCCCTCCCTGGGATGGATTTCTCATCCTCCGACAGACTACAGAGAAGTGTCCCTGACGCTAGTGCCAGCAGAGGGAGAAGTAGAGGAGGGAGGGAGAAGGGAAGGAGGGGGAAGGGAAAAGGTGGGGGAGGGAGTGGGAGGGGATGGAGATGAAGAGAGAAAACAGGGAGAGAGAGAGAAGGGGCATGCAACGCTTATTTTGTATCAGATATTCTGCTTTGAGATGTGCAATATGAAATTTCGTGTACAGTCTCCACAAGCATGTTCATCTGTACACATCAGGAGAGTGAAATAGAAAGGTAAAATAAATTACCCCAAAGTGGTACAGTTGACAAGTGACAGAGCAAGCCTCTGTGCTTCCAGGGCCGGGGCCGAGGTGTCTCTACAAGCAGGGGGTCATGTGTGAGATAAAGTGGTGTCTATTCCCAGAAGGAGAAGTGCTTGTTGGGTTTAAATCAGAATCACCTGGAAGATTTAATAGCATCTTTCTCCTTCCCAATTAAACCCACCCATTAAACAGACACAGAGAAACAAAACACACACACACACACACACACACACACACACACACACACACACACACACACGAGTTCCAGTTAAAATGCTCACTTCACCCTCCTGCCTTAAAAATGTGATTTCCTAGTGCATCAAAACTTCATGCAAGGACAGCAGGGCTGAGACACTCAATGGGTCTTTCACATTAACTTTGACAAACTCAGTAGAATGAGTCCCTTTTCATGAGCCAGAGAAAACTTGGCCCTTGCTGTCTTGTTTCATGGAAATATATGGAAAACAAATGCCACTTGGTGACCAAGGGGTATTAATAGATGTGAAAATACACTGACTTGAGCTGTCGCCCACACCCTGGAGATCTGGTTAACAGCACTGAATGGATGTGGGGTGTGAGGCTAAGTATAGCATCTCCAAAGTGCCCGAGAACCCCCAGGGTGGCACACCACACAGCGCGTTCCTTGAATGGAGGGCATTTTGTACAATCGGAAAAGGGACCGTGAATAATTTTAGTCATTTAACGAACAAACTACCACACCGCAGGCGCTCACATGGAGGAAAGCACTCCTCCTTCACGAAGATGGTCTGAAATGCTGACTCACTTGCTCCCCAGCTCACTTGTACTGTCTGGACCGGCCAGCCTGGGTTCTCACCACCATCCACTCTGGAGGCCATAGTGACAGAGGCAGCACTGCCTGCCCTACACGGAGGTCAGGGCAAGTGGCCTGGTGGGAATGTCTCCTGTCGGTTTAGCAAAAGGAAGAAAGAGATATAGCATTCCCTTCTTACAGGTCCAGGATGGCAGTGATTCAGGCGAAAGCAAAGTGGTCTCCTTTGAAAATGTCTATTAACCTGGCATACACACCTCACAAGGTTAGAGCTTTTTCTTCAAGGAGAAAAGAGCTGTTTGGAGCCTTTCCCTTTACTTTTTAAAAAATTCCTATCAAAATATAGTTGATTTACAATGTTGTGTTACTTTCAGGTGTGCAGCAAAGTGATTCAGATATATATATATATATATATATATATATATATATATATTCTTTTTAAGATTTTTTTTCCATTATAGGTTATTACAAAATATTGAGTATAGTTCCCTGTGCTATACAGTAGGTCCTTGTTGGTTACCTATTTTATATATAGTAGTGTATATATTTTGATCCCAAACTCCTAATTTATCCCTCCCCCTCCTTTCCCCTTTGGTAACCATAAGTGTGTTTTCTAAGTCTGTGAGTCTGTTTCTGTTTTGTAAATAAGTTCATTTGTATCTTTTTTAGATTCCACATATAAGCAATATCATAGGATATTTGTCTTTCTCAGTCTGACTTAATTTCACTTAATATAATCTCTAGGTCCATCCATGTTGCTGCAAATGGCATTATTTCATTCTTTTTTATAGCAGAGTCATATTCCACTGTATAAATATACCACATCTTCTTTAGCCATTCATCTGTTGATGGACACTTAGGTTGCTTCCGTGTCTTGGCTATTAAACATTTGGGTGCCTGTGTCTTTATTTATGTATTTATTTTTTAAAATTAATTTTTATTGGAGTATAGTTGCGTTACAATGTTGTGTTAGTTTCTACTGTACAGCAAAGTGAATCAGCTATATGTATACATATATCCCCTTTTTTTTGGATTTCCTTCCTACTGTATAGCTCAGGGAACTCTATTCAGTGCCCTGTGGTGACCTAAATTGGAAGGAAATCCATGTGTCTTTTTTTTTTTTGCGGTACGCGGGCCTCTCACTGTTGTGGCCTCTCCCGTTGCGGAGCACAGGCTCCGGACGCTTAGGCTCAGCGGCCATGGCTCACGGGCCCAGCTGCTCCACGGCATGTGGGATCTTCCCGGACCGGGGCACGAACCCGTATCCCCTGCATTGGCAGGCGGACTCTCAACCACTGCGCCACCAGGGAAGCCGCCATGTGTCTTTAAATTGCAGACAACTAGACTGAGATTTTTATTTCTTTCCCTGACATTTTCAGGGGAGGCTTTGTCTTTAAAGTTTGCCTCTATCCATGTTACTCAAGTATGATCAACTATATGATGCAAAGTGAATCAGCGAGGGTGCACGGGAGAGAACAATTACAGAGTCTGGGATATGCTTTTTATCGCAGAGAAAGCCTGGGATTCAAGGGCTCGGGTGAGATCAGGAGCTCCTGCTTCTCTTCAGGAGGCGGATATGATTTAAGCCAGAACTTTTCAGGATACTCACAGGTATGCTTTGATAAAAGAGTTTCGCAGTCAGTGAATTTGCGGGATGCTGGTCTACGCAAAGCTCAACCGATGACTTTACTGCAGGACGTTTTAGAGTCTTTCATCTGCTAAGGTGCCCGTGACATTCCAGGTGCGGCTGTGAGGAAGTGCTGGGGTTGCTTTCACATTTGGCAAAAGCACTGTCGCATCTGGGTCCCAGGAAGGCAAAAGAGGCAAAGGATTGACGTGGCCGGATTGGGGCCCGAGGAGCTGCTCGTGGGGCTCTATTTCCCCCAAATGCTGAACTACAAAATGCTTTAGGCAGACATATTAATAGCACAGCTGAAAGCATGGGACACAGCGACACAAGTGAAGAATGCAAAACAGCTTCTCCCAGCGTGTGCCGTACAGCAAAGGGAGACCAGCCAGCCGCCATGCCCTGAGGAGAAAGGAGGGCCCAACGTTTGGAGCTCCTTCTGAGCATTACACTAGCTCCTTTACAGTTATTATAAGGTTTATACATTAGAGACAGTAAGACATAAAGTTGTTCAATGCTTGGCTCTCTGGAGAAACCAGTGATCCAGGAATGTCGGGGTTTTCGTGGGCGTGGCCTGTGAAGGAATCGTGAGGAGGGTCCCTGAATCCATCTGTGCTCCAAGCATCAGCCTGGGTAAATAACGTGTCTTGCGCTGATACTCACTGCTCTGCTTCAAACATCTATAAATGCTGCTGTGATTGATATCAGTACAATACAGTTGACGTAAACATTTTGCTGAATTCACAGGAACCTCTTTAGCTATTTTTTCAATAGATGGATAAGACAAGCTAGCATTATGTGTAGGCTCTCAAATTTTTTTAATTTTTGAATAAGAAAGAAAATCACACAGTTCAAGACCCAGAAGATGTCAAAAGATAGAGAATAAAAATATCTCCCTCTCATCCCTGTCCACCCATCTGCCAAACCCCACACCTTTGATTGGATAATCTTTGTTCTTAGCTCCTTACATAAACTTCCAAGATTTTTCCCAGCACACACAAAAGCATATTAAAATGTAGAGTCTTATTTCTCCCTTTCTTACAAAATGGGTAGCCTAGTTTACATGCTATCTCCCCCCGTTTGTTTAAGTCTGGAGCAACTGCACCGCCATATTTCTTCTCTGTTGGAAGAGACTTCTCCACCCTCACACAGACCCTAACGTCCAAAACTCCCTGAACCTCACACGATTAATAGAGTAATTGGTTTTGTATCACATGACCCATTCTTTTCCCCTCCTCTTCTCCATCAATGCCCATAAAACACTTCTGGCACTTCTGGTGATGTGTGGGACCAAGGCACCATCATTTCTTTGTTACAGTCATTGCCATCTGCCTCCTTCTGTCTTGGTGGTATGACAAGACATCTTATCCTCTGGAACCTCGGAACCTACAGACGTGCTCATCTCTTAATTTTCAGTTCTACTAGGGCAGAGGGTCACCCATGGGGTCAGAGTTAATTCTCTAAACTGATCCAATTCTCTAAACTGGACAAAAAGATTACACTGAGAATACATGATTCAGAATCTTGGTCATCATGACTGATGCTCTAGGCTTGTCATGGCCACGCCTGAATGTCATTTTCTGGCTGACTTCAGATGAACAGGGAGCTGCTTCACCTGCCTGACACTGAGGTTGGCCCTGGTTGGTGGAGAATTCAAGCAGCATTGGTTCAAATCCTGTAGATCGTCAACGTTCCAGGGCCTTCAGAGCTTTTGAAAAGTACAGTTTCTTGGGTTCTACCCAGACCCATGTGATTCTGACCCTCAGAATCCCTGGGGTCATGACAAGATGTGTTTTTTCTAAGCTCCCTGGGTGTTTCCAATGATACTGCAAGAAGGAAGATGCTCAGATGGGTCCCCCAGCCTTCATGGATCCGGGATCAATGGCAAGGGGACCCTTCTCCAAATTTGTGTGCAGTTTGCATGTACCACCTTTTAGTATAACTTAAAAAAAATAGTCTTCATTTATAATTTCATCTGGTTTGCAAATGTGGATCTGTTGTATGCAAGGAATTGCTTAGAAATAGAGGAGAAAGAAATTAAAATAATAGAGAGAAAGAGGTTTCTCAACCAAAGGAAAACCATTCCAATTTTTTCCCCTAAGGATCAATGAATATGCCAGAGGAAGTGATTATCTTAGAAAGAAAATTCAAATTTGGGTGAAGTTGAACTCTGATCAATCATACTGCTCTGCTGGGTACCCACAAGGCTCCCCTCTATATAACTTTGCTTCTCAAATCATTTGATACCCTTAGAACCTGGTGTGATGCACATCAGGAAAAGATGGAAGTCAGTGGAGGTCAGGGTCAGGAGGGAATCACCTTAGAGGGTGTGGGAGAAGCCAAGGTCTTTATCAGAAGGACTTGGGAGTGAAATATTGATAAGTCAGATGGAGAAAGACAAATACTGTATGATCTCACTTATATGTGGAATCTTAAAAAACCCAAGCTCATAGATGCAGAGAACAGATTGGTGGTTGCCAGAAGCAGGAGCGTGGGGTAGGGAAATGGGTGAAGAGGGTCGAAAGGCACAAGCAAACCTCCTGTTATAAGATACACAGGTCCTGGGGATGTAATGTACAGCATGGTGACTATAGTTAACAATACCATATTGTATATTTGAAAGCTGCTAAAAGAGTAGATCTTAAAAGTTCCCATCACAAGAAAAAAAATGTGTAATGGTGCATGGTGACAGATGTTAACTTGGCTTATTGTGATGAACATTCATAACATACACAAATATCAAATTGTTACGTTGTGCATCTGAAACTAATACAATGTTATATGTCAATTACATCTCAGTAAAACTGGGGGTAAAAGAAGAACATGAGAAGATCTGAACGTGTGTCATTAGGGTGCCAAAAGCTGTGGGAAGCACGGAACTGCGTCTGATCAAAAACACAGAAACAGAGGGCAGAGTCGTCAGGGCTGCTGACAGCATTCTCATCCAGGGCTAATCTTAATGGACTAAGTCTATGTTGACTAACTGCAAAAATGGCCACAATTCTCCACAACTCCCTGAATTTCCCTCCTCTGCAATGACTTTGCTGCTCCCATCAAGATGTGGAATCTATTTTCCTTTGCCTTGAATCAGGGCTGGCCCTGTGACTCACTTTGGCCCACAGAATGCAGCAGAAATGCTGAGGGTCAGAGCCGAGCCGAGACCTTAAGATACTGAACTCTGTGACCCACTTTTTGGGGACCCAGTTACTGCCATGGGTACACACCTGGGATCTCTTGCTCACTTGGAGGATGAGGGCCGAGGGGAGCAGAGCCAATCAGCCCAGTGGTCCCAGCAGGGAATGTCTAAGGACATCAAGAGACTCCAAAGGAACAGGCAACAAGACCAGAGGAAACCCACAAAACATGCTACCAGAGATGGCAAGACTGAATTCTGCCATATGTGTATTTTTCTCTGAATAATTTAAGAGTAAGACACAGCAGTAATGCCTGATCACCCCTAAATACTTGAGAATGCATTTTTTGTGATGAAAGACATTCTCTTACAGAACTCTAATACAATTATGAAAATCAGAAAACTAAAATTAATATAATTATATTTTTAGAGATCTAGTCATATGTTGCAAATGGTTCCCAAATTGTCCTTTATATTAAAAGAAAGAAAGGGGGGGAGAAAGAGAGAAAGAAAAGGGAAGAAAGAAAGAGAGAAAGAAAAGGGAAGAAAGAAAGAAAGAAAGGAAGGAAGGAAGGAAGAAAGAAAGAAAGAAAGAAAGAAAGAAAGAAAGAAAGAAAGAAAGAAAGAAAGAAAGAAAGAAAGAAAGAAAGAAAGGAAGGAAGGAAGGAAGGAAGGAAGGAAGGAAGAAAAAGAAAGAAAGAAAGAAAAAGAAAGAAAGGGAAAGGAAGGAAGGAAGAAAGAAAGGGAAAGAAAGAAAGAAAAAAGAAAGAAAGAGAAAGAAAGAAAACAAAAGAAAGGGAAAGGAAGGAAGGAAGAAAGAAAGGAAGGAAGGAAGGAAGGAAGGAAGGAAGGAAGGAAGGAAGGAAGAAAGAAAGAAAGAAAGAAAGAAAGAAAGAGAAAGAAAGAAAGGGAAAGGAAGGAAGGAAGAAAGAAAGAAAATCTTTCTTTCAGGAGTGGGGACACTTGAAGGCGTCTGTGGCTGTGTTGGCTGACGTTGAAAGCTCAAAAACGGTGAAGACAGGAAAATGTCCATTGGATTTAGTGTCACAGAGATGGTTGGCGACCTTGACAAGACCAGACCTGTCCCATTCTTAGGGGTGTGATGAGACACTTCACCCCCCTGGGCACTGTTTCAGGAGTGGGGTGAGGAGGTTAAGACCATGAGTCTTTTGAGGAGGCCATTGGTGGGCTTTTCTGGTGAAGCAAATTCAGGTGTAATGATACGGTGCAGAGAACTATCAATAGAGAGGAAGGTGATGCTGGTGTAGCCAGAGCTGCATGGCCATGAGACAGACCCTGGAAAGACAAGTGTTGGGAAGCCTGGCAGACAGGTATCCAAAGTCAGCCTTGTTCCCCGATTAACTCTATAGGGTTATATGCCCAAGGGCTTTGTGGCCTGTATAGAGACGTGCAAAAGTTTATTATTAACTTTTTTTTTTTTTTTGGCTGCACCACACAGCTTGCAGGATCTTAGTTCCCTGACCAGGGATTGAACCCAGGGTCCCCAGCAGTGATAGTGCCGAGTCCTAACCACTGGACCGATGCCAGGGTATTCCCTATTATTAACTCTTTGATCCTAGACAATGCACATCTTTAGTAATAGTTAGTGGAACTTTATGGAAACTAACTTTATGGTAACTAACCTGGCAGACACCACCTTACTCATATGATCAAAGTTAACATCACCAGTAATTGGACCAACCAACACACATGCCTCTTGATATGATGCACCGTAAAAGGCAGATGTCACTTCTGTAATGTTTCCTGGAAAAAAAATGCACCAGTTAAATCTAATTATGAGGAAATATCAGACAACTCCTAAAAGGAAGACATTCTACAGAATAACTAGGCTGCCCTCTTTGAAAGAATCAAGTTCATGAAAACAATACAGACTGAAGAACTATTCCAGATTAAAGGAGATTAAAGAACCATGACAACGAAACGCAACACATGGATTGTATCTTAGATCAGATGTTCGTTCTTTCTTTAAATATAAAGGACAATTTGGGGACAAAGTGCAACATGTGAATAGGCCTCTAAAAAGATAATTATATTAATTTTAGTTTTCTGTTTTTCATAATTGTTAGGGTTCTGTAAAAGAATGTCTTTCATCACAGAAAATGCGTTCTCAAGTATTTAGGGGTGATCAGGCATTACGTCTTTGTCTTACTCTTAAATCGTTCAGGGAAAAATACACGTGGCAGAATTCTAAAACTGTCCCTACGATTCCCACACCCTGGTGTACATGCCTGTATAATCACCTCCCCTTAAGTGCGGGCAGAGCCTGTGAATCTGATGGGATATCTCCCCCTTGGTTACATTACTCATCTGTTGACTTTGAGTTAATCAAAAGGGAGAGTGTCCTGGGTGGGCCTGGCCTAATCAGGTGAAGCCTTTAACTAAAGGTGAAGCATTGGAGAGATACTCCCCAACTGGAGGGCAGACTGACATGTTGTGGGAAGGAAGTGACAGGAGACCTCTAGGAGCTAAGTGCAATCCCCAGTTGATACCTAGCGAGAAAACAGGGCTCTCAGTCTCACAACCACAAGGAACTGTATGCTGCCAACAGGTGAGCTTGGATGAGACCCCTGCACCTGAGATGAGACTGCATCCCCAGTCAGTGGCTTGAGTCCATGCTGGTGAGACTCTGAACACAGGACCCAATAGACCCATACCTGGACTCTAGACCCTGGAAACTGTGGGGTAATAAATGTGTATTTTGGCTTAAGCTGCTAAATTTGTAGTAGGTGGTTGCACAGCGACAGAAAACTAACATGATATCCAAGCAAATACGTAAAAATATTAACAAGTAGAGAACAATTTACAGACGTTCTCTGTACATTCCTACAACTTTTCTGTAAACCTGACTTTATTTCAAAATAAAACGTTACCCTAGACGCGCTCTATATAAGGCTCGCTATGTGCCAAGTACGATTTAAAGTATTTTAAAATATATGAATGCATTCAATTTTCATTAAAAAACAAACAACCCTTTCCCCCATGACGTAGGTATTATTATGATTCTTGTTTTTCAGGTAAGAAAACTGAGGCACAGAGAGTTCAGGTGACTAGCGGCCTGAGGTCACACAGCTAGTAAAGGACAGAGCTGGAACTTGCACCTGGTTTCAAAGCTCATACCCCTACATCCTGTGCTGTAGTAACCCAGTGACACTGAAGGAATAAATACCAATTAAGCCAGCCAGCAAAAGTGAATGTGATGGAGCACGAGCCCGCAATGCCCTGAAATCTGGAGGGAATCATTTTTCCTTTACCCCCTGCACTTTGTTCACCCTGGAAGTATCTGTAGGATGTGAGGATCACATCAGAAAGACTCATAACATTAGACTTTAAACATTAGCAAATGTATTCATATACCTGTACTTGCTTTATACCCCCAGTATCTGTAACCTCCTATAATATAACAAGCTAAGCTTATAATATATCTACTCAAGATTTTGAGTAGAGGAGAAGTGTAACTAGAAGGGAGAAGAAATCAGGCAAGTATAATGGGACCAGGAATGAAGGAAGGACATAGAAATGAAAGCACAAAGTTCAACATATTTAACAAAAGTCAGCTGAAAATGTACTTCCCTCCTTCTAGCATATTGATTTTATAATATTTCCCATATCTCATGATTTGGAATAAGGTGATGTCACCCACACTCCATTGTGAAATTGAGTCTCCCTGAAATCCCTTTGACCTCAGAGAGGCAAATAGTGAGTAATTCAAAATATTTTTGAATGAAAGTGTCAGTTTAAAATCCTCAGCATAAAACATACCTGCAAAGCCTATTTGCAAAGTAAATTTACTCTGGATTCTTGATACCTAGGAAAGTTTTTTCTATTATATTTATTTAAAATTACAACAGTTTACATTAGAAACAAGCTCAAACAATTAAGGTAAAAGATAAATAACTGCATACAGTTTAATTTTACAAAATGCAAACATACATCTTTCATTGTTCCATTATCTGAGTATTAAGCGCCACATAATTGCACAAGGCATTTTCAAATGTCTTAAAGGCTCTAAAATTACGGAGTTAACTTTGGTGAAATAGTCTTTATTTTCCTCCACCATTATACAAATAATTGACCACACAGATTAAATTTCCATCAGAATTGGCTATGTCCCCTGCAGAGCTCATTTCTCTTTTGCAGCTGAAGGTTGGTGTCTTGCGGTGGCTCATGGAGCTTGGTCAGGCTTTTGGGGGATACAGAATAGGGCCCAAATTTCCATACTTTAAGATGTTTCAGCCAGGAGAGATCTATAGTCCCCTGTGACCATGGTGACACCACAGCGAGGTTTACCCAAGAAAATCCAGCTTCCAGCTAACCCAGGGTAATTCTAACAGTGCCCCTTTCACTCTCAGAAATGTCTCAGTTTGGGAGATGGGGCCAGGAGGGGTAGATTAACTCTGCCCCAGACTCTGGCAACAGAGACCTGCCGTCTGCTCCTGGGAATTCTGAAACCCCTCACTGCCCGCCACCTTCCACTATGGGGGCAGAAGGTGGGAAAGCCAAGGGGAATGTCCTTTACATCCTCATCATAGAATGAAACTTAATCATCATCACAATTACTCACCAAACCTGAGAGGAGAACAGAAGAGAATATTTTTATATAATTTCTTCTTTAATTAAAAAGCATTGCAGAGGGGGTTGGGGGAGGGATGGAGTGGGAGGTTGGGGTCAGCAGATGTAAGCTTTCACATATAGAATGGATAACAACAAGGTCCTACTGTATAGTACAGAGAACTATATTCAATATCCTATGATAAACCATAATGGAAAAGAATATATAAAAAAGAATGTATATGTGTATAACTGAATCACTTTGCTGTACAGCAGAAATTAACACAACATTGTAAATCAACTATACTGCAATAAAAATAGTGAAGAAAATACAAAAAATTAAAAATGTATTGCTGATACACTGGAAAATGCAGATGGAGAAAAAGGAAAACAATTCAAACGAAATCCCCTCCCCTAGACAGGGCTACCAGTTATGGACTGTAGTGTCACATAGGAGTTGCAGGAAGTGATTCTAATTCCCGGTGGTAGGAGAATATTTTTCACAGTGTTTTCACCTTTTAGAAACCTGATCTGGTGACTCAGAATTCATTCTGAAACTTTATCCCCTCAGCTCAATTTCTTCTCATCATAACTGAGACCTTTCCCTGTTACAGTGGCAGGGGAAGGGGGGTGGGGAAGGGCAGAAGAAGGATTTGCAACGTTAACACACCAGAAGAGGAAGGGTGGCCGTGGGTCTCGTCTCCGGCAACGTCAGAACCCCCTGCAGACCACGGCCAGGCCCGCTGTCAGACAGCACATGGTTGGGGGGTGGGGACGGGGCCCTAGGAGGGGACAGCCCAGCTCAGTTTATCAAGGCTAATCTGGGCTGGGGAGAAAGTCTCTGATTTCACCATTGTTCCCCTGGCATCCAGCAGGATGCCAGGTGTGTGATAGGCGCTCGGTACATTTTTACTGCATGAGTTAATAAGGCTGAATTTTCAGTTTTCATTGTTGTTGAGCTCCTTCTAGTACAAGTTAAAGTCTAGACCGAACTGTTTCAAGGTTGTTTGATCATTATTCTTTTCCTTCTGCAAATGTATATAAATGTCTGATTTCTCTGCCACATGTTGGGGAGATGAGGTGAAGAGGAAAGGGCTGCTTCTCTTGGGGCCCCCAGAGGCACATAAATAACCAGACTTTGAGTGGCAGCCTGGCCAACTCGACAAGTTCAAGAGACAGACTCGGGTTCAAATCCCAACTCTGCACTCACTAGTCTTGTGACCTTGGGCAAGTTATTATCATTATTATTAATATGCCCTCAGCAGAGCTAATGATAACGTTAGGTCATAGTCTGTTTGAGGGTTAAATGTGTTAGTTAATGTAACATACCTGGAAGGCTACCTGGCACATGGGGATCTTTCAGCAAGCGGAGCTGCTCCCATGATCTGTCACTGTACATGCTTGGGCAGGTGAAACGGGCTGACTCAAAACATGGGTACGGTATGGTAAAATGAGGATTCATAGCAGTTTGTACATTACAAGTCCTTTTTGTTGTTTACATGAACCCACGAGGTACAGGTCCCCATCATAGCCCCCCCTGCAAAGGCTTTAAGCTGGGCGTCCACTCAGATAGTCAGAACACAAGGCTGGTGATGGGGCAGAAAGCCTGGGTGTGGACACAGAGCTGGGCTAACATCTACAGTGGATGGTCGGTCCCAGCGCCTGGCCAGAGCCCCTTGGATCCCTTTTACCAGCACTGGAATCTCCTTGAAATACACAGAGAGATAACTCCCTTGCATCTCCTTGGCCAGAAACCTCTGAAGTGTAATTTGCAATGCAGAGATCCCTGGGGGCTCAGGCTGAGGCTGGGACTTCACCGGAAGGCACCCTTTACTCACCATCCTTCCCTTCCCTGCCCCGCTCCCCTCCACCCCATGCCAGCTTCTCCTTGATCAATTCCTCCCATCAGGACCCTCAGCCTAGGGTCTGCTGCTCAGAGAATCTGAACTAAGACTGCACCTGGAAGGTGCTGCTCGAGGAAAAGATCCCAACCCAATTCCTGGTGCTTGCTGGTTCAGCAGTAACTTCAGGACGCCAGACACATTTCCTGAGACGTGGGGCTGACCGTCAAGGCCAGAGGATTTTAATTCTCCTCCCAAAGCCACGAGGACTTGCTGTCTGCAGCCATGGGGACACCGGTGCCCTCTCTACCCCTTGTAGGCACAGCCCTGCTCAGAGCCTGCCCCAGTGCTCCTGGGTGATGGATACACACAAGACGAATGCACAGAGGCCACCAGTGCTTCTCTCTTACTAGCTCATTATATCCTCAAAGTAAACGTGGGGAGCGGGCATTACAATCTCCACTTTGCTGCTGAAGAGGGTCAGAGGTTCTGTTACTGGACCTGAGTCACACGCCAGCCAAGATCAGAGCTGGGATGCAAGGTCAGTGCCATCAGAGACACGGTCCTTTATCTTCCATTGTATTGCTCCCAGGAGTTCCCTGACCTGGAGCCTACTAAACATACAGATTCCTGGGCCCCGTTCCAGACACACTGATCAGATCTCCAACAATGGAGGCTGGAAATGCCAAGTGTTTTTTCTGCCCACCAACATTTAAGAACCGGGGGGGAGTAATGTGTATATGGTAATAGTGTGTACCATATACACACTACTATATAGAAAATACATCACCAGCAAGGACCTACCATATAGCACAGGGAACTCTACTCAATATTTTGTAATAACCTATAAGAGAAAAGAATCTGAAAAGAATCAGTGATATAACTGAATCACTGTGCTATACACATGAAACGAACACAATATTGTAAATCAACTATACTTCAATACAAAATAAAATAAAATAAAATAGGTAAGCAACAAGGAAAAAAGAAGAATTGGGGTGGGGGTAATTAGGGAATAGAGGGTGGCAGCCTAACTGCTGCTTTACTGGAATAAGACAACGTGAATTTTAGGGACTTCCCTGGTGGCGCAGTGGTTAAGAATCTGCCTGCCAATGCAGGGGGCACGGGTTCCATCCCTGGTCTTGGAAGATCCCATATGCCGTGGAGCAACTAAACCCATGAGCCACAACTACTGAGCCCACAGGCCACAACTACTGAAACCCATGTGCCTAGAGCCTGTGCTCCGCAACGGGAGAAGCCACTGCAATGAGAAACCCGTGCACTGCCACAGAGAGTAGCCTCCACTCGCCGCAACTAGAGAAAGCCTGTGCACACAGCAACGAGGACCCAACACAGACAAAAATAAATAAATAAACAGATAAATGTTTTAAAAATTTAAAAAAACAGCATGAATTTTAAATACAAAATGCACACATACCCTTGACTTACAGCCGTGGCTGAGGCTCGACATCCCCGTGTTCATTGTACCAGACGCCTCACGGAACGTGTACGTATCGCCATGCTGTAGGATTTTTGAGGAAATGGTCTATTTCCAAAGGAAGCCGTAGCTGGTAGCTGCCGCATGATGACCTACCACTTCTTTTGTCATGGATTTCTGCAGAGCATCTGAACAAACTGTCATTCAAACAAAGTCAAGTTTATTCAAGGTGGCAGTAGAGAAACCATGGCCTTGAGAGTCTCAGCAAAATTACAGAATGGGGAAGTAACAGTGGCGGGGGGGTGTCCCTACGGGGTTTTAGGGCCTGGGTGGTTGATGACATAACAGCTTAGGATCCGCGGGCCCAGCAAGGCGAGGGTCTTGAAGTGAGTTTTGATGCGTAAGCATTAGTCTTAATTAATAAACTATTTTGTTAGTTCAGGCTCTTATCTTCCAGAAGCAGAAAATTCTTGGAGCAAGCTGGTGGTTTTGCCTGTTCCCCAAACTGTTCAACACAAGCACAGAAAACCCTACCAGGGTGAATATTGTTTAATCGATGTTAGGAAATCGTCTTGATTTTAGTTCTTAAGAGGGATAAATTATAGGCACTGGGATAAAAACATAGTCTGTGACTCCTGAGACGAACTGTCAGACGTATGTGTTCAACAGCCATAAACTTTAAATTCCAATGCACCCACCTTCATGGAACCCCAAATATCTATCCCTGTGAACTTCCACATGACATGGTGTGGGAGCATAGACTGTACCCCAAAAGCCCAAGAGCAGCACAGACGTGGTGTGCTGAGCCAGCAGACCTGAGGACGTCTCAGGATGAACCCCTGGAGACCCAGGGAGGAAGGAAGCTTCAGCAGCGGTGGAGATGACAGCATGACCCAGCATCCCCCAGACCCCGCTGCTGACTCAGTGCCGGAGGCTCCCAAACCACACAGCCCTGGGGGAGCATGGGCAGGGAGGCTGGGTTAACACCAATTTCCTCTAGACTCCAAATGGAATGGGGGTAAATAATAATTAAGTTGTCATGAAAACTAAAGAAAATTGTACTTTCACATATCTGCTTTTGTGCCCTGAGTTTGGTTAAAATATATGTGCGTGTGTGTGTACGTGTGTGATCTTAGTTTGGGCTGTCCCAGAAGTGAGCCTTCAAGGAGGATGTGAGTGCAGTAACTGACCTGGGAGATGATCCCAGAAGCACCAGCCAGAGGTGAGGATGGAGGAGAGAGAGAGTACAGGATGCAGCTTCTAGCCTGGGGAGAGGAGGCCTCCAGAGTGAGTCACAGAAGTCCTCGTTCTCAGGAGGTTTGCACTCACACGCAAATTAAAACTGCAGGAAAAGGGCACTTCAAACAGAGTAACTTGAAACAGGCAGGATCTTTTGTGGCAAAGAGAGTCACCATCAAATACCGCACCTGCCCTTTCTTCTCAGCTGGGCTTTAGAAACTGTTTGTGAAGGTTCGGGCTTAGGTCACTTTATTGACTTCTGAGTTCTCTACTCAGATGTCAAACCCTAGGCGAGACTTTGGAACGTCTCACTTTATTTAGCCAAAAGGGCATTTGAGGGGCTCCAACCAACGATTTCTCTTTCTCTCATTGAACAAGGATGGCGCTCGACCAGAAGGACAGCGATGCTTTCTCCCTCATCATCATCAGGTCATAGGCAGGAAAGAACAGCAAACAATGGGACCCTCTGGTGTCAGGGGCTGCTACGGGGGGGGGAGGGGAGCACATGCCCATGTGGAGGAGCAGTGTGATGGTCTCAGAGTCATTCCCGTCGTTTCTCTCCCACCTGGACTTAAAAAAAACAATGCGGGCAATTGTTTGTTGTCCAAAGAGCAGGTGTTAGAAAACATGGCAAATTTATACAGATTGTCGTCTCTGTCACCAAGAAATCGCTAATGACAAAGGGAAGACTTTTCACACTTAGAAAAAGGGCCATTTCCCTACTCTGTCTCCTGTGAAGGACAAGACGTCTTCACCCCAGTCTAGGTGTGCCATGCTTCCTTCCCGTAGAAAAAGCAATACTGGCAAACAGAGGCAGGATATAAGTGAATGTTTTTATAAAGATGTTCTTTTTTAAATGAGTGATGAATTCTGCCCTAACTCATCTTTTTCTGTCTATCAGAACGAAAACTTAGAGATACTGACATTGTCCAATATCAAAGAAAGTTGTCTTGAGAGTCTGTAAACAAAACTTCCCGGGCAGGAATGAGAACAGGTCATAAAACACAGGTTTGCATTAAAGAGTGACTTCGGGTTAGACTCCATTTAATCAGAAAAATAAATAATCTGGAAGCGCTTGTGCGAAGGACAAACTTCAGGCAGGAACTCAGGGAGTGTGAACTCCTCAATCCTTTGTCGGGGGTGGGGCACCCCTTCTTCAAACTCCTGGACCACACGAGTCAAAGGCAGGAGTGAGGTCAGCATTTTCCTCTCGTCCTGAATTATTACTTTCTTGCACTCCTTTTTAGCATTTCATTCCAAAGCAGCAATCCTAGATATTTCCATAAAAAATGACTGTGTTTTATTTTCTCAAGCCTTTAGCTCATGGAGGGCTGGGGGAGAGTAGCAAAGTGCACAGGGTCCAGGAACAGCAGAGAAGGGGTTCTCCTGCTGCCCACATGCATTGGCGGAGGGAGGTGCGGGCTAAGGACTACAGCAACAAGACCGCAAATACAGTGACTGGTACAGATGGAAGCTTACTCCTCCTGCACTCAGTGATCCATCCTCCAAGCCTGCCTTCCGTCGCTGGGTGCAGCGTGGTTGCATGAGTCCTTCTCAGCCCTTGCCAAGGAGGAAAAGGGCTCCCCTCCTGTTTCCCCAGGAGAATAACGGCATCCTTTCTGCTCACATCCCATTGGACAGACTTCAGTTATGCGACCACAGAACCTGCAAGGGAGGCTGGAGCCATATCTGTGCCTTTGACTAAGGAAGGAGCAAATGCATATTGACAGACAACTAGCAGCTTCTGCCACTTGGAGTACCCCCCACCCCGCCGCCCTTTGCTGGTAATTTTAACAGACTTTGAAGAGGGCAGGTGTAGCAAAGAGGTTTCAGTTTTTGAGTAGCTCTGATCTCTTTGTAGCAACTGCCGGGGGCCATTTTGTCCATAACAAAGAGAGTAGGTTTAGTAACAAAGAGAGCCGTAATGGATATTGGTGCCTGCAATGAATCTGGGATTGGAGATTGGTGTATTAGAGCATCTTGCTTCACAGGGAATAGGATAAACCTAGTGATTTTCTATATGCTAACGTTCTCTTACTTTTATATCCTTAGGTTGCTTCCCTTGGTACTATCCAATTTTCAAAGAATATGAAAGTGCTTGAAAAATAAAGTTGATGGCTCTCAGAAATATGCTTGTTAATCTCAAGCAAGATACTTGACGGCAAGTCAGTAGAAATTCAAAGGACAGCCTGAAAATATAATTCATTGTTACATAAAAAATGAAAACAGGGGCTTCCCTGGTGGCGCAGTGGTTGGGAGTCCGCTTGCCGATGCGGGGTACGCGGGTTCGTGCCCCGGTCCGGGAGGATCCCGCATGCCGCGGAGCGGCTGGGCCCGTGGGCCATGGCCGCTGGGCCTGCGCGTCCGGAGCCTGTGCTCCGCGGCGGGAGGGGCCACAATAGTGAGAGGCCCGCATACCGCAAAAAAACAAAAAACAAACAAAAAACAAACAAACAAAAAAAAAATGAAAACAAAGTGGCCAAACTTTCATCCGCAGAGAAGAGTGCAGAATAATCTCAAAGATCTGCAGGTGTTTGGCCATCATCCTAGATGGCCCTGCCTCCTTTTCTATAGTGTCTCTTGGAGACTTTCCTGCAAGTAACGAGGGGAAGGTTGTCTCAGCTCAGCTTTCTATAAAACCTCTCTCTGACAACACACACATTGTTCCCCCGTATTCTTTCCAGTCAAAGAGAGACCACAGCGCAAGCTATACAAGCCTTTGTGTCTTTTTGTTTAAAATTTAGGAACAGCTGTATCCCTCACTGGCTATTATAGAGATGCTATAAGCTACTACATTAAAAAAGTGAAAGCATTGTGTATAGAGAGCAGAAGAAATCCAGGTGGTATCCTTTTATCCAGGTGAATTTCTTAACCCATCCCAACTCCAGAGGAGATCAGCCCAAGCTTTGCACCAAGTGGAGGAGCCTGGTTTTAAGCAGATCTGGAGCAATCGTGTCTTTGAAAGAAATTGGAGACATGTAAATCATCTGAAGGTTTACATGTTGTCTATAAATTCGTCCTTTCCTTGGCTTTTTGTCCTTTACTCTTGAGAGACTTTAATTTTCAAAGATTTTATCCTCCTTTATAAGAGTGATTCATGCTCATTGCAGAAGAATAAAATACCACATAAAAGTAGAACTAAGAGGGCTTCCCTGGTGGCGCAGTGGTTGGGGGTCCGCCTGCCGATGCAGGGGACACGGGTTCGTGCCCCGGTCCGGGAAGATCCCACATGCCGTGGAGCAGCTGGGCCCGTGAGCCATGGCCGCTGAGCCTGCGTGTCCGGAGCCTGTGCTCCTCAACGGGAGAGGCCACAACAGTGAGAGGTCCGCGTACCGCAAAAAAAAAAAAAAGGAGAACTAAGAAAAAAAATTGTTACTCCTATTTTTATCCGATGTCACACCAATGTGTCTTTTTCATTTCACATTTTAGCAAAATCATTGTTTACATTATTATAATTCCTTTGTAAGCATCACTCAAAATGTTGCCTGAATTTCTCTGGTCCATGTCATGCCTCATCCTCCACGAATGTCCCTGTTCCACTGTCGTTCTGGAATGCCTTCCACACACACACACACACTGGAGCCGAGTTCAGGCCGGGAAGAAACTCAGGCGAGGTAGAGATACTCACGCACAGGCAGAGTTATGCCACCAAGTGGCCTGTGACTGGACACTCTTTTACTGTTTTCTGATTCTCAGACACTGCAAAGGAGGACCACTTTGGTTTCCGATGATCTCTGCGGCCCTGCAGCAGTCGGCGCCCTTTGGTCACATGCTGCGGAAGTCACTCTGGTTAACCTCAGTGTAATAGGGACCATCACAAACTCCACGGGGACTGGACTGGAAACAGGAGAGGAATGGAGGACACGGCACAGGCAGTAAACCTTGACTGCTGTTCCTGGTCCTGCCCGGAATCAACCATCTCCTCCAGGGCCTGTGACAGTGCTGAGCACGGGCTTAGCCTCTAATGAACACTGATGACCCAGGAATTCAATATCTGTCTACCTCACCCCACCTCCAGCCCCGTATTAGGTTCTAGGAAACAGAAAAAAGTCGAAGGTAAAACACAGCTTGAGAAACACACAGGACCCAGGTGAGAAGGCAACAGTGCAAACTACATGAAAGTAAATAATGATACGTATTATTTTAAATCTGCATCTTCCCAGTGTGTTCATTGTGTGGAAGAAAATGACAGGTCACAGAGGAAGGTCACCATAATCTTAATAACTCAACGCACAATCTCTCTGTCTTGAAAAGACGTGTCACTGCAGAAGACGAATGCCTTGCCCACAATGGCAGGACACAGGCGAGGAGGGCGGAGGTCAAAAGTTATGTGTACTGGTCAGTGTGCTTTGGGGAGCCGTCCACACTGGCTTGAGACAAAACTTTAAAGGTCAGTCTTGTCGGCTCTCCAGCTCCTCCTGGCACCTGCCTTTATGACCCTCTGCAGACAAAGCAGGGCCAGAGGCCTGTGGAAAAAACAGTATCGAACAGGCCGTTTCCTGCTGTAAAACAGAGCCAAGGACTCACTTTTGTTGAATTCATTCCAAAGAAGGAGCATTCTTCGGAGATCTGGTTCCAAAACTTAATCTTTTTTTCTGGAACGTTCCAGCAAGTGAATTCTCAGGAAGCCTGGATCCCAGACAGCTCATCATTTGTAATTCTACTTTGGAAATTGTAGCCCAAGGTTATTTTTCTCTCCGTGCAGGGAGTCTGAGCAACCTCACCAGTGGATCCTGAAAAGAAACAAACAAACAAAACAAAACAAAACCCAGAAACTAAAACCAGCATGGCAACCCATGCACCTCAATTCTTAGGCTCCATGGAGCTCCCTTGTCATGGGGGCACCAAGGGGTCAGGTTCATGTCCAGTGGAAGGAGCGGGGATAGGGGGGCATGCATTTCTTCACCTCCTCTGAGCTCCCGACCTACAAAAGGCAGATGACAAGCGGGGTTCCATGGTGTTCTTAGGAGAACTCTACTGGGCAACTCAGAACAGTGCTTGTTGGCATGTACGCACATCATCACCCTCAAGGAGGTACAACTTCCTTCTTCTCTATGGATCACAAATGTGTGTGCAAGGACGGGTGTAGAAATGTGATTGCAGGGAAACAGGACTGTGTGAACGTCTTGAGGAATTCGTTTCATTATTTCGCAGTTCTGCACGTAGACATCTGATAATTTTTGCATCCCTGGGTTTTACACACATGAGATCACTTGATCCTAATCACAGGAGCAGGGATAGGTCGAGGAGGGAACCCCACCAGGGTACAGAGGACAGGCAGGAGGCCAAGGAGGAAGAGAAGCAGCTTGATAAAAGCAAATAATATCATTTTAACTCTACGTCTACTCCATGGGTTTATTATTTGGAGAAAATAACAGGAAGGCGGTATATTTAAAACTTTCTCGAACTTTCAGAACTTTCAGCTCAGTGTGAGTGGCCTAATCCTTTCATCTCAAAACTATTCCTTCAAAGGTAGAAATTATAGGAGCCTGGAAAATCATTTAAAACTTGCAACAGGAAAAAGATTCGTTGCAACTGGACAGAGCATGTCTGATTGTTTTAACCTCACAGACCTGAGCTGAGAATACCCAACTAGCTACTTTGGGAAGGGTGATGTTTTCTTCTAAGGAAAGAATGATGACAAATGTCCTTGGCTCTTAAGACAGAAAGGCACCTGTACAGTCGTAGTCTGTGCTGTGTGTGGTCAAGGGTTGAAGGGCAGGAGGGGGCCACTGGTGCTTCAGGAAGTCATTGAACAACCTTGGTCCCATCACCACGTAAGGAGAGCAGGACCCTGCCAGGGATGTGAGCCACAAGAAGAGAATGAAGAGAAGATTTGAAAGAACAGAAATCCACTGGACTGTCTTCTAAAATCTTTTCCTTAGAAGAAAACACAACCCTTCTCACAATGGCATCTAGTTGGATATTCTCAGGTCAGACGCGTGATTCTTGGAAGATACCAAATACGCAGAAATCCATTTCCTACTCATTCTTTTCACAGATGAATGAATTAATTATTCACCACATGCCCAGGACCCTAGGAAATGGAAATGCTGCATATTATAAATTATATTCATACAGGACAGAGGTTGCAAACTGGAACACAAGGGCCTTATTCAACCCACAGATAGGTTTTGTTTCACTTGCCAGCATTTTAAAAATTAAGTTTCTACATGTAAAAATAAGAATATGTCACAGAATTATATATTTTCTGGCTTATCTGGAGAAATGAAATGGGTACAGACCCACCTCTTCAAGGCTGCTCCCTTCAGGTGGGGCACACACACTGCAGGTGTCTCCCCATCAACTCCACTCATTTAAGTACCTTGAGTTTGCAAGCCCTGCTTGTAATCTGCCTCCACAAGTATTAGCTCTGCAAACCCACACAGTAGAGGGTCTATCTGAGCTACATGTTCTCATGAAACCCCCTCTATATCAGAGAACAAAAGCCTCCGAACTTGTGAGGTTTGCTTGATGCAGAGGTAGGATGGAATGACAACCCTGCCTGCAGCGTGCTCACTCCATCACGTTGAGTTCAGAGTCTACACCTCCTTGGAGAGAAAGCAGAAGTTGAACTGGATGAAGTGGATGGAGACACGTAAGATGAGGGAGTTCTGCTTCACTGTGAGTCACATAAAGATATACTAACCTGGGTTTTCTTTAGTTGCCTTGTCCAGGAAGGGGGGTTCAACATCTGAACAGCAGAATTTCCGCTCATCGTGGGGTTTTTCTCTTTTTCTTATCATGGTAAAATATACATAACACAAAATGTTAGCATTTTAACCATTTTTACGTGTACAATTCAACAGCTTTAGGTACAATCACACTGTTGTGCAACCATCACCACCCTCCATCTCCAGATTTTTTCATCTTCCCAAACTGAAACTTTGTTCCCATTACATACTAACTCTCCATTCTGCAGCCCTGGGAAACCATCATTTTACTTTTTTTTTTTTATGATTTTGACTATTGTAGGTACCACATATAAGTGAAATCATACACTTATGTGACATGTGTGTGGCTTATTATAATGTTTTCCAGATTAATCAGTGTTGTAGCAGGTTTTAGGATTTCCTTCCTTTTAAAGACTGAACAATATTCTATTGCATGTACATACCACATTTTGTTTATCCTTTCATCCCTTGATGGACATTTGAGTCATTTCTTCCTTTTAGCTAGTGTGAATAATGCTGCTATGAACATTGGGATACATATATCTGTTCAAGTTTCTGCTTTTAATTAATTTGAGTATATACCCAGAAGTGGAATTACTAGATCATATGGTACTTCTATGTTTAATTTTTTGAGGAATCTCCATCCTGTTTCCCACAATGCCAGCACCATTTTCCCTTTCCATCAGCAGTGCACAAGCGTTCCACACTCTCCACCTCATTATCAACACGTTTTGGTTTTTTCTTTCTTTTTGTCTCTTTATAATGATTATGCTGATGGGTGTAAAATGTTATCTCTATGTGTGCTTTTGATTTGCATTTCCCTAATGATTATTGATATTGAACATCTTTTCATGTGCTTGTTGGCCATCTGTAAACTTTTTTGGGTGAAAAGTCAGTTCAAGTCCTTTGCCCATTTTTTAACTGGGTTGTTTGTTTCGTTGTTGCATTATAAGAGTCCTTCATATTTTCTGGATATTAATTCCTTATCAGATATATGATTTGAAAATATTTTCTTCCATTCTATGGCTGCCTTGTCACTCTGTTGATAGTCCTTTGATATACAAAATTTTTCATTTATCTACTTTCTCTTTTGTTGCCAGTGCTTTTGGTGTCATATCAAAGAAATTATTACCAAATCCAATGTCATGAAGCTTTTCTCCTATGTTTTCTTCTAGGAGTTTAATGGCTTCAGGTATTGTATTTAGATCTTTGATCTGTTTCAAGTTCATTTTTTATATGGGTTAAGGTAAGTGTTCAATTTCATTTTGCATGTGGATATCAAGTTTACTGAACACCATTTGTTAAAAAGACTGTCATTTCCTCATTGAATGGTTTTGGCAAACTTGTTGAAAATCATTTGACTGTATATGCAAGGATTTATTTCTGAGGTCTCTTTTTTTTATTCCACTGGTCTTTATGTCTGACTTTATGCCAATACCACACTGTTTTGATTACTATAGCTTTTAGTAAGCTTGAAAATAGGAAATGTGAGTCTTCCAACTTCATTGTTGTTTTTCTTTTCTCCAGGATAGTTTAGGCTATTTGGGATTCCTGAGAGTCCACATGAATTTTAAGGTGCATTTTTCCATTTCTGCAAAAAAATTACTGGGAATTTGATATGGATGGCATTCAATCTGTAGATCACTTTGGGTATTAATGATATCTTCAGAATATTGAGTCTTCCAATCCATGAGCATGGATGTCTTTCCATTTATATGTGTCTACTTTAATTTCTTTTAGCAAATTAAATTAAATTTCATAGTTTTCAGTGTACAAGACATTCGCCTTCTTGGCTAAGCTTATTCTTAAGTATTTTATTCTTTTTAATGTTATTATAAATCGAATTGGTTTCTTAATTTCTTTTGCAGATTGTTCATTGTTAGTGTATAGAAATGCAATTTATTTTTTGTGTTGGTTTTATATATTGAAATTTTGCAAATTTAGTTATTCTAACAGGTGTGTGTGTGTGTGTGTGTGTGTGTGTGTGTGTGTGTAATCTTTAGGGTTTTCTACTTACAAGTTTATATCGTCTGCTGGCAGTGATGATTTTATTTCTTCCTTTCTGATGTGGATGACTTATACTTTTTGTCTTGCCTATTGCCTTGGCTAGAGCTTTCAATAAATGCTGGAGGTGGTGAAAGCAGACACACTTGTGTTGTTCCTAATCTTAAAGGAAATGCTTTCAGTTTTTCACTGTAGAGTATGATATTAGCTGTCAGATTTTCATATATGGTTTTTATTTTATCAAGATAATTTCCTGCTACTCCTAGTTTGTTAAGAATTTTTATCAGGAATAGGTGTTGAATTTTGTCAAGTGGTTTTTCTGCATCAATTGAGATAATCCTCTGTGGTCTCCCCTCCCTTCAGTCTGTAAATGTGGTATATTACATTGATTGATTTTCATGTATTGAGCCATCCTTGAATTCCAGGAATAAATCCCTCTTAGTCATGGTATATGATCATTTTAATATGCTGTTTAATTCAGTTTAGTAGTACTTTTGTTGGGGATTTTTGCATCAATATTCATAAGGAATATTAGTCTATAGTTTTATTTTAGTCTTTGTCTGGATTCAGTATCAGGTACGCCTGATCTCACAGAATGAGTTAGAAAGTGTTTTCTTTAATTTTTTAAGAATTTGAGAAGAATTGGTGTTAAATCGTTAAATGTTTGGTAGAATTAATCAATTATAAGCCATCTCATTCAGGGCTTTTCCTTGTTGGGAGGTATAATTCCTGGAACTGTCACCAGAGCTGTGACTTTAAGTAGGCACTTAACCCCCATGAGCCTCCATTATTAAATGGAGATTAACTTATTAAATAGAGGTTATAATATTTCTCTTACCTACTTCACAGGGTGGTCTTGCTAGGTGCCATGAGTAAGTCCAGCTTCTAACTTTGTGAATATATGCTGCAATACTTTTGCAAATGGCTTTCTGAGACCCCATGTGGAGCACTACAGTCCAAGTCCTCAGTTTTGGGGTCATTATATGATAAAAATTCAGAATTTCTGAGTGGCACTTTAAATTTTTCAAATCTTTTACATTCATTGCATATTCACTAGCTTATTTAATACCCCTAACACATAAAGAAGACTATTATAATTTTTCCTACTATAGATGTGAACATGAAGGCCAAGAATAAATACTGTTCAGATGTGAGTGTATTCATCAATCATCATTTTCCATTTTCCCTTTGTAACTTGATTTAGAAGTAGAGATTGCTCTCATATGCCACAGCTGTCCCTCTGAAAACAACCATCTGAAATGTGATTGCAGATATTTGCAAATTCCACCCATGTGCCTTGAGGAAATGGCATAATCACTCTAGTCCTGAGAACCGAACCGTGACTCCTAGAGACACTGCTGTTTGGCTAAAGAGGTTCAACATCCCAGAGAAACGTCCCTCACATTACAGCACACACATTTCACCTCCAGGTCCCCAAGGGAAAAAAACTTGGTGGGAAAAATCATCTCAAGTTATGGATGTAGCTATCGAAGTAGGTGACGGGGGAAATGAATGAGAATAATAGCTAACAAGGCAGACTCCACCCCCTCCCAAAGGACTTCACATATTCCCCTCAATTCAGTGGAACTTTAGTAGAATACCTTTCATCCAGACCTCCATTAGGAATAAGGTTTAGAATCATAGAATTTTCATGTTAGATGTGACCTGGTTAGACTTGACAGAGGAGGAATCTGTGCCTCAAGGAGCACAAGTAAGTTGTCCAAGTTTACAAAGTTCAGTCTGGTAGATGTGGGATCAGAAGGTAGGACTTCTGACCCCCAGTAAAATGCTTTTCCTACTGATGTGATTGGTGCTTGCTCTTGAAGTTTGGTTCTAAAAATGTCACATGATGAGCTGGTAGATTGCTGGCCATGAGCCCAGGCTTAGCCGTATAGAGAAGTTCTAAGTTATCATCAGCTCACTCACACTACTTTGCAAGACTTCTTGTAATTCCGTAAAGTTATTAATTCATCTGTGGACTTGATATCACCATTACAAGGAAGTATGAAGTGAACAATTAAGAACGGGCAGAATTCTGGGAATGAAGGTGGAGAGCAGAAAAGAAGAGGAAGAGCTGGGAAGATAGACTATCTTAACTTTTATTCATTTCTCATTTGAAAAGGGACTGGAATTCTATACGACCAACCCAGTTAAAAAATTTTTTTTAAAAAAAGGTAAAAGACCAAACCCAAAGAAGCCACTCTTCATCCAATCAGTGTTTTGGGGACAGCTTTTCTGCAATGAAATATCGATTTATTACTTTGTTCTCCAGGTTTGTAAATTGACGGCATTGGAACTGTGATTTCCCCACTTCGTGTGGGCCATCACAATTGGACAGTATTTTGCATTCTAATTACCGTTGCCCTTGGGTCCTATTTGGCACAGATGTCTCTTCCAAGGGTTGACGGTTAAAAGAATAACTGTCAATAGGTGGCCACTGTTTTAATAAATATTTTCCTACTCAGAACTATTCATCAATGCTTCTCTAACATTGAAAAGAGCGATTTACATTTTTAAATGTCACTTTTTTTTCTGTTTATTTTTTGTTTTTTCTCTTTTTCTGCGGCACGTGGGCCTCTCACTGTTGTGGCCTCTTCCGTTGCGGAGCACAGGCTCCGGACGCTTAGGCTCAGCGGCCATGGCTCACGGGCCCAGCTGCTCCACGGCATGTGGGATCTTCCCGGACCGGGGCACGAACCCGTGTTCCCTGCATTGGCAGGCGGACTCTCAACCACTGCGCCACTAGGGAAGCCCTAGATTTTTAACTTATTTTAGAACATGTTTTTTTTTTTTGTTGTTGTTGTTGTTGTTGTACGCGGGCCTCTCACTGTTGTGGCCTCTCCCGTTGCGAAGCACAGGCTCCGGACGCGCAGGCTCAGTGGCCATGGCTCACGGGCCCAGCCGCTCCACGGCATGTGGGATCTTCCCGGACCGGGGCACGAACCCGTGTCCCCTGCATTGGCAGGTGGATTCTCAACCACTGCACCACTAGGGAAGCCCAAATGTCACGTTTTGAATTAGATTACAGAAGAAATAATACGTTGACCAATTTTCCACTTGCTGTTGGTTGACTACTAATTTGGTTGTAAAACGGTTTTTATGTTGTGGTTGTTGTTTAGACTAAACTAGGCATTCAAGTGAGTTTGAAATTGCTGCTTTCAAATTGACTCATAGTCAAAATATACAGAAAATACTTTATACAGGTACATATCGGGTTAAGTAGTAGTTTTTTAAATCCCTCAATTTCGTTTGAAGATAAGATAATAATGGACATAGAATAAAATAACTTAGACTTTCCTTCGAGTAAAAAATGTAAAAGTTAAATGATATAGAAAATAATGTACTTATAAAAACGGAAATAACAGGTGCTTTGCCTTTATAATTTTTTTTCCTCATAGAACACACATGTGGTGAAACATCTGGTATGATTCAGCAAAGAAATACAAATTTATAGCATTTTACAGTTGAACTAAGAAATAGCTTGATTTTACATGATAACCATCCTATCATATGTTTGTGGAAAGCAAACATTTATATGGCGTCAAAAGCTAAAAATTTACCTCAATTTTTAATTTCTAGTACCCAAAGCATATTTAAACTCCAGTTAAAAATACATTGTGGATACTCCAATAAAAATCTTTTAAAAATACAGAATGGTGGGCTTCCCTGGTGGCGCGGTGGTTGAGTCCGCCTGCCAATGCAGGGGATGCGGGTTCATGCCCCGGTCCGGGAAGATCTTACATGCCGCAGAGCGGCTGGGCCTGTGAGCCATGGCTGCTGAGCCTGCGCGTCTGGAGCCTGTGCTCCGCAACGCGAGAGGCCACAGCAGTGAGAGGTCCGTGTACCACACACACACACACACACACACACACACACACACACACACAAAATACAGAATGGGAAAAGAAAAAATCTTATTGCATTTAGTTGGCATTAGATAAAATGATAAATTTTGTCATTAAAAAAAATACATTGTGGAATAAACTATCTTGAAGGGTAGAGGTCAACAGTGAAAACAAGAACTAGCTCTGAACTTTGGAAATTGAGCTTACTGTTTTTCCTCAACTCGCATACAGGACCTTCTGTTTATCGTTGAGAGTAAGCAGGACAATGTCTGAGGTCCACCATCTCCTAAAGATTTTACCTCTGAAACTTACGAGATTTCTGGGCAGATTCAAGACAATGTGCCCTCTTCTGAAGGAGCAAGACCTCATGGGAAGTTTCCAAATGGACTTCATGCAGAAGGGTCCCAAATGCTGGGGAGCCAGCTGGGCCCCTCACTCCTATTCTTCTCAGTTTGGTGGTGAGTGAACTCAGGATTCTGGGATGGCTCATCTGTCATAGGATGGATGCAGGGAGCAGAAATAATTGGGTCTGCGCTGCTCACCCATCCTTTCAACCAACAACCTTTTAACCATTTTGCCAGCTGTTCATAGGGCCAGATACATCACCAGATGGTAAAAATCAACGTTCCCACATGCAGCAAACATTACTGAGTGAGCGACTTTGGCCTTGTGATGAAGACGACAAAGTGAGTCACCGTCCCTTCATGAAGCTTATAGAAAACAACCTGTATTCCCAGCTCACTGTTTGGTTTGCTAGTAGTAACCATGGGCTCTTCTGGAGACGGAACCATTTTTTCCTTTGACCTTTAGATAGAAGTCCCTCCCAGCAAATGCCTTAGAATTCCTTCAGAGAATCTCCATGTGTGCAACTCGTCCAATAAATTCTCAATAAGCCAGTCACGGAACCATGAAGTGGCTCAGGCATCCAGCTTCCTCCTTCACAGAGGGAAAGAAGGTCTCCTTGTGCTGGTCCTGCTTGGGAAGCACAGCTACAGCAATGCGGCCATTGCTGCCAGCCCAGCTGACACACGGGAACCGCATGACGTCCTCTGCCTCCAAACACAAACCTCTCTGTTCAGCAGCAACTCCTGGCTCCCGAGCCTGTCACTTCTCCCAACCAACACCTCTGTTTGGATGAAATAGCGCTCTGGTCAAGGTATATTTTCAGACATGGAGTAGAGAAAACACTCCCCCACCAGAGAGATTTTCCCGAGAGTCTGTCTCAAGGTAGGAAGAGAGTTTATTTTTCATGGCAGAAATCGTCTGTTTCTATAAATTTTCTCATACAAGATTTCAGGACTTTAATAGCTTCTTTTGGATCTCTTGTATTAGGAAGTTTCTTGATGGTGAGATTCCAAGTGATTTTTTAAATCCATCAGTTATGGCAGGAGTCGCAAAACCATGGCCCCTGGACCAAATCCTGCCTACCACCTGTTTTTGTAAATAAAGTTTTATTGGAACACGGCCACACCCATTCATTCACAGGTTGTCTATGGCTGCTTTCTTGCTACCACGGCAGAGCTGAGTCATTGGGACAAAGACTGTACGGCACACAAAATATAAAATATTGATTATCTGGCCCTTTACAGGAAATGTTAGCCTACCCCTGCTGTAGGGCGTACAAGCCAGCCTCCCACGACCTACCAATGCCTGCTCTCATTCTCACTCTAAGATCAACCCACGTTACTGTTCTTTCCAGCTCTCCTTTCTCGTTCATCCTTGTTATTGAGCCATGATATTCTAGACACAGAGCACCTGCCTCTCCCAAATGATTGTTGACATTCTGTCCCAGCCTTCAAATTCAACTTCTCAATGAGTCTGCGCTCAAAGAAGAAGAATGGGTCACCTGCGGTTCCAACCCCAGCCCTCACGTTTGCCATCTTCTCTTTCCCAGAGGGTATACAAATATATTTTTGTGCACAGCTGTGTCTTGGACTGTATTTTCCTGATGGATAGATCCTTTCACTTTTATCTCATAAATTTAATTTCCTTTCTTGTTATGTACCAGATGCATTGCTGTGTGGTATTAGTAAGCCCATTCTGTAGATGACAGACTGAGGTCCAGAGAGGTTTGGCTATTTGCTCAAATTTACCAACTCGTAAGTAGCAGAGCTGCAATTTAAAGCCAGGTCAGCCTCATTCCCAATTGTATGCAAAAGGACTTCATTTCCAGTACAGCACCACGGAATAATAAAGAATAACTATTTTGACCATTCTAACGGAAAAATTTCAAAATCATTTATCTGCCATGTCACTTAGATCACACCAAACATAAGTTAACCTCTTCAGGATGATGCAACATCCTAACTATTCAAAAAAGTTTTATGGTGGTGTAGGAGAATTTGAATCTACGATATGACAGCAAGTCATTGCCAACTGTGCTTGAAATCCTGCGTCCACCCTACTCTGAAGGGGTAAAAAGAGTACCCGTCCCTCCACCCAGATGGATAGACTTGCTTATAGGTTTCCACCCATGGTTGGTTGAATCCACAGATGCAGAACCCGCAGATACAGAGGGCCGACACTGCTGATACTTGCAGTTCCATGGTATATCTTCGGGTCGACTGTGTCTTATTGGTCTATGAATTTTCTGCCGTAGCTGGCATCTCTAGAATCTAGTCTTGCTCCAGGAAGATTTATTGTTGCTGCTGATTGAGACCCAAACGCTTGTCATCACCCTGCCTGTCACCTTCAAGGTGTTGCTGACAGCAGACAGATAAGGACCAGTCCCAGGGTCCAGCCAGCCACAGCTCTCCACTGGACTGTCTGGGAAACAAGCGGCTAACCATAATTTAACAATGCCCTGGTGCCGCAGAGCACATGAATGGAACCACCTCTCATCCTGCTGCTGTGGTGTCCTGTGGCCCGGCCGGAAGAGGCGTGGACCCAGGGCACGGAGGGATGCTGTGCCTTCAGGTAGGGGTTCTGGACCTACCAGAGTTCTTCAAAAAGGAATGGGTATAGGGTCAAATTTGGGACCTGTCTTAGTGCTCCAAAAAACTCTTCACACGGGAAGGGACAGTCTTACTTCTTAGTGGTTCTCTGATGTAAACAATGGGCTGGTGAGTGGTATTTCTAGAGAATCAAGTTCCAACTTGCCCTAAGGAAGCCCTTCTAAAAAGCCTTTCTAGGGGGCCGAGCTGTGAGGCCACTCCGAGGGAACTCATGCATTAACTACACAGAGGAAAGGTCTTTTCAACCTTGAAATTCTCTATTTCCAAGACTTTGGAAAAGTTATCCCTTAACTTCCAATGAACTGCTGATAAAGTTTTGAAGTTCTGACCCACGTTCTCCAGGCAAGGTTTCCGAGCAGCTGCTTTCTGACTGGAGTGAACACGGGGATTGCCTGGGGGCCTGTTAAAATCCAGATCTTGGTTCAGTGGGTTTGGGATGGGGTGTGAGATTCTGTTTGGGGGACAAGCTCCAGGACATGATGCTGCTGGCTCAGTACCACCTTCTGAGTAGCAAGGTTTTAAAGAGCATGTGGATTAGGAGGAGTTCATGAGAAATCCCCCCCCATCCCCCATGTGGAAGTCCAAGTTCTGCCCTGGTTCCCATTCCCCCATCTTTGCCTTGACTCCACCTAAGTAAACGTTCTGCTTCTAAGTGAAGTTACTATATAATTTCTCATCCATTCTGGGACACTTTGGGAGTGAAAGATACGTTATATTGGGACATATTGGAACTGAGATGTTTTTCATATAAGGCCCTCTAACTGAGGGATTTTTACCCCATAAAATGTATGGTCTTACATCTTCCTTTATTTCTAAAACAGCATTTCTTGTGTTGCATTTGCTTTTGTGGCTAAAGGACACATCCTGTGTTATCTGCCCAAAGGGAAATGGGACAAGAAGCAAAAAAACTATTCAAAAGGTAAATGAACTATTTAGGATTTGATGTGTATTCATGAGTCATGGGGTAGAAAGAGGAACTGAGCTGCACCAGGTCAGTAAACCACAAACTCTCTGAATCAATAGCATTCAGTTTGCTGTTCTAATAATGGCAAACACCAAGGTGTAGCGGAGTGGGTGTGAGGGGTTTCCTTCTCTTTTTTTTCCTTATATGATGCTTGAACATGGTGTTAAGTTCATCCAGAGAAGGCAGGAAGGTCTCTGCTTCACTGTCTGGAAAGGAGCGGGGCCTCTGCCTGAGGAATGAGAGTGTCACCTGGTAGGTGTCCTTCTGTTGAACCTAAGAGTGGTTAGGTGTGTCCTGTATTTCATTTATTTCTCCCAAAGACCCACCAGGCTGGCAATGCTCCCCACCATAACCAAGGAGGAAGCAGGGTTTCCAATGAAGCCCTGAAGGAAATACCCCAGATGAGGCTGGGGTTTGAACTCGTGCCCTGCAGACTCTGAAGCCATTGTTCATGTTTGTCAAAGAACAGTTTGTTAACCCCAGGAGGCTGCAGTCATCTTCCATGCCTTCATTTTGCAGGTGAGGAAACTTGGCCCAGAGGATGAAGGATTTTGCAACCAACATAATGCAGCAAAGAGCAATGCAGTGGAGTAAGAAGCAGGCTTTTGATTTCTGGATTCGTATTCCTTCCATTCCCCAGCGCTGTCTGAAGCATCCACATACGCACAGTGTTGTAAGAGGCTACTCAGACATCTTGCCATTGTCAGAATAAGAGTTCGGGACAGCTATTCTCTGTATACTCAATTGTGCAAAACACATTTTTTTTCCTCTGGGTTAAGTAAGACATTATTTTATTTCGTTACCTAATATGAAAATTGCCAATATCCAACTAAGGTTTTTCAACCTACAAAAATAATTCTATGTGACCCAACCTGATCTTTGGTTAAGTTGTAAGAAAGAAAGTAATGGCCATGATGGATTGGCAAAACTCTTAGGAAAATGAATCTAAGAAATAGAAGGAATGGGACTTCCCTGGTGGTCCAGTGGTTAAGACTTTGACTTCCAATGCAGGGGGTGTGGATTCAATCCCTGGCCAGGGAGCTAAGATCCCACATGCCTTGTAGCCAAAAAACCAAAACATAAAGCAAAAGCAATGCTGTAACAAATTCAATAAAGACTTTAAAGATGGTCCACATCAAAAAAAATCTTAAAAAAAAATAGAAGGAAGAATTATCATCAGCAGATCTTTCAAAGTCCTCCTTGCTCTTAGTTTATCACGAATTCAGCTTGTACAAAGGACAAGGTGAATAGGGGGAGACTTGAAATTAGGGGCTCATTATTGCAGGTCAAATCCAAACTCCTGGCAGATGAGAATTGATGAGGAAGGAGGAGGGAGGGTCAGGAGACTAGAAATATGGCCTTTCTGGACCTGGCCTGCTTGGGTGTCAAGGTTCCATTCAAGCCCAACCTTCTGTAAATGAATATATTTCTTATTTTAAGTATGTATGTATTAATTTATTTATAAATTTTACTTTATTTTAGAGTACAGTTGATTAACAATGCTGTATTAGTTTCAGGGGTACAGCAAAGTGATTCAGTTATACATGTATCTATTCTTTTTCAAATTCTTTTCCCAGTTAGGTTATTACAGAATACTGAGCAGAGTTCCCTGTGCTATATAGTTCCCTGTCCTTAGGAGTCATCTATTTTAAAACGAGCAGTGTGTACACGTCTATATATATATATATATATATATATATATATATATATATATATATATATGTATTTTTTTTTTTGCGGTACACGGGCCTCTCACTGTTGTGGCCTCTCCCGTTGCGGAGCACAGGCTCCAGACACGCAGGCTCAGCGGCCATGGCTCACGGGCCCAGCTGCTCCACGGCATGTGGGATCTTCCGGGACCGGGGCACGAACCCGTGTCCCCTGCATCGACAGGCGGACTCTCAACCACTGCGCCACCGGGGAAGCCCACGTCAATATATTTTTAAATCCTCCTGTTAATCCTATGGTTGCCGAACGTCTAAACCTGCTCTTTATCTCAATATTAGAGTCTAGACCAAAGGTTCTCGAGCTTTGTGGTCTCTGAACCCCTTTACATTTCTAAAAAGTATCGAGGACTTCAAGAGCTTCGCACTGTGTGGGTTTTATCTATTGAGAGTTCATGTACTGGATATTAAAACTGAGACATTTAAAAATATTTATTTAGTAATTCATTTTAAATAAAAGGATAAACCCATTCCATGTAACATAAACAGAATGTGAGAGCGTTGCTGGAAGGGATGAGCAGTAACTCCGTGGCGGTGGATGAGAGTTCCCGTGCCTCCCCAGCATTTGGTGTTGTCAGTGTTCGGGATTTTAATCATGGAGGTAATTTTTCAAATCCAAGTTTCCGTGTGATGTGTTAAAGTTTTTTCAACTGTTTATACTTAGTGTGAATGTGACCCGAAGATCATTTTCCAAGGAGGCTCTACCAGGGGAAGAGACCAGATTAATACTGAGGAGGAGAAAGGCCCAGAAAGGGAAGACTGCAACTGTGAGAACCAGCGCCCTCTGCCAGGCCTCTTGGTGGGCCAGACCTGATCTGCTGAAAGTTGCCTCTAGTCCTCCAGGTTTCTGCCCTTCCTCCCCCATCTGGAATGAGTGCTAACTCTAACAGGACCCTGTCGCCTCTCTTCCAGCTCTGTTCTTGCCTTCTTCCATATTTCCTCCAATTCACACCTGAAGCCCAAGTTATCTGCACTGCTGATGAGCTGTCAGATGATGGTAGAACATGCGTTAGCAGAGAAACACACCCCCGCAGTTACTGTAACACAGAGTTTAAAATAAAGGGTTGTTCCTATTAATACAGAACTGAAAGGGCAAAGGGGGACCCCAAGGTGTCACAAGGCAGCCACAGCAGAGGCAGCTGCCCCCCTTGGGCCGGGGGTCCAAGAGGAAGAGGTTGTGATGATCAACCAGGAGTTGGGAGGGATAGCGGCTTGTGCTGGAGGCTGCTTCTGGGCGTTGTAAACGGCAGAGTTCAGCTGGTGCCGTGGAGGAGCTGCCAGTGCCGGGGTGAAGAGGCGCTGCTTGGAGATGCTGGCGGGAAGAGGGGCGTCCTGGGGGAGGGAGCTGGTCCCTTTCTGGCATGCTGAGCAGAGACAGAGCCCACGGGGAGCGGCTGGCAGAGCCGCACTGAGGTTCTGCAGGGCCCCAGCACTGCATCCCAAGGCCGGCTCTGAAGCGGGCATCACCCGACCGCTGCCGTGACAAGCCCCAGGCTCATTATTGCACTGGACTTGGTACCAGGTCTCCTGTCTGATCTAATACTGCCTCCCTGTTGGACTCATAAAAGAGGCCTCACGTAACTTTGTCTCGTATCTGCCCACCCCAGTCTTCCTTGAGTTGTCCTGAAGAGACTGAACCTCCAGAAAGCTGGGTTCCTGTAAGAGCGGCCGGCCACCAGTTTGGAGCAGCTCAGCGCAAACCACAGCCCCTGCCATTTTCAGGAGATCGCCCCTCCTCAGCCCCTGCCACGAGTTCATCCGCGGATGGTGGGGAAAGAAAGACAGTGCCTGGCTGGATTGAGCAAAAGGGACCTCCGAGTTCTGTTTCCAATTATCCTCTACCCTCCTCATTTCCGTATGATCACATCTGATCAAGCTCACCTCCATCTTTATTTACCCTCAATCCATCTTAAAAGGAAGCTCCTGTTTTTCACTGACCTCCCCACTGCTCCCCACTGAGCAGCCCGCGGATGGAGGTTGTACAATATCAATTTCCTGGTCTAATTCGCCCCCTGGTGGCCAAATGACTCAAGGTGTCTTAGGTGTTCCCAGGCTTGCCACCTTCAGGGACTTAAAAAAAAAAAAGGTATAAAGCCAAAATATGAAAAAAAAAACTGACTAAAAAAATTAAAATCACACCATTTCTGCGATAAAAATATGTTTCTGTTTAAAAAAAAACAGTCACTCCATTTTTTATTAGATTTTTCACATATTTCTGGTTGTTTTTATGAACGCCTCAAACTCCAGGCTGTTTTCTAATATTCTGCTGCTACCTTATAGTTTCTGCTGTTGAGACAAATCAGAGGGTTCACGTCTGAGACTAAAGATATAGCAGTGGACCTTTAGTGACCTATAATTTGATATAAAGCAAGCGTCCTTTATTGTTCAATAAGACACAATATACCCACTGCACCACCCAGGATATTTTATAACTTAAAATGTGAAAGTTCAGTGATCTGTAGGTTAATAAAGTCCATCAAAACTCCCAGAGGTTTAAAGACCTTGAGAGAGAAGCCAGGTGACTGGTATCCTCAGGTGACTCTGATAGACTACTTTTCTGGAATCATCTCTGAATAAATTCCTCCCAGGGGCACTTTCTTCTCTCTCCACTGACCCTGCTCTAGGTACACCAGTGGCCTGAAGTAGAGGAACATTCCCAGGTGGGGCACTGACTTTCCTGGGGTCAAAGTGCAAACTCTGACTCCAAGCCCAGGCCTAGCTTTCACCCCCGTGTGAGTTGGAATCTTGTCACCCCCTCCCTGAGCCTTTGTTTTCTCAGCTGTCCAGTAAGGACAGTGGCTACCTTGCAGGGGACCCAACTCCCTGAAAACAGCCATTTTATCTGTTTGTGGTCACCTTTCTGTCCTTAATCCTTGAGAATCGAAACCAATATGACCTGATCAACAGCAAGGTCCTACTGTATAACACAGGGAACTATATTCAATATCCTATGATAAATCATAATAGAAGAGAATATTAAGAAAGGAATGTATATATATATCTGAATCACTTTACTGTACAGCAGGAATTAACACAACACTATAAATCAACTGCACTTCAATTTTTAAAAAATTTGAAAAAAAGAGGAAACCGGGCTTCCCTTGTGGCGCAGTGGCTGAGAATCTGCCTGCCAATGCAGGGGACACGGGTTCGAGCCCTGGTCTGGGAAGATCCCATTGCCGCGGAGCAACTAAGCCCGTGTGTCACACTACTGAAGCCTAGAGCCCGTGCTCCGCAACAAGAGAGGCCACGACAGTGAGAAGCCCGTGCACCGCGATGAAGAGTGGCCCCCGCTCACCGCAACTAGAGAAAGCCCACGCCCAGCAACGAAGGCCCAATGCAGCCAAAAATATAAATAAATAAATAAATAATTTTTTTTTTTTAAAAAAAGAAGAAACCAACATGCCCTGTTAAAAAAAATTGAGAACAGGAAAAAATAACTCACTGGGGTACTCTAGGAACTCTCTGCTCCCGGAAAATAAGACTCTGAAGCCACTGAATAGCTTACTTATCAAGACTAACGCTAGCTCCTCGAGGTCCATTTCATGTCCGTCACATTTCTGTGTCCACCAATCCATAGCTGATAAGGGAAAAAATCTCTGCCCAATGCCAACAGCTCCCCACTTCACAAGACCTGATTTAAAAATCACTCCAGCCCCAAGACCCGGTAAATAACGTTTCCTGACATCCTCGTTTGGAGGCCCTATGGTCACATGCTGTCCCCTCGACTGCAGCTTTGTTGGGCCAACAGGTTTCTCTTGGTGGTGTTTCTGGTCCCTCAACAATGAACATACATAACACAACGAAGCCCTGGGGAGCACTGCTTGCCCTGCCTTCTGAGACATTTCCTGCAAAATGGGTGTCCTTTACTGTACAGATCATGAGATGGACATCATTGTGGACTCTACCTCTATGACCTTGGGAAATTGCCCTAAACTGTCCAAGGTTAGTTCCTTCTCTGTGAGGTGGGGAATCACTAATAGTTACCATCTGATGTATTTCCTATGAGGGTAAAGGAGAAAAATCACATAATACCTCATGCACTTCTTTTGTAACAAAGGCCCAAACATCAACTCTGAAGATATTTACAAAGATAAATTTTTCCTTCACATATGACCATTTATTGTGTGGTGGACATTCTTTCATAGACTTCATGTACTTTAAATCTATTCTTATATTAAAAGAAACTTAGAACACTGTATCAACTCTGCTGTACAGAGTTAATACAACTGATTAATACAAATGATATATTTTACTGCAAAATATTAGAAAAGTGATACAATTTTGTGGCTTTTCAATGTTTAATTGCTTGATTTCAACAGGATAATGAAAAAACAAACAAACCAACCAACAGGAACATCATCAAGACAGGCCTGGCTTTAAGATTTTTGTTGTTAGTGTTCAAAATTCATTTTCTGCACTGGAGTACATCTGACTCCCTGGGCTGCAAAGGAAGTACAGACATTCAATGACCTTTGGCTTTCTTAGTAGTCCCTTAAGTTCTGCTGTGATGATACCTCCAAAAACCAAATCTAACTCCAGGGGGAATTTATAGCCAACCTGGGACAAGGGGACACCTGGGCCTCCACGTTGCAGAGGGAACAAGCAGGCAGCTGGGAAGAAATGCAAACACGTGGAAACACTCTGAGGCCTAAAGACAGCAGTTATGAATCTGAATTTCCCAAGAAAACTAGCTGCAGGGTGGGTTTACTGACTTGGCTGACAGGGCCCTTGGCCATGATGTTCGATTCTCCTGCAAAATGGAGGTGTGAGAAATCCTTCTAGAGTGTGAAAGCATCGCATCCAGGAGACTCCAGGGCCTGGGGAACAGCTGGGTTTGCACTTTGGCAAAGAGCACGCACGTGGTCCTAGGAGAGGCTGCTTCTCCATCGTGAGCCTTGCACTTCCGATTTCCAGCCCCTCCCGCCCTATTCCTGAAATTACAGTTTCTGGGCAACTGGGCAGTAAGTCCCGGCCCCTCGGCGTTCTTTGTTTGAAGTGATGAGGTCTGAGTTTAATGTAAATTCTTAGAACCAACTGCCAGGTGGCAAGTTAGAGAATTCAAAGCGAACTGGCAGAGCGTCTGGGGATTTTACCAGCAGAGCCGCAAAGCAACCAACACCGTCTTGATGTTCCCTCCTAGGAACCGAGAAGCCAAGCCTGGGGATAGGCTTTGCCACTCAAACCTACTCAAATCCTCCAAGCAGCAGAGAACCATCCTCGATGGCCACTGTCTAGGGGTTTACCAGACACCTGTTAAACAGCTGGAAAACAACTACATGAAGAAATATGGAAAGGAAGGAGAGCTGAAAAGAGAGGCAAGGAGGAAGTAGGGAATTTGTGAAAGAGTAGCTTAGAATTGCTCAGTGAATGCAATGATTTACAGGGAGTTGGCAGTTGGGGGTCATCAAAGGAAGAGGTACTTTTGCTATAGAACCTCTACAGGTTTGCTGGCAGAGGCCAAACACCCCACACATCTCCTTCCAGTAGAGCCATTCAGTGAATCCGGCGTTGAGAATCTCAGCTTCCCCATGAAGCCCGCAAGCAAATATCTCGGATTAGCAGGCCATCAAAACGGGCTTACCCCAAGTATTGTTTTCTAAACCCAGAGAGCTAGTGAAATTATTATCTGGTAATAATTCCAAAAGCTTTGAAACTGGTAACATTTTTTCAAACTGGGGAGGAGAAATATAAGGCCATGACAGCGTGGATACAGTTATTGTTCTAGTTTAATAGCAGGATAGAGTTTAAATGGAGTTGGTGATATTTGTTTTTTATTTCAGAAAAATGCACGAGGACCCCAAGGAGAGGACCCCGCCTTACCTCTTGGGTAACCAGGTGCATCAGGAAAGGGTTTTACAAACTTAAGGTACCAACGATTGATGCCTCGAAACAGCTCAGATTTATCTGTTTACAATGCACAGTTATGCTTCATAAAGTTTAGGAAGTCTGAAAGGAAGGCATACAGATGTTTAAAGTAAACTAACTCCACCTCTGAAAGATAGTCAAGGAATGGTAAGTACTGGGTCGGAGATTATAAAAGTTAGACCTTTAATTCAGGGACTTTCATTTCAGTCACATACTAGCCTATGTATGTTTTAAGAGATAAAATGAAATATACAAGTGAAAGTCCAGAAAAATGACAAAGAGCTGTAAAAAACGAACGTCATAATCATTACTAAATGTCTTCCAGACTCTGAAGAGGTCCAGATGACATGAATAGCTTTCTTATCAAAAGGATACCATTTGTATGTTACTTCTAGTGGAATTAGGACCACTAGGAATGCTCTCTTCTTTCAGACCAGGCATCGTTTGGTTTAGAAAATGGACTTTTGACAGCCCCAGTCTGGTATGACATGCCGGTGCCTGGGGCTCATGAGAGAGTGTTCCTTTCAGAGACAGCGAGGTAGTGACCCCTAAACTCCCAGCTTCTCCCAGGCAGGCGGCCCCCAGTCCTCAAGTCCACTTACGTGAATGGGAACAAGGTTTATGTCTTAACTCCTGGATTCGCTTCTCTGGCTGGAACAAATATCACCTAAAACCCCTTCTTTCTCAATAATGAAAACATCAGATCATTTTTATTCACGTATCTGCAAAAATTACAAATTTGGGCGGGCGATGCAGGTATGGGTTACATTTAGCCTGAGCAGGCGGTGGAGATACTGTTGGTTATCGACACTGAACACAGATCTGGCTCGATGGCGCCCCCCAGTGGATGCGCGCAGACCTGCGGCTCCGTGTCCGGCCGCTGGGCTGGAAGAACTGGTGAGCCTTCAGTGCGCAAGTGAAGATGGTCCACAGACCCCGCAGGCACTGATCTGATGGAAAGGATGATGACGTGCCCACTGTGCTTAGACGTGAGACCTCAGGGGCCGTTCTGAATGCTGATGAGTGAAAACGGGCTGAAACACGTCAAGTGGGCGTTTTCAGCCATGAATTCGTAGGACTGGGCACATTCCTCTTCCATAGGACAGATTTCATACAGGGTCCCACAGTCCTCACTTGTTGTTGGACCTGATTTCTGACCCCGACGTTTGTTCCCGTCATGTGGTGGACAGCTTGCTCCTTGACCAGCCCCTTCCCTACGAGGCTGTCAGTCTGTCTCCTGGCGAAAGTACACGGTATCCACGTGCTCACTTCATCCTGAGCAACAGTGCAGTCATCCACTTGTTGGTTTGTAAGATTTTTGGAAGATAAAGTTTCCTCTAAACCAGAGGTTGGCAAACTTTCATTAAAGAACCTGAGTGTAAATATTTTAGGCTTGCAGGTCAAGAGGGAAAATTCAAGAATATTATCTGGGGGCATACACAGCCATTTAAAAGGTTACCATTTAAAACCATGAAACCTGTTCTTACTGGGACACAAAAAAGCAGGTGGCTGGCGGGATTTGGCCCAGGGGTCGTAGTTTCCTGGTCCCTGCCCTTGCTTATGATTTATTTTGCAGACTATAAAGTTTTGTGACTCAATGTTATTGCAAACAAGGCAGCTTTTTTGTTTTCAAGATAGCCTATCCTCTCCCTGGGCAAAGACGGAGCTGTCCTTCACCCCCTAGGTCACAGAGCTTGGCCTCCTGGATCACAGCAGGGAGGGGGGCAGGCCAGCTTTGTGTATTTCCTGATCACTTGTTGTTCACTAGTGAAGTCAGATGTCTAAGGCCCCATCTCGGAATGCACTTACCATTTAATTGGTGAAAAGAAGAGCTCACCCGTGGAGGTGAGAGGCAGATGTTAGCCCAAATGCTGAGCAGGGGCCAGGTGTGGGCTGCATGACAAGCCCAAGAGGGTGTATCTGGCACACTGTGGCCACAAATGATTGCAGTCATGGGTTAATTCATCGCACTGACCCTGACTGAGACTCCTGTGAGCTTGCACTGTGCTAGGGGCTGGGAGGTCAGCCCTGAGCAACAGAGGAAGCTCCACATCTGGAGTCTATGTTTACGTGGGGCAAGGCAGACAACACACACGTGGGCCAAAGAGTCAAGATGATTTCAGATACTGATGTGCCCTGGAAGAAGGTAAAACAGGTGATGTAAGAGTGTCACCAGGTGCGAAGCGGGGTGAGACTGTAGAAGGAGGTGTTAGGAGAAAAAGCTAGGAAGATCGAACCACAGCAAGTACAAAGACCCTGGAGCAGGAACAGACGAATACACAGTAATCTAGGAATTTGGATTGGGAGTCGCTGTCTAGAGCAGGATGTTTGGCAGAGACAGTGGCCTTTTACAGGGTCACTGAGAGAGGAAGGATAGAGAAATGCATCTGGAGAGTTCATCTTTCTAAATCCTGAGACATGGTGTGAACAAGGGATCCTGGGGAATAATGAATAGACTGGTTTGGTGGCGCTGAAGGTTTGTGAAATATACCGGTGGGCAGTAAGCTGAGCCTTAAGGCCCAGAGGAGAGCAGTGGACATTCATCTGAGAGTCAGGACTTTGTCCTGTAGGTGATGGAGAGCCAGCAAAAAGGCAGGTAAGCACTGAGTTTTGCAAGATTCGCTTTGCAGCGCTGTTTGGGGTGGGTTGGAAGGGATAGAATATGGAAGCTTATTTTTTCTAAATTTGTAACCCCCAAGTTTAATCAAAGGTCTGTCTGGGAAATCAAAGCAGCAAGGATTCCCTCATTGTTTGGGGGGCCTCCTCACGACTGTGGTAGACCCCACTGCACTGTACCCAGGAAGCCGGCTCCCGGCATTGGCTCTGATGACGCAGGCCAACTTGACTTGGTGGAGCTGGAATTAATTCCAACATTTGACTCAGGAAGCTCTGAGGTTCCACAGTAAGCTCATAGATGTCCCCAGATGTCAACAGCAGGAAAAGGGAGGGAAAGAGCTCCCTGGAGGCAGCTAGGTGAGGATTCTGCCTCTGAGGTGCCAGTCCTGGCTCAGGGACTAGTTAAGCTGTGTGACCTCTGGGTGAGTGGCTTAACCTCTCTGGGCCTCGGTCCTCTCTCCCTTTAGCCTCCTCCCCACCGCCCAGATTCCAGGAATACAGAACAAAGGTTGGTGATGGTGTGTGCCCAGTGACATTATCTAGGAGCTTAAAAAAATACCAGTTCCTGGCCCTGCCCCAGACCAGCTGAATGGGAGTCTCGGGGGTGGGACCCAGTTTTCACACTTGGAGAAAGTTCTCTGGGTAAGGTTAATACCCAGGTGGGGTGAGGAGGTACGGACATTAGGGACAGGGCCCAAAGGAGTGACCAGCATCCTGGGTGCCTGGGGGAGCACCGATTTCCAGATCATTTACTAAAATGTACAGGCACTGCCCACCTCCGGCCCTCCGGCGGCGAGCATGTAACCTCTTCTGAGGTGGGGATGGTAGTGTTGTGAGTTCACTTAACTATGATTTTAGTTACTAAAATGTCAGCAGGCTTATTCACTGAGGCGTCTGGAAGGCCTCAGGGTGTAGTGCTTCCCCAGATTTGAGACCATTTGCAGTCAGGGGTTCCAGCGTTATTAGGGGAGTTGGGGTACAGGCAGCTGTGGCTGGGGTCTGCCCTCCTGGTGATGTGAGGTCGGCTCCGTGGATGTCCAGCTCTGCTTCCCCGCTGGACCCATCATTCCCACGTCTGCTGACTCCTGGGCTTTGCTCCTTCTCTGCCCCTCGGCCCCTGTTCCCAAGTGAGAGGCCCGTTCATCACGCAGGAACGAGAGAGACTGATTGGGGCATCGTTTCCCACTTGCTGTCCCCCAGCGGATGGAAAGTGAGGTCCCTGTTGGGAAGGGGGCCTTGCAGACACCGGGTGGCAAGTCCAGCCTGGGTCTGGGGGCACAGGCAGCAGACGACACCAGCAACGGGGAGAAGGGTGACCCAAAACCGGTGAAGAGGGGGCCTGGGGAGGACAGAGAACCCCCGACCACAGGGCAGCCCAGGCTGGCCCATCGGGGCTACTGCTTCAGCCTGAGCATCTCCGGTGGTTAAAATTCCAGGATCAATACATCTCCCAGGTTGGCTTTCCTCACCCAGGTTCAACCACAGTGAAGTGACAGGAGCCCGGGTTCCGGAGCAAGTGGGCTGGGGTGATCCGGACCAGACCGTCCCCTGCACGGGGTTCTGGAGTCTGAGGGAGCAGGGGTGGGGCCAGGGACATCGGAGGAGGAGCTGGACGGAAATGCTGCTCTGTCATCTGGCTCGGTGGTCCCCTCACTCTGCACCCCGGGGGCAGTACCCCTGCTCTCCTGACCCTGTGTCCCCCACTTCCATGCCCTACACACTAAAGCCAGACCAGCTTCTGTCAACACCCTTCCTTGGATTCAGAACCCTCGACTACTTCAATTTCCATCTTATTAATGCTTCCCAGCTTTCAAAGTTCAATCCAATAGGAAGACTCTCCCTTTCCTGCTGCTTCTCCTGATGTCTGAGACTCGCCAGTGAGTGATTTGAACCTTAGGGAGGAGTCCAGGAGGGATGGAATGTGTGTGTCTCACTTTTTAAATCAGCTGCACTGAGGTGTGATTCACGCAGTCAGGGAGCCAGTGTGGTGTGAAACCGTGGAGTCTGAGCAGAGCTTCCCACCTCGGGCCCACACGCCCCTTTCCTGGGTCCAATTAAAAAGCGAGCTCTGGCTCAAGGGTCCTGGGGGCCTGAGACCGTGCATTTCTGACAAGCCCCAGGGGCTGCTGATGGGGAGACAGCCTGAGGCCACGTTCCCTCCACGAGCAGGCTGGGAAGTGAGGACCACGGGATAGGACTTGGCCTCTGAGGACACGATTGTCTTAGCTCCAAGATCCGTGGAAGGTAGGCTGGGACAAGGGGATTCTACTGTGCTTGGAAAACCTCATTCAAAGCAAAAAGCAGAATGTGAACCAGACGGGCCAAAAGTTCATGTGAGGGACAGGCATTGACAAGCATTTGGGGAAGGATTCTCCCCATTCTGCAGACAGAGAAACTGAGGCTAAGAGAGGTTAAACACCTTCATCCAGGTCACGTATATTTGTAAGTGGAGACAGGCTTGGGAACAATATATCCTGATTCTACATCCAGTGTCCTCTGTTGGAGCTCCCGATCCTAGGTGTCTGAGAAGGACTAGGACATGGGAGACCTCAGTGGGGAGGAAAGGAGACAGGAGGGGAGAGTGCTGGGAGCAGGGGGAGAAGGAAAGAGGCATGTGGCTAAATCGCTCTGAGGGGCTTCCGTGGTGCAGTGGTTAAGAATCTGCCTGCCAATGCAGGGGACACGGGTTCAACCCCTGGTCTGCGAAGATCCCACATGCCGTGGAGCAACTAAGCCCGCGAGCCACAACTACTGAAGCCCAAGTGCCTAGAGTCCGTGCTCTGCAACAAGAGAAGCCACCGCAATGAGAAGTCCGCGCACCGCAACGAAGAGCAGCACCCCCCTCGCCACAACTACAGCACAGCAACGAAGACCTAAAGCAGCCAAAAATAAAAAAATAAATTAAATAAATCCCTCTGAGCCTCAGTTTCCTCCTCTGTGAAATGGAGGTAATTACTCCCTGGAGTCTCAGCTGGCCGATTTTCAAAGTGCTGTTAAAAATAAAACTACCCCCTTTAAGATAACATAAGTAAAGTGATTCTTTTTATTTTTCTCATTTTAATTATTTTATAAACAAGAAAAGCTTAACCAACTTTAGTTCACTTTAATAGGAAAAGAAATCAACTACCAAAATTACCATAATACGTAAAATTTGAAATGATAAATCCCTGTCAAAGTCAAAAAGAACAAGATTAAATCAAAATGGTAAATAATTTTATTATATATTTATTATATATTATATATAATTTTATAACATATATAATATGTGTATATATGTGTGTATACATGTGCATGCGTATATAGATATATAGATCTATAGATACAGAAAAACCCTCTAAGATATTGTTACTTCTTATTAACTGGTTTTTGAATACCATTTAGAATTTAAAAGCAATGCATTTAACAAGATTGGAAGGCAAGGAAAGTTAGCTGAACTAATTCTTACATGAGTGCAGTTGTTTCTAACAAGTTTAATCTGAAATTAGAATCAACAAACCTAACGGTTTTGAGCATTCAGCCACTCTATACCTGTATACAATTGCTTGGCCTCATATTAAAGTGACTTTTAACTTCACTTTCTCTTAGCTCCAAAAAAACTGTTAATTCTAGAAATATTTATTAAATTTTGTTCAGTTTCTTTTTAATTTAATAATCATAATACTATTAATATTATCATTGCTTCTCTTTTCTATGTGTCTAACATTTCTCTAAAGTTGAGCAGCCTTACCTCCCAGTTTGTAGTGATAAGTAAAGTGATTCTAGAACCAAAACATCTAGGACTATGCATGCGGTACACAGTACGAGCTTAATAAGTAGCTGTCAAATTATGTATTCATTAGGACTCTTTCAGTTGGAAGAGAGAGAAACTTAATTTAAATTTGCTGAAGCAGAACATGGGATTGATTGGCTCACCCAGATGGGAGTGCAGGCATAGAAGGATCCAGCAGCCCAGTGATACTGTGCTCTCCCCTCACTGGCCCCCTCTGCTTTACTCTGTTGAATTCACTGGACCGATTCTCCCACAATGCAGGAAAAATGGATCCCAATAGCCTGAGACTTGATTTTCCTTCTCGGCTACCCCGGAGAACACGTCTCTTTCAGCGGAAGACCCCTGACCATGGGTTGACCATGACCAGGCTTGGGTGGGGTGCTAATCCCTGCTAGACGAGCCACCTCAGTCAAACCACAAGCCCTGCCCTAAATGACGAAGGCAGCTCTTCCACCAGAAGGAGGGATACAGGTTAGGCAAGACAACAGCTCTGGATTTCAATATAAGAAAGCACTTAAAAAAATTAAGTACTATAAGCCTTAATATATGTTAATTATCATAATACAAGCTCAATAAATTATTGTACATTTTAGCAAGAACAAGCTCATTCTCTGGTCTGCAGGCACTAGGAGATGATGAAGAGATCCCTGCCCATCTGCATTGAGAGGACACAGAACAGATAGAGGACCACAGCTGTTGCTTAGGGAATAAGCTCAGCTCTGTGTCTCCCAAAATCAAAATGAGAACAGAGAGGGTTTAACTCTGGGGCACAGGGGACCAGGGAAGTGGGTCCTTGAACAGGAAGACAAGCACCAAAAAAAGGGCAGAAAAGCAAAAACAACATACTTTACTTTTAAATGATGTACCTTTTTAAGCACGACACAGGAGCAACATACTTTATTTTAACCTTTTATTGAAATATAATTGATTTACAACATTATATTACTCTCAGGTATCCAATATAGTGATTCAATACTTTGATAGATTATACTACATTTAAAGTTATGAAAAAATACTGGCTATAATTTACTGTGTTGTACAATATAGCCTTGCTGCTTATCTATTTGATACATAGTAGTTTGTATCTCTTAGTCCCTTACCCATAACTTGCCCCTCCCCCTTCCCTTCCCAATAGTTTTTTTTTCTACATCTGTGAGTCTGTTTCTGTTCTGCTACAATTGTATTATTCTTTAGATTCCACGTATAAGTGATAGCATACAGTATTTGTCCTTCTCTGTCTGACTTATTTCACTAAGCATAATATTCTCTAGGTCCATCCATATTGCTGCAAATGGCAAGATTTCATTTTTTTTATGGCTAAGTTATATTCTATTGTATATATTTACCACATCTTCTTACATCAGTCATCTGTTGATGGGCACTTGGGTTGCTTCCATGACTTGGCAATTGTAAATAGTGCTGCTATCAACATTGGGGTACATATATCTTTTTGAGTTAGTATTTTTGTTTTTTCTGGTTACATGCCCAGGAGTGGAATTGCTGGATCATATGGTAACCCTATTTCTAGTTTTTTAAGGAACCGCCATACTGTTTTCCGTAGTGGCTGCACCAATTTACGTTCCTACCAACAGTATAGGAAGGATCCCTTTTCTCTACATCCTCACCAACATTTGTTATCTGAAGATTTTAATGATGGTCATTCTGAGTGGTGTGAGGTGATACCTCATTATAGTTTTAATTTGCATTTCTCTAATAATTAGTGATGTTGAGCATCTTTTCATGTGCCTGTTGGCCATCTGTATGTCTTCTTTGGAAAAATGTCTACTCAGCTCTTCTATTTTTTGATTGGGTTGTTTTGTTTTCTGAGTTGTATGAGCTGTTGATACATTTTGAATATTAACCCCTTATCAGTCATATTTGCAGATATTTTCTCCCATTCAATAGGTTGTCTTTTCATTTTGTCAATGGTTTCCTTTGCTGTGAAAAACCTTTTAAGTTTAATTGGGTCCAATTTGTTTATCTTTGTTTTTATGTCCATTACTCTAGGGGACGGATCCAAAAATCTATGACTATGACTTACATCAAAGAGTATTCCGCCTATGTTCTTTTCCAGGAGTTTTATGATTTCCATTCTTACTTTTAGGTCTTAATCCATTTTGGGTTTATTTTTGTATATGGTGTGAGGAAATGTTCTAATCTCATTCCTTTACATGTAACTGTCCATCAACATACTTTACTTTTTAATGATGTATCTTTTTCAGCACAACATAGGAAGGTAGATTATAGGTACAGAAATTAACATAGAAAAAAAAAAAGAACAAAAAGGTGATGGCTATTGGGAATTTCTCTGTCCTAAGCAAAATTATTTTTAGTGTATTTAATATGTTCAGAATACCTGTTGGTATGCATTTTTATTTTATATGGAACATACTGAAAACAATACTGAAGATAATTTGAACTATGAGGTGTCCTGGCAAAGGGATTTTTTAAAGTGGTTCCTCCCCCTATGATAAAGACCCTGGCCTCTGATGATCTCTACACTTTGTTCTCTCATCCTTTAATAAGTATGTTTTTCAGGGATCCTTTTGACGCATGTTCCCCAAATCTTGTCTCTGGGTTGATTTGAGCCCCAACTGCAGAAGATGGTGTGATTAATCACTCATTCTCTTAACCAATATTTATAGGATTCCTGGAGGCAACTTTTACATGAAATGCAGCCCTGATATTTAAAAGACAGTGATAACAAGGGTGCTCCCAGGTAACCCATATTTCTATGACATGTGGCACCTAGGAGGGAACTGATCTCCACCATGGATCTCATTTTTCTTTACCTCTCACAGGTAAGCACACCAAGAGACTTCTAGTTTCTTGGATAGAAGACCCTGAGGTGGTTTAATTGCTTGTGAAATCGGTTGAAATTGCTTGTGGTTCTCTCTACCGGAGAGAGAACTCAATGTCTCTGAACCGAGTGAGTCTCTGTTCTTCCTGTCCAGTCCATCCTTAGATGTTGTGTAAGTGCAGCACTAAATGGCCCGCTTTGTAATTTTGAGGAGGAGGGGATTCATGTGGAGGTGAAAGTTAACCCCTCATTGATCCTGGGTTATATCATTAGTCAGCTATTAGCCTCCAGCCAACATGAAGGTATCTGACTCACCTGGGCATTGAGCAAATATCCGAGGACAGCTTTGGAAAATTCCGCTGTGGACCATTGGGTGTGAGAAGACCTATTACCCATCGGCCTATGTGGAACTTGCCTCAGTGGGATATTCCCAAGGCTCCGGCCAAAACTTGGTTCACTCAGGCGCCATAAAAGTTACAGAAGCAATAAGGCCAAGTTTTGGGTGTTTACACTCTGCTGAATCCTTCCATCCAGTTCCCCTTGTTGGTGAATCTTTCACACAGAGTCTGTGTTTTCTGTGCTTGCCCAGGTCTAAGTGCCGGGGTGAAGGCTGGTAACCTTGGGGTTTATGTGTCCATGAGCTGGACAAATGCAGAGGCGGGAGCCAGCCGCTGCTCAAGGGGCCGTATCACCATCGCTAAAGACCATCCACTCGACCAAAGGCACCACGGAGGTCATGCCAGGCCCACCTGGCCCATCAAGGTGTCAGGCCCAGTGAGAGGTTTAGAATCTCCATTTTTAAAATGCATCTGGTTGGTAACTCTTCTCACTTCAAGAGAAGTCCAATCCCCTGATGGTTAACTCGGGGCAGAAACGTGTGTTATTCTAACCTCACCCAAGTGCCCTGAACACACAAGTCTTCCTTTCTCTTTTCTGAATCACGAATATGATCCACACCCCGATTCTCTTGCAGGAGATCCATGACTTTGCAGCCACCCGTGACATAATCTTGTACCAAACACACAGCTGCCTTTGATCTTGGCAAACCCAGGGTTGGTGTAAGCACAGTGTACGGGCATGGCTGAGCCCTACCTTCTTTTTGTTTCTCTTTGAAGGTATTGACCTGATGGCAACTCCACCCTAAGATGCGAATTGGAAGTATAATGTAAGAGGAAGACTCTTTTGCCCAGGCACCAAAACAGGGAAGGTAAAAACATTTCCACACTTTTAATTAAAGAGCACATTTGATACTTTTCACTATCGTTATTAATGCACTTTAAAAAATCTGTCCACATATTAAAAGGTCTTAACATTCATCTTGGGCTCAACCATAAATGATACATTCCTCACAAGGGAAAAATGTTCTCTAATTGGACAGCCAAGATCATAAATAAGGGTTTACGACACATCAGACCAATTGTGTGAGTCTCTGGACTTGATGCTGGGGATGCCAAGATAAGGGAGATATGTAGATGAAATTTGAATCAGTTGGTTGAAAATACAACTTTTATAACTCAAAAAGGTTCGGTGAGATTGAAACAAAAATGGCTTCGTCTTGAAAGTCTTGACGCCATTTTGCAAAATCTCTACTTAAATCACACCAATGTGTGTAATTCTAAAAACAATCCTCAAAAGATACAAGCCTGGATTCAGTTTCCTCCTTGTTCTGACAAACATTTTCTTTTCTAGTTTTCAGCTCTAAGTGTACAACAGTATCCGCGTGCCTTACAGACCGAAGTTCCTTGCCACACATTTTTTTTTCACTGTTACTTTCAACAGTTTGGAGATTGCTTTGAGGTTAAATCAAAAATCTTAACCTTGTCACTGGCGTTTTGTTTTCCCTTGGGGGAAAAATGCGGGTGGCTCCGCTCAGTCCTGACAAGGTAATGAAAGTCATTCTAATTTTTATTTAAGAAAAAGCAATTTTCATAAATGGTGTACCACTAATGGATCACAATCATCTGTAAGCCCCACAGCAAATTACTCTTAATCCAGTTTGCTGTGTTGCCTTACCTGAGGGAAATAATACCCACCCTTCCTCTGGGCTGGCATACTGTTCCCAGAGACTTCTTCAATATATATTAATCCCATCATTTATCTTTGTCAACTGAGAACAAAAATAATTTGCAGAAGAGTAAACAGAAGCACGTAGGAGAAGGGAGCTCGGCATTATTAAACGGCGGAAAGCAGGTGCTTGCAAAGCCAAGCTTATTTTTATTGCAAAACTTGAGTAATTCTCCTTCTGCATCTGTGCATAGTAAATACAAGCCAGAGAAAAATCTAATATTTTAGAGGAAACTGAAATCACTTCAGCTGAGGAACGAGGGCAGACACTGGCCTTGTGGCTTGCTTTTTTTAATCAATCTGAAAATACGAGATGAATGGCCTCAAAAGGGCAGAAGAGAGAAATGAAGGGGTGAGAATTGAGGCGAACTTACATTTGATTTGAAAAATGCAAAATAATAAAAATATACCTGGGATCATCACTTTTCCAGACCAGGTCTGCGTCTTGATTACATCTTCTCTCTTACACGTTCCTGATTATTAAAATATTATTAAAACTCTCACTAAAGCCAGTAATCGTACTCGTATTAAGTAGTATTAAATTTAATAGCAATGACACTAATAATGCTATTAACACTAAGATTACTAATCATAACTTGTTCGTTAGAGCCACCAGGTGCCAGACCCCCTTGTAAACATTTTGAGGTTGTCCTTAGCATTGCACAGACAAGGAGGAAGATAAATGAGGGTCAGAGAAGTTAAATGATCCTCACATGGTTAAACTTGAACACAGCCTTCATGAGCACATGCTGTATGTCAGACCCTGGCTATGAAGTCTTTTGGGAGATTGTATGGTTTACCCACACTTTACAGATGAAGAAACTGAGGATTATAAAGGTTTAGAAACATGCATAGGCTCACAAGGTAATTTAAGTGGTTGAACCAGAATCCCAAACTCAGATCTCCCTGTCTTCTGACCACTCCACTAGTTTGTTATTAAGTTGGGAGTGATTTTCAAATTGAAATTCATGGGCTGTGAAATCCATGCTCTTCCCCCTGCTCTGTGGTGTCTCCTTTAGGAAACCACAAAACGAAACAAACGCTCCTGGGTATTTCAAAAACCCTAAGATGAACCCAGCAGTGCTGTAGCCAAGTAGATTTTGGAAAACAGCTATCATGCTCCCAGCCCCTTCCCCTCCATCCTTCACCTTCACCTCCTAGTTCTTGTTGGAGTTGTGGTTTGTGCCTAACACTGGCAGTGGTCTCTACTGGCACTGACTGCCAACCCATCTCTAAGAAATTTCAACTAAGAGATGAACATCTTACCTGCCGGGAAAGTGGGCAGGAAGCTGTAAGCTGCTACCTAAAAATGGGGGGTTTTATTTTAAGCCAAATAAAACTGAACTGTAGGAATATAAGCTTTTGTTCAGTTACTCTCTCTAGAGTTGTGTTGATGATGATAGGGACTCGGGCACACTTTGGTCTTTGTAATATGCGTGTTCGGTAATTCCTTCAGTTAAAAAAGTTTATGGAGGGTCAAGCACTGGGGCAAACCAAGTGAAATAAAGAGAGATCATTCTCTTAAGGGGCTTGGAGTTTATTTTGCCCCATGTCTAATTAGCACAAATCACTGAGCCCAAACATAAAATTATGTGAGCACAGACAACTGGTCTACCTCTTTTATTCATCAAGGTAGGGTGGCAAATCAGCAGGTTTAGGGATTCTGATAACTGGGTGATGTGCTTAGCAGAAGAAGTAGACCTTTCCTAGGTTACTGGTCTTTGTGAGAAACATAGCACTGAGGCTCTAGTTGAAAGGAACTAAGCAAATAGTAACTGATTTCTGTGGGTAAAGGTCTCTTCATTTGGAATTGTCAAGTTTAGCCATACAGAGATCCTAGGGCTCACCTGTCCTTAAATATCTGTATCATCAGATAGCTCCCATCAGGGTATTATATCCATCCAACATATGCAACTCAGAATATCCCCAAAAGGCTCCAAATGTGTGCTATTAAGGACGTGTTTCACTCTTAGGAGAAGCCAGTCAAAGACAGGAATCTCCCTTGAGTCTTATAATGGCTGGATTCACCATTAAGGAACACACCTCTCCTGCTGATGCCTCGGAGGGTTTTCCACCCTGGAGTGCAGCACAGCTTGATTTAGGATGGCGGAGGGGTCTGCCTTCCATGGAGAGCGGGACATGGACTATTTAGATCAATCTTAGGAAATGCTCGTGCAGGAGTTAAGGTGTGAACAGAGGTGTTCTTACGCAATCCTTGCCTGAATACCTGTGGGAAAGTGTTCACTTTCCTCCAGGAGTAAGAGTTCCCCAGGTTGAAGGTCGCTGCTGTACAGTGCATGGCACCATTGTTCTAGGATTTGTGCTTTGGAAAACCAGTGTTCCCTGCTCCTGTATTTAGTACTCAGAGCAAGGAGTGTGGAATGAGAGGAGAGAAGTGGAGGGGAAGGTGGGAAATGCCCTACCAATGGTTGTCCACTTGTGAATCTGGCATTTGAAGTAGTCATTTCTAAGAACGTGGTTGAGCTGTGCAAAGGTGTGATGATAGCCCACAGCCCCATCTTCCCAGCAGGATAAAGGGAGGTGATGACAGGTGAGTTGGCTGTGGTGGATGGATGGCCACTGTCTACAGATCTTGCAATTCTGCCACCAGGGTCATCTAAACACCAAGTGCAGGCCCTCTCCCAAAGCATTATAATTATTAATGTCCATCTGAACAATTCACCCAGGCTCATCTTTGCTGACATTAACTATCATGAAGTTATTAACTGAGACAAGCACTGGCTAGTTAACTTTGTAGAGGTGGGTGGTGAGGGGTTGTAATTTAAAGGAAATATTTAAGACCCAAAGAACTAAAAGCATACAGCAATCATGGAAGAATGGTTGCCATTGATAATCAATGTTGTTGACAAAAGCCTTATCAAAATCCCTCTCAGATTTTACCATGACAATGGCCCCTGGGGTCTATCTCACCTTCTTGACTTTAATCCTCATTTTAGGAAGATGTTGCTTGTTATACTCGGGCTTTGGAATAGGTGTTGAATTATACCACTGAGTCGGAGGAAACTCTGTCTCTCCTCAGGAGGGTCTGCATATTAAAATTTTATTTATCTGGAAACTTATTTCCGTCTGAGATCAGATCAGAGTGGAAATATTCATAGAGTTATGGTGTAGACTAACTGCTATCAAGTGGAATTTGGTGTAAGGTGGGTTGTCACTAAACCCACTTCGGGAGGAATTGAAACTGCACACCTCATATGGGACTCGAACCCACAGGCCATGACTCTAACCCAGCCAGAACCCAGATTGGGACTTGAACCCACTGTCTTTTAGCTGAGATCACACACCTGGTCTCAGGAATTAATGAAGCTCAGGTTCTTTATGTCTCATCAAAGAACAAATTCAGTGAGAGACAAAGTGATAGGTAAGAAGTGGATTTGTTTAGAGAGAAACACACTCCACAGATAGAGTGTGGGCCATCTCAGAAGGTGAGAGGCCCTGAAATATGGCGTGGTTAGTTTTTATGGGCTGGGTAATTTCATAGTCTAACGAGTGGGAGGATTATTCCAACTATCTTGGAGAAGGGGCGGGGATTTCCATAAATTGGGCCACCACCCTCCTTTTGGCCTTTTATGGTCGGCCTCAGAAGTGTCATGGCATCTGTGGGTGTGTCATTTAGCTGATGTATTACAATGAGCATATAATGTGGCTCAAGGTCTACTGGAAGTTGAATCTTCCACCATCTTGGACCTAATTGGTTCTAAACAGTTTATGTCATATCCAACGGCTGTGTCATTGTTTTAGGTTGTGCCCTGCCTCCTTCCCTCCTGTTTCAGAATTAGTGGTTGAGGTTGTATCAGGAGAGCCCTTAAGTCCATGTGATTTTCATAAAGCAGGTAGGTTGCCAGTACAAAGAGTTCACTATTGTTTGGTGTTTTGACTTCCAAAAGTGGAAAGGGCAAAGCATTTCAGACAGGCCTGAGTTACTGGGTGGTAAAGCTGAGACAAATATAGAAACACGGTAGATTTCCACAACCCCTGTCATCCAAGGAAGGAGTAAGATTAAGAAACCGACAGACATGCCATCTCAGTTCCTGTCCCCATTTTGCCACTATTCAGCTACGTGACTAAGTCACTCACCTCTTTGGACCCAAGTCTCTTTTAAAATACACTGATATAAAATGATATAAATTGACAATATCTGACTAGAATAGTACCAAGAACTTTCATATACCCTTTCATCAAATTCACTCGTAGTTCACATTTTGTTCCATTTATATGATCTATCTATCTATCTATCATTTATCTATGTATCCATCCATCCATCTATACATGCACATGCCTATTTACACACACACACACATACACACACACATACATACACTCTCTTTTTTCCAAGTAATTTGAGAGTAAGTTACAGACATTGTTTCCCTTTTCCCCTAAATACTATAATGTATATTTACTAAGAACAAGGACATTTTCTTACATAATCACAATAGAATTAGTAAAATTAGGACATTTAATGTTCATGTAATACTGTTATCTAATCCACAGTCCACATTTAAATTTCATCAGCTGTACCAATATCCTTTATCTGTGTGTATATGTGTTGTTTGGTATGTGTGTGTTTACTGGTTTAGAACCCAATCCAAGATCACACTGTGTGTTCAGTTGTCTTGCCTCTTGAGTCTTTAAAAACCTGGAATGCTTTCTCATTCTTGGTCTTTGTTTTTCACAACCCTGTCCTTTGTGAAGTGCTAGTTGTTTTGTAGAATTTGCTCACTTTACGTTTGTCTGATGTTTCCCTGTGAAGAGATTCAAGTTACGCACATTTCAACAGGAAGAACCCAGAAAGGCAGTACTGGTCTCTGTGCATCATAACAGGAGGCACAGGATGGGGTCTGTCATGACTTCAGTTATATTTGCTCACTTGGTCAAGGTAGTTTCTCTGCTGCAGAGCTCTAGTTTTCTCTTTGTAAAATGTATATTTCTAGGGGGACATACTTTGAGATCTTGTAAATATTCTGTTCCTCAAAATTTTACTCACTACTTTCAGTTTTTGCCTGAATTAGGTATCACTGGATGTCTGTTGAATGGTGGTTGTGATTGTCTAATTCCATTCTTTTTTATACATTTATTAAACTGGTTTTCTACTGCCAGGAAGAGCTCTCTTTCCCACCTCAGTTAATTGTTTATTCATTCATTTAGTTATCTCATTTAGTTACCTGGGAGCATGAATTCTAATTTTGTTCAAGGTTATACTCTGTAGCTACCAATATTTATTTTGATCCTCAAGTGGTACCATATTTAGCTAGCAGAAACCCTGCCTGCTGACTCCTGTGTACTTTTGGAATTTGTTACGGACTGAACTGTTTCCTCCAAAATCCATACGTTGAAGACTTAACTTCTAATATGATTGTGTTGGGGCCTTTAAGAAGGTAATTAAGGTTAAATGAATGTGTAAGTGTGGGGTCCTGATCCCATAGGACTGGTGTCGTCCTTATAAGTGGAGGAAGAGACACCTGTCTCTCTGTCTCTGTCTCTGCCTTTGTCTCTCTCTCCATGCCTGCAGAGAGGAAAAGCCAGGTGAGGACACAGCCCATCTGCAACCCAAGGAGAGAGGTCTCACCAGAAATCAACCTTACTGGCACCTTGATCTTGGACCTCCAGCTTCCAGAACTTTAAGAAAATGGGTTCCTGTTATTTAAGTCCCCAGTCTTTGTTACTATGACAGTTGAGTGGACTAATACAGCCCCACCATCCTCTGAGTGCTTCTTCACTTTCTAGCTCACGTTACAGGCTCTTTTTGACCTCTCCTTGCCCCAGCCATTTCTCTAAAGATCCCAGATTCCTTTCAGTGGAGAATGGTGTCTAGTAGCTGACATCTGGGTGTTAGATGCCATATTACTTGAGGATCCATTGCCTTAAGACCTTCTCATCGGACAGAGTTAGGACAGATCGATGCTACTTTCAGATGAAGATCTCACACACGCCTGAATCTTCTCGAGTCTCGTTTCTTGCTGTCAAGTACGAGGTGTTGATTCCTCCAATAGTTGGTTCCACTAATTTCTCATCTATCAGACCATAAAGAGTTCAAACCTATATTCAACGTGTGTGGAAATCATCTCTCAACACACGTACACACCGTGCACTTATACACACACTCAATTTTGTCTGACACAATTACACAAATCCAGTTGGAGAGGGAGTGGGGCTTTATTTATTTACTTTACATTTGAACATCCCTTCTGCATTTGAAAGTCCAAATACCACACACCAGCACGTCAGACGCTGACAGATTCAAATGCTGTTGAAATAGGTGAAAAAACATAGAAGGGCCTTATGAAAATAAGAGCACAGGAATCCCCAGACTTAGTGCGGGGGGAACAGGGAATTAGAAAATGCTCAAGCTCACCATGCTGGAAGACTTGGCTCGGTGACGGATGACACGCAGGATTTGGCTGTGTCTGGAGGAAAGATATCACATCCAGGGGGGCCCACCGGGAACATGGGCTGATAGCTACCACCTTCAACTGTTGGAAAGCAACTTCAGTTACCTGCTGGCCTCCAGATGAAAGTATAGGGGGCCAATGCTGGGGACATTGCCTGGGGATTAATACAGGCGGAAGCAAAGGACTGGTGACTTAGTCACTCTTGTGTTAAAGAGAAAGGGAGGTGCTCGGAGAAGTGTGCCCCTCCCCCCAAAACCACGCAAATGAAAACACCCAGCAGAACAGCAGACACAGCTTTTTTTTTTTTTTTACATCTTTATTGGGGTATAATTGCTTTACAATGGTATGTTAGTTTCTGCTTTATAACAAAGTGAATCAGTTATACATATACATATGTTCCCATATCTCTTCCCTCTTGCGTCTCCCTCCCTCCTTCCCTCCCTATCCCACCCATCCAGGCGGTCACAAAGCACGGAGCTGATATCCCTGTGCTATGCGGCTGCTTCCCACTAGCTATCTACCTTACGTTTGGTAGTGTATATATGTCCATGCCTCTCTCTCGCTTTGTCACAGCTCACTCTTCCCCCTCCCCATATCCTCAAGTCCATTCTCCAGTAGGTCTGTGTCTTTATTCCTGTCTTACCCCTAGGTTCTTCACGACATTTTTTTTTCCTTAAATTCCATATATATGTGTTAGCATACGGTATTTGTCTTTCTCTTTCTGACTTACTTCACTCTGTACGACAGACTCTAGGTCTATCCACCTCATTACAAATAGCTCAATTTCGTTTCTTTTTATGGCTGAGTAATATTCCAGACACAGCTCTTCTATCTGCTGCATCTGAGGAGGTTCACTACTTTCGTTAACATCAAGGAAAACGCACAAATCGATTCTCAAAATACCCAGATCAAAGACAATTTTGAATAAAACCCAAAAACCGTTATGCACATCTCCTTCATTTTAATGATGCTTATATTTTTTAATAATGCTCTACAATCATTCGTTACTTTGAATCGAGGGGTTCAGCACATGACAGGCACCACCTCTAGGATTGACTTAAATTCCTAACACCGTGTCACCGGTGCCCTCTAATTCCTGAACTTGGTCTTAGCTCAGGTCTGCACTTTTCTATAATGACCCTCATTGTGATGGCTTCGGGGCTGCATGCAACAGAACAGTCCTACATGACTTGCTTTTTTTTTTTTTTTTCCTCGTTGACAGATTAACTCAAATCAAGCCTGCCTTTTAACCCTAATATTTTGCCCTGAGCGCACATAGCACAGCGCCTGCTTTTCTTTGCAAGTCTATTGGAGAGAAGATAAAGAGCAGCTTTTCACTGTCTGAGTTCGTCTCCCCATGTCTCCCACGTCCTTAGAGTCTCAGAGCCCAGAGGCTGAATCAGGTTTTGTTCGAAGCACAAGCACCTGGCACATGGCCAAGGCTAAGGTCTGGGAAGTTGAGGGCTGGCCAGGAGTCAAGTCCACTCTTGGGAAGGACGTAGGGCACCTTGGCCCTGACACTGATCTCCCAAGATTCACTCACTTGAGGGAAACTCAGAGCAAGTGGGGTTTGCCCTACTTCCGGTTCCCATCCCAGCATTGGGGGAGGGACGTAAAGTGAACTTATATTTGTTTAGAATTCCTTAGGGTAAATTCTCCACTCTTCTCTGACCCAAACAAATGGGTAAGGGCTGGTGGACATATTTACCTCTGCTATTGCCAAAATCTTCAAAGATCTGCCCCAACAACTGCTCTGGCACATGCCTATGTCAACTAAGAGAAGCCGCCTTGGGCTGGGGCCTCCAACCCAATGAGCAGTTGTGATAGAGGGAGTGACCAGGGAGGGTCAGCTCCGGCTACACAGTAGAATCATCTGCGTGCCTCTGAAAAGGCAAACAGGCCCAGCCTCCGAGATACTGCTTCAGTTTGTCTGATGTGGACCTTTAGGCATTTATTTTCCAGTGGGTATTGTTTTAATATTTTATTTTTTAAAGATGAAATATTCCAAACATATAGAGAGACACAGTGAATACATAGCACATACCCGAGGACCTACCACCTAGACTTGGCAACATACTCCTTTGCTTTAGGGGTGGAAAAGAGGGAGGAAGGAAAGAAAAGAGGGAGGGAGGAGAAGGCAGGTGGAAGATTTAAAGATAAGAAAGGAGTGAAAAAAGGAAAGGAAATACCATCTCTTAGTGTCTAACATGGGTCATGTTCTGTGACCTGTGTTTTATATTCTCTATTTCATTTAATTCTCTTAGAAGATGAGAACAGGTCAGGAAATTGCTTCCTGATTGGGGTAACCACATTCTAAGGTCACAGAGCTACTAGGGGACCCCTGCATTTGAACCCTGCCTGTTCCGGTTGCAGAGCCCCTGACCTCTTTCCTCCACCCCTGCTGAGAGTACCAGGAGCCCAGGAACAGGCAGACAGAGGTCTGTGCGCCTGGCGAGGGGACCGCCAGCTCAAACGCATCCTGTAGAGTCTGACTGGTTCCTCCAACCCACCCAGGACCTCGAGCCACGGAGGAAGGATGAACAGAACTGGGAACCATCACGGCTGCACTTTCAGACGAGAGTCAACCCACGCGGTGACCAAGGGTACCCGATGTTGCTGGGTTTAGGTGGGGCTCTGGGCAGCGAGTCCTAATGATGGTCATTATAGTAGCTACAAAATAAGGCAGGGGTCAAACCTCCACCTCAGCCGCAGTCCAATAACCCCTACTGCCCTCCAGCATGGGTGGCCAGGATCCCTTTCCAGAATTTGTGTCTATTCCACTTTGGTTGAAAAAAGAGCCGAGGCCAGGATTAACCAGGAAGGAAAAATAAATATAATATCAATAAATGCTTGGTGAGCAACCCCTGGGTTCTGAAAATGAGTTATGACAAAGAGACAGGGAATGGATGTTTCCTGATGGTGGATACAGGGACTAGAGAGCCCCATGCAAGTGGAAATTCCAGAACATTCTCTCTCACATGAACAAAGACAAGGGATGCAGAACCTTCAGCGGGGAGGCCGTTACAGGTCAGGCCATACCTGGGTCTGCTCATTCACCGTGCCAGGTGGTGGGGGGATGATTCGGGACTTCCATTCCCTTCCCGCCCTGCCTCTCCCTCATCTCTGCTCTCTACCCTCTTCTCTCTTCTGTACATCATTTTATTTCATTAAATGATAAACTGCTAAAAATGTTCCATAGAAAATTATTCTCTATTTGAACTAAATTCAACACAACAGTTTAGAGCTCAGAAACGGGATTTTAAAATGATGCAAACAGTCAAACAGAATGGACGTAATTAGAAATACAGGAGGAGGGGTTTGGGTGCAGTGACGCTTATCTTCATGATCCGGGTGGTGGTTACAAGAGTGCATTCCACTGGGAAAGTATATGGACACAGTACTTTCCCCCATCTATGTGATACTTCCATAAAGTTACAATAAATTATGGTGAATCAGCACACCAAACAATGCTGTGTCTCATATATGGACTTGCATATGTGGTTAAATGCATAAGACCATGAGGAAACTGAGGCCCAGAAAGGTCAACGTCTCAGGCTGGCTGAAGTCTGCATGTTCAGGAAGCAGCGGGGACAAGCTGACGATCCTGGAGTATTTCAGTCGCAGTCCCTCCAGCAATCAGTGCTAAGGTACGGCTTTGCAGCAATATTGATGGACCTAGGGATGGTCATACTAAGTGAAGCAAGTCAGACAGAGAAAGACAAATATCATATGATATCGCTTCTATGTGGAATCGAATAAAAAATGATACAAATGAACTTATTTACAAAACAAACAGACTCACAGATTTTGAAATCAAATATATGGTTACCAAAGGGGAAGCATGTGGGGAAGTGGTAAATTAGGAGACTGGGATTAACAGAAACACACTACTATATGTAAAACAGATAACTAACAAGGAGCTACTCAAAGGGAACTCTACTCTATATTCTGTAATTAACCTACATGGGAAAAGAATCTGAAAAAGAATATATGTGTATATATATATATATATATACATACATATATATATATATATATATATATATACACACACACTTAACTATTCACTTTGCTGTACACCTGAAACTAACACAGCATTGGAAATCAACTATACTCCAATAAAAATTTTTAAAAAATACTAAGGTGTGGCTGCCAGCTGAGAATCCTGCATCAAACCCAGGGCAGTGAACACCCAAGAGACCATGGAACTGCTAACTCACACCAAATGCCCGGATGAATCACAAAACTAATTTGAGGCATTGCTGTTCATATATGAGCTCTGCTTTAACCATTAATACAACGTCCTTTGTAATATCTTATCTGTGGTTTGCAAAGCCCTCGTGCGTGTCTGAGGAGACAGCGTAGAGGGGGTGCCCTGGGCCCTGAGAATGACCGCAGCTGCGCAGGTCAGGAGTAACCGAGGACGGGCTCTGTCCTGGGACCTGACTTCATTTCACCAGGCCGTGTAGACACGCGTTCTCCTGGTTCCTCATCCCTGACCACGAGGGGATTCTGCACCCTCTCTCCATGCAGGGCCCACACACTCTTCCTGGACTTTGAGACCGATGCCTACATTGATCTTTGGGGCATCCCTGGGAGAGAGGTGCAGTAGAACAGGTTGAAGGAAATTGGCCTCTCCTTGGACAGATATAGAAGTCGAGGCTCAAAGGATTCGAGCCCAGCCAGGCAGGCCCAGGTAAGGGCGGGGAGCAGGAAGCAGAGACTCAGGACCCCAGTCCAGCGGGGAAGAGATCCAGCTACAAGCACACTTACATCCACGCTCTGGGGCTGTGTCTGTTCAACTCTTATAGGGGTAGTCAAGGTGTGTATTTCCTATGACCGAGGAGCTTTTCTTACATAACTATTGTGTTACTGTCAAAGCAAGAAAACTTAGCATTGAGACAGTGCTGTTTTCTATCCCAGAGTCCAATTTCAAATGTCATCACTTGTCCAAATAATGTCCTGATTGGCTATTTCCCCCAGTCCAGGACCCAATCACACTTGGATTCCCGTGTCACATCTCTTTAGCTGCCTTTGAAGTGGACATTCCCTCAACCTTTCCATGTGGCTCTAGACATGGATGTTTTGAAGAGCAAACGTCAGTTATTTTGTAGGATGTCACTTCATTTGGATTTCTCCGACATCTTTCATTTGGGGCAGGAAAATCACAGAAGTGACATTGCATCCTACTGAGTACATCTTTCAGAACCTACAGGATGTGTTTGTCCCAAGAGTGATGGTGTTAACATTGAGCTCAATTAATTTTGGGTGCATGTTGAATGAAATGACCCTGGGTAGATCCCACATTTGGAAGGCTGATTCTGAATTACTGGAAGGCTTATTTTACTTTGAGGGTTAGGAAAATTATCCTTTTGCCTCTGCTATAGACCTTTCAAATATACACCAGTAACTAAAGAAGAAAAATAGAAATGAACAGATCCATTTGGCATTTGGTCAGGGCTTGAAGCCATGGCTAAGATTTTTCCATAGAAAATGGATGGGTATTTAGGATAAATAGCAAATTTTAGTATTCTATGAGAATCTTACCTGACTCAAGTTCCAGTATTTCTTGCATATTCCTAGTAAGCCACAATGCATGGGATGACCATTAGGTGGCGCACTGGTTCCAGTAGTTTTATCAGCAAGCCTCCCAGTAGGAAATTCGCTTTCTCCTGGAAAATGCCAGTTGTTCACTAAGTCAACTCAATCAGCTCTCTGAATCTAAAGAGAATGATTGGTTTGTGAAAATTTCTCATTGCATGTATTCTGAGCCGGCATTGAATTCTTTTCCATAAGAATGCTTTCCTCTGCCTCAGGTTTTCTGGCTCCGGATTTAGGAAACACAAATATCTAGGTGCATGATTGAAAAGGGGAAAAATACTATCAGTCACTCAGTAGAACCACTAGTTTTTAAATATTTGAGAGATTTTTGCCTCTACCATTTCCTGGAGGAAAAGAAATATACAACGAAAAGAAACCCAGAAACATTTGAAACTCTTGTTTCATGGGTGGCGCCATGTGTTCCTGTGTGTGTGTGTGTGTGTGTGTGTGTGTGTGCGCGCACACGTGTGTGTTTTAAAAAATCTCTTTCTCATTCACACTAAAGTTTCATATAAGTTTTAAACTTTTTAAAAATTTTATTTTAAAATTTATTTATTTTATTTATTTATTTTTGGCTGCGCTGGGTTTTGCTGCACATGGGCTCTCTCTAGTTGCGGCGAGCAGGGGCTACTCTTTGTTGTGGTGCGTTGGCTTCTCATCGTGGTGGCTTCTCTTGTTGCAGAGCACGGGCTCCAGGCGCACGGGCTTCGGTAGTTGTGGCACGTGGGCTCCATAGTTGTGGTTTGCAGGCTCTAGAGTGCAGGCTTAGTAGCTGTGGCAGACTGGGCTTAGTTGCTCCACGGCATGCGGGATCTTCCCGGACCAGGGCTCCAACCCGTGTCCCCTGCATTGGCAGGCAGATTCTTAATCACTGAGCCACCAGGGAAGTCCCAGTTTTAAACTTTTAAATTCTAATAATTTGAGTTATATGAGAACTCAATAACATAATAATGTGACTGCAGGATGCTCTCTGCTGCAACCTTTTTCAGTTAGTGCTTGGTCAAAGTTCAAAAGCACTAGAAACCTCGTATACAGAGTTCATCTCCCGAGCAAGTTATGGACCAAACTGTGGTGTGTTTGCTGAGTGTAGCTCCTCTCCCTGACTTCCGTTAATGATGTCCCATGAATCACTTAAGTAAATAAGTGGTTCCCAAAACTTCAGTAACATGTGCCTGCACCCCTGAAGTGCCATAGGGGAGGGGACCAGAAGCAGGGCAGCCACAGCTTAACCTCTCTGCTGAGACCACACAGCCAGGAAATTCCATGCAGATGGATCGAGCACCTTGGGGGCTCAGCCCTGAAGCACTTCAGCTGGATTTGCCTGTTCAAACACTAGAGGGCAGTGTTCCTGGTTACGTCAAAAGTTCTGCCCTGGCTGATAGTTTCTGCTTATCAGAGACCCTTATATGTGGAATCTAAAATACGACACAACTGAATTTATCTACAAAACAGAAACAGACTCACAGACATACAGAACAGACTTGTGGTTGCCAAGGGGGAGGGGGGTGGGGGAGGGAGGGATTAGGAATTTGGGATTAGCAGATGCAAACTATTATATATAGAATGGATAAAAAACACGGTCCTCCTGTATAGCACAGGGAACTATAGACAGTATCCTGTGATAAACCATAATGGAAAAGAATATGAAAAAGAATGTATATATATATGTATATATATGTATATATCTGAATTACTTTGCTTACAGTAGAAATTAACACAACATTGTAAATCAATTATCTTTCACTAAAATAAATTTTTTTAAAAAGTTTAAAAAAAGAGACATTGAGTATCTCCCAAATTAGGAAAGAAAAAAAAGACTTCACGAGTTCTTTTTTTTCTCAAGCCTCGCGTAATTATAACTGAACCAAATAATTTTTCATTCCACTACTTTAAGTGCAACAAAAAGTTTGATAATTTTGTATATGAATAACAACAAAAGCCTTTTACTTTTGGCAAATTGTAGTACTTATAGGTGCAAATCAAAGAATCAATTTAGACCCCATGCACGAACGGCCTTGCAGTTTTCACCAATAACTCTTTGCTTCTCCAGGGACTTTGAGGACTAGGGAAAATATTGTTCACTTGAGTGAAGTGAAGCCAACACTTATTATTTCAAGATACTGAAGCCACAAAACTTGCTCTTTGCTGTGCGGTAGAGCCCTGTGCAAATCTTTCTTAGCAGCTTCCAAATTCCCTGCTCCACAAACATCGCAGCTCTCAAACCTCGGGATGTAAAACAATGATCCAAAGCACCCGCCAATAAGGTAGATCCTGGTTGAGCTGACTAAGGTGACAGACCAAGAGTCTGCATCTTACAGAGCGTCTCAGGACATGCAGACAAGCTTCAACAAGCAGCTCTCTAGGCAGCAGCCACTTCTCGTAATTGGTTGTGCTTCAGGTGCAGGTGACTTTCAAGTTTACAAAGTGTTTTCAGGGACACCCTAGTGCCCTAAGGAGTCCCAAGCATTCCCATGTGGCAGCTTCTCGGGAGACCTACCCTCTCATTCCCGTGTGCTATTTAGCACAGATAGCTCTACCTTCCTGAGTTTCCTGTGTAAACTATCTAAAGATCAGCTACCTTGAGGTCCAGTTCCAGCAGAGAATCACAACCAGAGAAAGATAATCCAATTACAAGACAATGTAAACCTTTACTTCCTTCTCTCAAGCATTGCCCTAAGGGACTACATTGATATCTATTTCTTTTAAAGCTCTGATTTTCATTCTCCCCACTTTTGTCTCTTCCTGTCTGGAAAAAAAAAAATCTCTCCTGCATACGGAGTGGATTCTTGTCTTTCTTCCCTGCCTCATTTACGTTCTTGATAGATCCTTTTATTTCTGACCAGTAATTTTATATTTTTCCCCTTAAACTACTTAGCTTCATCAGCTTCTGCAATTTTCTGTCCTGGGTTGTACTCTGAGGTCTACTGATGACCCTGATTCTTCGACACAGGCAATTCCCAGAAACTCTGGGATGACTAGACACCACAACAGAAGAGAGAAAGGACAGAGTGATGACCGACCATACGCGAATCCATCCACCACAAATGAATACACTGAGTTTCAAAGGACCTTTGAAGCCCATTTGTCCTTCCTTTCCCAAAGGACATCCGGACAAAAGCCCCTGTAGCTAAGAAACATTTGAAAACACGAGCATATATTTTCTAACTTCGTTTTTAGCACACTTTCATAAGTTGAGTATTATTAACCCGATTTTTCAAATGAGGAAACTATAATTCGTATAGATTAAATAAATTCTGCAGCCGCAAAATAAAAGTTCCAACCCCTCTTCCACAGACACATTATTCAAACATTTAAAAAATCATGATATCACATAATATAATAAAAATAATATTTTCTTTTGCGTGTTATAGCCTATGGCAATGATTTCCAGCAAAGTGCATAATAAATGCTGAATTTAGGTGGATTTAATACAATCTTATTTGATATTCATAATTTATAAAACAAATAGTCTTCATTTAACAAGATAATTTTCTTAATTACAGAATCTCTTTTCCTCTTGCTTTCCTTGACATGTGTTCTCTTTTGAATATTGTCTCTTTCCTTGTCTCTTTCTCCATTTCTGCCAAATCAGGACACAAGCCTTTGTATAAAGAAGCCTCGGGCCTTGCTCATATAAACCTGAGCTAAAGGCCTCTCGGGTTGATAGAAGACAGGCCTGAGGCTGCTGTGCAGTCCCCGTTGGCATCTGGGGTCCGAGGCACGTAAAGTGTTCTGCGTGGCTTGGAGCCGTGGCCCTTCTTACGTGGTCCACTGTTTGCTTTGTGCTTCAGGGGCTGCTTCAAAGGAAAACTCCACTAGATCTTCACTTGGACGTCGATTTTGATGTGAAGAAGCCATAGTGTCCTCTGGGAACCTATAGATTCGATGAAATTCCATGAAATGTTACTGTGCGAACTCGAAAAGCTGATTCTAAAATCTATGCCAAAAATGCAAAATAAATGAAATAAATAAAATAAAAAAGTTTATGCAGATGGGAATTCCGGGGCAGTCCTGTGGTTAGGACTCCGCACTTCCACTTCAAGGAACACAGGTTCGATCCCTGGTTAGGGAACTGAGATCCTGCAAGCCATGCAGTGCGGCCAAAATATTAAAAAAATAAAAGCTATGCAGATCTATCAAGGAAAACACTATACACTCCTACAAGGGAGAAATTGCCCAATCAGAAAATAAGACTTAAAGCTACTATAACTAAGAAATGTTGTATAGGTACAGGGGTAGACAGAAAACAAAACAAAACAAAACAACCCAGAACTGAATAGGTGTCCTAAGAATGTATCTATGCATGTATCAGCAACTCTGATTGGAGGCAAAGCTGCTTCTACAGGTCAGTGGGATGCAAAGGACTTTCAACAAATGGTACCCTGGAGGCTGATCATACACAGAAAAAAACGTGAAGTTAAAACTGCCTCGGGCCACACTCACAACAAACAAACAGAAAAGGTGGATTGAAGACTTGAATGTGAAAGGCAAAGCCATAGTAGTTTTAGCAGCCAATATAAGTGAATATCTCTATGACCTTGGGGTAGGTAGGAGTTCTTAAACAATTGTCAGAAAGCACAAACTGTAAGAAATGAGATAAACAAATTCAGTCACATTTTAATTAAGAAGTAAGGTTAATAAAAAACGGAGGTAAAAAGAATGGAAAGCCTGTGGGGGGAAAGGTTCTTGCAGCACAGGTGAGGGACAAAGGGGTAGCAGACAGGATGTCTAAAACTATGCTAAGAATGTTAACAACAGCAGCAAACCACAACAGATAAATAGACAAAACATTGGAAGAGGAACTTTACAGGAGAAAACTCAATTGGCTAATAAACACACGGAAGATATTCAACCGAATTAGGTAGATGTAAGGGAACTGAAAATCATAAAATCAGACGAGATGCCATTTCACACTCACAGAACTAAAATAAATTAAAAATCTTGGTAATATCAAGGGTTGGCAAGAGTGTGCAGAAATGGGAGTAATTTGTGGAGAGATGGTCAATTTCTACACTGTCCCTGAGAGCAGTTTGTTTCCGTCTGGGGATATTAACACGTGGACCCCCTACCACCCAGCAGCTCTACCTCCCACACACATTCCAGAGAGAAACTCTGGCTCCTCTACTTGTATGAGAACATTCACAGCAGCTTTGACTTCGACAGTGCATGTGCACGCGTGCAGACACAAACACAACAAACAGGATGCAACCCAAATGCCCACGAAAGGAAAACAGAAAAAACATTGTGAGATATGCAGAAAGAGGGAAAATCACCCATTAGCGTCAATGGATGAATGACAGCTGCAGGAAAATCATGAATAAATCTCAGGAACGTAATATTGGGTGAAAAAAGCAAATGGCAGCAAAGGACACACCTTATGACTTCATTTCTAAATGAAGCTCAATGAATGCAGCACTAAATACTATATTTTAGGGATACTTTTATACGCAGTAAAACTATCCAGAAAATCTTGGAATAGGAGGAGTGAAATGAGATGAGATGAGAGGGGTGCCCGGGGGAGACTCCCAAGCTAATGGCTGTTCTTTCTTTTTATTTGGGTGGTGAAGAGGAATCTTTTCAACTTACAGCCTGCTCTGCCTTTCTGTGTCCACCACCATCACCACAGACAAGTGTCCCTGGGTCCAACCTTCCCACGGATTTCTTTGATGCACATCTCTGCTCTTCCCAATGCATTAGCCATATTTTTCCAGGTACATCTACCCGAAACACAGGTATCCTTATTTTAGAATTCAGGGACTGACAAATAATGAGGAGTCTTGCTCCCGTTGCCCCCACTGTGTGGTCCCTGCTCCCAGGTCATGGCTCAGGGAGCCTTAGAAGATTAGGGTCTTGAGTGGGATGTGGAGGGGAGCTGTTCTGTCGTGTCATCTGTTGTCATGCACTCGGTGGTAAAAAAAGTGACACCCCCCCCAGCTCCCCCTACCCCCCTCTTGCTTGCAGGCATTTCTGTGGGCAGACTCCTCAGAGCATGGAAAAATCCAGCACTGAATGAGCAAACGCACAGCTCACTGGTAACGAGGGTGACGTGGGCAGAAACGTGGTGAGCAAGGGAGTGTCTAAAAGTAGAACAAAACTTGTAGTGAGTGAGGACCTGTAAATGCGGGAATTGGATTCAAAGGTGACTGACAGGCTGGGAGAATCTGTGAGAAGGAGGTTGGAAAGTTAGAAAGGGTTCATAGGGGTCCATGTCTAAGTAGAAGAAATGGTCTTTTAAATGTGTGGAATCTATAGATGAACCCCAGGAATAAGAATTTCATTCCCTGAAACGTCATCTGGCTGGAGGAATAGATAAATAACATAAAACGTCAATAAATAACGCAAGGCCAGTAAGACACACGAAAGGGTGTGGAGGAAACGCTCCCATTTCCTGAGAATGAGAAGAGGACATCAGTGACCTCCAGCCGCCGAGCCCAGAGAAGACATCACACAAAAGGGAGCAGTAAAGGGAGGTCTTGACAAAGGGGAAGTCTTGTGATCATTGGAAATGAGGAAGGGGGAGATTTCCAGGCTCAGGGAACTGCACACACAAAGGTCCAGAAGCATCAGAGTGCAGAGACCCCTCAAAAAATAAAGATTAGTTAGTGAGGATGTGGAAACTAGGGAACCTCCCACACTTGGTGGGAATGTAAATTGGTGCAGCCATTAGGGAAAACAGTATGGAGGTTCCTAGAAAACTAAAAGTAGAGCTACCATACGGTCTGGCAATCTCACTCATGGGTAGATACCTGGAGAAAACTCTAATTCAAAAAGATGCACGCACCCCTATGTTCATATCAGCACTATTTACAATAGCCAAGACATGGAAACAACCTAAATGTCCGCTGACAGATAAATAGATAAAGAAGATGTGGTACATATATACAGTAGAATATTACTCAGCCATAAAAAGAATGAAATACTGCCATTTGCAGCAACATGGATGGACCTAGAGATTATCGTACTAAGTGAAGTAAGTCAGAAAAAGAAGGACAGACACCATATGATATCACTTATACATGGAATCTAAAATATGATACAAATGAACCTATCTATGAAACGGAAATGGACTCACGGGCATAGAGAACAGACTGGTGGTGGCCAAGAGGGAGGAGTTTGGGGGAGGGATGGAATGGGAGGTTGGGGTCAGCAGATGTAAGCTAACATATATAGGATGGATAAACAACAAGGTCCTATATTCAATATCCCATGATAAACCATAATGGAAAAGAATATTTTAAAAAAGAATGTATGTGTGTGTGTGTGTGTGTGTGTGTGTGTGTGTATATATATATATGTATATATATGCATAACTGAATCACTTTGCTGTACAGCAGTAACACAACATTGTAAATCAACTATAATTCAATTTAAAAAAAAAAGAATTTCATTCCCAAGCAGAACTCTGGAAGTCGTGTGAGCCATCCCACCAGGTTGGGTCACTTAATAATGGCACGAGACCATCTACATGACACCTGGCATGCAGCTGTGTAGGGGACCATGTCCCCGGAAGGTCTGGGACTTAGACCCAAATTCTGATGCGATGTGGTCTCTTGATGTTTTTCTCTTATTTTGCTTGGAGCGCTCAAGAGTACATCCACCCGTGCGTCCGTGCCAGCCCAGCCCCTCAGTCATTCCTGGGGCTACTGATGACATGGCATGTGAATGCTGTTTCTTAATACAGGAAGTTGTTTTAAAAAGATATTTTTAAAAATGCTATCACTTGCACCCGTTCTAGAAATTCTGCAATTAAATAGGAATTGCTTAAAATATTTTAATTTTAAAATACAACTAGTCAAGAAAAATAATTCACTTCCTCACAATTCTGAAACGCTGTTTGCCGTCACCCTGTTGCTGTAAGAAAGCCCTTGAGATATTCTCCCAGCATCTGTCACCACAGCCAATGCATCACACGTTCACAGTTTGCTGAGGGAGAACCCTGACATTTCCCCACTGGTGTTTCATCCCGTGGAGGAGGGTTAGAACTTGACATTCCTGGTTTACATCCCTGCCTTGTTTTCACATCTTTCCCGCTCAGCCTGGGGAGATGGGCGGACCCCTTTAAAGCAAGCCCCATTGCACAGGGTCTGTTTCAAGGGACCATCCCATAAAACAACGTGTGACAGGACCAGAACACCTGCCTTTTAAAGCACTTCCTCCCTGTCACGGAAGACTTGATTTCGCCGTGGTGCATGGGATTTCCCTGACAGCCCGAGCACCTTACGAGGCCTGAGTACAGGTGCAAAACAGATCTTCCCGGGACGGCGCCTGGTCTTTAAGTAGAGCAGAATGAAGTGTCACGGACTGTGGCCATTCTCAGGGAAGAAGTCACTGGGGAGAAGGAAGGATGGCCCGGGGTGGCCAAATGTTCAGGGCTGAGTGCAAATTTCCCTCATTTATACAACAGCAAATAAATATCTGTCTGGCCGAGAGGGTGACTGTATATACAGGTGTCTACTTGGCGATCCCTTATTTTATTTGTGCATATGAAGGGAAACTGTGTAGAAACACAGATGTGCCTTTGGGCCCCTTGGCCACGCTCGGTGTTAAAGATGTAAGCCCTGCATCTCAATGGAAAAGAAGATGGGGGGTGTGGAGGGGAGGGAGAGGTCTCCTTGGACCCCAGTGGTTTCCACCACAGGCCCAGAGATGGGCTCCCAAAGGATGGGTTTCTAGGCTTAGAGCACGTGGGCCTGGCCCATCTTTCTGAAACCAGCGCTGTGAGAAATTCTGGAATCACAGCAGAACTATCAATTCCAGAGCATCTTCCAAAGTTCCCTGGGGACCTGGACTTGGACCCAGGGCCTACACAGAGGACAGAGGGCTCTGGGGTCAGACTCACCTGAGTTCCAACCTTCCACCCAATTTGCTAACTGCACATAATTGGGAAAGCTAAGCAACCTCTCCAAGCTTCCATTCCTTCATCTTTAAAAAGGAGGTTACACAACCCAACCAATTTCCTGTGAGGATTAAATGGGCTGGTCTCTGTAAACAAGAGCTTGTCACATACTAGTTACTTGATAACTAGCACGGCCCCTAGGGTCACATTCTGACTGAGAGTCTGACATGGTAGCAACTGACCAAGTTTGCTGTGTGAAGGTTCTCCAACCCCATCCAGGATGTTTAGGAGTCCCTTTGTATTAGATAGAAGAAGTCTGGTTCTAGTTTACACGGCCTGGGAAGGGAGGGGGAGTCAGAGCACCAGCCTGTCTGAGGTTCCAGCTCTGTGCCCCATCTCAGCATCTGGAGGCTCAGGAAATGTAATAACTAGATAACCCTTTGAGGCTAAGAGACCAGATGCCCTCAAAGTGCGCTAGTGGTGCTGCCAGGGGTCCCTGGTGTCTTTTGGGGAAGTACATGGGCATGGAAGTTTTAAGATAACCAATTTCAAATCCCTGACTTCATGTGACCTGTTAGCTCAAAGTGGGTGTACCCGAGGACACGCCTGCAGGTGAAATAGCATGTGGCTCTCCATTCCCACGTTCCCTTTCACAGCTTCCCTCCTCTACTTCATTCATTCCCTCATTCATTCATTCGATATTCACTGAGGAGGACCCTCTATGCCCTAGGCACTGCTCTACGTGCTCAGGATACAACAGCGGAGCAAACAGACAAAAATCTCTGCACTTGTGAGAAGACAGACAGTAAACAAGTAAAACCAGTAGAATAGATAACATTTTTAACGGTGACACTTGCTAAGGAGAGAAATAAAGCAGAAAGGGGGATTGGAGGGGGCGGGGGGAGTTGTAATTTTAGGTGGAATATTTAGGGAAGTAGAGGACATTTGGGTAAAGGTCCAAATGATGTGAGGGAGTCAGCCTGCAGGTTTCTGGGGTAAGGATGTCCCAGGAGAAGGGGCAGATCCCCGTGTATTGAGGCCAAGTGAGGTCTTGAGTGAGGAGCCCATGGGAACAAGGTGAAGGACTGTGGGGAAGCAGCATCTTTCCTCATAGAGCATCTTTTTACGTTGTCCGATCTTGTCCGATGCAACCAGTCACGGGACCGCTGTGTGTTACACCAAGACTGCCACTGTCAGATGGACTACAGTCGGGATACTGTCCAGCAAGTTAAAGACCATCTGGCCCTTTGCAGCCTTTTGCCCTCAAGAGTGAAACTCCTGAGAGTGTGGAGGAATGGACCAGGACCCACGGAGATTCCTTCGGCAACAGGATGCTTCCTGCCCCTGGGGCCTTGGCTGGGAGCAGAAAGAAGGTTCTTGCAGGGTGGGTGGGTCTGCAGTCCTGAATGGGCAGAGGACCGTGATGCCTGCTGGACAAATAAGGGCTCCTGAGGACGTGAGAGAAGCAAGTGGATGACCGAAGACACAACCCATTACTCACAAATGACGATGTAAAGAGGCTGAACGGCTTGGAGAAAAGGGAATTCTTTGAATTTTATTTTCCTTCCGAGTGAACGTCGGTGAGGGGAGCAGACACCTAAAACGTCTGTTGCAGGCAGGATTCTGGAATAGATTACTCATTCTGCTTCCCTTGCAAAAGGAATCTGATCACAAGAAGCTAGCGTGAGTTCACTGAGAAATAACAATTTCACACTAAACGCTCTTTCATTTTTTTTTAAGGAACACTGGATTAAACTATATGGTGGGCATTATGTTTTAGTGAAACATTTGGCCAAAGATCAGAGAAGACCCTTCTCTTCTTGCCAAAACCTAATTTAATCAAGAGGCTCTATTTATGACGCGGTGGGGGGGAAAAATCACAATTCTGATAAGAAATAGACAATAGTCAAAGGCCTTTTCAATAAAAGCTAAAGACCTCATTCATAAATACGCAGTCCTCTGCTACAGAATTTTCCTGTTTGAACAGTCTCAAAGGTGTGGGCAGATCTGAAGATCAACTTCACGCCCTATCCCTACTCCTTCCATCTTAAGAGCAGCGGAAAGAGAAGTTCATCTAAGTCAGATGTTCTCCACGGGTGGCCTCCAGACAGGTAGCATCAGCACCACCTGGGAATGTGTGAGAAATACAAATCCCAGGGCCCTGCCCCAGGCCTGCTGAGTCAGAAACGCTGGGGCTGGGACCTTTGCAATCTGTGTTAACACACAAGCCCTCGGGGGATTCTACGCCCCGAGATGGAGAATTCCGGCTCCGCGGCATGGAGCACGGACATTACGTGCTGCTTATGTGAGTTTCCTTGTGTAGCAGAAGGGCCTGGTCCTTCTGGACTCTGCTCTGACAGTGATCGTTCAACAATCCCCTTGGTCCACCGCAGAAGGTGGTGCTGTCACCTAGCAAATGGCCAAGAGGCCCCTGTGGCCTGCTGGACTACTGTCAGCTTTTGACAGGCTGTTTCATGATGCATTTTGGAAAATAAGGGGAAATGTAGAGAAACCCTTCTGATGATTTTTAGGGTCAGTAACTAGTTGCAAGGCTGTATCCGCAGCTCTGGCCCAGAGGGAGGACCCCAGCTGTGTGACACAGCCCCATGGAGTTACATGTCTTATGAGTAACTTCGATGAAAATTCCCATGGTGTGTCTCTCGGGTTATCTAATGATGCACTAGGTTATCCATGACATTGTCTAACAAAATTAGGGTTCAAAACTGATGAACTGCTTCAAACAATTGGCAGGGACGGATGACCTTTTTACATCTGGGACGCAAATGTCAATGGCGCTAAGTAAAAATGGTGAAGCAATGACCCCCAAATGACATTTGTGAAGACCTCTTGGTGGTGCTGTACCATAAGATCTTTAAGAGAAATCAGGAGGCGCAGAAGCCACACATTTGACTTCACTATTTGGTGATCTTACAGTGACTACTGGGTCTTGAACAAAGAAGGTCATAGGTCGTCTGCTCCACGCTGCCCTGGTCGGATCACCAGCAGGTTGGCTCAGATCCCCCGGCACCATGGGTAATCTGAGCCAACCATGAAATGGAAGACGCTGAACCTGTGTCTCGGGGAGTATCGAGGAAGGCTGTGGGTGTGACACCTGGAGGACGGAAGACTCTGGACCTCGCCCGTCGTCTTGTCCTTGAAACACTCCTCTGTGGAAGCAGACCGGGTTGGTTTGGTGTGGTCGCCAGGGACAGAACCTGAGCAAGGAAGAGAAAACTGCAGACACAGGTTTCCATGCAACACACAAAAGATTTTTCCAAGAAACATAAAGGTTTCCCCAGGATGCAGTAGACTCTCTGTTGCCCAAGTGTTAAAATCTGAGAGACCATTTAGGGGATGAGGTTGAGGGGAGTCAAGCAGGGTAAAAATAAACTATCCTTAAAGTCTATTTAATCCCCCTCTGCTTAGATACATACCAGTAAGTGTCCTGGTGACCTGAGGAGCACATCATAAAAATAGCTAAATCTTGCAGCTCGCTTACTGCGCTAGGCACTGCTCTGAGAACTTGACATATATTCACTCATTTAATTATTATGACAGCCCTAGGAGAGATGCACTGTTTTTATCCCCATTTTACATATGAGAAATCAAGGCACAGAGGAAATGAGCTGTTTACCCGAGACCATAGAGCTGGCGCTGAGCAGAGCTGGGATTCCACGCAGGCAACCTGGCTCCCAGGCCACGTACGCCCTGCTGTTCTCCATCACAGGGATGATCCAGAATAGTACCACAGGTCAAACAGGCCAAGCAGGTCATGTCGTAGGAGAGGCCTGTATACATGCACACGCACATACACTTATATACATGTATGAACGTGTATATATTTGAAAGCTTGAGACTCTTCATTGAGTGTGATCTGCAACCCTTGTGATCACAAATGCCCTAAACAAGAAAATCCCGGTAAAAATCATTATTCAGTCTGGAAATCCGTGCTAAACAGAAGGTAAGCACCCAGTGTTTTTCCCTCCTTCCAGGCTTTACATTTTCTGTTCCCTCTCCTGAAACACTTTTCCTTGCGCTCTTCCCAAGATAAGCTCCTCATCAAGGAGGTCTGTCCCAATCTTCTAATTTAAAATTTCCCCTAATTTTCTCAGTCCTCCTCTGCGGTGTTATCTTGATCTATTACTTAATGGTTCTTATCTCCGTCAGATATTGTAGTATTTATTTACTTTTTATTTTCTGTCCCATCCATCTAGAATGTATCTAAATGCACAAAACCTAGATACTATTTGGTTTTGCAACTGATTGAAAGGCTGCAGCCAAAGGTTACTGGTTAACACGTGGGGCCCTAAAATTTATACGTAGTCGGGGGTGTGAATGAATGAATGAGTGAATGAATGAATGAATGAATTCTGGAAGTTCCAATGATTAAAGATATTGCCTTCATACCGGCTCTTTGTGTGACCAGCACACTCACTTCAGGGACTGAGTGCAAAATGCCCTGGGGGGCATCGACCTTGGAGCCTCCTACCAGGTGTGGATATGAGCTTTGCGCTCCACACACATCGCCTGGCTTCTTGTACTGTACTTGGGTTATATGACTGTGAAAAGCTCCCATCCCAGCTTTCCTGGTCTTTCCCAGCTTCGCCTTCTTTCCTTCTGTTCTTCCCAACTTTGTTGAGTTGCTTTCCTGACTTCGCTCCTGGCCCTGAGCCCATGTGTCGTATGCAGATATCACTTTTTATTTTCCTGCTGGAGTTACATGTCATGGATGTGTCCCCAAGGCTACATCGCGGGGACATCTGGCACACAGCTGCTGGGCAAGGGTCCACCTCACTGGTTCTCTCCTCAGGGTCCCTCAGCTCCCATCTTTATCATCTGTATGACTCTCGACGCTTCTACCTGGGACACTGCTGTTGCTTGGGTCATGCATGGGGTGTGTAAGAGTTTGGAAAGGGGGCTGGTCTGTGAAGACAGTTGTATCCCTTTCAACCGCAATCCTTCTGGTTTGACCTTCCTTGTGGACACTTCAGCTGGACCCTTGCCCTGGCAGATTTCACCCTGCACGCCCCATCTGCAAACACCCATGGGCACACTTCCATCATTGGTGAGGTTACTGACAGCCTCGCAAGTAGCAAATGAACTTGCAAATAATTCTTCCTAATGTCAAAAAGCTTCCAAGGGCTTCTCCCATCCTCTTTCCATTCTGTGCATTTCTAGAAGCAAGTCTGAGTCAGGAGCACAGCAGCTGCTATAGCTCTTTCACACTTGCTGATTTTCCTTTGCTCCCATCCCTGAGGAAGCCTTTCACTGCTCCCCTGAGGCACACTTGCCTTTGCACACAACTGGCAAAAGATGTCTTTCTAGATCCCACCTCTGCTGGCCAGAGAGATAATACAGCGTTAGTTAGTTCGGTTGATTATTCTCAGTTGGTTGTTCATTCATAGGAATCATCCTTCTCAAGTGGAAGCCTGTCTCATTGTTGGCTCGCCAACAGACAACTTTCTCCAGCTTGGGGTCCACACAATTAAGTGACCAAAACCATCCAGCTGGTTGTCTGGTCTCGTCCACAGTCACCCAGACTATTGCCTGGACCCTGCAGAGCACACGCATACTTTCGCAAACTTGCACTCTTGCCTTTGTTGATTAAGTTTGGGAAGAGTCATAATTACTGTGACATAAATGTGTTCAATTGTGGAAATCCTGTCCTCAGAAGAATCTGGCACAGCCTCCTGCAATCAATCAAGGGCTTCAAAGAAAACAACTAGGGGCATCTAAAGTGACAACAGTTGCCTGACAAATTGCCGTTGCAAATCCCTTTGAACTAGAAGAGTGAACTTAATAGCTTTCAGCCACTGATTGTTTGCCTTTAGACAGGCTTTTCTTCTTGTCTTTTGGGTCATCTGCTGAGCCCCTGCTTCTGTAGACTTGGAGACTGTTCTTGCCCCCCAGTTTAGGTTAAAATTAAGATATTTCATACCGTTTAGTGGCTGCCATTTGAATTTTGTCTTCGGCCGGCCAAGTCAATCACGGGCTGGAAGAATGCCAGCCAGGAAAGTAGTTGCTGCTAGTGGGGATGGCTGGTAGCAGCCACACTGAAATCGAACACACTTCTGTGCAAGAGGCAATTTTGAATTAGCATCGGGTACTGAGACCTGGCTGATAAGGCCAGGATCTCACCAAGGGGCAGCATGGATAGAGCACTGTTGCTTTGTTTAATCCCTAAAACCATGTCCTAAAGCAGCGCTGTCCAGTATGGCAGCCACGGGTCACCTGTGGGCATTTAAATTTAAACTGATTGAAATGAAATGAAATGTACAATTTAATTTCTCCGTCTCGGTAGACAGGTATGATGTGCTCAATGGCCACAGATGGCCAGTGACTGCTATCCTGGATAGCACAACTACAGGACTTTTCCATCATTCCAGAAGTTTCTATGGGGCAGTGCTGATGTCAAGGAGGCATTGTAGTTTTCATTGTTCAGATGCAAAAGGTGAGCTGTGCATAAGCTAAATCACTTGGTCAAGGTCACACTGTGAATGCACGTCCCTTTGGGACTCTGGGTCAAGACTCTTGAAGTCATGTCTCTCACCTTGGTTTCCTTCCACGTCCCTCCTGCCGTGGGTCTCTCACCCCATGACCTTTCCTCCTAAGACATCCATGACCCTCTCCCCACCTCCACCCTCCATCTATTTAACTGCCACGCAGCCCTCGGCACTCAGGCCAGTGCTACTTCCTCCAACGATCCCACTTCGAGTGGGTCAGGACTCATCACGTCACCCTTCGTCATCCTTCTCAGCCTGTACTTATGCATTTCCTTGTAATCATTTTGGGAAATCTCACTGGTTTCTTGGCTAAACTTCTGCACGGAGATTTTGCCATCGGCTTGTTATGGGACATACATACAGAAACACACGTATGAGTGCACTTTTATACTTCTAAGCTGTATGAGTCAAGCTAACTGGACTTGCAGAGATGTCCTGTCCTCTAGTTAGATCTAAATAAGATCTCTGATGCAGGATTGAGGCTGTTCCCCCTCTTGTCAGTAACAGCAGGCCACACCTAACTCCATGCACTGCATTGAAAAAAGGTCAATATTTACACTCCAACATTTTGTTTTGGAGTCAGTCATTATTATAAACATTTTTCTCAGCCAAAGTCACCTATCTGAGGTTCTCTCAAGGCCCAGCCACTTCCTTCAGGCTAGACCACCTTAGGGCAGCATTTCAAGCAGCCAATGGCTGCCTCTCTTTATTGGGTCTTCCCCTGGAACCCAGAAAGGTGACTGAGAGTAGAGCAGTGGCCTGGGACAGCATGTAACCAAAGACTGATGGGGGTGGAGCCCTGATACCCCAGCCCCCAGCCCCTCAGGCTGGGCAACTTTGAGATGTATGTTTTATATCTTTTTCCAGATTTTCGTAGCATTAAGCTGCGGTGACCCACAGCAGTAACTTGCGTGATAACCTCATTCTCAACCTCACCTCCCCGCCCCCGCCCTGGGCTGTCCTGGGATCACCTTGTGCTTGGACCCTCTACACCTGAGTAGCTTGCAATAAGGTTGGAAACCACGACACACACAGCTGCAAAAAAGATAATGGGTCACAAGAAGAAGGCAAGGACATGGGGAGGAAAAGTAGGCATTGAGGGTCTACTGGGTCGGCTTCCAAGATAGTGTTGCACATAATCCTACACACAGCCCTGTAACGTCAGGTCAGGCAAGGGGAAGAAATGGGGGCTCAGAATCATAGGATGTGCTGGGCAGGTTCTGGACAAGTCTTGTGAAGCTATCCCAGCCTGTATGTCTCCTCGACGTGATACCAGATGTGCAGGATAATTAACAGGTGATCCGACAAGGAGGGAATGTTTGGGGTTAGAATGACCAGACGGTGACCCTTGGAAGACTTGACCTGAGGGACACTTTGGTGAGAAGGATGGGCAGGGCACTTGGGAAGCAAGATCACACTCACAGGCCACAATGCACATTTTGGCTTCACGTGTTTTCATTCATTTCTGGGCATATTTTGCCTTTGGCTTCTCAGATCTTCAGAATTTTCAAAGAACACATGTCAAAATACTTATCTTTTCTGCTGTTGCTGCTGGGGATCTGAATGAACACACATTAAAAGGAGATGCATCCTTGTGAATTCATGGGACAGTTTTGAATAAAACATAAAAGGAGTGAGTTGTTATTTTTAGAACCATAGAAAGAAAGCAGAGCTAATTGGCGTCATCCCTTCGTTACTGGTTGGGCATCTTTAAAACACGGACGTGGGAGTGGACACAAGGTCCACGCCGGTAGGTGCTCTGCAACCAGCGCCAACCACCGTGCTGCTAGCAGCCTTCTGTCCTCAGATACCCAGGAAGACAGGTAAACTAACTTTGCTCAAAAGTTGTGGGAATGGTACACTCACCAAGAATAAATAATTATTTTGTTACCCTTGCAGCCCCAATGGCTGTCTAAGAGATGAGGACCTCACTTTAACTGGTGGTTCACAGATCCCATTTCTTTTCTTTTTTCTTTTTTTTTTTTTGCGGTACACGGGCCTCTCACTGTTGTGGCCTCTCCCATTGCAGAGCGCAGGCTCAGAGGCCATGGCTCACGGGCCCAGCTGCTCTGTGGCATGTGGGATCTTCCCGGACCGGGGCACGAAGCCGTGTCCCCTGCATCGGCAGGTGGACTCTCAACCACTGCGCCAGCAGGGAAGCCCCACAGATCCCATTTCTGACCATGCCTGTGTGCAGGTACAGGCGTCAGGAATGTGTGGCTCTCATTAGGGCTCCTCATAACGTCCCCCCGGAGTTCTCTGGCCGATGGCTTCCTTTCAGGGCACTGTGCCTGCTGAGTCAGGGCAGCAGGTGGAAGGTTCGGTCCTGGCTTTCTTGGGTCCATCTCCCCCAGGCTGCTCCTCAGCACTGTGGCCTCTTCTGTCATGCCTGGATTTCCACGGACGGTCCCCAGTGCCATCTGCCAGCTAGGAGCAGGCGAGGTCTTCATTCCTGGACTGAGGGTGGATGCCTTTCCTCCACCTGAGTCTTCATGGTTTTCTCTGTCCCACTGTCCCTCGCCGGGCCCTCTGTGATCAGCATAGAAGAACTTTCAAAGGACAAATATTACCGATTATGTAGAGAGAGCAAAGCCCAAATATACACCAAGGAAAAACTAGGAGTATAATGATCCAGGCGTCCACACCCATCCTGCAGCCACCGCGCTGATGGCCGTGGTCCATTTCTTCCTTCTGGGGGCTCCCACCACCCCTCCCCCCAAGAACTGACCAGTCTCTAAAGGCTGTACTGTATCCTCCGAAAAGGCCCTGCTCTTGATGACATTCTTAGTAATTACACAGTCCCCTTCCTACTATTCTAGCAACAGTAATCACGGTCTCTGACATTTCTATGGTAAAAGGACCTGTAAGTTTCTGGTCTTGTTGAGATGGCCCAGTAAGGCTGATATTCACACACAAACAAGGACCATCTCCTACGTCAACCTCCGAACCAGAGAGCAGAAAGGGAAGAGGAAGAAAGACAGGGAGAAATCACAGACCAAAGGGTAGGTTTGAGGTGTGCTGGGCGAGGGGCCAGACTACTGGGAGGGAACTCCTGAAGATTCTGAGACGTGCGGCCATGGGTAGTGACTTTGATCCCCTTCACTGGCGAGATGGGAGAATAAACAGCCGTTGGGATTCCTCTCAGGTCACTCGGTGGTGACTGGGCTGAGGTTCTCTGGAGTTGACCTCATGTGGAGAGCAGACCACTTGGGCTGAGGGGTTGCTTCCATTTGTGTGCAGGTATTTATACACCCACAGATACACATACGTGTGTGATGAATGCATGCACACGTATGTGTATATAAACATAGATGTATGTCGATTGTCTTATTCAATCTTTAACTGACCCTATGATCTAGACCTTCTACCTTGAAGAAAACGGGGCTTCTTGATACTTTACTTCAAATTCTAGGCTTTTCTCACATTCTTCTGAAATCTTTAGACTTGCTGAGAGCTCAGATGACTCTCCTTCAAGAATTTTGATCTGAATTGAGAAAATATTAGCTAGACCCTTCCACCAGCCAGGGATAGAAACCCCAACCCTAGAGGGTTCAAGCAGAGAAACGAGGCTCTGACCCGAGGGATGGGATGGGGCGAATCGCCAGCTGGACCGGGTTCTCAGGTGATGACGCCATTGTAACCTGTCACCTGGCCTCATGCCCTTGGCCTTGATTTTGGCCTGAGGTGGGTGCTCAGCAAAGGTGGGTCAGGACCGATGAGGGAACGGAGGTACACACCCAACTGATTACAGCTGCCACCAGCCACGGAGAGAAATCAGACACACGCTGTGCCCAGAAGCTCTCCAGCCCGTAAGTCTCTTTCCCTTTTTACACAAAATCCGAACGATCGATCTTCAGAATCTCACCTGCGTTCTGCTGGTCCTTCTGACACAGATCTCTAGACTTTCCCCCAAGGCAAGAGCAAGGTTTGTCCTGCCCCCAGTGACTTTATCTACGTCGTTTTTTCCAGTTATAACTCAGGAGCAGAGTGTCCGAGTAACCTGTGGAGTAGTCGCTGAAGCTTTGTCTGTGAAAAAGCCTTCATTCTACTCATTGAAATGCTGGGCACTTGGCTCTCTTAATACAAAGGATTGTAGGACAGAGAAACAGCTCACAAGTCTGCTGGCTTCTCCCCCAGATGGACTGTCACTCCCGATGCCTGCTTTGCCCATATGCTCTTGTCTCTTCACTAACTTAGCCCTTTTTTTTCTACCAACCATTCTTAATACGTTTCTTCCCTCTGCCTGCCCCCCCCACCGCCGCCAACACAGTGGATTCCCTGTCTGACCCACAGTGAGTGTCCACTCAACAAAATCCTCTGTGGCTCTGGGAAGCAAGGAGGGGGCTTTGGACAAAGCAAAACTGTGAGAAAGTTCTGGCAGACGAAGCACAGATGGGCATATATGGAGAGAGAAGTCCACAGAGCCAAGCAATCTGCAGCCTGTGCAGGAGGAAACGGTGCATTTGGAGGGTGATTTCTGCCTGCAGCGTCCCACCCCCTAACCCTAACCCCTCAGAGGAACCTCCAGGTCAGAGCAGAGGGGCCGGCAAAGCAGGCAGTGGCAGCAAAGCACCGGAGGCTGGAACTGGGGTCACGTGCATTGCAGCGTTGCATCGACTCGCCTGGGATCACTCACCTCTCAGGTAAACCACTTGCACTGGGATCCTTGTCTCACGATCTCTTTGCGGGGAGCCCCGCCTGAGGTAGCATCTGTCTCTAATACACCAGAATGTAGGTGCCAAACAGACTGAAAGAGCAAAGAGGTGGCCACGAACCCCACCTTGAGGGGGTTCCCAGGAAGACTTCCTGGAGGCGGTGACATCGGAGCTGAGGGAAGAATGGGCTCTGGAGATTATGCAGAGGAGAAAAGGCAGGCAAGTAAAGCAGAGAAGCAGGTCCACACAATGCTTCTTCTCAAATACCAGCAATTTGAAATATATCCGTGTGTATGAGTGTGTATATGTACACATTAATATTATATAAATGTATGTGTACACATGTGTGGGTGGGTATGTGTATGTATAACTGACAATATTTAAACTGTGAAATCCAACTGTTACTGTTTGCATTTTCTGGTATGAAGCATTCTGACTAAAGATGGAGTATCAGATGTTTCATGGCAAATGAAGATGGATTTGGAGTTTCTTCTCCTGGTTCTGCTTTTGGTCACAGGGGATACAAGAAGAAAAAGAAACATCTGAATTTGGAACCACCCCGATTCCTTTTAAGGATGCTAGATACTTGTTATCACAGAGTCCCTTAGGGTTTAGTGGGCCAGGTATTAGGGCATGGGGGCTAATGTGTGACCAGGGCTATGGGAAAAACCAAGCCCACAGAGGGAGAAAGGGGACATAGAGCCTGAAGGCCTGGCACCGTGTGGGGCGAATAGTGATGTGGCTTCTGCGAGGCGCAAAGATGCAAAGGGGCATCTGGGAAAGGCCATGACGGGGACAAACACCGACTTCGGGCATCTCACCTCTAAGGACAGGAGACGATCCCTCACAACTGCTTTGGTGTAAGAGTGCATGCCTGGTGAGTGGGCAGGAATGAGTGGGGTTTGGGACACCAGACATGAGCTGGCCCCTCGGAGAAGACCTATTTCAGATCCTACCTCCTTTTTTTTTTTTTTTTTTTTTGCGGTACGCGGGCCTCTCACTGTTGTGGCCTCTCGCATTGCAGAGCACAGGCGCCGGACGCGCAGGCTCAGCGGCCATGGCTCACGGGCCCAGCCGCTCCGCGGCATGTGGGATCTTCCCGGACCAGAGCACGAACCCGTGTCCCCTGCATCGGCAGGCAGACTCGCAACCACTGTGCCACCAGGGAAGCCCTCAGATCCTACTTCTTACACACCTGTTCCTCCCTCTCCCCACTTTGACGCTACCTGGAGTCCCATTGCTTGGGCAGTAATTCTATATTTATGAGGTCAACCCTACACAAAGTGGAGCGGAAGCAGGGGCTTAGCCCAGTACCTCAGGGAACGCACCCCTTGTCAACAGGGAGCCCAAGGCTGAGGGCAGGAGACCCCGAACATCCTGGGTGCAAAGCCTGTCTACACCACGGAAGGAAGTACAATGACTCCAGCTCCCCGGGGCTGGCATGAGCGAGGGGCTATATGACCCCCAGCAAAGCCACAGCAAGTCACCTGGAACAGTCACTTCTGACACACCCACAAAATGTACAAACAATAGTTAATCATTTTAACTGGTCACTGAATGTTTGAAAAATACTAAAAGAAATGTAGGCAGGCTATGGAACAGAATGCAATTCATAGAAATGTAAGAAATAAACGTCAAAGAAACGCCGTGGTGGTGACAGGACACGCTGGACTAAAGTGCCCCTCAGACTCCAGGGAATATACATCCAGATTCCTCTGATGTTGCAAGAGGGATGATTTGGCTGAAAATTCTGAAAGATGCTTTGGACAAGCATTGATTGAGTCAAGAGCCCAGCTTCGCGGTTGCCATCCATCCCTTAGTTGTGGGGGGAGTGTTATTAATTGGTGTAATTCATGTTTTGCTTCCATTAACATAAGCAGTATGCCTGTTACGCAGCATATTTGGGGGTGTTGAGATACATTCAATCCCAGCTCTGCTCCTCGGGGGACACAGACGAGTAAGCACCTTAGAAGACACTGCCAGCCCCTCAGTCCATGCCAGGGGACCCCGGCACACGGTTCCAGGTGTCTCTGACTGAGACATTGCCCAGAGTTTGAGGTGGGCTGGAGATGCCAGGGAGTTCACGTTCCGGGAGCAACTGCCCAAAAGGAGGGACCAGCGTTGGTCTCTGAGTGCAGGCGCTTCCTTGCTCTTTGGTGGGGCTGCTCTCCGAGGCCTGCTCTTCACCCTGAGCCCACCACCCCCAGCAGAGCCAGGTCCACCCGTCACCCTGCACAGGACTTCCTTCAGTCTCCACCTCCCACCAGCAGCTCCCGGGGTCACCTCCCAAGTCAAGGGTTGGCATTGGAATCCTTGTCTCGGGGTTTTCCTTCTCGGGGGCAGGGGGTGGGGGACACACTAAGACAGCATCTCCGACCTCCACCGTCCTCCACTGCTGTGCAGAGCTAGCAAAGGCAAGGAGAAACGACGCATCCCGGGGCAGAGGGGTGAGACGAGGGGTGGGAGGGAGGAAGACAGTTTCTCCCAGGCGGTGCCCCGACGGCCCTCGTGAAGTGTGGTGAGCTGAGTTCACCAGAGATTGTGGCCATGGGGAGGGGTCCACGAAAGCAGAGGAGAGAGGACCCGCGAGGCAGAGACACGAGGACTCTCGCTGACCTGGGGGGCAACGGGATCCGCTGGGGCCTCATTTGTTTGATCTGCACAGTGAGGCTGTGTGTTCGAATAGCCTTATCGAGCCTGTTCAGCTGTAAAATTCCGCAATTCCAGCTTTAACTCCCATTCAGGGGAAGTAACCGGAAGCCAGGATTATGGACGATCGACTCCACCAAGACCTCTTCAAAGCATCTGCAACAGAAGCACAAGGTGGGCGTGAAGGAAAAAGAGGAGGGCGAGCAGTAAGTTCCCCTCTGGAAGCCTCCTTTTTTTTTTTTTTTTTTTTTTTTTTTTGCGGTACGCGGGCCTCTCACTTGTGGCCTCTCCCGTTGCGGAGCACAGGCTCCAGACGCGCAGGATCAGCGGCCATGGCTCACGGGCCCAGCCGCTCCGCGGCATGTGGGATCTTCCCGGACCGGGGCACAAAACCGCGTCCCCTGCATCGGCAGGCGGACTCTCAACCACTGCGCCACCAGGGAAGCCCTGGAGGCCTGCTTTTAATTCAAGCCACCCTAAGTGATGAGACTTGGTTGACGGGAACGCGCAAGGAGGGGTGGGCAGGGTGGGCAGTGTGTATCTTCTGGGGGAAAACCGAGTCTGGAAGAGGGAGAGAAGGAGAGAAAAAGAGACGACCCATCTTCAGATGGAAAACTCGACTTCAAAAAGTGAGTGAGCCAAATGGAATTATTGGCAGAAGGAGCCTCGCTGAGGGCTCCGGGGCACAGGCGGGTGGAGGGGGCTTCCCGCTGCTCCTCTGGGCGTGGTCCTCGCCTGGAGGAAATGCTGCCCTGCCTGCTGGAGCTCCTGCCACAGTGGGTTTCATAGCCAGGAACCGAGGTACAGAAGTTACACAATACTGAAAAGGAAACTTCTGGGATTTGTTCAGGTGCACACCAGATGTCATGCTGGCGTTGGCCCTACGAGTGGTGGCTCTCAGAAATCACTGCCGACCCTGGAGCCCCCGGTTAACCCTTAGGAGACCACAACTGCCCAGCCTGAGACGGTCCGTGGTCAAGGGGAGCTGGGGGTCCCAAGTCGGGCGCTCAGCACCGTTCACTCACGGTTGCTGTAGACACACGGAGTAGCGTGCGAGAAGTACACCGGGAGTCTCTAGATGGTAAAGAATTTCCTTAGGGCGTCAGAAGCCAATACAAGAGAGACCGTTGGTGACAACCTGCATGTTGAAATGCCTTTAACTAATTGCAAGGTCCTCCATTCGGGGAAAAAACGTCAAATGCGCTGTGAGTTCTCAGAGTTTTCGTGGGTGTGGCTGGGGAGATTAGCTCACAGGAGGTGGGGACCATGCTTACTCCCGTCCTACCCCAAAGCCCTGGCGATGCACACAGTAGGCATCTAATAGATGTTGCTGGTGGTGAAGTTCCTTATGGATCTCGGGTCCCCTGCTTGCATGCCGCAAGAGTCTGTCATGTGACATCTCTGGACCTCGGCTTCCTCATCCGTAAAATGAGAGACTTTCCTGAGATGAAGTCTCCCCTTTTCCCTGATGAAGTGCACGTTCAATCCAATTCTGTCCTAAGAAGGCAGCAGCCCCTGAACCAGAGGCGGGGGAGGCCATAGAGGTGGGTTTGTTATGAAAGGCATGTCCCTGGTGAGTCTAAGAGGTTCTTTCAGCATTTCCTCCATCCTGTTTGGACACGGCCCCTTTTACCACAGAGCGAGGAAGCACAACAAAGTGGGTTTCACTGACCACGAAATAGGACAGGGCACCGTGGCCTCAGCAAAGCCCCTGGACCTTAATGCTTTGGGCGATGTTTGCATTAACTGTTTACCTTAAAGAGACTCCTGGACCAGAAGAAAGTCCAGAGCATAGTCAGTTATGGGAACTGACAAGAAACGTGATCACTGGAATTGGAAGACCAGAAAAGATTCAGGAACAGAAGAAAATTCTTTTCTGTGCAGGGCTGGTCAAGGCAAAGCTAAATGAAGCTGGGAAGTTCCGGCACGTTCTGGCGCAAGGCCCTTGTGGCAAAACCCAGATGTGTCACCACGAGCAGTGGAAATCCATGATCTTGCCTGTTCCTTTCTTTCACGGGAAACGCCTATTCATTCCTTTCAGCCGTTGGTTCCGGCTAGGACAGTCACTCATGGTTCTCTGATACCCTGAGCAGTGAGTGACCTTTGGGATAAAAAGGAAGAAATGAGGACAAGAGAGACCTAGAAAATGTTCTCTGAATCGTGTCCAATTAGCCAAACCCCTCAGCCTCAGGACTTTGTGGAAAAATCACTCAACATTTTAAACACATTTAAGCCTAGATTTGGTGGCTTCTCCATGGGCCCAGAAGGAGCTAGACATGTAATACTTGTTATAAGGTTTCCAACTGACGGATGTTGGAGGCAAGAGACTATCCATGAAATTATCTCCAAGAAACCAAGGGCAGGAGGGAACCCACAGCACTGGCTCTTGGTGTTCCTGGATCTGAATGAATACTTACCTGAGGCTAGTTTTCAGGGGTCTTGCTCAAGCAATTCATTTAAGGTTCAAGAAAAAGGCAAGGAGATGATTCCCCTGTGAGTCCAAGGGCATAGGCGGGACTTTGAGGCTTTTCCAGGTCTTACAGGGTAAAGCCCCACCTCTCGGGGCGACCTGAAGCCCCTTACACATCTCCAGCTGCCTCTTCCTTTTTCATTCCTTCCTTTTTGTTTCCTGTTCATTCCCTGACCCCTTTTGAGGATTTGCTGCTTAGGATATGGAGGGATGGGAAATTTCTCTTCTGATGGTTGAAGTGTAAAGTGGTAGAAGCACTTCAGAGGGCAATTTGGCCATTTTTTAGCCAAGTTGGGCTTTATTCCAGATGACCTCCATTTCTCTGCCAGGCATAAACCCTGGAGAAAGCCCCTCACTGCACAAGGAGGATCAGTAACGATTATTTTTGTGACGATTTACTTCACTTTATTAACATGACCAGCTGACCTCAGGTGATTTGGTCAGGCAAAACTCTTACGGCTTTCTTGGTAGAAAACAACAGCTCCCCATAAAGTTAGAGGCGAATCTCGACTTCTCTCCCACAGCCTGGTTCCTAGGCCATGAGGAAAGCCAGTTGCAGATAAAATTCTGACACGCATGCAGACCTCTTCAGTGAAACAGTCATTACCAGGGAAACACAGAAGGAGCTCAGGCCCTTGTCCTGTGAGCTCAGGGAAGTCCCACCCCCGTCCACTCAGGTGCCCTAACCCCGGCCTTGCTTGGAAGTCCATGTGATCCCACAGACAGGCTTCTGCTCACATGGTGGCCCCTTCAGGCAGAGGGAACCCTCTGGACTCCTTGCTGGCTGTGGAACCAGGGAAAAATCCAGCCTTGGGCAGAGTCCCTCAGCATGCTGGATGCTCTGTCCATGCAGGGTCTCCACGATACGTTATCCAGCCCCCGCACCTGACTCCCTCAATTTCTCCAAATGAGAATGCATTTCAAAGTGTAGCAGCTTTACAAGACACAAACGTCACTCCAAATACACAGGCTCATTAACCAAGCCTCGGCATACGTGACATGAATAATAGAAGCTCCTACAGTCGCCGACTCAGGAGAGGGGTTGCCTCTCTGATGGGGAGTGGGGCCATGGCTGGACAGCCAGGAGTGATGGAGCCGTACCAGCATGAGATCTCAGAGTGTCTGTGCTAATGTAGTGAAGGTACAGTGCAGGTGCCTACTCCTCATGTTTTTAACAATTCGTTCACACAGTTACTGAGAATTTGAGGAAAATGTTTTCTTAAGGAAAAGTGGAAAGGTAAAGCATAATAGTAACGAAATCCAAGAAAATAACTATTAAAACCCACTGACACGTGCGCGCGCACGATAGATAGATAGATAATAGATAGATAGACGATAGATAAACCGACTGCGGTGAATAAATTTAGGTTCTAGGCAGAGCGGTTTGCAGTGGTTATTTCTGAAACATGCACAGTGTGGACTATTAGCAAAGACATCATCTTCACAGGACTTTTGTGAACAACAGTGAAATCTGAACCCAGAGCATCTGCAGGTGGTCCATCCATTACTCTATAGCAAAATCTGAAAAAGCAGAGACAAAGCAGTGATGTGGTGGGTGCTTCCTTTGCACTAAATTCTTCACCTCCACCCTCACCCTCGTTAATCCTCTCCACAAGCCCACGTGGTAAGGAATGTCATGTCCATTACTGGAAAAATAAATAAATGCTGATAAAGAAGGACATTTAAAATTGGTTTGGTAAGCTCCAAAGGAGAGAAGATGTGTGTGACATTGCCATAGATTCAGCATACAGTCAGTGTGTAATAAATATCCAATGAGTAAAAGGCTGGAAAAGAATGAAAAGTCATCAGTATAAGACGCTAAAAAAATCACGAAACTGTTACCTAATGTTTACATATTTTGTTGTATAGGCCCTGCCTAGATCATCTGCTCCTCCGTGCTTCTGGCTCCAGCTTCTTGCTGCCCCCGCACTGGGAAGGCCCACTGGGATGCTGAGGGGAGATGAGCAGGTGGGGTTGACCACGTGGCCTCAGCAGGCCCAGCCCCGGGGAGCCTGCCATGAGCTCCCATCCCACTCTGGGCAATGGTTATTCTTTGGCATTGAGTTTCAGGAGCAAGGGCCTCTCGTCTCTCTCTTTAATTGGATGTGCCTTTCCGTCCCTGTTGCTGAGCTAACGGGGGTGCCTCTGAGCCTCAGAGGGAAGGTGCCACCTGTGGGGAAAGACCACAGACCAGGACCTCAGGCATCACAGCCAAGTTCGTGCTTCTCGTTTGGTATGGCTCTGGGCTCCTACAGGCCGAACAGAGTGTATTTTATGTCAGGGATATTGAACATGGGCTGAACACTAAGAACAGAGGCGAAAAAGAAACAGGTCTTTTCTTCTTCCAGACAAGTCAGAGCAGATGGAAATGTAGGCGACCACTTCACACCCCTGCTTAATTTTTTTTTTCAAATTACGTAACTGACCAAAGCATTCTGTTGAAACCTCCCAAATCATATTGGAAAAGGCTGCAGAGAAATCTGGGCTGGAAAGAGTCTTGAATTGAGTTAGAGATGGGAAAGCGTGTCCCAGGCCACCACCCCAAGTCCACTTCACAGTAGTGGATTTAAAATGCATTCCCCATAGGTAACCAATAAGGACCTAGTGCATAGCACAGGGAACTCTACTCAATATTCTTGATAACCTATATGAGAAAAGAATCTGAAAAAGAATGAATACATGTATATGTATAACTGAATCTCTGAATCACTTTGCTGAAACTAACAGAACATTGTAAATCAACTATAATCCAATAAAATTTTTAAAAAATTCAGCCAAGCGATAGGACTCGATTTTTGAAGATCATTTTTCCCTTCATCCTCCATTCACGTTAAACAAATGATGTGCATTGCCAGAAGTCAACCTTAGGAAAAGCCCTGTCCCCACACCAGGACTCCTGGTCCAGCCAGAGCATCCCTGCCTGGCAAAGGCAGACCCCAGTGTTCCTGGTGGAATCACTTCAGTGAATGGCTCCAAGGGTGGGGAGGCAGCACCAGGGACAGAAGAGGGACTATGAATGCCCTTGGCCAAGGAAGGAACTCATAACCCAGGTTAAAAACATCAGAAGCACAGAGCAGGAAGCAGAAGGTGTGAGTCATGTGAGAAAAGGAGTTGTGGGAGTGAGTTCAGGATGGGGGCAAGCTTCTGAGGATGCCGTCCGGGCTGATGGTGGAACTCAGGCTGGTGAAGGACACACAGGTCTTCAGGGAGGGATGCCCCACGAGACAGGGCACCAGGAGGGGCAATGCCATTGGAGCAGACAGCTGAATGCCGTAAGTCAGAGGACATGTGGAGACTGAGCCCTCAGGTGGGGGGCGGGGGAGGGCAGCATGAGCAAAGGCCCCGAGGGACCTTGTGCCTGATGGACTCCAGGGACAGTGGGAAGGATGGGGAGCTGGGAGAGGGGAAGGAGGGAGGCTGAGAGGCTGATGTGGCCCAGAATATGGAGAAACTTGGAGTCCATAGTAAGAACATCACACACTATCCTTTAGAGAGACTGGGAGTCATTGAAAAGTTTGGGCAGCTGTGTCACATGTCCCGACTTGCATTTTAAAAAGAGCACTTTGGCTGTTGAGTGGCCATCAGAGACGCTTGGGATGGTCCAGGCAGGAGAGGGTGGCAGCAGAGGTGGTAAGAAGTGACTGAATTCAGATAAAACAGACAGAATTTTCTGCTTAATTTTGAATGTAGGTATGAGTGAGCGTTAAGGATGACTGTAAGAATGATACGGATGGAGCGGAACCTTGTGGGGCTTCTGGGCACAAAAGCCTTTCTGTGTCCCCCATTTCTTGATTACAAGAATTTGTCTTCATTCAGCCTCCATGACCTTTCCTGAGTTCCAAGGGGCAGATTCAAACAGATGCTAATCAGGGAAGGGAGAGGGATGCAGAGACGAGGGAGGAGCAGTCAAGAAACAACAGTGCAGCCTTGGGGCAGGGTCCTGGTTCCCCCTCAAGGGATACACAAAACTATATCTTTGAGCTCTTTTGCAGATACTGAAACCCCCACCAGTGGAAGAAGTTACCTGTATGCTGCCCACAAGCACTTAGACCCAGTCCTGTTTGAAAGAGAAGGTTGATGATGTTGACTCCTACTTACCTCACCACCAACCAATCAGAAGAATGTCCACAAGCTTATCACGCCCTCTTTGAACCATTGCTATAAAACTCCTCACTACCCCTTCCAGGTCGGGAAACACAGTCTTGAGGACACTAGCCCCCTGTGGCCCCCTCTGCCTGGCAAAGCAATAAAGCTTTTCTTTTCTATTTCACCCAAAACTCTGTCTCTGAGATTTAATTCAGCATTGGGCTACAGAGGCTGGATTTGGCTTCAAGGAGTCTTTTACTGAGGTGAGCAAACTAGGTGAGAGTCTAGTGGTTTCAGATTTGGCAACAACACCTTTAAACTAACAGTTACACACTGGAGTGGAACACTTCTTTCCAAGGCTTTTTTCATGTTTTTCCAGAGCAGGACACAGTGAAGGCAGCAGATGACTGCTTCCTTCACTCTGGGACTCTGTAACTAGAGCCCAAGTTCCAAAACATTATTGCATATTTGACTCATCCAGACAAATAGTTAAAAACATAGATTCCAGAGAGTAGCAGAAATCCTGATTCAAAAGGCTGGGAGAGGAGTCCAAAAATGGAGTGGGTATTTTTAGCAACCACTCAGGAGATGCAGGGAGTCTGTGTTGGAGGAGATGCACTTGATGGTTTGGGGGTCATCAAGAACATTCTGGGGAGAATACATTTCTTATAGGTTGACATCAGCCAGCCCATCAGTCCTGGACCATCCATGATAAAGATCCCATGTTCTCTGCTCAGAAGACTCAAACCCACCCAGCAAAGGCAACGGGATCCTACGTGAGAAGAAGGATGAGGAGGACACGTGCTTCCAAACCTCATCAGCGTCTGAAGGGTTGGCTGAAGCAACCTTCAGATGTCTCCTGTTATCCCCTGAGACAGGATGGACTCAGTCGTTGAGTCCAAAAAGATGGGCTGAAAAGTGGGCAACCTCGCAGGGTTCATTGGTGAAAAGCCCTGGGTATATCCTGCAGGGACTCTTAGATGACCTACTGCTCAGCAATTATTTGAGGGGAATAATGAAGAAAACTCTAATAGACCCTTTTTACAATCCTCCTATCAACTGAGATAGAGCACAGTAATGATCAAATCCGGTCCACTCTGTGTGACCAGTGACTTCACAGGAGGGTCATAAGCACAGCTGATTATTCAACTTTAACCAGGCGATGGTGTCTGCATCATTTTCAGAGCTCTCCATTCAGAGACATTCTTCCTCTGGTTTGATCCTATGTTCTAGAAAATGCCATGCATTCGATGTGACTCTGTAGCAACGCACAAGCCAAACTGGTTAAAAAATACAGATTCCTGGGCTCTAAGCCAGATATCTTCAATGGGAAACTCCAGAGGCTCCACATTTTTAAATGAGCTTTCCCACGTAACTGTGATAGGCAGACAGGCTTAGGCACCAAGGATGAAGACGGTTCCTCCAGGAAGACGTTCCCCAGATGTCCTGCTTGAGGTGTGACTTAGAAAACACAGCAGCCGGCTTTGCGAACCCAAAAGCAACTGTCTCATCTTCTATGCACAGGTCATCTGTGTTGGGGTATTCCTCGAAGTCACCCAGCAATCCCTCCTCTAGTTGGCTGTCCCTTCCACATCCAGTTAAGACAGAGACTAGCCTGGAATGACGTGAGGCTTATTTTGCAAGTTAACCATCAGAATGAGGTGGACAAGCATTTGTGTCAATGTGGGAGTCTTCCATGGCTGCGGCGAACAAGACATAGAATCTCTCCAGGTTCGGTGACGGTGGAATCAGCCTCAGCACAATTTCCCAGGCTTGTGGACTGGTGTGACTCATAAACTGTAACCATAACAGGTCAACACGGACTTACCTGCAGCCATACAGAGGGGCTAATTTCTTAGGAGAGATGGGGTTCAAGTTGTGATAAATGAAGGCAAAAATATCTTTGGGACATCATAAACCGTGGATATTAGCAGTAGTTTTTCAGCCAATCTGTGCAAACTTTTTTTTTGTACATGGTTCTAAGAAGCCACTGTGACTCAGAGGCATCTGGCATTTCATAGACACACACAGTCACAGAATGTGAAATTGCTGTAATAAAGAAACGGTGGTTTGCGCTCTTGGTAAGGTACTGACTCAGGCTAAGAGGTACCTGCTAGAATTTCTGGAATATGAACATCTCGCTGTTGACCTCCAAAGCCTCAGAATGTCTTTTCTGTGGAGGATGTAGAGATGATTAGAAATGAGTGCTGCTTTTGGAAGTGAAACATGGCTTGAGGCTCTCCATTTGCGTTCCAGAGGTGACAAGCCATGAATTGTGTAGACTATCCTGGGCAGCAGACTATACCAAGCTCAAAACCTATGGAAGGGCAGTGGACATTCCACATTCACATTTTCCCCCCACTCCACCCACCTCCCCGCCCCCCTCGCTCCGTATCTGATGCCAGACTCCTTGGAGTCTCTCGCCATTTCTTATTCCACTGACCCATTAGAGACACGGTGCAATAGCTGACATTAGAGATTTTTAAATTGCTGTATTTCATACCTGAATAAATCACCTTCTTGAACTCTAAATGTTGGAGACCCTTGCCATTCAGTCCTGGGCCACCTTTTCTCTTTCTGTTTCTCTTTCTAGGTGACTCATCAGTGTCCGTGGCTTTAAATACCAGCTATGTGAATCTTTCCAGAATCCTATTCTAACTGCCAACCTGATATTTCCACTTTCCCAGGTTGCTTAAACGTGACATGTCCCTTTACAAGGGCAGCGCAGATCTTTCTGCAAAGAAGTTGTGGATTACAGCCACAGCAGACGTTCCAGCGGCATCCCTGACTGCTCTTGGTTCTAATGAAGAATAACAAAATCTCGGGAGAAAAATTGTGCATGAGAATGCTCCTGGTGTTGGGCGCTCTGATGACGCATATGTCAGCCCAGAGTTAACTTCCAGCCTCCCATCAAGGTGGGTTTGGGTGCCTGTGGAAACACCAGGGTATCCCAAGGCGCCCCCCGCCCAACATCTCCACCCTCTTTTCTATCTCTTCACAGAATGCACAGAAATGGCAATAAAAGTGAGAGCATAGATGCATAAAGAGGAAAAAATTCTGGCCAGCCTTCCAGGTACCTTGTGTGGAAACAGCTGAGTAAGCGGTGATTTTGAGACATTTGCACATCGCACTTGGATAGCAGTGAGAGTTTTGAAAGAATTCATCTTTTGCGCTCAAAGGGAAGCCAGATACAACATTTGGTAAAGAGCAGAGTCTAGTGCAGTGGTACAGATGCATTCTGTCTCGCCCAAATGTCCACATAGGACCACGTGTCTGCTCTGCTGTTTCTTCACCAACATCTCAAGGAACCTCCAACAATTTTTCAACTTGTCTAATATGAATGAAAAAGCACCCCTATTTCTCTTTCCAGATAGTTGGCATCATGGAAACATAAATTTCAGATTCAGGTGTCCTGATCTCATTCTGTGGACGGAGTTACGATCAAAATTAACACATTCATAAATCTTGACAAGCTTGATGTTTCCAGAAGGTATCTCGGAGCTTGGACTCCTCACCCAGAATTCAGTTCTAAGGGGTCCTGTGTTTTTGGTTAGGAAATTATCTAGAAGTACAAGGGTGTAGTTTTCCTTCAGTGCTGCCTTGGGAAAGATGCTGGTGGTTCTGAGGAAGCGTGAGTGAGGGCTGGCAGGCAGAGGAGGCAGGGCCAGGATGGTACTGGGGAGAGTTTTATTTGGAAATGAATTGCAGCCAAGCGACAGGACTCTGAAGATCATTTTTTCCTTCATCCTCCATGCACATTAAACAAACAACATTTTTCTGTCCCTGTCTCTTTTACGCTTTTTGTATGCAGCATAGCTGTGCCTGGTGTCTCCGATCTTAAATATTCCACCTAAAATAGGAATATGCTCATTTTTTTTCCCCTTCAGTGAGTTAGAAGTTTCCATTAGACCTAGAAAACAAGACATAACTTTGGAACACAAAGGCAGATAAAGATGTGTTATTCATTCTTCTCTTTTTCTCGAAAGAGACATTCCTTTCCATCCTGATCCCACCTGGTCTACCCCCTATCCACCACATAATACCTTTCTCGGGAGCCAGGCTTTTCTTCGTGACCCCAGGACACTCCAGTGACTGTGGAAACGTGTCATGTGTTTTACAGAGCACCAAGCAGGGCCTCACATTCAATGCTCACTGAAACCTACGAGGCAGATACCACATTATCTTCCCTTTTCAGACACGTGGACCAAAGCTCAGAGGCTCCAGAGGCTGCCCCTTGTGTCAAGGCCATACAGTTAGTAAGTGACAAAACCAGGTCCTAAGCCCCTGACCAGGGGGGTCAGCTCTTCAGGTCTCTCCAGTCCCTCTGTCTTCCGCAGTAACCTCGCTCATTATTCCTTTCATGCTTATTCTTTTATCTCCAGCTAGACCATGAAGCCCTTGATGACAGCTCGTGTATTGGGCTTTCTTTACACCCGGATGTTGTGCCACTAAAGGAGATGTGCAGGAACGTACCAGAAATGCCAGTGGACTAAAATGAAAGGTCGTATGGGGATAGAGAAAACCAGAGACTAAACAAATAGGAAAATAAACTTTAAGAGAAAGGGAATCATTCTATGTCTCATTAGTACTAGTTTATATTAATGGTCATGAAAATCATGTGGCTTCCAAGCAAGTTATCAAAATAAGAAAAGAAAACAACTCAGTAACACACATTAGCTTTGATGAATGTATTGGATCGTGTTTTTTAATGACCACACTGCAGTAGGACACGAGGGGTGGGGAGGGCTGTTCAGACACTCCAACTCAGGTCGAGTCAAAACCCAGCCTCGCCTCCAGGCTGAGTCTCTGCCCTGGATGCCACCCAGAAAGGACTGTGGATGTCCCAGCACCTGAGGTTGCGGGATGCTCTTCCTCCAGAACCCACCTGTCCCAGTGAGGCCCTTTGTTCTCCCACAGACTCTGCCAGTCTGGACCATCCCAGGGCCTGATCCTCTCCCAGGATGGGCAGTGTGGGCTTAAAGATGGGGATAGAACCTCGGCCACAATTTGTTTACGCAGAATAGGCCACTGTCCATCTGGGGAAACGCAGGAAGGGTCTGAAAGAGCCTCTCGGACCCAATAATTACCCCCTACTCATGCAGGCAGACTGGCCTTAGTTTAGTTCACTGGATCAGCTAAGTGTCACAAAGAAAGGAGCAGAAGAGACGGCACAGAGGGCAGAAGGGAAGTGGGCCTTCTCTGGGCCTTGGGCGAGCGGACAGAGGGACGAGAAGGGGAGCGTGTGGACTTGGGGCAGGTGGAGAGAGAAAAGGCGAGGGCCCCGAAGGAGAGAGGAGGCCAGGCCAAGCCAAAAGGCCCAGGCGAGCAGGAGCCTTGGGCAGGGGAGCTAGAGTCCGGGTTGTAGGAAAGCTGCTTTGACAGGTAGGGAATGTCAGCTTTCCAGAGAGTAACGCTCTGGTCGCCACTTGTCCAAATAGTCATAAATCACTGGTAAATTCCTGGTGCTGTTGGGAAGGTTTGAACTTCAAAGCCTACAATTCACAAACAGGAACCTTTCATTAACTTTGGAAAAAGAATCTCACTTTATTTCAATTTGTGTATTTTGGTTATTTAGTGGAAGCAGGTATTTGCTGACCAATATGACACGTGGTTTTGAATCAAACGCCTTTTATTATGTAACCATCAGACACCGAAATGATTTGTTTAAATGCTTGACCAGCGTTCATCTGTACCAAATGTTTGAACTTGCTTTCTTAAAAATGAGGCAAGTTTGCCCGTTAGTTAAAAAAAATTAATACAGCTGCTTTTATTAACTAGATACAGTGAGACTAAAAAAATTAAAACCTCAAAGCTGTAACATTTTGATTTTCCTGGAGTTCAAAGTACTACCTTTCTCCATCAAATAATTTCAAGCATCCTTCTTGAGGGAAGGGAATACAAGCAAGAGAGAATCTGGAGTTAAGTGCCTGCTAGCGTGTTGCTCTGCTGGGGGAATAGCCCTCCTTCTTCCACCTCAGCTGTGCTTGGATGTTCAAGTCGAATCATTTCTTTCATCAGACACACGCAAATGGAATAATATTCTCTCCACTGAACATCGCTGCTGCCTGGACCTCTTAAAGTTCAGGTCAAACACCTTTTTTTTGTTTTTATTGAGAGTCACTGCATCACACAAAGAAAATATTAGACATTGATCTTGAGCGAGAGCATTTAAAAGCAAATGGAGATCGAGCCTACTTTCAGCTGGGACAACCATTTCCTTCACGCTTGACCTGAGTGTCAGATGTCTGACTCTTCCAGGAATCAAGGTGAAGAAGGACAAACACGCAAGTTTGGGGGGGTGGGGGGGAAAGGCAATCCACATTGCATTTTCTGTTAGCCGGCGGCAGGACATTTAACTGCCGGCCACTGACAGGGTTTGGGAAATTCATCAGTGGGAAAGAAGCCAAAACACTGTTCAAGCAGGGTGGTCACCAGTAGTAGGAAAGGAGGAAGAGAGAAAGAGAAAGTCTTCCCACAAAGGCCATCTGCCTTTCCACGTGGCTAAGACAGCGGAACTGACACCATCCTGCGGGAAGCTCAGAAGAAGATGGGGCAAGGAGGAAGCATTTCCTATAAACCAAATAAAACACAGATGACACTATCATCACGCAGACTGAGCGGGCTGGCATGAACCATGCCTCCTGATTCCAAGAACAAAATGGTCACATTGCATCATCTACGATACCTCCAAAAACTCATGGTCACATAGATTTAAATATCAACCTGGGGTAGAAGTCCCCTCCACCACTGAAGTTTGTTTTACTGTTTAGCCCGGCTGTGCATTAACAGGGAGACAGAGACACCGATAAACAGTCCAAATGTCAACCAGCTCCACAATCAAAACAGCTCAGCCTACCGTTCTTTATCTTAGTTTTTTAAACATCTTTATTGGAGTATAATTGCTCTACAATGGTGTGTTAGTTTCTGCTATACAACAAAGTGAATCAGCTATATGTATACATATATCCCCATATCCTCTCCCTCTTGCATCTCCCTCCCTCCCACCCTCCCTATCCCACCCCTCTAGGTGGTCACAAAGCACCAAGCTGATCTCCCTGTGCTATTCGGCTGCTTCCCACTAGCTATCTATTTTACATTTGATTACCATTCTTTAGAAGCGCTCACATACACAGCAATTTGAGAATTTTGTAAGAAATAAAAAAGACATTCTTTACATAAGAGTTCCCTATTAAGTTAACCATGGTGATAGCATTTATATGCACCAGGACTTTGATTTTTTTTTAGACTAAATTGCTTCCAAATACTTTGCTCTTTGTTTCATGAGTCAGTTATTTTATTAGTGAGATGTTTACCTTCCTGGGGAGACAGCCTGATGGCCCTTGCATGGCTGCCAGCTTCAGCGTTGCCCCGGTTTCTGGCTTGCACGAGGGGCAGCTGTATTGTGTGACAGAAGCCCACTCTACGTTGGAGTGAAAGCAGCAGAAATAAAGTTTGAAGGTCACGTTCCCCAAGTGAACATTTACATTTGTACTAAAAAAAAAAAAAAGCGGGTTTCTTGTTTTTGATTTTTGGAGGTTTTTAGACTGCTGCCTCCAAGGCCTTTTTTTTTTTTTTTTTTTTTTTTTTTATGAAGCCCTTTGCTACCTTTGCCTCTAGGACCAAAATCCAGGATTCTCTGAGGAGCTCCTTGCTTGTAATGTTTCTGTTCACTCTTTAATGAGTCTGTGATTCCATGACCCAGGCCCCCACTTCTCACTGGGCTGTGTTCATCTAGAAGAGTGCAGCTCAGTCTCCTACTTCTTCACGCAGAGCAGGACCAACAGCATCTTCATACCAAGGGCTGCTTGGTGTCCTACCTCTGTGAAGTTGTCCGTGGTCGGGTCCTGAGCAGGTGCAGAACAGGTTCCCTGGAGATGCTTTTCCCGTTTCCTTTGTCTGGAAAAGCACAATATTCAAACTTGAAAAGTGGCAATGGTCTGTATTTTTGGATGCTCTGTGTAACCTTGGAAAGGTTACCTAGACTAACTGATACAAATGCTTTAAGGATGGAATGGGATAATCCACATTAACATTTAGCCCAATGTGACAGTGCAAATATTGAAGAAATGGTAGCTAATGTTAAGTAGTGTTACCTAATTATTTGGGTTGACATAAGCAGAGGTCTCCCTTCTGTATTTGGATGTGCATATTTCCAAATGTACTGAAAAACCATACCTCAATGCAAAGTTCTTTTGGGGGCTACCAGTTATGGATTCTTGAAAAAAAACCATTAAGCCAAAATACTTTGCTTCTATGTCTTCTGGCAACTTCTATGCAACAAAAATATGAGTAAAAGCCAACTGAATAAAGTCTTCCTCAACATGTTCTCTCCAAAATGATAAAATTGCTCATTTAACACTTTGATAATCTTTAAACGGAATGAGACTGATATTTTTGTCCAGCAAAGAGACAGAAACGGGACAATGTGTCACAGAGGAGACTGCCCTGCTTAAAAAGCAGAAGAACTGAGTGCAAGCCTTTTCTTTGCCCTCGACTAACTGTGTGATCTGAGGCAAATTAATCCTCCAAGTCACTTTTTCTTTATCTGCAAAATAAGGGAAAAGGTACCTATATCCTGGAATTGCTGTGAGGGCTGAGATAAGGGTTGCATGATTACCCTTCCCATGAGATGGAGAAAAAGAATTGTTGAAACTGAAGGCAACTTCGGATAGTTTATCCCCAAAATATTTGTGTGATGGTCTCATCTTTCAAGTGACGCACACCCACAGGGAGGTGACACAGAATGGATGTCAGTGTGGCTGGCCTGGAGCTGAAACGCTTCAAGGGAAAACCTCCCCTGATTTTATTACTTTTACAACCTCTAACCCTCAAATCCCAGGCCAACTGTGAATAATTATTAGACCTTACACCCTCTTTTTATCTCTTTGGATTCCAAAAAGTACAAAAAAAATATTAATATCGTGATTTGTAGTCAAGGCTCTTTGGGTTACGAACAGCAGAAGATCCAGTGGGGGGGCTGTAGGAATAAAAGGGGGAGGGACTGATTATCAGGAGACAGGGGCTCCTGGAACCTGTGGACACAGGTGCTCCGGGTCTCTGGACTGTAATAAACCACAGTCTGGAGCTTCCACAGGAGCCCAAGACATTCTCTGTGTGTCTCTCAGCCACGCTTTCCTCTGCGGAGCTGCTCACTCTTCTTTCTGTTGCAGATCAGCCTTTGATTTCCCATTTCCCAATGAGCAAAGCAGCTCCTGGCAACTTCTGGACTACACAGACCTGCAGTCAAGATACAGCCAGTTCAAGACTGTGCTCTCCTCCTCCGGATTTTTGCTGGTTTCCAACAGAAGATGCTCATTGGCCCACCTTGGGTCACGTGCTTCTGCCTGGTCCAATCAGTGTGGCTAGAAAGGGGAAGGGTCTCATTTGATAAACAGGCTGCTCTCCCTGTAACCACGTGGTTGAAGATCTGGGATTGGAGTTTGACTCTCTTTACGGTCCCCACTTGGAGTAGAGGCACACTATGGCTGTGAAAGTCCCAGAACAAACAAACAAAACCCGCCTGTGATTCTGGCATTTTGTTGTTACAGAGTGGAGCCCCACATTCAGCACGAAGATGGAAGAGTTTAGGTGTTGCCTCTCACCACCACATCTATTGGAGTTAATTATTTTTCATACCAATGTTTATTCACTGCCCCAAAGCAATGTACTGGAGTCACTACTTCAAATGACATGAGAAAGAACAATTTTCTAAGACAGAAAATTTTTTTAACTCACAAATTTAAAAGGATTGTACATATATACAGAAAACTCAGTTTTGCCATGTAGGTGTGTTATTGTTGTGAAAAAGAGTAAAAGTTATTTTCATCGTTGAGAAAAAAAGACAATTTTGTTCATACATAAAGAGTAGAGTGAATGCTAAAAGTCCGTAGAAAATTATGATTTTGGGTAAGGAGAAATAGGAATTACAAATTTTGGATGACAAGAAATGGAAATCATAAAATAGGAAATCATATGGTAAAAAATTACATGGATATCAGTGAACCTGGTACATATTAAGCAGATAATTAAGCTCCGTATCATACTTGCAGTATTTGAAAAGCAAGCAAACCCCAACATACAGCAAAATTGAGTAATTATTTCTGAACACATATATATTTTCAGGCACGTATTAAGGCTGTCTATTATGTCACTTTGCTCAGTTTGTAGTAATTGAATTAAGTCAACTATATAGTATTTTGATTAAATCCTGATGAATATTTTCTAGTTGTTCAGATCAAAGGAAAAGTGAATCCTCTGACCCAGGTGTGAATGTGAACAGATATTTCTTTCTCTATTTTAAAGACCAGATCCTATACACCATTTATTTATTTTTTTATAGAACATTCATTTTTAAAAAATACTTATTTGTTTATTTATTTGGCAGTGCCAGGTCTTAGTTGTGGCACACGAGATCTTCGTTGCTGTGTGCGGGATCTCTGTTGTGGCATGTAGGATCTAGTTCCCTGACCAGGGATGGAACCTGGGTCCCCTGCATTGGGAGCGCGGAGTCTTAACCACTGGACCACCAGGGAACTCCCTAGATATTTATTTCTGGCTTTATACCCCACATAGAAGATGAGATGGCAGTCCCTAAACCTGGGACCTCATTCTCAGAGCTGCTTCAAGAAAAACACAATTAACTTTACCCCTGTCCCCCACTGCTATGGAAATTCTGTACAAGATTGCTATCAGAAATAGAACAGAAAATTGCTTTTGAGGGTGAGTTTTGCTGTTAACTGCTACTGATTCTTTTTTTTTTTTTTCCAACGATGTAATTGGCCAAGGGTTTGGACTTATTTTCTGACAGAAAGTTATCCATTTAAGTGTTCACCTTCATTCTCCAGTTAAAAATATCTCACAGGCTTTGACGTCTTCAACTCCAAATGTTGCTTAACTTGAAGAACTTCAGGCATCATGAAAGGAGCCCTTGGGTCAACCCATTGTCAGGGAAACTGGAGGTGAGTACAGGCAGGTCTGTGCTTGAATCAATGGCCAAAGAATGACAGTTTGATTATATGGGGGACAATATTATTTCCCATTCAGTCCAACCTAGTGAGGAGTGAAACACTGAGACACTATCCAGAATGTACAGGGACCAGGGCTACCCAGAAACGGTGCAGTGTTCCCCCTCCTCAGGAGCTGGAGGACTGTGTGGAGACCCCATAGCTGATCATTTTTGCTCCATAGCTACCAGGATCACCAGTGCTTAGCATCTCTATCCTTTCTACTCTGGATTATCCCTGTGGGTGTTCTCAACCCTACCAGGGAAGACCAGAGTGGGTTGAACTTCCAAATCCCTGCAGTTTCAATGAGCGAAAATGCAGTTGTGTCCTCTCGGTCAGAATATCTTAACTATCAAGTTATCAATATTAACAATGATAATAATTGCACATGATGTACTGTACAATCCAGTCCACACGTCTCACCAATTACTTTTACCACAGCCTACAAAGTAGGTGCTATTATTTCCATATTGAAGAATAGGAAACTGAAGCCCCTGGAAGTTAAGAAATTTGCCGATATTTCTAGCTAGTAAATAGTAGGAATGAACCCCAGTCCATCTAAATTCGAAGTTTGTGTTTTTCTCACTATGCCATATAATATATAGATATACATATTTTTAATGAAATAAATCATGTGTTACAGAGTCCCAAATCTGGGTTTCAATTCCAAAAATACTTATTGACAATAAAAGCACATGGCTAATTCTCACAGGTCATAAAATGAAGGAATAAAAATGCTCCCCCTCTTCCAATACGTCCTGCCCACTATAATGTCGTGGTTTTGAGTGGCAGGCATGTATGTGCAGGTACTCACTTCTTATTTTTCCCAAGTTGACAAAAAACTTGAAATACATAGACAAGTCTGAAATTGTCTCAATCAACGATGATTTGGAAGGTGCCAAATTGTGGTGTAACTGTGACACTATTTTGTCAAAGTGATCCGAATCAGACTATCACTAACTGCACGGGCCTTTGCCCATGATAAAGAGTATCTCATCCCAAGTGATAAACAGAATAAAAAGAATAAACAATAATAAACACTATGAAATTAAATTTTATTAGGAGGTTAATAATTCATGATTTATTACATGGTGACAGTAACTCATTCAAGAGTTCATGCATTCATTGATTCCATATTGTAAGAGCTCACCCTGGTGTAGACACCGGAGATGTAACCCTGAAAAGAGAGCCCTGGTGTCTGTTTTCTCAGAGCTTTGAGCCTAGAAGGGGACACAGTCAAGCAAACTGGAAACTGCAGTGGAGTGGGAGAGAGGCTTGGATGGGGAGACACAAGATGTTACTGGAGTCCCAAGAAGAAGCCACTTACCTAGATTTGGAGGGACTGGTAGGATTCCTAGAGGAGGGATGCCCAAGCTAAGACCTGAAGAATGAGTTAGCTGAGCAAAGAATTCATAGGGACAGGTGAACGGTGTTCTAAGGAGAAGAAAACACATCTCTGCAGGCCTGCTGAACTGGAGAAAGTTTAGTATGACCAAAGATCACCAGGAGTGTGATGGCAAGAAGGGAGACCAGAAATGGTACCTGGGGGCAGATCATTCAAATGCCTGTAAACTTTGCTGAGAGTATGAAACTTATTCTAAAGGAAATGGGGAGCCATAGAAAATTACATGCAAGTGAGACAATCAGATTTGCTTTGAGCTGTGATCCAGAGAGTAACTTGGAGACGGAGGCAGAGGGACCAGTTGAGAGTCTGTTGGATTAAGCTCTGGGTGAGTGACCGTGGCCTGAACCAGGCTGTTGGCAATGGGTGTGGAGAGAACTTGACAGATAATCTGCTCTACAAGCATAGAATCTTCCAGACTCGGGGGTTAATGAAAATGGCTGAAAGGCATGGAGGAGGGATCAGGAGAGCCCAGGGCGGCCTCAGATTTCTGTACCACCCCACCACATACCTGCGGCTTTTACCACTTGCATGCCAGGTGATTCTAACCAGGAGCATTTGCTTGTCTGTGCTGGAGTGGGCTTCCATGTGGCGGGTCAGCAACTTGGGGGCATGAACACCTCGGAGGAGGAGCTCTCCAGAGATGACTGGTAGGTGTTGGTGGAAAGTCCCTTAACCCCCAGTGTTTGCGGGGGACAACTCTGAGCCTTGTTGCATGTGCAAGTCCCAGCAGGGTGGAGCCCCAGACACCCACAGAGGGGACTGGCCCCCCTCCAGCCCTGCTTCCCCTCCTCTACTGCTTCTCCCCCTCTTCCACTCTCCCCCTCCTCCCCCTTCTCCCCAGGGTGCTCCATTAACATCCTACACACTAGACGCAATCTCTGCTCTGCTTCTGGAACCCTTTCTTTGCCAGTGGTCTTCAGAATCCTTATTTGTCAAATAAAAACTAACAGCACCCTCCTTTCATGCTGGAAGGATGTGTGAATTGTGGAAAGGCCCCCAACCTTAAGGTGGGCTCCTCCCTTTCACCCAGGCCTTCCTCACAACTTCAGGTGACCCCGACCCTCTCAGCTTCAGGACCAGCAGAGACACAGGACTTTGTCCAGGAGCAGACACAGGGGCCTTGCCCACTTCCCCATGGCTTATCTTATTCACCGCTTCTGAAATAATTTTTTGTAAACACTTGTAGCTTGTTCTAAGAACCTTAGGAAAGTTGCTCATCATCTTTGAACCCAAACACCTTCATCCCTTGACTGAAGACCAGGAAGCCCATTTAATCTTTGCTTACTCAGTAATCAGAATCATTAGTCAATTGTAAAGCATACAAGTAGACAAAGAAAACCTCACTGGCTGTCCTATACAGCATTATTTTCAGTAATAAAACAATAAAGATAACTTAAGTGATAGGCAAATTGTGGTAGATTCATGATGGAATACTGTACACACCTTCAAGTCATATTTCATAAGAATATATAGTAAGTACTTCTACCATTTTTTTTTTTTTTTTTTTTTTTTGCGGTACGCAGGCCTCTCACTGTTGTGGCCTCTCCCGCTGTGGAGCACAGGCTCCGGACGCACAGGCTCAGCGCTCATGGCTCACGGGCCCAGCCGCTCCACGGCATGTGGGATCTTCCCGGACTGGGGCACGAACCCGTGTCCCCTGCATTGGCAGGCGGACTCTCAACCACTGCGCCACCAGGAAAGCCCCAACTTCTACCATTTTTAACCCAAATAAACCAATTTTACAAAACACTACAGATGATTTGACTCCCAACTCTGCAGGTATAGATATGGATAAAGAAACAGAGATATGAAAATAAATATAAATAATTTTTTAAAAGAGCTCTAAGAATACACATCAAAATATTAGATGTTATCCTTGCTGTGTAGTAGAACTCAGTGGTTCAATTATTCCTTCATATTTTTATGTATTCCCTAAATTTTCTGCAGTGAACATATATGCTAGCACACACACAGGTGATTTTAAAATATTAGAAAATATGGCAGTCATCGACCATGAAGGGTTTGTCTTGTTCATTTTCAAACATCAGCTTTAATTATTTGGCTACATCACAGCCAGGCCCTCCTTCTCCAAGAGAAGGAAAAGATGCCGAGGGGTTAAGTGAGCTTATTGAAGTGAGAGAAAGAGATAGTGTCAGCCTCAGTGCCTCACCCTGCCACAGAAAGTGGAGTTTGTTAAATGTCATCTTCTGGAGGCCAAATGGGACACATACAGCTGAAGAAGTGAAATCCCTCCAGTTCTCCCTCTGCTGATGATTAAAAAATGTAGAAACTCAGAACACTAATTCAGGTGGTCTCACCCTGAAGTTTTAGAGCAGAACACGTACATGAATTCTCACATCACTAAAATGTCGTCACATTTTATAAAAACGTGCCGTCGTTGGCCTGCTTTTCCCACCTACACAGTTTTTGGCTGCATTTCAGGACGGCCTTGTCTTGTTTCTCCATCTTTCCTTGATCCCTCTGTGCTCCCTCTTCTTCCACTGAGGACCACGCAGTTCCAAGCTTTGCCCACCTCCGCTGGCCCCAGACCTCTAGACAAGTGTGCGGGTCCAAGCCCCACAAGTGGCCCACATAATCCTCGAGGCAAAATAAACGCAACCCAAGGACAAACATGTGGTTGTTTTCTGGACTCACTTTTTTCCTACAAATATAGTCAGTGGAGTACTTTGCAGCTAGGCTGGAGGTCTGTACCGACTTTGCAGCCGTTTGGCACCCGTAAGCTCCTTGTTGCCAGTTTCCTTTCTAGTGGATGGCCTCTACCTGATCAGAATGAGGGTTTCTTGGGCTTTTGAACCTGGAAAAGGGCAGCCGGGATGCCTGACTTCAGATGTCAGTTTGGAATTTACTAGGAGCTAAAGCTCTCCTCCAGGCCTCTCCTCTAGAATGAAAATTAGGCAGGAGTGAGTGATCACAGGCACTTCGGGACTGCAGCTGGGAATACCTAGAAAACAGTGGGGGCATTAAAGCCATAGGATGAACGTGATCCCTGATATATATCTAGAGCATGAGCTCACATGAAATTGTCACTGCTGTGTATCTCTATGCTACGGACAACCTTATGGATCTATGAAAATGGTCGGCGCTGGCTCCAGCCAAAAATCAGCGGTGCAGTTTGAAGCATGACTCTCTGGTTCTGTGCCATGTCCCTCTGTTAAGCCCCCTCTAATCATGAGAAAATTTAGCACATTCTCAGAGACCCCGGGGTTTCACAACTACAGTTGGATCAACCGCAAATAACACAACTAGTTCCCAGGTTTCCAAGGTCTTTGGGTGTATTACCTGGAGCTGCCATTAGAGGTCAGCAGTAGCCAACTCCCTGAGAGATGGCGCCCACTTGGCCAACTTCTGAAGTCTAGAACATTCTTCAGGAAAGCGTTTCTGTGGCTTTAGTGTCTTCACCAACAGCACTAGTAAGGCTATTGGTAACTTGAAATTTTCTGGTGTTTTCATTCCAGATTTGCTTCTAAAACAATATATTCAGTAATTCAACAATGTCTATTAAGTTGCTAGGTTTTCATTAAGACACACATAGGGGCTGATAAGGGGGTGGTTATTGAATAGGGGACCTGTGCTGCAAGGGGTGGGGTATCTGACAGGGTGGGAGCAGAGCCTGGCCATAAAACCCATGACACAATACTGACCTGAAACAAGGATGCGGGTGGTAGCTTCAAAACCTCTGGGACCACACGTAACGTAGACCACCCCACAGCCAGGGAAGGTTCTACAAAGAGGCCATAAATAAATGTATGGACACGAGAAGATACCCATACCGTATTGTTGAGTGGGTGAACCAGTTTAATGAAAAGCCTGTGATACATGATCTTACTGTGTATATACACACACATGAAACTTTTTAATATGAATCTTCAGAGTCCAGAACCTAATAGGAATTATGTCAGGGGAGTATGGTAGTGATGGGTTTCTAAGGTAACTCTAGAAATTTCCCTTTTAGATAACAGAGAAAACCTCACCTTTCTGGTGACTTCCCCGTGGCCTCCAGGAGGTCCTGGCTTCTCTATTTCCCTGGTCTCCAATTTTGTCTCTCTAGCTGGAGCGCAAGGAACCTGAGGCTGGGACTGAGTCCCGTCGGGGACCGTGGCCCCAGCACCCAGTGCAGGTGACCATTCAGGCAGGAGTTCTCACGGCATCGCTGAGCGGAGGAGCAGAAGGCGGGGTGTGCGACATCCGCCTGCCTGAGCCCTGACTGGAGTGTGAGCTGCCCTGGGGGATCCCAGTGGGGGTGGCTCTCCTTCTCCACGTGGCCCCTTCCCACGCCTCCAGGTGGAGATTCATCCATGGGCAGCCACCCAGAGGACCTGAGACAGTGGTCAGCTGGGACCATCGCTGGGCAGGGCAGGTGCAGGAGCTGCAGGGGTCAACCCCACTTCCAGGAATTTGTCCAAAGAGCACAATGTGTGAAGTCACATGTGCGTTGATACACATGGCATCATGGACAAAACTCAGGGCTTGCCTAAGTGTCCACGAAGAGGGCACTGACTAAGTAACCCAGTCTCTGGTGTAGTATGCATGTTGGAGTACCCCAGGCATGACAAAGGGGATGGCTGTCTACATGAAGTGCAGACAACAATTGCTCCAGAAGTTTGTTAAAGACAGATTCTTGACTTCCATACTCTGCGGGATTTTGATTTAGTAGAACAAAAAGCCCGGGAATCTGCACCTCTGGTAATTCATTGCACACCTGGTGGGGGCCCATCTTTGAGCAACACTAAAGCAGCTGTGTATTAATTGGCACAGAAAGGCAGGCGTGCGAAAGCAAAGAGCCACAGAATGAAAACATACGGAAAATCGTCTGAAGGATCACAGATCCAAAAGCTTATTGTGCTGGGGTATTAGTGGAGAATTTTTAGTGAATCCATTTGCAATTGTTTGTTTGTTTGTTTGTTTACCTGTATTTTCCAAATTTCTAACAAGAGGTTTGGGTGACTTTTGTAAAAAGGAAATGATAAAATCTAAAACCAAAATCACCGTCTTGCTTCTCTGGTGGGCATTTGTAGCATGGCTGGGGAGAGCTGATCGGTGATGTGGTGGGGTGGGGGGGCGGCGGAGGGGCAGCAGGGGGGCTGGGATCCTCTACCTCCTCTTTCTAAGAACTTCAGTCCCCAAGCTGGACATGGGGCTGTGTCATCCTTCAGTTTTAGAGGTGATCTTTTTTCCTGAGTCACATGAAAATCAAATGAATCGATATTTCTCACTTCACGCTGTACTTTTTTTCTCATGTAAATTTTCGAAAATCATTTAACACTTGCTAAATGGCATCTGCGTAAGATGGGACTGTGTCTGATGTGATGTGCGTGTCTGTATTTAGCTATTGTAGGTTTGACCTATCAGAATTTCCAAGGGACCCACACAGCGTGAAAAGAGTACATACACCTGAAACAATCGGAGAGGCCCCAGCCAGGTAGGAGTGCAGACTTTGGAAACCAAAATCAAACATCAGTTCCAATCTTTATATTGTCTGGAAGACATGGGGGCAAAGTGAATGTAACCTCTCTGAGCCTGGCATCCCTCGGTATCGAGGGATAATGACGATGAACGAAAAGGGTGTTTATCAGCACAGAATGGGATGACGGGAAGCCCAGGCGGTGTCTGGTCCTGAGCAGGAGCTCAGCAACTGTCCACTCCTTGTCGTCTGGGCCAAGCCCTCCCCTCACAAGGACAGGAATCTGCTGCACTGAAGCCTGCCTCAGGCACCCGTGTGCATGGGCCCCGTGCTCTGCTCGGCCGTGTCACTGCCGCACGCTTCTCTCCAGCCAGAGGCCACGTCCTCAGCACTGTCCTCATCTGCTTTGTTTTCATTCCACCTCGTCCTGTTTATCCAGTCTGGGGGGCTTCCACCATGAAGTATTCTGCTCTTCACACCTCCTCTTCCGAAGGTTCAGAATGTTATTTATCGAACAGGGAAAGGAAAGGAAGTGTCTCCATGCAGGTCTCTCTGGAGGACCTTAATGCTTGGTGGAGGGAAGATTCCAGGAGAAAACCCAGTGTTCCTGATTTTCCCAGAGAATCAGCCTTCCTGGACTGAGACAGTCAATCCATGGGGTGTCCCCAGCTCCATGTCCTGGACCGGGAGGCTACAGCCCTCCTCTCAGTCGACTTGAGTGTAGGGCCGAGAGATGCTAAGTGCACAAAGCAATGGTGGAAAGTGCAGGACAGAGTCCGAGCTACGCTGGTTACCAAGGAGTTTTCTCCTCATATCAAAGTACCTTTGGTTGCCAGAGAAGGTCAGCAAAGAAAGGAGTCGTGACCCCTGCTCTTGTGGGATCTCAAGGCATTTGTGTATCCTTGTCCACAAAGCTGGCAAAGAAAGAAGACAGGAAGCTCAGAGTGGCCAGCGGGACTTCCAGGAAGGGGTCTGGCTGGAGAGGGTTAAGACATGGGGCTGGGTGATGGAGTTGGACCAAAACACGGCATGGGCAGATGTGAGGCAGGTCTACAGACATCAAGGAGGGAGCTGGCCTCACCGTGGAACATCATGGAGAGCTGGTGAAGATTCTGCAGCCGGCAGGACAATATGGACATTGGGAGAAAACAAGCGAGCATGGCTGCTCCACTTTGAGATCTCCGGTATTGCCGGAGTTGGAATCTGCCTTATGAAAGAGGATGATGGTGACGATGGTGATGATGACGATTAGTGGTCTCGTAACTGGTACTCAGGAGAAGCAGCAGAATCTCATCCTCCACGTTCCGTCCCAGGCTCAGCCTGCATCTCCCTCCAAATGTCCACATCATCTGATTTTGATAGTAATTCCTTCCTTACATTATTTCAAACTTGAAATGTAGTTTAAGTCCCTTCTAATGTATGTCCCTTCCCCATCCTTTTCTTTTTATTTCCATGTATCCATCAAAGACGCAGTTTCCAAGGTTTTTCAGGCTGCCCCCTCGTGGCACATTCAATGCCTTCCTCTGCATTTCCTGAAAACCGGCAGCTGATCAGACTTGTGCCAGATTCCTTGCCAAGAGCCGTGGTATTGTTGTGAGGAACATTTTTCAAAGATTATTACCAAGACTCTCTCCTGACTCATCAAATAATAATTGTGTTTTTCAATAAGTCCACAAGAGGTTCTGGTGCATGGTCATGGTAGACAGCCACCGTAAAGATGTTCCAAAAACTTGTTTCTTCCCTCTAAAAACAAGGTCCAAAAGGGAGGGGATAGGGCAGAAAAAACCCCTACCTCCCACCCCACTTCCCTTCCCCTTGGGATCCTACAGCACTAGAAAGAATTTTACCATTGCCATACTTTTCCTCCTGATATATTTTTCCCAAGATACCTTATGACTCTCTTCTTATCTTTTGTACTGGGGCTTTGAATCCAATGAAAAATTAGTATAATAAAACATAGCTCTATAAAAGAACTCTATAAAACAGCTGTCAGAACACAAGGCCCGAGCTCTCTGAGACACACCTGCCTTCCGCCTCCCTAGAGGCTCTGTGCTCTGTGAGGGAGAATGTTGGTCCAGGGTCCCGCCCGGAGAGCCGAGTTCAAGTCCAGCTCTTCCATTTCACGCTCTGACTCTCTTTTCCTTATTAGTGCACTAGGAAGGCTAAACGCTTTAACTTCTGAATTCTCTTCCAGTTCAAACATTCTATAAATCCGGGGTTCTGTTTCTTTTTAACACAGGGCAGTTAATAGAGTGACAGCAGGGGCTCAATCCATAAACTGAGAAGGATGGAAACTCAGCAGGCCCACCAAGGCCCCCCACCCCTAGTGCTGTGTCTGTCACCATCCATGTTCAATAAATGACAACTGAATGAACTTATTCCCTCATCTGCACTCAGTTAGTGCGATACACATGGTTTCATGGCTGGAAATCACAAGATGATTTTTGTTTGTTTTGGTCCAGATTGTTTAGATATCAAGGCTGTCTTATACGAAGTATTTGATTAGCCTCCTCCAGAAGGGGCGGTCTTCCAGTCTTTTTGAACAATAATATACTGCACCTCAAATATTTTGTTTTCCCGGAGTTTAAAAGTCCCTTCTTTGTTAGGTTGCTTATTTTTCTATATTCCTATGATCAGTTCATCTCCCAGACTTCCACAGTTGAAAAAGTAAGACAATTAACTTGTATACATTTCAGAGAGAAAATGGGACTTCCCAGTTATAAATCTGAGAGGGACAGTATATTAGCTTTCTGTGGCTGTGTAACAGAGTACCACAAATTTAGTGGCTTAGGGAGACACTTTGAATCATTCACAGGCTCCGTGGGTCAGGATGTCCAGGCACAGTTTTGCCGTGGCCTTTGCTCAGGCTGAAGTCAAGGGCCAGCCGGGGCCGTGGTCTCAGGTCTGAGCCCACTTCCAGGCTTCTTCGGGCTGTTGGCAAAGTCAAGTTCCACGTGGTTGTGGGATTGAGGTCCACGTTTTCTTGATGGCTGTACGCCGGGACCATTTTCAGGAACTTGAGGCCACCCTGGGGTGTCCTCCCCAGCAGGGCAGTTTGTATCCTCAAGGCTAACACGACTCATCAGCATCGGTAAGATGGAGTCTTATCTAAGGTAGGGTAATCACAGGCGCGATCATCCCACCACCTGTGCGTGAAATGGAACCCAATCACAGGATCGAGAGCCTGTGGCGTTCACCATCTCACTCACACTCGGGACAGGGGGATCATACAGGGTTTGTACACCAGAGGGTGGGATGCTGGATCACCTTAGAGGTGAGGATGAGGATGGCCTGAGAGCCAGGTGGACACACCAGGGCCTGTGAGCACCTGGCCTGCCCTAAGATCTCTCTGTGTGCGGACACAGAGAGGATCTCTTTCCTCTTAACACTCTTGGTCCCTGCAAGTTCACAGCTTCTATCAGCAGTTTCAGGCCCAGAGGAGACGATGGTCTTTCTCTCCAGTTAAGACATCCTACTGAGGGATTCTGAATGGCCCAGACACCAGGCCAGGGCATGGGAACCAGGATTGGCCCAATCTGTGGCCATGGGGGCGGGGCTGTTGGAAGAAGTGGGTGAAACCGAGCATACCTGCCTCGGGGGACACCGAATCTCACAGGTTCTTTAGGTCTTTGAGAGTCTGAGACCAAACACATCAAATCCCTCAAAATCAACTCCTTACGCTCAACCCCTGAGTTTGGTTAATGGAACCACTGGGTACCAGATTCTGCCTGCCATCCTTTCTTCTGGCCTCATCAGCTCCATCAGCACCCCCCACACACACACTCGTTTGCATTCTGTTGCAGGTTGGGGTCCCAGAGGGCAGATTTTGAGGTGGAGATTAGCACACAGGTGGATCTGATTAGGAAATACCCTTGGGATTAGCACCTGTGAAGCAGGGTAAGGAAGAAGGAGGGGGCAGAGGGAGAGGTGAGCTGTGATGCACACCCAGTGCCAGCCTCGACCAAGGGGGTGGGCAGCCCTAGAGTTAGGATGGACCTTCTGAGTTGATCCGGGATGGGATGAGATGGCCAGTCCTTTATCCTCCCAGACTGACCACTCACTGCACATGGGCCACTGGAAAAGGAGGTGCCCTTGGGCAAGGGGGGTCTCTGAGCCCCTGAAGCCACTGAGAATTAGAGGGTGTCCACCCACAGCCCTCCCCACAGCTGGAGCCAAGGACTTTCTCTAACTGGGGATCCAGATGGTGCTCTGTAGTCCTTCCACATTCCCCCACCTGCATCCCTCCTCTGTTTTCAGAAAGGCTGCCTAGTGCAGGCCCTTATAACCAGCTCTTCATTCTCTCGTCTGCTGGGCTCCTTCCTTCTCGGCCAAACTCTAAATCTCTTCCGTTATCACGTCAAACCACTGTTCAAAAATTCTTCATGGGGCTTCCCTGGTGGCACAGTGGTTGAGAGTCTGCCTGCCGATGCAGGGGACGCGGGTTCGTGCCCCAGTCCGGGAGGATCCCACATGCCGCGGAGCGGCTGGGCCCGTGAGCCATGGCCGCTGAGCCTGCGCGTCCGGAGCCTGTGCTCCACAACGGGAGAGGCCACAACAGCGAGAGGCCTGTGTACCACAAAAAAAAAAAAAAAAAAAAAAATTCTCCATGTCTCCTAATTTCCAACAAGTTCAAGTTCCTAAGTCTTAGCCAAGCTCTGAGGTCCTTTAACATCTGACCTCACCAATATTTCCAGGATTTTCTTCTACATTTTACCCATCAACCTTCCTCCTCATCACAGTGTCAAGTTTCTGTTTTCCAAGCCCACTTTTCCTCATCCTTTCTCCTTCTTGACATTTCCCCATCCCCTCGTCCTCCTCCACCACCTTCTACCATGAAAACCCTGCCCACCCTTCACTGTACTGCCGTGAAAGAACTTTCCTCCAGGGATGACCATAGCCCAGAGTAATCGCATCTTCCCCAGATCTGTTAAATTCTTCTTCAGGGCAAGAGCAATTCTATGCTCTTGATTTAACACCAAGTATTCTAGGGTATCAACTACTGTGTACACTGTTGATTTAGGTCTCCCTAAAAGCAAGGTCCTGAGACAAGGGGGACCCCCCGGGGGCAGGGGTCCACGTGGAGGGGATGCCAGTGGGTGGAGGAGGGAGTGACGAGACGAAGCAGAACAGGGAGAACACCTGACAAGGTGTCAGTGGGCGTTACTGCCTGGGTGCCTGGAGCCTGGTCTCACCCAGGAACCTCTGAGGAACCACAGAGACCACCTGGGAGTCACCCACTGGAGGACAGGGAGCCTGGGGCCCTAACCAGTGAAGCCCATCGGCCCCGAGGGCTGACCCTGCTGCTCCTGGGAGTGTTGGCTCCCCTGACTGCCAGGTTGCAGGTGCCCATGATGGAGCAAATCAGAGGAGACCTTCAGGAAGTTGCTCTGAGCAGGAAGCCGTAGATGCTGGAAACTGTGGCCACTCCACTCCCAGGCTAGACGGTGATCCATGAATTCGTTCATACCGTTAAATGGAATATTGCCTGCCATATCAGTAAAGAAATGATGTCACAGTCATCAACGACTGTAGCCACCAGCCGGTGGTGAGCTGGTGAGCCCTGAGGGAACTCAGGAAGGAAAAGAATACCTGCCATCCAGCAGCCATCAGACTCATCACTTCCTATCGTGAGCCCTGAAGAAACTCAGGATGTGAAAACACAGGATACCCAGATAGCTGAGGTGCACATCAAAGGAATGATTTCAGTGAGCCCAGACTCTTGCAGCGCTAAATTCCTTAACTTGAGATATCTGGTTTTCTGGAATTAGCGGTGATCTCAGACTACCTGCCCTTTGTTGCAAAATTCCTATATATCCTGGCTCCCCTCTCACCTCCTCAGGGCAGTTCTCTCAGGGTTACTTGAGATGATGCCTCCTGGGCTTGAAGTCCTAAAAATTCCCGCCGAATAAAACATAACTCCCAACTTTTAGGTTGTGAATAACTTTTTAGTCGACAATTCTGGGTTCCCCACGGACCTCCATGCTACACGTAAAGGGCACTCAGCCAGTACACATTGATGTTGCGTAGAGTCTGGGGAAAAGCACGTGTGTTTTCCTTACAAGTTCACACAGGACACTCCCACTACCAGGTGTGCGGGCTTCCCACACCAAGCGATTCTGTCACATCAACAGCTGTACTACAATGCAGTTCAATTCTGATATCAGACAAAGTCCGTGCATACCCCACAGGTTAAGTCAGGGCTCGGTCCTACAAGACTGACCCCCCCCCCATTTCAGATGTCAATCACAATCCAGGTTGTTACCTGTGTTTTTCACCAACAGGCTACAAATTGGGGTTCCCATGTTCCCCTCCTCAGGTTCAATAATTTGCTAGAAGTGTTCACAGAACTCTGGGAAATATTTACTTAAGTTTATTATAAAGGATGTAATAAAGAATACGGATGAACAGCCAGGTGATGAGATACGTAGGGTGAGTTCTGGAAGATTCTGGAGAGCAGGGGCTTCTGTCTCCACGGAGCTGGAGTGGATCACCTTCCTGGCACGTGGGTGTGTTCACCAACCCATACATTCTCCAAACCTCGGGCTTTGGGGATTTTTTTAGAGGCTTCATCACGTAGGTATGATCAATTATTAACTCCATTTCTAGACCTTCTCCTCTTCCCAAGGGATGACGGATGGGACAGAAAGTTTCGAATCATGGCTTGGTCTTTCTGGCAACCAGCACCCATCTTAAAGCTCTCTGGGAGCCCACCAAGAGATGCCTCATTAAAACAAAAGGCAGGAAGTTCCAAGGGATTTAGGAGCTCTGTGTCAAGAACCAGGTCAGGGCTTCCCTGGTGGCGCAGTGGTGAGAGTCCGCCTGCCGATGCAGGGGACACGGGTTCGTGCCCCGGTCTGGGAAGATCCCACATGCCGCAGAGCGGCTGGGCCCGTGAGCCATGGCCGCTGAGCCTGCGCGTCCAGAGCCTGTGCTCTACAACGGGAGAGGCCACAGCAGTGAGAGGCCCGCGCACCGCAAAAAAAAAAAAGAACCAGGTCAAAGGCCAAATATAAAACATAATTTCCTTATCACTTAGGAAATTACAAGGGTTTTAGGAGCTCTGTGCCAGAACCAGGGGCAGAGACCAGAATGAAGATTTTTCTATTATTTCACAAACAGACATCGGAAGGATGGAATAGGGCTCAACTCAGTGGTCTGCTGACTCTGCCAGTGACCACTGTCCTGCCTTAGTCGCCCCACCCTTGGCCCTGCTGACTTACCTCCTAACCCTCTGACCAACCTTATACTTCTCCATTGCGAGCTTTCATTCCTCTTCAAGCTGCCATTCCTTGCATTCATCCTACATTCTTTCCTTCCTCTAAATATGGCTATCAGTTGACCTGTAATAATAATCATAATAACTATTATTATTCATCCATTAAACTGGCTCTTGGTCGAATCCAGGCCTTGTTCCAGAGACGGGAATGGAGTATGCCTGAGACTTAACGTCTGCTGCTAACAAATCAACAAACAGAAATACAGTGTACCGTCAGTGATGAAAAACAAAGCAGATTAAGGAGATTTAAAAAAATGTGGGCCTAGGGTCATCATTGATGAGGTGGCTGGCTCAGGGGTCTCCAACGGCACAATATCTGAGTAGAGACGTATCTTTATCATCAGTTGCGAAAAGTGAGGTTTAAGGAGTGACTCTTCCAAGGTCACACGTCTAAGAACTGTGATAATTGGACCTTGCTGCCAGGTCTTCACCAAAGCCCCAATTTAAAAAGTTGTCCTGAGCCTTTGGCGGAGTGGGTGAAGAGGGACAGGCCTGCAGAGGTTCAAGTTATCTTTTATGATGAAGGAAAAGGAGACTTTTCTCCTCACTTTGTCTTCAGGAAATAATCTCTCGTAATAATTTACTACTCGTGTTTAAACAAGATCAAGATGCATTGCCACATCCGAATGACAAAAGAATTGACCATCTCCCACGGAGTCTACCTGCCATTAAAAAGGATAAGGATACAGATGAGAAGAAGGGGCAGGAGTTGGTCCACATCTGGGCCGTCAGGCTCCTAGAAGAAGTGTTTTCCTTGGGCGAGGTAACGTGGGCCTAATACGAACTCCAGCTTCCTCTGTATGTGCCCTCTTGTGGCTTCGGGGGCCTTGAGTGGAGCACACGAGAAGTCCCTTAAATTTCCAAGCTTCCTGGTTATATGATATTGATTTAGGTTTTTTTCTATTTTATGTCCTGTAATTTCATTTTCAGGCTCATAAACCATATAGTACCAAACACAGGCTGTTTCAAATATAATGAGACTTCTCAGAACCTTAAAAATGCTTCTGGTTTTTTTCAGCTTCATTTTACAATAGCGAGATCATCTTATATTTAGACCACTTTCAGGGTGATTGGGTTGGGCAATTTTTCCAGCGGGGACATAGAGTGTGTATTTCCAAATGCAATTCGTGCATCCCATCCCATCACCCACCGACAGTCAGGACAGGACAGGCCTGGTTTTAGCTGACAAAGATGAGACTGGGTGCAGTGGTGAGTTTAATTCATGAACAGCTGTGCTGAGTTTTATCTTAATATCATGGGTGTTGGCTACGTCACTTGAATGTCCCCACCAGGTAGCACCACACCTAAAAGAGATGAGGGAGAGAGGGAAGAGGTCTCGGGCTCTGGAGCTCGGTTCTGCCCACAGATCACAGACTCTGCTCTTCGCAGGGGCGTTTGCCAACCCCGAGGGGTTCTGCTTCAAGCCCTTGTGAGGAGAAATCTGTGGGTAATTTACGAGGACAACTAGGTTAGGAGAGGCTATTGCCCCAGGAGGAGTGGTGGTTACCTGTTTCCTGCCTGCACTTTTATCTGTTGTTAGCAACTGTGTCCACACTGATCAAGGCGAATATCTCGGTTACTCCCAACTTGACTGCCAGCAGGGACCCTGCGAGATCCAGCCCTGGGGCAGTAGTGGCCAAGATTACTCACATCATTAGGTGAACACAGACACCTGCGTCACACGTGCCCAGAAGTGGAGGGGGCTACAGGCTTGGCCCCGATGGCTCAGCCACTGACCAGGGTCCAGAGACAGAGGTCTGTGGGACAGGTTCTCTTCCCACAGCCGAGAAGGCCCTGGCCTTTGAGGTTTCCACGATTCAAGGAGGTTCCGGCCTCCAGAGAAGGCGGGGGAGGCAGCTGCTGGAGGGCACAGGGAGCCTCCGTGGGCTCAGCTCGTGACATACGAGCTGCTGACGGTCCTGCCAATGTCTGAATGAAAGTTTATGTGCTGACTCATGGGGCAAGGAGAGAATTTTAGAGTCAGGATGTGAAAGTTCTTTTTCTTTCCACGTTGGAGGTCATTACAGGCGAGCTCTGTTCCCGAGGCCCGGCCGGCCCACAGAGCAGGGCTATTTATTGCTACTCAGGTGAGTTTCCTGCCGAGGGCCCTGGGTTTCATCCTGGATGACATGACGCTAAATCAATTAGCCCACAGAACACAAGTCGCGCCTACGACTCCTGCTGAGGGTCTAGTGGGGGTCCTGACTGACCCATCCTTCAAGTCCTCCCCCATCAGCTCCCACTCCTAGGTTGACGTCGCCTCCTAACTGCTTCCCCACGTGGTGGACCTCGCCCTGTCCTACCCTCATCTCAGGGCTGGATACTGGAAAGTCCTCCTTTCTGCTCTGCCTGTGCTCAGTGGACTCCCCCTGCCCACGTGCCCACCCCCTGCTCACCCGCATCCCCCGGGGCACGCTGGCCTTGCCAGCCTCAGGCTCCTTTGTCCTCCTCTGCTCCAGCCCCCAGCTTCCCCAACTTGGCTGGACATCGGAGCAGCTGGGAAGCTTAAAAATGCGGATGCCCAAGTCCCCGGCTGTGTCTTCAATGTAATGGGTCTTGGGTGCATCCTGGACGGGAATATGTTTTAAAAGTCACTCCACAGTGACTGCAGTGTGCAGCCAGGGCTGAGAACCACAGGGATTCTGCTGTGGTCCGCGTCACCAGCCAAGCCTTGGGGTCTTGTTCAATGTCACTTCCTCCAACAATTCTTACTAGTTTGCCAAACCAAACCCATTTCTGAGTTTTAGTCTCTTGATACAACTTTTTCCTTCATGCCCCTACTCACAACGTGAGTTATGTATTCACAAATGTCATCTTTTGTTTCACACCCATCTCCTCGTGTCAGGGATCATGCCCACTTCAAGTGCCAAAGTCGTCCACGGCCAGCAGCGAGCCCGCGAGGAGGTGGGTGTCTCCGAGTGTGCGGATGGAAGGAAGGACAGTGGAAGATGCAGCTGCATCCTGGGTACCACAGGAGACTGGCTCACTGCAAGGGTCGCTGTGGTGCGTATCCCAAATCACCCACAGACAGTCATGGGTTTCTAGCTTTGGGACCGCATGGGTGCTTCGTGAAACCAGAGTCGGGCTGAGTGGAGAAACATGGTGGTAAGAAGGGCTCAGCTGAGTGGAAAGCAGAGGCTGAACTGCCTGCCTGGTAGAAGAGCACCAAAAGAAGGCTAAAATGCACTCTTGAGTCCCAGAATCAGCGGTCTCTGCACAGATGACACTTTAATTCTCAAGGAAATGTGACTTTTCCGAAAACAAGCCTCATCTGTAGCTGCAGTTTCACACACCCCATGGCACACAGGTGCCCGTTTCTGAGCACGTGATGCCCTTTAGAGAATGTGTGACCCCCACGGCTAAGTCAGACACGACAGCGGATTGGGGCTGCCATGCAAGGGACAGCAGGCTTTATGTCTTGAGTTGGAACCTCCAGATTCAGAAAGACTTGGGTTCAAATTTTGTCTTCACCAGGCACGTCCTGTTGGCTTTGGCTGAGTGACTTCATCTGTTTAAGCCTCAGCATTCTCTTTCATAGTGTGATCATCCTGGCCGAGCCCCCAGAGGGCTCTTGGGAGGATTCTTTGAATCATCCCCTAGCCACACCACCCAGAGGACTTTATCCCACTGTCTGGCACTTAGTAAACCCTCAGTAGATGCTCAGCGCTTTCAGAGAGGGAAAAGCCAGTGCAAGCTGCAGCAGGTAAGTGCAGCAGGGTGGTAGGGCCAGTGTTTCCTGGCACTGTTTCTGGTTGAGAACTACCATTCTGCTATTACAGTTCAAAGGGGAGCCAATCTGGGAATATGGTCTGCAACCTGCGCTCTTCTTTCACGGGATCTCACCCCGGCGCAGGCACAGAGGGGAAAAGGAAGTCTCTACAGTACTAAAGCAACCTGTTGATCCCCCTTTGCTCCCTTCCATCTGGGATGTTTTAATCCCAGCCCCCAACTTCACCAGATCTTAGAATGAGAAGTGGTCCCCATCAGCTATTTCAGAGGCTGTGAACAGAGTCTGCAAGATGCAAAGATTCTGGATTCAAAGCTGGTGAGCATTACATTTAAAGCAAAAGTTCAGGTGTGTGGAGAGGAAAACCAGACCCATGCATACACTGTTTACAGACACCAGCATTTAGTCTCTTTGTAACCACAGAAGTCTGTGTTCGCAGTTGTCATCTGTACCCTTCCATTTAGGCAGGGAGAAAAGAGGCCACGTCCCAGACCGACAGGATTTTGAGGGGTGATCACAGCACTCGCAAAGCCCTTCCTGTGCCGAGGGCCAGGAGAATGGTGCACAGACATGAGAGCACGCGTGTGCGCGTGCGTGCGCGTGTGTGTGTAAATGTGCACAGCTGTACTTTGGGCTGGGTTCCCCCAGAAGCACAGCCTGAAGCCAGGAGCCAAGTGCAAGGAATTTACGGGAAGTGACCCCAGGAGTCCCTGGTGGAGGCAAGGTCTGCTGTCAAGTGCAGGGACAGTGCGGTTCAGTCCCTCGGGGAGCTGCAGGGGCTGGTGTAGGACACACTTAATAGTGGTCCTTATCCACATACGGCCAGTCTCTCATTGTCTCTGGTTTGCTCTGTGGCCCAGAAAAAGCCTCAAGACAGAGACACCCAGGTGACAGCAAGCTCCCCACCTCCACAGGTAGAGCAAGTGCATGGCATCTGCTGAAGGTGCAGGTAGATGTCTTGTCAGGGAACGTGGCCCAGCGCCTCCCTGGGCACCTGTAAACCGGGGAACAGCAGAGACACAGCTTTGCTCCAGCAAATGCAGCCATCAGATGGGGTCACCTGGGCCTCTCCTGCATCAGCAATCCTCTCTCCTTCATTCTCCTTAATCCAGCCTTCTGTGTATTCATGAGTCCACCCAACATGGGACTCTCATGGGACTCAAAGCCCAGTTTCCCATTAAATGGAGGAAGGGCCTTGCTTGGTGCTCAATCCTGTCACATTTTTGTTCGTTCGTTTTTGAAACCAGGACCTCAGAACCAAGGTCCTTGTAGAGAAACGTCACCCACTGAGTGTAGGGAGGGGGAGGGAGGGATGCACCCCCTGGGCCGCTGAGGGCATCTCCAGGGGCTGCTGCTCTGGGGCCCTGTGACTCCTAACAACCGCACTCCGAACCTGGTCTGCCCTGGCTGTCACACGCCCCCACCGCTCACATCCCCTACCTGCTGACTTAATCTACAGCTTCTGTGTTACTAATGCTTCTAAGTCAGGTATGAAATAAGGCCAGGTAGCTTTCCTTAACTCCCAGCAACCATTTTTGGGAAAAAACAGTGTTTTTTCTTATATTTTTCTAGCACATGAGGAAGATTTAATAGCTTTCCTTTTAAAATTAACATATAGGGAGATAAACCTTTTGGGGGGCATATAGTTCCATGAGTGTTAACACGTGTATAGATCCCTGTGACCCCAGGACACCATCGGGATGCAGCATAACTGCTTCTCCACCCTTCTTCCGACTCCATCTCAGGCAGACATTTCTTATCTCCCTCCTCATTTATTTCACTGTAGCGGGAAAATAGCTAACGAACATAAGGCACCTGTGTTTGTCCTGATGTTATCATCAGGAACCTGAAGAAGTTGATATGTAACTAATAGAAATAAGTTGACTTAAAAAATAAGCGAAGGAGAAGCGTTCTTCGGACATGGTGGAAGTTATGGGGTTTGGAGAGACAGGACTGGGCCCTTGGGAATGTTGTTCGCTCCACTTGGTCTGACCTCAGAATGATGCGCAAGTGGTGGTCCAGGGTGGAGTGCAGGGAGGAGAGCCGTCACAATCAGGGATGCTGGGAGTTTGATTTCAGAGCCAGACTGCTTATCAAGTTCGGGTGCTCTGTGTATCCAGCCTTAGTTCCAGAGGAAGCCAGGAAAGTTCAGGACACAATGTGCTGCAGAATCAGGCCCAGATGCTGACAATAACCGCTTTAGCAGAGCCTCTCATGCAAAACCAGGTTTTTATGTAACTTGAAAAGCATGACACTAACAGAAAGTATCATTCATCTTGCGAGTTATGGTTGCCTGTAAAACAGAATGCAGAATTCTTTCCCTATAAAAGACAAAATGTTTATCTTCTACTTCCTTGGTTTTCTTCCTTTTGGTCTTTTAAATGTGAATCCCCATCTTTACCTAAGGTTTATCTTTAAAATTCTAATTCAAAAGAAGAAGAAAGCTGAAGGTTTCTATTTTAATTGTCTCTGGCCAAAATGGGCATTGAGCCACACCCCTTCAAGCTGTGATATTTAAAAAAAAAAAATTCAGGTAGCCAAAGGTCATTTGTGCTTGCTCCATGACTTGGAGGAAATCTCTACAAAGTGTATTGAGGAATCCGTGGACCAGACGACAGTGGGTTGTGTTCAACCCAGCTTTGCCACCAACTCTTCCTCCACTCTCATGAGAGCAACCGCCTGCTTCAGAATTTCGCTTTTCTTGTTTGCAGAACAAGGGGTTTGGGCTAGATGATCGGATCAGGTCGTTTCAGTCTCTAAACATGCATAATTCTTTTCTCTTCTCAGTCTCCACGTTTCCTTCCTCTCTACATAGAAAACAAGTCTTACGCACAGGATCGCATTGGATCCTCAAGCTTACCCAGCAAACGACGCAGTTTCCCCCAGCTCCAAATGGGGAAACTGAGGCCCCTGCGGATCGCCCTGAGTGCTACATCGTCAAGTGAATGAAAACGGAAAGGGGGACACAACTGAAGCCGAAGCATGTTCACACCCACTCTGCTTTCCTGCCACCCTCTGCCTTTCAAAAACAAATATCAGAAAGGAAATTACATTCCAAGACTAGCGACCCCAGGATCATTTATTTTCCTAAGGTGCCTTGGGCAATGAAGGTACTTGGGGTTTAGAATGAACTCCCTGGGAGTAGACCCCACCTGTGGGAATTCTTCCAGCAAGTTCACTGACCGCCTCACGTCCACAGTGCCTTCCCAGGGGAGCAGCTCTGACCACTACAAAGCCAGTAAGAGTGGCTTGTACTGGGGGCTTCAGTCTGGGAAGTGGGCAGAGGAAAAGCAAAGACCTAGGATCATTTCACAGGTGGAAAGCACTCAGCTGGGACAGAATATTCATCCTCAGGACACCCCCGTTAGGGGCTAACAGGTAATGGGATTGGACCCAGCATCCATTCCGTCAATTTCCCCCTGATTTGCTGACTGCCACCATTTGAGACAGGTTTGCAGTAACTCTCAGTAGAAAAGTGGAGAATCAGTATGTGAAGTGTCCTGGAGGGCTCCGCCTTCTGGTGAATGAATTTAGCCAGAAACATTTTTCTGTTGTTTTAACACCTGTTGTTAATTTGACTCAATTCAAAAAGTACCTGTTCAGTGTAAAAAAAAAAAAAAAAAAAGGCAGGTTATAAGAAATATAATTCCATTTTTACAAATAAGAATATGCATACACCTTATTTTATTGACTATGAAATGTCATCAATGATTAAAAGCTTTATAATCTTATGTGCCACCAAAGGAAACATCTTACCAATTAAATTTGATGCAATTATTTATCTTCCAGAATTTTATTTTATAATTAATGATCTTCTTAAGACTTATGCACATAGATTTTATCATATATCACCCTTTTGTGTATGAAAAACAGACAAGGTAAATTAAATAGATGGGTTCACATTTTTCTAAAACCTGTCCATGTTGTAGTTTTGCCTCTTTTGGACCACTTCTCAACTCAGAGGCATTGATGCTCTCGCGGGGTTGGTTGGTTGGTTTGTTTTCCCACATATGGTCATCCTCTGTGCCACTGAGAACTTTGAGGATGCCGCATTTCTTAAAAGGATGTTCTGCTATTGTCTTCAATATTTTCCTCCAAGTTGATGAAATTCATTCTACAGATTTTGAGAAATTTGTACAGGAAACGACAATTAGATCATTACTATTGCCTGGTCAGCCAGAATTGTAAAATGCGTTCCAATTTCAGTGTGGTAAATAGGGGGGAAAAAAAAGAAAAGAAAAGGAAAAGGGGGGAGAAAGGCACTCACATGGCAGGTAGGAGTGTCAATAAATTGACAGAGCCTTTCTAAGTAACAATCTAGCACCATTAAGTGCCCGAAAAATGTCCAGAGCCCCTGATTGCCTCTAAAATCTAATCCCTCAATCTCACCCCTCATACTTTAAACATAATCACCCTGATCTATGCACTGTTCTCTCAGTCATCTTTTTCTTGCCTCTGGGCTTTTGCACATGCTCTCTCTCCCTCCCAATCCCCAGTACTCATTTGTCACTGATCTTGTTATCCTCCTCAGTACCTGGTGTAGGTGCCTCCCCTAGGGCTCCCGTTTCCCCCACCCCACCTCCCACTACGGTATAGCTGGCTATGGATTTGTCAGCTTCTACCCCTAGTCATGCAGGCTCTGTGGGAGAAGGTCTCCTAAAATATTCACCATCACACACAAATTCACCATCATCACACAGAAATATTTATTTATGACTTTTAGAAGTCTTTGATCCCTTTTAAAATATTTGTTTTAAAAATACATTCTGAATAAACATATAAAATAATATAATACATTTAAGGGTAAGAAACATAATATATTTTAATACATTTTATATATATATATATATATATATATATATAGTATATTATGTTTCTTATCCATATATATATTCATAGCAACAAATGAGAACTTGGTCACCTTCTGCTAGCCCCTCCTTAGCCCAGACTTATTCTCCAGAGTCTACCTCTCTTGACTAACACTGTTTGGAGTTCTTATTATGGTTGTTTCCTAACCCATAGCTTTTGCCACTTCCTGTGATGTAAATATTACTACCTTGCAAGCTTCCAGTGGGTTGCAACTGGCTGGTTAATTTCCTGAATATTTAACAAGGTTAGGCAAAAATCCATTGACTCTTCACTATGAGAGATATCTCAGTATTTTCTTTTCCCTTGCTTCTTCCTCAATTGCTTGATAGTTATAGCATTATTTTTAGGGTTTTTTTTCCTTTTGTTTGTCATTACAGCTGTAAAAAATATCCTTATGCTTTTATCCTTAGTTTTGGTCAATTAAGCCTTCATTTTCCATCAGTAACTTGACACACAGCTTCTATGCAAGAAAAGGCTGTTTCTTGACCTTCCTTCCCTCAGAACTTCTTCAGCTCTAACTTAGCAAAGCCATTAGCATTTACCTTCTACTTTGTACTAACAACATGCTTTGCTCACAGTTTGGATCTATAATTTGAAAGCCAATAAGTATAATTTTCATTTTGTGATTACGGGAAGATCCTTTACTGCTAGAGCGAATAGTGTTCTAATATTCCAATTTTTTCATCATGGGTCCAATGCCAACAAAGTAAAATGTATCCTGAAATCAAAGCCAAACATTTCCTCTTTTCTTACAGTCCACTGGTTGTTTAAAATCATGCCACTTTTTAAAATTTGCTTTGTATTTGGAGTATGACTTATTATTTTATTTTTGTTTGCTTTTCCTGGAGTTTTTAATTTTTTTTTTCTTTTTGGAGAAAGAATAATGTGTCTCCATCATATTTTCAAGTTCCTCTATCTTATCTTCTCAGTCAGAGGGTCCAATACATGGTGTTTTGTCCTCAATAATTTTTTAACCAAGATGCTCCCACCCAGAGCCTCCGTCCTTCACGTCCAACCTGGAAAGTTCCCCCAGGTTAACAGCCCAGTTGTCATCTCCAGACTTCTCTTCCCTTCTCGCTGATGGAGTCCACACTCTTCCCACTCTTCCACACATCCTTCATTAACTTCCTAAGAAGAGTTGTGACTAAGATAAGCTTTGGAGAGTCTCATGGCTCATTATTTTGATTTTGCCTGTATCCTTGCCTTGGAGTTTTTCTGAACGTAGAATTCCACATCCAGAATGAATTTTTCTTCACAGTATTGAGGGCATCACCCCACTGTCATTTCACAGTAAGTTCCACCAATGAGAAGTCAGAAGTCATCTCAGTGTTATTTTCATTCCCTTTTCTCCCTCTTTATTCTTGGTGTTCTGTAATGTCCGGAGGTAGTGTCTTATTTAGGAAGATTCTCAAAGTGTCTTTACATTAGCACAGACACCTGCCCTTTTGTAAGGTCCCCATTTGGAGAATAGGAGGTGAGTACAACAAAAACGGTTTTGAATGATTTGCTTGACCACCTTGGTAGACATAGTTTGGATTGTTTTGCCCTGGTTTGCAACTGCTTAGTTCTTTTTTTTTTTTTCCTTCTACCCATTTGCTGAAGTGTAACATTCACACTGAAAAAAGCACAAATCATAAGTGTGCAGCTTGACTTTCTCCCAAAATGAACACACCTGTGTAACCTCACCTGGCTCCAGACAGAGACATCAGCACACCTGAAGCTTCTCTGGTCTCCTTCCTGGTCCCCGTCCCACCCCCTCCCCATGACTCCAGCCACCACTGGCTCTGACCTAAAGCACTGTGGATTCCTCTTGCCCGTCTAGACTTTGATGTCAACGGAAGCATACAATGTACACTTTTGGAATCTGATTCCCTTCACTCAGCATTTCTTTTGTGAGAGTCATCCTTATTGTTGCTTATAATGGTAATCCATTCACATGGTGTCCTGTTGTGTGAATGTTGGCCTTCATCTACTGTTGCTGCATATTTGGGTTGCTTCAGTTTGAAATCTGTCATGGGCTGAATTGTGTCCCCCACGATTCATATATTAAAGCCTTCACCTCTAGTACCTCAAAATGTGACTGTATTTTGAGATAGGGTCTTAAAAGAGGTAATTAAGGTAAAATAAGACCATTGGGGTGGGAGCTAATCCAATATGACTGACCTCTTTATAAGAAGAGGAGATTAAGACTCAGACACACACACACGGGGACGACCATGTGAAGACACAGGGAGGACACGGCCAAGGAGAGGGGACCCAGAAGAAACCAATGCCGCCAACCCCTTGGGACTTCTGACCTCTAGAAATAGGACACATTTCTATTGTTTAAGTGACCCAGACTATGGTACTTCGTTACTGCAGCCCTAGCAAAATGCTGCAGAACTATTACAAGTAGTGCTGCTGTGAGCATTTTGAATGTGTCTTTTAGTGTACATCTGTACAGATTTCTGCTAGAAATGTACCCAGGCGTGGAATCGCTATGTCCTGAAGTTGTGTGTATGTAGATACCATCAAAGAGGTTTCCAAAGCAGTTTCATTGATTCACACTCTCTCCAGCAATATGTGAGAGTTCTCACGGGTCCTTCGGCCAACTTGGCCTCAGGCTAGACCCTTATCCCTGTTCTGACTCCCTCCTCCCCTCGTCCCTCACTGTGCAGCGCTCCGGCAGACTCCTCTTCTGTGTCATCTTATCTTACACAGACTTGTTCTGGTTTCATAAGTCCAGACTTTCCCCCTTGCTTCTTTGATTCACTGATTGTCTTCCTTCTAGGACGACATTTTCCCTTTCATCAAAGCTTACCCATCCTGATGTTGCTGGGGTGACGGTGGATAAATACGAATTAATCGGGTAAATTATTCAGGTGTTTATGGTCGTATCCTTGGGTAGTGGTCACATCCTGTTATGGTTTAGAAATACTGGGCATTCTGACAGGGACCCCTCCCACACCAGACACACTTTCATGTTTCTCAAAGTCATGGTCAATAGCAGCTGACTGTCTTGTGCATGACGTCACTTCTGGGCATGGAGGGCAAGCTCGTGCACTTTCTACTTCTCCCAGCTCTGAATTTCCTGTTCACATTGATGGACACATTTGTTTTACCATGATTCGTGCCAACAGTTATTCAGCTGTCCAAGAGGCTTAAGACAGAGTGTAATGCCATTAACACCACCAAAAACATAAAAAATAAAAAAAGCCCTAGCTGCAGTAAGGCAATGTTGCTCACATTCCCTAAAATCAAGGCCATTTTGATCACAAGTGTCTATGAGTCGATCCCTGGAATGAAGGGAAGTGTCTAGGGGAAGAGACAACTCCCCTTAAAAGCCTGCTACCAGGCTTCCCTGGTGGCGCAGTGGTTGAGAGTCCGCCTGCCGATGCAGGGGACACGGGTTCGTGCCCCGGTCTGGGAAGATCCCACATGCCGCGGAGCGGCTGGGCCCGTGAGCCATGGTCGCTGAGCCTGCGCGTCCGGAGCCTGTGCTCCGCAACGGGAGAGGCCACAACAGTGAGAGGCCCACGTACCGCAAAAAAAAAAACAAAGCCTGTTACCTCTGGGAGCAGATTACTTGATGGATGACTCAAAGCTACAGAACAAGAATGTACTGTGTGCACAGCTCAGATAACACAGCTGGAAGACCTGGCTGATGTGCAGGACAAGAGACCGGAAGCCGACATCTGGGCCAGCCCCGCATGTAAAGTGCAGGGCAATGTGTTTTACAGGTACCTTTCTCTCAGCCCTCACACAGAGCTACACACGGGCACTCTCTCTTTACTAAGGAGGAAACCAGTGTTCAGAAAGGTTAAATAACTTCCCCACTGTTACACTTCCCTTAACTGTGGACTGAGGTTTGAACGCAGGCTTGTCTAGCTCTGACATCCACGTCCTTTTCACTCTAAACATTCACTGATATTTAAAAGACTTGAGCAAAGACTCACTAAAATAAACGTGATACTATTCAAAGGGAATAAATGTAAAGTCCTTTAGTTTGGTTTAAAAATATACAATTGTGTAAGTGCAGGGGAAGATTGGGAGTAGCCAACATTCTTTTTTTTTTTTTTATCTTTATTGGAGTATAATTGCTTTACAATGGTGTGTTAGTTTCTGCTTTATAGCAAAGTGAATCAGTTATACATATACATATGTTCCCATATCTCTTCCCTCTTGCGTCTCCCTCCCTCCCACCCGCCCTATCCCACCCCTCCAGGCGGTCACGAAGCACCGAGCTGATCTCCCTGTGCTATCAAGGTGTCACAACCACCAAGTAAAATTAATCGACATCCTAGCCAGTCTTGTGAAGCATATTCATAAACCCTCTCCTGAAGGGCATAGAGAAGTGGGTTAGCCTGGAAGATCTCCCATCGAAACACTTGCTTCCAATGCGTATTAGTTAGGTGAGCTTGGTGAGTACCTTTCTTTTCCGAGCCCCAGTTTATAAATCTTTGGAATGGGAATAACCGTAGTTCCTAATGTTCTGTGTTGTTGTAAGGAGCACAGCATGCCAGGATGCAGGACATGTGACGCCCAGTGTGAGCTTGCTGGTGCTCTTACCCTGTCTGGAGTTTCTCTCCTTCCAAAGTCCACAAGTTGAGTTAAGAATGGCCCTGAGTTGCCTCCAGAAGAAGGTTAGTAGAGGTTCTCACCTGGATTCCTTCTCAATGGCACTAAAGAGCAAAACAAAGATGGGTTTAAATTAAAGGACAGGAAAGAAGAAAGATTATTTTCTTCCATGTCTCCTCTCATTTAACAAATATTTCTTGAGCACTCAATATGCACGTTCAGGATGATGAAACAGCAAACATCTTGGTCCCTGTCCTCAGGGGACTTCCGTTCCAATGGAAGAGACAGGCTTGAGGCGGCAGCAGCTAAATAGAAAAAACGCAGTGGAGGTTTGGAAACTTGAAGTGTTATGAAGGAGCAAACGACAGGCTGAGACAGAGGGTGATAAAGGCTGAAGTGCAGGCAGAAAGCACGCCTATGGGAAGCAGCAGGTGGAGCAAAGGCTCCCAGTGGGAAAGAAGTGAGAGAAGAATACACACGGTGAATGAGATCAGAGAGCGGGGCCCGTGCATTTGAGAGGATCCAATGGTGCCTGTGGCCTGGTGCAGAGTCTAGATTTGGTTTTCAGTGCTGTGGAAAGACATGGAAGGGCTTTAAGTGGAGGCCAGTGGGAGGTGGTGACAGAGCTCATGTGGAGACAGGGTTTGGAGGACGCTTGTGTAATTTGCTTTGGAGACCACAGTGGCCTGGGTAGATGATGGCAGCTGTGGAAACGGAGGTTGCGGGGGTGGGGAGTGCATGGATTTCAGGCATGTTTCGGAAAGGAAATTGCCGGAGAAGATCATGTTGTCCAACCATGAATAGGTCCATCTAAAATCCAGAGCTCTCTGCCTGTTTAAAAAGATGGATAGCCACCTGAGAAGAATGTTGTTCAGTCAAAAGTTACACATAGAGAGGTCCCGAGAATTTTTCTAGTGTCAGTCTAAGTGTATTGAATGCCTGAAATTCTATATTCATTGCTGATGATAATTGTTGATGATAATAGAAAGAATCACATATTAAATCATCATATAGAGAAATTTTAGGATTAATTAATTAGGCTTCTCAAGCTATCTTCAGATATTGTCAAGTTCTGGGGAGTAGACAAATGCTACTTATTTTCATAACTTCTATGAAAGGTCACTTTTTCACCATTCTCTAATTCTTGGGTCAGGACTAGAGACCTTAGACTAGAGGTCTGTGACCTGAACTGCACATTAGAATTTCTTGGGGGTCCTCTAAGGAAAAAAAAAGTCCCAACATCACTTGGAGGAAATTTTAATATTTTTAAAGATTTCCCAGGTGATTCTAATGCAGTCAAGGTCAAGAAGATTACTGCAAACCTTTTGAAACTGTCTTACTGTCTTACACTATTGTTTTATTCTGAGAACTTTCTCTTCCCCAGAAGGCAGGTATTCACTTGAAAAATACACACATCTATTAAGGGCAAGAGAAGTTTCACAAAATGAAGGAAGTATGTGAAAGGAGAGGGCTGGGCTGTGGAAGGGGAGGTGGTGTGGCTCCACACCAGCTGGTGCCTGAAACTTTCTCTCTCCTGATGAGCCTGGAGTAAACGCCCAGCAGCTGGACCCAGCCAGCCAGGCAGTGGACAGACACCCTATTCACTGTACTCCTGGCTGGCTCTGCCCTGCCTTTGCAGTCTGGCCTTTATTTGTCATCTTAAAAATTTCCATTTCAACTTTTGGTCAACAGATACTCCGACTTCAGCTCTTCTCAGCTGAGGATGGCGATAAAGAAGAAAAATACCTACCTGACCTTTGCAAATGTTTTCAGCAAACCGACACACACACACACACACAGGGTATGTACAATCTGGGGCGCACAGCTAAGCCCTCGTCAGTATGAGGCTTCCTTCCAACGGTGCACGGCTTGGCCCCTGGTCAAGATGGCTTCATCTTATTAGAAATCTCCAAGGCTCACAGAGTCAAAACTTGGACGTTTACTGTACACGTTAACAGAACGTATTCCACAGGCTTGTAATAAATCTTTATAACCACATATGGCCGAGTTATAAATATGAGCTGGGAAGAGCAGTAAAAGCACAGCGTACCGAAAGGCGTCTGCCCAGCTTGGAAGCACTTTAGGTTTTATTAATTTACTTATTTTATCGAACTGTAACATTTCAGGTGCCGGAGTGATGTTAAATCACTAGCGACGTGAAGTAGAAAAACGAATAAAACGCGAAAATCGTTGCAAGAAATATAACGCAGCAATTAGTTCACTTAGTATATTCGTGGGGTGGCGGCTCAGTCTTTCAGACAAAACAAAGCAAAATGAAACACAGGAAATTCCCTGGGAATTATTTCTTGGTGCCAGGCAGGTGTGGGGAGGGGGCTCAGCGGCCATGGCTCACGGGCCCAGCCGTTCCGCGGCATGTGGGATCCTCCCGGACCGGGGCACGAACCCCTGTCGCCTGCATCGGCAGGCGGACTCTCAACCACTGCACCACCAGGGAAGCCCGAGGGGGCTCTTTTTTGCTGTGGTTCTGACACCTCCCTCCTGAAACAGATGAGAGATGATTTGGATCTACACCCACCCGAACCTGTAGAAAATTTAAGAAAAAAAAAGAATGGATGTACCCCGAGCTTCCTCCCAGGCATCCAACAGGCCACCTTTCCGTTTTCCTGTAACCTATGTCCCCGGGCGATGCTTGGATGCTGACTTGTCTGGCCGGAGAGGATCCAGGCCCTGCGGGTGAACCTGCTGGTCTATTTATACATGAAAAGCTGAAGACAGGGCAAGGCAGCCCTGGATGTACACACAGTCCTGAACTCAAAAGGCCCCTTTCTGTTTTAAAATACTGTTTCAAAACACTATCATGGCTAATGTTTTAGGAGTGACTGTTGCACTTTTTTGAGAGAAAAGGATTGCATTTTGTATCTACCTCTTTCTACAGCTGTTTCTCTCCCCGCTCACACATTCCCAAACTACAGGGTAGGGCATCACCAGGACAGGAATAGATTTCAAGTCTGGCATCTTTTAGAGACTTAGGAGGAAAAAGTCCTCAAACACGAAGAGATTGAAACTTTAATCAAACCTGTTAGTATTCAGAATCACTGGTCTACTTTCCCTTTCTACTATCCTTTTACTAAAGAGCATATATGTCTTTACTAAAGACACATATATGAATGTGTCTCATGTTTGATTGATTTCAAGATGACTAAATGTTCTAAAGAATTTTCCTTTGGCTTTTTCACTTGCACTCTCAGACTTCCAGCGTCTTGTTTCCTTGGAGTGTGTTTGAAGCCAGAAGTTGAAGGTAGGACTTTGGGGTTTGGGAAAGGGCAGAATTTAAAACATGGCATGGGGAGCCAAAGCCACAGAGTTGCTTGGTTACAAGAGTTACATTCACCCTAGATACTTCACATCTTTTTTTTTTTCTGTTTACACTGAAAAATCCATTTATTAATTAGATAACAATAAGATAAAATTTAAAAGTATTTTCCATATAGTATGCGTGAGTTTCCCAAAATTACGTTGCCCATAAAGTGAGCTCAGAACCATAAAAAAGAAATATAAATATAATATATATTTAGGCTTAGCATATTTTGGTAACACATAAATATTTATATTGTTTTTAAAATCTAGAAGGAAATGGTTTCTCAAAAATATAAATATTTTAAAGAGTTTAAGGAAAAGATTGCTTTGTTTGATTTTCTCAGACAAATGAAAAAATTATTTTCTTTGTAAGTTGGGAGTATTTTAGTATTTTTAAGCTATATTTGACTGAGTAGTTAAAAGCTACTAAATAAATATAAAATATGTGTTCTCTTTTAGGGGAAAAATCTATTTTGCCAGTATTAGGTTTTTGCTTGCATACTGCCTATTTCCTACATACAGAAGAGGGACTCTTGACGCTAGAATAAAGAAGTTTGCAGAGAGATAGAATCATTTAGATTAGTATTAAACTAATTAACCAAATACTGTCCTGGGAGTCCTCTTTTCTTGCAGTGGTTCTGTTACAATGATGTCTCGCCAAGAAAATTGACTCACTTTTTTCCCTACAGACACAACTTACATTTCAGGAAATAAGAGAGAGTACTAAAGTAAAAGTAAGATACAATACCATTTATTATTTTTAATTACGGCCCATAAGCATTGACACAAACCATGCTTTTCGAAAGCACTCTGCCTAGACTTTGAGATAGACTTAGACTATTGTTAGGGAAATAAAAATGATTACTAGACAATTATTATAAGACAAAATTATTAAAAGCACTTTCGCTATCTTTGAATTGCCTACACTTGTGGGCACTTGTTATATGGTCCACACCCTTATTCAAAGGGCCCTCCACAGTGGATCAGACAAGCATCAAGCATCCTGGAGTCTTTCCACGTAAACTTTGCAGAAATCACAACTCTTATGACTCATAAATTGTACAGTCGTTGTATATATAAGTTGTCAACATGTCAATACTGGTCATCTAATCTTCAAGTTAGATCGCTGTTTTTGAAATGACCTAATTACAGTTTTAACTGGTAGATTTTCTTAGAAGTTAACGGCTTATTACTTCTCAGTTCATCACATTCCAGGACGCTCCCCACTGCTTTTACCCCACACTTGGAATTTCCTGCATTTACTGCTTGAAGACAGGCTCTAAGATCTGTGATAACATAAAGAAGTTTTACATTAGGTCACTTTCTCCTCTTTATGGGATACGAGATGGGAATAAACCCAAGGCTTTGTTGACCGGACTCTCCTTCCTGCATCTCGGAGCTGGTGGCATTTAGTTTGTTGGGAATCTCTGCTGTCAAGGAGGTCAGGTCATAAACAAGATTCAAGGACTTCCGGCACAGACACTCCTTCAAAGCTGTGGTCAGGCAAATCTTGGACTTTCATACGGTTCCACAGAGCAAATCTGGATCAAGTCCTTTCGGAAATTCTCTCTCAAATAAGAATCCCTCTATTGCCAAAGAAAGCACCTGTGGAACTGTGGCAAATTTCTGTTAAGAAAAGACAAGGCCTGGGCTTCCCTGGTGGCGCAGTGGTTGAGAATCTGCCTGCTAATGCAGGGGACACGGGTTCGAGCCCTGGTCTGGGAGGACCCCTCATGCCACGGAGCAACTAGGCCCGTGAGCCACAACTACTGAGCCTGCGCGTCTGGAGCCTGTGCTCCGCAACAAGAGAGGCCGCGATAGTGAGAGGCCCGCGCACCGTGATGAAGAGTGGCCCCCGCTCGCCGCAACTAGAGAAAGTCCTCGCACAGAAACGAAGACCCAACACAGCAAAAATAAATTAATTAATAAACTCCTACCCCCAACATCTTCTTAAAAATATAAAAGAAAAGACAAGGCCTGTATCCTGCAGGGAGAGAAGGGGCGGCCGTGCTGCCGTGTGAAGGAGCCGCAGCTTCTGCACGTAGTGTTCCAACCCAGACATCAATTTGTAGGTTTCACCTTTTTTTTTTTTTTGACTCTGGAGAAATAAAACATAATTATATAGTACCAGGCCTATATGAAGGCCACAGAAATAGTTACTGGCTGACTGATTTAGGGCAAAAGTTTGAACATGTTTTCCATCCAAACTCCAAATTAATTGGAAGGCCATTCTGTGAATTCCGATATTGGAACAGGCAGTTTTATACACAATCCGAGACCAGGCTTTCACCTTTGGTGTCAGTTCATTTTCCGGGGCGAGGAATGTTTATATTAAATTCTATTCCTCTCTGAGTAAGTACTCCCCTCTCAAAAGACAGGCCAGTTGAGACAGGCTCCTGAAGGGAGCCCCTGTGTAAAACACGTGCTAAAATAAGTGCCCTTTCAGCGCCCACGGGCAGGAGCTGGTCCACCCTGACGACACTTTGCTTTTCTATATCCACAGTCTTCATTGGAGAAGCAAGTCAGAGGTAAAGCTAGTGTTCATGAGAAAAACTGAAGAAATAATAGGAAATTAACAGGCTTGTTACAGGACAGATGAGGGGCCCAGCCATAGAGGGGTCCTCTGGGAAACTGTGGGGCACCATCCGTTTGCAGGGCCTCCCTCGGTTAGAATGATAGCCTCAGAACTTCCTCTAGGGGTCCTGGTCCATAGAAGGCACTTAATAAATATTTGCTGAATTGAAATGAATTGCTAAAAGCCAGGTGAATATTTATATTGATTGATTAATTTATCCACCCACTCTCTTAAAAATATTCAGTGGATCCTAACACTTATCTAATCCAGGGGATATAGAGGAATGTGGAAATGAAAGACACAGTCCTTGCCCCCCATGGAAATCTCTAGGGGATGGGGGTGGGTGGATGATCAAAGGTCGTGTGTGTCCGTTGACACCAGAGCAGTCTAGAGCCTTCCCCCGGAAGTGATGTGAGCAGGGTCACGAGGGGTCCTGGAGTGGTCTGCAAATATGTTGGAGTTGCTGGAGCACAGGATGGCTGTGCAGAGCAGAGCTGGTGTGCCGGTGCTCTGCGCCTTGCTGGGCTGGGCTGGAGTCCTGCCCCTCTCCACCCACCAGCTCCCCGCCCTTCCCACCAGCTTGCAGTGACATCCTCCAAACACTCACCTTGTGGAGAGATCAGATCCCCTGATAGGTTAACGGATTGTGGCTTCACTGGTCTTGGGTGTGGCCTGGGCCTGGAGATATTTTACCCCCGAACTGCCCTCCCCCTGCATAAACCTGATGCAGAGAGAAGTCTATAAATCCACCATTGGAGGAGAGAAGTGTTGTCGGCTGTGCCAAAGTCATCAGTTGTTTATTCTCCTCCCCCTTTTAATTTGCCTGCATTTTCCATGGAAAGCAAAACGGCTTATACTTTCCGGCACTTTTGCAGGTATGCAGAAAGGATTTAGGAAGGATGAAAGTGTTTAAAACACTTTGTGTATTGAGGTTAATATTCTGCCTAAATAATTTGCTATTTAATCCTTTATGTCCCCAGATTGACTGCTGGGCCTCTATTCGCCAGGTCCTGGCGTTCTAAACAGCTCTTCTGACCACACTTCAAGTCATTTACAAAAGAAGATGCAACAGTCGCGTAAGTGGGTCTTAAAATATAAATCCATAGCTTGGAGTTGTCAGCCAACTCACTCTAGAAGACAAAACAGAACATCTGTTTTGTCCACAAGCAAGCAAATCCCCAATGAACAGCTCCTTCCCGATGGGGTTCAAGAGGCACAGAACCTCAGCCAGACTTCTAAGCTGGGGAACCCAGCCATGTGGCAGCTGAGGTCTGCAGAGACAGCTGCCAATAACCCTACGGTGCAGACAGAATAGAGCTGATTTTTCCAATGAAAGGTAACGTTTGGAAAGATTCTGCCCTGTTTTGGCTGCCAGGCCTCTGGACACAGCTCAGTCAGTTGTGGGTGTGAAGGAACCCCCTCCTGGAGCACAGGTGACGTCTGGCCGCCTGGCCTACTTGGGCCAAAGGAGGGACCATGCGTTCAGCAGCGGAGGTGATGCTCGTTCTGCATCGGAAGCTCCTACACCTGGTGCAGAAAGATCCTGTCTTGAGTGGTGTCGACACCACACCTACTCTCCTTACAGCGTTGAGGGCACAATTCCATGACCACCCACTGAATTTGTGGTTTGACAGCCACACAGCGGGATAAAAAAAGGCACGTAAGGCATGAGTTAGCATGATGTGAAAAGAAACTTCAGGAAAACGTCCAGGGTGTGAGGAGGTGGGGAAACTCGTTCTGCAGGGAAGGGAGTTTGATCTGCTGAGAGATGAATGCTGGACAGGTCGACGCCCCTGATTTTTCTGGACTCTGCTGTTTACAGAAGCCCACAGGCCACTCTCATTTCCTGCTGGCAGCCTTCCTGAGAGGAAGGGAACTCGCAGCCGTTAGAGGCAACAAGGTATGTTTTCAAACACAAACGTCAGGGTTAAAATTTCCAGCAAAGCACTTCCCATCACGGTGACGGTCAAATCCGTCTCACCTTCATATCTGGATGTTGCCAGAAACACTCACTGAAACCCTAGTGCGGGACAGGGAAACATGCTACCGTTCTCCACCCAGAAGTTTCTCCTGGGGTCACAGTTTCCAAAATCCGGCTCCAGACATTCTTCTGGTGACACCCCTCTAAGCCGGAGTGGCCTTGGAGGCTCTGCGGGCCACGACCTGTCTCTGTCTCCTGAGAACAGTCGACCTTCAACCACAGCTGCGGGATGTGATGGGAACAAGGGGCCCTGTCTTCCTCTTCACGCTGCACCCACCTCCACCTGGAAATTTAAATGAGACACTTACAAGCAGAAGCGGGATGGCTCCTGCAGAATTTAAACCAGAGGCAGAAGTATGTGAAATGGCTTGTCCTCATGTGCAGTAAAATAACACAAAGAATTCTGCTTGCAGAGGGTTGGAGGTGGACCCCTTTGGGATTTGTCTTTACACAAAAGACATCGTTTATTTTTTTCCTATTAGAAAAATAAGATAAAATAGTTTAGATTTTGAAAAGTATAAAAATTGGTTAAAAAGGAAATAGAGAATTGCCTATAAAACTTTCCTTCAGAGCATTACCATGATTTTTTCCGATATATTTACATCTATACATGGAGAGATAAGCAAAAATTATAATCATGGGATCATGTCTGAAGTGATTTTTTTTGGGGGGAGCTGCACTGCGCGGCAGGCTGGATCTTACTTCCCTGACCAGGGATCAAACCCGTGGCCCCTGCATTGGGAGCTCAGAGTCTTAACCACTGGACCACCAGAGAAGTCCCATTTGATGTGTAATTTTAAACCTAGCTTTTCAGTTTAATATTTTCTCCTTTTCTAATTACAAACATGGTTTGTTTTTACAATACAAAATAAAATACTGCAGAAATTTAAAAATAAGTAAAATAAAAACTAAGAATCTCTAGCCCACTGTCTCTCTTCACCACTTTTGAACGTTCCATGCATAATCTGACAATTATTTTTCTCTTTTCCAGATATACATATAGTTTTAAACTTTTGTCCTCAGAGCTCCCCATGTCACTGTGTTTTTCATAGAGATGGAAAAGAATTAGTTAACGTCTTCTCCTATTAAATTTCTTCGTCCAGTTAGATTATTTTGCACCTTTTGCTATGACAAAGTTTGCTTCTGGAAAGATCCTTTCAACTTTGGCCTCACTGCTGATAGTTTTCCTTAGAATAAAGTCTTTGAACAAGAATTAGGAAACTACAGAACAAGAACTTTTCATCAGCTCGAGATACAGTCTTAGCTCCCTTCACAAAATATGGGCTCTTTCTATATTAAGCATAGGCATTTCATTGTAATTTTAACTGATTTCAGATGTTCTAATTTAGTTAAGATATTTTTTGACATTTCAGGTAGTAAAATCTTCCTAATACTTTTCCCTTGTGATTTCTTTCATATATAGAAAGCTCTTCTCCAACATGAGAACTTATGGACTTTCACGTATTTTTCTGTATTGTAAAAAAGTAAAATAAAAAGTCTCATTTTTTCCATTTAGTTCCTTAATCCAGGAATTTACTTTAGTAGGTCGCATAATGTGAGATTGTTTTGTTTTCTTTTTCCAAAATAGGTAACTGTTCAGCACCAATTTTTGAAGAATATCATATTCCATGGTAAGTGGTGTTTCCTTCTAGCACATGCTCAGTCCAGGGCACCCATTTCGGGTCCATTGGCCCATCATTGATTTTGCATCACTGCTACCTGGTTTGGCTTTTTGTAGCTCACAGCATAGCAGGTAAGCAGGTGTGTACTCAAAAAATTGCATGGTGCTGTAAAAATACCTGCCATTAGTTGTACGACTTTGTGAAGAAGCACTAAAAACCATCTGGCTTCTGCCAAAAGCAGATAGTTGTGGTCCTTTTTGCATGAGGTTGTTGGATGCAGGGAACTGTTGACAGCTCAGGACAGACAGGGCAGAGTGTTTACAGGGATTCGTTACAAAGGTTGCTTACAAGGTTAGTTACAAGCCGTAGCTACCGTTACAGTCTCTAGCCGCCAGCAGGAGCAATGCCCCGTGGTCCTCTTCCTCTGCTTTTGTAAAACTCCTGGATATTTTTGCCTGGCTATCTTTCCAGAAAAATCTCTTTTACCCTTTCCAAGGAAATTCCATCAAGATTTTGATGAAGGGTATTAAGCTGATGCAATCTTTTGGGAAAGACTGACATTGTGCCATAACCCACCAACCTCGTACCACACGGTGCGTCTTCCCAATTCTAAGATTTTATGATCTTCAGTTAATTCTTGTGGTTCGTATGTGACGCTTTGGCACATTCATCCTTAAAGTCATTCCTCTGTTTTTTTTGGGGGGGCGGGGGGTTGGCCTTTTTCTTTTTGCTCATGTGACACATATATTTTCTCATGTTTTCAAATAACTTATTGCTTGTGTCGGAAAGTTACAATTTTGGTGTATTCGTTTTTAGATTTAACAACATTGCCTGATTTGGGTATTAGTTCTAAAATTTTAACTGGTTTTTCAGTATTTCTAAAAATTCAGTAGGGTCATCTTCAAATAATAATACCTGTGCGGTACCTTCTCCCCAGTCTAAGCCCCTCCTCTGTGTTACCATCCGGGAGAATCAGCTCCCACATCCAGAGGGACACTGAGAACAGTAGTGTGGGGACGCATCCTGGATGTGAGGTGTCAAAGAGCCCTTTCTTTACCTTCTGTCTCTGCCACCTGCGGAGCGATCATGCAACCCGGTTCCCCGGTGCTTCAGTTGCTTCACTGGTTTAAGGCCAGCACTGACAGCACTTACCTTGGAGGTAATGCTTCGTGGAGTGGCTGGTTAGTCATCCTGTAATTCATTGCTGCATCTGTCTACCCCTGCTCTCCTTCCTTCCCACCTGTACCCACTGGACATTTTCTTTCCACCCAGACTCCTTCTCTGTCTTTTTCACAGCTGGTCCCTCAGGTGGCCCTTATTCCCTGAGCCAGTTTTTACCATCGATCAGAAACTGCTCACTTTTTTCCTCTCTCAACAAAGGATGGAGGTTGCCTGTCCAGAGCTGAGCTGGGAGCCTGCCTGGAGATTCAGTTAGAGGTTGAGGGTTGAGAGGAAGAATCGAACTCCCTTGGTGGTCTGAGAAATTCAGAATGGTAGCATCTTCTGAAGATCTCCAGTACGGGAAATTCCGAGAAAACATGGTCTGGCGTTGGACTGAATGATTTTAGGGAACCTTAAATACAAGACGCGATGAATTAGCAGAGGATTTTCAGTCATATTACTGCCACATATTAATATTCTAGATCCTGACCAAAGGTTGGAATGACTGTATTAGTCACAAATGTTTCTACTCTTTACCTCTTTTTAACTTATTTCTCTCTAGAAATAAGATAAGTCGGAATTCATTTGAACATTTTGGTCTCGGCCTGTAGCCACATCTGGTCATCTTCATGGTTTATCTTTGTGAGTCTCAATTCACAGGAAGAAAGAGGATGTAGCCATCGACTGCAAGATTAATTCGACCCTGATCTCATTTCCCTTCAATTCAGCAACTCCTTGATTGTGTGTCAGTCCATCAATCAAGAATATGAGAAAGAGAGATGACAGTAAGTTGGATGAAGCTGAGAGATGGATCTAATAATATCCTTATTACCAGGTTTTCTCTTTGAGCCTAAAACTACATTCTTAGATAAAAAGACTCCAAAGTTACAGTAATTCCTCCTGATGACTTGCATTAAAGTTGGGGTTGAGTGGCAGGTATCGAGACTGGAAGGGAGGAGGATCTGAACCCGGAGCCCTCGGGGCCAAGCAAATCCCAAAGACTGCCTGCAGCCACAGTTAAGAATTCACGGGGCTTCCCTAGTGGCGCAGTGGTTGAGAGTCCGCCTGCCGATGCAGGGGACATGGGTTCGTGCCCCGGTCCGGGAAGATCCCACATGCTGCGGAGCGGCTGGGCCCATAAGCCATGGCCGCTGAGCCTGCGCGTCCAGAGCCTGTGCTCCGCAACGGGAGAGGCCACAACAGTGAGAGGCCCGCGTACCGCAAAAAAAAAAAAACAATTCATGCAATCTGGAGTTTCTAGCTCCTCCCACCTACTGGCTGTGTGACCCCAGGCAATTCTCTTACCTTCTCTGTGCCTCAGTTTCCACATCTGTAAAATGTGGATGATAATAGGAAGCACAGGATTATTACAAGAATTAAATGACTTAGGGTGTACAAAATGCCAAGGACGGCGCCCGAAGCAGGGGAAGTGCTGCATTCGTGTTTGTTGAAATGTTTCAGGGAGGTTGCCCATGCTGTGGGCAGGGCCTGGGCCAGGCAGAGCCAGGGCAGGGGCTGCGTTTTCCCTTTTATGGAGGTGGTGGTGAGGGTGGGTCCCTGCATTTGTAGGGGCTGCCGAGGGAGGCCTGGTGTTGTCCCCACCCAACCCTGAGAGGTGATGTCAGATACACTTTGCATGTGAGGAAAGGAGGCTCCAAGAGGGAGGACATACATCCAAGGCCCACAGAGCAAGTGGTCAGTCCAGGGCACAGTGACAGAATTCAGCAGGGCAAGGAGAGGCCTGTGTGGTTTACGGTCCATCACATCCCGGCTGGGCTGGCAGGAGTGTTTCCAAAACAAACAGAGTAGGTCCTGTTGCTGGTAACACTGCTGTGTCACAGCAAGAAGAAATGAGCAAACAGAAGGCAGGAAAACACTTTCCTTGACTTTGTTCTCTGATTGTGAAGTCCAAAAGAAACACCTGTGGAAAGGGAGCATTCCAATAATATAGAATACACGATTCATATGGAATGAGTTACACGAAAAATAAATCTCCCTTCACTGACCAAAAATGTTTCATATTCAACAATCATTTCAACAATGAAGTAAAATATGGCCCATTACAATATTTCTGTTATTTTTTTTACAGTTTTTGAGATTACAATTAAAATTCATCATAACTGAGCTATAAATCTAAATTTTCCTAATTCAACAAGGACCACAACAACAAAAACAAAATAAACAACCCAACTAAAACATGGGTAAAGGACTTGAATAGATATATCTCCAAAGAAGATATACACCTGGCCAATAAGCACATAAAAAGATGCTCAGTATCGCTAATCATTAGGGAAATGTAAATTAAAACCACAATAAGATACCACTTCACGACTACTAGGATGATTATTATTAAAAAAAAATAAAACAACCCTTGTGCTTTGCTAGTGGGAATGTAAAATGGTGCCCTTGCAGTGGAAAACAGTATGGTGGGGCCTTAAAAAATTAAATAGAATTACCGTATGATCTAGCAATTCTGAATCTTGGTACAGACACAAAAGGATTGAAAGCAGGCACTCAAAATATTTTTGTGCATCAGATTCACAGCAACATTATTCACGGTAGCCAACTGTGCAAACAAGCTAAGTGTCCACTGATCTATGAATGGATAAACAAAATGTGATGTGTGTGTGTATATATAATAATTCAGCCTTAAAAAGGAAGGACATTTTTATACAGCTACAGCATGGATGAACCTTGAAAACATATGACAAGTGAAATACACCAGACACAAAAGGACAAATATCAATATTATATGATATTTGTACCACTTATTTGAGGTACCTAGAAGAGTTAAATTCTTAGAAACAGAAGTGGAATGGTGATTTTCAGGAGCTGGGGAAGGAGGGGAAGCGGAGTTATTGTTTAATGGGTACCGACTTTCAGTTTGGGGTGATGAAAACGTTCTGCAGACAGACGGTGGTTGACAGCAGCCCAGCAATGTGAATGTACTTGGTATCACTGAACTCTATACTTAAAAATGGCTAAAGAGGTTAATTTTATGTTATGTGTATTCTACCACACACAAAATAATTCTCTATACTCTGACACACCCCAGCTGCTACTGCCCAACTGACCTTCTCGTAAATGTTCCACTGTCTGCGTGTGGACCTTGAGATTCTGAATTTCCCTCCAGTGAGAAAGTATCAAGGAGACGTCACCAGAGGATCCTGAGAAACGTGTTAACAAATCAGCTCTCCACAAGAGTCAGTTATCCTTACGTTGTTCCTCATTCCCTTAAATAATATCTGCCTTCAGAATTGTCTACTTGTTAAACTTCTGATTGCTGTGCATACAGTTTATAAAATTTCCAGGGCCATTCACTCACATTTTGCATTTAGTGGGGTGCTTTTTGGGGGAGTGGGATTCAGATGATGCCAAAATGCAGGCATATCCCAGATCTATTGCAGGTTCCACTCTAGACCACCACAATAAAGTGAATATTGCAATAAATGGAGTCATACGAATGTTTTGGTTTCCCAGTGCATATAAAAGTCTACACTATACTGTAGACTATTTTCTTTAATTAATTAATTTATTTTTGGCTGCATTGGGTTTTTGTTGCTGCACGCGGGCTTTCTCTAGCTGTGGCAAGCAGGGGTACTCTTTGTTGCATTGTGCGGGCTTCTCATTGCAGTGGCTTCTCTTGTTGCACAGCACAGGCTCTAGGTGTGCGGGCTTCAGTAGTTGTGGCACATGGGCTCATTGGTTGTGGCTCACAGGCTCTAGAGCTCAGTAGTTGTGGTTCACGGGCTTAGTTGTTCCATGGCATGTGGGATCTTCCCAGACCAGGGTTCGAACCCATGTCCCCTGCATTGGCAGGCGGATTCTTAACCACTGCACCACCAGGGAAGCTCTACTGTAGACTATTAAATGTGCAATAACATTATGTCTAGAAAAACATTATACATACCTTAATTTAAAAATACTTTATCGCTAAAAAATGCCAACCATCATCTGAGCCTTCAGTGAGTTGTAATCGTTTTGTAATAGTACCATCAAGGCTCACTAATCTCAGATCACAATAAAAAATACAATAATAATGAAAAAGTTTGAAATATTGCAAGAATTACCAGAATGTGGCACAGAGACACGAAGTGAACAGGTGCTGTTGGAAAAATGGCGCCAATAGCTTTGCTCAAGGCAGACCTGCCACAGACCTTCAATGTGTCAGAAACGCGATATTTGCAAAGTGCAATGAAGAAAAGCACGCTAAACCAAGGTCTGCCGATATGAGAAAGAATAACAGGAAATTATGGAGAATCTCAGTGCGTGGTAAGGAGCAGTTAAATAGATCTAAAATGGGTAGATTTGCTTAGCTACATTTAGAAATATAAGCCAACTCTTAACCCTTTCTGAAAGTTGCCAAAGCATGTTTATGGATCTCTCTGTAAGAAAAGCAGCATTTTTACAAGCAAAATTTTCTTCTTAAAAAAATTCAAAATGTGCGTCAATTGAGCTTGAAATCTAGCCTTGACTTAAATATTACCCCAGTGAACAATCGTAGGTACATTTCCTTCTCTGGCACCATGAACGACTCTTAGAACGTTAGGTAGCTAACCAGGGATCTTTGGGGAAATGCCTCAAAAATCCCCAGGAAAGGCCAGAAGAGACGTTGCCTTTCTGGTTTGTTCCAGCTTTTAAAGGATCATTTCCTTTCCCACACTTTCAGCAGGGTAGTCATAGCCTGCGTCAGAGAAGCTCTATTTCATACTTAGAAATGGTGAAACTTCCCTTGGGGTTCTAGATCCTAACTGTCTTGTGGATTTTGATTGGAACAGAAATTGCTCGTTTGGGCTGAGCCGGTGGTTTGTGGGAATGTGAAGTCCTGGGAGCCAGCTGGGGCAGCGGGACAGGATGGCTCCCTCTGCTCGCGTAGATAAGTGCAGACAGAATATCAGTCGCCACTGACTTCCAGCTTCTATTTGGAGTGAAGATGTAGGGCTGCTGTCAGAGGGAAAGAGTGGAGATGAGGACACTTTGAAGGCAGTAACATGAACACGATATTGGCAAAGAAGTCAGATGAATTCACCAAAAAAAGACAAGAAAACGATACAGAAGGTATTTGCCCCTAAATAATCTGTTCTTTGATTAAAATCAACTTGTTCTGTATTCCTTAGACCTACTATTTTCCTACTTCCAATTTCTCTAAACAACATTTTATAGAAATGGACCTTTAAACAGTTAAAAAAAAAAAGCGAACAGTAATGATAGAGGCTATCACTCACTGAGCTCATGCTCTGGGCCAGGCACTGTGCTAAACTTGTCATATGTTTCAATTAATCCTTGCAACAGTTCTACGATGTAGATACTAGAATGACCCCCAAGTTCACCAATAGGGACCTTAAGTCTCAGAGAACATACAAGAATTTCCCAAAGTCCCTTAGCTCCTAAATGGCAGAGCTGGGATTTAAATTCAAGGCTCTTGTTATTTCAAAGCCACTGCCCTTGATTACCAAATTACATTATCTGTACTAATGAAGGTTACCATACAATAAAGCCATAGCTATTGTTGAGTGGTGTGAAGATGGGATGATTGTAATCTTAGCCCTTCCTGCTTCTGAAAAGACAACAGGGTACTAAAAAAAAAAGCCACGCTAAAAATTGTATTTTGATATAGTGTTTCCTTAGAACACATAAGTCTAGGGCCAATTAATGTTGGGATCCACAATGATCATTAGCATAGTAAATGCCCTGAGAAGTCTTGCAGTGAAAAGGTGTATGTAAGTAAATGTAATTAATTTTACTCTCAATCCTTTGGGAATAGTTGAACTGCTAGGTAAAAATTACACACGATGATAATCACTGTCTTATGGAAATAGTGGAAAACTATAACTTACATTCAATAAGAAGAGGCTAAATTTATTATATTTATTCATATATTGAAATATTATATAACCATTAAAAGTATGCTTACAAGACCTAAAAAGCAGGCTTTATAATAATAAAACAGTATGCATTTGCTTTAGAAAATACATAAATAAATATAAGAAAATTAAACTCAATAGGCACAATATCCAAAGGTAAAAAACTTAACGTTTTGGTGGGTTTTTTTTCTTCAGTATTTGTTACATTATTTTCTACACACACACACACAAAATTGATTTCATATGTGGATAACAGGTTTTTAGCTCTATTTTTCCAGTTACTATGTTTTTTTTTAACATCTTTACTGAAGTATAATTGCTTTACAATGGTGTGTTAGTTTCTGCTGTATAACAATCAGCTATACATATACATATATCCCCATATCCCTTCCCTCTTGAGTATCCCTCCCACCCTCCCTATCCCACCCCTCTAGGTGGTCACAAAGCACGAAGCTGATCTCCCTGTGCTATGCAGCTGCTTCCCACTAGCTATCTGTTTTACATTTGGTAGTGTATGTATGTCCATGTCACTGTCTCACTTCATCCCAGCTTACCCTTCCTCCTCCCCGTGTCCTCAAGTCCATTCTCTACATCTGCGTCTTTGTTCCTGTCCTGTCCTTAGGTTCGTCAGAACCATTTTTATTTTTTAGATTCCATATATATGCGTTAGCATACAGTATTTGTTTTTCTCTTTCTGACTTACTTCACTCTGTATGACAGACTCTAGGTCCATCCACCTCACTACAATAACTCAATTTCGTTTCTTTTTATGGCTGAGTAATATTCCATTGTATATATGTGCCACATCTTCTTTATCCATTCATCTGTCGATGGACACTTAGGTTGCTTCCATGTCCTGGCTATTGTAAATAGTGCTGCAATGAACATTGTGGTACATGACTCTTTTTTTAATTATGGTTTTCTCAGGGTATATGCCCAGTAGTGGGATTGCTGGGTCTTATGGTAGTTTTACTTTTAGTTTTTTAATGAACCTCCATACTGTTCTCCATAGTGGCTATTTTGTGAGCCTTTTCTCATCTGTATTAATCAATGGCTAAGAGCTATTGTTTAGTGACTTTTAAAACATGCCTGTGTCTCTCTAATTGATATTTCCATTTCTCATTAGCAGGAGTTCTCTCATTGTCATCACTCAGCCATGTTGTTTCAAATATTGTTGGTATCATTGCTAACCCTGGAGTGTTTCCTTTTGGCAATTAAATGTTCCAGCATGTCACTTGTGCTCATGGCTCATCGGCAGGCAGCCAGGGCCCCACCCAAACACAAGGGCTCCAGCCAGTGCGAGCCTCCACCAGAGAGGTGGGAGCTGAAAGCACATGGCAGAGAACACCAGTGGCTGCCCGGTCAGGCCCGCAGCACTCACTGCACCAAGTCAAATGTACCTCATCCCCGGAATGTGCCAGGTTTATCCAACCATCATCCTTGTTGGACATTTTAAGGTTTCCATGCTCTTTAGTCTTATAAAAACACCGGCAACAGATTATATATTAACCTTTGATTCCATCTCCGGTTATTCCCTTTGGATACATATCTTGAAACTGAGCTATTAGATCAGGACATATAAACACTGTAATACTCTTCACTTATTTTATCAGTTTTTTCCAAAGCATTTGCATAAAAAACTTGCTACCAGCAGCAATGTAGAGCCCAATCAAGCTGTAATTTCACCACCTCTAAGTATTGTGATTTTAGAAGTCTATGCTAATTTGATATCAGACATAGTATTCCATTGTTGTTTTAATTACTAAGTTAATGATATATTAAAATGCTTATTACGTGGTAAGAAGTGACTGGGTAAAACAGTCATACAAAGTAATACTGTGGATGGGCAGAAATCGTCTAAATGCTACACAATAGTTTACTGTGATTACTGAAAAATCTGTATTTTTCATATGCTAATTTTACTACGTACGATTATCAGAATAAAAGTAATGTTTATTAAACTTATGGTAAAGTAGTATTTCAGATCAGTGATGGGCAAAAGAATTATTCAATAAATAGTATTGGGAAATTGAGTAGTATATGGTATAGTATACCTACACTATAAACATTAATAAATTCCAGAATAACACCTATATGTAAATAAGCAAGCAAATAAAACAAATCTCAAGGCAATTATGTTATAATAAATGTCAAATGAAAACCGGTAGAAAAGAATTCCTTAAGCAGTATAAAAAACACAGAAAAGATATGTTCCCATAAACCTTTAATACAATGGGGGCAATTCCCTGGTGGTCCAATGGTTTGGATTCCACACTTCCACTGCAGGGGGCACAGGTTTGATCCCTGGTCGGGGAACTAAGATCCTGTATGCTGCATGGCGCGGCTAAAAAAATTAATTAATTAATTTAATTAAAACAATGGAACAATAGGAGTCAACAAGGGTTAAGGGCAGGTAACAGAATGAGAAAATATGTTAACATATGTCACATGTATAGAATTAGTGTCCAGAATACATCTAGAACCTCTATAAATCAATAGACAAATGGTAAAAATAAATCCGGATATAACTAGGGCAATGCAAATTAAAGCTATCAACTATTTCTTTTGTATCTTTCACACTCTTTTCAAAAAAAGATAATAAATAATGTTGGTTGGTAGAAATGCTGGCAAAGTCTTTCTGGATCGAAATTTAGCAGCATCTCTTAAAATGTCATATACATTCCCCTTGTCCCAACATTTTGTTTTTAGGTATATCAATCAGAGATACTGCCACATACACACAAAGAGTATACAAGAATATTTGTTGTAAATTTCTAATAATAAAAGACTGGAATCAACCTAAATAGCCATGGAGGCAGGAATGGCAAAATAAGTTAGCATACATCGATGCTATGGAATACTAGCTTGTTATTTTAAAAATAAGTTATATCTATGTGTAAGGACATGGAAAAATATCTAAGACATATCATGAAGTGAAAAATAAATGTTACAAAGTGGTCTATTGGGTTTGTTCTCATTTTCAATGTAGCAGAGCACAGAGGTTAGAGTGCAGGCTTTGGACTCAGGCTGCCTACGTTCCTGTCCTCTGTGCATCAGTCACTGCCCTGGGCAGATGATTTAACCTCCCTGATTTTGGTCTTCACGTTTCTAAGACTGGTGCCATGACAGTACCTATTGCCTAGGGTTGTTCTGATCATCAGGTGAATAAACCATGTTAAGTGCTTAGAAAAATCTCAGGCACATTGCAAGTGTTAGCTACTTATTTTGTTAAAAATAAAAACACACAAACCAAGATAGAATGGTTTACCTCTATATACCATATACGTTTTTGTAAATAGAAAGAAGAAAGCATGAGAGATTATTTATAAACTGTGAACCTTAGTACCTTCAGAGCCAGAAAGTGGGCAGAAGAGGAAGCAGGGAAGTTGGCTTTTACTTTGTGTGAATTATTAGAAATGTTGCCCAAAAGGATGTATGTATCTATTATTTGAGCCATCAAAAATGGAAGCGATAGTTAAAATTTTTAAATTTAATTCGAAGAATTGTCTCCTCACCTCTAGTTTTTACTTCTCTGACATCATTTTATAACTATGTATATGTTATAGATTTACTTCTAATTTACTGCATGATCTACGGCATCCTGACTGCCGTCTATCATTATATAGTTGATGTAAGGAGCAATTTTCTTTCACATATTCAACTTTCAACTAATTTTTATTGAACAATTCCTATGTTCCAGGCACTGAAGTAGGTAATGGAATTTTAAAAGTTAGTATAATCGAATCAGGTTCCCAGGAAAAGGAGAAAGGTCTGAATAACCAACCACTTGACAGCATGACACTTGGGAGAGAGAGGCACAGGGAACTGGGGGAAGAGCCAGGAGAGTTCTTGATGCCAAGGTGACAGAGCCCTGCACAAAAGCAGGGGTCCTGAGCTCTTGCCCGCCATCCAGCCCCAGCCCCAGACGCTGTTGAGGACACGCAGAGGCTGGGGAGAAGGCAGAGTTCTGGAAGAGGAAGGAAAGGGAGGTTCAGGCAAGGACAGGTGTGAGTGGGAAGGCTGAGAGTGGGGCTGGGTGATGCCTCCACGGGGTGGCCAGTCACCTCCTCCTTACCTTCCCAGTGCCCATGGGTCCAGATATGGCCCTTTCCAGGCAATTGACCTGGATAGATAAATAAAATTCACCATAACTATTCCAAAAAGTACATGATAAAAGGAAGTCTCTGGTACCTGTTGTGATGTCAAGTGATACTGTGAATAAGCCTGTTCTTACATCAACAGTCTGAACCCTTAACAAAAATTAAAATTTGGGCCAAGTCTGTAAGGTCAGATATTGTCCTTTGTCATTTCTCCGGTTTTCACGTGACTGTTCTTAGTATCTTCCGACAAAGCCACCCCCAAGTGCCCCAGCAATAAGACGGTGGCAGCCCTTGTCCAAAATGAGAAAATGGCCTCTCCAGCCTACTGCTTCAGGAAGGGAAGCATGAAAAAATAAATGCACATGGGTTTCTTTCTGCAGTTAAAAAGGAGCTTATGGTTGAGTAGACCACAGCCTTAAGAAGACACTTGTCTGGTGTGCTTGCTTTTTTTTTTTTTTCTAGATGGCAATTAAAATTAGTTATCAGTCACTTAAAATTTTCCCTTCCCGGGGTAAGTGTGCAAAGGCTGAAGTGTCAAATGAGTTTAAATGCTGCTGTCTTCACAGTACCATGTGAAGTTACAAATATTCTGCTGATTGGACCAACACAGATCATTTTGTGTTGGTTAAGCCTCCGGTGTAGCCATTAGACTGGTTAACATGTAATTTCAAAATGAAATAAAAAATAAAGCAATATTTTAACATTGTAAAACACCATGTCTTTTGACTTTTATTGTCAAATTGCTGGTTTGGTCAAGACTAAAATAGCCCTTAATTATATCTGGATTTCATAGTCTTATTTAGGGAGCAGCAATCTATATTTCCACTTTTCAAAATTAAGTAGAATTAAACACAACTTTTTCTGAACTAAAATGAATGACCTGTTTAGTTTTAATATTGAAATGTTATGAAGTTAATAATAATGTTATAATAATTGAACATGATAATCAATAACAAAAAATATAATTCCTTAACATTATATTTTGACAAGTACCAGTTCAACTAAAATCTACTAGACCTAAAATTCCTTTCTTTCTTCAAAAAGAGATGTGATCATTGTTGTTACCTCTTTGGTGTAGTCATTTAATAGTCAAAAATATATTAAATACTTTTAGCATCAACCAGTAACTTTACTTGATAACCCATTTATTTTCTAAAAATGCAAAATGATTTGTAAAGTAGAAATTCGTTTATGTAAAACACGTTTCTCACAAAAATACTTGCTCGTCCCCAACTTGAGGCATTTCCTTTGAAATTCCCCAACTGATGATTTTCAATCAATCATTCTATTAAAACAAATTTGTCAATTGAAATGAAAACATCCAACAATGCCTCTATATGGTATTACCTGTTTGGCTAATAAGGAAGATATTACGGAAACCTTAGAAAAGAGCTTTTTAATTTAAAAAGAAAGAAAAGAAAGAGTCCTACACATGCAGAAGACACAGAATGACTCCTGAAATATCAAGGTTAGAAATGTTCCCCGAATTTGGCTTTCACCGACTTACTCAGGAAAGAAAAGAGCAGTGCAGCAGCTCTACAGAGTCTGGCCGACCGGCATAGACCTCACCCAGAGAGATTGGACGCATATGGACGCCATTTGTAACCAGGGGAGAGAACCCAGGGGTCAGCCTAACCTTTGGTGTCTGCCTATCCATCTGTTTTCACATTAGTTGCAAATTATAGAATCCTCCAGACCCAAATGACCATAAATCAGTACTATGAGCATGTACACTTTTCCCGTCTGTCATAAAACAATGAATTAAATTCATGCCTGTCAAAATAGGCTGCAGCAAAATGGCCCTTCTCCTGCAGCCCAAGGAGCACAAAGCTTCGCCTCATCGCTGTAATTTATGGCCTCCGTGGGGCTTTGGGGTGATTAGGCCTCGGCCCACCAACACGCAGAAAAACAGTAGGAACTCCAATAACTCCAAATGGAAATCTTGGGTCAAATTTATCAAACAAATCAGAGAGAAATCTCTTTCTGTTTGGAAAAGGAGGAGATCTATTGCATGTTTAGCGTTCATGCACCGCCTTGGAACTTTGGGCTATTCGGTATTTGTGAGTTTTGGAATTTCTCGCTTACAGAGTATCACCAAAGGACATGTAATGTATTAGACATGAGCCATTTTTAGCCAAATAAAATATACAACCGCAAGCAAAGAGGTTTTTCAATGTTAACATCAACATAGTTGTGCAAATGATGTAACTGAAAATTTTCTAGGTAGAGCTAAAAAAAGCAGAGCTTTAGTGCTGGAAAAATACACGGGGAGAAAATGAAATATGTTAGCCATAGGAACCCAACAAAGGTAATAAAAGTGTTGGGGGGAGCCACGGCGATAAGGTGGATAGACTTTAACTATTCCATGCCGCTGGGTTTATATCAATCCCGCCACACAGTAAATGTTCCTTTAAAACTTCCCTTCTATAAAATTGCCCTAAAGTGACATGCAGCTCGGCGGCGTCTGAAAGTGAAGAGACTGAGAAAATTCAGCACGACGCAAGGCAGGCAAAAACACTGATGTTCACCATACAAAAATGATTGGTCACAGTCAGATGTGATGAAAAATAAGTGGACATAATTTGGTTGGGAAAGTGGGTGTGGGGAGGGAGTTGCAAACAAAGGCGTGTATGCTGCTAACTCATCTGGAGGCTCTGGTACTCGTCCTCCCCTTAGAAGCCACAGTGTGCTTGAGCTGGTGTTTATCACAGAGGCTTGCAGGCACTCATTCAATCAGAAAGTCGTATTTCACCCAACACCCCTGCTGTACTGGAAACGTTCGGCACAGTTAAGGCCAGTGAAATGAGAAGATGATGTGGCAGCGCTGTATGTCATAGGTCTGGTTAATATCAGGCCGTGAATTATTGCGTCTTTAAGAGAAATTCCCCGGCCGTTCAATATCACTTCCCGGGGACTGGAACGCACGTCCAACAACAGTTCTCCGGCCGGCGGCAAAATATGGTTCCTTCCAGGAGTAATGATGTTCTGTCTTCATCTCTGATCTGCGGGCCATGTCACTCCATGGGTTCCCAGCCATGTGAACCCACAGAGATGGGGCGTGGCCCCGACACTCAGCACTCAGCAACACTTTATGGTTGAAATACCTTTGCTTTCTTTACTGCCTCTGCATATTGAAGAGCTGGGGAAGAATACGGTGTTTCATGCTGGCGGCAAGATGCAGCCCAGGGCGTTCTGGAAACAAGTTTTGGAAATGCTTTACTAGTGCTGTGGTTTACTTGCCTTAAAAAGATAAGTGAAGTTAGAAATACCTATTTGAAATGGGTATTCTGAAAAGTAAACTTAAGGAGCTTGGCAGAATCTCAAGATGGTAGGTTTCCTATAATTCAGAGCCTTCTTTCCTTTGCTCTTTTGTCTTTCTCTTTTTTTGTTCTCTCCTTTCTTTTTTCTCTTTTCTTCTTCGTCTTTCTTTCTTGGTCTCTGTCTTTCCTTTCTTTCGTTTTTTTTCCCCACTTGCTTTTCTCTCTTTATCTTTTCCTTTATTCCTTCTCTCCTCTGCTTTCTTTCCATTGTTTTTGCCTTGCTTCTATAACGGACGCTAATCACTCAGGCTCACATGCAGTAATTCAGCTGCTGAAACTGAATAGTGCTTGCCTATAGGTAGAGTTTTATGGAAGACTGAGATATTAAACAACACATTATACACTCAGTTATGGCTGTGATCATTGCTGAGAGTGAAACCTTCTAGTTGCTATAAGAACATGGAGCAGAGAAGCGGAATCCGATCGCATTTTGGTTTTCTGTACCACTAAGCTAAGAAGTTCCACCCCAAACCAAACGGAGCAATCAAAGTCCTTTTCCTGTAAGACACATCACAGGAGTTATCATTATAACCACTGGTTTATTACTTCATACCCAATAAAGTGATTCACGGTTTGTTTTATTGCAGCCTTGTATTTTTTGTTTTTTAATGGGAAACCGTAGTAGCTCCTATTATGTGAAACTGACCACCAATAACTACAGGCTTATTTTATTTGAGGGAGGATTTATTAAATAAGAACATATGGTTGAAAGAGAAGAGAGAGTGCCACTGAGTTTCTGTTCTCCTCCCATTTGCTTCTCAAACCAAAGGTTATGGAGGCCGCTAGCGATTGATTAAACCATGGCCCGGCCACCTGAACCCATCGCCAACAGCCCTCGTCAAAATCAAGTGGCAAAATTAAAAAAATAATTAAAACTTCTAAAGATAAAGTCACAGATGGAAACGGTTTCAGGAAGGCTAGTGCAAAAAAAATATTACTGAATGGGGAGAAATCATTTCATTCTGTTTACTTTAAAATGACTATACTATTTTTTCCAGTTCTACAAATGCACACACACCCACACTCCTGTCAAAAATTAGATCACAGACATCAAACAAATACATATCAACAGATTTTAAGAATTTGAAGGAAATTACCTAATGTATCTAGATAAAATTTATATTTGATTCACAATAAGCCTATTTTCCTTTTTAATCTCTATCTTTGTGGATGGATGTGTCGGTAAAACACGTCTTTTTACTCAACATAAGAAACCATGTTTTAAAATTTCCATTTTTACATGCTGCTTGTTCCCTGTTCGTGTTTGGTTTACTCTAACATGACAATTGGAAATCTGGCTGAATTACTGGTAGATTCTTGAAACTTTGAGGGGAGGGAGGAAAATTGTGTTTATGATTTCAGTCTAGGTGCTGATTGGCAAGCGTGTATGAACAAAGGAGTCATGAAAATGGGGCGTTCCTGTACTTTCACCGCACCTTCAGCAAAAGGGGTGCCCTTGGGACGGTGTTAGAGCTTGTCGGCCTTAGGATTCTGACCAAAAATCTCCCCCAAAGTCTCCTTCACCCTGAGAAGCAGGGTGAAGAAAGACCTACCCTAGGCAAAATCACGCTCTCTGCAGGTCCCACTGCAAAGACCCCAGCTGCCTTCCATGGGTCTGCATCACAGGCGGACTTGGCCGCAGGGTCTTAGTTGTCCATTATTGGAAATTATTTATTTTCCTCTTTTTGGATCTATAGTATTTTAAATGTGAGGTTTGGCCATTCAATTGTGGCAAGTTATAGAGAACACTCTGCAGCAGCATGGAGCAGGAAACCCTGCAGGAAAGCCATATAAATCCTAGCTGACGTGGGGAGACGGGAAAGCTGGGCTTGGAGTCACCGCCTTAGGAACAGCAAATTGGGGAGCCATCTTGGCTTGTGGCTTGTGGGGGGGCTGCAGGGCAGGAGCCGGATGGAAACCCAAGAAGGTTAATAAAAAGGAAAAGTGACTCCCCCAGTTAATGCTAAATACAAATGTTTGTGTATGCAAATAAAATAAAACAAAATAATCCATGGCACAAATGTGCCATGAATCTGCGAAGAGCTCAACCACCCTCCATGCAAAGATTTCTTCTCAGCCTTACGTGTTGCTGAAGGCTGCCATTATGTGACATTTTTGTGATATTTTCCCCTTTCCGTCTGTTTTTGATCCTCAGGTAAATCTGGAAGAGAACGACCTCTCCAATGGAGAGGTGGGAGAGAGCAGTATTCCCTCAACGCCTCGGGGGATGAAGCTGGCTTACGTGTTTATTTCTGGAATTAACTGGGTTGTAATAATAAAAATGTGTGGCGTTTACCGATGGCCTCTTATAGGTGAACTTGAAATGCCAGACGTTTCTACCATCACATAAAAAGAAAAATAAACACAAACCTTCCCCAGCCATTGACAAAGAACTCACATTTGATCTGATCTTCAGAACAACTGGGAGGTAGGAATTCTTGGGAAGCTGGTTTTATAAATGATGCCACAGGCTTCACAACTGCATGTGCCCAAGTTCCCAGACGCTTATCCTGAGTCACAGACGGTCCTTCACACCAGCCTGCAATGGAAGAAAGGAAAGTGCTGGAAAATGCCTTGTTTCACCGACAGTTTGGCAATTTGTGGTAAAGCTACTTACTTCTTTCACTCCGCTGCCGTTCCTCTGCTGTTCTCTCTACATCAAAGGGCATTTCTACCTAGAGTTTCTGGGCCAAAAATGGCTGAGGCTACTTGATCATTTTATTTTTTTATATAAGCTTTTAAAAAAATTCAGTCATTCATAAGACAGTCTTTATTTACTTGTTTTTGGCCGAGCCGTGTAGCACACGGGATCTTAGTTCCCTGACCAGGGATCGAACCCATGCCTCCTGCAGTGGAAGCGCAGAGTCTTAACCACTGGACCACCAGGGAAGCCCTTACTTGATCATTTTTAAAGCCCTTTCATGCACATTATCTATGGTTTTTGACCTAATCTTCTGTCACTACAAAGCCCCCTGTCCACTGCAGCGGAGCATCCCACTCCATGTGCAATGGGAACGGTTCTATTTCTACCCCCTGGGCTGGAGGTATGGATGGTCGGATTTGATCCCAAGGCAGCCTGGATAGGGCTGTTGGGACAGTAGCTGAAGGGAAGCAGGCTTGCCCTGCGGTCCCCCATGACGAGTGGCATCCTTGCGGGACCCAAGCCCATGCTCACCTCCTGCCATCTACTCTTTTTTTTTTTTTTTTTTTTCGGTACACGGGTCTCTCACTGTTGTGGCCCCTCCCGTTGCGGAGCACAGGCTCCGGACGCGCAGGTTCAGCGGCCATGGCTCACGGGCCCAGCCGCTCCGCTGCATGTGGGATCCTCCCGGACCGGGCACGAACCCGCATCCCCTGCATCGGCAGGCAGACTCTCAACCACTGCGCCACCAGGGAAGCCCTGCCATCTACTCTTGTGGAGTGAAGCTGTGCCCCGCAGAGAGAGACGGGGCAGCTGAGGGAGAGGCTGTGGTCTGGGGGCCCTCTGGGACATGGGAGTGGGGATACCTGTAGGGTCACTTGTCTAGCAACAATCTAGACCATAGTCCCAAAGCCCTGTCCTCTAGTATATCAGAAACTGATGTCTTTGTGGCTGAAGTACCCTTTTCGCCCAAACTACATGTCCAACATGCCTGCTGTTACTAGGCTTGTGCAACCTGCAGAATAAATTTTCAGCGCTCTTTCAAAGCCCAAGTTTGACAAATAGAAATCGAGTGAATTAGAAATCTGTGCTCATTATCGTATGAAATTGTAATAGTTTATGTTTCTATTCAGGAAAAGTAGGAGCTTTTGGGCCTTTAACAGTTCAAGTGATGTACATTTCTGAATGATGTACAAATGGCTCTTTTTTATTATCTACTTGAGTGAACAAACTTTCTGATTTACAATGACTGTAAGAAAGTGGAATTATTGAGTAGGTAAGCTGGGTAAGGTCCAAGGTGTCTGACTTTCACCAGCCCTGTGAGTCCTGGCAGCGTCACTGGGGGTCACAGAGAGCTGGGAGAGCGTTTCCTACGTAAGCGGTTCTGATCATTGTAAACCAAAGGGACCTATATCTCCAAGTCTCCAGTAATATGTTATGACTCTTTTCTCATTCTAAATAAATATTAATTTTGGATCTGGTCTTACGTTTGCAATTTTCTGTTCTTCCTCCCTCTCAAATTGTATAAGCTTCAGACCCTAGAAACCTGGGTCTGTGGCTGATGCGGAATTTCATAAAGCCATACCAAGCATAAAACCTGACAAAGTTAAAGTTAGATTACAGGGGCAAGTCCAAGTTTCTCATTAAAAAGTGAGGTGGGGGAAGGGAGATAAAAAACTGTGAAATATTTTATGTGGAAGATTTATACAAATTCCATGATTAAAATTTTTTCTAAAATGGTCCTATTTTATTTTTCTTATCATAGTTATATAACATAAGGAACACATGATGAAAATCTCACCAGGCACTCTATAAATACCCCTAAATCTCCTGATTGCTATGCTGTACAAATGTGATGGTTCTCAGTGTGCTGTGATGTAGAAAAGGGGAAGGAAGCAGCTCTGTGCTGTGCACTATCTCCGGGATGCTCTGTTCTGATCTTGGAGCCAGAAGACCCATGGTGCCCAGTCTTGCAAATAACTCAGACTCACCAAGCTGCCGGGCTATGCGTTTGGAACAATTCCCCTTTGGTCTCTGTTGAGGTTACCTGCTTGTTTGGTACTGGTGACCTTGGCACTTTTGAAGAGGACTGTCCCGTTATGTTCTGGGATGCCCCTCCCTCTGGGTTTGCTTGATGTTTCCTCCAGATTAGATGAAGTTTATGCATTTTTGGCAGGAAGGTCACAGAAACTATGCTGTGTCCGATGATGTGTCTTTCTTAATACATCACATTAGAGGCTCTGGTGGTCGACTGGTCCTCGTGTGGGTAAGGTCGAGTCCAGCAGGCAAAAATAGAATAAAGGCTGCAGATTAGATAACAGTATTGTATTAATACTAATTTCCTAATTTGGACTTTGTGCCATGGTTACCTATGAGAACTTTCCTATTTTTAGAAAGTACACTCTGAAGAGAGAACCAGAACAATAAAGAAAATGGGTTAAAATGCTGACATTTGGAGAATATGGGTGAAGGTATATAGACATTCTTAGTACTATTTTGAAACTTTTAAGTCTGAGATTATTTCAAAATAGAAAGTTAAAGAAGAGTGCAGAGCAAGTCCACTAGACACCACACCAGACCTGAAGGAGTGCTTCTGTTTCTGTCTGCTGGCTGTTTTTTAGGTGCTGTTTTATAATCCAGGCGATTTTCTATCAAAGCCACTTTTTGAACCCAGTTTTCAATGGGGAATCCATCAGTCTAGAACAATTATTACAATGAAATTTCTGTGCAAAAATTGAGGGATAATAAAGTACAATTGCCTTTCAGTCTCTTTCTGAGTGCGTGGCTTTGAATCAGCTTTCAATTTTGCAAAGATAAACTCAAATATGTCTAAAAATCACATGCCAAAATACACAACAGAAAGGACTGGTTAAAGGACATAAAATAGACACTTGAACTCTTTGGTTCTCATTTCACTGTCACTTTCCCATCCTCTGTCTGCCTTTGGGTGGAAGCTGCTTTCCAAGTTTTGAAAGGAAAACTATGACTAGGTTAGGACAAAATTCCAGGACATCCTGGTGGGACGTCAAAACCAGCAGCGATCCCTGAAGTAAGTGGCTTATAGTTGTTCCCCTCACATCTGATGATGTTAAGGTCGTGTTCAAGATTCTTGTTGTTTTTAACGATTTGCCCGGTTGAGCTGGCTGAGGAGACATTTCCCAAGGATCCCAAAGACCACAGTATTTTTTTTTTAATTGCAGTCCATAACTTAAGACTTTTTAATATCACAAAGTTTGGGTAAATTAGAACGCCAGACAATACACACAGTTGCCTGAATGGAACATTTAGATAATCCTGTGGTGACTGCTTTCTCAAAAATGAAATGTACTCTGATCAGTGCCTGGCCGTGAATACTGCATAGCAAGAGATGTAGAAACCCCACCCAGAGTGCTAGCCTCTTGACCTGATCAGGAAGGCATTTTGAAGTAGCTAAAGGAGCAGCAGAGCTGGGGTTGACCACATTTGGATCTGCCAACCAGTTCTGTCATTTACTTTGGGTAAAAAGTCACATGTAGCATGACAGCTCTGTAAGGTTGACCAGGCTGTTGACTGCAATAAATGCACATGGCCAAGAAGGTGGGTGCCCAAACCTAGCCCAACTCTGCTTACCCCATTGTGTATCTGCAAGGCTGCGCCAGCCCTAGGAAAGGGCCCCTGTTCTCTGATCGGTCCCCTCAGGGGAGGCACATCCACCCAGAGAGGCACCTCCTGGCAGTTGCCTGGAGTATGCAGATGTGCTGACAGCAGCCTGAAGAGACCTCTGCACATGTCCTGGTTCCTGGTTTCAACGTCCTCATCCCTGAGGTGGCCCTGAGCTGGTAGAGGTTTCAAGATTCAACCCTGGGGTTTTGATGGCCATAGTGTTTGAGATAGTAAAGAGGAGGGAAACAGCCAAGTAAAGCCAACGAAAGGGAAACTGCTCAATGTGTTATGATGTGTGAGGGAGATCAGGCCATTTAAATCACGTTTTCAAATAATATTTAATGATATGGAAAAATACAATTAACAGTAAGTAACATTAATAAAAGAAGCAGAAACACATGTTAAAATCATATGGGATTATAGATGTCACAGTACTGACAGTAATTTTCTCTAGGTTATAGGAATAATTACGATTTTTGTTATTCGTTTTACGGGGGGTGTTTTTTTGGTATTTTCCAAATTTTAAGATGATAATATATCATTTTCAGAGAAAAGTGTTGTACTGAACAAATGCTAACCAAAAAGTTCATGTCCTTTGACCAAGGTCTTTGACTTCAAACTGTTTTTCCTAAGGAAAAATTTAGAAATATAGCTAGACATTAATGAGAGAGTTACAAGAATCTGTGAAAAAGGGGAAACAGTCGAGAGAAATGGTTAAGAAAATCAGTTCCTGCCGATGTCACCATGAAACGATGTTTATAGTCTTGTTTTATTTTTAGCCTTCTTTTATGCCCACAAGTCTCTTTGAGACCGTGTGTGCCCGGCTGAGGGAAGAGAGAGGCTTGTTTGTCCTGTTCTAGATGTAAGCTATGAGGCTGGCATCCTCACTTCCTTTTCAGACATATTTCCTGAGAATGAAGCATGACAATCCAAAATTATTGAAAGAAAACAAGACACAATCTGCACATACTCTAACACCTCAGCTATGTCACTATAGAAATACAGGACACAGAGCCAGCATGAGAGATAAAACTGGAGGGAAAGCTGCCTAAAGTTTCCTCAAAACTTTTCCTCTCCTTCCCTTTGCATCATAATTCTACAGAGCATCTTATGTTTTATACACTGAGAACATTGCAATGAGCAGATATTTGTAGGATTTTTTTTCACATTTTTATTGGGGTATAGCTGATTTACAATGTTGTGTTAGTTTCAGGTGTACAGTAAAGTGAATCAGTTGTACATATACAGATACCCACTCTTTTTAAGATTCTTTTCCCATATAGGTCATTACAGAGTATTGAGTAGAGTTCCCTGTGCTATACGGTAGGTCCTTATTAGTTATCTATTTTATATATAGTGCATATGTCAATCTCAATCTCCCAATTTATCCCTCCTCACCTTTCCCCCTGGTAACCATAAGTTTGTTTTTTACATCTGTGACTCTGTTTCTGTTTTGTAAATCAGTTCATTTGTGCCATGTTTTTTAATTCCACATATAAGCACATATGATATCATATGATATTTGTCTTTCTCTGTCTGACTCACTTCAATCAGTATGACAATCTCTAGGTTCACCCGTGTTGCTGCAAATGGTATTATTTCATTTGTTTTTATCGCTGAGTAATATTCCATTGTACATATGTACCACATCTTCTTTATCCATTCATCTGTCGATGGACATTTAAGTTGCTTCCATGTCTTGGTTATTGTAAACAGTGCTGCAGTGAACATTTGAGTGTGTGTATCTTTTTGAATTATGGTTTTCTCTGGATGTATGTCCAGCAGTGGGATTGCTGGATGATATGGTAGTTCTATATTTGCTTTTTTAAGGAATCTCCATACTGTTCTCCATAATGGTTGTACCAATTTACATTCCCACCAACAGTGTAGAAGGGTTCCCTTTTCTCCACACCCTCTCAAGAATTTACTGTTTGTAGATTTTTCGACGATGGTCATTCTGACTGGTGTGAGGTGATATCTCATTGTAGTTTTGATTTGCATTTCTCTAATAATTAGTGATGTTGAGCATCTTTCCATGTGCCTTTTGGCCATCTGTATGTCTTCTTTGGAGAAATGTCTGTTTAGACCTTCTGCCCATTTTTGGATTGGGTTGTTTGTTTCGTTGATATTGAGCTTCATGAGCTGTTTGTGTATTCTGGATATTAATCCCTTGTGGGTTGCTTCGTTTACAAATATTTTCTCCCATTCTGTTGGTTTTCTTTTTGTTTTGCTTATGATTTCCTTTGCTGTGCAAAAGGTTTTACATTTAATTAGGTCCCATTTGTTTATTTTTGGTTTTATCTTCGTTACTCTAGGAGGTGGATCAAAAAAGATATTGCTGAGATTTATGTCAGAGAGTGTTCTGCCTATGTTTTTCTCTAAGAGTTTTATAGTATCCAGTATTGCATTTAGGTCTTTAATCCATTTGAGTTTATTTTTGTATATGGTGTTAAGGAGTGTACTAATTTTATTATTTTACATGTAGCTGTCCAGTTTTCCCAGCACCACTTATTGAAGAGACTGTCTTTTTTCCATTGTATATTCTTGCTTCCTTTGTCATAGATTAGTTGACCCTAGGTGAGTGCATTTATCTCTGGGCTTTCTATCCTGTACCATTGATCTATATTTCTGTTTTTGTGCCAGTACCAAACTGTTTTGATTACTGTAGCTTTATAGTATAGTCTGAAGTCAGAAAAAAGTATGGAACGCTTCATAAATTTGCATATCAACCTTGCACAGGGGCCATCCTAATCTTCTCTGTATTGTTCCAATTTTAGTATATGTGCTACTGAAGTGAGCACAAGATTTTTTGTTGTTGTTTGTTTTCTAGGTCTGTTTAGTCTGTTAAGGGGTATGAAAAACTTGCTGGTATCTTGTGTTTATGTCGCTGCTATAGCCTTACCTGGAGCAAAGTGCACCTTTCTCCTACCTTTGAGGATGAGGAGGACTGGAGGACTGTCCAGGTTGGTGGTGTGGAGGGAAGCTAGGGGCTTTCATAGTCAGAGATTGGAGGGCCTGCTCCCAGGCAAGATGCTGCTGCAGAGAAGGGCAATATTCCACAAATGGGGGGCTTCCCTGGTGGTGCAGTGGTTGAGAGTCCACCTGCCGATGCAGGAGACACGGGTTCGTGCCCCAGTCCGGGAAGATCCCACATGCCGTGGAGTGGCTGGGCCCGTGAACCATGGCTGCTGAGCCTGCACGTCCAGAGCCTGTGCTCTGCAACAAGAGAGGCCACAACAGTGAGAGGTCCACATACCGCCAAAAAAAAAAAAAAAATTCCACAAATGGGGAAGGCCAGATAACTCCAAGTCCTACCTACACCAGTGAATCCCATGGAGTTACAGTGCCAAACGCCAGGTCCCAGCAGCAGAGGGCTCAGGGGGTGGACATGGCTTATAGGGAGCTGGCCAGCCTCAGGTGGACCAGGGGGCCTGAGCTAGAAGCAATTGCAATGACGGCCAGTCACTCACATGTGAAGACAGGGACATCCCCATTTTCCCCGACTGAGTAATCCCTGAGGCTCTCTGGAATTAAGGGAGAGGATGGAGGAAGGATCCCCCCCAAAACATCACAGATCCTGGATTTCTTCCCTAGGCTGGTGAGTGGGAGCTCAAGCTGAATTTAATTTGATACTTTAAAAAAAAAGAGAAAGAACCATGGCATTTTTTTTTTTTTTTTTTTGCGGTACGCGAGCCTCTCACTATTGTGGCGTTTCCCATTGCGGAGCACAGGCTCCGGACGTGCAGGCTCAGCGGCCATGGCTCACGGGCCCAGCCGCTCTGCGGCACGTGGGATCCTCCCGGACCAGGGCACGAACCCATGTCCCCTGCATCGGCAGGCAGACTCTCAACCACTGCGCCACCAGGGAAGCCCAGAACCATGGCATTTTATACCCTGAATGTCATGGGAAAATTTATGCTGGTCTTAATAAATAAAAAGCACTTCATACATAAAATAATTTCTAAGCTATAATTAATAACCATATAGCATAAAAACAATCCCCTAAAATCCTAGTCAGAAGGCTGTGCTGAACCATTAAAACCAGGATGGTGGACTCTGAAAGCATGCTTTCTCCTGCCAAACTAGAGTTTAGGGGCTGAGCAGAACTGACACCTCCCAGGGCTGGATGCTGCCCTGTAGGGAGATCCTACATCCTCCCAACAAGTCTTCAGGGCACACTGGAGTTTTCAAGAAGTCAGGGTCTTTTTGCTGAAAATCCCATTGAAACTTCAGAGAGTGATCATGACTTGCCCAAATCTACCCCCTTTTCCTTTTCCCTTGAGGATTCCAGGTCCCCAGTGTGCCTCTCCAGAATTATCCCTTCCACTTACTTCCAGACTTTACAGAAATCCACAGGTCCTCATGCAACACATGGGGGCAGGGGAGAGAGGTAAATGTGTTTCAACCTTGGGAATTTTAGAAAACTAATCTGGTGTGCATGGCATGCTGCACCCCAGTGGAGTCTGGGGGTGCACCCTGTGATCACACACATCAATATCTCTGCTTCGAATATATGAACGGTGCCAGAGGAATAAACCAGGGCTGCCTCATGTTGGTTCAAGTCTGTCAAAAGAGTTATGAAAATTTTTCCATTTCTTGGAGGTTTATTGATTCTCGAATTGTGGATAAGGCATCATGGACCAGTATCTAATCTGCCTGCTGGAAATCTGGGACTGGTTGTCCAAATGTTTTCTCAAAATTAATATCTCTAAAATAAATCTCCTGAACATCATCCTTAAAATCCCTTCTTCACCCAAATTCCGCATCTCACTCATTGGTCTCTTTACCAGCCAGTTTGCTGAGGCGAAACCCTCCCTTCTCACATCCCACACGTTGACCTCACCTTGACTTCACCTGCCGGTCATGTCAGCTCATTGCCCGCCACCTCACTGCCCCCACCATGATTCACACCACCATCACCGTAACTATGGATTGGGCTATAGGACTTCCTAACTGGAAGCTATTCCACCATGTTGGATTGCTGATGGAGGAAGCTTTTAAAATAATAAATCAGCTTATGTCACTACCCAGCTTTCCATTCTTCAGTGCTTCCCATGAGTTCTCTTCCAAGAACATCAAAGTCCCAAGCATGGCCTCCCAGTCCAGCTAGTCACTCCATCTCCCAGGCCCTGCCCTCCATCCACACTGGCCCCATTGCCCCTGCTCACACCTGCCAAGCTCTGCCTCACCTCAGGAGATGGTACTTGCTGTTCCTTCAGGGTGGCTCCTCCTTTCTATCTGGTCTCAGCTCAGATGGTATCTCCTTAGAAAAGCCTTTCCTGAAGATTCTTTCTAAGGTGGACCCACCTTCCACCTCCATGTCTCCCTGTCACGTGACCTTATTCTCTCAGCTCCAATCTCATTAATTGGAAGTTAATGTTGTTACTGTATTCAATTATTCACATCACCATCAGGAGGTCAGACCCTTGGGTTTGTGGGATCTACAAGGGCATCGATGATTGGGCATGGGGCAGGCTCTCTGTTCTGCATGACCTACTTCAAAATTCCAGATAGAGGAGACCCCTTGCTGTCGGTTCACCTTCCAATGCAGAGCAACCACCAAGGAGCTTGATCTATGGGTCCTGGGGCTTCCTTCGAAAACTCTGGGGACTTTTAAGTGGGTAATTAAATCTTGAGAGATTGGTCTTGGGCATTTCATTCAGCTCAAAAAATATTATATTCATTGATACTCACCATACAGACCTCAGAAGAGGAATTCATTGCTTAATGATTAAACTTCACATATGTTACAGATTAAAGTCCATATTTCCCATGACATATTTAGATAACACATTTCCCAATTCTTCTGCTGCACAAGCCTATGTTTCTTTTTTTAAAAATCAGATTAGTTATCATCTTGACCTACTATATGTAACCTATTCATCAATTTTTTTAAATTCCATCCAGTGGAAAAGGATGAAAAATTCTTGCATACCTAAAATCATAACGGTTTCTTTGTTTTATATAAGGTGGAAGAGAGTGATCTCAGATTTTTAAAGTTTTATCTGAAAGAGAATTAAATGAATTGACTATGCTTATAGAAAAAACTTTGCATTGGCTTAAAAAAAGAAAGATACATTTCTAGAGACTGTTATTATATGCAGTAATTTAAAACACATATCAAAACTACTTTCCCCTAATATAAAGGATACAGCCTTTTTAAAAATGAAAAGGACATGAAAGATATGTTTCTCATGCCATTTGATGAAATGTTTGACAGAACATAAAACCCCTGAGATTATCTGGATTTGATGTTCTTGGAGGCCATTCACCATGATTTCTGCTTTTGTGGTTGTTTCAGGATAAAGAAAATTATGAGCATTCACCTAATGTGAAAAGTCAGATCTGACCATCTGGCTCTATTTCAACATGATCTTCAAATTTTCTTCTTGGAATTAAAAAGAAAAAGAAGAAATAAAAACCACTTACTGAGTAGATTTATTAATACACTTGAGATCGGGGGGATGGAACTAACTGTATTTACTTCTGAAATAGTTGAGAAACATATTTTCAATCACAATTACGTAGCAAATCCTACAGTAAATACTCAAATAAATTTAGTGACCATCTTAAAGTTTCTCAGAATACCCCATCCACCTTATTAAATGAATCCCACTGATTCAGAGTTTTTAACAATTATTACTTGACTGGGCTAGAGTTTCTTGTATTTTTCATTTTAAAAAATAGTTTCAAGAAACAAAATGGTTACTGTAAATAAGACTTCAAGTACTTTTCCAACATTTCATATATATATTTTGCATTTTTTTCACCATCATCCTTACCACCATTTATGTCTGGAATCATTTGTTTAAAGCTCACTCTGAGCATATATGTCCTCCCAACATCCTCACAGCAGTTCCATTAGCTGGGTACCAGGGTCACCATTTTTATACATGAGAAAACAGAGGTTCAGAGAGGTTACCTTGTCCAAGATCACACAGCTAGAAAGAGACAGGATTTTTATTCCATGGATTTTATTTCCATCTAGTCTTGGGAAAAAATGCTAGCCACTAGCTTGTATACCTATATGCAAATTTTAGAAATTAAGCCACATTTTAACATCTGCAATATAGACCATTCTTCAGTTCAAAATAACTTTCCCTGAACAAAACAGGATTCACGTGCTCAAGTGTCTTGACTCTCTGTTTAGACCTCTGTTTTCTTAATTGTACTTTTAGAAATACAATATCATATATGCCTACCTGTCTTTTCTTTTTCAATATGTTTTAGCAGACAGTGTGGTTTTCTGGGTAATAAAAAGACTATCAAAATCCAAATCAACCCTTTCATAATCATCAAAACTCAGATAACTGCAGATTCCAGCAGATCTGCAATTTTGCCCTTGGAGTTAATGGTCAACCCAACATAACAAGTTGGTATGTTGCCTTTGAATTACCAAGAGTGGCTGCTGCCATTATATAAAGCAGTGGTTACTGATGATTGTGTTTAAAGTTTCTTGAACCCTGTGGACCCTTTGTTTTCCATAGAGAGAGGTTGCATAATGGAACATAAGTAAGAAATGAACCATCCATTGCCTTTCTTCTTCTGTGGTGGGCGTGGTGGCTGCTACACTTCTGAGAGATCTAAAGTCAGCAAAAAATATTCACAGATGATGCTTTGCTTTCCACCAAGGTCTAAAAACAGCAGTACCGTGATTAATAAATCTTTCCATGATGAAACTCCTTTATGACATTTATGGTTAAAATATTGCCATATGAAATCCAGTTGAAGCTTGAGTCATTTGGCTTAAAGTAACCCAGATTAGCTCTCAAATGCAATAACAACCCCCCCCCAAAGTTTCTGGGTTCTTCTATGGTTTTCCCTGGCCCTTCAACTGGCTTCCATGAAGTAGGAGTTTATATAAAAAGCCAGAGGTGAAATACAAGTTGTTTTACCTTATTCAGTGAATGTCAGTTGGGTCCTTCAGGAAGCAAATGCCAAGGCAGAGTTACAAATACCAGAGACATAGTGGAAGTAACACCTCTGACAGATAAGGGAGGGGGCAGGAGTGGGGAGGGAAGCCTTCAGATCATTCTGCAGGTCTCCGGTGATGGGAGGAGGGAAGGAAAGAGGCTTGGGTAGGAGGAGCCTCAGCCCGCAGGACAGACCTGAGAAAATAAAAAGAAACTCCAGAGACTGGCAGAAACAGGCAGACCCCAGGATGCTCCGTCACTGACCGGAGGCTTCCTGGTCCACTACAAATGCTGCAGCAGATTCCAGAACTGCTGTCTGTTCTCCTCACAGCTGGTCGGCAAGTTCTTTCTTAGAGAAATATCCCAACAGCACACCTCCATGACTGCCATAGAGTATTTTCAGTTAAATTACGTGTTAAATATTTAAACCATTACAATTCAGTCTTACATTTTAATTCAGCCTCTAGTTACAGAGTCCTAGAAAGTCAACTGAGTGGGTAGGACCATGCCTTTTATTAACAAAGATGTTAGGATGTTAATGGCCTCAGTTGTCTCTCTCTGTGTTTCACACTCACATCTCTACTGGTAGCAGCAAATACTCAGCTGACATCCACATCCAGTTTCCACAGCACGATGGTAATTTACTAGTCTTTCAGCTTCTTCTTATTTATTTATTTAATTTTTGGCTGCGTTGTGTCTTCATTGCTGCACGGAAGCTTTCTCTAGTTGCGGTTAGTGGGGGCTACTCTTCCTTGCGGTGCACAGGCTTCTCATTGCAGTGGCTTCTCTTATTGCAGAGCACGGGCTCTAGGCACACAGCCTTCAGTAGTTGTGGCACGTGGGCTCAGCAGTTGTGGCTCGCAGGTTCTAGAGCTCAGGCTCAGTAGTTGTGGCGCACGGGCTTAGTTGCTCCGCGGCATGTGGGATCTTCCCAGACCAGGGCTCGAAACCATGTCCCCTGCATTTGCAGGAGATTCTTAACCACTGCACCACCAGGGAAGTCCCTATTTGAACTTCTTGATGCTACTCCCCATCCATAGAACCATGGCCCCATGAAGCAAACTGCACAATGGTCTCCAAACATTTACTTGATTCAAACCATTCCATTTGGTCTCCTACAGCTGATCATTTGATTTGACCCCAAAGTATCTCAAAAGTAGACAATATGGGGAGGGAACATACAGGGCATTTCAATCCCTTTACTTTCCTGGATGAGTCATCCAGTATCTACAAGTTCCCAGTCATGTCAGAAACCAGCTCCATGGGGAGGGATCAACACCTCTACAGCATAGGCCTGTTTATAGCTCAGCCGATCAGATCATCAGATCAAGCTCTTCAGATCATCAGGGATCCCAAACCTCTTCAAGTAGAAAGGCACCCCTGCCCCACCAAATGCATGTTTTGCAAGATTCTACCCAATTGATTTTTTTCTAAAAGATATAAATTTTGATCCCAAGTGTCATGCAAAGTCATGAAAAAAAAATGCTTTCAGAGCAGGTTCCAACATAGCAGAAGAGATGAAACCAAGTTCATACACACTTCATCCCTTACCCTACAAGAGGAGTGGAGATGCAGCTGCCTACTGGGTCTTCCATGACAAACTACCACACTACCACAGACTGAGTGGCTTGAACAAAGAAGCTTATTTTTTCACAGCTCTGGAGGCTAGAAGTTCAGGATCAAAGTGCTGTAAGGGTTGGTGTCTGGTGAGGCTTCTCTTCCTGGCCAGAGAAGGCCACCATCTTACTGTTTCCTGACAAAGTCTTTCTTCCATGTGTAGGCATAAAAAGAGAGTCTGCTGGTGCCTCTTCCTCTTCTTATAAGGACACCAATTCTGTCAGAATCGTGGCCCACCCTTCTGACCTCAGTTAACCTTAATTACCTCTGTAAAGGCCCTATCTCCAAATACAATTTGGGGGGAGGAGGAGGGCTCAATTCAGTCCATAACAGGGGGTGCAGAGCAGTTAAGTACTGTGAAACAAGGAAACCCAAAAGATCTGAAATCTATCTGTAGTGTCACCAGCCACATTGATGAATCACAAATGAGGTCAGGAATTAAAACAAATAACACTTCCTCAGTTTTATAGGTGTGTATATCCTCATTGCCAAGGTGAAGGCTTGAGAAGGGCATAAATCAAAATCAGCCCTTGGCTCACTTGTTAAGACAGTAAATTCCTCTCCCTTTTTCTGCCCAATGCTGAGGACCACCTGGACCAAGCTTTTTGTAAGAAGATGGATCCAGGTCTCCACCACCCATTCAGCGAGTCTGTAGAGTTCATGGTGCCGGGACACAGAGGTAAGAGTTCACACGTCTTGTCTAGAGAAGAATCGGATTACCCGTCAGGAGAACATGAGTTTCAGGTTGCTTCTGTAGCTTTTGGTGTCTCTGACACATGGGGAGGCAAGGACAAGAGTACTTTCCTCTGCAACTGCTAAGACTATTTATTTGAGGGACAGATAATTTATCCAAACCATTTATCAGATGCTCTTCTGTGGTGCTGCGGTAGCATCTAGTGTGCATAATAAGGTGGCCTGGAGCCCTTATCAGTTCTAACTGTGAGCAATAACCTGGATTTACGTGCAGGAGGGCGGGATTGTAGATGCGGAGAGAAGATGGGTCAGTTTCCCTCACTAGTGTCCAACCATCCCTGTCAGTCACAGCTGCTCATTCCTTGTTAAGTAAAGGGGCCGGCATGCTGAGTTAGGGATGAGAAGGCGTGATGACAGAGAAAGACGGGACCATCTTTCCACACAGGGTTACTCTAGCGTCTCAGTTGTCCGTTGGTGACATGACATGCACACGTTTGGAGATAAAAAGGGAGGGATCACAGGAGGAATCCAGGGGTGCACAAGGCTCTCTGACTCACCGAGATGCACTCCCTAGCATCATTTTCTCCTAGTCAGGAAACACAGGCAAAGTAAGAGTTGTCTGTGATGATATGATAATAAAATGAACAAAGCTTTGTCTATGAACACAGCTGATGTCTGATCCACTGTTAGTGAGGCATGCATCATACATGATGTAACTGTGAATCTATTTTACCAGATATGTTCATGTCCTTGCACACATGTTCTATGCTCTTGCCTGGCATCTCTCCAGAACAAGTAGTACGTGACTATAAGACAAAGGGGTACAGGTTTGGAGTACAGCAGTCTGTTCCCATGGAATAAAAAGGTCACAGTAGGTTTACATCAAGATTCCAACTGTGTCTTAGCCTCACACCATTGTGCTCCCACAAGCCTAAGTCAGCCCTGGGCATTCAGCTCCTGGCAGGCAGGGCTGCTCTCACCCCTTCAAGGGAGAGACTTCCTATTGCCCCGTACCTATGCTCTGTTAGCAGACAGGGAAGCCCAAGAGAGATGCCCCTTGTTCCCCCAACATATGTCTCTATCGGGTGGGACCACTCTGCATCATTTCCCAGGGCTGCCCAAGGTGTGCACCCCAGGGGGCCACAATGGCCTGCTCTGTTGGCTTCCTCCTCTTCCCTGTCTCTCGTTCTGCCTGCTCACAGCTTCCTGGGATTACTTCCCAGTAAATTGCTTGTGCCCAAATCCTTGTCTCAGGGCAGTTTCAGGAAGATTCCAACCTGAGGCAGAATCAATTCATCTTTCTCCATATTTGTTCCTCTTTCACAACCATTAGAAATTTTCTTTTTCTGATCAGTCTTTGTAAATTCAGATTCCATTCAACGAGATGAACATTCATAATCACCCGGTTACCGGGATGTTAGGATGTAATTTCAGAGAAATCTACTGTCTGGTGCCAGGATGCCAGGCAATTTGGAAGAGAATGTTCATACTCCGCCCTCAAAGCCCGGCTCTGAGCCAGAGGCTATGGGTTTCAATTGGGGAAGATACATTTTCATCCTGTCACTGACTTTTCACGGGGATTATCTTGGATCAAATGTTTCGTGCCCTTTGTGCTTTTTTTTTTTTTTTTTTGCGGTACGCGGGCCTCTCACTGTTGTGGCCTCTCCCGTTGCGGAGCACAGGCTCTGGACGCGCAGGCTCAGCGGCCATGGCTCACGGGCCCAGCCGCTCCGCAGCACGTGGGATCTTCCCAGACCGGGGCACGAATCCGTGTCCCCTGCATCAGCAGGCGGACTCTCAACCACTGCGCCACCAGGGAAGCCCTGTGCTTTAGTTTTTGATTCATTGCCTTTAGATATCTTTAAGTCAATCCTTTCTAGAAATAATATTTCTTTGCAATTTGAAAAATCACAGGATAAATAAGAATGCATCCTGATTTCTTGGATTTCCCCCATAGAGTTCCTATCTGCAAACATGAATGACTTTCATATTTCTTCTCTTTATAGTTAACCACAACCAAAAGCACACTTGTAACTCAATGTAGGACACTCTTTCCTTTATAAGCTTCAGTTATGCAACCCAGTCATACAAATAAGCCCCAAGATTTATAATCAGTTTAGCCTTTGTATCCTATTTCTGGCTTGGTTTATGCTAACTTAGTCTCCATCCAAATGATGTCCAAATTAATTGGGCGTTTGTCTTAACCTACCAATGACTTCATTCCACTGCGGACATGTATCTAATGTATTTACAACACACACACACACACACACACACATGCACACAGAGTTGTGGGTTTGTTGTTTTTCTGTAGGGGGTCTGTACTTTCCTTTATTTATAATTATTTTTGGAACTTCATTTTGAAAGTTCACTTATTTATCATCTTCTAAAAACACACCCTAATGGAGTACCACAATGGCTTTAAACCATTCTCCAGTCTGAAACTCATCCTTGATAAGAGGCTAGCTCTGACACTGAAGGAAGAAACTGGAGGAAAGTAACGTCAAGGAACCACATGAGTAACTTGACTTTCTCCACGCCATCCCCTCGTATTCTTTCGAGCTGAGCGTTTTTGCCCGAGTGAGTCTGTATCCCATGCCTCTCAGAGTTCCCTGCCCCCAAATAAGGAACAGAGGCCGTTAAAATGTGGAAAATTAAGAAAATGCAGAACACATCATTAACTCATATAGTCAGGAAGCTGTGGCAATCTTTCCTTCTCCTCACATAAGGCCCACTATAAATGAAATATATATTTTAATTATTTCCAGTTTAGATATTCCCAGTGCACAGTACACAACCTCAACGGCTCGCTGTAGAAGAAAGGAAAGTTGGGCGGCGAGAAAGCAAGAAGAAAGTTGCACTTAATGCAGAACAGTTGCAAGGCATCGTCACATCGCCCTGAGCAAAACTCTTCCTTTAATTTTGTAGAAAAAGCAATTGATTTCCCCTACGTGCAGCGTCTGTATTCAGATTCTGTTTACTCATGAGCTGTGACAGGTTTACCCAAAGCAGCTTTGCAAACCATCTGTCCTTCACAACCTCTGTGGTTATAATTCTTTTAAGTCGCAGGGATAACTTAAAATGTCCACAGCCCTCCGGGATGCAACGCAGGCAGCAGGAACTGTTGACATATTTTATTTTTTATGTAGCATTTTCAATTACAGAGAATGGCACAACCATGAACCTTCATTCAAGGCTCCCCTCACTTGACAGTCATCGGGAAACATAAAGCATCAAAGTCCCTTCAACTCAGTCTCTTTCCAGAAAACTCTGCCAACTGGCCAGGGATGCCAATCCTGACTCCATGAAAACCAAGCTGGAGCCCTGAAAGCACAGAGCCTATGCCTTTCCAGTGACACCACGGGGGGGGGGGGCGTCACCCCCAGGAGGGACTTGGTGGAAATCATGATGCAGGTGGGATATCACTTTCAAACTCTTTAAGCGACTCAGCCAGTTTCTGCCTGTCCTTAAAAAAAAAAAAAAAAAAAAAAAAGATTTCTTCAAAAGTTCTTGTAACTTGTTCTTGTTTTTCAAGCTTAGTAACTCTCTACTCTAAAATTTTATCACAACAATCGCTTATGTTAAATATTCTCCACATCTGCTTTAGCAGTGGCGTAGCGGGGTAGGGTGGGGGGTGGCATTTAACATCCGCCTTGTGCAAGACAGATTTAGTACTTTGAAGAATCCAGGAAGGTTCTCCTTATTTTATAAAGGTGTTTACAAGCACTGCTTTGGCCTGCAGCCAACTTATGATGATTCAATAAACGTATACTGGTATTCTACCTAACCAGGCCCTAGTGGGAACGTATCCTAGAAAATTAAACTGTCAGGGAGTAGAAATAAAATGGTCACAAAGCATCACAAAATGCTTGGGGAGAAATGAGATTGATGGAGGCTTAGTACCGCCCCCTCTCCCCCAGGAATGGTGCTCTCTGGCTGCTGGAGTCTTCACGATTCCCAAATTCCCATTTCCCTCTGTGCATCTGAGTCTTTGCACGGACTGTTCCAGGAGCCCAGGGTGTTCCCTGTCTCTTCCCAGCTTGGGAACTCAGCTTCCAAGACCTGGATCAGAGAGACCTCCGGGAAGGGGCAGCACCCCCCACAGCTGCGGTGCAGCTGAAGAATCATAGGAGACCCTCACCCTGTGACCTCCGACAATTCTGTTCCTGTATCCTTTCTCCCCAGCAGCCAAGTCCTCAGCGAATGCACATGTCTGCCACTCACTCCCCTTAGTATCACAAGTCCTCTGCCAGGTGCCATGTGAAGAAAATTTGTTAAACGAACAAAGATAGACTAACAGTAGAAATACATACATATATACCTATGTATACTCATATCCTAGTTTCATCACGTAAAAGAGTTCAGATTGGCTGCAAGAAGAGATTCTTCCAGCCTCTACTCAATTCACTGTGAGAAGCAACTCATAGTTTTCCTTTTTCTGGACGGAAGATCAGCATTTTTCAGAAAAATATCTGCTTCAGAAATAACCACTATAGTGTCAAAGTTCTCTTTAAAATATTCATCAAAAACTTTTTAACATGTTTATTGGAGTATAATTGCTTTACAATCGTGTGTTAGTTTCTGCTTTACAACAAAATGAATCAGTTATACATAAACATATGTTCCCATATCTCTTCCTTCTTGCATCTCCCTCCCTCCCTCCCCATCCCATCCCTCTAGGTGGTCACAAAGCACTGAGCTGATCTCCCTGTGCTATGAGGCTGCTTCTCACTAGCTATCTATTTTACATTTGGTATAAAATACTCATCAAATTTTAGGCACCACTGGTTGCTTGCATATACCATTTTTACTTGGCTTACAGACTCTCCGTTGGAAAAAATGTCCATTTGAATATGTGTATAGGTATGTGTATGTGTGTGTGTGTGTGTGTGTGTGTGTGTGTGTAAAATCATCAACACTTCCCAAATAACCAGGGTCAGGACAAAATGGGTTTGATTTCCTAGAATAAATAAAAACATAACATATGGAGGCTAATGCTCAAGTCTGTCATTAGAAAAGAAAAAGGAGAAGGAGGAAGAAGGAGGAGGAAGGAAAGGAAAGACTTATTAATCGAAACCTCCTCTGACCCCATGTATAATGTTCACTAAAGCTAACGTTTATTAAGCCCTTGTAATCCAGGAAATTTTAAAAGTACTTTCCATGTATTGTCTTATGCAATCCTCACCCACACTCCATGAGGCAGGTCCTACATCACCCCATTATTACCCATGAGACAATGGAGTCACAGAGGGTGACCTGCCCAAGGTCACCAGCTAATAAATGGTAGCATCAGGTTTGAACTTGGGCTCCTGGCTCCCTTGAAAGAAGGCTCCAAACATGCCATCTCAATGTCCTCACCTTTCACTCCCCCTTCACCAACTCCACACTGACTTCTGACCCCATTATTCTAATGGAACAGCCCTGGTGGGTCAGTGATAACTTCCATGTTAGAGGGGATATTACTCAGGCCTCATTAGACTTGACCTCTTGGTCAAATTCAGTCCTGCTGACCTGCACATCTTGCATACCTTTATTCTGGGGTACAGTTCTTCCCTGTTTTCCTCCTACTTCTCTGCCGGCTCTTTCTCTGGCTCCCGTCCTAGTGTCTTTTTCTTACCACATCCATTTAAAAGTTGATGTTCCTCAGGGGTGGTCCCAGGTGTCCTTTATTTTTCCCTCTTATGCAGTGTTCTCACCCTAGTGTCTAAGGCTCGAATCATCTCATCTAATTCCCAGTTTCAATGATCACCTATGGATAAATAACACATAAATGTGTAGTGCCAACCCGGACCTCAGACCTACTTCCTGAGCTCCAGACCATATCTTCCAGATTCTGCCTGAAAGCTCCTCCTGGATGTGGGGAAGATACTTCAAACTTGCTCATCAGATCTGTATTGCTGAACCTGCAGCGATGCCTGGCACACAGGCGTGCATTCTTGTTGAAAGAGTTAAGAAATAGATGGACGAAACTCAGATGTCCTAAACCAAGCTCATGATCCCCTGTCGCCCCAAACCCATCCCCTTCCAGAGTTCCTTCCTTCCTGAACGGCACCACCGTTGAGAACTCTGTTTTCCTGTGTCGTCTCAGCACTGGCTTCTGTCAATTTCATTTTCTAGTTACGTTTCAAGTTGATCCACTTTGTCCACTTACACAGCCGTCTACCTGTGCTCCCTCTGTCTCTCCCTGGGCTACCACACAGGTACTTCTAACTGGTAAACCCACATCCACTCGCACTGTTTCCTATCCATTTTCCACAACACTGGCAGAGTGGTCTTCTCAGAAAATAAATCTGATTGTTGGCCAACAGGGTTAGAACTGCTCAGGGATTTTTCGCTGCTCTTATAACTAGGACCCAAATCCTCAGTGTGACCAATGGGACTCTGAGCTGTCTGACTCCTGCCTGAATCTCCAGGCACTCTTGTTACATCTAAGGTTTTAATCCCCTGTGGAGACCAAGCTCCCTCCTGCTTGAGGGGGAGCCTTCACATATGGAATTGCTAAGTCCCTGAGCATCTCCCAATACTCTTCTTCAATGAGTTGATTCCCACTCATTCTTCTCTAGTTTTCTGGGCTGTTTCCATCCTCTTATTAAGGCTCTAAGTGGTCATATTACATTTATTTATGCAACAATCTAGTGAATAGCTGTCTTTCCCATTTTACTATAAACTCTATGTAGGTAGGAAGTTTGGTTTTTTTCTGCTTAATTTTATTCTTATTTCTTGTCACAATGCTTGTCCAATAAAGAATTATTGTAACTATTGAAGGAATGTATTGATGAGAAATTTATAAAGGAAGATCAACACCAAACATGGGTTGAAAAGTTACTAGAGTTAGAGAAATATAGAAAGAGTACAAGAACCATACAAGCAGAGAAGAAGGTTACCTGTAAAGGAAAAAAATTCTAGACTGGGCTCATTAATACCTGGAAACAGTTTTTGCCAGGAGATACTGCAATGCTATGTTAAGCTTTGAGGAGAAAAATTGTAGTCAAAGCAATCTAGTAAAGATTTCATTATATTATTCAAGTATAAAGGCAACAGAAACTCTTCCCCACACATACGGAGCAGAATCACAAGGTTCATCATTGTTCATTTTTGTTGGTTGATAGTGTTCCTCCACTGTGCAGGAGGTGGGAAAAGGGCAGAATAATCAAGGAAGCAGAAAAATAAAATGAAATAACATAAATAAAACCTAACATGTCTTTCATGCTAATAAATTTGAAAAATAAATCCATTGAAGCGAATGATTACTCTCAGGTTGAATACAAAAGCAAACCCCAATACACTGGAACTAAATGATTAGAAATGTTTGCAAGCAGAAAGGAGGAGAAAAAAGATCTAAATGTAAGACCTAAAATTATAAAACTATTAGAAAAAACCTAAGGGAAAAATTTCATAACCTTGGATTTGGTCATGATTTCTTGGATCTAATTCCAAAAGCACAGGCAACAAAAGAAAAAAAATAGATAAATTAAACTACATCAAAATTAAACTGTGTATCAAAGGACACAATGAACAGAGTGAAAAGGCAACACATGGAATGGGGAAAGTATAGACAAATCATGTGTATGATAAAAGGTTAATATCCAGAATATGTTAAAACTCCTATAACCCAACAACAAAAAACAAACTTCCAAGTTAAAATGTGGGCAAAGGGCTTGAACACTCACTTATCCAAAGAAGATACACAGGGACTTCCCTGGTGGTGCAGTGGTTAAGAACCCGCCTGCCAATGCAGTGGACACAGGTTTGATCCCTGGTCTGGGAAGATCCCACATGCCACAGAGCAACTGAGCCCATGCACCACAACAACTGAGCCTGCATTCTACAGCCTGTGAGCCACAACTGCTGAGCCCACGTGCCACAACTACTGAAGCCCGTGCGCCTAAATCCTGTGCTCTGCAGCAAGAGAAGCCACTGCAACAAGAAGCCCACGCACCGCAATGAAGAGTAGCCCCCACTCGCCACAACTAGAGAAAGCCCGTGTGCAGCAACGAAGACCCAATGCAGGCAAAAATAAAATAAATAAATGAATAAATTTTAAAATTTATTTTAAAAAAACAAAGAAGATACACAAATGGCCAAAAATCACATGACAAGATGCTCAACATCACTAATCATTAGGGAAATGCAAATGAAAACCACAATGAGATATCCCCTCAAACCCATTAGGCTGGCTACTATCAGATAAACAGAAAAGAACAAGTATGTGTGAGGATGTGGGGAAATTGGAATCCTTGTACAAGCTTGGTGGGAAAGTAAAGCGGTGTGGTCACTATGGAAAACAGGATAGCGGTTCCTCAAAAAATTAAAAAGAGAATTACTATGTGATCCAGCATTTCCATTTCTGGATATAAACCCATAAGAATTGAAAACAGAGACTCACAAGAGATATCTGTACAGCCACATCCATGGCAGCATTATTCAAAATAACCAAGAGGCAGAAGCAACCCAAGTGCCTACAGATGGGTGAATGGATAAACCAAATGTCTTATATACATACAATGGAATATTATTTAGTCATAAAGAGGAAGGAAATTCTGACACCTGCTACAACGTGGAAGAACCTTGAGGACATTGTACTAAGTGAAAGAAGCCAGTCACAGAAGGACCAATATTGTATGATTCCACTTATAAGAGGTATCCAAAGTAGTCAAATTTATAGAGATGGAGAGTAGAATGATGGTTTCCAGGAGCTGGGGGGAAGGGAGAATGGAGAATTATTGTTTAACGGGTACCGAGTTCAGTTTTGCAAGATGAAAAGAGTTCTGGAGATGGATGGGTGGTGATGGCTGTACAACAATGTAAATATACTTGATGCCACTGAATTGTACACTGAACAATGATGACAAATTTTGTCATGTGTATTTTACCACAATTTTTTTTAAAGAAGAGAAAAAGTATACTATGTAAATTAGAAGTAAAAAGAGAGCAAGAACCAAGAAATTAATATCTGACAAACTCAAGGGAAAATGATTTAAATTGGAGAGAGAGGCCTACTTTATAATCATCATGATGATAGTCCTCTATCGTGAAGAGAAAACGATTCGAATTTTCTGTACCCCAAGTAACCTGACATCAAAATAGAGAAGCAAAACCTGTAGAATCACAAGGAGAAAGGGAAAGAAACAGAACTCTAAACCAATAATTGGAACCTTAAACACAACTTTCTTAGTTCTGGGCAGATCAAGTAGATAAAACATCAGAAAGAAGACTTTTTAATTAAATTGAGGCATAGTTTACATACAGTAAAATGCATAATGAATTTTTACATATGTATAAACTTATGTAATCTCCATCCAGGTCAAGAAACATACAGACATTTCCCCTCTCAGAAGGTCCCCTCATGTCCCTTACCAGTCAATCTCCAAGGTAACCACGTCCTGACCTCTACTGTCAACCACAGAACAGTTTCGATTGCTCTGCGATTTCATATATAGAGAATTATGCAGTGTGTAGTCTTTTTAAGATCCATCCATGTTGTTGTGTATATAAACAGTTTGATCATTTGTATTGTTGTATACAATTGACTGTATGAATATAACACAGATTGTCTTGTGCAAGTATTTAATGAACATATATTGCTTTCATTTCTCTTGGGTATATACCCAGGAGTCGAATGGCTGGGTTTTAGGGTGAGTGTACATTTATCTTTGTTAGAAATTGCCAAACCATTTTCTAAAGGGTTTGTAAACTCCAAGACAGGAATCTCTGAGAGTCCCAGTTGCCCCACGTCCTTGCGAACGCATGGTGTTGTCTTTTCCGTAGAAGTGCACACGATCTCACTGTGTTTTAATTTGCATTTCCCTGATGAGTAACAATACTTGAACACCTTTTAGTGGATTGATTGACCATTTGGATACTTTCTTTTGAAGTAACTGTTGTAGTCTTTTGTCCTTTTCTTAAAAATTGGGCCATTTGTCTTTTTCTTATTGATTTATATTTCTTTATATATTCTAGGAAAAAGTTCTTTGTCAAATATACTTATTGAGAATACAGTCTGTTTCTTGCCTTTCACTTTCTTAAAGCTGTCTTTCTTTTTTTATTACTTTTTATTGGAGTATAGTTGCTTTACATTGTTGTGTTAATTTCTGCTGCACAGCAAAGTGAATCAGCTATACATATACATATATCCCCTCTTTTTTGGATTTCCTTCCCTTTTAGGTCACCACAGAGCATTGAGTAGAGTTCCCTGTGCTATACAGTAGGTTCTCATTAGTTATCTATTTTATACATAGTAGTGTACATATGTCAATCCCAATCTCCCAGTTCATCCCACTTCCTTTTCCCCCCTTGGTATCCATATGTTTGCTCTCTACATCTGTGTCTATATTTCCACTTAAACCTGTCTTTCAATGACTAATAATTTGTAATTTTGATGAAGTCAAAATCCCCAATTTGTATTCTTTTGTGGTTAATGCATTTGCATCTATTCCAAGAACAGATGCAAGGTCTCAAAGGCAACCTTCAATATTTTCCTCCAGAAGCTTTGGAATTGTAGTCTCATATTTAGAACTATGATCCCTTATACTTATTATCCATTTTACTTATTAGGAGCAATTGAGCCAAGAGGTATAAAAGATATCAAACTCTACTTAAAAAAATAAGAAAATAAAAGTTTTTATACATCAATAAAAACTTACAAGATGACCATAATTTAGGCCACCCCAAATTCCTCAATCAGTGCTGAAAGCATGAATAACAAAAACCACATTCTGTGTCCACAATGCAATAAAATGAGAAATAAATTTTAAAATTAAATCTACTTGGAAATCTAAAAAATTCTCTCTTATACACATTGGATGAAAAAGAAAATTGGCATTTCAAAAAGAAATCTATAGAAAATAATGACACAAATTGTTTTAAAATCTTGGGAACAAAGTCAGTTTTGCACTCAGATAAAAGTCACTTTAACTCAGAAAAAGAAAAAGAAAGGAAAGAAGGAAGGAAGGGAGGGAGGGAAAAGAGAAAGAAAAGAAAAGAAAAAGGAAAAAGAAAAATAAAGAAGGGAAAAGTGAAGGAATTACTACTGATAACAAAGAAATATGTGAATTTGAAATCAGAAAAGCCATTCTCTCCCCTTTCCCTCATGCTAAGAGACCTGGAGACCCACTGAGCATCCCTCAGAATCAGGGAGCCCCGTGACCCTGCTTTGGGTCCTGTGATGGGGTCAGAGCATGTGGATGCTGCTCTGCCCTCTTTCTTCCTTCTCCCCTTGAACAAGGACGCAATGGCCATCTTGCCACCATGTTGAAATGGCCAGAAGAACCTGAGAGAATTTAGTCCTGACAGACGTGAACTAAAGACAGGGCACCAGCAACCATCTACCTCTTGACCCCTTGATTTGTGAGGAAAAAAAATTACAGCTGCAGAGACTGAAAGCATTCTTCACTGACAAGAGTGAGTAATGAGGTGAGGATGGGGGTCATATCCATGGGAAGGATTTGAGTTAACACATAGATACAGGTACAAATGGGAATTTATTTTATGATGAAGATGTATCCAGTCAGTGGTGGTAAATTGGAACAACTTCATAGCCAGTTGGAGTAAAGGAAAGAATCAAGATGAAGCATTTCCCAGCTTCTTACAATAAAATATAGTCTAAAGTATCAACCTGGAATTTTGCCAAGCAAAAATTAGTATATGTTATTCTCTCCTGAAACACTCCTCCCAATATTTAGAAAGAAATCCCTGACTTAATGTCCACTTTTTAAACAATTGTAACTGCAGGCCAAGTATAGAACAAGTCAATGGGAAGCATTACACTGGCTTATTGTACATTTAAAATCAGAGCCCCCTTAAACTGTATTAACCACAAAGATGAATTTGTATTAACCACAAAGATGACTCAGTATTTCCCTGAAGTGAAAGCAGCAAGGAAATAATTTTTTGTTGCTGTGTTTATATTTCTGAAACAAAGGCATGCATCTTTGTGTTTTTATTTTCTAGTTTTCTTAAGAGTATTCTTCAATCCTTATAAAGTGACTCATGCAGTACTACTTTAAAAGATTTTTTTTCAGAAACAGTTAAGATATAATAGAAAATATATGTTTTTTGAATTTATGTTAATAGTTGCTAGAAAAACCACCTGGGCCTGAGCCTTTGGGGATGAGATATTGCAAACCACCATTTCAATTGTTATTACTATTTCTATGCTCGTGAGCCTTATTGGTAATCTTCCTCTAAGACCAATCTTGACAATAATAGTTTCTTAGAAAATTGTCTATTTCGTGAGTTTTTAATTTATTGGTATAAAGTTGTTCATATTGACCCTAATAGTTTTAAAAAATACTTCTGCTATGTTTGTGTTAATATTATCTGTTCTTAATATTATTTATATGCTTACTTTCCCTCTCTCTGTCTGTTTTATTGTTCTTTTAAAACAGTATTTGATTTTATCAATTAACTCTCCTATTTGTTTATTTGTTATTAAATCATTTTCTTTTTTATTTCCTTCCTGCTACTTGATTTAGATTTTTGTGTTGTCCCTCTTTCTACTTTTTGGATTTGAAATACTAGGTCATTTATTACAAATTTATCCTTGAAGTACAGCTCAGGGTGCACACCTATATAAGGTAATTTTGTTTGAATTATTTTATACCATTTCCTTAGTTTTCCTCTTTAACGATTTTTTTTAGAAATACACCTTATAATCCCTTGAGGGTGCTTTTGATGTTATTTGTTGTATGTTAACTTTACGTATTTTGTGGTCAGTGTTCCCTCTCAAAAACCTTAGTCTGAAACCATGAGGAATAACCCCAGTCTAGTCATGAGAAAACATCAGGCAAATCCAGACGGAAGATTACTGTACAAAATTCTGCCCTCAGAACTGTCAAGACCATGAAAAACAAGGAAAGTCTGAGAAACTGTCCAGAGGAGACTAAGGACCCAGGACCACAAGATATAATGTGATATCTTGGATGGAATCCTGGGATAGAAAAAGGACATTAGGTGAAAAGTGGTGAAATTCCAAATAAGTGTGGGGTTGAGTGAGTGGTAACCCAGCCATGCTGGTTCCACGTGAGACCAACATACCACCGTGAAGTGAAGTGATGAGTAAGGGAAACAGGATGAACGTTCTGTGGGGCTTCTGCACCATCTTTACGACACTTCTGCAAGTCTGAAACCATCCTAAAGTTTAAAAGTTTGCTTTCATTTCAAGTTAAACAGAACAAAGCAAAAACCTCTGTGGCTTGCCCCTCACTGGTCCATCGTAGGCTCACGTCCTTCCCGTGGCCTTGAAGGCCCTACATGGTCTGCTGCCCGTCCCTGACTGCCTTGACCTCCTGGCACTCACCTCATCACTCTGCCCCACCTGCTTGCCCACCGTGAGGTCTGTTCTGTGTCTGGGTCTTGCACGGCTCACTCCCTTCCCCACTTTGTTTTACACTAACGTCTTCTTCAAAGTGATGTCTTTCTGACCACTTTATTTAAAAGTACAACTTTCTCACGCTTCCCCTTTATCCCCTTTTCTATATTTTTTCTCCATAGTACTATCATCTCTATCTAACACACAAACACACAGGCACACAGGCACACACACACAGGCACACACATAAAGGCACACACAATTTTCTTTATGGTCTCTCTACATTCCTTAGAATGTAAGCTGCATTTGTGTTTTATCCACAGATGTATCCCTAATACCTATGAAACATCTGACACATTGTAAGAACTCAGTGAGTATTGACTGAGTACAATTAATCAGATAGGACCCTTTAGCAGTAGCTCCACAAGAAATGGTGATGGATTGGACTTGATTTATGGCAGAGAAGACGGACAGGGTGGTCATCTTTGGGATGTACTTTGGGTGTTGAGCAAACAGGATACAGATAGATTAGATGTAGGTTTTCTGCGAATGACGGGAGTGAAGGATGACTCTGAGGTATGTTGAAGGTGGTACCAATTTAATGAAATGGAGAAACTTCAGAGGGGTTTTTGGGAACAGAGAACTCAATGCTATGTTTGAGATGTGTTGCATTTGGCATACGTCTTAGACATTCAAATGGAGATGTTTCATATGAGTTAAAGAGAAAACAAAGGATTCATCATAGAAACATTACCAATTAAATGACAGAGATCAAATTATTAATTTAGACAATAGACCAAAATGGATTAAATACCTCTGTTAAAACAAGTTTCTCAGTTTGGACTGAAAAACTGCTCTACTCAACATCGCCGTCTATGAAAGCAAGGCTGTACACAAAATAGCTTGCACCTGTTGAAAACCAAATGATGGATAAAGGGTAATATACAAATGTAAACTAACAGAAAGACGGAATCTCAATAATGTCCTTCTAATAATTTTACCTCTTGGTTGGGGTTCGAGACAAAGGATAACCAAAGGGAAAATACTAGCCCTGTTGGACCCACACCTCCCATGACAGCAGAATCCACATGGGCTAAGGGTGCTAAGGCAGTGGGGGTGAAGGGCATGGCCGACTTTAGCTCTTGCCACTGCCCTACTTGATTTGGAGTTCCAGAGAACCCTTAATGTGGACACCTATAAACCCTAAACACAGGACGCTCCCTGCTCTGGTTGTGGTTTCTGGGGTTGTAAGATGTATATAGTAGGAAGTGGAGTTGAGATGTGCTGGGGAGATAAAATTTATAGGAAATGCGGATTTATTGGATATCTATTTATAATTTCAAACTCAGTACAAACTTTTTTTTTCAGTGTCCATGGAACATTTACAAAAATATAAAATGATGGAATTTCCATGAAGAATCTTCATGTATTCCTAAAAGTAAAAATTTTATAAGCACATGTTTATAACTGCAACCAGCACAGACATTGATACAAACATTGACGATGACAACAAAATCTAACCCCTTGGAAACTGAAACATAAAATATCCAAATTAATGCAAGGGTCAAAAAAGAAATTAAATATTCAATTTAGTCTCCTCAGAGATAATAATGGTTGGAAAACCATAAATCCCAATTCATACCATGTGGTAAAAATTGTACTCAAAATAAATTTTATAACCTTACATTTTTTTAATGAATAAAAAATAAAGAAGGAATTCAAATGACATGAAAATGTAACCTAAGAAGCTAGAGGGGATAAATAGCCTAATAAAAGGAAAATGAAGGAATTAATAAAGATATATGCTGAATTTGGTAAATTAAAGAATGATAAAATTCATAAATGAGTTCAAGGGGGCTCTTTTGGTTTGTTTTCTTTGTTTTGTTTTGTTGTGGTACGCGGGCCTCTCACTGTTGTGGCCTCTCCCGTTGTGGAGCACAGGCTCCGGACGCGCAGGCTCAGCGGCCATGGCTCACAGGCCCTCTGCGGCATGTGGGATCCTCCCGGACCGGGGCACGAACCTGTGTCCCCTGCATCGGCAGGTGGACTCTCAACCACTGCGCCACCAGGGAAGCCCTCAAGGGGGCTCTCTGAGAATTTCAGGGAATTAGAGAAGAAGCACTGGCACCAGTCTAAAGGGCACATCGAGATGGATGTGGCAACCAGCATCCATGGAAACAACCATGTGGCGAGCCAGCGGGAACCAGGGCTCCCCACCAAGGGCGATGATGAGATGAGCTGTGTCTTGGCAAAGGGCCCAAACCTACATCCCTCCCCACCCCCACCAGTCCTGAGACCATAATGGGTCTAAGCTCCCGGAATCTTAAGTACCACCCCAAGGAGGAAGAGGAGGGTCTGAGCCCTGAGTAGAGAGAATCTTGAACAAAATGGACCAAGTTTACATAATTGAATTAGACTGAGAAATTAGACTGATTTTGATGCCTGAAAATGAATAGATCAAATTATTCTGTTGGGCAATAGGGACCAGAGAACTAAATAAAGTTCATATATATATTCATTTATTTCGTTCAGAACTTTATTTAATAGAACTTTATTTATTTATCTCATATATATATATATATATATATATATATATATGTTATATCTTGTGTATAATATAAGTTGGTTTTCCTAACAGGGTTAAGAGGTCTATGGGTTTAACACCCACCATAGATGTGAGACTAAATGTTCAACTTCTCCTTCTATAATAATAAAGGAAGCACAACTTACTGTCTATGACAGTGACACTTGTTTGATCAATGTCCATCTTCCCCACTTTCTCATGAGCTTCACAGGGGCAGGGCCATATCTGTTCACTTAACATTGTAGGTGAGGGGTATGGGACATAGCAGTGCTCAGTGAGCATGTGCTAGAAGAACGAAAAAAAAAAAAAACAGGAGAGAAAGAAGGAAGAGATGGAGGGGAGAAGGCAGAGGCAGGAAAGAAGGAAGGAAGGAGGGAGGGGCAGCACAAGGAGGGAGGCGAGGGGCTGGGTTAGTTCTGTAGAATACCATTTGGAAAACACGGATTGTGTTTTCTAAGGCCCTTTGCCCTATAAATATTGATGTTGGAACACTCGTATGTGTGTAACACCGAAGGGAATGTGGCGGGGGCGGGGGGGTGGACACAGAACTAAAGTGCGGGACATTGGAATTATCCCTTAAGCATCTGGGGTAAGGTCAGGGGCTTTAGGCCTTGACAACCACAAGATGATGGCTTGTACTCCAATGACACTTTATGGCGGTGGAACCATCACGAGCCCTATCTGCTTCTCCTACCCTCCATATTCTTATCCAATTTCACAAGTTCCTTTCTCTCCTTTTAAGCTTATTCATCTCCATTTCTGAAATAAAAATTCTCTAAATCATAACCACATGTCATCGCTTTATATGCTCCACTCACTCCTTCCCTCCCTCCCTCCCTCCTGACCTCCTTTTTCCTCTTCTTGTTCTGCCTCTCTCCCTTCTTTCCTTGAACAAATATTTATAGCAAGTCAACTCTGTGGCCATTCCTGTTCTGTTTCCCCTCATCTGCACCTTTTTTTCACTGTCTCTCTCCTTCCTGAATCTGGAGCTCACAATGAAGGTTCTACTGCGGATGTGGTCAGCCAGCACGTACAGTGGGGCAGTCATGTTTCTGGACCTGAATATTAGGTCTTTATTAATCCAGGCTAAAAGTACATTTGTGTTGGGGCAGCCCATCACATTTTGGTTCAAGATGTGCTCACAATCAACTGAATCCTCTTGGGTGTTCGTCAGTGGCCAGATTGTTCCCATTCTGGGTCATAGGACTAATCACTACCGTGATGATATTCAGACGACCTATTTATCCCTGTGACAGTTCACTCTGTCGCTTTCAGTCTCTCTTTGAAATCAGTGAAATCCTTTGCAGTCTCACAGTTTATTTGCCTAACAACAGAATCATGTGAGAACTAAATTTCGTAGCCTGATAAAAGCAAGACTTAAAGGGTTGACGCATTTTACCCATGTTATTCCATCACAGATTCTATTACTTTCTAATGCATTTGTGGAAACTCCAGGCTTTAGAAGGTAAAACTGGGGCCACTTCTAGGCAGGAGAGACTGAAGATGGGTGTTACCCTCATTTCAACAAGACCAGCCCTGATCTCATATTTTTTCCTATTTCAGCATTCTGCATGAGATATAGGGCAGAAAAAGACAAAGGATCACATTACTTTTAAAACATTTGGAAACCAGCAAATTTTACAATTCACTCCCTCCTGTTTACTTTTTAAAATATTTACTTACTTAATTAATTATGTTGTGCTGGGTCTTAGTTTCAGCATGTGGTCTTCTTAGTTGTGGCATGCATGCAGAATCTAGTTCCCTGACCAGGGATCGAACCCCAGCCCACTGCACTGGGAGCTCGGAGTCTTACCCACTGGATCTCCAGGGAAGTCCCCACCTATTTTATGTTTAAATGTCAAAGCCCCCTCACCCATTCTAGTCTCTCTCTTCATGCAGGGGAGGGAGAAAGCTTTTCCTTTTCCTAGCCTGGTTGAATCCCCTATCAATTCTCCCAGCTCCTTGCCCTCCAATCTCTGCTGCACCTGCAATTTCTTTCTCTCAGTTAGCATCCTCCTCTCAACCTGCAGACTGAACACCCGTTCTACCCCGGCACCACCCCATGATGCCTCTGCTTCCTCACCCCCTCTCTCTCTCTCTGGCTTTTGAGTTGTATCTGGTGTTGGTACCTCCAATCTGTCTTCATCCAAGGGCACCACATCTACTTCCCAACACTTATTTTCCTGATCCCTCTGCAACATTTCTTAAAATCCAGCTATCAGCCATGTTTTCCTGCTGCAAGAGTCTCCCTTGAAACCCCTCCTCTCCCACACCCTAACCCACGTGCATTACCACTGTCATGGCCCAGGTTTCAATGTCGTCAACGTTACTTGAATGTTTTACAAATTTAGGATATATCCACATAACCTAATCCAGTCAAACTTGTGGTTTTTGGCATCCATCTATAACATATGAGGTTGAATCCCATAAAATCGCCATTTTGCAGATCAAAAATGTACTATAGTTTCGCAAGATGTTACCATTGGGAGAGACTGGGTAAAGGGTACATAGGCTCTTTCTGTATCATTTCTCACAACTGCATGTGAATCCATACTTCTTGAAATAAAAATTTTAATTAAAAATGGTCAAATAACAATTTCATAAGATACAATCTAATAGCAGCCAAAAATGTTCAAAAACAAATGACTTATTTATTTTCTCCTTTGGGATTTTTCCATGGGCTGCAAAGTGCTAATTCAGAGAGCCCAACTTTATAACCACTAAATAATTTATGAGATAGAGAATTTTTCTAGGAATAATTAAACTTGAACATACAATAATTAAGTTTAAGCATTTAGTAGAAATTTACTCAGTTCAAATTAAAACTCTTCTTAAAAAAATCTTCATTTTCTTTATAAATATGTTTTATCACGTGTTACATAATTTTTAGGACAAATGAATCTAATGTCAATTGCATGACCTTAGGCTTGGGTTTAGAGGAAAGAATCGAACCGATTTATTTTTATTCACTTATTTGTTTAAAATGTAAAGATTTAAAAATTGACCATGGATTGGGTCAAGCCATGGATTAAATGCTAAAGGATCTTTGAATTACAGGATCTCTGTGTAAATGGGGCATTAAAGTCATATGATCTGATCACACATACCTTTGCTGCAACTCTACCCCCCAGAGCATCTCAAACCATTCTTGGACACTCCCAACTGCTCGAAATGTGTTTTATTTTTCATAATAAGGTAGCACTTACCCCCTTTGAAACTTCACTTTCTTTAGTGTTAGTTCTATGCCCGAGTCAAAGAGAGTTAAGTCTGGCCTCTCTCTGTGTTAGATTTGTAAATAGCTGTACACGGCCGTCTGGTCCCCCTTTATCTTGACTCTTTCCCAAGCCCAGTGCTTCCCGAGCTCCCAATCCTTCCTCGTGGCCATGACGTTTTCTCTGCTGATATAGGTTCCTGTGTGTATTTGTTCACAGTAAATGCAGTGCCTGGAATCCCAGCTGTGGTCTAAGCATTCAGCTGACTCCTCCATCCATGGAGACAGCAGATATAATCAATGAAGACCGAGATGATCTTCTCAGATATTCTTGGTTTTGGTGTCCAAATTCACTGTTAACTCTTCTAACTCTTAACTACAGAACCAAAATCCTCTTCCCCTCTTTCCCTTCTCTCCTCCACTTTCAGACCAAGTTTGAGCTCTTGAGAGTGAAGAAGGACCAATAACAAGAGAAAAATAACTCGGTTCAAATGTGAATGTCCTCAGTGGCTCTCACATCCTTCCACACTTGAAGGAGTATCGCAGAAACAGGTGGCGAAACAGAAAACACGTTGGACGTGGGCCGTCCCACTTTTCTGGTATGATTTTCAGGTTCAGACTTCTGATTAGCAGAGAGAAGATCAAAAATCTCTTTGAAGAAAACAGTTAGTCAGTGAGCACCGTGATTGGAAGATGACAGGGATCATTCCAGAGTGTTTTCCATGGTGGGAGGGGAATGCCAGGCTTTCTCTCAAATTATAGAGCGAAACAAACACTTATTATTTCCAGACAAGCGATGAGGCAAATGCTGGACCAAGTTAAAGTTTATAAGGAATTGCATTATAAGGATGAAAGGAAAATAAGCGGTGAGATTTGGGGCTGGGTGGTTCTAGCAGGACCAGTGAGGGCTGGGTGCCCTCCCCCACCTGCCCAGGGGGCTCTCAGATGGTACCTGGTGAGGGGCAGCCGACCACAGCTCTGGAGCCTTCCATGATTCGGAGGGTGAGAGGTGCTCTGGGGGACTGAGCTCCCGGGACAGCCCTGGAACCACCCAGCTCTGCTTCTCAGAAGCTTTACCTTTGTCAACAAAAATAATCAATAAATCATCTATAATTTGAGCCAAACTGAGGACTAGCCCGGCAGCCCGCTTCCCGATGACTCTGAGAAACTGCTCCAGAGAAGCATGGTTTCCAGCACAGTTTTATATCTTGTCAGAACAAAGAGCATTAAACAAGTCAGGGATCTATTTCAAGGAGAAAGAAACACACACAGACCAGCACCTACACAGCAAGTCAGCACGAGCTTGCACCTTGGGAGGGAGTTGTATCATCAAAGGAGGACCAGCATGAGCATCCCAGGAAGAGAGGCATTTAATCTTTATTTTTAACATGGACGTTCTTTATTTTTGGTCAATGTGTCCTTTTCTCTAATAATTAAAGCAGATGTACAACGTATGTTTGCTATTGTAGTTGCATAAAATTCATGTTAACTCATGTACAAGCCAGAATGACTTCCCTAGAATTCAATATGTGAAAAGTTCTTTTATCATCTTCCACTCAGCGTTTCCCTACAACCTCCCTCAAGGCTTCACCCCAAGCTCCACTATATAACCAACCCCATCTCTGGAAAGGTTAGACTTAACCTTAAATAACATTTGGAAGGCATCAAAACACAAGCCACATCTAGGGACTTGAATTCTAAGAAAATCGTTCCCTTTTTAACAGCAGGTGGCGCTGTTGCACGAGGCTGCGTTTCTTCTGCTGAAGTCGATCAGAAGGACCAAGTCTGAACTAGACAGCGCATTTAATTCATGGATCAGATTTACAAAAATAGTAACCACCTTAACCAAGTGATGAATGATTTCCCTCATCCCGGGACAAACCAACTCCACATGTCTCCTGGTCAGAGGCATGTTACCTTATGCAGTATTTTTGCCCAAAATGCATAACCTGAATCTAATCCTGAAGAAACATCAGACAAACCTAAAGTCGGGGACATCTACCCAATAACTGGCCAGTACTCTTCAAAAATATCACAGTCAGGAAGCCAGCAAATGGTGAAGGAATTGTTCCCGATTGAATGAAATTCAAGAGACATAACTAAATAAATATCCTGCATGGTTCCCTGGACCAGGAGAGTGAAACTGCTATGCCAGACACCGGTAGTTATTGAAGAAAAGGAAGACAATAGAGCCGCGATGACTAATTCAAGTTGACAGGGTCACTTAGTTGTCAAACCAGGCAAAATGACTCAATTCCTGCCCTGGGTCCAGGACACTGTCCCTTCCTTTGCTCCTCATGCTGGGGAGACATAGAAGATACAAAGTCAGGTGCCAAGGACACGAGAACACAGAACAACTCAGAGCACGCCTGTCTTATAACAAGGTATTCAGAATATTGTACTACAGAAACCTCAGTTTTCAAAATTAAAAACCCAGCAACTCCCATCCTGGGTATGTATTCGAAAAAAACAAAAACACTAATTCGATAAGATATATGCATCCCGATGTCCACAGCAGCATTATTTATAGTTGTCAAGGTATGGAAGTAACCTAAGTGTCCATCAACAAATGAATGGATAAAGAAGCTGTAGTACATATATACACAATGGAATACTACTCAGCCATAAATAGAATGAAATATTGCCATTTGCAGCAACACGAGTGGACTTGGAGGGCAGCAACACGAGTGGACTTGGAGGGCAGCAACACGAGTGGACTTGGAGGGCATTATGCTAAGCGAAATAAGCCAGAGAAAGACAGATATTGTATGGTATCACTTATATGTGGAATATAAAAAAAAATACAACAAACTAGTGAATAAAACAAAAAAGAAGCAGACTCAGGACTTCCCTGGTGGTCCAGTGGTTAAGATGCCACGCTTCCAAATGCAGGGGGCACTGGTTCCATCCCTGGTTGGGGAACTAAGACTCCACACGCCTGAGGCTCAGTGCAGCCAAAAAAAAAGAAAAGCACACTCTCAGAACTAGAGAACAAACTAATGGTTACGGGGGGGGGGGGGGGGGGGGAGGGGGAGGGGCAATATATGGGTAGGGGATAAAAAACGGCTTATTGTGGGATTATTTGAAATCATGTGTGTGAAACTTTTGAAAATTGTAAATTACTATAGAATTTAATCTTTCATTCAAAAAAGTTTTAGAAATTACAAAATAATAATAAAATAACTTAGAAGAAAAAAACCCAACAGGCTTAAAAGACACTTCACACTTGTCAGGGCTGCTTGGAACTGTCCCCCAGGGCATCCCTGGGGTTGAAGATCCCTGTTCTTCCCTGTGGTAGAAGCTCTCACTTAGAAACACCAACAGGCCCCGCGGACAACAGAACCTACCAAGGACTCAGTCAGCAGAGCTCAGCCCCGGGGAGCGGCTCCCCAAGGCCCCGCCCAGTTTCCATAGCAGCAGCAAACGTCTGACCGGCTGCTAATAACGTTCGCTCCTCCTCAGCGATCAGAGGCTGCGCCTGTGTAGCACCTCCAGGTGCTGGTGTGACCAGGGATGGAACACACACACACACACACACACACACACACACGCCTGGCCTGGGGTCCCCACTCTCTGGCTCGAGATGTTTAAAGCCTGGAGCTTGTCAGGTCCTGCACGCTGGAAATCCAGAGGGGCTCCTCTGCTAATCTTTAGGCAAATATTTGCTCTGCTCTGCTAGCTTCATGGTGAGTTACCGGCCTTGCGCCTCCGTGGCAAATTGATGAAGCCCAGTTGTCCGCTTGGCAAGGTGACCTGGGCTGTCCACCAGCAGGCAGCTGCTGCGCCCTGTTGCGGGGTCTGTCCTGGCACCAGCCTCCCAGATGGAAAACGAGAAAGTGGTCCTGCTGCCCCCAAGGGGAGCCAGCCCAGGACCCACGGGAGGGGACAGCCCAGAAGGACAGTGGTTCCCGATCGTGGATCAGAAACGCCAGGTGCTTAGGGCCCACCTAGCTTGCCCTCCCCCTGCCTGGCCCCTACGTGTGCAGCACAAGAAACAGGAGGGTGTCACCCTCACTGCCTCTGCTGTCGCTCCTGGTCTCGGTGGCCAGCTCACTCCCAGAGGCTGACCACATGTGCTACTGAACCCAAGGCGCACCTCACTCTTGGGTTTATTGTGTGTTTTGACTTCGCCCTGAGTCTGAAATCTCCTCTTACCTTTCCACTGTGGAATGCCCTACACACACACACACACACACACACACACACACACACACACACACACCTGTCCTCCCCCGCCCCACACCTGGATTATTGACCGGCTGAGACTCACTCCTCATCCATCCCCAACGCCGCCCCCTCTCCCGGCCCTTAGGGAATAGGTCTTACAAGTCCAAGCAAACCCTCCTCTGGGGGTTCTGCTGAGCAGGTGTGTTGCCAACAGAGGCAACGTTTCACTGAAGCAAACACAGCGTTTAATCTGGCGACTCAGCATTGGCGGCTCAGCCTCGGCGACACCTGTTTCCACCATATGCCTCTCGTGGGCACAAACCCCAATGCGCGTTGCATGCAGCAAACAGGGAGGGTGGTCATGGCCACATGTGTCTGAAAGACCCCAAAGTGGGAGATGCTGCATCTTTGGTTGGGTGAAAAGCAACCCTGTAACATGGACTTGGGCACAGGGAGCTGCTTTGAGAGGTGATCCAAGAACTCTGAGGAGGGAGAGCTGGGAGGCCAGACAGGGAAGGAGGAAAGGTGCCAAGAAAGACGGTGTTGACCAGCATGACCTGCTGTGGGTGCGGGGGCCTCAATCCTGCGGGACCGAACACACCTCAGAACACATAGAACACACTCAGTTGTCCCACCAGAAGCCGTCCAGGAAGATGGGGAGTTTACTTGCCTCCCCCCGCCCACCCCAGCCTCCCCCCCCACCACTCCATCTGCTGGTGGCCTAGGGCTGCTCCGGGAGTGGGGGCATTAACTCTCCTGCCCACCAGCCAGTGGAGAACTTGCTGGCAGCGAGAAGAGAGGTCAAGAAAGATAAAAGAACAGAGTTGCCTTGTCTGGGCTTTGCTTCCCAGGGGGGCCTGAGAAGGTGGCAAGATCCAGAGGTCTCCCCATTCCTTTAGTGTGACATGAAATGAGCAGAATTAAACATGGCTGTCCAATGTTGAGTTTGTTCTTTAAACAAAACTCTCAATATCTGTCTTTCCTCCTGTTTTAGAAGAACAGACCTACTAGTGGATGTATTGATGAAATGCGTCTATTTCAGAGCTGACTTTCAAAGTTTAGTTTTTTCCTTTATAAGCTGTGACTATGAGTATGCCAGCAGTATGCACTATAACTGTCACAGCATTTAAATAAATTTCACGGTCTCTGCAAAAAAAAAAAAAAAAAAAGTTGCTGTCCATGAAGGGAGCATCTACAAAATGAAAGGACAGCCTACTGAATGGGAGAAAAAATTTACAAACGATATGGCTGATGAGGGGTTAATATTGAAAATATATAAACAGCTCATATGACTCAATATCAAAAAAAACAAATAACCCAGTTAAAAATGGGCAGAAGACATGAGTAGACATTTTTCGGAAGAAGACATACAGATGACCAACAGGCACATGAAAAAATGCTCAACATCACTAATTATCAGAGAAATGGAAATCAAAACCACAGCGAGATATCACCTCACACCTGCCGGAATGGCCATCAGCAAAAAGACCACAAATAAATGTTGGTGAGGATGTGAAGAAAAGGGATCCCTCGTACACTGTGGGTGGGAGTGTGAATTGGTGCAGGAAAACAGAATGAAGTTTTCTCAAAAAATTGAAAATAGAACTACCATATGATCCAGCAATTCTACACTTGGGTATTTATCCTAAGAAAACAAAAACACTAGTTCAAAAAGATACACGCACCACAATGTTCATAGCAGCACTATTTACCATTGCCAAGATATGGAAGCAACATAAGTGTGCATAGGCAGATGAATGGATAAAGAAGATGTGGTACGTATGCAATGGAATATTACTCAGCTATAAAAAAGAATGAAATGTTGACATTTGTGACAACATGGATGGACCTGGAGGGTATTATGTTTAGTGAAATAAGTCAGGCAAAGAAAGACAAATACTGTATGATATCATTTGTATGTGGGACCTAAAAAATAAAACAAACTAGTGAATATAACAAAACAGAAACAGACTTACAGATACAACAAATTAGTAGTTACCTGTGGGGAGAGGGAAGGAGGGGGCCGAGATAAGGGTAGGGGGTAGAGGTACAAACTACTATGTATAAAATAAAAAAGCTACAAGGATATATCATACAGCACAGGGAATGTAGATAATATTTTATAATAACTATTAAAGGAGTATAATCTTTAAAATTGTGACTCACTATGTTGTACACCTGAAACTAATATAATATTTAAGTCAACTATACCTCAATTAAAAACAAAGGAAAAGATGGCTTCAGGTGATATTTAGATGGATGGACCGGTGGGAGTCCTCCCCGAGCCTCCAAGCATCCCCATGCTCCTGATACTGGCCAGTTGTTTTCTCATGTGGCCAAGGACACGTGGACGTTAACTGATGGAGATGAAGAGGCTCTAAGGGCAGGAAGTCTAGAACAGAGCTGACCCAGGTGGCAGGAGGACTGACATCCAGGTGGGGCCGTGAGCACATGGCTGGATGCTGACCAATGTTGCATAAGCAGGCCTGCGTCTCCCGGCAGCCGCAGTGGACAGGTGCCTGCGGGGACCTGGTCCTCACCTCTGATTCCTGGTAGTTGATGCCACATAAGTTTCCTAGAATTTAAACACAGCCCCAGAGATATGAGCAGAGGTGGGAGAGGACTGAATCCATGAAGGTCACGAGGACTGCGTGGGATTAAGCTCTTGTTACTTGATGAAAATAGGCACCAGACAGAAGTGAAGCTTAAGAATAGAAAAATAAAGTTCCCTTCTTCTCAGACCTGGGCCTGAGAAGTTCATTCCTCTTATACCTGGCATGGTCCTAGCACCCTTCTTTCATCCTGAATTTACCAACTCAAGTTTATGAATTTTCTGAGTTTGAGGTCGGTCGGCAATGAGGTTGGATTTACCCACTAGTGGACCCTGAGAACGGGACGCTGGTAATAAATTTACGAGCTATCCCAGAAACCACTTGTAAGGGAGCATGGAAATGAAACAGGGAAGGGAAGGTAGCAAATAAAACAAAGGACGTGGACCACTTCTACCGCCGGCATCTGGAGCTTAATCTGCTGAGGGCCTCCGGGAGACCTCAGAGGCGAGGCTGCTGGGGCACGCCCACAAATTCCCAGCATTTAGTGTTTGAGGGCTGCTCCTGAAGGATGGACATGAACTCCCCAGCATTTCTGGCCTGCCCCAAGCACTGGCTAAGAAGCTCTGGGGTAGGGAAAGCTCTCAGGCCAAGAGTCCCAGGTGTTTGAGGTGAGGAACCAACAAGGGTCCAGAAAGAGCAGGTGTCAAGGGGGTGTGATGGGACGCTGGCAGCATCGGCACCAGTAAGCCTAAAGCATATCCTATGAAACATCTCAGAGCACGTAGAGATTAGTCCCTGGATATATCAAATGTCGTGTCATCATATCCCATCTTCAGATTCAATGTGGCAAAATGAGAAGAATAAAATCTCCACCAGGTCAGCAAATCCCACTCCACTTCTCACGGTTTTGCCATGCCATCTCATACCATATTTTATATCAGACGGCAGATGACACAGTGAGAAACAGGACCTGGAGGGAACGTGAAGAGGCCATTGTTGCATTAGTAAAGGTAATGACGCTGGAGTCACGGGATGCTAAGTCTGGAGATATAAGAGGCTGATAAGCCCACACACGGCTCTGCCCTTGACTGACAGGACACAACCCACATGAAACCATCTCCCACGAATAACTGCAGATTCAAGAAGCCACACTCCGGGCTTCCCCAGCTTGATCCCCTTTCTGATCATGACAGATGTGCTTATGACACTAAACAGAGCCTCCAGAAGATTTATGTGTCGCGGACCGCTTGTCACCGAGCCTCCAACCCAGCCCATTTGAGGACGGCTACACATACCTTTCTTTGCTTGACTTTCCTGCAGAATGTGAATCAGCCCCTGCTTTCCTGGAACTTTCTCTTCCCTTACATTCAGGGACCTTCGTCTCCGCTGGCTCTCCTCTCTCTACACCACCGTCCAGGGACCCCCTGAATTTCGCCACCATGTCAGCCTGACCCGGGTCCTCTTCAGGGCTTTGTCCTCAAGACTTATCTCCTTCTACTCAATGTTTTTGCTTTGGTCTCTTTCCCTCATTTACACCTCAAGTTACAACCATCACCCACAAAATGATGACCTTCGCTTTATCCTCAACCAGGATGCTGCTCCCAGCTGCCCACCAACGCCTCTAACACAAACACACGATCCACTTTGTTCTCCTGCCCTCCACACCCGCCTGTCCCCCTACATCCACCCCCAGCCTGATGCCTGGCCCTGCCTCTCGTCTAATCAACAAGAGTGAGATATTGTCCTGCCTCTCCACCCAGTGCCACGGGTCCATCAGGGGAAAGCTATTAACGCGTCTGCCCCAATTCCATTCTCTTCTGTCTCTGGCTGCAACTTTGCTCCAGTTCTTTTTCCACGTTTCCAGGCTCCTCCTCAAATGTAATGATAACGTGTACCTGCTCTGCTTAAACGTGTGGGTGGCTTTAGCTTTCCATCTCCAGTCCTTCTGCCTCTGTCTCACTTACTGTACATGGCTGGGAATTCCTCTCTCTGCCTCTCTCTCTGTCTCTCTGTCTTTCTCTGTCTCTGTCTTTCGGTCTCTCCGTTTGTCTGTCTCTTTCACACACACACACACACACACACACACACACACACACACACACACGCTCAGCTCCACATCATTGCCCCTGATGCTCTCAAAGAGGCTCAACCTTCTCCCAGCCATTGTTCTATATCCAAACCTCAAGGCTGATCTCTCCTGTCCCCTCCTTGGAGACACACTCCCAGACATGCTCTTACCCTTCAGACCTAGCGAGATGCCTATTTTTCATGCTCCCACGGGTCCTCTGCATCCCTTTAAAGAATTCTTATGACTCTATATTACACCGTGGCCTTGTTGAGGACAGAGACCGTGTGTTTTCATCTTGATATTCCCAGCCCGGAGCAGAGTACCTAGCGCAGGGGGGAGCCCCCCAAGTGTTTGATGAATACATGGGAAAATGAATGAATGAAGCCGATTGTGCAAGGCATGCACAGGTGTAGTTTGACAACGGGCAACGGTCACGTGCTCCCCGCTTTTCTCTTCCCCAAGTTTCTCCTGGAACCTGCGTGGAGCTGCGGAGCCCCGAGGCTGCCCCGGCCTCCCCAGCGTCTCCCCCGCCAGCTCTGGGAGTAAGAACGGAGAGGAATGCTGACTGTGCCTCGACTGGGCAAGACTTTACAAGTTCCAGAAAATTGATTTTTCCAGGCCTGCCTGGCTTGGCATAAAAGCCAGACAGATTTTTATTGAATCTGGCCCTAGGTGGTTAGATTTTTTGACCTTAACAATGTGGCCAATAGATTCGACCATGAATACTTTTTGCTTTCTCATTTTCGCCACATGGGCTCCCTTCCACACATTGGCCAGTAGGTTCAGGCATCCTTGTTTCTTCCCTGGGATCTGCAATTGTAAATAAGTTGTGGGTGCATTTCTGAGGAGCAGCGCGAAGGCTGGAACCGCGGGAAACGCGGACCTGCTGGTGCCTAGTGGCTGTTTGTGTTTGTCAGTGGCCCCTGTAATTTGTAAGGCTGTCTTGCCTTCCAATTATGCAAAGGGTAATAAAAAGAAAATTAGGGAAAGCATATGAGTATAATAGCAGATCTAGACCACTGATATTTTGTAATTTTACACAAATACGATACAGATTTTTTCCCCCAAATCCACTCAACTGTAGTGAATACTGAACAGAGAAAACTCAGAGAGCTCCATTTAAAAAACCAAGCACAAATGAGTATCTAATCTTGCCATCTTTGAACATGATCCAGTCCACCGTAAGCACCAATTCAATTAAGGCAGGAATCCAAGGTCGTTGTTTCTTCTGATGAAAAGCATTCATTAGGTGGATGGGAATGCAGTGTGCTACAAGGAAAGGGGGTGCCTTTTATGGTCCTAGGGGTTCTGCCACATCTTTCTGAGGTTGTCTGCAGTAGACCTCACCTGGTAATTCAGACGCTACTCTACCTATTTAAAAAAGTTCAAAAGGAAAGGAAAGACACATTCTCCTTCTGATAAGATGCAAGGTCACATCCGGAAAGGAGAAAACAATCTGAACATCCACCTTATCAAAACGAAAACGAAAAATTAAGGTTTCTATTAACAACCTACTTCCTGTGGAATCAGCAAAATGATACCATTAAAGGGATTATTTCTTGGGAGTGAAATTAATCTATAAAACCTAGTATGTCTTAATGTAGGCAAATGGTGAGATTTTTTTTTGTTTAACTTGATACTCCTTTGTATTATACTTTCTATGAAATACTCCTGAAGGAAACAGGTATACCTAGAACCATCCTCAAGGTTCAGACCTTTGTTTTTGAGATAGCATCTCACCGCCTGCCCACAAGCTCCCATACTTTGCCGACGCGCCTCCAGCATGTTTCAGTTATTTTTTTTCTTGCTCCACGATCATAGGACATGCAGTGCAGTTACATAACTAAGCACAAAAACAAAGCCTATGTAGTAGGGTGCTTTGTAAATGATACTGGCCAGGGCTTTAATATGTAATTCATTTACAATGTTAATGGGGCAAGAAATGCCTCTGTTATTACTTATGCATTTGTTGATATTTGATATCTTTTACTAAAGTAGCAAACTTATTTGCACTGATTTATTGCTTCCTTGTCGTTCTGTCCTCAAGGGCAGCAAGTGGAACCCTGAAGAGTGGCCCTGTCTCGGGACAGTGGGCTGCTTCCTCCAGCTGTAAGTCTCTCCTTCCTGGAGGAGGCACTCTGGACATCTTTGACTCCCACCCATCTTTTCCAGAATGTTCCTTGCGTGAACAAGAATGAGGAGAAAGGGCCAGCTTCCCAGGGCCCGAGCTTAGCTCTTGATCTTTACAGGCAAGTTTGCTGCTGCTCATAGAACCAACTGGCAACGGCCAAGATGAAGTACGACCCTAACATTTTTTTGGCAGTCGACAAGGTTTCTGAGCTTCTCTACTTAACGTACTTAGCATCTGGACCAGCTTAACTTTCCCGCGGCAATGTTTTGGATACTTTAATGGATAGGAAGTGCCTTCTCATTTTCTCTCCTTTGGGGGAACCGAGACTCATGCACAGATTTTCCTCTCAGGTTTGAGTGAGAGGCCTCAAGTCAAAGCCAGGATTTTTTCCTCCGGTGCACATGCCATGTGCCCAAGGCCCAGGAACATGCTTCTGGGGGTGGTGGAGGGCACCCTCAGGGCCCCTGCACAGGTGACAGGCGGGGACAGGGTTATAAGATTAGACTTCCTGCTTTGTTATAATTTTTTTTTAATTTATGATTCTTGTCCCTTTCAGTTTTGAAGGGGTGTTCTTAAAAGTATTTTTCTTGGCTACCAGCTAAGGTTTGTTGAAAACTAAAGCCAGAGTTAGGGGAAAATTTAGAGGATGGGGAAGCAAATGGCCCCCCGGGGCCAGTAAGGCTCATTTCCCGTCCTTGTGTAGACACTGAAGGCTGAGGATATTACAGAGTTCAGAGTCCGCAGGCAGCAGAGGGACAACCAGTGTCGGCAGATGGGCCATAAGAGCTCACAGTGAAGTCATCTGCAATCAGATGCAAAGAGGATTCTCTCCCCTATTTTACACTGAAGCAACCCCAGGATGAGGAATAAAGGCTACTCAGAAAGGAACATGAAATCTAGTTTCTCAAAGAAAAACAAAATCCTTAACAAACCAGTAAGCCCCAAGACCAAAGGCCAGTGCCCTACGTGGAGAGCTGACCCACAGTGAGGACCATTCCCCGGGATGGCTCAGCCTCCTGGAGCTTCTTACAGCTCTTTGCAAACACACTTCCTTGCACAGCAGGTAAAGCTCATCAACCCAAGGGGACTCTGGGAGAAAGATTTGAGCGTTGGTCCTTAATTTCTCTGTCTTCAATGTCAGTAACAGAGCCAAACAGCTCAGTGTACACAGACGCCAATGGAGCCCTCTCCCCAGCACCACCTGCTCCACCAGCAGAAAGGTCAAAGGACAAAGGGCATCCCCACTTTGGAGAATGCGCAAGAGCTCCAAAATACCCAGGGATGAGTTGGACAGAAAGTAAAGGAAAAAAACTCTGTTTAGAGTGGAGTGGTGGGAAATTCACCACTTCCAGAGGAAGTAGAATTGAATGACGGGACTCTCAAAAGAGAATGAAACCTGCCTCGTATCCTAGAACAGACCTAGGCTGCCAGAAACTCGTGTGGCTTGCTTGCCAGAGCACTTTTTTTTAGAGTCTCATTGTAATAATGAGTGGTCTCATACAAATTTAGGCGGACAGCTCACATCAATTCCTGCTTCTGTTATTTTAAAGATACAGTCTCTGTCACATCCATGTAATTTTTAGAAAAACATTCTTCTTTGCAGAATCAGTGCATTGAGTTTCACAGTTGTGTTTTTAGATAAACCGTGGGGCAACAAATTCCATACTGTGAGAAACTTCTCAATGCATGGTTATATTTTATATTTACTTTTCTATCAGTAAATGTTCTCTCATTTTTTTTTTTAATTACAAAGCCAGATTGGGCGCTTGAGAACTACTCGCCCCTGGCTGAATGTGGGACAGGCTTGAAATCACTCCCCAAGCTACACGCAGATCTATCAGCAAAGGACAAAGGCCGTAAATTCTGGCCAATCACTGGCTGAACATTAAGCTATACTGAGCCATTGGTGACTTCTAGGAATCCAGGCTTAAAAATAAAAACAAGGGGGGAAAAGCTGAGCAGTGACATCACAGGCAACACACTTTGGAGGAAGTAGATTTCACAGAATTAGTCCAGGCAAACCACCAAACAAACTAACAAAACCAGCAACATCAACAAGCCCTTGGAGAGGAGAAGGGGGCACTAATCGAAATCCAGAGTTGTACAACATTATTACTTTAAACGCCCAGCTTTCACTGGGAGAGAGAGAGAGAGAGATGCAAATAAACAAGATAGTGTGACCCTTACACAGGAAAATGGTAGAAAATAGAACCTGCCTTTGATGGGAGCCCAGAGGTCTAATGCAGCAGACGAAATTTTCAAAGCGAGTCTGTCAACCAGGAATCTCATAGCCAGCAAATTATCTTTCAGAAATGAAGGCCAGGGGAAATCAACTCCTGGCATGACAGCATGGGGAACTCTGATGAACTGCTCTCCAAGGAAACTGATGAGAATTATTTTTAAAAAAACACTGAAAGCTTCTGGAAATGGGCCTAAGGGCAAATAGCAAATGAAGAAACATCTATTGAAGAAAATCTATGAAACTCCAGTAAGAAACTCTGTGGTAGATGAACCATGACCCCACCCTCTTTCCGCAGTCCCAGTTCAGCAAGGCTCAGACTCCCCTCCAGAAAGCTGCCACCAACAACACAGGGCTCCCTGTCCCCAGCCTACAGCCAAAAGGGCTTTCTTCCCTGAAGGAGCAGGACCTCATTTCTCATCCCGCCCCAGCTTACAAATTTGAATTCACACACACAAAAAAACAAAAAGCACAAATAAAGGTAATTTTGTCATTGTATGAAACAGTATAAATGCATTTTTCTCATTTTTCTCATTTCTCAGTCAGTTGTATAAAATAATATGTATATAATGTACTATCTGGCTTATCACATATAGAAATGTAATATATATGTAATAAACTCATCAAAAACAGCTCAAAGGAGGTGGGGAGAACAAAGCCATTTCCTGCACTTAGGGAAATGACTACAGATGATAAAGTCATAAATATAACAATGAATTCTTAGGTGTGTAACATTAATATATATAATAGATATAACAATATCACAAAAAAGGAAGAAAAAGATCTATAAAGGAGTAATGTTTCTCTATATAACTGCAATTATGCAAGGGTAAATTTGAAGCTGACTCTGATCAATTAAGACGTAACTAATAAACCCTAGAGTGGCCACTAAAAAAGACCTCAGAAAATATCATTTAGAGAAACTAAAATGCTACATCAGAAAATATTCGCTTAATAAAATAAAGCAACGAAGGAGGAATAGAGAAACAAAACTCTATGAGACATAGAAACCAAAAACTAAGATGGTAGCTGCAAATCCATCTATATCAAGAATCAAATTAAAGGTGAACCATACGCTGTCTACAAGAGGCACACTTTCCACTCAAAGATAAAAGTAGACTTTTAAAAAAGGAAGGAGAAAAGAAATATATATATATATATATATATATATATATATATATATATATATATATATAAAGAACAGTGTCGCTGTGTCGCTGTGCTAAAGGGATTTAATATTACATGTAGACAGCACCACCCTTTTACCTGGGCAAGAGAGATTACGCTCTGGAAGTCCCGAATATTAACAACCAACCAAAATTAACAAACATTGGCTACGCAGTTCAGGTCCAGGCAAGTGTTTCTCTGCATTTCTTGCCTTATATCCTCAAAACAAAGGGTGACTGCAAAGGAAGGTTTGTGGGCTGTACCCCTGCCAACATCAGAGACAGACTTGGCTTCAGAGGCTCGGGAGGTTTTAATCAGTGGAAACAATGAGGTAAAATAAGTAAGTAAGTGAATAAAGACAAATTAATTTTCTCTCGCGAGGCACGAAGACAAGTCCTCGGATAACAAAACACTATTTCCCAGTGGTGCCAGCCATCCATTTTCCTCCTTCTCTCTGTTCTGATGTGTGTTTCCAGAAGCATTCATGAATTTTCATGGTATTTTCAACATTTGCATTTTTTCTCAGGGAACATTTACAATATTAAATGATTCACAGCACTTTTAGTTTCATACGTATAAAATGTCTGTGCATAAAATGTATAAAATATATGTAAAAATGCATGTAAGTACATATCGATACATTTTATACATAGATATGTATACATGGGTATATGTACATATATCGGTATGGACATAACATATATGATTCCTTACATTTAGGAACTAAATGGACGTTGAATGTATCTGTTCCAGGAATTGAAAATAACACAATCAGATTGGACAAAGGATGCAGACATGACCTCCCTTTTTACTTAATACGGTAGCATGAACATTGTCTTTTTCAACAGAATATCTAACTAATCTCCCGTTTCTGGACATCTATGTTATTTCCAGTTTTTGCTTTTATAATCAGGGTTGAGATAAATAGCATTAGTATCGAAGCGTTACAAACAGCCGTGGGATAATCCGCTAGAAATTACTTGCTGAGTCAAAGGTAATTAAAAATGTTTACCATGGACTATTTTACTTTATAGCCATTAGCAATTTTGTTAGTTTAATAAATGTAATAAATGTTTGGGTATTAGTGTCTTAATTATAAAATGTCTGTGCATAACACTCAATTTCTTTTTTCAGTTTTTTCACATACATAACCAAAGTTAATTAATCACAGGAAAAGTCATGAAGAGCGGACCATCGAATTATATCTCAGAAATTGCCTACAGCTTTACTCGCTCTAAAAGTGGGCAATCTTAGTAAAATTGGAATCTTTTCAAAGAGATGTCCCACACACTTAGAATAAATATACATGTATCACATATGCATGTATTTGTATGTGACATTTTATTTATTTATATACTTATTTATTAATGATTATTACAATGCATATGTTTTATAATGACATTTGAGTGGACAACCATACCACAGAAATATGCTGTGACTTAGAGCATTTCTTCCATCTGAAGCCTCTGCAGTTCAAACGGAAATTTTATGCTGTGGATAAGTACTTATTTACAAAAGAAAACTAACAGGAACAAAATTTCTTACCATTTCTTTTCAAAGTCAAGTTTAAGTGAAAACACAATAAATATTTGTCAATAGGGAACAGAGCCAAAGTTACTGAATAAAAACTACTTAATACCGGATAACAAAACAGTCACTCAAAGGAAAACTCATCTTAAGGTATTTATAGCATAACCATCTTCCCTGGTACAAAGGCTTTTATGTGCTGTTTGCTTCTTCGGGTTATCCTTACCAACATATGCATAATCCTTTTGTGTTATTTTGAAGGGAACTATTCAACCAAAGAAATATATTCTCCAATTCATCCGTTAAGCTTTACAGTTCATTGACACAAAAATGTATTTGCCAAATTGGCCAAAATCTGATCTATCATCTATATGTTGCCACTATTTTTATAAGAAAATATTAGTATAGATCTTTCTTGATGTACAATGGGGATACTCCCCATAAACCCATTGTAAGTTGAAAATATCATCAGTTGAAGATACATTTAATACACCTAACATAACAAACATCATAGCTTAGCCCAGCCTACCTTAAATGTGCTCAGAACACTTACGTTAGCCTATAGTTGGGCAAAACCATCTAACACAAAGGTGTGGAATATCTCATGTAATTTACTGAATATGGTACTGAAAGCGAAAAGCAGAGTGAGTGTCTAGACACAGGTGGTTGTAAGTGCCTTGGTTGTTTCCTTGGTGATGGAGGGGCTGACTGGGAGCTGCGGCTCATGCCGCTGCCCAGCATCATGAGAGGATTGGACCCTGTCGTATCACTAGCTCGGGAAAAGATCAAAACTCAAAATTCAAAATACAGTCTCTACTGAAGGCCTATCGCTTCACACCCTCATAAAGTCAAAAAGTTGTAAGTTGAGCCATCGTAAGTTGGGGACCCATCTATACTTATCTTCATGTGACACCATACTAAATAAAATTAATGAATGCTCACCAGGAGTTTCAAACTGAAGTATACATGAGACTGAACAGTATTCGATCAAATTCTTACAAAAACATGCTGATTCAGAGCTCAGGTGAATTACATACTAATTTGACACTCATCACTCCCACTTGAGCACCATAAATATGCTGAAATGATGCACATTAGGCAAAATGAAGATGTCATCTTCCCTCATGCAACCACAGGCCCGTCTGCTATATCTTCTCTTCAAAAAATCTCCTTGTCTGTTGTGATCTGAATGTTTGTGTCTCCCCCAAATTCATATGTTGAAATCCTAATGTCCAAAATGATGTAATTGAGGAGGGGTCTTTGGGAGCTGATGAAGGGTGGGGTTTCCAGGAATGGAATTAATGCCATTATCAAAGAGACGCCCCTTCTATCATCTGAGGACACAGTGAGAAGGTGCCGGTATAAACTAGGAAAAGGGTCCTCACCAGAACGTGACCTTGGACTTCTGGCCTTCAGAACTGTGAGAAATAAATCTCTGTTGTTTATAAGCCCCTCAGTGGGTGGTATTTTGTTATAGAAGCCAAAACAGACTAAGACCCTGACTGGGTGACTCACGGAGAAATCCTGCGGTTGAATGAAGCTCTGGAAGGTCCTTAGGAGAGGACTTCCAGGTGTCAGACTGTAGTGTGACTTTTAGCCTCTTTGTGGACCGTTTCCAAAAAAAAATGCTGGTGGTGAATCTCTTCCAACTTAGGTTTTGCCTGAGGCCATAAATCGAGGAGAGTCAGGAATCCATAGAACATCCACAAGCTATGACTTCAGTCAGGAAACCCCACAACTGGAACCCAAGAACTTTGCTAAGACAGGTAGAGTGAGAGTGAGGGTGTGAGGGTGGGACCAGGCAGGGCTCTAAATTTCAATAATAAAAGCTGTCTGTGAATATTCTGTTCTCAGGATTTCCTCTGAATCCTAAGACATTTCTCTGCAAAAGAAACCTGTGTTCTCAAAACAACTCAAGAAGACACATAGTCGCTCCCAACGACAGTCCTGAAAATTAAGACCTCTTCTACCCTGGCTCCACTGTGATCAGAGCTGTTTACACCATCCTTGGTCTTCTTTAAAAATTTTTTTCCCAAATTAATTTTAGGCTACAGTGAAATCAGAAAAGCAAACTGATTCCACGTGCCTCCCTCTCCCGTTAATGGAAGCTGAACAGAAATGTCACCCCCTGAAAGGAATGGCTCTGCCAGAGCGTCTAGCAAGGTTTCATATATTGTTTTCATTAGGCAGAAATAAAAAGTCTTTTTTTCTTAAGGCAGGGCACTAATAGAAAAGGTAATTTGTCAGGAAGTATAATTATTTTTTGATCAACTGCATATTGTTGCATTTGCAGAAAAATGGCCCAATAATTACATTTCTAGACATTTCCAATCTATATTTTCCTAAAGCACACAGGGCTTTATGAAATCATATGGCAAAGAAGACAGACCAAAAGAAAACAAAAAACAAAAAAACCCATCAGATGGACACATTCATTTTTAACTTATAGCAAACTGAAAGCATTTGAAGCTGCATAAACATGCCTATGAGAAAGCAAAGGTTTTTACATCCCTCCTGACATGCTTTGAGTTTCTCCCTAGCTGTGTTCCCTCCCATAGCGAAGAGAAGAAAGCATGTTGAAAAGTTACACTGCTCTTTATTTGTTGTGGCTCATCTGTGATGCCCAGCCCCTCAGCAAGGAGACTGATGGCGTAGAAGCTGCAATGCTGACTTGGTCTCATGGATGACTCGACCCAGTGCCTCTGCCTGGCATGGACTCTGCAACGTGGGAAGCATCACATGTGTCAGCGTGACAGCACTGGGAGATCGCGCTGTCTCACTGGAGATCAGGGGGACAGGAATGGTGATAAGAGCCCAGATTTGTCTGTCCTTCCTTCCCTCTGACTATCAGTGGATAGGCCACATCACAGGGAAGGAGTAGAAAATAATGCATGTGTATCAGAACCTTAACAAATGGACAAGAAAAAAAATATATATATATATATATACATATATATCAATTAACAACAAACAGAAAAGATCAAAAAATTTTATCAGTCAATTAATCTGAAAGAAATTAGTAGGAACAGCAGATAAGAGGGATTTAGCATTTTACGTGTAGTAGCCCCAAAACGTGTTGAATGCTCCTGAGGGCCTGTAATATGAATTATAATTTATCATTTGGCTTGGAAGTCACCAATTCCTATAAGGCTTTTAGTACTATTTGACATAAAAAAAGATGTACATAGTACTTCAATGAAAATAAATATTTTTAATAAATAGATTTTTTAATAGATCTTTATTGGAGTATAATTGCTTCACAATACTGTGTTAGTTTCTGTTGCAAAACAAAGCAAATCAGCCATATGCATACACATCCCCAGATTTTTTAATAAAAAATATCACGGGGACTTAGTAAGACTTCACAGCATGGCTCCAGGTTGATGCACTGTTGTTTATTTAATATATTCCGTGTGCTTTCTAGTGCTATTAGGTGTTAAGAAAGATTGCAAAGTCGTCGGCACTCTGTGAGACCAAGTATTCTTACTGACCCTCTCACATACAGGCAGACTCATTCCTGTGGTGGATGGTCTCCAAAGATGGTTCCCTTCCCTCCAAGTACAATTGTGATGCCCCACCCATCAGGAAGCAGAACCTGTGTCCCTTCTCCCCTGAATATGGGCTGGTCTTGTGACTTCCTTCAACCAATAGAATGTGGTAGGTGTGACACTGGGCCAGTTCCCGACCCAGCTTTAAAGAAAACTGTTAGCTTCCACCTTCTCTTCCTTAGAAACCCACTGCCAATTAAAAAGTCTAATTATCCTAGGACCACCATACTATGAGGAAGCTCAAGAGAGCCATGTGAAGAAGACATATGGAAAGGGAGAGAGGCCAGATTTGCCCCTGTTGCTCCAGCCATCCTGCCCAAAGCATAGACTGTGAGTGAATGAGCCATCCTGGATGTGCCAGCCTCAGCAGCCATCATGTTCAACAGAAAAACCAGCCAACTGAGCCTAGCCTGGATTGCAGTATCATGAGAAATAATAAAGTCCCGCTGTTTTAAGCCACTACATTTTGGGATAGTTTCTAACTTAGCAGTAGGTAACTAAAACAGAAATTGATACCAGAATTATATAGCAATAGATAACTATTCAGATATGTAGTAAAATATTTATGTGGGGAGTTTAAAAGACATAAACTATGTAGCACAACCAAACCAAGACAACTTAAGGAACAATCTGAATACATATTTGAGGAGAATGCAGAGAAAAATCTATCAAAAGGATGAAAGAATAAATGAGAAAAATACTTTCCATCACACACACACACACACACACAAAAAGATTATGAGAGAGAGGAAAAAATGGGATTGAGGGAAAATATGCTCTTAATTTAATTCTACTAGAATTTCAAATTTAGGAATAAAGGAAAGTAAAAGTTGTCAGGACTAAAAAACAAAACTGGGCAATAAATATTGCCTGATATCTATATCTATATAGATAAAGATATAGATAAATGTCTCTATATATTATATAAAATATATTAGACACATATATAGAGACATTTCTCCAAAGTAGATCTATGAATGAACAATAAGTACATAAAAAGATAGTCAACATTATTAGTCATTATGGAAATGCAAATCAAACCCACAATGAAGTACCACTTCACACCCACTAAAACGGCAATAATAATAACAATCAGAAAATAAATTTTCACAAGGATCTGAAGAAAATGAAACCCTCATACAATGCTGGTGGGAATGTAAAATATTTCAGCCACTGTGGAAGAAAGTTTGGCACTTCCTCAAAAAGTCAAATGTAGAATTGCCATATGACCTATCGATTTCACTCACAGGTATATAACCGTAATTACTGAAGACAGTCAAACAAGTATATGTACGTGCGTGTTCTTAAAAGCAGTATTCACAATAGCTTAAAGGTAGAAATAACCCAAATATCTCTCAATAGATGAAAGGATATATACATTGTGATACATACATACAGTGAAATACTATTCAGTCATAAGAATGAATGAAGTACTGAAACATGCTACAATGTGGATGAAACCTGAAAACATTATGCTAAGTGGAAAAAGGACTGACACAAAAGGTTTCATCTTGTATGATTCCATTTATGTAAAATATCCAGAGTAAGTAAATCCATAGACACTGAATGCAGATTGGTGGGGCTGGGTGTTGGAAAATGGGGAACAATTGCATAACGGGTGAGGATTTTTCTTTTGGAGTGATGAAAATATTTCAGAACTGAATAGAAGTGGTGGCTGTGCAACATTATGAATGTGCAAAATGCCATCAGAATTTTCACTTTAAAATGGAAACAGTTACTTTTATGTTATGTCAATTTTACCTGTATTTAAAAAAAAAGAATATCTAAAGGGAAGCTAGTGTGTAGATCTCCCAGATAGCTAAGATAAACTAGAGTATTAGAACTTGGGGCTCGTTTTTGTTCTGTGCTGCCTGGTAACAAAAGTAAATTGTCTCATTCTGTTGATTTGTTTGTGTACATGTTTTCATGCTTCCCTTTTTCATGAAATGATAACTGAACGGAGTCACTTATCCTTTGTAAAAGTGCCATTATCTTCACTGCCTAAGACATCAAAATCACAACAGCAGGTCTTTGGTAGAAACTGAAAAACCAATTCTAAAATTCATTTGGAAATTCAAAGGACCTAGAATAGCCAAAATAACTTAGAAAAAGAAGAAAATGGAGGACTAAAACTCACTGATTTTAAGACTTGTTATAAAGCTACAGTAACCAAGACTATAATTGGTGCAAAGACAGGCAAATCAATCAATAGACCAGAATAGAGAATCCAGACGTACACCCACACATATATAGACAACTGATATTCTACAATCGTTCAAAGGTGATTCAATGGCAAAAGAATTTTCAACAAATGGTACTGGAATAATTGGGTATAGGCAAAAAAATGAACTTCAATCCATACCTCACACCTCATATAAAAGTTAATTCAAAATGGATTGCAGATCTAAATGTAAAACCTAAAACTATAAAACTTCTAGAAGAAAACATAGGATAAAACCTTTGTGACCTTGAGTTAGGCAAAGATTTCTCAGCAATGACACCGCAAGCAAGGTCCACAAAGAACAAATTGGTAAGTGGTATTGGTAAATGGTATTCTTCAGATCCTACCAATTTTAAATGAAATACCATTTATCAATTTGTTCTTCATGGACCTACACTGTTTCATTCATAAAAGAAGGAGAAAGCAAGCCGCATACTGGGAAAATATATTTGCAAAGTTTATATCTGATAAGGGAGTTTTATTCACAGTACAGAACCTTCAAAACTCAATAACTTAAAAATTAACAATGGGCAAAGCAGTCATTTCACCAAAGAAGATATATGAATGGGAAATAATCACATGAAAGATTATCAACATCATTGGTCACTTGGGAAATTCAAATTAAAACCGCAGTGATATGTCACTACACATCTATTACAATGGCTAAAATTAAACAGATTGACCATATCAAGTGTTGACAAGGATGTAGAGCAATTGTGACTCTTGTATACCGCTTGTGGGGATGTAAAATGGTACACCACCACTTCGGAAAACAGTTTGGCAGTCTTAAAAAGTTAAATATACACCTTCCATTTGATATAGTAAAAAGGAAACCATATGTCCATACAAAGACTTGTACATGAATATTCATTGACACTTTATTTGTAATAGTGTCAATGGGCTATTACCAAATATCCATGGGCTATTTGGGCTATTACCAAATATCCATGCACAGGTGGGTGCATAAACCAATTATGGTATATCCATTCAACAGAATATTACTCAGTAATAAAAAGGAATAACATACTGATACATGCAACACCATGAATGAATCTCAGAAAAATTATAGTGAGTGGAGGAAACCGAACTAAGAAAGCCTACCACCCATATGATACTTATTTCTATAAAATTCTAGGTAATGCAAGTTCATCTATAGATCTATAGTGCCAGAAAGCACTATAGATTCATAAAAGAAGATTTCATTCATAAACGAAGGAGATAGGTGGTTGCTTCTTACAGTTGCAGGAATGGGCAAAGGGAAGGATTGTAAAGGGGCACAAGGAAACTTTGGGGGTGATAGGTTTGTGCATTATCTTGATTGTAATGCTGGTTTCACAGGACAAAGTGTATCCCATTATACACTTTAAATAAGTATGGTTTATTACATATCTGCTACACCTCAGTGAAGCTCTTAAAAGCATGTCAGAAGCAGAAAGCTGGCATTCGTTGCTCATCAGACATTCACTAAATATCTGTTTCTTGTCCAAATCTTCTATTTTTTATTCATACCTTGAATAAACAGAGCTAACACTTTTAATTCCTTGTTTTGATAATTCTCGATATTTAGTTTTATCTTATAAATTTAGGTCCAAATATAATATGCAAGAATACTTAGACACATCCAAGCCTCTAGAGGTGGTTAGGGACCCGGGTCCAGCTGCTGTCGATGTCAATATTCTTAATGTTTAGGACTGTGTACTGAAAGCATTGCTAAACATGCGTATTTCTGGGCCTCAGTCTGACCTGCTACATCAGAGTCTCCAGGGGTGGGCCTCAGAATGGGGATTTTTAGATAAGCACCCCAGGGGATTCTTAGGTGCTTGGAAACTTGAGAGCAGCGGGACTCCTTTGCCTTTTACTGTGACTAATTATTAATCCACATACCTTTCCATCTTCCACACCATAGGTCAGCAAACTTTTTCTGTAAAGGGTCAGATAATTATTTTAGGATTGTGGACCATATGGTCTCTGTCACAACTACCCAACTATGCCATAGTAACAGGAAAGCACCCAGAGACAACACATAAACAAATACTGTGTCTGGGTCCAATAAAACTTTATTTACAAAATAGGTGGGGCTGTGGGCCATTTGGCCACAGGTATCATTTGTGGACTCCTAGTCTAAACAGTAAATTACTTAACAGCCAAGAGTGTTGAGTGGAGCTTGCCGTTCTCTTCAGGCGAGAAAAAGGGCAGACTTTCTGAGGTTCAGATTTGGAACACAGTGGTTCATGGCTAAAGCACCAACACACAGTACTGAATACAGATTTCTGGGCCCTCTTCTCATCTTCTGAGTCAGGATCTCAGGGACCAGGGCTCTGGACATTCTTAGGCCCCCTGATGACACAGATGCACAGCCAGGGGTGGAGATTCTGAGGATGCAGCGTGGGTTCCCTGGGGTCCCATGAAGTCATCTACACTTCCTTCCAGGAGGTTCTCAGTGTTGCTACCACAGCCAGCACCTGCTCCTCCATCCTGGGTCTGTCATTGCAGGGGGGGCTCCTTTTTGAATATTTGTGGAACGAAATCTGGGGGGGGGGCTTCTTTTTGAATATTTGTGGAACGAAATCTAGAGCAGACCTGGACCCCAGCCCTTGGCAAAAATAGAGGCTGAAGGGCCTCCCCAGGAAGCTCCAATGGCCCCAGATGGCAGACACGTAGCAGCAGGGTCCACACAGCCTGACCCCACCCATCCCTTCCCATTTCCCCCAACTCTGCCCCATCTCTGAGGCCATGATTCTGGGGACCATGTGGGGAACTGAAATAAACGTGTGCTTTAGAGTCAGATGAACAAGGTTCAGATCACAGCTCTGCCACGTTTGAGCCAGGGGATTTCAATCAACAAATAACAGATCGTTCTCTCTGGACCTCAGATTCACACAAATCGGACTGGTGAACAATATTCATGCACATTGTTTTCTCATTCAAAGCTGTGAAGTGGGGAGAATAATCAATATCTCATAGAGTTGTTCTAAGGATTTAAGGAGATGATGGAGGTGAAAGCCTGACATGACCCAGACACTCATTTGAGGTCAGCCTTTCTAGTGACATTTCCATCATGGCTGAAAGGACACGACAACAAAGTATTATTTTTAATACACTTTTACTTTCAGAATAGTTTCAGATTTATAGAAAAGTGGTGAAGATAGTAAAGAAAGTTCACATTCAGCCAAAACCCAGTTTCCCTACTCTCAACATCTTACACTAATATGGTACATTTATCACAGCTTGCAGACTGTTACTGACCCATCATTATGAACTCAAGTCCACACATTATCCAGGTTTCTCTGGTTTTCCTCTCCTGTCCTTCTCTGTCCCAGGACCCCATCCAGGGCCCCACGTGGCATCAGTTGTCATGTCTGCTTCACCTCCTCTAGACTGTGACCATTTCTCAGACTCTCCTTGTTTTCCATGACCTGGCAGTCTTGAGGAGTTGCTGGCCAGGAATTTTGTAGGAATGTCCTTCAGTTTGGGTTTGCGGGATGTTTCTCGTGGTGAGAAGGGGCTATGGGTAGTGTTTTTATTTTCCTCTCTGTAGTTTCCATCGCTGTCATTCAGGTCTTCAGTGATGGGCCACGCTGATGGGCGTGGCTGTCTTAGGTCACCCAGAAAAACAGGGCTGGAAGGGGGAAGGTGCCATTATTTCTAGAACTAGAGCAGCGACAGGAAGGCATAAGGGGAACAGTGTAATATCTCTACACGGAGCTCGGATTTGCACACACAAATGTGGTTCTCACTCATTACACATGTGCTTGTAGTAAAGTTCATTTGGGATGTTTGTCCCAGAAATGGGTACAGTGTAACAGTTCTTATTAATCCCTTAACTCCAGGCAATCAATATTAATGGAACGTCCTAACTCATTGTTCATCACCGTTGCGTTGCATAATTTGCAGGCCGTTTACATCTCTGTGTCATAAAATTTAAACAACAAGCTACTCCTTCAAGGTCAATGAGCACAAACTTGAAAGATCTGAGTCAGGCCATCAATAAAATGTGGCAAAATGGAATCCAGGTGGACAATCTGTTGCGTTCAGAAGTCTGAAATGAAATATGATCACCAAATGATACAGAAAATTTCAGCAGCTAAAATCCAGCTACATGACTTAGAAAAAGTTGCCTGCAGTGGGATAACATCTGTTATAAATGCCAGAGATGCAGTCACTATTAAACTGTATAAAATGTCCTTTAAGTAAAAACATCACACTTCTTTTCCAGCTATTGTCAGGAGCCAAAGCATTTGCATATTATTGCAAAGTGTGTGCTGTCCAGAGGGTGGATATAACAGTCTTTGAGGAAGGGAAAGCCAAGATCAAGGATAACTAAATAGGAGGGACCTGTTTTTGGCACCTTTTACCCCCATGCAGAACTCCCTACATCGGAACAGCAAGGGCACATGCATGTGCATATCAAAAGCTGGGTATTTGCTCAAGTTCTTAAGAGTGAAAAATATAGTTTCCTCATTTGTAAAGTGAGCAGGCAGCACTAAATGATCTCCAGGGTCCCTTCCAGATTGGAAATCCTAATGTCCTGTAATTCTATTAGCTGAGCCTTTGATATGGAATACTCAATGAGAAATCAGCTCAAATCAGGTCTGACAGTCAGAATATCATGCGGGGATCAGTCTTCCTACTTCCAATGCACTAACCGAACCGAGTTAATGGTGTAGAGGGAACACGCTACAGGCCCTGACAAACTCCATCCTGAATCCGGTGTCAATATCGGGCGGGAGGAGGGGAGTTCTCTGGGAAACAGAGCAACGTGCGTCCACAACAGTAATGCCTGGTGAGCACGGTTTAGAGAGTGCTAAGTTTAAAACCGGCCCAGAGTTTTAAAGAAAAATATACATCAGGAGATTTTCCAGAGGATTAGTTGGCTTTTTCCACACTTGAACTTTGGGAATTTGGAAATCAGCCCAAGAGCTCAGAACGTGTCAACAAGAGGCAGAAGGGAGCCCAGGGCTGAGGAGTCAGGAGCTGAGGGGTTCTGGAGCGACTTTCCTTCCCTCTTTCAGAAGCTTCCCCAATATGCAAGACAAATCAGCGACAACAAACTCAACACACCCTGGGAAACCTACCCATCTGTAAGCTGCGCTGGTGGCTGCAGTTACTACAAAGAAAGATGCTCTTATCCGGGCCCTGCCCCACTCTGCTGGGCACTGAGATTCACACCTTAAACAGCCGCACAGCTCCCTGGGGCCAGCAGCCCTGGGACTGAGAGATACCTCATCCCTGGCTCAGGAGATGCCTGAGGATGGTCCCCTCGCTCCTGGAGATGGAGCCAGGCAGCGGCAGCATCATTATAAATGCAGACTCCTGGGTTCCACCCAGACCTGCCGACAGGATATGATATTAACATTTCCCCAGGCGATTCCATGCGGGTCAGAGTTGGAGACGCACAAGCCTAGAGCTACCCTTTCCTCTCCTCTTTGGGAGAGAAAGCACTGAGCCAGCTTCAGGGAGTCAAGGGGCTTTCTGGAAGGGGGCAGGGTCCTGAGCCTCCTGAGAAGTGGCCTACGAAAGGAGAGTGGAAAGTGGGTTCTGGATTCTTCTCCGTGTAGGTGGGTTAAACTGAGATGGCCCTTTCTTGTTCATTTCTCAGCTGTCCACAAGCAGATGTAGGGTCATTGTTTGTGGGGTGTAGGGACAGGGACGCCCCTCCGCCCAGGAGAGCTGGGCTTCCCACCTGTGCCCCGTGCACCCTGTGCTCCGGGAAGATCCTGGGTCATCCGCCAGGTCAGGGGGTGGGGCAGAGCATCACCCTCTCTCCGCTACAGCATCCAACCTGCCCAAGTCCTGACCCTGCACAGCGGGAGAGCCCAGCAGGTCCTGAGGGCCTGAAGCAGAGCCAGGTTCAATGCCAGAGGCAGCCCCGGGGGATGGGTCTGGCCTGCTTGGTCCTGGGGGAGCTGGTTCCACCTCCCGGCCACCTTACCCAGGAGCCTCAGCATCTAATCGCCGATTTTCTGTTTCTTGAGCAGATGGGCCCTCGCTTTCACGCTGCGCCTTCTAACATCGTTCTACCTTGTTCTACACTCATGCTTCTCAGTGTGGTCTGAGGACGGAGACGTCAGCATGGCTGGGAGCTTGTCAGCCACCGGAGGCTCAGGTCCACCTGGACCCACTGAATCTGAACGTGAATCTCACACAATCCCAATGATTCATGTGCACAGTACAGTGTGAGAAGCACAGGTGTAAACAATGGCCACTCATCTCAGAAAGCCCCTGGAGATGCTCTCAGAGGAGCGCCCCCTGCCTTCCGAAGCTTCCACAGCTCAGAGCTGGTCACGGGAAGACAGTTAATGGGCGTCTGAGCTGTCCGTACGTTCCATTGCTCGTTTCTTGAATTTCCGTTCCTCTGAAATTACACGGAGGAGTATTTCTTGTTTTGGCCTCTCTTTAATCACAGGGCACAGGTTATGTGGATGTTCATACTGTAGCCTGTACTCAGCTTCATTCCGGAACATTCTTACAAAATATCAGCCTAAATAACACGTGGAACATTACGTGTAACTTGATAGGCTCTAGTAATATATCAGATTTGGTCCAAATCAGGTTGTCCCTTTGAAAGTTCTCGAGCTGAAAGCAAAATGTTGAAGAGTTAAAACAGAAGCCTCACCTTTCTGCTTAGTCACACTATGACAGCGACATATTCAATGCCTGCAGATTCTGAAACCTGAAAACGTGCAGAATGGTGTGCCAGAGCCTCGCAAGCCATTCACAGGTCATGATGACTTCCCATGAGCTACCTTTTATTATTATAAATCTTTGCATGTGGATGTCAGCCCTCCAATATGACCTGTTTCTTGAGGGCAGGGATTGTGATTTAAAGTTATTTGCCTTCCCTGAGGTGCCACATGGTACCCAATACTCAGCAGAGTGATGGGTATGTTGGAAATGATGGTGGCCGTGATCACCAGGATGAAGGTTTTGTTGTTTCCAAGACTGGTTACACTCTTCTAGGGTATAGATTTTTCCTTGCAGTTATTCTGTTTTCCAGAAAGAATTAAGTTTATTGACAACTATGAAGTTGGAGAATGTACCAAAAAGGCTTCTGGGTCCTTCAGAAATGGTTCTTCTACTGCAAAAGTTTCTTCCTTTTAGGGCAGGGAAAGTCCAAGGACCTAAAACTTATTTGGCCTAATGTGATTTCAACAATCATCATTTGAGAAGAAGATCCAGGTCCTCCAAAATAGAAAACTCATTCTCCAACCTGTAGCAAACTCCGGAGTTTCCCTTCTCCTCCTTTAACTATCTTGTTTCTCTACAGACATTAGTCATGCTTATTTCATCTATTTTAAAATCAATTCATACCTAGAGGAAGGAGGCCACTCAGTGTTAAGCTTCAAAGTAAAGCCAGAAGAGAAGGAGTTAGGGATGGAGGTGATGAAGGATCCCTGCCTGGGAAGTGAGGCAAAGCATTATAAAAGCACATGAGCAAGGGAACGGAAGGACTCTGAGCCCACACACTTCCCTCGCTGACGATGGATGTTAATTCCATGATCCCTCATCTCATCTTGCCAATAAAAATCAAAGCCTTGGGGAATGGGGAGCAGTTCTGAACCAATGTGTCAAAAGGCATCCACTAGGTGCTTCTGCTTTCCCCTGCAGCCTCAATCCGAGCCAGCAGTCCTGTCCAAACTATTGCAGTTTCATGACTTCACCTCTTAGAGCCTGTGTCTGAAAAGAATACCTGTTTGCTGTCGGACCCAACCTCCACACAAGCTTGAGCCCTTCACTCTCCACAGGGAACATTTGCTGATACCCACCTCACTGCAGACCATGCCTCTCTCCTGGTTCCTGGGGTTCATTCCTTTTGGAACTCATGAAATTGCCTGTTTACTTGGCATCTTTCCTCTAGACTGGAAGCCCCTCGAATGTGGACATAATCTTGTTACAGTTTGATTTCCTGCTGTCCCCCACACACTGCTAGGGGATGTTAAACACCCAACCCATGTATATTGAATGAATTAATGAATGCTCTATGATACTCATTGATTAGCAATATTATTAGGCTGTCATAAATTGGCTCTTATGTGAAAAGAAATTATTTCCTAAATTATTTCTTTATTTTTCTTTACATCCATCACTTACTCTTCCTCAGAAGTAAAGGAAGGGGCAAGGAAACTGTTATAGCCACAGTTTCCTGTTCATACTCATAAGGCGGTCATTTGATGTTGCTGGTGGGATGTAATTTTGTGCAGGCACTTGGAGTCTCAGAGAAAAACCTGGACTCAACGATTTTTCTCTCTTTTTCACTTTAGAAGATCCATTCAGTCCCTTTCTCTCTTTCTTTTCAAATTTAAGTGGGATCTCCTAGAAGCTACTGTGATCCATCTCTTCTCTAACAACCCCTTGGGTTCCGGACATAACCTCTCAAACCTTCTGCTGGCTGCATGCCCAGAAGAGCTTCTGGGGAGGAGCAGAACGTGGCAAGAGGAGGGGTTCAATTCTAGAATGAGTGCCTGATTCATGAACAAACTGCTATAAGACAGTATATCCTTCAGGTGAAAAACATTGCTCAGTGGCAGAGTAATTTGTCAGGGCCTTGGAATTCACAACATCTAATAGTTACCCCATTCAGTGGCTGCTCTCTGACCATCTCCACCATTTTTGCAGAAGTTAGATGTTGTCTTTTTTAAATCATAGCTCTCTTAAAAGGAAAAGGAAGAAGCCTCATAATGACCATACAGTCTTCCCCTATAGAACCTGATGAACTGCTGGTGGACTTAGAGCACATCAAAGGAAAGTTATAGATCACCTGGATCAAATCTCCCATCTTAGACATGGTTAAAGTGAGGCCCACAGACAACTGGTGAACTGCCTAAGGGGAGAAGACCTGAGTCTCCCAACTTTCAGTCCAACATGACATTCATCCTGGCAGTGATTCTCATAGTGTGGTCCACAGACCAGCACCCTCACTATATCCTAGGAACTTACTCAAAATGCAGACTCTCCACTGCAACCAGATCTATTGGATCAGAATTTTGGGGGTCGGGCCCAGCAATCTGTTCTCACAAGCTCTCTGGGGGGTTGGATGCACCCCAAGTTTGAGAAGCACTGTAGAGGTACCACACACCATCCAAAGGTTGATCAAAACTCTTGGGCAAGTCTTGTGGGCCCAAAATTGTGTTGACCAGGGAGTGGGGTAGAGAGGAACATTCTGGAAGCTGAGACATCTTTGTCAGGACATCTATGAAGCAGCAGTCTCTATTTATGTCCCATCCTACTCAGAACTGGGACATAAATAGAGACTCTTCCCCTTAAGAAACTAAAGCTTAAGAAGACAGAGGGAGATAAAGGACCCCTTCAATCCAGTTCCTCCTTAATCACAGGTTGTGTGGCTTTTATAAGATTTCACCAAAAATAATACAATGGGAACTGGAGTATGTTCTTCTCTCCTAGAACTCACCTGACAGACTCACCTGATGGTTTCCAAAGCCTTTCATTAGTATTTCCTGTTAACTCTGCTCTTCCCCGTGTATGGACCTCGATCTCACCTTCCTTCATCAGGTGGACAGCACGGCATCCCTCTTGTGATGGAGAATCACCAGGCTTATATCCTCATGACTCATTTCCTTGGATTGAGAAAAGCTTGTCTCACAACTTTTGGCTATCAAAGCTCATGGAAGAACTTTTATTGGTCCAGCTTGGTCAGATGGCCACAGCTTGGACTACGTTCTGTTGACAGACAAAAGAGACATCACGATTGGCCAACTCTAACTTACTGTAAGCACATAAGGGAGCCCCACCAGTGTCACATGATTGAAATCAGTGGAAGGATGTTGCCCCTTAAGCAAATGATGGAGAAATGGCTATCCTGCTCCTCCTTGTAGAAATGGTGCAATGGTGATTCATAGTCAATGCCACTCTCATCAACTATGGATGGGTGTGAACTAACTTTTGTTATTAAATGTTTTGCCATCACAGGACCTACCCGTGTGATTAACAGTTTAGAGGAGATATGACATTGGGGCACAGGGTAGGGGCAGGGAAGGGATGAAGTTCTTCATTAAATCAAAACAGTAAATTATGGTAATACAAAGTCCAAAGACAGACATGGTTCATGCTGATTCAGAATAAAGATTTCAGAAACTGAAGGGCCGTGAATCTATTCATGTTTGTAGATCATCATGTATTGTTCTAAATCTATTAGAAAGTGTATTATCTTTCCCATTTTTCCAGGAAGAAAGCTGACACTTGGAGGGCTTTACCAACACTATTAGTGGTCATGGGGATCCCAGGGCCCCCAGACCCTAGTTCAATGCCCTTTCAACTATATCATGCTGCTTTCATAAAAGAAAAAAGAAAGATAATCAGGCTGCCAAGGTAAGACCATCCTGAATGCACATAAGCCTTCTGATGACCATAGAAGTAAGAAAAGATTGCCATAAGTAGGAACATTTTCATTTATACGATTGGGGACAGGAGGTGGACATGTGTTACCCACTATGCTTTCTTCCCCTAATTGAATTTCCTAGTAAGAGTTCAAGTGTGGCTCGATTGGGGATGGACGTGCTAAAATATGGAACTTTTATGGATCTGTTGCTGTGTCTTACTTTCTATCGAGTTCTTGACTAGTCTCACAATTTTCGATCTGATTTATGATGACTTAGGAAATTGCACAGTGATCTATCACTGCGGAAATATGTGACCATGTGAAAACGAACGTGGGGAAAGAGCCTGAATTCACTCAAGGAGGTCACTGAAAACTTAAGGAGGTAAAATAGAGAAAATATGGAGGAGGCCAGCAGGCGAATGGAACCCAGGGACATGGGTCCTGAGTGGGAAACCAGAGGCAGAGAAGCAGCAGCTGCCCGCAGTCAGAAAATTCAGTGAGTACTCATTTCAGTGGCCAGTTTTTGAACATGTCAGTTTAATTACGACGCATCACAGTTGACAGCGATGCATCTGGAACCAATTACAGTGCATGTTAAAATCAATTATTGCATATTTCAGCTATCCTAAACACTGTAGCAAGTGATCTGGGCATTGCTGCAGATTTCAACTCCACTAATCATTTTTACTACCATGGTTCAACAAGAAAAGAAGTATATATATATTATTGATATATATATATATATATATATATATATATGTATGTATATATACATACATATCAAGAAAAGCACATTTTATAACCAATGTCTAATGTAAAGCCCAGACAAGGTAGCAACAGACAGTGAAGCTTCAAATGTTTGCTCACACAAAAGTGTAACTTCACATCATACCTCTTTCTGAAGAGACATTACAAAAAATAAAATGCTTTGCCATCTCCAAACCCTATTTTGATCAATTTAATCCTCTTTTTCCTCCTTACCAGCAGTGGCATCCATCTCCCAGCTGCAGTAGACTGGCTATTTTGGTCTAAAGTATTTGCCTTAACTGTTTATGCAGTTTTTGTGGCCTTCCTTTCCTCCTTCAGATCTCTAGCTTAAAAAATTCTCCTTCAAATTCCACAGCTTATTCGTTTTCTGTTTACTTTATTATGCACCAGCAAATAAGTGGTGTATTGAAAAGGAGAAGAAGGAGGGGAGAAGGGAGGAGGAGAGGGAGGGGAAGGAGAAGAAGACCAAAAAGTGAGTATGGGCAGCATTGGCTGTCCTTGAAGATTCACACGTTTTCTGGTTGTATTGAATCCACGGTGGCCTGTATGTCTTGGTTAGCTCTAAAATAGGTTTACTATGAAGAAGGGTTATACCCTCCAAACTTGGATTTCTCCTTCCTGTCAACTGTGCACAGCATAAGGCAGTTCAAGAAAATCTGCAGTCTCTGGCCTGCTTGAGGCCTTGGAGACTCACACGGGTCCATCGTGTGGGAATTCGTCAACGCAAATTCTCCCGCCCTGGGCCAAGGGACCTGCGCTCCGAGGTGACTGAGCATTCCAAGAAAAGCCACATGCCTAACACAACTTGGCTCGGGGGAGCAGGTGGGTGTGTATCCCGGGAAAGGGATCAGTGGTGTCTGAGCCAAGAAGAGCTGAGTGGTCCAAGGCGGGCAGAGGAAAACAGCCCATGTGGTTTGGTTAAGAGAGGGCTGGGCTGGGTGTCGGGAACTGGTCTTCTCTGCTCAGCTGGGCGTCCAGCTGGGGTAAGGCGCTCAATGGCTCACTGTCCTCCAGACGTGGCCCGGAAGGAAGCAGGCCAAAGAGAGGATGGGGCCTCTGAATGTGCTGCAACACACCAGGGGACCACGGGAAGGAGAGCTGGTGTCTTTTAAAGTTTTGAGGATCCGGGTGATGACAATTTACCTTTGTTGGTTTTGTGGCTACACAAGGGACCCCAAGTCATGTCAGATGTCTTTCATGTATGCATTCATTGACTCGAGAAGCATTTATTTTGAACTAGTCTTCAAGATACCCATCCTCCCCTGGTAGAACTAATACACTTCCAGAGAGGACAAATGTATCAACAATCATGTAGTTATTAAAGGAAGAAGAATAAGCCAAGGACCCCTGGGTTTTGCTCTGGCTAAAGGGAGGATGTGACCTGTCCCTGTGACCTACCACTCAGAGGGTGTGGTAGGGGAGGGGAGTAGAAGGAACCTAGTACCACACCTTTCCAAGAATCAGATGGACCCTTGAGCTGACATTGGAATGCCAATGCTTTCAAAGATGTCTTGTGTTCCTATAAGTGGGGATGTGGGCTATGTGTGTAGTGACCATTTGTGAGCTGCACGACCAAGTCCAGACACAGTGCGGGAGGAAGGGGTTGCATGGGTTAGGGTCCCAGCAGGAGACAGGATTCACCCTATGGTTTGAACATGGAGATTTTGATGAAGGAGCAACAGACATGCTATGGACAGAGTGACCCAACAAGGGAGAGGGAGGCCCCCGGGAACAAGCACCGTGGGAGATGGGGAGCCGGAAGAGGGGCTGCCAGGTCAGCTCTGGTTCGGGAGGGAAGGATGCTGCTGCCAGAACTGCAGGCCAAGTCAGGGAGGGAGTGGGGGAAAAATACTCCGCCTCTTGCCCTGTGCTTGGACATCCCTCCAGGGAGCTTGGGTGTGGAAGTCCACATCCATCAGATTCCTGCACACAGAGCAGCTCAGAGAAAGGCAAAGGAACAAGTGATATTTACATGGCACATCGAGATAAACAGGTAGGGCTGGAAATGGCCAGCATAAGGGCTTCAGCCACCCTGGACCACTCTCAATAAACCTGAGGGTTCATGAAGCCTAATCTCAACTTATCTGAAGCCAAACAAGGCAGTCAGATCGGGAAACTGTAAAAGGAATTTTCCCAAGTTAAAGGTATGCAAACAGGGCATGAGAAGGAAGCCTCTTCCAGGATGAAGTGATGTTATAAGCAAAAGAACAGAGTGTGGATGTCCCTCGCGTGTTTCGGGGCGGTCCTACGTAGCTAGGGAGGGAGGCGAGAGAGACGGCCTAGGAAGACCATGCTAAGGAATCTGTTGATTCTAAAACAATGGAAAGAAGTGAGAGGCTTTCAAGAAGCACTGACTTCACCTCCTCTCTGTCCAGAAACACACACGTGCTTTTTTTTTTAATAGATCTTTATTGGAGTATAATTGCTTCACAATACTGTTTTAGTTTCTGTTGTACAACAAAGTGAATCAGCCGTACTCATACATAGATCTCCATATCCCCTCCCTCTTAAGCCTCCCTCCCACCCTCCCTATCCCACTCTCTAGGTCATCGCAAAACACCGAACTGATCTCCCTGTGCTACACATGTGCTTTTGATTCCAGTGGGTTCAGTAACAAGTTTGCAAGTGGCTTCTGCCAATCAAATCTCATCAGCAAAACAATCGGTAGTTTCATGTAGTAGTTAAGAGCATGGGGTCTGATATTTGAATCCCTGGCTTCGAGCCCTGCCTACGCCACTTACTAGCTGTGTGACCCTGGGCAGGTCACATGTGATGCCTCAGTTTCCTCATCTGTATGATAGGCATAGAAATGGCACTGACTTCATTGGATTGGTTTGAGGAGTAAATGAGTTAGTATTTGGAAAGTTCTTAGAATAATTATTACTATTCATCTTCATAATAGCCACATGTAGTGAATAGTAGTTACATATTCAAAAGAGATATTATTGTAACACTTACCAACCTCCTTCAAAGAACATTGAAAAGATACCCTAGAAAGCACCTCTAAAGAGCTCTGAGCTACAAAAAATCATGATGGGCAAGTATAGCCTCCAAATTCTTGAAGAAAATACGAGCTGAGCCTGGACTGTATGTTCATCAAAACCAACCAGGCCCTGACGCCAGAGCTGAACAAAGCCATGTACTGTATTATGAGAAAGGGCATGGCCACCTGCTCTCTGGTGCTGACTGGACACACACTGTGACTATTTCCAGACCCACAGGACTGCCTGGTGGCATGTCCCAGCATTCTAGAGGCAAGCTCTGGATATCTTGATACAGCGATTGCCCTGAAGGCACTCAGAGCCAGGACAGGTGGACAGCAGAGACCAGCTCCCCAGCTGCCTGTAACCCCCACTGTCGTGAGTCACCAACAGCTGCTTTCAGTGCCACCAACCCATCCGTTCCAACAAATTATCCTTTCCATCCAATCTGACTCACTTGGCACAAAGAGCGAGGGTAAACGCCATGTGGTCTGATCCCTCAAGTAAAATACATAAAACGTGTCATTGTGTGTTCATGACCCTCTGCCAACAATGCAAAGTATTTTCTCTTTCCCCTTTCCTGGTGACATCCATAGCCCTACAGTTGACATTTGGTCTTTGAAAATGTCTTTCGTAAAGAGATCAGTGGAGGCGACACAGGGAGTGGAGGCATGGGAGAGGCTTCGCGGTTTATCAGACTGTGAGTGCTGGTACCTCATTAACTCTTAATACCTCCTCTGTTCAAGGTGAGGCAGCCGTTTTCCTCAGGTCATCTTAGTGACGCAAGCCCTGCCACTCACCGCAGGTGTTAATGGCAAAGTCATTTTGTTCTGGATGGAGCGAGCATTCCAAGTTTGTAGAACAAACAATGAGTGGGGATCCAACGTCAATGTTTCCTAAAAGATTTTGACTTAATGGCTCTGCTGCCTGAGCTCCCTGGAAGGCTCTGAGAAGAGGGGTGTCGCTGTCCTGTCTGACACCTATGACTGTCCTCTCTCCTCTGCACACCCTGGCAACAACATCTTCCCTCCACGTGCTGTCCAAAACTCGACAGAGCAGAAGAGGAGGCCCAACATATCAGGACATATCAGAGAAGCTCTCACAGCACAGCAAAGCACGAAGGCATTCTTAGGGCAGGAGTGCCCTAGAACAGTTGTTCTCAAAATGTGATCCTACAGTCCACCCAGGAATCCATTAGAAATGTGCCTCTCGGGCTGTATCCTACAAACCCTGGAGTAGGGGTCCAGCCATCTGTGCATTAACAAGCCCATCCGTTCAAAACACAACCAGTAGAGTCAACAAATGAAAAATTACACTCATCAAATTGTGGTTTTGAGTAAGCAAGGGCATGAATTATCCACACTGCAGAACTCTACAGAACGTAAGTCGTGTAATTTGCTCAGACTAGGAGACAAAGGGGCTGAGAGTCGAGATGGACGTAGAAACTTCAAGGCAGGATGGTGAGGAGCTGTCCACCCTCCCCATCATGGGGGGGGGGGGGAAGAAGATGAACTCTTCTCCCTTGCCAGGTAGTCCAAAGGGTATGACCTGGCCCGTGATCTAAGCAGAGAAATTTCATGATCAGAAAGAGGAGTCACTTGCGGATAAGAAGGAAGGAGGAAGAGACACGGGCTGTTTTGGAGGAGAGAAGAGAGCCACTTGGGGGAGTTGGTGTGAGGCCAGAGAGAGCGTGCTGTGGGAGAATCTGCACAGAAGTTCTGGGACCCCCATCTCTGAGGTGGTGGGATGTCCCCTCCACAGCTTGGCTGACCCCCAGGACACAGAGGAGGGAGATAGATGATACTTGGATTCCATCACTGAGGGATTTAGAGCTAGAACTCCAGCCGCCATCTTGCGCAGGAAAAGCCACGGAAACCCACTTCATTATGATTTTTGCTTCCGGGTTGGGGAGGTGTCTGACCTGCCTGATTTGACACCTTGTGAACAAAGCTTAACCTATATATCATCTTGGGAATTTTAGACGTGCCTGGAATTTTATAGTCTAATGTTCTATCACAGTTCCAAAAAGGGGGTCTGATGAGAGCAAGGGGTTTTGAATCCATTTAATAGAGAGACATTATGCTTGGAAGAAATGGCATCTTCTGCCTATGGTAGCCCAACACCTGCCCCGAGCCTTCCAGGGTCTTTGCCTTCTGTTCTCCACATGACCTCCCAGCTCAGCCAAGCCAGCTGCCCCTACTGTCGCGGTCCCCATTGTGTAACACTCTCCTGTCTCCACACCTTTGCCTTTAAAGCTCCCCAGGCTGCATGGCGTTCCTTTCCCCCGTCTTGGGTTGCTTGCTTCCAGGATTCTCGACTCTTCGATATCCAGTCACCTGGTCTATGATTTTTCCCTTGTGTCTGCACAGCTTTCATGTGTGCTATTTCATGTGTGCAGCTCTAATCTGTGCTATTCACGTGGACTTACGTACAGAGTGCAAGCTTCATGGGGTCCATGCTGACCACTGTGTCCTCAAGGTTGACCCCAAAGGCTGTCAGAGTTATTTCAATTTCAGTTCCTAGATTTTCTGTAAGTAAATTGCTGAAATAAAGGAAAGTCTCTTTACAGTGACTTTGAAAGACTTTTCCTTCAAATATCTGCTAGGTTAGGAACTAACACCTCTGTTTCAGAGAAAGTGAGAAACTACAGGTATACTGAAGAGCCAGCAGTGCTGCACACCTGCTTAGGCAGGAAAGTGAGGGGCGTGGTTTCCTGCAAGAGGGTGGAGAAAGGGAGAAGGCACGGAAGGTGGCAGAATGGGGTCCACTCATTATACAGTATTATTATGTATCATAAAATTATACTAAGGTACTATACTATTATTAATTAGGACACTTGTTCAGTTGCTCTAATGACACCAACAACAACAACAGTCCCACACATGGTGACTTAAACAAGATAAAAGATTGTTTCCCTCTTGCTTAAATGCTCATACATAGGCAAGCCAGGACTGATACAGTCCAAGGGCATCAAGGAACCAGTGTCTTAGTTCTTGTTGCCTGGACGGCATCTTCTGGTCTGAGAGGCTGCCTTAGCTCCCAGAACCACAGGACATGAAGAGGTGGTACCCATCACTGCCACTCACACACCTGATTAGAATTTCCCCACGTGACCCGGCCTCACCGCCAGGGCACCTGGAAGGTCCTTTAGATGTGGGGATGTGGCTGCTTCCCACTAGCTACCTATTTTATATTTGGTAGTATATATAAGTCCACGCCACTCTCTCACTTCGTCCCAACTTACCCATACCCACATGATTGTATTCACAAACCTGTTTTTACAGTGATTGGAAGATAGCCATACGTGGGGTCCATTCCATTCAAGAGAGGATTCTAGAATCCATTCCACGTCCCTCCATGAAGATGATCAAAAATACGTGGGTTTAAAAAAAGAAAGAGAGAGAGAAAGAAGATAGCACTGGTGTCCCAAGCAGGGCAGACGGCTCTGCTGTAGCTGATGTTTTCCCTTCTCCTATAATCAAGCTTCAAAGGCCCTAACAGTCAATGGCTAAGTTGTCCCAGATGGTAGCTTACACGTGGGGAAGGGACAGCCAGTTCGAGACTGCACTGACACGAATGGGGAGCCTTCCTGGTTGTCCACCCAGGGGGTAGGGCGGGCCTGGCCAGGCTGGGGCTGCAGACACATGGAAGGTCCTGGAAACTTGACAGTGAACCGATTAGACAAGGCTGTCTGAGCAGCAGGTGTGCCCCCAGCATGTGCAGGTTGCCCGGCATCTGTCTGCAGCTGCATCTTATGTTCACCAGCCCACCAGAGCCTGGTGCTGCCAGGGCACAGTGTGAAATCAGTTAAACCCATGGTGCCCTGCTTTTCAAGAATCTGTTATTGCTTTGTTCCTTCTTGTTCATGTTGGGCTGCATCACAGCCAAGTAATCTTACATGTATGAGATGCCTCACTCATTCTTAGGGTCTGGCTGGGGAGACAGGTCATTGAGAGCTCTGGCAATGTGTTTTTCTTAAAAGCAAATCCCGCCAGGTAAGATATAAACCCGGGGTGATTGTTCTACAAAGAATTCTGAAATTTTCAGAAGAATTTCTCAAAGAATGTTGTTTAAAGAGCAACTTTCTAAGTAAGAGGCAGTTTACAAATTGATTTATCTTCAATTATAATGACTCTTTTCTCCTTCATGTCTTTACTGTTAGTAAATCTGTCTATTGAGTTCATAACTACTGTTTTTTTTTGCTGAGACCATCTATTTTTCCATTCATTTGAAGAGCATTCACAGCTGCTTTGGGGGAGCAGTTCTACAATAGCTGCTTTAAAATCTTTGTCAGAAAATTCCAGCATCTGTGTGTTGTCATCTACTGATCGTCTTTACTCATGCAGCAGAGATTTTCCCAATTCTTCATGTACTGAGTAATTTTGAAGTGTATCTTAAACATCATGTTTATTTCATTGCAAAACTCTGGATCTTGCTTTCATCCCTTAAAGAATGTTAATGTTTTTATTTTAGCAGCATTTAGAACATTCTCACATTCTTGATCTCCTACTGTGTCTTGGAAATCCAGTAAGTCCTTGATCCTTACTGCATGTCTCAATGAGGACAATAAAGTTTCACCAGAAATATTTGGGCTGTATTGAGATTTCATAAAATTTACAGTTTTAAAGGTAGATTAGCCTACCTAAGTTGTCTAAATGCACTTAAAAGTTTTCCAAGAACTGAACTGAATACCCATACTTAAACCTAAATTTGAAAATAATTAAAATTAAATAAAATTACAAATTTAGTTGCTCAGTCACACTAACCACTTTTCAACTGCTCACACCTCCACGAGGCTAGTGGCTGGTGCCTTGGGCAGGACAGGCATCGACAGGAGACTTCCGGGCCCTCAGAACCTTCCACGTGGATTCTGGTGACCTTCCTCTGAAGCGATCTTCATGCAGGGTCCACGCAGGACAAACAGAAGGTCAACTGTCTCTCATTTCTGAATGATGGACGGCGACCCCTATTGGAAATGCAGCTCACCTCGGGCAAAATCACTAAACATTCACTATCACTATATCAATTATTCAACCTGCCAATCAATCGGTTATTCACTAATTTATCATACTTTACTGTGACATTTACTAAGAGCCACCCTCTGCCCATCATTGCACTGCAGAGAGGACGTCCAAGGTGTGTCTTTCAAAATGAGGAGGTGCCAACCCAGCAAGGGGGGTGAATAGTGTCTCCTTCAGGTGGACTGTGGTGAGTGTCTCGGTCCCCAGTCTCGGGTGTCGTCGTTTCAAAAGGTAGCCCCCATCCAGAAACATCCAGAAGGTCACCCGTCCTGAGGTACTGCCAGTCCTCTCACCCGGACCCAAGAGCCAACAGCAAACAGCACCAAGTAGCATTCAACCTCCAGACAGAGCGTGGACGCTCCAGTCACTCAGAGAGCGTACAGAGGACTGGCTGGGCCACCGGGACGGAAGTCACCTGTGGAGTGGACTTCTCCAGGGACAAGTAGGGAAGCATTCACAAGCCTGGGCCATGCATCCCTCTGCAATACACATGCACACAGACACACACACCCCTACACATGCACACAGACACACACTTAAACACATACACACTTACACACACTCCCTACTCTATGAGTCATTATGAGGGAGCAGAGAGCCTGAATTCTGCAAAACAGGGTGGAGAACAATAGGGGATCCTTTTTTTTTTTATATAAACATCTATATCGGAGTATAATTGCTTTACAATGGTGTGTTAGTTTCTGCTTTATAACAAGGTGAATCAGTTATACATACACATATGTTCCCATATCTCTTCCCTCTTGCATCTCCCTCCCTCCCACCCTCCCTATCCCACCCCTCTAGGTGGTCACAGAGCACCGAGCTGGTCTCCTTGTGCTATGCAGCTGCTTCCCACTAGCTATCTATTTTACATTTGGGAGAGTATATATGTCCATGCCACTCTCTCACTTTGTCACAGCTTACCCTTCCCCCTTCCCATATCCTCAAGTCCATTCTCTAGTAGGTCTGTGTCTTTATTCCCGTCTTACCCCTAGGTTCTTCCTGACCTTTTTTTTTTTTCTTAGATTCCATATATATGTGTTAGCATACGGTATTTGTTTTTCTCTTTCTGACTTACTTCACTCTGTATGACAGACTCTAGGTCCAACCACCTCACTACAAATAACTCAATTCTGTTTCTTTTTATGGCTGAGTAATATTCCATTGTATATATGTGCCACATCTTCTTTTTCCATTCATCTGATGATGGACACTTAGGTTGCTTCCATCTCCTGGCTATTGTAAATAGAACTGCAATGAACATTGTGGTACATGACTCTTTTTGAATTACGGTTTGCTCAGGGTATATGCCCAGTGGTGGGATTGCTGGGTCGTATGGTAGTTCTATTTGTAGTTTTTTAAGGAACCTCCATACTGTTGTCCATAGTGGCTGTATCAATTTACATTCCCAAAAACAAGAACAGTAGGGAATCTTGATGGTAGACTCAGCATCATGTGGTTGTGGTCGTATGGCATTCATTCATAAATTCATCCATTCATTCATACACTCATTCATTCATTCATTCATTCATCCATTCAACAAAAATTCACTGAGTCAGTAATTGCAAGGAAGGTCTGACAATATTCCTGTGAAAAAGACACAGCCCTTGCCCTCTAGAAAATCACAGTCCACTGGGGGAGGATAATTAGAAGGATGTATTAGACACCACCTGGGGAACTCAGATAAAAATAAGAGGAGACATTGCAGAGGGCTGAAAATTTCTTAGTGTTGTAGGAAGGAGGGAGCCAGAGACATTCTGCTGAGCGCAGTCAGGCTGCCACGGGCTCTTCCTTGGGATGGAGGGGTTTGGGGGAATGAGCAGGAGTTTGGCTGGAGCTCAGTGCAGCTAAAAGTCAGTGAGTCTGGGCGGGGGGATGGCAGAGGGTGCTATCAGGTCTGAAGGACTCTGTACAGCAGCTAAGGAGTTTGGGCTTTAAATTAGGAGAGCTGATGTATTTCAGACTTAAGACAATGAGGGTGGTGATACTCAACTCTGGCTGCACAGTAGAATCATCTGGGAAGCCATAAACACCCCCCAGCTCCAGCTGCATTCTCAGATCCATAGATGAAAATCCCCGAGGGTAAGACCAGGCATCAGTCTTTTTTAAAGATGGGATAGCCTTCACTGCAGGGGTCGTGGGCCACTCTTCTCTGTGCCAGTAAAGGGCTATGACCTTAAGTGGTACCAACGTTGTACTCATCAAGTCAACACACAGTTAGGAATCTCTACGAGGAGACAGGAACTGGAGGTGTGGGCCTGGAGGAGAGTGGCCGTTGGAAGTTTCAATAGGGCACTGTCAGCAGGCACATTTGTGTTCTCAGCACAAAACTTCAAAGAGAAAAGAGCCTACAGGTGAGCGGATCTTCTTAAGAAGGAAAAGGACAATGGCAGAGGAAGGAGGACCAAAGGGAAGTAGGGGGAAGGGGACTGCTATCCCAGAGCCGTCCATCTCCTGAGAGCAGAGCCAAGGCTCCCAGCAGGGTTTAGCTCCCCTCCCTCCATCAAGGACACCTGCTCGGTGACTTTAAGGCACTTCATATTGTCACATTCATTCAGCTGCAGATACCCAGCCTGGGTGACAAGCAAATTGGAATCACCACTCCTGTGTTAAGCATCCTTCCCCTCCACCCACTCCCTCACCCCCACCCCCAGAGCATTCATGGATTTTCGTGGGAACCATGCACTTGGGGAAGCCACATGGGCATCAGGACCTGACTTAGCATCAAATCCGCATTTTATTTCTTTTATAACCAGCCACACTGCACAATTGTGGAGCTTTATGAGGAGAATAAAAATCACATTCTCAATTTTAATAAGGTAATCAAATCTAAATAAAACAAAGATTGACAAGGGCATTTCATTACTTCCAATCAATTCTTCAGAAGCAGATGTGCAAAAAAAGATTCAGAAATTATTCTGATTGTAATGGCCACCAGAGCATGTTCCAAAAATATAAACCTATGATCATATGTTCAGTCCTTTATAATGTTAAATAAGAAGCAGGCCATATGTTTATGATTAAATTTGAATTTGGAATTAAGGTATTTTAGAGACTGAATTGGACACCAAGTCATTAACACAGAATTACCTTTCAAAACCATCACATAATAACATGAAACATAATACTAGCTGTACCACCGAGCTCAAAAAATCTGGGTATCCATGTAGGTGAGACGCAGCTAACATTTCCTGAGTGTCTGCAGGGCTCCAGGAATTGCACTGGGCTTTATAGAAGCTACCATGTTTAACTTTCATATTTCATTATATTTGAAGAAATATATTGGCATGACCATTGAAAATTATTATCTATATAAGAAAACTGGGTTCACATATAAAGAAGAGCCTAGGGATTAAAACCAGCATCACATGACCCTTCTATACTTTAGAAAAAATAGGACTAAGGAAAGACGCTTCTGTGGGTAAATTAACTTTAGGATTTTAAGGTCAGCTTTCCCTCCTATTTATTTCCACTGGAATTGCCCGAGACACTCACTGAATGACTTTGAAATTCATAAACTGTCCTGGTATACCAACAATTAATTGTCATCTCCAAGAAGGAACCAGGGATCATTAAATCTTCCTGTCATGTGATATTTGGGGAACTTGCCCATCATTCTACTCAGAAAAGCATTAGAGGTAAACAGAGAAAGGCCCACAGTTGTCTTCTTCAGGTTTTCAGAAGGTTTCCTGAGTTGGGTGTTCTGCTCCGAGCAGCCTTGAGGCAAAGGGACATACTGGTGTGGCTACTTAAGGTCATGCTTCCCTTGACCTAGAATGGTACCAGATCTTTAGAGTCAATGTGTCCTTCCACACAGACTTGGTGGGTTTCTCTGGCAGCTAATATAAGGAGCCCATAAACCAAAACAATGCTTTCACTAATCTCTTCAAGAAAAGCCACCCTTCAGAGCCTCCACCAACCAATAAGAGAAAAAAAAAAAAAGAAATTAAGTTAGCATGTGCTATGAGGACTGAGGAAGAGCTCGCAGAAGGTGGTCGCTTTAGAGATCTCCACTGCTACCTTGGGGCCTATGACAGGAGGCTGGCTGCCACTCACTGCCGCCCACCTCTCGTAGCTTCTTGTTACACACTCGTAAGACCCACGGACACCCTGTACTGTTGCAAATCAAGTGGGAAGAAAACCTGCCTGTTAATTCACTCCAGAGGCCCTCAAAAGAACACCCCGACCGAACCCTGAGGGCTTTCCCCCGACTATTGAAAATGTACAGGTAGCAAACAGTGGCTGGCGGAGTGAGCAACTCTGAGTAGGTCGTCACTCAGGACTCTCAGGTCGGCCACCATTGCTCGGCACCTCCACCCTCTCACCCAAAAAGGGAAGCTCAGAAAATTCAGTTTCCCCTGCTGGTTATACACCAAAGCCTCAAGCACAGCACAGCTTTCTTCCTTTGCTCTCAGAACATGAAGGGGATTCTCTCGCCACACACCGACTTCATCAAGAGCTACCAACACATTTTGACTTGGAGTCTTCTCCTAATTGTCAGATTTTAAAAACAGAAACATGGAAAATTAATCCCCTTTTCTTCCATGTTTCAGCCTAATGGTTTATCTGCTGCCTTTCCAGGCTTTTTTCTAATAAAAGTGCTTTTGTTTCTCATCCCAGAAATTGTATGTAAAATTATAACTAATCCCATCCACTAGGTTTCTTGACAAATTAAATTAACTATGTAAAATTGCCCACTTCATTTGTCCCTTCTTTCCCAGGGTTTCTCTTACCTTAGCAAGATTCAACATCTCTGGACTTTCCTTAGAGAACAAGGAAAATCATAGTCCCTGCCAGATGCAACCCATATCAATATTTTCATTTGAACACTTGGTGTATATAGACATATATGTCCATCCCCTAAGGAAAACCAAAGCTAAGGGTCAACTCATCCTATGTCAAGTGTAACAGGTCCCTGAGGAACCCGTTGTTAAAATGGTGGAGAAGGAGGTGGAATCAAAATCACATGGCACCCCTAACCAACGGGACTAAACAGGGCAAAACATACGGTGGCTGGAACATGGAGGGGGTTGTGTAGTGGGCTGGCCTAGCTTTAGAATGACACAGTTTTCCCCTACCTCTGTTTATAAGTCCTGTTTAGGGCTGGCCAAACACAACTACTTAGCTGAAGGACATTTTTTTTTAAGCCTTCAAGAATCTTGTTAAAAGGATTCATAATATTTCCTGGATACGAAAATGAAATAATTCTTTCAAAATAACATTTTGATGAGTTGAGTGTAAATGAATTAGAAACACACGGATTAAATTTCCCTTGAAATACACATGGGTTTCAAAATTAAGGGGAATTAACTTCTCTAAATGTGTTTTCAATTTTGCCTGACCTCAAACATTTGATGCATGGTTTGACATGGTTGGCCTAATGCCAGTTTTGCCTATCCTTACCATGGATTTTGCCTGAGAAACCACTTTATTTCCAGCTCCCTGGGGCCTCCTGATGGTTAAGAGTATTACTAACCTTATCTGTAGGACCTAGCCCATTTTAATAAATATTATCCTGGTGAAAAACTGCAGTTTTGAAAGGGTCGCCAAGCCTAGCCAATCACCCTCTGGTTTCATCCAGCTTTGGGTGGTAGAGAATTCCAAGGCAACCAATCTGTGATCTTATGAAATCTCTGAAAATGTTTTGAGAGTTTTGATCTTTGATAACAAGTACTTCCCATTCTCTTGAGGGGGATATTAGAAATGCCAAAAATGTAAGAAATTCTTTATTGACAAAGCAATTGGAAATTTTGAAAATTAGAGTTTTTGAAAATTCTAATCAGTTTTCTCTCAATAGCTTTAAAATTTTTTTATCATGTTTGTTACACAGATGTTAACTGATTTTTTTTTTCTACTTAACAAGAAATTTAAAGCATAGATAATGTACCCAGGAGGTCATTAGCATGGAGCATTATAATGACCACCTTCCTTTGGCTTTAAACAGATTTTCTCCTCACACAGGCAACAGTGGTATAGAACATCAAAGCAGGTAATCTAGGGGCCAAAACGTTCCTTAAGCACTGGCTTCAGAGAAAAGCTTGCTGTTGGAACCGCTCTGAGTTCCTGAAGAGTAATCTGGTCTTGGGTACATGGCCTTTCCTATCTGGTTGACTCTGCTTTCAAGACAGAAAATGATAGGAATTGTGTAGCCAGCAATAACAACAACAAAAGAGTTGTCTGGCGTCTCTCTTTTCTGATTCCAAGCTCAGCCTGGCTGGGAAATGAGAGCAGGGTGTGAAGGGACAGAACCCTGGTGAGGGTTTGAGGCAGTGAGGCAGGGAAGTAGGACAGTCAGGGACAGCTAGAATGTAACCCACTGGGGAGCTCTGGACAGTGTTTGCACTGATACTCTCCCCAAGGGGAGGGAGCTGAGGTACATATACCCCAGCTTCTGTCCATCACAGGGATGGGGGGTGCAGTTGAATTCCCCAGCTCTCCCCACTCCCAACACCCAGCTCTGGCAGTGAGAGAAAGCGCTCAGGCTCCTGCCCGGGATGCCACACCAACACGCTGAAACTTATGTAACTTTTTTTTTCTTTTTCTTTCTTTTTTTTTTTTTTTTTGCGGTACATGGGCCTCTCACTGTTGTGGCCTCTCCCGCTGCGGAGCACAGGCTCCGGGCGCGCAGGCCCAGCAGCCATTGCTCACGGGCCCAGCCGCTCTGCGGCATGTGGGATCTTCCTGGACGGGGGCACGAACCCATGTGCCCTGCATCCGCAGGCGGACTCTCAACCACTGAGCCACCAGGGAAGCCCACTTATGTAACTTTTAACTGTCCTTATAAGTGCTTGGCTTGACCAGTCAGCCAATCCCCAAATGCCAAGCCAGCTCTAGGCTCTGTACTTACTCCTTGCCCCTCTTTCACATCTTATTTTTCTCTTCCTGTTCCTTATTCTTCATCCTATAAAAGTGTTCTGCCTTCTACCCCATTTTGTGGTTCTCTGGACCCTTGGGAAGGGAGACTGCCTGCTTCATGAGTATTAAACAAAGTCTGTTTGTATCACCTAAATTGTGCTCTTTAATCATTTTAACACTGCTGATGGGTCATGGGTTGACAGGAGCTGACATTGTTTGCTACAGAAGGCTGTGGATGGAAAATGTCATCTGTTATATCAGTAAACAAAGGATATGCGCCCATCCAGCCTTCAGCCACTGCATCCAGCTGTACACCTGAGGGGATTCAGGATGGAGAAAAGCAGGATACTGGCCCTAGATAGTTAAGGTACATATCAAAAGAATGAATTCAATGAGTCCAGACTCTTGCCTCTTCCCGAACATAGAAAAGTACTAAATTAATTAACTTGAGATGTCTGGTTTTCTTTCATTAACAGTAATCTTTGATGTTCCGACTACCTGGTTTTTCTTTGCAAAAACTCCTATATATCCTGGCTCTTCCCTCACTTCTTTGGAACAGTCCTTCAGAGCCACCTGAGAGGCTGTCTTCCAGGCTTAAGTCCTCAGTTTTGTCCGCATATAAAACATAATTCTCAACTTTTAGGTTGTGCGTTTTTTTTCAGTCAACAAGGCTTTTAGTCAACAATGCTCTAGTGTCCCAACTGAATCTGGGAAACGCAGTCAGAATGTGATTCTTCCATTCCTACTAATCTCATGTTATAGAAGAGGCATCTCTCTTGTTCTTTCAAAATTTTCTAAATAAATAGGCTTTTTTTTTTTTTCTGGATCCATTTAGAATCAATCATTCAAAAGATAGTGGCTTTAACTTTGCCAGCAGTTTAAAGACGTCATCTCTAGGCTAGTTCCTAAATTATTTGATAAGTTACATCAGTCCTACCCCTCACCCTATTTGCATTAGTATAGATGTTCCAGAGGTGACAGGGTTACAGTGTGGTCGCAGTTTGGGAATTGAACTTTGGGGTGTGTGACTGTCCCTCCCCAGCATGTCACGGCTTAGCTTAGAGTCCTAACCTGAGTACTGGACTCATTGGAAAACTCCAGCTGTTTCAGGGATAGAAACACCACATTCGTTTCCCCAGCGCAACTGTTGCAGAAGGTATAGGGAAAACCAAAGTATATATTCATGAGACCAGGCTTCCAGAGCAGAAGTATTTTATTTGGGGCAGAGCAGGAAAGACACAGAGCCTCTTCATCTTCTCCTGTCTCGGACCCAAGGTCATGCTCACGTCTATGTGTCCCCTATGACGAATGTGGCACATGGTTGAGGCAGGTCCATGGCCTTGCCTGGACCAAACCTCAGTCTGACTGTGCAGGACCACATGTAGCAAGAAGGTCTTGTAAATTGGAAACAGAAGCTAAATAACTGCAGAAAGAGCCCAAGCACCCCTACCCGCCCCCACCTCCTTCAGTGGGCTTCCGGCAGAAGGCACTCAACAAGTCCGATACAGACGAAGACGGGAGAAAAATCAGTGGCACTTTTTTAAAAAGAGGAAAAGGGGGAGAATTTGACTGCTACCACCACTGGCTATGCGTCTGCTAATTCTTTAGGGCAGCGGGCCTCAAACTGTGGTCCTGGGTCAGTAGCATCTACTCCAGCTGGGAGTTTGTTCAAAATGCACATTCTGGGGCCCCACCCCAGACCTGCAGATCAGAAACTCGGGACGGAGGCCAGGGATCTGTGTGTTAACAAGACCCCCGTCCCCGCCCCCCCCCCAACTCCCAGAGGACTCTGATGCTTGTTCAGGCTTCCGACTCAGTGCTCAAAGGAGAAAACACAAGTGATGAAGTAAAATGAAAGCTCTCTGCTGGATTTAGTGATATCAGTAGTTAAATTAGCAAGTACGTAAAGATCATCTACAATATCACAGTGTTTCTTCAAAATTAATTCCTTTGTTCCCAGAGATCTGAGTTAGATCCAGGTGATCCAAACCAGATGTAGCTCAACCCAGATGGACCCCATCAATCACTCAGAAGCTTGGGTGGGGGTTATCCTCAAAGTCTACCCAGCCACCAGTTACCCATGATCACTCCACTGGGGTCGGGAAAACAACTTTCCCCATTTCAGGATTAGCACAGACTACTTTCCTGAACTCTCAAATGGGGAACCTGTGCCAATTTATGAAATTTTCTCTCCTAAAATCTTTCCCCATAACTAAACAGGAATTGAGTACAACAAACCAATAATTAGCCTGAATGAGGATTACACACGGATGGTCAATATCTATTTCAGTGAAAAATTCTGAAAGCATAGGTATTATCTGTTTCTTGAAGATTGCTTCCTCATCTTGTTGCAGCTTAATCAATTATTTATACAATTATGATTTGTGTGGGAAACTACAAGGAAGAGTAAGTCCTCACCCTCCAGGATTATTTAGCTAATATACAGTTTCTCAAAATGCAAAGCGCACAGGAATCCCAGGGACTTCTTGCTGAAATGCAGATTCCAATTCTGCGCAGGTCTAGGGTGGGTCCCAAGGGTCTGCATTTCTAACCAGTTCACAAGGACACTGGTGCTACTGGTCTACAGACCGCGCCGAGTACTGAGGATCTAACAGAACCGTCTGGATGGTCAGATGCAAAAGCCTTCACTCCTGACCTTTAAATAAAATATGATGTCGTGATTCTCAGCAGCTGAAAGTGAAGAGATTAAAAATAGATCTAGATACACTGCGTTTGCTAAGGAAAACTGGAAAATTTTGACTGTATTGAGTCAGATTAAGAGGAAGAAAAAAAAAAAGAGGTAATTCTTCCATAGTCCAAGGGTACAAACCTGAACGAGTGATGGCTGTCCCTGAGGTTGGGAGTGAGAGACCAGAACCTTCTTGGGTGCCATTTACTGCCTGCCTTGGGCTTGCCTTGTTCATTATTATGACAAGACCATCTCAAGAAAAGTCCTAAGAATGTACTTTTCTCAAATTCTTGTGCCAAAGCTCTTTACCTGTTTACACATACTTTATGAAGTTTTGCCATTCTTTAAGAAACACAAAAGTTTGATTTTTACTTCTAATATAATCACAACTTTCCTTTTAACCTTTCCTGTGTCCTTTGCTTTCCTAAATAAGTCCCTAGCTTAACGCCTCTTGGCCAGCTCTCAGCCAGTCCCCATGCCTTTTCCTGCATCCCCGGGGAATCTGGTCTGCGGCAATTGGACTTTGGGGTTACCCCAGCCTCATTTCTGCTCTCCTCATTGTTTTTAAAGGCTGCAGGAGCTGGGGCCAATTTTCAGAACTCTCTAGCCCTCTACTTGTTCATCTGTGAATTGAGGATGATGACAGCACCTGTCTCCGAGTGATCTTGGTGGGCACCAACACACACAGGTAAAGCGCTAACACAAGTGGAGTACGCGGTAAGCACCCAATACACTTACTATGATCGTTATCATCAATACATCAACCATCTCTCTAGATACAAGGATGTGCCGGTTACTCTTTAGACACAAAGGAGATTGTTTCCTACTTTATCTGGGTAATAGACATGCATGCAAACTGGTCTGTGAGTGCAGGCGTGGTGACTGCTGACAAGGATACCATCCTTGATGCAAACTCTTCATCCTTCTTCCTTCTTTCTAGTCTTCCAAAGCTGCTAACAAATTCACCAGATTAGCTCAGGGATCCAGCAGTGAAAGCTCACTCCACTACTTATTGGTGCCCTGGTTGGAAGGTTAGAAGCAGATGGGATCACATATGTCAGTCAGGGTTAAATTTATACAACAAGCCATATTGCAGATGTTGACATTTGCAGTCAAGGCTATAACTTCATTTATTTATGCTTGATTACGAGAACAGCTAAAATGCTTCTTTCTCTTACCTGCAGTCATTTCTCAGGCTATTTATATCCAATGATATAATCCCCAAACGGAAAGATGGGCCCAACCTGCACACACGCAATTTCAGGATTCACCTCATGACTGATAACCTTTGGAATGTGAACAGTTGACAGTCCGTATCATCCTGTGTATTTGACAGTTGGAAATAAACAGGGACATAATAAATAGATCTACTTTCCCAATTAAATGCACTTGTATTTTTACCCACCATATTTCATATGCTGGAGCCGGAATAAGATATAAAAATCAATTGACTACATCTTAAAATGTAAGATCAGCTTCATGACTCAGGGGGTCTGTAATCAGAATTGGGCTTAGCAATGCTGGTGCCAACACAGGGCCCTACCTGCATCTTTGAAATAATAATAATTTGAAATAATTATCCCCCTTGGTTTTCACTTTTTTGTAAAATGTGACCATTTTGAGTTAGGAGATATATGGGCCCCTGGGCCGGACAGCTGGTGTTTGTCAAGTGGAGTAACATTGAAGCTTTGTTCTCCCCCAGACACTCCAAGGACAAAGCTAGTGGCAGAAGCTGAGCTCTGCTGGAATAAAGAGATAAGGTGCCCACCCCTGAGGTCAAGGAAAACTTCCCTGTCTACACATGCGCAGGAAGGCTCCTTGGGCGTCAAAAAGGGAGGGGCTGCCACACCACAATAAGTGTGGACATGCACCCACAGGCCTCTGTGGTGGGATCCACCTTAGCAAAAAGTTGCGCAAGCATGTCGGGGAGGGTCCTAGGAGGTCAGGTGTGAAAAAAAGAAAAGATAATTGGCCAAATGAAAACAAAGACCTGGAAGGACTGTCCTATCTAAGTGATTTCAATCACCTCTTCACTGCTCCTTAGAGAGGACACCCACACCCTTTCTCTCCGGGTATTTCTGCCGAGCTTCTGTCTTAAGTAAACCAACTGCTTCTTGGTGTGCTCTCCCACATTTTATGCTGTATCTCTAATAATGAACTTTGTGCCTGTTCTTACAGTTTTTGCCCCCTTGAAACATTCTTGCTTTCAATGGGGGTAAGAGCCAGGGCCACTTTGTTTCTAGCCTCTAGCCCCTGGTGGTCTAGTGGCTAGGATTCCTGGTTTTTCATCCAGGCTACCCAGGTTCAACTCCTGGACAAGGAACTAAAATCTCTCTTCAGGACTGCTCACTGCTCTCTCTTTGAGATCAAGTTCACCAGAGCAATTATCACTTTGCCAAACTATGGGAGTAAAAATGGATCCAAAACATTTTTAAAAGTTGCTGGTATTAAAGCAAAACATACACATACCCTGTGACTCAGCAATTCCAGTCCTAGGAATTTATCCACCAAAATTATGTGCATATTTCAAGAAAAGACGTGTATGAGAAGGTTTATTTCAGCACTGTTTGAGATAGCCCCAAACTAGAAAATACCCCAAATTTGTCAGCAGTAAATGAATAAATACATTGTGATGCAGTAATATCATTGAATACTACACAGCTCTGAGAAAGAATGAACTCCAGCCACATACAACAAAGTGGATGAAACTCACACATTGTTGCATGAAAAAAGCTACACGCAGAGTATGTGACATATACATAGCAAAATGAATCCATGTGTTAGAAGTCAGGATGGTAGTTACTATTTGGAGGGCCTGCCTGGAAAGGAACCTGGGGACGGCAATTGTCTGTTTCTTAATTTGAGTACTGGTTACACGATAGTGTTTAATTTGTGAAAACCCATTGAGATGTACACTATTGCTAAAAAATCCCGTTTGAAGATTTCCCCAATGGTACTGATGCCTAAAGCTCGTCCTCTCTGCACCAGTGCCAAATCAAATCTCGGAGACAGAGTATTGGGTGAAGTATCGATAGAAGTGAATAGCTTTAGTGCTTTACCAGGCAAAGGGGGACACAGCGGGCTCCTGCCCTTGCAAACTATGTGTCCCAACCCAACAGGATTTGATGAGTGGTTTTATAGCAATAGTTCAAGGGTGGGACTGCTGACAAGATTAGGGTGTGTGCAGGGTCCCAGGTGGTTGGTTTCCTAATCTCAATGGGCTTCTCTGGTCCCTTTGATCTCGCCTCAGGTGGTTTCCTGGCTCCTCCTCCCTTGATTGGCAATTGCTCTAATCTGCCCTTTGGAACTTAGGGAAGGTCATGGAGGCTGGAGTCTTGCCTACAAGAAACAGGGGACAAAAAGCCTTCTGTGCCCAGGAGCCCCACAGGATCCTTCTTGGTTTCAGTAGCTACCAGTATCATGGCCTCAGGGTTGATGTGATTTTCCCTGTTGGCTGCACTGTTCAGTGGACCCAATCCTGTAGCCTTATTCACTCACCAGTCTTCACAGGGGTCAACCGTCTTCCATCCCAGCCTAATCGGCCTCCAGAGGCATCAAAGCAACCACCAAGAAAGAGCCATGCAGTCTCTTTGGCCTTAGAAAATTCTAGAGCAAAATTTTTGCAAGCTTTATAAATGACTGAACGGCTTTGCAAGAAATTTTGTTGTCTTGCTTACTCTTTGAAATTCTCACCACCATTATTCTATTAGGGTCTTAGAGACAGGATGGAATTTATGCAGATGTCAGTCAAATGCTAGTTGGCAAATCAATGAGGCATTCCAAGTGATACAAAACAACACTCTTGGCAACGCTCTACACAAGCCCGTCTCATTTTTGTTGTTGTTGCTGTTTTTGCTACTGCTGCTGCTGCTCAAACATCTTTTGAAAGAGAAACACGAGTTTTCGTTCCTCTTTTAGCAAGGTCTTAAGCAAGATTGTGTGACGCGCGTACATTCGTAAACAGCAAGAAAGGCCGCCATCACCCAAATGCTCTTTTTCTCAGCACGTTGTTTTCTGAATGTTCCGTAGCATCTTATTGAGAGAGCAGAGGGCATCCTGATCTTAGCTGAGTCAACTAGGTCTGCCTCCAGCATCTGTCATGGGTTCTGGTCTTTCTCTTTTCCTTTCTCCTTGTCATTGTGTTTCATTCCCTTAGTCTCGTAAGAGTCTCTCACTGCTCTTCCTCATTGCAGTCACATCCATGGACATAGTGGGATCTGGCAAGTAAAGGAAGGATGCTGGGAGAATTTCAATCTGAATCTGGGATGTGCACAGCATCATCAACAGCCACTGACCATGGTAGGTTATTTAGAATCCACTAGAAGACCCTGATTCTGGCGTAGAGGTTCACAATTTACCCAAATATATTACCTCTCTGAAAACGAAATGTTTGTCTTCCATTATTTTCTACGCTATTAGATGTTGAATACATTCTCATGGCAGCTGCAGAATACTCCTGCAAAGCAATCTGGAAGGGGAATTATTATTATTATTATGTATTCAACAAATATTTGCTAAGTGCCGAGGATGTATCAGGAACTGTTCCCTGTAGATGCAACAAGAGAAAAAAAAGAAAAACTTTTATCATCTGGTTCCAATACCTGGCCCAAAAGAGCACGCGGCTCTCTTTCTGAGAGCATCACCACCTTGGACTCAGTATGCAAATCATCAGGGAAACGCCCCGGTCCTCAGTCTAGCCAGCTTGCCAGGGCAAAACAAGTCTGGCAATCAGATTGCAGCCAGAGAGTTCGATCTGATGACCTTGCATCTTTTGCCCTAAGTACTTAAAACAAAAGGCAGCTATGCCCGAAAGACATTGAGGTTTTTGGATCATGGGGTTGCCAAAGTTTATTCTCCTAACACACTGCCCAAGAGTGGAGAGAATTTGAGTAGCGGAAGCACTTGGCTGGAGACAAAAAAGTCCATCAGTTAATATGTGGAATTCTTCCTCAGACAGAATGAACCCGATGGCGGGAGCATCTGTTTCCTTGCTTCTCCCTGCATTCCAACCACTGGTTCCAGAGGTGCATGTGCATTAAGCCGTCATCACAATCGTTGCAAGAAGCAGCTGAGGAATTTTGCAGTGTTTAAAAACATCACATGACACTTAAAGTTGTATATACAAAAATACTATTAGGTGAGCATCAAGTTAGATGCTAGAATTGTGACTGATTATATTTTATGAAAATATTTTCGAAACATTTGGCCAAATTTTTATAAAATTCAATATTAAATGTCAGCTTTATTCAAACAGTTTAAAAGATTGTACAGGGCAAATCTATGATAATGGTGCTGACATGGTTGGTAAAGAAAAAGATGTAAGGCCATAAATTTGGCCGAAAACCAGCAGCATTCCTTGTGCCATGCGTGGCACATGGTTTGAATTTGTTACTGTGAGACATGGTCTCAGCGGGGCCAATAGCAATGACATTCTTTGGAGCAATTCAAAATTGTATATGACATTTTCTGGACTTGCCCCAAAATAGGACATCTTGATGAAACACTATCAATTCTAACTTTATGACTTCTTTTGGTCACACAAGGGGTATGCTGACTGAACACTGATAAAGAAATCAGATTTAATTTAGGCGAGAGGCAAAATGTATCAGAAAAGTTCAGTGAAAAGTAGAAGATGCCCAAATAGAGAATCGTGGTCTTTGGAAGAAAATGGACTTAATTTTGAATTTGCACTATCCAAAGTTATTTGGTATGAATTGTGGTTACTATTAATGTTAGTAATAACAAAGACAGATCCAAGTTTCACTATTTTACTTTATGAAGGATTATTTTTTAACTTTAGATAAAGTAAAAGTTCATGTGAACTATGTAGCAAAGTAATCTCCCAGGAAAATAAAAAGGAGAGAGATTCAAATAAGGAAACAAAAACATTTGCAATTATGAAGGGGAAGGTACGAGTACAAATCATCCCAAAATAAGTTTCTACGGAGAGCATTTTATAGACACTACGGTGTCGCTTGAAGAAAGATTTCGATAAAGTGAACAATAGATGGCTTTTGGTTTTTCTTTATAATATCCCAGCACTGAAAAATTTGAAAGAAGAACCTGAGAATGATATATCTTCAATGAAGGAATATAGATATCACTAAAAAAAGTGAAAATTTTGATATAGTGATAGCAACCTATATGATAACATTAAATATATTTTAATAATTACATTAAATAAATAATAGTCTATTATCATTAGCATATCATGTGTGACAGCGTGACAATATTTGCACTTGACTTGCCAACTTCCCTCTTCATCTCCCATCTAAATATCCCTTGAATAATTGTATTGAAAATCCATTTGCTTGGCCTTAGCCGAGGAAAGTCTCTCAAAACTGAAATTGTTTTCAGGAACTATTGAAGAACCATGATGACTGGACAAAGTTTTCCGATTTAACATTATTTTCTGTAAACACAACTTATATGAAAGTCTTGACTTTAAAAAATAGGATTAGTGACTTTGCTGGAATGAGGGGAAGAAAATTTTAAGAATGGATAACTTATCATTTATGAATCGTGCATGTCTTTGTTTTATTACACATCTAAGTATCTGGCATGTGCACAATAACAATGAAATTCAATCATCTTTGATAGCTTGCTGACTTCTTGTCACTTAAAAACCGTAGTTGACACATACTTTTCTATTTTGTCACTGTGAAGATGTATCTGTCAATGTGGAAGAATAGAAAGCTTTGTTGAACCGCTTCCCAGTTTGGTTTATAACTTTTAAATATTGCTCCCACGGCAGGTGGGTCTCTGTGTTAGGGGCGGGGCTGGTGAACATCCAAGTAAATGAGATGCAGTTCCTATATTCGCCAACTTTCATTCTTTACATTAGAAATCTAAGAAATAGCAAAGCAAATATCTAGAGGGATCCACAAACACATGGGCACCTAGATGAAAGACCAACCAGTAAGCCTGTTTAAAAATATAACTAGAGATGGTGTAGAAAGATACTTGAGTTAAAGAGCATGAGTTTTAGAAACATCCTACCTGTCTGGCTCCCCAAATGGTCTCTGATTCCAGGTTTTTGCTGCCCTTATACAGCCCCCCGCTGCCTGGTCTCCCCCCGGAGGTGTCCCTCCCATGGCAGCCCCTCCACCACCACCCCTTCCAGGTTCCAGGACCTTCCCTCCTACCTCTGCGGTCAGAACAAGCTCACCTTCATCCAATTCCCCCAGACTCCCAGACCGCCTCAGACTTCCAGACCCCCAAACCTTCAGACCTCCAGACCCCCACACCTCCAGAACCGCAGAACCTGAGACCCCCAGAACCCTCAGATCCTCATACCCCCAGACCCCCCCCAGACCCTCAGACTCCCAGAACCCCCAGATACAAGACCCCCAAGACTCTCAGATCCCCAGAGCCCCAGACCCTCAGACTTTCAGACCCCAAGAACCCGGACCCTTAGACTTCCAGAACCCCAGAGCCTCAGAGTTTCTGGATGTAGGGTTTGCCACGCAACGGTGAGACAGGTAACCTTCCGCCACCACCTTCACCTGGGATGTCTTTATTCTTTCAAAGTCTTTAACCCGGAGGAGTTATTAGTGATGGGAATTTCAGGAGTTCCGAGGAGTGGATTTTCAGAGCTCCTAAATCTTGCATCAGCAGCTCTCAAAGACAGAGGCAGTTAACCTGACCCCCCCCCCGACCCCCCGACCCATGACTCTGGGTACCTCGCAGTCAGAAAGTAGACACAAGATGAGCAAAAAACCCAAATCAAAACAGACCTCGCACGCTGGCTTTGCACATCTGGTGCACATTTGGCAAGTGGAGAGAAAGTGGAGAAGGTGAGAGAGAGATGGGCCCTCCAGAAGTTGGATGTCCTGGTGGTCCAGGCCTACTTATCTGATCTTCCACTGCTCCTTTTCCCAGAAACCCACCGTCCTTTCATCAAGAATTTTTGAAACACACAGATCCAAAACCGGCAAAGTGCAAGGTTGAAAGCTGGTTCAAACCTCAAACCCCTAAAGCTGGACTGAGTTCTGAACCCCACAAAACTCACATTCCTTCAGAAAGGTCATTTGACTTAATCGCCAAATACTCTGGGCTGTACCACAGAGTTCCTGGTAATTGTTTTACATCAAACGCCATGTAACTTTTGTTTTCTGTGATTATACAGCCCCAATTCATTTCATGCCGTCATATTTTATTCCTTATTCACCCCATTCTATAGATGAGAAGATTCCTTTTTTCCTTCATGATTCCATCCCGGCTTTTGGCACACTCTTATTTTCAGAGGTCATTCCAAACATGAAGGGATGTGGTTATGCAATCCTTACTAATCCTGGCCGTGCACTTCCAACCCACGAACATGGTTCTTATTATCAACTCAAAATCGTTGGCGAGCACCAGTGTCACTGGAATAAAAATAACTTGGATGACAAATGATGATTAAGAAAAGCAAAAATCTTTTTTAGTAAGGCTGTAGCCAACGAGATCATGATTTCCCTTTGTTTCCGGATCAAACAGTCCGGATATCACATCAGAACATTTTTCTGAAATGCTTTGCAGTTGTATAATTCCCTGCAGCTGCCTTGCATGTTAATGATAACGAGTTTAGAACAAACTGCTCTGATTGTGCCCCCTCTGTATAGTGTTGACTTGAGATGGAGAATTATCTGAGACTGAAAATGAAACAGCATCTTGTGAGCATGCAGACAGATGACACAGGTAGACCCCAGGGACGGCGGGAGCATCAGGGAAGTTTACAGGGTCTGGAACATGATGTCGGGCTGTATTTCCCTTTATTCAGGATTTGACTCAGTGCACGGAAGCAGCCATTCTTAGGGCACATTGTGTTGTTCAACGGAAAAGAAATGCATCAAAATCCTGCATGCTCGGGGTGGTTGTGAACATTTGTGATCCAGTGTCCAGGAGGCGTTGTCGTTCTCTGAGTCACTAAGTGTAAGTCTGTCTGGGGTTAGCTCTGAAACGGTCACCAACCCACGTAGAAGTTCTTTCCTCACACAAAAGCTGAGAAAATCTCGTTTTCGGGGTATTTCAAATCAACTCTTAAGTATCGTGTGTCCCAGGACAAACATTTCACCTGAGGTCAGTCAGAAGGGAAGCAATAAAAAGAACCCTCCAAGTTCACCAGCCAGAACATCACTTGGAAATGAAGCTGGAGATGAAAAGAGACAATTGGGGAAAGAAAAAGAACGAGGATTCCAAAGTCCAAAGTCTAGGAGGTTTGTGAGGGGCAAATTTCACAAGTGAGAGGATATTCCTGACCTTGTTTGGAAATCGCTCCCTGTGAGGGAAAGCTGTCATCTCCTGTGGGAACTTTGGGGCAAATGACATGCCTCAATCATGTTTCCTTTCCTTAAAGTTCATTGCTGGCATTTTGATGGCAAAGACGTGCCTATACCTTCACTGAAAAACACAGGAGAGAAGGCGGCTGCTCCACTGCTCCAGCCTCGGAATCCCTTCCCGTCTGGGTTTGTGCAACCCTTTCACTTAAAAGCTGCCCAAGGTCCTCCAAACTATGAGGCACACAGACTCCTATGGCTGGACCACTCTTCAAGAGAAAGAGAAAAGGATCACGATCAGGGGTCTGCCTGGCCCTCCCAGCCATCCATCCCTGGATGCCAAATCAACAAATCAACAGGAGTTCTGTTGCACGCAGCTCGGTCGATTCCCTAAGCCACTCACTTTCCAAACGACGGTGGCTCTTTCCTGTTTCTGTTCCAGATCCAGGAATCTGCTCCCTGTTTTCTGGGCAGATTTCTGGGCAAGTCCTGCTGAGGACTTTGCAAATGCAACGTTCCCTCTGATGTTAAATGGGGAGATTGCAGTGACATCCCTGTTGCCAGGAGACCTTTGTGACTTGTCACCAATAAAATCATATTGGCACTTCTTCCCCTCACCAGCGAGTGATTCAGAGAGGCTGCCAGCAGCTGGTGGCCTCAGAGCAGTCTCTGGAGACAGGAGGCATGAGTTCAGATCAGCTCTGGTGTTAGCTGTGTGTAACATGGGCAAGTCACCTAACTTCTGCTGCCCAAGTTTCCTCATCTGCAAAATAAAAGTAATAAGAGGGCAGACCTCGGAAAGCTGTGAGTGGATGAAAATGAGCTAGCTGCACACAAAATGCTCAGAGCAGTGCCGGGCACCGGTCAGATCTCAAAAAATGTTAGCATCTGCCTTTGCTCCAGGCAACTATGATCAGGGATGGGGGGTGGGGGTGAGGGGGTGGGGAAGGTTGCTCTCCAGGAGAAAGACAGGCAGGTGCTGTGACAATAGAGGGAGTTAAAGAAGGAGGCAGCTGGGAGCCCTCACCGGGCTGTGTCATCAGCACAGCCCTTCCCTCATCACTTCCATCATTCCAGCGCTCAGCTGGGAAATGGCTTTGACTTTCGATGTTCAGTGGACACCTCGGTGTCATTTTATGCCTACTTCTCCTGTGCTCTTTAAACAGTCATCAACTACACAAGAGGCAGCCTAAGAATGGACCCAAGGCACCAGAAAATCGGGGACACCTGATTGATTTTTAAAAATGAAAGAGGAGGAGGTGGTGGTAGAAGAAAGTTTAGTTTCAATGGACGTATCCAGAAATTTGCAACTAGAAAATGTAGGAGCTCTGAATGCCTGTCCATGCATAGTTAGCGCTGCCCTGTGCATTCCTTATGCCTTAAGGGCAGGGCACTGGTGGCTTTAGGAACTCTGAAGGTCTGGAAGCTGATGCTACCGGGGGCCTCCCCGGTCCCCTTGCCCTTATCCTCCAAAGCACCCCCCAGACATCTGTCCTTCTGCCAGGACCTACGTTCCTTTGGTAAGGCTTTCCTGCCCTTGGATGGAGAGATACCCCAGCTCCCTCCCTTCAGGTGGGATAAGCCTTAGGTACAGAGTTTCCCTAAGGGTTTGAGCTGCAGCTGCTCACAGTCTAACTGGTTTCATGATGCACCTTTGGGGGGCTTCCTTTTCTATCCCGGCTTCCTTCCCTGCTGTTATTTCTTTCATAGCCCAGATAAACCACTTGCACTCAGATTCTTGTCTCCGGGTTTCTTCTGGGGGATCCCAAAGTAAGACAGACCAAGGGCACATCCTGATCTTTTCAGACTTTCTTTGCTCTTCTGCAGCCTTTGGGGTTTAGTGCCCAGCAAAGGTCCTACTGGCCTGGGACCCAGTCTTCACACAGAGACATTTTCTTCTACCAGCTGCTACCACTCAGGGCCTTAGTTCACACCCTTCACGCTGTCCCTGGCGCCTCCCATACATACTTTCATTTCTGTTTCAGAGGCAACAAAATCTTCCCATTGCACTCCAGAGGCCAGGATGGGCTGGTGGCCTACCTATGAGGGGTGTGCTAGAGAAGATATAGAAGCATGTGTTGACAGCTTCCATGGACTCACCTGTCACAGGTGTGTCATCTCTCAGTCAGCCATCTGGCAACCACAGAGGCAGGAGCCATGCCAGCCTCTAGTTAAGGTCTTAGAGAGAAATGTAAGCCCATCTGTCAAGAGTTTCTTTACCAATTTTCTGCGTAGTCAAGTTTCCCCAGAAAGCTGGGTACCACAGTCCGTCAGAATAGTGCACCTCATGGGAATGGATATTCTGGACATAGTTCTATCAAAATGTTCTGAAATAACAGAATTAAACAGCTATTTATTTCTGTGGGGGGGGGGGGTTCCTCAAAATTGTCTCTTCTCACTTTGATTCTAATGTGAAATATTTTAGATAATATATTTAAAGCCCTGTGTTTTAACTTAAAAAAAAAAACACCTGCTTTTCACTGGAAGACTCTGTGTTTTGAGGATGTTTTCACAAAAACTACTAACCTAACATTCTGCTTCTCAAAATGTTCCTCCAAGGATCAGGGAAAGGAGAATAATTTCTGAAGTTTTGGGGGACCCAGACTGAAGCTACCACCCTCAAATGTAACCTCGACACTTATTTGAAGTCTAATGTATCTTAGTACCTGGAAATTTCAGTATTCACATCATCGTACATTTCCCTATTCCTGTTAATACAAAATTCTGCTTTGAATTACCTTCAGGTAACTTGGCCTTCCAACATGCCATGGAACTTGCTAGAATATGTTTCATGAGTAGAAACCTCAAGAGAATTTTCAAGGGTCACATAGTAGCTGCCTGTTCATGTGTTTTGTTGTTGGTGGTTGGTTGGTGTTTCTTGGTGGGGTTTTTTTGTTGCTTTTTGTTTTTGTGACACAGGATTTTTAAACGATTTAAGTTTGCTGATAGCTAGTAATAGTCAAGCAATTAGGAGGTATCATGTAAAAAGTTAGAATTTCTCTTTTTTAAAAAAGCAGATATATCTAGAATCGAGTGGGCATTATCTCCTTTAAGTGGACATTGTTCTCCAGTTCACCCAGTCTCTTACCCTTTTACCCTATTCCCATCTGTGATTCCTGAGAAACCTCCAGAAATCATTGGGTTTCTAACCCCAACAGTCCTGTGCTCTCCTGCCTCCATACAAAACACCCTGAACAGCTGGTGCACAGAAGATCACAGACCCTTTTCACCACCTTTCACGACGGACTCTGTTCTTTAGCTCTTCATAAACTCTCGCCTGGTTTACCACAGGTTGGAGATTCCCTGCTTCCCTGAAACTCAGTCATGACTCTTTACTGAATTCCAAATAAATAATCTTCAGAAAACTCCACTCTGAATACGGCATCCTGGCCCAGTCTCATTTTAGGATTCCCCTAAGACTTTTCCCCAGCGTTTCCAGGATGTCAAACAGGTGGGAGTTTGAACAACACCTCTCAAAGTGCAGGCTGGGACCAGTGCCAGGATGTTAACTGCCTGCTACTGGTTTGTGGCAAAGTAAGCAATTGTAAGTCAGACGCACTTAGAAATTTCTATTGCACTTTGACATTGTTGCGATATCTAGTACGTTATGAGTAGACTCATTGAAATGAACACAGACTAGTTTGCTGCCATCCAAGGAGGTGGTGCCAGGTGGCCATGGGTTGTGCACAGTAGGGCCACACATGGATCTGTGGTAGACCTGACATCCTCAAGTACCAGTCCCTCACCACTTGGAGAAGCATTGGATTAGTAGAGTCTCAACCATCAGTGGTGGCCGATTGAATGTTAAATCAAAACGTACACACATAATGGCATAAATACAGTCAACAGAGCATTAAATATAGTTTGATATACTTGTGATATAAGTTTGATAAAGACAGCCCTTGAGAACAATTTCATTCCACTTTTTAAGTCATTAGAATCCCAAACCACCTTCCAGGTACAAGTCTTCACAGCAACACATTTCATTGGCATATTCACTGTGCCCCTAATACTCGCAGCCCCATTTGCTGAAGGGCAGGAAGAACTTGCCTGGAGGATTTGAAGTTCATCTTCCCTTAATCCTTCTAGTGTTTTCTAACCAGGATTAAGGCCATTAGTGTGGTTTCACACGGCCCCTTGCATTGCCAGAAAACAACTGAATGATTTTTCATTTCTGTTATTAATGGTTTACCCATTGTGACCCCACTTCCCACTCCTCACGCCTGCAGAGAGCATCAGAGCAAGACCTTCTGCGTAACACAGGTGGAGTCTGAGTTGCAAGATGGACAGAAAGTCACCTCCTGCATTGTTCCCCTGTGGAGAAATGCCAGATGGTAGCCACAGCAGTGGGATGGCTACAGCCATGAGAGTGACAGAGCTGTCTCTGGGCTTCCAATTTTCTTTCTATTTACTCAAGTAAAGAAGAAACAAATGTCCTTGTCAATTCGTAAAAGGAACAAATGCTTTCTGTACGTGCCCTTGTTAAGACCGCAAAAAACATTTCCGACCCACAAAAACAGCCAATTATATTGGTCCTCCAGCAGCCGTGTTGAGTTTATAATAATCCACCCAGTCAGGCTCCCCTGTTGCTGTGGGCAAGGACACACTTCCCCAGGCAGGGCAGGGATGTCGACTGTGCTGGTGACAAAGACTTTTACTCTGTGTAGCACCTGAGTCCATGGGAGAGGGAGCCTGGGACATCCGACTCATTAGCAGAAAGGCCAACCCACCGAGCCTGAGGATGCAGGGTGTGGCAACACAAGCTGGTGTTTAAAAGCAGCCACCTCTGTAGGGAGAAGAGAGAGATATGGGCACAGCCCATTTCACGGGCAGACTGGAGGCCAGAGCTTAGGTACTGTAGAAACATCGCTCACAAATTTGAATTCACCGTAAATGCAACAATATTACCGCCCTGTCAACATCTTGACCTGAGCCAAATATGCAGATTAATTATAAATATTACTTGTTTTGGAAATCATACACACTAATTTTTGAGCCAAGAGACCACTTATCCTAGTAGTTATGCTGACACACACACTCAAAAATGTGCCAGCAACCACAGCTCAGGGCGATTACATTTGATGGCTATAATAGCTGGTTACAAAGAGGTGCACACTTTTTATCCCTTGCATGTCGATACTCTGACATATTTGGAAAGATTTTGTGAATACACTACTTTCATTTCCAAGAAATAATCCTCCCAAAATGCGTATTTTAAAGGAAAAGCACTAAGAGAGTTTAATGACTTACACCAGCTAGAACAAAACAGGATTTTTGTCCTCGTGCAATAAATTTCTAAACTTGTTTACATTGAAACCATGGCATGAAGTCCCATTAAGTGGCATTCACTTGGTAATTTTCATCACGCATTTGTGTCTTCTTCAATAGTGGTGAATATGACACACTTATAAATACCAGAAAGCCACGGTGACTGATTTCATTGCATTGGTTTAATGGTAGACAATGTGTTATTTCATCCTGGTAAAAAAAGACAAGTAAATACCAATGCCCTACTAATCCCCTGTAAACCTGTAAGGCTCAGCTGCTTTAGGTTAGCTTCAACCTTATTTGTCAGATTTATGTCAGTTTGTGGTATTAGAAGTCTCTTCTCTTTGTTTGTCTTGCAACACAGAAGTTAACTAGAAGGATCTAGGAGGTTGGCTTGTCATTTTTCCCCCTGTCGTTTATATTTATTATTGATTTCTCTTCTTGCTTTTCCCTCAGGAAGGGCATGGGAAAGCTAGAAGCATAGCCTCAGTGGGTTGGTCTGGTCTGTTACTGTCAGTCTGATGTTTCTAGCTGCCTCTCTCAAGCTTTTCGGAAGCCAGGAGGCTAGAAATGTTGTTGGTTGGACAATGCATCTGGCCTTGGCCTCACGGGGGTCATCCACAGTGCCACCCTCTGGAACAGACATATTTCCTCTTAGCTCTTTTCCATCCCTAGGATGAAGCAACACCATTAGGGCTGGGAAGAAATCTCATCCGGGCTTACATTCCCACATCTCCACACCACTGCAACTGCAGCTTTGGAAGGAAAACCAGCCATGATGTCTGACAAGGGTGTGCAAAAGGGTGGCTCACAGGTGCACCGACTGAGGGAGAGAGTGACTGGGAAAGCTTCCCAAAGAGGGACTTGCAGTCTTCCGAGAGGAAACGTCAATGCACAACTGAGGGTTGCAGCTGCAGTGAGCCTGGTGCTCTGGTGCCCAAGAACAGCATGGAAGAGACCAGGGCACATACACATGCAGAAAACTCCAAATGAGACAAAGAAGAGGAGTCTACCGCATCAACAAATACAATATCTCTACATGCTGTCTCTGTTCCGAGCCCACTGTCCATGATGGAGGTCGTGTCTAGCCATCCATCCATTTTCCCACCTATTCCAATTTGTTTGGAAAATTGACATTTCATAAAGCCCCTACCATGTGCCAGATAATGCCAAGGTTTCATTCAGTGAGTGTGTACTGTGCACTTACTATGTGCCAGGCATTCTTACAGGCTCTGGGATATAAAGAGAGAAAACATGGTGCTGGCACCCTCCGGAGGTAGGGAAAGAGCTTGCAGCACATCTAATGCAATGGATTGACATTTTTGTTGAAATGAAGCAATAGGTGCAAAGTGCCCAGCCAATAATAGGCATCCAATAAATAGACATCCTCAGGCATTTACTAGAGAGAGATTTATAAAGTGCTTGTTGTGTGTCTTTGCTCATGCTGTGTTTTTCCTTAAGCACCATTTCTAACAACTGAACAAAAAATAGGAAGATTCAGTATTTGACGGCCTCTTCATTAACAATTATTCTCAATATACTATCTCACTTCATTCTTACTAGAACCCCAAAATGCAGTTTTCCATTTGTCAACTGGGGAAGTTAAAGCACAAAGAAATTGAATGATTTAGCAAAAGATTCTCAGATGGTTAATTGGCAGAGCTGTAAATAAGCCTAGATTTTTAAAAACTTTATATTTTCACTCCTGATCCAGTGTTGTTCTTATTTCACCAACACTGGCCTTTGTGTGTTTTTCAAAGTCCCACTTGTTCCATTGTTCAAAGCCCTGTGTAAATCTCACCTCCTCCATGTAGCCTCCCCAGATTGCCACAGAAAGTTCCAATCTTGTTCCTTTTTACTCTGCTTGCACTTTGCTTGGACCTCAGTGATCGCTGGACTCAGCTTCGCTCTCTCCCTGCGAGAGCCTAAAAGTGTCTGAAGGACAAGGATTGTCCTTATTCTTTTTTTAATCTCCTATAGTTCTAGCGCAATGCCTAATTCTTCACAGGCACTCAATAAATATTATGAGAATTTCTGTAAACCACAGAAAGATTTCTGATGTTGGGAAGCAGGTGTAACTGTGGATCCCAGAGACTCTCTGAGGAATTGCCATTGCAGTTAGATTAACATTCACCAAACTGCAATTAAGACTGCGGTTGTCACAGTGGAGGTGGAGAAGTTGATGACAAACAACAGTTCTCTTTTGCCCCAATGTCAGCTGAGGTTCACTAATAGTTGCCTTATAACCAATCACCCACTGTAAGTGAATATTTACAATATTTGGATGTAAACCTATGGAGAGCTTCATAATTCCTGCTAACTGGATAATGGGTAAGAAGGTGGGTTCTGGAATCAGGCTTCCTGGGTGGAAATCTCATTGCTGTTGCAGTCTCTGTGATCTTGGACAGTTCCTTAATTGCCCCATGCCTCAGTTTAAAACAGGGATAATACTACGGTCTCCATTATAGGGATATAAAGATTAAATTGGATAGCTCTTACCCAGTACCTAGTTTATCTGCTAATAGTTATATTACATTATTAAGGCTTAGAAACTTATGACAGAGTCTGAAGCAGTTTAGTTCACCTTAACAGGCAATATTATTGGAAGTTTTGGGAAACCCCTGGAAGTTATTTTAAAGAACAGCTGCTCGCGCACTGGTTAACACTAACCACGTCTGCTTTGGTCTTAAAGAAGCACAATGGAACTTCTTCGAATCTGTAGTCTGAATGCCATATGGCAGCAACACAACTACCTTGTGTTTCCCAGAGAGACTCGCATTTTCCTTGTGTTGTAGGCATTGGATTCCTTCCATTGAGACTGTCTGCATCCACACGTGGCAGGGTGGGGAGTTCAGGGCTACTGCAGGCCAAGGTTTGTGAGCAAATCCCTGCAAAGAGATATTTCCCCCAGGCATCCGTTTCAGCTTTGTCTGAATCTCAGACTCCCAGCTACCAAATGGCCGAATTAGAAATGAAAAGCCCAATATTTAAACTCCAACACCAGTGTCAGTCATTCAGTAAAGTCCTCGTACTGAACACTCACTCACTCTTGAATTCTATACCCACTTAACTAAATTAATCATCTCAGTACTGCAGAATGTTTGTCAAGAAACAGAATGGAAAATTATACAACATAACGTCATGTTTTGGGAAATGACATCATTTCTGATGATGCAGGAAGTTGGACAGTTTATTTATAAAACATGTAATTTTGTGGATAAACTAGTGTAGAATTCATTCTGAGGAACATCACATAAGCTCTTATGGGGGCAGTAAGACCTGAGTTGTGTATCTTGTGATGTTGCAGGGCTGAACGTCACCACAGGGGCTGGGGTCTCCTCAGTGCTTCTTCATAAGCTGCCCATGGATCCCCTGTGGCTTCGAGAGGAACTCTGACAGCTGGCTGACTTGAAAACAGTCACTGGGTATTTCATTGTACTAGCTTTTATTAAAAACCCATTTTGGGAGAGGAGAAATTGAATCTTGACCTTTTGGAACAAAAGGGCAATACGTCCAAGGAAATAATCACATCAGAGTTGTCATTTGAGCATCATCTGATCTGAGCAGAGGAACAGCTTGGTAAACATTCATGATTCCCTTTCATAACTCTTAATAATATGAGAAAACTCAAAATAGTGCACAGGTTTCTGTTACAGAACAATCTTCTACAACATGTTCTAATGACTTATGAGAATCTAGTAAGAAAACTATTAAATAGGAATCTGAAGTTATTTCATTTACTTTTTTTTTTTGGAACAAATGAAAACAATATTTATTTTTAACTAAAAAATCTTTAATTGCTCTAAAAAAAATAACTGTCTAAAGCAAAAATAGAAATGCATTTTTACAGCACATGCAAAATGAAATGCACAAAACAAGAGCACAAAGAATGGTAGGGGGATTTAAGAATTGTAAGGTCTTATACTATATAATATTTCATTTACTTCTGAATGCATAAGATATTCAAACTATTTTTTATTGACTAAAAAGTAAAAACTAAAATTATAAACAGCACTTGCCCTATCATATCCTTACAAAAAGAGAAAGGAATGTCCTCCAACTTGATGAAAATTAGAGCACATCTTTTAAAAAATGTTTCATGGCTTTAGGTGATAACAAATAACTAAAGCATATTTGAAAAATAAGAAAAATCCTTCAAGAAAGTCTGTACTTTATTATTCCATTCTCCCAGGAGAGCCACAACTTTTTATGGGTCATCTGGGGCCTGAACCCAAAATAAACATGAAGACAGTAAATTACCCCAGCAGGTACTCGATGTCTTTATCAGATTTGCCAAGTGTCAGGGAGGGAAAAACAAAGTCTCTTGGGCATCAAGAAATCAGTTCTCCCAATGTATCAATTTTCTATTAAAACATTTTGTAATTACTGTATAACACAGAGAACTATATTCAGTATCCTATGATAAACCATAATGGAAAAGAATATAAAAAAATACTGTGTATATACGTATAACTGAATCACTTTGCTGTCCAGCAGAAATTAACACAACATTGTAAATCAACTACACTTCAATTTTAAAAAATGTATTTTAAGAAACCGTTTTGTATTAATAACCAGTTATGCTCCTCCTTTTATGGCTAATTATCTTGGGGGCAGGGAGCATGCACAGGTGGTTCCATTTAATAAGGAACATTGATTGACATGTGACCTGTGGTTGAACACAATGGATTTGAGGTTCTTTAATATTAGTATTCCATTTTTAGTGTGCCTGTTTGCTATGTAGCTATGCCTCTTGGCATTATTATTTAGCAGTTGTTCTAGAGATGAAAATACACATCCTTAACTCATCACTGTCAGTCAGAGTTAACACTGTCCCCTCTGCTTAGATGGTAAGAGCCTTGCCACCATGCAGTCCAGGTGGCGGTCATATGTCTTACGTCTACGCGTTATAACCCTCAGTGTTATAAACTAGTTTATAAACATAAACTGTATGACAGTCTCTAGTTTATAAAACAATTTGTGCTTTAAACTAGGAGTTGGCAAACTTTTTCTGCAAAGAGCCAAATATTTTAGGCTCTAGACCGTACAATTTATGCCACACTACATAGCTCTGCTGTTGTATCACAGAAGCAGCCTCAGACAATAGGGAAAGGAATGGGCATAGCTGTGTTCCAATAAAACTTTATTTACAAAAAAAAAAAGCAGTGGGCTGAATTTGGCCCACAGGCTGTATTTTCCCAGCCCCCACTTTAGACAATAATATGTATTTTGAATAAATGATGAAAAAGTAGACTGTTCTATTAAATATTTTTACCCACATATTTATCTTACCCACATTCTTTTCTTCCTGCAGATGAGACCTTCCATCTGGTATTAGTACCTTTCAGCCTGAAGAATCCTTTTTTGTATACGACAGGTTGTGGTTGATTCTTTTATCTTAAAACATCCTTATTTTGCCTGCATCTTGCAAGATGGTTTTGCTTGACATGAAATTCTACTTTGATAGTTTGTTTCTTTTTTTCCTTTTGACACTTTGAAGATATGTCACTGTCTCCTGGTCTGTGTTCTTTCTGATAAGTCAGCAGTTATTGATTCAATGTTCCTCTGTTCCATCCTTAGCATCACATTATTCTAACTATACCCATCGCCCTATTTGACCCCTAGACTATAGGTGACTTCAGGGTATCTCCAATAACTTACTGCTGGCGTGCAGTAGGTGTTCAATGCATGATGATAAATGAAATTCAGATCAAGTTCTGGGGATCAGACATGAAATGGACACAAGCCATCCCCAGAAACGATGATTCCAGCCTCAGCCCTGACCTGAATTCCCACCGAGACTCCTGGGAATGCAGATTTTCGAGCAAGAGGTGTGGAGAATGTGCAGCTTTTTTTTTTTTAAATTAGAGTATAGTTGCTTTACAGTGTTGTGTTAGCTTCTACTGCACAGCAAAATGAATCAGCCATACATACGCATATGTTCCCTCCATTTGGGACACTACGGTACATTAAGTAGAGTTCCCTGTGCTATATAGTATGTTCCCATCAGTTGTCTATTTTATACATAGTATCAATAGTGTATGTGTGTCAATCCCAATCTCCCAATTCCTCCCACCCCACCCCTTTCCCCCTTAGTATCCATACATTTGTTCGCTACATTTGTGTCTCCATTTCTGCTTGGCAAATAAGGTCATCTAAACATTTTTCTAATTTCCCCATATATGCGTTAATATACGATATTTGTTTTTCTCTTTCTGACTTACTTCACTCTGTATGACAGTCTCTAGGACAATCCACTTCTCTACAAATGCCCCAGTATCGTTCCTTTTTATGGCTGAGTAGTATTCCATTGTATATATGTACCACATCTTCTTTATCCATTCCTCTGTTGATGGACACTTAGGTTGCTTCCATGTCCTGGTTATTGTAAATAGTGCTGCAATGAACATTGTGGTACATGTCTCTTTTTGAATTATGGTTTTCTCAGGATATATGCTCAGTAGTGGGATTGCTGGGTCATACAGTAGTTCTATTTTTAGTTTTTTAAGGAAATTCCATACTGTTCTCCACGGTGGCTGTATCAATTTACATTCCCACCAACAGTGCAAGAGGGTTCCTTTTTCTCCACACCCTCTACAGCATTTATTTGCTTGTAGATTTTTTAGTGATGGCCATTCTGACTGCTGTGAAGTAATACCTCACTGTAATTTTGACTTGCATTTCTCTAATAATTAATGATATTGAGCATCTTTGCATGTACATTTCTCCAAAGAAGACATACAGATGTGCTGCTTTCTCTTAATCTGCAAAGTGTGTCTCCAGTGGCAGAACAGACCCACCCATTCTGCCTCTGCTCTTGCACATCGGGACAGCTACCACACAGATGACCAGGTGGTGTGGTCTCAAACTTAAGAGCCTAAACCCTTATGCCCTGGATGCCAAGCTCCAAGTGCACCTCACATGGTGCGGGATCCACCAAGCTCTCCACCTCTCATGTCTCGATACAAGAGGTGGGATCCATGTACATCTGCCTGGTGGACCCCACCTGGGGCCACTTGTGGAGCACAAGAGTAAGGCAGCCCTGACCCCACCCACTTTCTGAAATGCATTTTGTTGATATCCACGTATCCCTGGGAGGATCTGCACTCAGATCATGTCAGTATTCTTTCAGGTACAAGGGACAGAAATCAAATACAAACAAGTTTCAACGGGAATAAAAAGGAATTGATGAACTCATGGAAAGTCCTAAAAAGCCCCAATGTGGAACCTCCATCAGACATAGCAGAACCAGGTCCCTTGGCTTTCCCAGGTCGTGGACCTGACTCTCTTTTCTGCCTTGGGCTCCTCAGAAGGCTTGGATTGGCCTCCCCTCCAGCCACTGCCTCAGCCCCTGCTTCCTGGACCCCCAGCCCTTCTCTCATGATGCGTCTAATTCTTGTCACGCAGGCCTGTGCAACTTGACTGCCCACCTCTTGGGCCATGGTAGCAGGAAAGCTTCCCTGCAAGACCTCCCCCTGACGGTCCAAGGCTCGGTCAGCAGATTGCCCCAAGGCCCTGAAGGTGGTGGCAACCCATCACCATGCCTCTGGGCATCCACACACGCTGACATGCTGATTAGAAATGCAAACTTGGAAGTGAGATGATGCTGTTCGCTCAGTCAAGACAGGATGTTTAACTCTTCAGGTGCTTTTTGTTTTGGACAATACGCAACCTAACATCCTTCTAATACAATCCAAATATGCATAAGCCTCACCAGCACCCCGGGTACCCCTGAGATCACGTCAACAGTGACAGTGTTCATGAGCTTTAAGTTTCCATGAACTCACTAACACTGACACTCTCTGTGCTTCAAATATATTCACAAATTCAGCCTTATGGTCTCTAAAATGCTCCCTTCTGCAGTGTGGACACCTGAAGATATGTGTGGCCTCCAACCACTCAGGACTCCTGGCCTCATGCCAGCTCAGCAGCAGGAAAGGGGCTGTGTTATACTCTGGGGTCCCACAGCTGGGTCACTTGGGCCCCATAGTTTTGCAGAGTTGAATGAACTGGATTTTTCAGTTCACACATATAATACCTTTATTCACAGAACCCACACATGCAACCTGAGTCATGGGTTTGGGTCAGATCCACACATTGGCTATGATGAAATTCTTGGAACAGACAAACTGCTTTAATACCACATCCCATAATTAAGTCTGGCTTGAACTTGCCAGGCTCCGTCCTATTGGTGGTTTTTCTTTTAAGACCTTGTCATCCCCTCATAAGAGCTGGCTCGTTTGGGGCCTCCCACCCATCAATCAGACGTGTGAATACAGTAAGTCCCCTACATATGAACCTTCTGAGTGGGAAGTTTCAAAGATGCAAACGTTCGTTCGCATGTCCGATCACGTTAGTTCATGTGTGTGGCGTACATTATCACGTGCATGCATCCTCTACGAGTGGTTGTGTTTTTGTGTACTTTACAGTACAGTATAGAGTACAGTGGTACAGTATCTTTATTTCAAGCTCAGGATGTCCAGAGGCAAGCATAAAAGCAGCGGTGGTGTAGCTGGTACTACTAAGAAGTCAGCACGGTTAACTTTTGAGGCACAGGACCCGAATGTAGAACGGTACACGAAGGTTGCCGCAGCTCTTCAGAATGCAATCCAGCGCTCCTGTGTCGCCTATGATGAGAAAAAAAGAGCTACAACCGAGATATCACTGTATCGTTTTTTCAAGATGGTAGATAGAATTGCATCCAGCCAGGAACCAGAACCTGTGCCATCAGCGTCAGGCATGAGTGAAATTGCAGCTTGCCCTCGTCTCCTGTTGCTGACGATCCTTCAGCTCTACCATCTCCTACCTCCTCTCGCTCCTCCAGTCAGTGAGTCTTCTTGCCTGTTCACTCGATGCCAGCCCCTGTATGCCAGCTGTTGTACTGCACTACTGTACTTTTCAAGGTACTGTACTGTAAGATTAAAAAAGTTTTATTTTTTGTGTTTGCTTTTTATGTATTATTTGTGTGAAAAGTGTTATAAACTTATTAGAGTACAGTACAATATAGCTGATTGTGTTAGTTTGGTACCTAGGCTAACTTTGTCGGACTTACAGACAAATTGGACTCAGTGAACTCACTCTTGGAAGGGAACTTGTTCATATGAGGGGGACCTACTGTGTAGCCAAACTCCAAATGGAGACATGGGTAATTTTCTCTTTTCTCAGGAACTCCACATTCTCTACCACATATTGAAAAAAGAAATTTTGCAAATAGAAAATAGCACAGAAAACATAGAGCCAGAAGGTGTATGCATTCAATCAGAAGCATCATCGTTTCCAAGTTGTGGAGAGCACTTCTCAAATATCATAAAGTACTGATGACCTCCAGCTGGCTGTTCAGTATCTTACTGTAATATTGATTGGTTCTTCTCTGTGGGTTCTGACTTATTCACAAGTATAAAATTTTAAGAGAAAGTAAGGACATATCTTGCTCTTGAAATATATCTATCTCATGATAAGCTCCTTCTAGACAAGTGCGGTACAATTCCTGTTGGTTTGTGAACAAAAACAGGCTGGTTAGCAGAGGTACATCCTCATTTGCAAGAAAATAGCATATATATTGCACCTTAAGGTTTACCAATCATTTGTATTCACTGTGTATTCGTTCATTTAATTCTCAGAGCGATTCTCCTTGGTGGTATTTGTTCTCTTCTACCGATGTGGAAACAGGCTCTGAGAATACACAGGGCTGGCCAGGATGACAGCATTTGTAACTGGCGTGCCAAAACCTGAATGCCTGTCTTTGGAAGTAAAATTCCATTGTATTTCCATTATACATTCCCGTGAGAACCTGGAAACACTTTTTCCTAAAACTAATGACGGTGGATGTGGCCCTCAGTTGGTATTTGAACAGGCTGTGACTCCTGGTCTGTACTTATTTCCCGTCAGCACTGAATACAAACTTCTTAATGTTTCACTCAGTTGGCTTATACACATTAGTGGCATGTGGACAAAATATGGGAAACATTTTTTTAAAAACAGTTTCTGTAAGATGACTTTAATAGAAATGAAATGGACCTCATCTCGTTTTACTCAACTATAAAATGAATGCTCTATAGAACTTCCTGAGATCCTGACCTATACCAGACGTGGCCCTTGACCTGAGACGGACTCCTCCCACCCACAACTCCCAGAAGGAACATCGTACAGATCTACACGCCATTGGCCACAGCAGTCATCTGGTCAAGACCAAAGTCGACCACTCTGCCCAGGAGGAGCCCATTGCTGGCACGTGGACAGTGGAAGGAATGAAGAATTGGACCAGCAAAGCAGTGTGCCATGACCAGGAGCAGAGGGGAAAGAAAACTACAGGCAAAGTTCCAATGAGAAAGCAGTAAGTCCAAGGAACAGGAAGTCACTTAGACTGGCTGGCACACAGAGGGTAGGGAGAGGGCAGTGCTAAACGAGGTCAGAGGTGAAGCTAGTGGCTGGATCACACAGGCCCTTGTGAGCCACAGCCAGGAGCTTAGGCCTCATCCCAGAATCCATGGGGGCCAATGACAAGTTCCAGCAAGAGAAAAAGCTATTCGTATTCTTATTTCAGAAGGATGCTTCTGGTTACAGGGAAAGAATGGATTGGAGAAGGCAAGGCAGGAGGTGGGGAGGTGAGTAAGAGGCCCAGTTCTGAGATGCAGGAACGAGGGAAGCGGATGACCTGCTGATCCATCACCCGCCACCCCAGGGCCAAGAGCAGGTGGACACATGCTCACTCTTAATCCCGAGAAAAGAAAGAAAAGAAGCTGTTAACATAAGAAGTCACCAAATGTCCAACCAATGAATTGTTACCTTCGCTCCTGACTGCAAAAAGAAAATAGACGCTAATGGGTATCATTAGCACATAGTTTTCCAAGGCTCAAATGTCCAGAACTTGAGCTCTTAAAATCTCCCATGAAACTTCTGTTTTCCTATCCTCTGGAAAATATTATAAGTGGTCTTCCTAGTCCCAGAAAAGTTGTTATACTGAATCAGTCCCCACAGAGCCCTGAGTCACCGATTCCAGAGGCCCCACCGCAGTACCAGCGAGCTCCACGGGAAGAGAGCGTCTACACCAGCCCAGTGCCGTCCAGAGCCAGAGTCAACAGTACGCTCACCCAGCAACCAGTCAGCAGCCCTAGACTTTCTCATCTGAGCAGCTGGAGTGGAATTTTATTAGAAACTCTCACCCACACAGCTCACTGGAACCATGAGGAGAAAATGCATTTCGGAAGAGGTATTTGTTTTTGACGTGTGTTTCCTTTGGTATCAAGGAATGTAAGACTAATGCTTTAACATGAGAATTCATATCTGACTATGGAAGTGCCTGAGGCTGTGACCCAGAGGAGAAAAGTTGCCATGTTCTGATCCCAGCCATGTGATAGCACGGGACGGAGTCTGGAAAGGGAGGTGGGGAACCAGGCTGGGCCCTGGGTTAGCTGTGTGATTTTAGAAGAGCCGATCAACTTCTCTGGGCTCCAGCCTTTCCTCGGGGCAATTGCATGCAGTGGTTCCCAGCCGTTTTTTATCCCCCAGCACACATCTTAGAGAAATAACCCAGTCCCGTAAGGAACTGCCTCGTTTTAGCAGTAATTCTCAACCAAGTGAGGTGGAGACAGGCAGATAAGTGAGAACTGGAGGGAAACCATGACTTAGGAAAAGTCTACATGAGAGTCTGGTCCTCCTCACCCGCCCCTTCCCCAACATGCACACACATATACCCATCATACATACACACATACATACACAGGCACACGCATTCATGCAGGTGCACACAGAGACACACATAACACACATACATACACAGGCACACACAGACACATGTACATGCAGCCACAGACAGACATACACATCACATGTACACATGCATATGCACACACATATACACACATACATCCACATGCACACATAGACATACACACATACATACACATACACACAGGCATACACACATAATACACATCACACATACATATAAGTATATACGTGTAAAACACATGCACACACACACATGCACACACAGACACACACACACACACAATAGGAAATGCGTGCAGCTCTGTTAAATCTCTAACATTATTTTGGTTTTGACATTCTTTGGTTTTAGGGCTCACCCCTTCAAACCCAGGGCTTTCTTCCAAAGCAGTTTAGGCCTTATTCAAATTCAGAGCTCAGACCATGCCATTCCATATTTTAAAACTGGAGTAATTAAATCAACCTCTTAAACACACTCTCATAAGCTGGCCACACAAACACAGCCATGGCCCAGCAGAGACACATCTCCAATAGACTGCTCTGATGGGCATCCTCTGGGGGCTCCTCTTTAGAAAGGGGAAGGGGCTGACAAAAGTGGGGAAGGGGGTGTGCAAAAGGTTTGCAAAGAAGGCTCCATGAGGCCCTTCCCTTCTTCAGAGTCCTATAAAAAGGGAGCAGACCTGAGAACGCGACACATCTTTCGAGACAGGTTTGCCTGGTTTCAGGTTAGTCTCTCTGTTTACTTCCCTGCTGTCCTGCCCTGAATGGAATGGTCCTACTCAAGCACCTTGGCCAGCCTCGGCATGGCTGCACAGTATTAAATAGGAAGGGAGATCACTCTTGGTCCTTTTTAAAAGTGGAAAGAGTTTCCCTTCCTTTTGTAAAGAAAACACAAGACAGTTGAGGCCGCTAATGTCAGCTACCTTTCTCTTTAAGGATATTCCTCCAAACTTGGAAAGCTGGGCTGTACTTTAATTAAGACAGAAATCTCCGATTAATATGCCATAATAAACCCTACAGGAAGTGGGCCCACTGGGCTCCCCACATGATTTCTCAGAGGGTGCTGGCTGAGAGATTCATATTCCAGAAAGCTTTTGGTGAAATGCAGACTAGGGCAGATGCATTACCCCAATGTTCAATGGTAATTTCTCAACCATAGATACATCTACTTAACCCAAATAGATAATAATATGTGAATTGTACACGTTCTTACACTTGCATGTCTTACTTCCTTTTATGTTTTAACGCACATTGGTTAAAGATATATTAGGGAGGAGAGAAAGAATTGACATGACATTTTCAGACATGCCCAAGTTAACATTTGATGCAATGATATGCAATAAATCTATGTAAAATATTCAAATTTGAAATAAAACTCACTAATTAGCTTAATAAAATGTTTTCTCATCTCTAGAACCAATTGTATAAGCTTACATATGATTCATAGATTCTACAAATCAAAGGTAGAACAGTTTTATACAACTGTATCTAGCTACCCAACTGGAGGATTTCAATTTTGCCAAAGAACTTGGTAATGGAAAGTGGTCATAGTAAAGTTATTCACACTATTATACATTCAACTCAGTTGCATAAACTTTTCCTTAACTGGTACTTTATAAAAGAGTTTTTAAAATCTCTGTAAGTGTACATTGTTATCACAGTGCCCTGAGTGGATTCAAACTGGTTAAGAAATCATTTCACTCCTATAGTCCTCACATTCTTTGGGTAAATCAAAAGGGGACAAACTTAAGAGCCTTTAATTAGTGGAGAGAAAAAGTAGTAAAACTCTAAAGCAACCAGCCTCAGGGAGTCTTTAACAGAAATGAGACTTGTGTGCTAACCCTATAGTAATAAGGAAGAACAAATCTGACTCTGTTTCTTTAACTTTTATATTCCACTGCTTTGGCTACAAGTTAAGAATGTTACCTATAGCCTGAAATATACAGGATAGCCCATTCTCAAGGCTCTGACCTTTAAAGTTACAACACTTTCCCATTCATATAGAGGTAAAAAGATGCGGAACAGAGAATAACATTTGTCTTGTTGGAGGTTTACAGGAACCTCTTAACCTGACTTACATGGACAACTGCAAGAACAAAGGATTCTGACACCAAGAAGTTTGCACCAACCAACCACACCGCCTTCCCTTTTAGTATAAAAGAAGCCTGAATTCTAACTTGGGTGTGATGGTTCTTTGGGACAGCAGTCCACCACTTCTCAGTCCATTGGCTTTCCAAATAAAGTCACTATTCCTTGTCCCAACAACCTGTCTCTTGATTTTTTTCTCTTAATTAAAAAATTTTTTTTATTGAAGTATAGTTGATTTACAATGTTGTGTTAGTTTCAAGTATACAGCAAAGTGATTCAGCTATATATATCTGTATTCTTTTTCAGATTATTTTCTCTTATAGGTTATTATAAAATATCGAGTAGAGTTCCCTGTGCTATACAGTAGGTCCTTGCTGGTTATCTATTTTATATATAGTAGTGTGTACGTGTTAATCTCAAACTCCTAATTTATCCCTCCACCCCTTTCCCTCTGGTAACTATAAGTTTGTTTTCTATGTCTATGAGTCTATTTCTGTTTTGTATGTAAGTTCATTTGTATCATTTTTTTAGATTCTACATATAAACAATAACATATGCTATTTGTCTTTGTCTGACTTACCTCACTTAGTATGATAATCTCTAGGTCCATCCATTTTGCTGCAAATAACATTATTTCATTCTTTTTTATGGTTGAGTAATATTCCGTGTGTGTGTGTGTGTGTTTATATATATATACCACATCTTCTTGATCCATTCATCTGTTGATGGACACTTAGGTTGCTTCTATGTCTTGGCTATTGTCAATAGTGCTGCAGTGAACATGGGGGGTGCATGTATCTTTTCGAATTATAGTCTTGTCTGGATATATGCTCAGGACTGGGAATGCAGGATGATATGATAGTTCTATTTTTAGTTTTTTAAGGACCTCCATATTGTTCTCCATAGTGGCTGCACCAATTCACATTCCCACCAACAGTGTAGGAAGGTTCCCTTTTCTCCACATCCTCTCCAGCATTTGTTATTTGTAGACTTTTTATGATGCCATTCTGACTGATGTGAGGTGATACCTCATTGTAGTTTTGATTTGCATTTCTCTAATAATTAGTGATGTTGAGCATCTTTTCATGTGCCTTTTGGCCATCTGTATGTCTTCTTTGGAGAAGTGTCTATTTAGGTCTTCTTCCTATTTTATGATTGTGTTGTTTACTTTTTGATATTGAACTGTATGAGCTGTTTGTATATTTTGGAGATTAATCCCTTGTCAGTAGCATTGTTTGCAAATATTTTCTCCCATTCTGTAGGTTGTCCATCTCTCGGTTTATTGGCCTGTCGTGTGGCAAGCAGTACAAGCTTGAACTTGATAACACTATCAGTCATGGCAAATCTACCTTGGGGATACATCCCCAAACCCAACAAGAAGTAGCTTCCCAGGTTCTCTCCCATTGCAAGAACAAGGGGCATCTTCTTGGAGTCCTTTCTCAACCCCCTATAGAGGTATTATCACCCTGCTGCTTCTGAGCTCTTACTCAAAGGTTGAAGGGATCCATTTTGAAGAAACTGAAAAAAAACCTTTACCTAAGCCTTAACTTTCTCCAGCTTGCTCCAAGTCACGAGCCAATGGATTACAGCAAAGAGAGAAAAACCATGGAGGCTAGACTTGGTTGAAGACCTAAGTGAAGTTAATTTTGTTTTCCTTGTGAGGCACACAGGGAGTTTTCTCCCTGACAGGTGATCTCAAGTTACAAAACAGAATCTGCAGGTGATGACCACTCAGACAGCAGAAGCCCTGGAGAATTTGAAGGTAACCGAGACGCCTTGAAATTTCTGCCTGAAGAGCACTGCTAGTGTGGAGCCATTCCCCTGAGGAATTTCCTCTCTTTGATGAACATTCTGCGGCTTTCAGGTCCAGACATTTACATCCTAAGCCCCATCATGGACTGAACTAGTTAGGGGTGGAAGGGTAAATGCAACGTTTACACTCAGGGAACATCACAACATTCAGAATATAAAGAAAACTCAACCTTGAGAAACGGTTTGGAAAGAGGATGTGCAAGTCACATTCTGCGGCGAAGTCTTGCAACAGAAGCTCCCCTGTAACATCTTTTCAAGTGTCCTCCTGGGATCCATCTGCACAGACTGCTAAAACTGTTAACGTATCCAATTAGGTTTTAATTTATCTCAGTTTCCTCAGTCCTGCCATTAAAAGTCACAGCACAGAGCCATCAGACAGAGCATTACCAGCCTCACAGTTTTGTCAGGTGCTGCCCAGTGGGTCGAACTCGACACAAGCTGCAGAAACTGGACCTCAGTTCCCCCTAAGAAATGTTGAAATGGGTCAGAAGCATTTACCCTGGACATCTGTTTGACGCATAACCTGAGGATATTTAAAAGTCTCTTAACAAAACAAATAAAGGTTTCCACATTCCCAAGGACAGAAACCATTTAATCTACTTACACAGCTCTTTCAAGAGCGTACTACTTTGGCAGGACACATATGTCAGTAAAGCAACAAGTTCGAGATTTATAGAGGCTAATTTATGTTTGAGTCTGTTAAGATGGATTCCGGGCAGTCCTACTCGCTATGGGAAGAATTTCCCTCCCTCCATCTCGTATTGTTCCTGTTTATTGCAGCAGCAAACCTCGTGAGATCACCGATTGCTTAGCACCAGCCGACGGCCAATCCATTTATTACGGAGGGAATCAACACCTCCGGTGAGGTCACCAATCTCCCTTTGGTGCTCATACTGCAGGTGATGAAATCATGTATTTCTCTACAGCGTATTAGATTCACTGGATTGACTAGGGATCAATTTTTGTTTAACCAACTGTGCAGGTTACTGGGTAGGAAGTTTGTTGGTGCACCACTGTGGTGTTTCAAAACAGCAGTGAAAATAATTATCTTAATATGGGACCACTGGGTCTTTCTCAAACACATGTTGGAGGAGCGCTGAAGACAGTGCTTAGAACTAAAAATATCAAACACATGGAAAAGTCATTGGGCTCTACCGGCACTGTGGGTTCTTTATGAATTAGGAATGGGACAGTAAACGTGTGGGATCGCTCAGGCCACCAGTGGGCCCTTCCTGCCATCAGTGAACTTGCGACCTTATTTCCTCGGAGGGCTGTTAAAGTGAAGTCAGAGGGCAGGAGAGTTATTTGCAAGTACCCTTTTCACGTGTGTGGTCTGAAGAACTAACAGATTTATCCAGAAGATGGACAGTGTGTGCGGGTTGGAAGAAGCAGCGGGTTAACTCAACATTCAGCTCAAAACACAAAACCCAGACAAGGACCCGAGTTGCCATTTGGCTTTGGGGGGCAAGTCCTGTTCTGAAAAGCAATCTTGCCCCACCGTGTAGACTGACAGTCCAAAGAAACCCTAGACATCCTTATGAGGCAACATGCCACCGTGGTAAAGGATGGGGCCCTTCCCTCCCAGGCTGGGTGCCCGCAGGAGCTCTGTATTTGCTCCCGAGAGGAAAGGAGAGAACAGAGCAGGCAGCAGAGGTACTCAGTCTCTGGACCATCTGGGGGGTCCTGCACTGATGGATTTGAAAGATTTGTCCATATTTCTCTACCTAAAAAGAAAGATGGCCAGTTTCAAGCAGAGGCCTGGGGATACAGAGGGAGGTGCCGCGGAGTTGAACGGAAAGGAGGCTGTTGTGAGTGGAGCACCCTTCAGCTCCCAGGTTCAGAACACCTCACACAGAGCTCCAACGGAGTTCTTCATAACTTTCACCCTGAATAAGTTGATGTGGACGTTATATGCATTATGATCCAGGAGATATTACTCTCATGATGGAGAAATTGGGACAGGCTTATTGGCCCTTTCACCAGTAAAGAGATGATTCTCAAGAGATAGAATTCCAAAGCGGAACCCAAAGCCCAAAAAGCTTTATATAATCATCTCTGAGTTCAGAGTTCTCATAGTTTCTGATTTCTGAGTTTCATTTAATCTCTAAGAGCTGAAAACAGTCATATGTTCCAGTCTTTTTCAATTGGCAAGTTGCAAACTATTATAAGTTGTGGGATAGATTTACCGATCCCAACAGACAAATTTTAAATAAGACAGAATGAAAAACAAAGTAGAACATCTCAGAGAGCATTGCCCATAGGAAAAAGTAAATACTGTCTGTGGCAATTCTGTTTCAGTTATCCATCTGTGTACTAGATCTCAAAGTAAAATGTATTTCTTATTGTGGTCTTAGGCAAAAAATATTTGAAAGCCAAAATTCAGCCCCAAGATTTCCAAACCCTAGAAAAGGGTGTAAGAGGTATTCAGAGTCTCCTGGAGAAATGCATAAAATACATAATTCCCCAGGCCTGACTCAAGCCTAATTCATCAGACTGTCTGGGGTTGGAGCCCCAACGCTTCTGAGGTAATGATTCTGATGTAGTCAGTTCATAGGCCAGGAGATGGGGCAGGTGGAGTCCAGCTGATGAAGGCACCTGAAGTCCAGAAGGGCTTAGTAAGGTCCCTGAGACTACATGGCAGGTCAGCGGGACAGCCCTGCCAGGCTGCTTGTCACCCACTAAGACCCACCAGGCAGGGAGTGGACTTCTGTACCTATACACCCTATGGGACCTTCAGAACCTCGATGTGAAATATTTTTTAAATTAAAGAGAGTAGCCCTTTGTATTGCATGCATGAAAGCACAGAACCCACATCTTCCTTGTGGATTAGCCGAGTATTTTCTGCCTCTGGTAAGTTACTAAGACACAGCATGGCAGCCTCTCCTCTCACACACAGACCCTCAGTAAATGTCTGGTGAATTAATTAACAAGTGAGAAATGCACGCAGAGATCCTGAATTCATCTAAGACAGGTAAAAAAATTACCTTGTAGGAGTCATAATGCCAGAGAAACCTATAATATTTATTCTTCAATAGACTCTGGGTTTTCCTGGACAATGTTATTTAGTTCCTGTTTTCTCTTGAACACTTTCATTAAAGTTTGTACTTGTTCACTAAAATGTTTTAATTTTTCCAAACTCTATGTAGAAAATACAAATTACTGACTGATGTCAATTCCTCCCATCTTTCATCCACCTTGAGATTGTAGGGCTTCCCTGTCCATTAGAAATACAATGCGAGCTACATATGTAATTCAAAATTTTCTATTCATATTCAGAAAATTTTTAAAAACAGGTTAAATCGATATTAATAATATATTTTATTTAACCTAATATATCCAAACTATCATCCTTTATATACAAAGTATGAAAAATGATTAGCAAAATATATTTTTTTCATATTGTCTTTGAAATCCTGTGTGTATTTGACAGTTACAGCACAATTCAACTCAGACAAGCCTCATTTCAAGTGCTCAGTAGTAACGCGTGGGTTGTAGTTACCATATTGGTCAGTGCAGGTCTGGGATTTACGGCTTTTTGCAGACATAAGAAACTGGCTCTAAATCCATCTGTGGGGCAAATAGTGGAGCAAAATCTCACTTTAGAGAGAAAACCCTGGCATTGTTTGTGACAAAACTGGATCCAGTGTTCCTGTGACTCCATCACCACCTCAAACGCTCATCCACTTGAGTCCACTTGTCCACCCATTCCCTTTGAGGGGCAGCTGCCGTTGGTGTCCAGGACGTGGACGTTGCCATGAAGCCTCTTGAGCTCAAGGCCTGACAATTGCTGTACATCTTTAGCAAATTTCTCTCCTCTGCACGTCTCATTTCCTCATCTATAAAATATGCATAATAGTACCAACCTCATACCATGGTTTGGAAGATTTATTGAGGTTATACTATAAAGCAGTTAGAATAGTGATTGTAAGTACTTTGAAAGCAAGAGCTATACTATTGCTCAGAATTAAAATAAAAGCTGTCCACACCAGTCTTTAAAGCCATTCACCAAATAGTTCCATCTTTCTTCTTTCCAAGCATGGGGGAGGGTTGTGTTTCTTTGCCCTGATAAAGTTAGATGTGGCCACTGACTTAATTTGGCCAATGGAATCGGAGTGGACATTTTAACGTGTCACTCCCAGGTGGAAACTTTAAGAGCGAGTACTTGACTCTCAGGGACCCCGGCCACAGTCACCAACCCTGACCCAGACGGAGCTGGTCCACCAGTCTGGGGCCTGGGAAAAGCCCCCAGCAGGTCTGTTTCTCACATAACATGAGAAAACCTAAAACTTTTTATTGCAGACTATGAAGAATATTTACAATTCTTCAGATATGGGGAAGTATTTTTTACTGCAGACTTATCTAGCCCATCATACGTGATTCATCTTAACTGCTACTTGCTTGAGGTTTTCACTAAGTTAACTAATTCTTCCCATTCTCTAAACATACTGACTGGTGTCCACAGACACAGAACCCGCAGATCTATCTGGCTGCTCTCCAACCCTCGGGGCCCTATATATCCACCAATAGGTTTATGTGCCTCGTAAATACCAGTTGTGTTTATTTCCAAATACTTTATGTTAATTTTAGTCATTATTAAATTTAAGTATTACACACACTGATAAAATTTGAGTGGGTAAAGAAAGAGAGCATTGTATCTATAAACATTCAATTGAATGCTTTGAAAAGACTAAATAAAAATGAGTTCTTAAAATGCCTTGAATTTGGTATGCCTGAAATAATTAATGTTAGGGTAGGGTACACATCACATAAAATATGAAATGATCCTGCACTCATATCTCTTTCAATTCTTGCTCTGCTTTAGAGAAATCCAAACCAGAAATTGGAAAAGATATATTTATGGGTGTGGTCTTTGCAAGAAAGGCAAAATGGAATTCCAACCAACTACCACACCCTCAAAGCAAAGGCTTGGCCCTATATCAAAAGACTGGTAAATGGGTACATGGTCGGATGCTTTAAGTTAAATGAAAATATTAGAAGTATGTATGTATCATTTTTAAGACCACCCCCTGAAATCAAATATTTGGATTCGTCTAACTACTATTCTTAATTCTACAAAATAAGAGTTTTTCTCCTATAGAAAAACTTCGGATCTTTATGAAATTCAACAAATATGATCTCTCCCCTAGACACAGTACAATATTTCTCTTTTGTTTTGGGTGATCTTTGGCATACTATACTTTTGGGAAAACCCAGTCTGGAAAAACATCTTGCTGATGGGTGATACTCTAGGCAATAAAGATTCTCCAGGTAAACGGAGGATACAGGATGGTCCCACAAAAGTTGCATCTGTTCCTACCGTCCACCCCAACCCTTACTTTTGGGGAATAAACTTACCTGGAGCCTAACCATTGCAGTCATGCAACCAAGCTCAAAAGTATAAATAAGAGGAGGTGCAGCCATGTCTCCTCACGGTCCCATGAGCCCCAGACACATGGTCCTCTTCTGGCCATACTTTAACACCTAATGTGGGGCACACGAAGCACCACCAACTACTTTCAGCTGTTTCCCAGTGATGAAATATTTCAGACATGTGGTCCCAGAGATTAATATCTATGCAACTGAGAAATTGTTTGGGAACATGTGGCCTGAGTCAAATATAAATTCCGAGCCTCGTTTTTTCCCCTGTGGGCCTTTCCCTTCCACACCTGGACTCTCAGGAAGTTACAAGGCAAGTCTCTGAGAGTGAGGACAAAGAAACGGGTATTAGCAAGTGTCAAAATTCTGAGCCACCAGACAGAGACTCCTGGAGGGGCTGTTCATCTTGGTGAATCACAAATGAAGTAGACTCCAGAGGAGGGCTGTTCTTTTGGGGGTCTCCTCAAAACAAAGCGCCTCCCTGGACAGCTTTGGGGCCCGTGTTCTAGGGATTGTCTCATAGCATTACAGTGATAGAAACCTTTTTTTCTAGTTTCTTGGACCCTCAGAAGACGACATGGCTTTGGGCTGATATCCTGCATCTCCTTTAGCTGTTTCACTATCTCTCAAATAACAAATTGCCCCAGTTTTCTGTGACATTAGCTTAAAGATGTTCCTTGTGAAGACGAGGGGAAAATCTAATACCCAGAGTGTTGAGAATTTTCATGGCTGCCTGTACAAAGAGCTTAGAGAAGATTCACAGAGCCATTGTTCCGAAAACACTATTTTAAAATGGTTTTAGATATGGTTAAGACACATGCTTTGTATTTTGTAGCAGCACAAGCCAGAAATGCTAGATAAGTCAAAGAAGGCATTTCCAGGTTAGGTTTGAAAGTTAGATATTTATTACCTTGAGTGGAAAATTCTTTCTACTCAGGGAAAGGACATATAGCCTTCAGGCAGCACATGAAGACAGACAGACAGACACACACACACACACACACACACATACTCACACTATACAGCTGGCT